>NC_080070.1:70438504-71698653 GCF_949987535.1 Balaenoptera acutorostrata
CAAAATGTCTTTCAAAATGGTTATACTTTTGCATTCTGACCAGCAATAAATGACAGTTCCTGTTGCTCTGCACTCTTGCCAAAATTTGGTGTTACTATTTTTCTAATCTTGGTCTAAATAGGTGTGTAGTAGTATCTCATTGTTTTAATTTTGAATTTCCTAATGATTTATGATGTTGCACATCTTTTCATATGCTTATTTGTCATCTGTATATCTTGTTGGTTAAGGGTCTTTTCATATATTTTCTCCATTTTTTATTCAGTTGTTTGCTTTCTTACTGTTAAATTTTACGATTTCTTTGTATGTTTTGGATAAAAGTCTTTATCAGATATGTGTTTTGCAAATATTTTCTACCAGGCTTTGGCTTATATTTCCTTTGTCTTAGTGTCTTTCACAGAGCAAAAGTTTTTAATTTCAAAAAGACCAACCTATTTCATGGAGTACATTTTTGGTGTTCCATTTAATGAGTCATTGCCAAACCCAACATCAGACATTCTCTTAGCTTATCTTCTAAAAATTTTATAGTTTTGCATTTCATATTTAGGCCAATGATTTATTTTGAGTTAATGTTTGTGAAAGGCATAGGTCTATGTCTAGATTCATTTTTTTAAATTGTATATGGATGTCCAGTTGTTCCGGCACCATTTGTTGAAAAGACTATTCTTTCTCCATTGAATTGCCTTTGCCCTGTGTCAAAGATCAATTGACTGTATTTGTGTGGGTCTATTTCTGGGCTGTCTATTGTGATCAATTGATCTAGTTTTCTATTCTTTAACCAATACCACACATCTTGATTATGACAGCTTTATATTGTCTTGAAGTTGGTTAGTGTCAATTCTCTGACTTTGTGTTTCTTCTCCTGTACTATGTTGGTTATTCTAGGTATTTTGATTTTTCATTTAAACTTCAGAATCAATATAACTTGCTGGGATTTTGATTGAGATTATGTTAAATAGATTGCATTGGCAAGAATTGGCATCTTAGCATTATTGAATAACCATTTCTCCAAACCTGATATACATATGTCCAACAAGCACATGAAAAGATGCTCAAGATTAGTCAGTAGTGAAATGCAAATTAAAACCACAGTGAGATACCACTTCACACCCATTAGAATGGCTACTATTATAAAAAACACACACACACACACAAAGAATTACCATATGACCCAACAATTTCACTTTTAGGTATATACACCAAGTAACTGAAAACAGGTACTTAACAAATACTTGGATATGTGTGCTTACAGCAGCACTATCTGAAATAGCCAAAAGGTGGGAACAGTTCAAGTGTCCATTAACAGATAAACAGATAAGCAAAATGTGATGTAAACATACAATAGAATATTATTCAGCCATAAAAATCAATGATATGCTGACCTAAATAGACATTTCTCCAAAGAAGACATACGGATGGCCAAGAGGCACCTGAAAAGATGCTCAAAATCACGAATTATTAGAGAAATGCAAATCAAAACTGCAATGAGGTATCACCTCACACCGGTCAGAATGACCATTATCATAAAGTCTACACATAATAAATGCTATAGAGGGTATGGAAAGAAGGGAACTCTCCTACACTGTTGGTGGGAATGTAAATTGGTGCAGCCACTATGGAGAACAGTATGGAGGTTTCTTTAAAAACTAACAATAGAGCTACCATATGATCCAGCAATCCCACTCATGGGCATATATCTGGAGAAAACTGTAATTGGAAAAGACATATGCACCCCAGTGTTCATTGCAGCACCATTTACAATAGCTAAGATGTGGAAGCAACTAAAACACCCATTGACAGATGAACGGATAAAGAAGATGTGGTCTATATATACAATGGAATATTACTCAGCCATAAAAAAGAATGAAATAATGCCATTGGCAGCAACATGGATGGACCTAGAGATTATCATACTAAGAGAAACAAGCCAGACACAGAAAGACAAATATCATATGATATCACTAATATGTGGAATCTAAAATTAAAAAAAGACACAAATGAACTTATTTCCAAAAGAGAGGGGGACTCACAGACACAGAAAACAACTTTATGGTTACCAAAGGGGAAAGGGGGTGTGTGAGGTATAAATTAGGAAGCTGGGATTAACATATACACAGTACAGTACTATGTACAAAATAGATAACCAGCAAGGACCTACTGTATAGAAGAGGGAACTATACTCAATATTATATAATAACCTATAAGGGAAAAGAATCTGTAAAAGAATATGTACTGTACACCTGAAACTTGTAAACCTGTAAATCAACTATACTTCAATTAAAAAATTTTTTTAAATGAATGATGTGCTAATACATAGTACAACATAGATGATTCTTGAAAACATTATATTAAATGAAAGAAGCCAGACACAAAAGGTCACATATTGAATGATTTCATTCATATTAAATATCCAGAATAGGTAAATCCTTAGAGGCAGAAAACTGATGGAGGGTGAGGGGGTTAATGGGAAGTAATTGCTTAATGGTTATAGAGTTTTTCTTTTACGTTGATAAAATGTTTTGGAAGTAGACAGAAACAGTGGTTGCACAACATTGTGAATGTACTTAATGCCACTGGATTGATCTCCTGTGAAAGGGTTAATTTTATGTTATGTGAACTTCACCTCAAAAAAAATTTTTTTTTAAGCATCTCTATTTGAAGGCATTAGAGATGATCCAGGCAGGACTTGATAAGCCCTGGTCCTGAGGAGAAAGGAAGCGAATTTTAGTGATTCTGACATTTAGTACTTTTTCTGCATTAAACCATTTGCTGATTCTAAGCATCAGCTCAGGGGCTAAATAACTGAGATGAAAGAAGTAAATGATAAAATCAGAAGCTCAGCAAAACTTTCAATAATTTGATGGGACTAAGATTGGGTGTAAAGTGTGGGACAAAAATTACAGTTCTGTTTCCAATAATGAAGAGAGGCTCAAACAAACTAGAATAAGGATGAATTAGAAATAGACCAGCCTCAAGGAGACAAACACAGCTAAAAAAAACCTCATTCCTAATTGAATTATGTGTTCCTACACAAAAGAATGCCAGAAGCAAACTTGAATCCTTCTGGAGGAATGTAAAATCATCCAGGTCTCTAATAATAATGAGTGTCTTGGTCAAGGTAATGAGAGCAAAGATGGAGTGTAAGGGATGGACGTAAAATGAAGTTAATTGAACTATCGACCATCAATTTGAGTTTGAGGGCAGGGAAGGAGTCAAAAGGAAGAGACTCAGAATTAAAATTTGAGCATCTAGGAGGATGGTAGTGGTATCACTTGAGTAGGACATAACACAGGAGGAGTGGGTTTAAGAAATGAAAGAGCTAATAAGCTTGGATGGGGATTTACTATACTTTGGAGTATCTGTGGATTTGTTCCAGGTGGAGATGTGTCCTGTTACAGGAAAAGTGTCTAGAAAAACAATATTTTTTATACGTTTGGACCTGACTCTTTGCATTTGCCATCACTGGGCAGCCTGAATATACATGATGTGAATGCCACCTGTTAAAGTTCATCTGAAATAGCTATGTGGTTAAAGTCGAAAAAGTACAGATTGTCATGTGGGTAATGAACTCTCTTACGTGCATAAAAGAAAATGAATTTATAAAAGTGAAATGGAAGTATTACTTTACATATATGAAGTAGAATTCCTAAGCTCATAGTCAATTAAAAAAATTTTTATCTCAGCGTAGTTTTTCCATTCAACTGTGAACTTGATGCTACTGAAATATCAGTATATGCTGGAAACATATTCTCCTCAATTTGCAACTTTACAGAAGACATTCCTGTCTCAATCCCAGGTTATATAGAAAGCTTTAATAATATTTGAAAACTGTATATAACTAAAAAATGATTTACATGTTCAATTGTTTGCAAGCCTTTATCTAATTTATATTACATATCTTAACACATGATATTCTATGTTAATTTCTTTCTCTCTCAGCATATTTACCTAAAAATCCCTTTCCAAGGAATTTTACTTCTTTCCATTGAGAACAGTGGTTTTTAAATCAGCTCTGGGCTTTATAAGGAAACAAACAATTGATGAAAATTGATTAATCCATTTAGAAACAGATTATATAAAGTAAAATATGCACTTATTGTATTCGATATAAACATATACCTTATAAATATATTTTTTCTTTATTATAGTAAAGAGAGAGTGGCAGAGATCTAAAAAGAATGTCTATATTGGATACACATGAAGAATGAATAAGAAGGGGGTTTACAAAGCATTTCATGAAAGGAAAAGTATACACCTTTGTTTTGGTAGAAAGATCAAATGGTTGATTTGGGCAATTTTAAAAAACTGAACTGTATCCATTTTCAGAAAAGTGGTGAAAGTGTCTAAGAGCCAATCTATAACCACTGATCCAGAATCTTAGATTTCAGCTCATACTCATGTCCTCCTCACAGAGAGTTCCCTATTGCAGAGCTCATTTAAAGCTAATCCAAGACATTAAAAGTCCCTGATTATTGAAAGTAGTCCCTGCCAACTACTTGCTATAATGTCATAGGCAGAGATACTCCTGAATCATCCCCTCAGATGGAAGACTGGATAAATCCACTGGCATTTGGAAAGGACTGAACCTGTAAAAGCAGGACCCTGGAGTATTGTATCTGACCTAGACCTCTAGAAAAAAATTTAAAAAACAAAACAAAACTTTTATTTATCATTGAGCAAAGACAGATAATATAAATTAATGGCAAAATTCAATTATAAGCCAAGCAACACACACAACAAGCCACTGAACTCTTCAGACAGACAATCACATAATAAGGTCTAAGTAATAGAATAGTCCTATGCCATCATAAAAGTAATCACTCATTAATCAATGTTGGTAAAATCTAACATTGCCTATCCTACATAGTTTTGTTACATTGCATATTTTATGGTTATGTTAGCTAAAAATGTATTATAGGTTTTGGCTAGTGAGTCACTCACTATAAATATATATGGTAGATTAATTTTTCAATTAAAATTTAGATTACATGAGAGGAATTCAGAATCATTATGAAATACCATTTAATTTTCTATTTAACCAAAGTGACAGTAGAAGATGTTAAAGGCAAAAACAAAAGGTTGTATAGTTGTTAATATTGAAAAGACTGGGTTTTCTTAAGTAATCAAAGACCTGATAAAGACAATGTGAAGCACAGTAAATTATTTTAAGACGGAAAATCTTTGCTGTTCAGGCAGATTACTTAAATGTAAAGCAAAATCTTTGTTTACAATTTCTTATAAGAGAAGACCAACATCTAAACAAACTTCGTCCTTTCAACAGAAAGAAAATCAAATTCTAATTTTGCACCAGCATACTTTTAATATTAAACCTCATTTTTAAAAAAATTAAATAAATCCCTTTGAATCTTAGCAAGCTTGAGCACATATAAAATCTCCTTCCCAGGATTCCTTTTCCACAAACCTTCTAAACTTTCTTACATCCATTCAGTTTTTGTCCTGTGTTTTTTTCCTTTTACTCATTCTGGAACAACCAGTTGCTTTACTTTCCTTACCTACTTTTTATACACAGTTGTTTCTTTTCACCCTCTAAGTAGTTTTAATTACAGATATTTATTAGAATTCTTAACCCTTAGAATCCTTAATTCCTAGTGAAAACTAAGAAGTAAGCAATTGTGGACTGTCTGTTACGCTAGCATTCTGTATATTGGCAAATTTATAAATACATTTCTGATTTCTAGAAGTATTGATGTATTCCTCCTCATAGTAAATTTTCCAGTGTGGCACAGACATGTTTACTAGTAGACCCAAATATCTCTAGCTCCTTGGTAAAAGAAAGCCCAAAATGAATAAACCTGTGTTCAGTAATTAATTTTTCAGTATTTTATCTTATTCCAAAACAATCTAGATATTCAATGAATATTCATCATTTAATTTTCTCAGCATAACTGTAAGGATTCAAGTTACCTAAAAGATTTTGGAAACTATTTTTAAGTAGACATACCGTAAAGCATAATTATTGTTGAAAAGCTCATTTATAAACTTTTATCTTACTTATTTCTATTTAACTTTTTTGTTAACAATATATTTAGATTACTTGTGAAAACTTCATGAGACATTGAACAGCTAATCATCACCTTAAGTTCTCTTACTGACAAATTCTGTAACAGAGATAACATGAGCTTATTTGACTTTTAGTAACCCTAGGTAGAATAAAAGTTACATGCCTGCGTTATATTTACTATTAATAGCTCTAAAGATATGCCTGTTTTAATTAAACCAACAAGCTTAAACTAGCTTTTATTTACTGAAGACTATCCTAGATCACTTGAACTTGAAAAATGTTTGGGTTAGTTTCTATATTTTTGAGAGTATGCTTGATTTATATAAATGCTTAGTTTTCTTTAAGCCAGTTAAATTGAGGTCTTTACAAATTAATTTTGGAAATTCCATTGGAGGTAGAAAGAAAATCACTCATCTATATAACGTACATACATAGATATACATAAACATATAGAGAGATGTAAACAGAGATCTGACAGCTCTGGGTTCATAGAGGAGACTGGGTAGAACATTTACTTCTCAAAAGCACAAAGAAAAGATATCAGTTTCTCTAGGAAGAGTTTTTTTTTTCGAAGTCCAGATCTTTTGCAATATCAGCAAGCCTTTTAAGATGAATAGAGGAGGTTTGGGACTGGTCAAAAGGATAGGTGGCCTTTGAATTATTTCTAGAGCTGCATTTCTGTTCTTGTAAAGACTGGATTTGTAAAACGAATACAGTTGTTTTTCCACTCCTCAAAGAATTGGGTTGCAACCAGAATGATATCAAGAGGCTGACCCAGCCATCCAACTACATTATCTTTAATTTGCTTCTTTATATCAGGGAGAAGATTTTCAACTAAGGTGGAAATAAAAAATTCCTATGTTCTACATTTGGAACATATCTTTGGAATGCTGAGGTAAATCCTTCCACAAAGGCCTCAGAATTTTAGCTTAGGGAAGAAAGCCTAAAAAAAAAAATGTTCCTATCAGGCTTTGAATATCAGCTTTCAATTTCACCAACATCTCACCATAGAGATTTTTTAGAAAATCTTATCAGGTTTCAGCTGCGACAAACAGTCAATATTCCTGGAAGTACTGAACAATCCCATGGATGTAAGAAGCATCCCCAAAGAAAGTAAAGAAGATACTACCCTCCTAAGATCCAGAGCCACGCCCAAGGAAAACCAAAAGAAAGAAAGACAATTTCCCTGAGAGCCGGCAACAATTGGTGGGACCCTAGCCATACATGGAGTGAAACCCACATTTCTGTTAAGCCATATTTTCGGGGCCCCCAACCTGACGGTTAAGCTGCCTGGACACACAAGAACCTGTGTGCCCCAGTCAGGCAGAAAGCCAAGTTCTTAGGACACAGAACAAGAAGCCAAACAAGAAGCCATCCTCTCTGTCCCTGGAGAGGATGGATCAACAACCAATGAGTACCTGAAAGCAAATTTACAAGTCACAATTCAGAGATCTAACTCTTACACATGTTTTTTCCTGCCAATGTGAAAGAAAGGGGCAATATGAAATTTTACCTTCCTCTCTTACCCAGGGAACAAAAAGAGACATCTGGGAGAGCTTTGATAAAAATTCTTACCCTTTGCCGGCTTCTGTCAGTTTTCCCAGCATCCTTTCTACAGGCTCTAGAGCAAGTGGGGTGTCCCAGCAAATCTCTCCCTGGTCACCAGAAACTGTGGAGGAGGAAAGATAATTTCTCTCTATCCTTTATTGTGAACGTTTGGCTGAGACCCCTTTTTCTTTAGAGCACCTGGTAAATGGATAAGCTAATCTAGGTTAAAAGTTCTCCACTGTTGCCACTGTAATTCAAGATGATCTTTGGTAAAGTTAACCCACTCGTGCAGCTTTAAAGCAAAATTTTACCCACCTGAAACCTCACACCGGACCCAGGCAGACCCAGCCCTACCCCAGACCCAGAAATGCTCAAAGTCTGAAAGCTCATGATGCAAAAGCTGCAGTGCTACAATCAGAGAGGGACTTACTCCCCACCTCCAAAGGCAGCAAGAAAACAGTGAACTGAAGGGGCTCGACAGGTACCTTCACCTGCTGGCTCATTGCTCCTGGGGCCGTTGGGGGTCTCTTCAGTTCCCTCTTCCAACTCCAGGACCGTTAAAAGATAAACTGAGGCATATTAAATTTAAGCGTTTATTTGAGCAAAAATCAATCCCAATCTGAGCTCTGAGGACATGTACGAAATGAAAAACCTTTATAGGCAGAAGGGAGCAGGAACAAGAAAGTTATACTGACAAAGAAGTGGGTTGGTTATTACAAAGTTACTTTCCTTTAGGGGATGGCAAAGATCTGTTACCTAATCGACAGATTACCTAACTAATGCTGATCAGGTGATCCCTGAATGACTGAAAATTCCATTTCTGGGAGAGCCAAAACGTTAATTAAGTCTTGGTTTGATGACATGGGGTTTAGCATAAGCAACTCAATTTTGGGCCTGTTGTCTTGTTTTTTAACACATCTTAATGAACTAAATCCTGCTGTAATACAGAGATTTATCATGTAAAGGTAATTAGTTTCATTAATTAGACTGAGGTGGCTCTAATGCCCTGGCAGCCAATGTCAGCAAACCAAAATCTAAGCCTATAAATAAATGCCTCAAGGACATGAAATTAAAATGCTAAGGACAACCAATTACAAACAGCCAACTAGGATTTAAGCTATAGCCAATCAATAATTTTCTTACTTTGTTTCCAAACTTGCTCTACATAAGTCTCTCCTCAAGCTCCTGTCAGTACAGGGCTCCCAACCACTTCTGGTTTGCTGCTGCCCAACTTGAATCACTTTTTGCTCAAACTCTTAAAAGTTTTAATATACCTCAGTTTATGTTTTAACAGCTCCAAGTGACTTTTTATCATTTGTCTGGATTCTCCTTTGATACTTGAGCTTCCAGTTCTGTTCAAAACCCAGTGTCTGGCAGTAACAACTTTCCAAGTCTTATTTGATCATTCGAATCCATTGCAAGATGAGAAACTGTGACAGAGAAGAATAAATCTGACTCCGTATTGGATCTATTCCTTTAGCTCTAACCCTTGTGCTCTGTTGCCTGTGCTTGGTCACCCTGGCTCTGCATCTTTCTAAGAGAGTGTTGCCTATAGCCTGAAATTTGCAAGATAGCCCATTCTCCAGGCTCTGACCTTTATAAAAAGTTGCAGAACAGAAAATAGCAATTGTCTTGTTGGAGGTTTACAGGAACATTGTGAGCAGACCTACATGGACAGCTGCCAGAACAAAGGATTCCTGCACCAAGAAATTTGTTAACAACCAGCCACGGTGCTCCTGTACTGCCTTTTTGTATAAAAGAAGCCTGAATTCTGACTCGGGTAGATGGTTCTTTGGGACATTAATCCACCATCTTCTTGGTCTGCTGACTTTCTGAATAAAGTAGCTATTCCTTGCCCCACCAACTAGTCTATTTAGTGGCCTGTCCTGTGGCGAGCAGTACGAGCTTAGACTCGGTAACAAAACAAGATAACAGAGCTAACTGGAATTGGATATAAGAATAAGCTTCCTGCTTTAAGTCTCTCAGCTTTAACAGACCCACTAGTTTCATGGTAAAGGAGGGGCCTTTTAAACTTCCTGTTTGTAGCTCTGTTTGCCTTGGCTACAGTGGCTGAAATTTTAGCTGAGATCAAGTGGTACGTAAGTTACAATATTTTGCTATGCTGGTGACATTTCCTTTGCGATTAGATGGGCTAATAAGGGAAATCCTTCTACCTAATATGCTTGTTTTATGAAGAGACTATTTTTGGAGTGGTCAAAACACAGGCTTTGGGGTTCAACAGATTTGACTATAAGCCCCATTTAGTGGTGTGTGGGTTTAGGCAAGCTGCTTTAACTTGCTAAGCTTCAATGACCTCATCTGTAGTTTAGGACAATACTGGACTCTTATAGAGCTGCTGTAAGGATTAAACGGTATAATGCGTTAACCATATCGCAGATAGGAAAGGTCACACACCATAAGCATTAACAAAGTTAGAGTTTATAATGATGATGACTTTTTATTGGAGAAGACACATCTATACCCATACTTCAAAATTTGTCTGAGAGGTTTTTCTATCTTGCATTATACGAATTAGCACAGTATCAGGTGAGTGTCATCATGAATCTGTAGTATAATAACTGTGATAGCCTATAATAATTCTATTTAATTAATATTTTTAAGGAAAATAAATTGGTTATTTTGCCCTGCAGAGGGCTAAAAAGGCTCCATTCAGTCTATTTATTCCAATCATAAAATGGGTTCCATTTAATAACTATGAAAAACTAATTCTGACTAATTTTACAAAATTAATTAATTTATTTTGGAATCAGTAGTCATACTTTTCAGTTCCTCCTTCATGTAATTTTCAGAAAAAACTATAATTGGAAAGATATTTTAGTGAGGAAATATATAACTTCGATGTAGCCTATATCCTTGATTTAAAGTAAAGCTTTATTCCATTGTTGATGGTGGAAGTAGTTTGAAAGTTTTACAGCTTTGCTATGCAATCTGACCTTTACAACACCCCAAAAATGGAATGCTTACATGCCATGCTTAAATTCCATTTTACAATATGGTAATGCCATTCTTTTTCAACATGGCATAGTCATTTTAGACCACTGTAAGCTTGACACCTGATTTCACTTTAACAGCACCTGCCCAGAGTACAATTAGCAGTCCATTTTTAAAGAAGGATTTCCATACTGCACAGATGGCATTCCTCATACCAGACAAGCAATGATGTATGTTTGGAAACCAGCCAAACTGTCTGCAAAAAAAATTGTGAGAATTTCAAGACAGGCACCTGAGCAGAAGGAAAATTTTCTCCCTTTTCTCTCCAACTATAAATGAACATCTGTAAAAGTCTATTCTCCTTAACTTTTCTTTCTATTTATTCTCACCTGACTTGGTATATTATTAGTACAATTTCAAAGACTACAACCAAATTTTTGTTTTGACTTGTGACACCCATGTACTGCCCATTAAGAAAATGTTCCAGAGCTACATTTTCCAACTAATTTGGATCTACAGGTATATCTTTGAATGGATCTCACGTCATTTCACTCATGAATTAATTCAACAAATATTTATTGCTTGCTACAACTGAAACCATATGCCCCACAGCCTTAAGAGAAGCCGACGGCTAACGGGAACTCTTGAGCTTGTCCTGAAGAGCCACAGATATGGGAACAGCTTGTCAAAACCCCTCTGCTTGTAAAGGGCCTTCACTGATTAAGCTGGCGATATTTTTCCTTTTTCTTTTCCTCTCTTTCATTGCCTACCTTCCCAGCTTCAAGTAGCGCAGTTGTTTTACAGGAACTTGGAGTCAGCTCTTGTCCAGTGCGAGCCGGCCAAGGCCGGTTGGGACCACCGACCCTAAAACTGGACCTGTGCAGATGAATGGCCTTTTGAAGTCAGAGGACTGGAAAATTCCACCCTCCTATCCTTCTAAGCCAGCGGTCCCCAACCTTTTTGGCGCCAGGGACCGGTTTCGTGGAAGAAAATTTTTCCACAGACGCGGGTGGGGGAAGGGTGGTCAGGCGGTAATGGCAGCGACGGGGAGCTGCAGATGAAGCTTCCCTGGCTCACCTGCTGCTCACTTCCTGCTGTGCAGCCGGTTCCTCACAGGCCGTGGACCGGGAGCGGTCCGCCGCCTGGGGGTTGGGCACCCCCGTTCTAAGCGCCTCCATGTTGAATATGCAGCTGCAATTCCGCACATGCGGAATACGCCTCCGCAGATGACCTCACCTCTTCCGGCTTCCAATCACCTTTCCCCAGCTTAGGACCACCAGGCTCACCCCATAAATATCCCAGCCCCCTTGCTTTCACGGAGGCGGATCTAAGACTTGTTCTCTGTTTCCTTGCTTGGCTGCCTTGTGAATAAACTCTTTCTTGGTTGCAAACCTTGGCTTCTCAGCATTTGGCTTGCCGCTCACAGGGCAAGGGAACTTGGTTCAGTAATATAACCTTTCAAGCACAGGATCGATGTTTATAATTGCGCAAATCATGCGTTGCTCACCGCCAGGGCATGCCGTTTACTTCACAATTGCCATGCAGTTTTACAACGAACACTCTTGCTCACTGAGCATTGGCATTCTGATATTTTGAGGCAGGAGTGCCCTTTTCTAATTCCCACACATTCAGGATAGGGGCTGGTGGTCGGGCTTCCAAGGACAGTTCAACGTACCAGAGACAGAGTAGTGAGCCCAATACACAAAGTCCTTGCTCCCAGAAAGTCTGCAATCAATCGGGGAAAAAAATCAGTAGATACCTACCTAACAGCTAAAAACGAGAAAACAATACTACTTAAAGGGGTAGAATGTGACAGGTGGTGCCGTTTTATTTAAGATCAGGGATTGCCTATATAAGGAAGTGGAAGCCTACAGGAAATGAGGGAGCAAGTCCGAGACCGATGTGGTGGGAGAGCATTCCAGGCAGAGGGGTTGGGGAATGCGAGGCCTGAATGAGAGGCATGAACTCAGCGTGGTCAAGGGTAGGCAGGAAGCCAAGAGTGGTTGGAGCTGAGGCCCTGCAGAAAAAGTATTGGCAGACAAGACAAGTCAGCAGTTTGTGGCCAGATTTGACTGTCTTGAGGCCCAGGTGAAGGTTTTGGTTTTTATTCTGAGCCACTAGAGTATTGTACGCAAAGGAGGGACGTGATCTGATTTGCCTTTTCAAAACATCTACAAATGTTACATTATGGACTACAGCTTTCACTTGAAATTTTACACTTGCAAGAGTCACCACGAACCACTTATTAATCTGATTTGCATTTTAAAGGGACCACTCTGGCTGCAGTGTGGAGAACTGATTATAGCAGAAGAATGGAAATGAGGAGGACAGCTATTTTCATGTGTTAAATCTCCTTAAATAGTTTGTAAGTGGCTTTAGCATAGGACCACTGCATTCTTCTGTCCTTCTGCCCAGAGAACCACCTAGAATTTCAAATGCTGTTCGGAAAAGAGTAACTGTTTCATAAGCATAGGTAGGTGTGTAAATTGGTATTTTTAGGGGGGAAATCGGCAATGTGTACAAAAATTCCTAGCAATGAGCACACCTCCTTGTCCCAAATAATCTACTTCCTATAAAAATCCCTTCATGGGAAAAATTAGATTTTGCAAAGAGGAATATAAAAAGAAGTTCATTTCAATATTGTTTAGGGAAAATTTGGGGGAGGGGGAGTAACTATTCACTAATAAAGGATTTATTAAATATTGCATACTACATCCACATAAGGGAATACTATTTAGGTATTAAATATGCTTATATTATTAAAACCAAACCAAACAAAAACAAACAGCTTACAGAGCAGCATGTATGCTATGTTTCAACTATTACTCAAAATATACATTTTTACTGAAAAATATTTTCTAAAATTTTGTGTAATGTAAATAAAAAGTTCCTGTTACCCATATATATTCCAAGAACAAGCAGACAGCATCTCTCCTAAGAAAACATCTACACATAATTTGAATATTGCCAACAAGTAAGCCTAAATCTAGTTAAAGAGGCTTGCACAATTTCTATGTCAATAGTACATTTTAGTAATCAGGGTAACAGTAAAGATGCTGATAGAGTCTTCACGAGGCTACCAGATAAGAGTATGGTCACGATTAAGCACCTTTTCATTTAATCAATCTGACTTGTGGTCTGTTGTCAAACTGAACATTCTAATAAGACAAAGTCTCCTTATAAATGTTCTGACTCTAACCTCATGAGTGGTATGACATTCAGTAAGTATTTCATTTTAGATACAATTGATAGATCTTGTCCATCGTCATTCTTTGACATCAGCTAAAATTGCATCTTTCCACAGAGCTAAAATTTGCCAAAACTTGTGGTGGTCTGAGAGGCAAATTCGAAAAGAATACCTAATGAATTCTTCTAAAAGAAGTTGAGTTGATGCTACTTTTAAAAAATTTCTAATGTCATGAGTTACTTTATCTTTTTCTATTGAACAATTGAAGAAGTCTTTTTCAATTTTATCATTTTAGATAAAATGTTCTCTGTCCACTTTTCCAATGTTTTTAAACACTAAAACATTCTCTTACACTTTACAGGCCTGATGTCATGAAAAATTACTATATCCCAGTGTTGGCAAATCCAAAGAAAATTGAACTCTGCCCTAAAGAAAGTGAAAGCCAAGCAAATAATTTACCTAGGATTAGTAGTCTGGCTTTAAATGTATAGTGTGGGTCTAACATTTCATCAAACTGAGCAAGTAATGATATATTTTTAAAGTTAACATGTGTACTAAATATAAAAAGTGGCATAATATTTAATGTTTTCAACTACCAATATTATTAACATGTATGCAAAAAGGCAATGTATGTTTAAATACTTTTAGGATAGTGTAATTGTTCCTTAACATTGTGATTTCTCTTTCATTTAAAGCAAATACATGTTTGTGTCAGTGCATTTAGTTCATAAAAGGCAGAAATATAAATTATAGCCTAAACTTGATATTTCTATATACTAAATCACTATATCATCCCTTACATGAAGTGGATGTGACAATAATTTATATTTACAAATTCATTCTCCATTGGAAAGTGTTTCTGAGAATCATCTTGACACAAAAGTGACCAATATCTTAAAGGGGGTTCACTGAGCTGGCTGAATATATTGTAACCCAGTAAACATTTTTCTTGAGTTTTTCTTGACCACGGTTTGAAGCTGGGCTTGAATAAAAGTTAGTAGCTATTATGGAGAAAAAAAGATATAAAAGTAAAAAAAAATGTTTACTCTGTTAAATGTACTCTCAATATATTTAACCATTTTAAATGTCAAGATGAGAGTATTTAAAATATATACTAGGGAATTAGACAAAGAAAAGCCATATTTATGTCCTGAAGTACATATTTTATAGGTTTTTCAGAGTTTGTTGTAGCCATCTTTTTCTGGGGCCGTTTTTGTTCCTTTGTCCACTACCTCTAGCGCTATTTTATAAGAGCTAAAAGCAGAAATGTTGAGGTACCCATGAAAAGGACTGTTCTTCAATATTCTGGTTAGCTTCAGGCATATTTAGGGAAAATGAAAACATAAGAAAAAAACCCACTTTTATAACAGTATTTGCAGATCGATCCTGCAGATTTCTAATGCTCATAAGATTTGAAATGTTTAGAATATCAAACTAAATGCTGAATTCACAGTAGCTCTGAATTTGTTTTTACTTACAGATTGCTTTTTACTAAAGGAATGCAACAAAAAGAGCTAACAAGAAAATACAATTATTCCCCAAATGGTTCAAATAACTATACCAATTATGTATGTGTATTTGACAGCTTAAACATTGCATTGTAATCTAAATACCACTCACCTCGAATATTAACTGAATTATGTTAATACCGTTTTATTAGAAAATAGGCCGTGGTATGAGTGACTTATTTTTAAAATTCAGCAGCCTAAATATATTTAGAAATTAAGGTGAACACATTTTACAGTAAACCTTTCTAGTCACTAACTTAGGATAGCTACCATCTTGCTGCTGATTTTATTTTAGCTCTATAGTTTTGTCTAAACTCCTCTCAGAAGAAAATTAGCGTTTGCCATTATATATATGCCAATAATTTAAAAAATGTTCTTGAAAACCAGTAGCATTAGAAACATAAAATATATATTTTTATAATTTACTTTTCTATCCACCCTCTAATCTCATCCTATTATCCTAAGGAAAGCCCTTATTGAATTTCACAAGTCATTCTCACATTTATTTTATGTAATGTCATTCAGGAGTGTACTAAAACTGTGGGTGGGATAATTTTAAGTGCATTTAGTTTGTTTAAAAAAAAAAACAAAATGGCAAACTCAGTTCTCAGATCTATGAAGGGGAAAATATAGGTTGACAACCCTAGGTAAATATGGGAAGTAAGAGGTAATTGGGATCATATTAATAATGAGGTAAAAGTATGTGGATCAGCTTTTGGAAAAACTTTGTAGTGTTCATCCCTCTAAATCCTACTGGAAAAATCACTCTAACCATGATTCCATAATATTTTCAGAGAAAGGTACTTTCATGCTATTATAAAGTTCCACGGCGCTTCAAGCTCTGACACAGAATTATATGAAAAGGGCATTATGTGAAAAGATACCATGGCAAGCCAGGATCCCAGTGTAGAATCAAAACAAATAAAGTTCTTTTAGATTTTGTCATTTCTGGAGTAAATTAAACCCGATAGTAAGTGAGAATATCTGAAGTTTCCTTATGGGATTTTAATTCTAGAAGGATGTTGAGTCACTGTCTAGCAAACTTAAGCACCACTTTTAAGATAAGAGAATACAAAAATACTCCAAAAAGACAGTAAGTTCTTCCAATTAAAATTAACCTAGCCTGCTTGTTTACCTGTCAGTGTGTCATCATCTTGCTAATGGGTTCCAGCATCTTATATGGTGGGTCACTTTAATCCACTGTGAATAAAATGATGCCCCCTTTTGGTCAGCCAGTGGCCTATTCTGCCTAGTGATTCTTAACGTTCTCCGGAGTCAAATTTCATTACATCATTTTAGACTAGTTTACAATTCTCTAATAAAGGAATGGTCCACAATACAAATGCTTCACATTTCCTAAATGTCCTATCTATTCAGAATCACTTTTTCCTACTTCATTTATCACGCGAAGTGGTAATTCTCATATCTTTCTATTTGGCCACAGCCCTTAGCTCTCATTTTAGCTGCTTTTCAGCTGTCCTTTCCTCTTATTACTGGAGATTATTTTCCTGCTGAAATGAAATATTCTCCACTTTATCCCTATAGAACTCAATTGTATTTTTATCTTCCCACTTCTCTAATCTGTCAAGATGTTTTGAATTTAAATCCAAAGTAAGAAAGTCAGTCCACCCAAGTAGATGTCATCAGTACAAATATACTTTGTATTCATTCAAGTAATTGATAGAAGAGTGTCTGTTTTATGCCTGGAAGATGTTAATCTGAATTGCCTCCCCCCACAAGTTAATTTAGAAGTATTGCTAACTGCCGTGATAAAATTTATTACACAAAGGGAAAAATGTGATATGAACAATCTAATTATTCTATTTCTTGAATACTCTGTATAGATCATGCTAGACTAAGCAAATTAAAATTAACCAAATCTATTTTTTTGTCAGTCTCACCATTCTAAAGCAAATGAAATCCAATAATGAGGTTTTTGGAAATTTTTACAGATTAGTGTTCTTTATTTTTATTTCTAATTAATTAGGGGATGGGGGAACTGCTGGATATTTCAAAATATTTTTGGTTAAAATATGGGACACAAGAAAAAGTGTTATAAAGTTATTAAGTAGGATGTAGGTATCCAATGTATGTGCGATCATGCATGATACAAAGTATATTAAGTTAACATAATGCTTGACTTCTTATATTGGTAATGTCCACTAGGACTAAGAATTCTGATTAGCTTATTTAGCTTATTTTCACATCAACAACTCTGGATATTTTTACTGAGAAAGAGTCATTGGATAATTCATCTCTATTTATACATAAGCTTAAAAACGTATGACTGTGTTGTTTCTCTCATTGTGGTGAATAATATTACTTTTTCCTCCTACTTTTTTGTCTTTGATTTCATAAAACATACAAAGAAATCTATTTGGCATATTCTTCAAATCAGGGAAATGGCTTACCACATGCCTATTCTCAGATGCTTTTTTATTACACAAGGATTTTTTTCAGTAATAAAAAAGTTCAGAAATAAAAAAAATGTAGATGATTCACTAATTATGATCATCTGGATTTACACAAGTGCAGACGAATTTGGGACTTCAGCATTATCATGAAAACCTGTAAACATTTAGGAAATCACTGTAGGGAGACCAAAATTATTTACAAAGGATCATTTATTAAACACTTTTTTTACAAAATACAAAGATTGTTGTTCTGCATGAATACATCATATATGAAAAGATAATGTGTTTTTACTGAATTTAATTTGAAAACATTCAGAATTTTACCTTCTACCAACTTGAGGAATCAATTTTGTTTTGCAACTTGTCTAACACCATGGCCAATCAGGGGGAAACCCTTTTTCTTGTTAATTAAATCATATTCACAACAGCTAACATTTTATAGAAATAAAATCAGACAATGTCTGTCATACAAAGCTCTTTCTGCAAGTAACTGGTTTGCCTATGATCCTAACTTTTTTTTCCAAGCTATAAGATAGGAAGAATTGAGGAGCTAGGTAAGTTTTATAATAATGTATTAGCAGCAGTTGATAGAAAATGCAACATAAGATTTGTTTTGTCTGTGGTACAAGAATATGTCCTATCAGACTCTAATGTATTTTTCTCTACTCAAACACAAGTAAGCATGTGCTGATTGTTTCTGGGATGACAAAATGTATAAAAAGACAAGAAGCTGGTTCTGGTTGTCATCGTGAGTGCCTATTTTCATCAGCTAATACGAATGCATTGCTAAACTTAGTGAAGACAGGAAAATGACTTAAGGGTAATATATACAGAGTTAAAATACATTTTTTAATCCACTTAAGAGTGATTTCAGGCACTGTGGCTGTTCAGGATAAAATGTTTCATGGTTTATTCTTGATAGTAGTGTAATTGTCAGTGCAAGCGAGAGCAAATACCTGCCCACTGTCACACACATGACCTCGGACATCTGGAATGTTCAGAGCAAATTCACCTTCTGCATCTTCACTCTGGAGGCACCTTCAATGCACATGTCTCATAGTTTGCTCTTGATAGCAATTTAATTTTCAGTGCAAGCAAAAGCAAACACAAAGCTGCTCACTGTCCTACACACGACCAACACATCTGGAATATTCAAAGCAAGTTCACCTCCATCTTCACTGTAGAAGAATCTTTAATAAGCGGCACTTAGTGTAAACCCTCTATATATCATGAGAAACAGACTCGAGATGCCTGAATTTAATAATATTAAAAATCACGGTCCTAGTCATCTCTCTGTGTAAACGATGTTTGAAGAAGGCTTGCCATCACAACATTTCTTTCCTGAGAACGGAGCTGATCCCCTCCGTGTATATCATAAGTGTGCATGCTCTGAGCTGTGGTCACTGTCGTGGCTGTCTTCATTCGCTAGAGAGTCCCCTGTTTGTTGGAGAGTGGCTGCACCGATTCCCGAGAGCTCTGAAGGGAGAAGTGTTCCTTTTTTCACATTCACCAGTTCCTTTTCTCGAGCAGCGGCTCCTTGCTGTCCTCCTTTTACTCTCTTCCACTTCATTCTCCTGTTCTGGAACCAGACTTTCACCTTTAACGAAGAAAGGGAGCAAACAAAAGAAAGCACGAAAGAAAGTTAAATGGACCATTTTTTTCTTCCTTTTTGGTCATCAGTGAAAAAAATAGCTTTTCCAAGGCTTATACAAACACACTATGAAAGAGTGAATATGAAAATAAATCAGCATTGAATTTAATCATGTCCCACGTTCATGAGAATAATTTTAAAACTTTCAGAAGGTACCAAGTACTATATTTCACATTTTATGACATACAGTGTAAAAAATAGATGGGAAAGTACTCTATCATTTTAGGTTGTTCAAAGGTATTTAGCTTTATAAAGAGTTTCTGTGAATTAGAACTAACATTTAATAATTGTCGGGGCCAAACAACAGCCCTCCTCCCACCCCGGGCTGTCAATACCTGAACCCATTTAAAAAATGCTCAGGGTGCTACTGATGAAGCTACATCTGGAAGGTCATTCTGTGCCGCTGCAGTCCACGGCTGCATTCCCAAAGCTTTACTTGACCATTCCACCTCAGAGTGAGTCCATCTTCTTTTGAACTATGCTTTTTTTTCCTGCCCTTAGTACTTTTATTTTACTTTACATATATGTGATTCCAATGATTTCCTCAAAACAAGATCAAGATCCAAAATTTTCACTGATACTTGTTAATTGCTAATACTGAGATTGTATATTATGTTAGTCTCATCAGCTTTGTAGAGACATGCATTAAATGACCATCCATGACCACAACCATAATAATAATGGCATCATTTCATTTTCTTGTTTAGGAGGAACTCACTTCCTTTCCTGTTGCACTTCTCATCACTGTATATTCTTATTAGGCTAACTATTCCTTTTACACTGCATTTCTCTGTCTACCCCACTCAAAGTTACCACAAGCCTGAATTTTGTGTTTATCATCCCCAAGCCTTTATTTGAAACAAAGAAATAAACAGAGACAACAGCTTTTTTCACTACATGTGACCCTAAAGAGTACTGTTAAATTTCACCTGTCTTTTAGATTTATCAAAACGGAATGTTTTTAACTATAGCCTTCTTGCCTTATCCATGTTGATTCAAGGGACTGCATTCATTCATTTTTCATGACTGTATACGATTTCATTGTGTGAATATATCACAGTGTACCCATTCTCCTGTTCATGGACACTTGAACAACTTGTTTTTTTCCATTATAAATGATGCTGTTATAAATATTCTTGCATTTGTGTTGTGATAAACATGTGATAGAACTTCTCTGAGTATACATCCAGGAGTTGCCATCATACACAGGGTGTACGAATGTTGAATTTAACATGATAATACAGAAAAATTATTTTCCAAAGCTTCATCAATTTAACCCCCCACAGTCCGGGGTGTAAGAGTTCTTATCAGTCCACATCTTTGTCAATCGTTGGAGTTATCAGTCAGTTTTTTTCCAATATAATGACTATAAATGTTATCGCACCATGTTCTTAGTTTGCATTTCCTGATTACTATAAAGTACAGCATCTTTAAGTGTTTATGGCCCATTTGTATCTCTTCTTTTGTGAAGTGCCTCCACATCTTTGGGTTGCACTGAGTTGTTTTTGGATTTAATTTCATTCCTTATGGACTCTTAAAATATGTTCTGAATGCTAATTTAATGCTTTGTGGTTATATGGCTGTTACTATAGTCTCTCAATTTATAGTGTGTCCATTTCCTTTCCTTAGAGTATCTTTTGATGATCAGATACTCTAAAATTTATTATATTCAAATTTATCAATTGTTTCTCTTATGGCTATCTTTTTCATGTCGTCTCTAAAAATCTTCTTTCTTCTGAGACCATTAAGATATTCTTCTTTGTCTTCTTCTGAAAGTTTTAAGGTTTGCATTTCAAATTGAAGTGCTCAATCCATGACGTATTGATTTTAGTACATACTGCAAAGAAAATTTCTAATTTACTTTATTCCAGTTGTATAATAAGTTTATTCCAAGACCATTTAACGAATAGTCCACCCTTTTTCCAGAAATTATTGTTTTCAACTTTGTCATACATTGTTTCCATTTACACATAGCTTTATTGGATGCACTCATTTGTTATAACCTTTTGACAAAACCACAGTCTTAATTATTATAATTTCATAGTAAGTCTTTATATCTGGCAGAGATAGTTCTGTTTTATTCCAGTCCAGGAATATTTTGAATATTCTCCATTTTCATTTTAGAAACAATCTCAATTTCTGTAAATGCAGAGTGCTAAAGAGAAGTAAAGAGAAACATATTACATTTCTAAAGATGTACTTATTTAAGTGGCCTTCAAATCACAATACTCCATCAAAATTTGTAGAGTTTTCTCAGATGCTGGCACCAAAAAATATTTAAACCAAGTCATTTCTCAACTCTGGATTTTCATTATTCTAGCAGGCCATAATTAAAATCTTGTATCATACATTATCCATACATATATTAATCCATTTAACAATCAAAAATAATAAAATGTAGGAAAAGATTGCTTAGAAACGCAGAATATGTAGTAAAATAGACTGATTATAAACAAGCTGATTGGTGTTCTTGTATTATTATTACTAAATAGCCAAATGACAAGCTATGATTTTTAATCACATATCTACTTAGGGCTAAGCCCCTATACTGATAGGTGCTATATATGCATTTTTCAAATACTCAAAATTTTTTCTATATGATTCCTATTTTATAGATGAGGCAGTTGAGACTCAAAGGTTAAGTGACTTGCCTAAGAGTACACAGATGGGAAAATGTGGTTCCAGAATTTAAACCTGGGGGTTTGTTTGGCTCCAAATTGATTTTTTTTCTTTTTTTTTGGTTTTGTTCCTGTTATATTTCAAACTCCTGCTTTTTAAACCTTCAGGTTAGAAAAGTAAAGAATATAAAGTATGTGAACTCCATCCATATGATTACTATCATTCAGGTAATTCTCCTACTCAATATAATTAGGTTTGTAAATATGACACTATTTTCCTGTACTGTAATTTAGGTAATTATACTACTCAATTTAATTACCTTTGCAAGCTTGACATTGCATGTTTCATTAGATCTTTTCCACATGAGTTGGGCTCTACTCCTGGCTTCACTTCTGAGTTTCTGTGTGAATTTGAGAAAATTATACTTCTCTCTGCCTCAATTTTCATATTTGTAATATGGCAATAATGAGCCTTTCAATATTCTCCATAGGGAAATTTTCTCCATGGACAATTCCAGATGGAAGAAACACATCATCATCATTGTCACCAAAGAGTGAAATATCCAGCCAAAATAATCTTGGCAGAAAATGGGAGGAATAGATTTCTTTAAATCTACACTTATTTCCTTTTCTGGGAGGAGGGGTGCATTAATTCTATAATACCAGTATAAAACCTGTTATGTGCAATTCTAAATGAGAAAAATGTAAGAATATGGTATTGATTTTAGAAACAGTATAGGTTATTTTGTGTTGTTTCCTATGTCTACCATGTGAAATTTTGCCATTTCATTTTCTTAAACAGACAAATGAAAGACTTCAGAGTTTTCAATAGTAGCTATGTATCCATACATATATATGGATATACAGATATATGCATGTATATGTGAAAGCATTTGATGATTATATAACAAATCTAATCATTCTAATACCTTTAGGTATTTTCTTGAGGTATTTCTTGAAATACCTTGAGGTATTTTCTTATTTCAAGCTACATATTTGATACAGGAACTCCGTGAATTTAGTAATGGAACAAAACACAGAAACAGATGCATGATGAGTACACCATATAAAAATGGGAAGGAAGAGTACAGAACTTCAAAAGTCAGTGTGTCCAGTTGTATTTTCAAATATAAAATATTGGGATGAATTGAAATATGGAGAGGAAGATTTTGGGGAAAAGCACATGTTTTTCTACAACCATCACAGTATTAAAAACAAATCTAGGGGGCTTCCCTGGTGGCGCAGTGGTTGAGAGTCTGCCTGCTAATGCAGGGGACACGGGGTCGAGCCCTGGTCTGGGAGGATCCCGCATGCCGCGGAGCGGCTGGGCCCGTGAGCCACAACTGCTGAGCCTGCGCGTCTGGAGCCTGTGCCCCGCAACGGGAGGGGCCGCGATGGTGAGGGGCCCGCGCACCGCGATGAAGAGCGGTCCCCGCACCGCGATGAAGAGTGGCCCCCACTTGCCGTAACCGGAGAAAGCCCTCGCACGAACCGAAGACCCAACACAGCCAAAAATAAATAAATAAATAAATAAAGTAGCTATAAAAAAAAAAAAAACTAAATTTAAAAACAAATCTATAAAAGTAATTCTGGATTATGTCAATATTGCCATTAGAATAATAACTCCATGGTTTTATAAATAAAGAAACTTTATAGTTTAATTTATTATCACTTAATAATCCAGCTTCGTTGGCTGGATTGAAAAAATACTTTTGTAAGATAGCTAAAGAATAATCATTCAAATGCTTGACAATTTTTTAAATATGCAAATTATTTTGATTAAAATTTGCAAGTGTGTTTCATATAATAATCTGCACTTAAAAACTCAGTAGAGTAAAACTAATCTTGTGTTTCCTTGGTGACTTAGAATCTGTAGTCATTCATTCATACACTCAATATTACTGAATGTTTAGTAACAGGTAAGAGGGGTTAGATTGAGGAATGTGTACAAATAAATAAGAAATAGTTCCTGCCCTCAAGGGCAGTTTACTGACTGTATATGAGGCCTTTGGCATATACTGAGATGAGTAAAGATTAGCTTCATCTTTTACAGAATATCTTTAAACTGCTTGTTGTTGTAGTTGGTGTCATTGCTAATCCCCTAATAAGAGGTTCCCCCAATGGTCCATGAGATGGCATGAACTCTATCCCTACATTCAATGTCCCACACTGTTTTGCTGCCACACAATTATTATAGCAAATGATTTCTTTCCTCTGGGAATCTCATGCTCTTGTTGTTACTGGCATCCTGTGTGTCTCTGAATTTTTTGTTCTAGTAACCTAGGGTAGTACCTTAGGTGCTAGGAAATTGGATCATCAAATATTTTGCATACAACTAAAATATGTCCATCTTGGAGTATGATATATAAATTTTGTGAACTTTTATTATTTTATTTGGGCTTAAAGTCAATTTATCTCCTATCGGCAATTTCTCTGGAAATGCTGGTTAATGAGTTTTGTTGTGTTTTTTTTAGTATTTCCTTTTTTTAAGATTGGATCTAGGGCAAGATTCCATATGAAGTATGTTTTGTTACATAGTATGATTAATAACTCAGATAAAAATAAATTCTTTCTCCCACAAGAATCTGAGTAATGAAAAATACCATTGTTCATGAAATGAAAGCAATATGAACCAAACTTATAGGCTCTTAATATTTCTGCATGAAGGTAATATTTTTCAACAAAATCTTCAAAATAAAAAAATAACAAAGGAAATAATAGCCTGCAGTGTTAGTAGTAAATATTTAAAGTGCTCAGTTATAAACTTTACTTTTCAGAACATCTGATTATTATGAAGCCTCACTTTTTAATCCCCTAGTTTACAAGTACTTAGTATTCACATTGCCTGGATAATCAAACTACTATTTAAATAAATAGGAAAACATTTATTCACATCTTGACTCTCATTACTGAAGAAAGCAGCTAAGAGAATCTTACTGTAGCTAATATGTATAAATGATATTTCAGAATCTAGAAATCTAATTTTTCTTTTTAATAAAAATACTGTAACTGAGAATCATTGTTACTATTTGCTAAACATTCGTTTTATCTCTTTAATTTATTTAGCCATTCACATATGGCCTTCTATGTATAAGTTCATAATACCTGTCCTTGAGGGTTCACAATATATCAGGAGAACACAAATGAAATATGTAGCTGTACTGTCATACAATTTTCTAAAATGGCCAGGGGCAAACTGGTTGATAGAAAGTAGAATCTACATAATGCTATAACCCATATCTACAGACTACCATAAATGTCTGTCTTTTGAAGAAACAATCATAACACGTAACATCTGGATGAAAACTAAATATTTCAGTGACATATCTAGATGTCTCTAAACATCTGGAGTTTGTAGATTTAATATTTCAACTGTTTCTATTTGTATATGAACACTTGAAATACTGTAAACACTAACAAATATTTATTCACATCTTTAACATGTGAAAACATGCAAAGGAGTAATTGTATGAATATAATTTTATCACAGGTGTGATTAAATTCGATCATGGCGGCTGATCTAGTAAACCTACTGTATCAATAAATGGATCCCAGTAAGACTTATCCAAGTAATTCAGTGGCAAAGTCAGTGGTTAAACTGAAGAATTAGAACCAAGAATGCTCTATAAGGTAAGGATGAAAATGGGGGAAAAGAAACCTTCTTTACTCTTCCTGTCTGAATAGATTTATATCTGATTAAGAGAAGGAATCCCTCGGCTATTTCCAAGAAGCACGTGGGAGCTACCGGTTGACTACTGTTTCTATAGCATTGCAACATGGGGTTGGGACGTGGGGTGTGCGTGTGTGTGTGTGTGTGTCTGTGTGTGTGTGTGTTGGGGGGTGAAGGGGGTTAGGACATATTCCATGACTAAAAGCCTGAATCCCTCTGTAGAGGACTGCCACTCACCTTTCTCCTCTATTTTAACACAATGTTTAAGACCAGGAAATCATTTTCCGGCCTCTATAATTTTCAGTTTCAAAGTCTCTTTTTTTTCTTTTTGTACTTAGAATGCTTGAGAACCAGGCTCACTAAAAAAAAATGTAGTCATAAAACATTTACGATTTCACGTCTTTGAACAAACTGAATACGCATTAGCCATTGACAGCCGTGGGCAAATAACATGTTGAACAAGAAATAAACTAATTACAAGCCAATCATATGTATTATATTCTCCTTACCAAAAATGCAGCCAGAGTAATCATTCACATGACGAGCAAAATTCTTAGAGGACTGACCACTTTTAAATTTGACCCTTTAGAAATGTCATAGTAGTAGTAAATGCTAACAATTTTACCTCTTTTGTCATACCTGATGAAATTCAATTCAAATGACCTACTTTATTAATATTAATTTACAGTGAAAATTCACTACACTATTTCTATACAAGATTAAAAAAAACAGATACATCTTTTAGGTATTCTAAGTGAAATATTGTTTAGCTCAGTATATCATGAGTAAATGACTTCAGCAAATCTGAGTGGAAATATCAAAACTAAATTAGGCATTTTGCTCCATTACTGTGTTAACAAATTCCTGAATAGCAGTTCTTGAATACATGGAAATTGTGTATTCTGACCCACAGCTGGTACTTATCTTGTTTAAACTACTAAGATCAACTAGAATGATGACCTTTGCTTGCAACATCTTGCCTAATCTCTGGGATAATGTTTAACAATAGTTAGCAATATATCACAATCAGTACATACAATTTTAAGAAATGAACTTTATCCTAGCCACTGTCTAATTAAGTGAAATCTATCAAATGTAAATATTGATTGAAACACAGAAACTCACCATTCTTATAAGAGCAGTAGAATTTTGGCAATTCTTATGATTCAATCTAATTAAATATTCTTATTATTTCTTGACAACTAATTTCAATATCAGAATACATGTGAACCTTCACTACACTTTTATTAGATTTTGGAGCTGTCTCCAAAATTATTCTAAGAACTTATAATGGCAATTATTACTATCATATGAATATACACTGACCACAAAAGTATTCAGTAATTTCAATAACTGGGAAAATTTCAAAAAATTGAAAAAAACTGTTCAGCATAAGAATTAGAAGTGATAAAGAGAAATGAAGTTAAAATCCATCCTAAGTTAAATACATCTCAGGTTTTCATGAGGAGTCATGGAAATAGTGAGATTAATTGGTAGAAAGTCTTTTATAGCCAAATTCTCTAGAAATTGTCCATTATTAGATCTGTATTTACTATTTTATAGATGTCATAGAACATATGCAATGCTCTATATACATTTTTAGATAACAGAACATCTCTTTAAAGTTGAAGATGTCAACATAAAACTTGAACCGGCTTCTCAAAATTTCCAGAAGCTTCTTAGTTTTAGAATTCATTTTAAATTACATGCAAAAAACCTTATATGATCGCAAGGATACTGTGGAAAAGGAGTAATCTTTCATTACAGAAGATTTTTTTCTTTAACATTACACTTTAAATGATGATCTGTGTTGCAACGCATGATATGTTTCAGAATGTTACTGTCGATTTATTGATTAAATATAAGTTAATTATTTGTTTCCTTATTGAGGAAATACCTAAAATTAAGGCTCATTTTATATGTGTGTATATACATATAGGTAGATAGCGATGTATGTGTATATCTCTACGTCTATCTCTCTATTCATCTACCTAAGAACGTTTTAAAAAATAGATTCTTTACATACTCTCAAGGCTGGTTCAATAAGGGTGGAGTCTTATTTTTCTGATTTTTTTCTATATTATTTCAAACTTGGATATTTACATTGGTAAATGGTTAGGGTTCAATTGCTTATTTCTCAGCCTTCTACTTTATACAGCTAATATCTCTGAAAATTAATTTAGGAGAGGGTGGAATTGTTAATCTTCTCTTTATAGATTTTGCTTTATTATTGACATTCTTAAATTTTACATCGTAGCCTTTGTTTTGTGGAACCTAAGGCAGTTCTGAATGTGGCTTTTAGAGCTCACCACACATTGTCGATATGCATTTCTTTAAAAAAACAAACAAACAGCATTATTCAGGAAATAGCTCTTTTTATTTTGAACTAAGATTCCACTGTATATTCCACCATCAAATTGTCCACCCTATTCTACCCCATTTTTCCCATCAGAGTCAAATCATATTTAATCTCTCAAATTAGCAGGCACACCATGATTTATGCAAAAGAAATATCTATCCGTTACTCTACGTGACTGTTAAATACTACTCTAAAGAAATGAGGAAATATCTAAAATCACTGGCTACACAGGTATTCTTGGATTACCTTGAATCGACAATATGTCTGATCTTGGAGACATAATTTATTAGCTAAGTAACTGAAAGTATTCATCGAAATGTATAGAAATGAACGTGCAAAGGGGAGGGATTGTGCAAAATGCTGAGTAAAACACAAAACCACTGTTTATTTGGCACAGGAAAAATTCTCCTTCACAGTCATCCAAAAAATGGACGTCTATTTGGAAAATACTTGGCATTGAGCCATTTAATGATTTATGAGTAACAAACAAAACATAATCCCTCTCATTCCCACTAATGTAATATGATCCAACTAGGTGGGATTTTCCATTTATCTTGGCAGAGGTATCATGAATTCAGGCTGTTTATCCTGGTAATCTTAGCTTACAAATCTGCAACATTGCACCTTTGATTAGCTCTGTGAAATGATTTTGTGAAAAGGAAGGATCTCCCATTCTTTCTATATTTGGCAGCCTTAACTCTATAAATATGTCCATTTTGTCACTCCTATAGTTTTATGCAGCTGCCTTCCCTCTTCTTCCCATTGTGAGACATTAAAAATTTGGCATGAGCTTTTTCCAAGTGTATCTGGATGGATGAAAAAGCCAGAATAAGCTTGTCAAACTTAAAAAAAATCTTGGGACAGGAGGGTCTTCAGACTGACTGGCTCTTCAAAGTATTCCAAGTGGCTCTGCCAACTGAGGATTATTAGATGTTGACTGAGAAGGGTATATGAGAATATGTTGTACACTTGAGGCTGTAAATTAGAAACTGGAAGGTTACTAGAGTGGTAACTGTTCCACAAAACAGCACTATATAATTAAAATATTTAAAGCTCAACTTTGTTCCAGTGTATCCATTTTTATTTAACATAAAACAATTTTCTTTAACACCTAAGTGCTAACATGGAATTCCTTTGCAGGATAAGCCTCTTCTTCTCCTTCTTTCTTCTTCCTCTTTGGCCAGATGGAGTTCAAAGGGGATTACAGACATCCCCTGCCTGTACAGGCATTGCATTATGGGAGACACAAACATAAAAGTCCGATTTCTTTGGAGATTTCAGAACTATTCTTCAGATTTGAAAATTTGAGTCCCGAGTGATATTTAAGGATTTAGTGTACCTTACTTTTCTCTAAAAGGAAACCTAATCATTATTGCAAATATTTATAATCACATGTATGTGGCCCATCAGAGCATGTGTGGCAAGTATATTGATTGGGTGATATAAACAAGGGAGCAGTATCTACAAATAACATATCAATTATACATATACATATTTTATAGGCAATTATGTAAATTTTCTAAATAAAATTACATCTAAAAACTGTTTCTGGTTATAAAGTAAGTTTTCATTTACAAGAAAGTTATTTATTGTGAAACAATTCTGCTATTAATGGAAATGATTCAATATTTGTTGTTTTTTCCCTTTACATTATTAGAACATACAAGTTCTTTTTCCATATTTGAATCTTGAAAGGCTTTAAAAAAATCAATAAAAAAAAAATTTTAGGAGATTAAACATCCTATTAAAGTTAAGGAAAACACTGAACAAAATGGAGTTAGATATAATATTCTTTGGTGTATACATTTAAGTTACTTTAATAAATCTCATGTTATTTTAAAGTATGGAAAAAATAAATCTTGCAGCAGAATGGAACTGAAAAATTGTACATCTATAATTAGAATATTTTACATGTGGAAATCCTATAAAAGGGGAGTTATTTAAGATTTCATATGTCAAGATATAGATTACATAGGTAAGTATGTATGACATTAATGCAAAATCAAAGTAATGGAATAGCTGTATCTCAATTAAAAGAAGATGAATGCAAAGGGTTCAGTTTATAACTCTATGTTTATAATTTTAAAAGCCCAACCATGAGAAAATAAACTGAAAATATCTCACTGGGATGAACGCTCTGGCATCTTGGAGGAATATGCTTTCAGACCTTTAAGAATAGCAAAATTGATTGACAGCATACAATATTTTTCTGATGAATTTAGCATAGTAAAATTCAGCCCAGAAAAAAAGCCTTCAGATTCTTAATTTAAGATACTGAATGTGCACAGAAGTAGAGGAAAAAGACATGAGCATTTGGCATAACCAGGAACATTCTCTCAGATGACCCTGTCATTCCTCTCTTTTGATATTCAACACTCATCACAATAGTTAACAATTGTTCAATTTTTGCTTCTTCCATGAGTTCTACCAGACTTGTCCAGCTTATTTTAACAAGATTTTATTTCTATCATCTAGCTCAACAAATATTTGTGTTACAAAAGCATTAACTCACTATGCCTTGCGTAGCAAAGAAGTTTTCCCCCCTCTGGGTGACAGATTTGTTTTATAGTTTATGCTAAAATTTATTTCACATTCATTGTGACATATAAACCTGAGTAGAAGAAAGAGAAGGTAGTTTTAATTTCCATTTTATGCCTGGGGGAGATTGTTACTTGTCTAAGAATACCCAATTCCAATTGGCAAATCTAGGATTTTTGTTCAGATTTTTCTCATAACAATTAAATTTTTTTCTGACTAACAAAAACTAAAGACATAATTTTGATTGGGAATTTAGATTCCACACGCATCCATCATATTTTCTTATTAACTTGCAAAACTGTTAATAGAGATTTATAGGACAAAAAACTTCTACACAATACCAAATTTTCAATTCTTTGAAAACCTAATTAACTCTCAGTGTTTGTTTTTGTTGTTATTGTTGTTGTTGTTATTTTTTCCCTTTATGAGGCTATAGTTAGATTGTTTCCCTAATGACCGCAAAAAAATTTTGTCTTCCTTCTATGTGTCTACTCCCATAGGCCATAGGCAGTCCTCTCTTACAGTGACACCGAGCTTGGTCATATGATTCGCTTTAGACAATGGGACATTAGTAAATATGATGCAAACAGAGGCTTTGAAAGCCCTTGTACATTGGCGTTTTTCCTCTAAATACTCCTGGGAATGCTTCTACCACCATTTGTGAATCCCAGGGAGCCTATCAGAAGATGAAACCACATATGCAACAGGGACAAGATGTCCCAGGTGAGGCTGCCTACACCAACCAATTCTTAGTTACCCACCAGCTGACTACAGTTCCATGAGGGCTCTAGGTAAGGCCAGAAGTAGGCCAATTGAGCCCAGTCAAAATCTTTGATCCTCAAAATTTTGAGCAAATTAAATGTTGGTTATTATTTAAAGCCATTAAGACTTTTGAGTGGCTTGTTACACAGCAAAGGCTAAGTGATACAAATTTTAAAGGGACCCTTTTTAAAAAACAAAGATTAAAATTGTGCATGTGCGTGTATATAGTGTGGGTGTGGGTATGTATATATATGTACATAAGTTTCTCACATAATGGCTTCTGATTCTTTTCCAAGAATGGCAAGTCAGTTAGGAAAAAATAAGAAATGCCCAAAATACTTTCAAAATTCCCAAATCAAATTTACAGAATTTCTCCTAAAAAGACATTATTCTTAGCCAAAAGTGAGGCCTCTGCTCTATGATCAGATAATGACAGGTAACCATAGGACATTCCCAGAAAAGAAAGCACAGATCTTGACTCTTCTCTAGACTAAGCACAGTAATGCATCCCATATTTCTGTAGATTACAAGCAAACCCTAGTTTCTTATTTCCTTTATGTATCATTTAAAATATAGTTTCATTTCCTAGAATTCACTGCCTCTATACAAAAACATTAATGTATAATTCCACCCTCCTTCTTTTTTTCTGTTTCCAGTTAAAAAAAAATAAAAGCAAAAAAACATATGTCTGACAATGTAGATTTTGGATCCTGCTTTCCAGCATGCTAAATGTTGTACACTTATGGAGAGAACTTTGTATGTGAAGTTCAAGGGAAGGAAAATGTTGTGCTCCATAACTTCGGTACTAGTCGTAATATTTAATAAAATATAAACTGCCAATAAATAAAACCACATAAAAGTGTTCCTCTGTATATTTTCACTACCCAGAATTATCCTACTAAAACCTGAAATACAGAAATTAACAGAAGGAAAGCAGATGATTGAAGAAGTTGGATAAAATAACTTGCTCTCCTAAGACAGTATTCATCTGTCCACACCATGTTGATATTTCTTTGCTTCCAGTGGGATCCCTGGAGGAGGTGCATACAGTGGAAAAGGAAATGAGACTCTACTCCTAAGAGTGCCAATCAAAACTGCACTGTCCATAAAGATGTTTGCATTTGCCTTTCAGGAATGTTTTCCTAAAGATTAGCAACTATTAACCATCAGTAGGGTAGATTCTCCTAGGGAAAATCAGAACCCATATAAGGAGTGCTCTGGGAACACTACTGGAGCAAATCATTTGCCATTCAATTAAAATACAAGAAAGGACCTAAAAAGTAATTAATTAAAAATATTATTTAGGTCTTACTAACTGGTGTCCACAGGTCACTAATAATTTCAAAGTGTTCTCTAAATGAGTGGGTACCAGAATTTTGAACTTCTGAGACCAATACAATTTCAAAAATATTTGAAGTAATGGGGTAGAAATGTTTGCCAATGATCTATGTGGCCTTGCTCCCATAATTTCCCAGCTCCCTTGAATTTAAGTGGTACCATTGACTATTTCCGGACATGAGAGTGTAAATGGAAGTGACATGGGTCATTTCCAGGTGAAAACATTTAAAGGTCAATGCATGAACCTCCAACTCTTTCTTACCTCCTGTGGTTACCAAGGACACCACATGTCAGGATGCCAGAGGGTCAGACTGGGTCCCTGAGTGATTATTTGGAGTGCTGGACTTGTAAAGTTAGTATGGAGAGTGAACAAACAATGAACTTTTTTCTTGTGTCACTGAGGTTTGGGGGTTAATGTGCAACATAAACCCTAACCTGAGCAATAGAGGAAACTAACATGGGACTGCCAACTTTCTATTATGCAAAATAAGGAGATTTTAAAATATAAGCAAATAAAATTCCTCTCCATATGCCGTCATTATATAAAAGAAATAATATTTTAAAATCAAAAAATATAAGAAAGGTACAATCACAGAACAAAGGATGATTCCTTAAACTGAATAAATGCAGTTTTCTATAAAACATGGCTATCTTATTCTTTCTTAATTTTGTCATTTTGCTGGGCAAAAACTTCATCATGAAGGAGAAAATCTGTCTTCACAATGATATTTAAGAACCACAGATCTAGATATTTCAAAAATGGCGGGAGAAGACTGTTGACCCAAAGCAATTAAAAATATCATATAATCTCAATATCCGACATTACCTGTCTTTCAGTGAGATCCAGATTCACTGCTATCTCATATCGCCTCAGTCTGGTCAGATAATTATGATGGGCAAATTCTGCTTCAAGTTCTCTGATTTGCTCTTTGGTAAAAGCTGTCCTTTCCTTCCTGGGTTTGCTATTGACTTCTGACTTGTAATTTCCTTCCTGGGAGTCTGGAAATAAAAGAGAGAATTAGATTTAGTTCATACATTTAAACATGTTCAATCCTATCATTCATACCAGAAACATTTACTGAGTAACTACTTTTCCAGGTAGCGTTAGACATGGTAAAAATAGAGAGAGACCAAAGACAGTAAGACTTATCTCAACAGGGTGAGATAAATTTCTTTTTTTTCCCAGTGTGCCCCCAAGTGACTCACAACCTAATTGGGGAAGTGTCTAGTTTTCTTCTTTTGAAATAGGAACAAAAAACTTAACTGCTCTTAACATGCTGTTATAATAACAAGATAAAACAAAGCCCCTCTAGAAAACAATTTTATATCTGAAACTATTCAGATATAAAATTTCTTCTAATAAGTTTTTCAACATAAATTCTTGAGGTCTAAGTATGACTAAACAGAGTGATCCTAAGAAATAGTGGTGACTCAGTATGTGACTATCTGAGCAATTCAAATATCTAGCAACTGGACCATAAAAGTCAGTTCAAGCTCAGAGTAAGCATACATACGTGTGTGTGTGTATTTATTGGTTTTTTAATTTCAATTTAAGTGCAGTCTCCTTGAAGGCAATAGCAATGCTCTCCTTTTATTTTGAGTAATACTTAGTGCAATGTGGAATCTATAAATACAATTTTGTTCATTTAACTCAAAATATGAACAGAGTTTTAAATGTTTTTTCCCTACATATGAGATAAACATAAGATGCACAACACCTAAAATTAGGTACCCAAACACCAAATCTTATAATGCCCTGTAGAAAAAATCATAATTTACAGCAAGCATATCATGCCATCTTTTCTTCTAAGAGTTCAAGACATAATTAACATATTTTACTTATCTTCATAATATCTCTGAGATGTAGGTTAGAAGACATTCTTAACATACTGAAGAACAGAACGTGTGTCTATAATGGAAAAAAATTCTACATATACAAGTAATAGATAATCATACCAGCTCTAATAATTCATGTCAAATTTACCTCAGTGAAATATCAACATTATCAAGATAAAGTGGCATGTCTGTACTCTCTCAAAAATTATTTCAGTTTTCTAATTATTTTTGAGCCTGTACACACAAATAGTGATGCCTTTACCAGGTAGTGATACAATGAACTCTTCTATGAAGCCAAATGAGAGAAATGATATAGCAAAAATGACGGTCAATCAGATTACGAAGTGTGACATTTTTTAAATTGACAAATATAGTATGGTACAGCTTTATGAAGGACCTTTTAAAGTGGTATTTGTTTCTTCATCCAATGATGCTTAAATATGCTATGTACAAAATATTGTTGTTTTTTTAGTGCTCTTTTCCTTTCTGTCTGGCTGGGGGAAGTCTAACTAAAGTCAAGAGGGGTCTGCATAATGGAAATCCGCTAGACAAGGTGCTCTAATGTAAACAGTTTTGATTTGACTCTTACCAGAATCTATGCTGGCCAAATGTAAAGTTTTCTAGGTCTAGTAGCAGCAGTGGCAATAGGTTTGCATCAAAATTTTGGCATACTTGGCCATTAATTTCCTGTGAGGGATCACAGGGCATGTTTCACTGCCTGGCGCACTGGCACTGTCATAAATTCTTTAGAATTCACAGACCACATTTCTGGGCTTGTCACATAGCCCCGTGTTGACTGCCTCCCCACCTTGACAGGGCAGTCAGGGCTTTATCCAGTGCAAAAAGTGGTTTGTGATATGTTAGACACAGGCTGACTGTATCTGATTGTAAGCCACTGGGACCAGATGAGTTACGGATTAGAAGATGTGTGAGTTCTCAGCTAGGCTGTGTTTACACCATGTGAACTTACCTGGCTCTAAGTGGAACCTGCATTATCCACTTTTTTAAGCCACAGATTTGCCAACCTCCACATCTTTGGTGCATTTTGCTATTCTGGCATTATGTGAACAAAACTTTCTGTTGATTGATTTCTTTTTTTTTTTTTTTTTAACTTTTCCATCAGCTGTACTGGCAGAGGCAAACTCAGTCACAGCCCAGAATATTCAGATAAGTCCCTCTCACAAGGACTCATGTTCTCACGTGAATCAAAAGTATATTTTTGCCAGTTTGGAGCCATGTTTAGTCTGAAATCTGTGGCTGATTATTCTTTATGTGGGGACAATGCTCTTTTCCCTTCAGTAATGCAACTCTGGAAACTGAAAGCAAAGCCAGGGCATTTTTTCTCATAAGCAATTCAATTGGAATGATTCATGGTTAACACATTCCCTTATATAAGCATGAATGAACAAATTCACATTGAGGAAAGCCTATTAAGTTGTATTTATTTTTGAAACCGATTTCTTTTAACTTTCGCAGTATTCAGCAGTACTTCAAAAATGCCACAGACACACACAAACATACAAAACTTGGGCCAGTTCTTGGAAGAAGGGTTACATGCAGTGGATCTATACGCATGCCCACTGAAACTAGAAATATACAAGAGAAGGTTTATACATCCAGTGACTGAATTTGAACAAAAGTCTGGCTATAATTCAACATTTATATCCAAAAGCAACTTACCAAGTGCTTGAATTCCAAACCAAAGTAGCTCACAAAGTGAAATCCAGTGACTAAAATGATGTGAATTGTGCACACTTACACTTACAATAAGCACAAATGGAATAGTTATATTGTAATTAACATGACAAAGAGTGGGTATGTGCTTCTTGATTTCATTACCTAAAAGAGAATGTCAATGTAGCTGAGGTGGCACCAATGTCAATTAATTATGTGGACACTTTTATCCTTGGATCTGTGATTCTGTTGTGGTTTCCACCCATGATGCTCCCACTTTTTCTTTCCTGTGAAAAACATGTTCCTTGGGATTGCATTTCTGGACTTATATTTTCTATAATCTTGGATTTTAAACATTTTTTGACTTTTTTCCCCTGTATTTTGCAAAGTCCATCGTTTGCTGACCCTGAAGCTTCTACTACTATCACCTGACTAGCTTTTCTGTGGTGGAAAACGGTTGAGAGCCTTGGACGAGGCTTTTGGCAAATTGCACATTAGCTTCCATCTGTTTCCCAGCTGTTTCAACTGAGGCAAAACTCCCTCCGTTTTCTTCAACCTCCCATATCCTATGCCAAATGGTAGGTGTTGAGGGGGGAGTCTGGAAACTGCCTTCCTTTCTTGCCTACAACCGCAAACAAAATGTCACCATCTGTACAGTACATTGCAATGTAAAATAGTACAATTGTTGTTTCTCGTCTCAGCTACTTTAATGCACATGTGGGTGCACTCTCACACTCCCTCACCGCTTGGAGGAAATGTTGACTTATGTGTTCAGGTATAGTTGGCAGTCCCAGTTCCCTAACCTTTTGCTCCCTGGGACTATGCTAATGGAAGAAGTCTGCAATACTTCCGTGGAGGATAAAAATTGCCCTCCAAGGATCATTTCTGTCTAGCATTTAGAACTTCTCCACATGTGACTTTTTATTTCCCCTAGTGCAAGAGGATGCCAAAAGATAATAATGTTTTACTGACGACAAGTAATGTGAGGGCTTGGTCTGTTCACTAGTGGCACAGAATACCTTTTAGCAAAAGAGAAATAATAAAGTATGATTGAGTATAGTTTTGGCTACCCTGAATAAAATTATAAACTTGTTTAAATGAAGAACATAATTTACCAATGTCTGTAAAATATCAAAATGTAAAGGAAGGTCTCCATAGCTTAGACTAAAATGAATACTTATTTCATATTCTGAAGAAAAAAATGAATACTAAGCCACAGTCTATTCTAGTGCTTTGCAACTTCTTGCATTAATGTTTTGTAAGCTATTCAAAATGAGAGATATTCTGTTATTATTAACAAAGCTCCGCAAATAGTAGATATAGGAAGCTAATAATTATATTTATATAGGCATAGAGATTGTGGATAGATGTAGGGTAATTTATAGAATAATCCTATTGATGCTAGTAATTTTCACATTTAAACGGGAAATTGCCTTCCTTATGGGAAACTTATCCAACTTGCTACTCCAGCTTCTTAATGAGTGGGCATTTCAGCCTTTCCAGATTTTTTTTTTTTTTTTCAGAGTAAACAATCTTCCCCAGGGGTTCTTAAATCTTCTAGGTGATCCACTCTCCAGATTTGAGAACCACAATCATAGCAAGCTACTATTACTAATGAATGTGGCTATTATACACTGAGGTATGTAAGGGGAAAAAAGGATTGAAAACTACTATGCTAAATCTAGACTAGAAATTAGCATTGAAAATATCCACTGTTTCTTATACCATTGATGTGAAAAATGTAGAGCCACTATAACAGTTTCTCTTATAAAGCAAACCCAAATTTCAAAGACCAAAAAAAACCAGAAATTTCCATTTTTAGTAACAGTTTAGTAATAGTAACAGTTGTATTCAACATGCAAAAGTCATTCTTTGGGCTGGACCAGTGATTATCAATTGGTGGATGTACTCGTTTATCATCCAGCCTCCCTCTTCATTGCCTCCTTGATTACTCATGGGATTGTCTAGTAGGCTTTCAGGAATGAAATAAGTCAGATAAATCTCACATTGTGAAACTGAAGATATATTTATTTTTATTACATTTGTGTTGCCAATTGTATGTTTTGAACAAATAATTTATAAAGGATACCCTATTTATTTCTGTTAAAGGCATTTAGGTTCTTACTTGGTGGGAGATATTGAAAGATTAACTGTGAATAGCTAAAACTTTTATGTAATAGAATAGTTACTATTATGTCAGAGTAAATTTTAGTTTACAGATTTGACTTTTTTCCCAATACACTTGGGCATAATTTTATACAACTAATTCTTAAAGTGAGAAAATCAAAATTCAGTGTACATGACTGTGTCAGTATTCAGCAGTAGCTACCTACATAAGCAAATATTATAATTGGTAACATTACAAAATCATACCACACGATGTAATTACATAGAGGGAAAGAGTATGAAGACTTAAGATACTTTATAAAATCTATGTATTTTTGGGCTTCCCTGGTGGCGCAGTGGTTGGGAGTCTGCCTGCCAATGCAGGGGGACACGGGTTCGAGCCCTGGTCTGGGAAGATCCCACATGCCGCGGAGCAACTAGGCCCGTTAGCCACAACTACTGAGCCTGCGCGTCTGGAGCCTGTGCTCCGCAACAAGAGAGGCCGCGATAGTGAGAGGCCCGCGCACCGCGATGAAGAGTGGCCCCCGCTCGCCGCAACTAGAGAAAGCCCTCGCACAGAAACGAAGACCCAACACAGCCAAAAATAAATAAATAAATAAATAAATTTAAATTAAAAAAAAAAAATCTATGTATTTTTAGGTCACATTTTAGAATGAGAGCGAGAAAGACAGACATAATAGCACAAGATTGTTCTTAAATTAGTACCAATTTAATAACTTGGTATGAATCTGGATATAAATAATTTGAAAATAAATACCTCAGAATTTACATAAAAATAAAATATTTGGGTCTCTTAAAGTCACCCACACCTTATATGTAGATGTTTCCCCACAGTAGGTAATAATCTTACCTCGGCATTGCATTGCATTCCTGGGATAAACTGGCAAATATTATAACAAAGTCCTTCTCTTTGCTTCCTCCCTCCTCTATAATTTTAAGATGATAGCAGTTATAAGAATTTTAGCCAATTTAAAGTAGATACAGGCATTTTAACAATATTAATTCTTCCAATGCAGGAGTACAGGATATCTTTCCATTTTTTTTTGTGTTCTTCACTTACTTTCATCAATGTATTATAGTTTTTAATGTATAGGTCTTTCACCTCTTTGGTTAAATTTACTCCTAGGTATTGATATTTTCTTCTTTTTGATGTGATTGTAAATGAGATTGTTTTCTTGAGTCATCTTTCTGATAGTTCATTTCTAGTTTATAGAAATGCAGCATATTTTTGTATATTAATTTTGTGTCCTGCAACTTTACTGAATTCATTTATTAGTTCTAACAGTTTTTTTGGTGGCGTATTTAGGGTTTTCTATATATAGTATTATGTCATCTGCAAATAGTGATGGTTTTTACTTCTTTCATTCCAATTTATGTCTTTTACTGCTTTTTCTTTCCTAATTGCTGTAGCTTAGACTTCCAATACTATGTTGAATAAAAGTGGCAATAATGGACATCCCTGTCTTGTTCCTGATCTTAGAGGAAAAGCTTTCAGCCTTTTACCATTGAGTATGATATTAGCTGCAGCTTTATAATACATGGCCTTTATTATGTTGAGATGCATTTCCTTTATACCACTTTGTTGAGAGGTTATTTTTTAACCATAAATTGAAGTTGAATTTTGTCAAATGCTTTTTTTGCATCTATTGAGATGATCATATGATTTTTATCTTTCATTTTGACAATGTGGTCTATCACGTTGATTGATGTGCAAATGTTAAACCATCCTTGAAAAATTCCACTTGATCATATTAATGTATTGTTAATACATTAATGTATTGTTAGATTTGGTATTGTTAGATTTGGTTTGCTAATACTTAATGTATTGTTAGATTTGGTTTGCTAATATTTTGTTGGGAATTTTTGTATCTATGTTCATCAGCAATATTGGCCTGTAATTTTATGTGTGTATGTTGTTCTTGTTTGGTTTTGGTATCAGGGTAATGCTGACCTCATAAAATAAGTTTGGAAGTGTTCCCTCTTCCTCAATTTTTTGAAAGACTTTGAGAAGGATAGGTATTAACTCTTCTTTGAACATTTGGTAGAATTCACCAGTGAAACATCTGGTCCTGGATTTTGTTTGTTGGGAGGTTTTTGATTAATGATTCAATCTTCTTACTAGTAATCAGTATGTTCATATTTTAATACTGTTAAAATGTCCATACTATCCTAAGCAATTTACAGATTCAATGTAATTCCTATAAAAATTCCAATGCATTTTTAACAGAACTAGAACAAATAATTCTAAAATTTGTATGGAACAACAAAAGACCCCAAATAGCCAAAAACAATCTTGAGAAAGAAGAACAAAGCTGAAAATATCACCCTCCTTGATTTTAAACTATATTACAAAGCTATAGTAACCAAAACGATATGGTATTAGCATAAAAAACAGACATAGAGATCATTGGAACAGAAGAGAGAGCCCAGAAATAAACCCACCATATATGGTTAACTAATTTACAACAAAGGAGGTAAGAATATACAATGGAGAAAGGACAGCTTCTTCAATAAATGGTGTTGGGAAATCTGGACAGCTATATGCAAAAGTAAGAAACTGAACCACTATCTTACACCGTATACAAAAATTAATGCAAAACGGATTAAACACTTGAATGTAAAACCTGAATCCATAAAATTCCTAGAGGAAAACATAAGCATTAAGCCCCCTGACATTGGTCTTAGCAATTTCTTTTTTATATGACTCCGAAGTCAAAGGAAAAAAAGCAAAAATAAACAAATGGGACTACATCCAACTAAAAAGCTTCTATACAGTGACGTAAGCCATCAAAAAAATGAAAAGGCAACCTAGTAAATGGGAGAAGACATTTGAAAGTCATATTTCCAATTAGGGGTTAATGTCTAAAATATATAAAGAACTTATACAACTCAATAACAAAAAAAGTCAATTGAAAAGATGCTCAACATCACTAATCATTAGGGAAATGCAAATCAAAACCACAATGAGATATAATCTCACATCTGTCAGAATGGCTATTAACAAAAAGACAACAAATAACAGTGTTGGTGAGGATGTGAAGAAATGGGAACCTTCATGCACTGTTTGATGGGAATGTAAGTTGGTACAGCCACTATGGAAAAACAGTATGGAGGTTCTCCCAAAACTTAAAAATAGATCTACCATATGATCCAACAATTCCACCACTGAGTATCTCTCCAAAGAAAATTTTTTAAAAAACTAATTCAAAAAGATATACACATCTTCACTGCAGCATTATTTGCAGTAGTCAAGATATGGAAATAGCCTAAATGTTCATGGATGGATGAATGGATAAAGAAATTGTGGTATACATATACAATGGAATGCTACTCAGCCGTAAAAAAGAATGATGTCTTACCATTTGTGACAAAATGGATGGGCCTTGAGGGTATTATGCTAAGTGAAATAAGTCAGAGAAAGACAAATACTACATGATTTCACTTATATGTGGAATCTAAAAAGCAAAACAAAACAAACAAACAAAACAAAATAACACCCAGGCTCACAGACACAGAGAATAGATTGGTGTTTGCAGAGGGAAGTTGGGGGCCTGGGGGGCCATGAAATGGGTGAAGGAGATCAAGAAGTACAAACTTCTGGTTATAAAATAAATAAATCATGGGAATGTAAAGTATAGCATGGGGAATAGAGTCAATAATATTGTATTAATGTTGTATGGTTACAAATGGTAACTAGACTTATTACGGTGATCATTCCACAACATATACAAATGCTGAATCACTGTTTTACACCTGAAACTGCTATAGTATTGTATGTCAGTTTTCCTCAATAAAAATATATGTAATAAAAATGATCAAAATAAAATAGGTACCTAAGCAATAACTCATTTCAATTCTGTACTTTTTGTGCCCATCAATATATGAATATAGTTTTACCTTACAGCTTCTTCTTGATGGAGTCCCTTTGTTTTTAAATAATGAGACGTGAACAGTTGATTTTTTTTTAATTCATTACCTTGCCTTTTTTATTATTTATTTACTATGTAGTTCTTTCTGATAGTAAGAGGCCAACTTAATTGTTCTTCCTTTGTGACATAAATACAAAGTGAAATGTCAAAGAACTAAGAAATTTTGATGAAATTAATATCATGATTGATGTACAATTCAAATATATTTAATAAAAACAGTATTTTTGCTAAAAATTGAAAAAGAAGCCAAAGACACACAAAATGGAAATATAGTGCAACTTGAGTCAAATTTAGCATAGATTTAGTTCTCACTACCAAATTCAAAGTATTTAACACAAAACAAAATCAACACATGTCTTCAGGGTAAACGTAAACGTCTCCAATCTTGCTACACACTTCTAGGCTCAGAAACTCGTGACAGAAGCCTAGAGTTGACTTTGTGCCTCTAGCTATATCCCAGGACAAGGGGATGCAACAGAACAAGGCACATGTACCTGTTTGGATTGTGCCTGATAGCAAAGGCTTTCACAAGGATCACCATTTCCACCTCTAATGGGACCAGGAACCCCTAGTGAAGAGCTTTTGACATACAGCATTCCATTATATTTTCCTTGATCATATTAGTTTAAAAGTGCACCTCTCCTCTGGGATCCCATGAAATGGTCGTGTTTCCTTTTTACAATGCTTACCACATTCTGCCACTGTATGGATCCTTTACTTCCCCTACTAGAACATAAATGTTTGATGTCAACTATTGTTCTCATTTATTCAGTAATTGGGGATGAATACGGGCATTCATAGTTACATTTTAATACACACATAAGCAATAGTCAAGGACATGAAGAGGATGCAAACCTCCAATCCATTTCTCATTCACCTTCTATTCAGCTCTATGTCAGCAAATGGCATGGGGTTACATGGTGTTACAGTGTCCCTGAGAGAATGAGGAGGGAAAGAAACTCTTCTCAGAAATCAGGGATCTACGTCACTTGGCAGTGGCCAGAAGAATTGTGACATTTCTAATTTACATCTGTCAACAGGTCAAAAGGGACTGAGATCCCTTTCGACGTCAGACAGCACCACATAGTTTTTGCAGTGAGGCCTTAGAAAATTCAGCACCAATTCTGCTAACAGCTTGATAAATCCCTTGGACATGGAAGAGCAGAGCTTCCATAGTTTTCTTTTATATACTGGAAGACAAGTCTATGTCTTCTAAGAGTGTGAGGGCTTGCATTTATGCCATTGTTCTCAGCCTTTTTTGGCATTTCACCATATATATTTTTTGGCAAGTGACTTTAATATATTTTTATAGCAGTAACTCTTATAAATTACTGAGTTTTTCATTTATCTTCATGTCTGCTTTGCTTCTCTGGATTCTAGACTTTAGGTAATTTAATATTAAGAAATTTGCCTTATTCATGTTCATATTCCCAATGCTAAGCACCTAATTCTGAATCTGTTCTGGATCTTTGATTTCCATGCTGTGGTCATGAGTTATGATTTCAGTGACAATCCTAAGGGGCTTTCTTCTGTTATAAAAATTTGAATGACCTTCAGCTTAAAAAAAGAGAAAGCATCACTCAGTATTGCTTTGTATTAACTTTTCAAAGCACACATCTTTCATATAATTGATGGCAGATGGAGACAGGTCCATATTCTATCTGAATATGGAGACATATTCAGATAGAAAAGTGCCAAAGCAGTGTCACGATTATAAAATTTAAAACCCAAGAGATTAAATGTTATACCAAGTGAAGGAAACGATTACACATAGTTCATAATTCCCACCCTCAGCACTATTGACATTTTGGACTGGATAATTCTTATTACATTTATATGCAGTGAAATATGAACATATTCAAGATAAGTGGGTGATGGCTGTCCTGGGCATTGTAAGATATTTAGCAGCATCCTTGGCTGCTACTCACTAGATGCCTGCAGCAACTCCCATCTCCACTTCAGTGTTGTCAGATACTACGCAGGACTTCCAGTTTAATTTAAAATCCAGATAAACAATGAACAGCATTTTAGTTTAAGTATACCCCAAATATTGCATGGGACATACTTATATTAAAAATATTGATCTTTGATAGAAAATTCAAATTTAACTTGGAATTGTGTATTTATATTGGTGAAATCTGGCAACCCTACCCCAGTTGTGACACTCAGAATGTCTCCAATTGTTTTCAGTGCCCCCAAGGGGCAAAATTACTCCCAGTTGAGAACCACTGAGTACAGATAATATTTGAGACAAAACATCAATAACTCCAAGTTACACAACTCTCTCTAGGAATGACCAACTTGATTCAGAAGTAAATGTCTTATGTGCAAATACCACCACCTTCATTCCACAGCCAAGCCTTACCTCCTCCAAGTCAATGGCTAGATTGTCTGCAGATTAAAATTGCTCATGAAGTTTTTTTGTCAATGCTATGTTTCTACAATACGTCAAATCATGTAAGAGCTATAATAAATCCATTATTTTATTAAATATATATCATTTAATTAGTAAATCTTGGTTTAATTAATAAATCTTGGTTTAATATGCATGAATTTTAGAACTTGAACAGATTCTTACAAATCATCTAGTTCCACCTGCTATATTTATAGATAAGAAGTAAAGAGACTCAGAGTGACTAAAGTGCTCATCAGAGATCACATACTAGCAGGTCATGTTTAATAGGCCTCAAGTGTCATTCAGTTATAGAAAGAGACATAAAAGCATTTTGCCAGCTCCTCAAATATCCTTACCTATTGCATGGCATCTTCCCAAGAGCAAGGATTTCAGAAACATCACTATTTAATTGTGATAATAAATATGGCTATGAAAGCTACACAAACAGAATCTTTATTATCCAAAATGCCAAATGAGCAGATGTTAAGACCACAGTCTCTGCCACTTATCTGCATATCCAACCATTAACCTTCCTTTTCCGCATATTTAACATAGAATTAAAGTGAAGGAGATAAAATAAGTAAATCATTTAGCATAGTACTTGCATACTGTGGGCACTCAGTAATCAACTGCAAGCTCTAGCCATTATTAGGGGGAGACTAGGACCTAAGGACCTCAGTAATTGTAAATGATAGATTTGATAGAATCAGGAGTTAGAAAGTTTTTTTTTTAAGCATATGAAAATTTTGTTCTGAAAACAGAAGTCAACCTAAAACCTAGGAAGTTTAGAACTTACACAGTAACTAGCAGAGCTTTATTTTACATTGAAAAATGCACAAATCTCTAAAAGGATCTGTGTATTATTTTTGGCTAGTCTACAAATGAAGCTGAAGGTTTAATTATGATATTTCCAATGAAACTGTTGAGGTGACATTTTACAAGGCCCAGTGGGATCAATGTATGAATTCTTGTTTCCTCTGAAAGTTTTATTGGGATATTTGATGAAATTTAACCAAACCTGGCATACCCAATAAACTGAAGTCAGATAGTGTGCTTGTGTGTGTGTGTGTGTGTGTGTGTGTGTGTGTGTGTGTGTGTGTGTGTGTGTGTGTGTGTATGCATACCTGCATGTGTTTATTCTCCTGCAAAGAATCCTAGCAGCCAGGTATATGGTTTTAGGTAGAGAAGAGTCATATTCTGCCTTGATATTAGAGTATACAAAATGTTTAACATTCTTAAATTGATTAAAAAAATAAAATCAGAAGTATTTACTAAACAGCATTATGAACCCATTGCATAGTCTACTTACAACTTTCTTCACGTAGAGGGTTTGAGAAGTTAATCACATAAGTATTTTTTAACCTCAGAAATAACTATATGGGAAGATTAATAGCAAATGACTTATAAATTGATTTTTCTTTAATTTCACAGTAATAAGAATAAGTTATAAAGACAATTAATAGATAAAAGTAATACAATAAAAATAATTGGAAAATCCCAGCCAACTCGGGATTCTGGCCCATGCACCAAGCAGCAGTTGGTTTCCTTTTGACTGCTGCTGGTAGAATTCAATGCTTTGTGATCCATTTCTCTGTTGCAGCTGTACTGGCAAGAAGGAAAACAGCCTCAGGGTGACCAATCTGCATTAAGTCAATTTGTGATTGTTTCTGTAAAGGGATTTTTGCAATTGGGAGAAGTCTAAGAATTTATGACTTACATTCATGGAACATTACTTAGATACTCTCCACAAATAGAATTTTGTTTACATTCACTAAGTAGTACATGCTTTATAAAAACTAATAAAAATAAAATCAGTGCTCTATGATTAAATCAACTTGTGATTTAATAATTTTACAAAATAAAAAAAGTCTGATGTAAATATGTTTGAGCATAATAATATTTAAATGACAAAAGTGTTGATGATGGTTCTCAAAGTGTACAAGTCATACCATCCTCTTTCTCCTCATAATTATTACTACTACTTACTACTTATATACATTTTGAGTTGGCAAAAACTGCAGTGAAATTTACTTAGAAAAAAATCTGAAACATAAGATCTGACTGAAGAGATGAAATGATAATTTAAAAGAATTTTTGACGGTAAAATGTTTAGAACTACCGGGCTATGCGATAAAGAATACGGAAGCAAAGGTGGTTGATGACAGAGACCAGTGAAGCCAGAATGGTTGCAATGAATAAGAGGAAAAGATAAGCCTCCATTTAGTATATATATATTATTCTGAGAGATGAAGGAAGAGGTTGAGATCAGAAAGACTGATTCTAGAGTTACACTTCTTGGACAAAAGACGGTAGGAACGATGGTCGAGTCTGGGATCTGCCTGTTGGTGGAGAAAGGAGTATTGGGATCTGACAATCTTGTTGAACTCTGAGGCTCAATAATAAAGTGGCATTTGCCTACCAGTTTATGCTATAATCCGTCTTTGAATCAGGCATCCATGGCCTAATACTCTATGTTGAGAGTGTTGTGTGTTAGACACAAACATGAATAGTTTACTGTGTAAAGTGCTAGGAAATGGATCAATATGACATAGTACCTATCTTAAGGTAGCTTACAATCAAGTTGGGGGTAGAAGCCACTTAAGAGAAATCCACAAATAATTATAAATAATCACTTTGGGTATACTATCTTGACAGTTTGATGTTTGATTGTCAAAATTTGATGTTTTGGGATGCATAACCTGTGTTTTTGTTAAGAGCACTTTATGGGAAATAGTTGGATAATATCATTCTTAGTCCATTTCATGGGGGCGGGAGCAATTTTAGAAAGATACATGTGTATATTTGCGTATATAACATACGCTAACCATGAAGCCTTCCTTTAATCCCACATACGGCATAAAATATTCTGCAAAGCCTTAAGAATTGCTAACTATATAGGGAGCTTCTAAAATACTTTTTGGAAGTCTTAAATGCAATTACACTTACATAGAAACTTAAGAACTTAAATGCAATTATTATCTATGCCTTCACAATATTTTTGAGACTGACTTGAATGTAGCACTGTAAGAATTTCACTAGAAAATTCACTCTTCACTGAAGTGTGAAAAATAAAAATGATCATAATTACTTTTATATTAGATTTGAAAAATCTTCTACACTTATTTTGAATCTCTACCAAGATAACATATAAATGGTACAGAGTTAAGTCTATGACAAAGTAAAGCTTTCATCTAGGTCCTCCTGACAATTCATGGCTTGTAATTTTACATCAAATTAAGGCATTCCGTCAAAACTCACAGTTTAATAATTTTTTCACATGTCACAGATCACAGCCCGTAGCTTTTGAAATGAAGGTTAGGTATTGAATAGCATTCAGTATTCCACTACACTGTGGAGGGAAAGGGGCTTGAAGTATCAACATTATGTTTTACTTAACACCTGTGGGTCAACATCTGTGTTGTACAAAAGGAGTACAAAATTTACTTCTAAAATGTAATTTTCCAACAGACACACACACACACACACACACACACACACACACAAAGTGTATCCTCTGCTCTCTTGCAATAATTTTCAGTAGGTGGAAAAAAATCTGAATAGTATACATTTTTAAAAGTTTTGCCTTGATTAAACAGAATTGTGGTTACAATTAAAGCTATATACATTTTACAGCTTTACATATTATTTACCACTTTTATGTATTTAGAAGGAAAGAATGACTTAGAGAAAGTATCAGGAGCTTTGAAGCCAGCCAACCTGAGTTAGAAGTCCACTGTAGCTACTTAAACCTGTGTGGTCTTAAGTCTTTTGAAATTCAGATTCCCCATGTACAGAATCTACACATGATTGCTGTACAGAGGAAAATGAGCAAATTTACAGTGTGTATATCTGAGATGTATTATGAATCCAATAATATACACCTATTATTAATAATATTATTAAACTTAAAACATATCATGAATAAGATTTAACTAACTGAAATTTTTACTAAATCACATTTATTAGTCTTTTAATTTTATTTGAATTGCTTAGTTGTCATTTCTCACCTAGCATTTAGTTAAATACATGTTGATTTGTTTTTTAAAAAATGATATTGATTTCAAAAGGAGGTGATTATATTTTCTAGCTCTTTCTACCAACACACATGTTAAAAGACCCAGCTGTGCTCATAATTTCTTTGGCCAATCAGCAAGGTTTAATTATGTTTCCTTTTAAAAAATAAATGGGTGTTACAAGTCTGTATGATTTTATTTCTTTCATACTTTCTTTTTACAGCTTTGCTACTAAAAAGTGTAGCCAAAATTAAAGCATACATTTTTCCTGAGTGTAATTAAATGTCATTGTCTTTTATTTTCAAAGTAAGCCAAAATAAAAAGTGTATATATGTTTGTATGTGAGTACATTTATACTCTGAATATTTAAAATATTTTGTTTTATTTAGTCATCATTGGTCACATGAGCATTTAGTCAAATTCAGGCAAATTTTGGTACATATATAAAGCACTTCTAGATTTTTACATTTTCAATCACATGCAATATTTGAATCCTCTTTTTGAATGACTACAAATGAATTTTATCCAGTTGTGTGCTGGAAGGTGGGAGGAAATGCTCTGGTTTGTATTTTCATGTTTTAAATACTCTCACCATAGTGAATTTCAAGCCAGTAAGTTAATGTGACAGCAACTAGCTCTCAAACTTCCTGAAAATTTAACAACTGCCTCTCTAGAACCACTACTAACTGGCCCTAGCACACTGCTGTAACACCTTACTATTTCACAAAGCTGAATACTGGGATTCAGAAACTATCATAACATCATGGATAACAGTCTATAGTTAGAACCTTCTAGAAAAGAAAGATAGATTAGGCTAAGAGGGTATGATTAGCTAACCTGGGAATGATCTCAATGATTAGACAATAGTATTCAGAGCAGTATTCTAAAGTTTATCTATAGAACTGATGACATTTATGTATGATTCATTAAAAACTCTTCCTGCTGTGTTGATCTGACAATCAATTCATCAAAATGGGTAAATCACAGAGGCTATGCTCATGTCACTGTGAACAAAGAAAAGGTTAGAAGTTGCTATAAGTAAGTGAAAAATATTTCTTTTTAATTCTGTTCAACACACAGGGAGCTGTTGCTAATCATAGATTATTGGGGTATCCAGCAATGATCACTGCATCTGAGTGTTTCATTGTTTAAATGAAATAATAGCTGTGCAAACCTAAAGCACAGAATAAAATACGTCAAGAAGAAAAAGACCACCCTTCAAAATCCAAGTACTGGAAACTAAAAGCACAGACACAGTCATATAAGAGTGAAAAAAACCTCCAAATTTCCCACCATTACAATAATATTTTTCTCTTAAGATGGATACTGGTGTTATTTTCTCTCGAAGATGTTTCCATGTTGAAATTACTTAAGGAACTAGCAAATTGAAGCAAAGAAAAAGATGAATAATTGTTTGGAAGACAACAGAGTACCCGAATTATCAGGACTGTCAACAAAGATAAAAGTATTTCTTAGAAAAAAAAAAGTATTTCTTAGATGCTCTCTTGGTTATCATGCTACTTTAAGTACCAGACAATGTAAGTAAACTATACAAAGTACCTACTCTCTGGAAAGAGTTGGCTTACAAATAGTAAACAAAAGGAAAACTACTACGTATATAAGCCTTGTAGCATTCTGAGAAATGTGTATGAGTGTGTCATTTTTGTGACATGTGCGTTTTGTTTCACACACGTTTAAGTGTGTGCTTATGGGTATGTACTTGTGGCAGTACTAAGGGAAAATTTTCCTATTTTTAAGCTTATATTTAATTACAACATCAAAGGGAATCTTCCATAATGAGCACTTACTATGAAATATTGGAAATTAAAAAGAATGTGTTTATAATTAAGCTCCATGTTAGTAGCCACACAAGAAATGTCAATTAATCTACACTAAAACACCAAGTTTTCTGGCAATAGCTATGGAAATGAAAATGGCAACACACTTGTAAAAACCTCAGTGGTGTGAAACCCTGTTCATTTATTTAATAGTTGTAATCCTTTTGTTCTCAGTTTACTGCCAGCCTCAGTTTCCTTAAATGAACAAATGAGATAATATACATGAAAGTACTTTATAAACGTCCCCATAAATAAATAGAACATTTTACCTGGGAGAAAGTTTCTATAGCACTTTAAAAATATATTTTTACAATGTAATTGTATTTTTTTTCTCCCCAGACATCAAATAAAGTGATACTGGTTTTCTATTATTGTCTCCTTCAAATACCTACACATTTCCTTCCTTCAACTCTGGAATATACTATTTCTCAAGTGAAGAAGAGAATACCTTTGCAACATAGAAAAGTTTTGAACTTGAGTTTGAAGTATGCCAAACTCAGTAAAATCCATGGTATTAAAGATCTAGGCTATTGGAAATACTGTACTCAAGTGATTATAATTTAATTGCTCATTATATTACAAACAGAGCTCTTCATGCATTTAGTTAGCTATAAAGCAATGACTTATTAAAAGAAAGTACTCCGTGGAATGTAAGAAGTTTTTTATAATGAAAAGAGAAAGCTCCATAATTCATAGTTATATTTAATCATGAATCTGAGAAGAGCTCCAGCATTTTACACTTAAATAAATCACACTGACATAAAATTAATATCTAGATTAGTGGTTTGGTAATGCTTTAGTGAATCTGTATTAATTCTTCCTCTCTAAGATAATAATTGATTTTAACAAGGGTTTTCTCTTTAATGATAGCTCATTATCCTCAAGGAACTATATTGAATGTGATGTGTATATTTCAAAATATATTTGCCACACTAAATGCAATTTATATACAGTATTATCCACACATTCTCCATGTTATAGAGAATGGTATACACACCAAGAAAAAAATATAACAATTATATTTATTATGTTAAACAACCCACAGGTAAAGTTAAAATTTATCTAATGTTCATAAATAAGACTAGTACGTAGAAAAAGTTCTTATTTTAGGTATTCCAATAGTTCTATAGGAAGAAAGTTTTTATTAGCTTAAGTAAGGTCTTTTCTGATAATGATTATGCTCTAAAAATATGAATTAAGGTTTCTGTTGAGAAAAATAAATCATCATGCAATTTGCACACACCTGTGATACTTCAATATACATAAAATGAATGTTGGAAGAATATTTTCATTGCTCATTTTTACCAATAATCCAGGTTTGCCTCATGAACTCATCATAACAGTATCTCGGCGAGGTATCTGTGCTTCCCACATTAAAATGGTAAGACATTTTCAGACATATGGCTCAAAGATATGTTTTAGTAAATTCTATAGCTAAGTTCAACAAGCACCAAGGTTCTGCTTATTATGCAAAAGTCTACTTTGATGGTTCAATTTCTTTGTCGTCTCATATTACACTATTTCCTTTCCTTAGCAATTGTATGCATTAACATAACAAAATCTCAAGGATCATGATCTAGGTTCTAAAATGTAAAGACAGGAAGCTCAATTTTATGGAACATGAAACTAAAGCTGCTGTGAACAGTTATTACATTCTAGTGGCAGCGCTACAAGATTTAAACTTTATAATTGCTTTTAATAGCCAATAACAACTACGAATCCTGGAATGTTTATTATTGCAATTTTCCTGAAATTGGTAGAACATAATTTCTCATTTTAAAAGATGACCATTAACAAAACAATAAGACTTTTAAAATTTAATTAACTTTGCAAAGAACCATCACTTTTCCTAGGATTAGCATGTATGCATTAGCTCATCTTCTTACAAAGACTTGACTTCAGAACTCTTTTTATTTTTAAATGCCTCAATTTACAAACCATGTTTTGGAGGGTTCACAAGACAAACTCAAATAATGGAAACATAATAATCTCAGAAGGATTTCCTTTATCCACTCATTAAAGTGGGAAAATCTGGTCTTCAAAATGCTGAATAACCTATCATGCTAGAGATATTCCCAAAGTATTCAAATTCATCCTTATGACATGTGTTTTTTAATTAAATTAATACATATTGGAAGAAATATCAAGAATAGGCAAGCTTTGTCTCTTTCATATTTAAAAAGTCTTCAAGATTTAATGTAATATTTTCTTCTCCAAATTGTCATTAGCAGCATGAATAATACATGTTTACAGATAAAGCACAGCTACTTTAAAAGTTGACTTAAATAGCATTAGTTAATTGAATAACAAGACAATTTTGAACCATACAATCATGTAGTAGGGGACTTCTTTTTTCTCTTTAAAAATGTAACCAACTACACATAAAAAAAAATTTGATGCTGCTGTGGATGAGGAAAAAAATAAAACCAGGAAAGTGAATATCTCATCACACAGTAAAGAAATGACAGATTTCGTTTGGAAGGTTTAAGATGGCCCTCTTTTTGGAGTCTGTATAATCACTGCTGGACTAGAGAGGGAAGGATAGCGGGCCAGAGAAGGGGATCTGGGTCCTTTATTGTTACCATTAAAGCGATACATAAAACTGTCTCCACATTCCATAAAAATGCCATGGTGCTTCAGGAAAAATACAGACCTGAGACAATAGTTTATTTTGGCTGGAACTAAACTTCCAGAACTGAAGAGTTACTGCCAGAAATAGGAACCAGCTTTGAGAAAAATTTAACTGAACTAGTATGCAAAGAAAGTGCTGCAGCATTAATACCCTAGCGCTTCAGGATCTGAATCAAGGGTCCTTTGTTAAGACCCTTGCAACATAACTGATCATTCAGAGGACGTAAAGGGGTATGAGGTTGCAGTCCAGTTAGCCAGGGAATACCCTTTTCCTCTGGCACCCACTTGCCAGTACAACTATAAAATAGGAGCAGAAATGTCTCACTCTGTAAAGGATTAATAATAGCTGATTTCCACGAAATTGAGTTGTTCTCTAGCTAAGCCGCAGTTGACCTGGGTTCTAGGGAGGGCCTCCCACAACTCCCTGAATAACCAAAGCAAGTCACCCTGTCTGGGCTTCCTCATCTCTGTTCCCCGTGTTCTTTTCTCTCAAAATGGGGAATTCTCCAAAGGGCTATGCTTAATCTGCTATCTTCCATTACGAATTTTCGTATCTTAACAGTTCTCCATCTTCAAGGTGTCAATTATCATATGAATTCCACTCAACTAATATTTATTGAATACGTACAAACTGGTAAGTCATATATCATGTAACTATATTAAGTTAAAAAAAGTGTGTGTGGAGGGGAGGGGTGGTGTGTGTGTGTGTGTGTGTGTGTGTGTGTGTTGGGTGGAGATATCAGGAAAAGGGATATTTTTTAAATTCAAAAATAATTCAAAACTTCAAAGAACAGGCTTAGTGCCGGAATAGAGATACAAACGCCCATGGATAATCAAAGAAGAAAAAAAAAAATCACATGAAATTGAGGAATCATGAAAAGTTTCATGAACAAATTACACTTATGATGGTACTTAAAAAAAGGCAAGGCTTCTACAGTGGGAGATGGCAGAGGTACCCTTCCAGGTAACAGGGAAAATAAGAGTAAAAAGTAAGGTTAGAAACCAACTAGTGAGTGCAGAAAATAGCAAGTACCTAGATTATACAGTACACATGGAATAGATGACAGAATCATCCCAGAAAATAGGCTGAGGCCATCCGGTGCCTTGAATGACAGGCTAAGGAAGTAATATGTTTCTGACCAGAAAAACAAAATGTTCTATTACAGTGGTAAGGAAGGGGATATGGCAATAGTACAGGTGCCCAGCGTACAGGCTCGTGGAACAAGGAAGGGTAGATCAGGACACTATGCTGCTGACAAACCATCTGAAATTCAGGGCAGGGCTCTAGTTCAGCAGAGAGCCTGATACCTCACGGAAAAGTAAAACAGAAGACTTTCAAATTTAGACAACACTATAGAGATTAAGGCTAAGATGGACTTGTGTGCATTGCAAAACAATTTATTCTGAACTCTCAAAGTTGGTGAGCAGACAGGACTACAGATCAAAGGTTTTGGGGATCAACAACTAAGTAGGGTAGATGTCAGGAGAGCTCTCTCAGTCCCACTCTTCTGACTGCCTCCTGGCATTCCCTCTTGGTTGTCTTGCCACTCCCTACAAGTCAACAGATTTAGCGTTTTCCTCCTCAAAACTAAACTAGCTACCTTTTCCAAACTCCCTATCAGTGGCATGAGAGCTTTCTCAATGCCAGGCTCAAAATCCTTAAATCATTTGATTCCTTCCACTTTTTCCCATCCCCCACAATCTATTAGTCACAATGTTTTGTGTAATTTTCCTTTGAGAAGGTAAACAACACCTGAGTCAGGTTCAGCATTTCGTGCTAAGATTACCACAATAACCAATCAGTCCGATTCACACTAGATATTTGAATTTGCTTTTACTCTGCCTAAGAAACTATGTTCTTATTTTATCAAGGTAGGTACCATATGTTCAAATGATGCTGGACTCAGTACTCTATCCCAAGAACATTTTAAACTAATTCCATCTCCTGTGGATGCAATTATTCATAAAATGTTTACTGAATGCTTCCTATGTGCCAATAACTGTGCTGGGCACAGCAGAGGACACGAAGGTAACCAAAAAATTCTTCCTGCCCCTGAGGAGCTCACAGTATTAGAGAGGAGAGAGTGGGGGGCAGAAAGAGAGAGGGAGAAAAAGAAGAGAGAGAGAGAGAGGGAGGGAGAGAAGGAAAGAGAGAGAGAGAAAAAAAACATGGATGCCAATTATACTCCTCATTGTACTTTCCTGTAGTTATAAACTTTGAAATATAAAATCAACTAGACTGAAAAGAAATCAGTCAATACAATGAAGGGGGTAGGGTAGAGGTATTTCCATAGTGGTTTGAAAAGAGAGAGAAGCACTCAGTTTGCTTGACTTTAGTTAAGACGGAACCCATGGAAGGCAAATGTGAGCCAGAATTTGGAAATGGAGAAGAGTTTGCCTAAAAGAGAAACACAGAATTGCATTAGGATCAGAGTGAACAGAGGACTGAGATGGAGCACCTTGAATGTGCCAGGAACACTAACTACCTCAAAGTGCTAGAAATCAGGATGTGGGGAAAGAGGGGGTTTAAGGCCAGGGCCAGCCTGTGAGAGCCTTTAATTTCCATGCTGAGTGTTTTCTCTTAATAAAAGCCATTGATGAGGACTTCCCTGGTGGCGCAGTGGTTAAGAATCTGCCTGCCAATGCAGGGGACACAGGTTTGATCCCTGGTCCGGGAAGATCCCACATGCCGCAGAGCAACTAAGCCTGTGTGCCACAACTACTGAGCCTGCGCTCTAAAGCCCGCGAGCCATGACTACTGAGCCCGAGTGCCACAACTCCTGAAGCCCGCGCACCTAGAGCCTGTGCTCCACAAAAGAGAAACCACCTCAATGAGAAGTCTGCGCATGGCAACCAACAGTAGCCCCCACTCGCCGCAACTAGAGAAAGCCCGCATGCGGCAACGAAGACCCAATGAAGCCAAAAATAAAAGATAAATAAATAAATAAATAAATAAATTTTTTTTAAAAAAGCCATTGATGGTTTTAAAACAGGGGAAATAAAAGATTCATTTTGAATGTCTAATTTTGGTATTTATAAATGAAATATGATATATACTTCCTCTATACTGCTTTGGAAGTCTTCATTCTCCTGTCCAGAGTAAATAATAGCAGGGATGATTTAATGTATCATCACTAATAGTAGTGCATGGTAGGCACTGAATAAAAACCAATCAATTAATTCTAGCATAAGCTTGATGGTCAAAGATGGTAAGCTATTACCTCTGGTAAAATTCCAATACAATAGCATTTCTAATCACTAAAAAAGAGAAATTCTTTAAGAATATAGTGGGGGCTTCCCTGGTGGCGCAGTGGTTGAGAGTCTGCCTGCCAATGCAGGAGACACGGGTTCGAGCCCTGGTCTGGGAGGATCCCACATGCCACGGAGCAAATGGGCCCGTGAGCCACAATTACTGAGCCTGCGCGTCTGGAGCCTGTGCTCCGCAACAAGAGAGGCCGTGATAGTGAGAGGCCCGCGCACAGCGATGAAGAGTGGCCCCCGCTTGCCACAACTAGAGAAAGCCCTCGCACAGAAACGAAGATCCAACACAGCCATTAATAAATAAATAAAGCACACCTAGTATAGTGTAATTAAAAAAAAAAAATTGTTTAAAAAAAAAAAAAAAAAAAAAAAAGAATATAGTGGAATTTTACAGCATTCTTGATGTTGATATAATAGTAATGGCTACCCCCTAAGTTGTGCTTATTATGTACCAGGCTGTATTCTAAGCACCTACATCTATTGACTCAATCCCTCATTTCAGGAATAAGGAAACTGAGGCACAGAGAGGTCCAATAACACATGCAAGGTCATGTGGCCAGCAAGGCCAAAGCTAGGGTTTAATCCTGAGGATTCTTCCTCCAGCGTCTGTGCATTTAGCCATTGAACACAACAATCTTGTCCAAGTACTTCATTTTGAACCCATATCAAAAGAAATGCAAAGAATGAAAGAAATGCAAAATAAGGAGAAAAAAATCACATGCGCAACATTTAATGGCTTGAACCTTCCCAATATAAAAACTTCAAAGCCATATCGTTTCAAAATTCTCAAGGTCTTTAATTACGTAGGGGACCACATTATTAATAAACTGACATGATTACTAGGTAATTTTGCTGCACCAACATAAGGCCACTGGACCTTAACAAGCACATCCCGGGAAGAAGGAATGATCTAGAACCCATCCAGTGATAAACTCATTGGCTTCTCAGCCTTATATTCTTCCAAAAAGGGATCTAAACAGCTTGCAAAATACCATGTTTGATAGTGTGATACTTACTATTGGGTATAACGATAGGGTGTTATTCTTCGACTGCTTTGAACATAGAGGCATCTCAGCATTTAATTCATTTTCTTTTGACTTTTTCTGAAAATTCGTTTTCAAATGCAGTTATGCTTTTTTTTTTTTTTTTTTTAACTGCTCAAAAGAAACTATGGTAGGTGAACTAGCTGTAACAGGGTATTCTTAGGCTACCCCTATAGAAGCTTTTCACTAAGTGTAAAACTCCTTTGTAATTACTCATGTTCCCTGAATACTCTAAGTAATTTACAATATTTTCAACAAAATGTATGTGGCATAGAAGCATGGAACATATGTTGTGACATCTTTTGTAAACACCAGTCATGTAAGCAGATCTATTCTCAGCCAAAAGAAGTAGTTCCTATTTGGAAGGCAGCACTAACATCTTCTCTTTGGAAGAGAAAATATACACTATGAGTATAAACTATATAATGGTCCATATAAAAAGTTAAATAAATATATATTATTTTATATAAAGATATGCTAAAGAACTACTAAACCATCATAATTTTTTATTAAATTAACTTTTAAATTTTGAGATGATTGTTGATTCACATGCAGCCATAAATAACACAAGGAAACGCCACATACTCTTTGACGAGTTTTACCCAATGGTAATCTTGCAAAAGTAGAGCACAATATCACAGTCAGGATGTTGGCATTGAAACAGTCAAGATTCAGAACACTTCCATCACCATAAAGATTCCTCATACTACTGTTTTGTAGGCCAGTGCCCCCTGGGCTCCATCCCTTTACTTCTAGCAACTGCTAATCTGTTCTATTTCTATAAATTTTCCTTTTCAAGTATGTTATATAAATGGAATAATACAACATATTTATAACCTTTGGGATTGACTTTTTTCTCACCATCATTCTCTGGAGATTATCCAACTTGGTGAGATTCATCAATAGTTAACTCGTCTTTAATTCCTGACCCTCTGAATAGGGGCTTTCATAGAGCAAAAGTTGTTTTGCTTGAGTAGAGCAGTTGTTGTCTTGAAGTATTTTGCTCTGTGAGGCTACCCCTTTTCTGGACCTTTGCCCAAAGACAGCAGACTTTTGTCAGAGCTTTTTTGTTTGTGTTTGTTGGCGTTTTGAGGTTGCTGTCTTCTTCAGCTCCAAGTCTGGGACACAGAAGGCAAAAGCCAACTCAGGGACCTGACCACCATGTCATTTCTTGTGTCAAATTCCCTAGCCATTCTGCCTTCCTTTCTCTACCTTTCAGAATCATCTTAGGTTTGTTTTACTACAGTGTCCAGTATTTTCAGTTGTACTTAATGGAAGGAATCCACAAAAGTACATTTATTCTATCTTTCTGGAAAAAGAAGCCCCCAAATTTACTTTTAATGTATAAACTTACAAACTATGCAACGTTATTTTAAAATATGAGTGGTGTAGAAACCATAAAGTTATGTCTTTTTTGCAAGCAATTTCCATGTGTTTATTTTCAAGTATAGGGATTAGTAGTAGGAGAAAAGGAAATGAGTTTTACTCTCCTGTGTGGAATGCAAATTTCATATTTATGTCTGTTAGATGTCAAAGGATGACTAATGTCTAAATTCAGAATTTTTAAAACTTGAGAGTAAAGCGAATCAAGTTTATTTATATTTAAAAGTTTTTTGCAATTTAGGTCCTTCATTCTCTTTCTACAGTTGATTCAGGTATTTATTTTATTCTTTTATCAAATACTTAAAACAGCAACTCTGTGTCCGACACTGTCCTATGAACTTGGAGGTAAAGGCTCAATCTCTGCTATCAAGATTAGGAGATATAGGTTAATACAAAATTTTAATGCAGATGACTCATTCAAAAATAAAGTATGCACAATAAGCTACAAGACTATTGAGAGGGAGGGAGTACATACCTTTTCTAGGGTGAGTTAAGGATGACTTTAAGGAGGAAGTGACGTCTGGGGTGGGTCTTAAAGAATGAGAGGAATTTCTGTAGATGTAGAAATAAGAGTATTCCATACAAAGGAACTAGCAAGAAAAAAGTTTTATAAACACAAATTAGCACTGAATGCCCTTCCCTTTGGAAAGTAATGCTCTCCTGGGATTGAAGATCCCATATGGAGAATGCTAGAGTATTAGTGAAAAAAACATGGGTAAGAAAGTGTGGGCTGTGAACAACACGGAGCATATTATTAATCTGAGGGTTTTAATCGGGGTAGGATTAGATGGTTGTGTCTTCAGAGCAAGAAACTGACCTTATTCTTTTTTTTTTTTTTTAATTAATTTATTTATTTTATTTTTGGCTGTGCTGGGTCTTCGTTTCTGTGCGAGGGCTTTCTCTAGTTGCGGCAAGCGGGGGCCACTCTTCATCGCGGCGCGCGGGCCTCTCACTATCGCAGCCTCTCTTGTTGTGGAGCACAGGCTCCAGATGCGCAGGCTCAGTAGTTGTGGCTCACGGCCCAGTTGCTCCACGGCATGTGGGATCCTCCCAGACCAGGTCTCGAACCCGTGAACCCTACATTGGCAGGCAGATTCTCAACCACTGCGCCACCAGGGAAGCCCTGACCTTATTCTTTAGAGTCTCTCCATCCCTCCTTCCCCACCCTCACCCCAAGGATTTCTCATTTTAGGCACTACTGACCTTTGGACCAGATAATTCTTTGTTGTGGGCACTGTCCTGTGCATTGGAAGATGTTTAGTAGGATCCTTGGCCGCCAACCAGTAGACTCCAATAGCATTTCACCTACGTTCAAGTTGCGACAAGTATCTGTCTCTATATATTGCCAACTGTCACCTCGGAGATGAAATCACCCTGGTTCGAAAACAACCAATCCCACTTTAAAGTTCTAGCACTGTGCTGACACATAGTCAGTGGTCATTGAAGGATGTTTAAATCAATGTTCATACTTGCATTTAAAAAATGAGGAAGGAAGCATTGGGATAAACTGGAGAAGTATTCTTGTAATGATACAGGTGAAAAATAGCATTTCTAAACTAAGAAATTAGATTAAGGGAAATATTAAACAGTTGTTCAGAATGTAAAATTGATAGCCTTTGATAACTAAATACATAAATAAATTTCCTATTGGTAAGTGGTTTATTTTCTTTCCTTATCAAACTTACAGCTGAGATCTTAGAGCTAAGCAAATTAGCATGATTTGAGAGAATATTCAAATTATTTTAATTCTGCTCTTAATTGATGAGTACATTAACACATTCATTAAATTGACTTGGTCAAATAGGCACCTACATAATATATGGGGCCTGAGTTTTGGACACTTTTTGCTTTTTAAATCAACCACACATTTTTATTTTTTTAAAGAAGTACAGCACTTTGCCAATAGGAGGCACTCAATATGCATATTATAAATGACTGAACAAGTTGGGGAGATAAATCAATCATCCTAAAAATATGATCAACTGTTTCAAAGTGGCCTTCTTGAATGGGTTTTCCATTTATGGCTGAGCAAACACACACAGTTCCCTGTGTAACAGAGAATGCATTTATTATACGACTGGTGATGATTAGGGCAGTGCTCTATAGCCACGAAAGAAAGTCATTCTCTAAAAGAAGCTAATGTCACCAAACCTGAGCTTGTGGTTTTGGCATTATTAGCACTCTATCCACTTGAGCTAACTGACAAATTTTCCAGTAACAGATAATGACTGGCTGGGGTAGCAGATATAGGTGCTACTACCACCATAAGTATATTTAATCACATGATATGAGATAGCATTACGCAATGGGAAGAGTCAAGTTCAATAGGGTAAAAGAAAATAATTTTGTAGTTAGAACTTTGCACAGTTAACCATTTCATATTTATTTTAGGCAAGACCATCCTTACACCCTGGATTAAAAAGGACAAGACCACTCACTGTTTCCCCCCCCACTAAACTTTATTGTCTTTCCTGGTGTTGACTAAGGAAATCTGGAGTGGAAAATCAACACCACTACTGCTATTTGCCTTCTGGATTACCTTTGAAAATGAAAAATAAAATCAACCAAAGACTATTATTTAGAGAATTCTATATTTATCAACTCTGAGGTCTTCAAGGAACGGTGCCATATTAATGAAATACATAATACTTGTTCTTTAGGGAAAGGTTTGACTTTTAGTGTTTTTCAGTTCTCCATTTTCTTAAACTAAAAGCAATTAAGCAGATATAGAAATAAATCTTGAATCAACTCTATAATCAATAAAGTGGATATATCAAATGGCTCCTGTAGCGTGAGGAGAATATCATCTGTACAATATTCCGAAGAGATTTTAACTGTCAGCAGATCGAACTTAAGAATGATACTGGATTCAAAATAAAGGAATAAAGATAGGATTGGAAATTAAACATATTTTGTAGTTGCCAGGCAATATAAATTTTCAAGGTTGAGTAACGCATTAATCCCCTATAGGAATAAGCAGACTTTTAGTTTCCATAGTCTTATAAGCCAAATTTTGATATTTTTGGCTTAGAACAATGGAGTAGGCCCCCATTCCTTCAACATTTTTCCACATCCTCTTTAATATCCACACAGTGCAGTGACTGAGTATTTTTGGTAATTTATTTGTATTTCATCCTGAGATTTATAAAGAATGAAACTATTCTAAGAGATTTATGATTTAATGTCCTACATATGAAAATGTAAAAACACAGTTCCATTAAAGCAATCAATGTTTCCCATAATTAGAAAGTAATAGCCTAACATACAATGAATTCTTCATGTTCTGGAGGTCAAAGTCTAAGGTATTACCAATACTGCCCTAGAATTAAAAGGCCTCTATACCTTTTTATCAAATAATTGAGAGATGTAAATTACTCAAGACTCAAATATACTAACACAGTAGTCATTTCCACATCTGTAAGTAACCAAAGCCAAACCTGTGGATAGAAAATCAACTTTCCTATTGCAGTTCCCAATGACTGAGGCTGCACAGAGCATACTGGTATGACACTGTTTCATAGCTACAAACTGTATTTTGTTTAAAAGTACCAAGAATCTCTGAAAACCAATATAATTATAAATTTATTGATGATAAGGTGATAAATAGATTCCATTTTAAAATGATGGAATGAAATAAGAACTCTCATCTTGGCACCAAATCTGTTAATGTCAAGCAAGAGAAATTTCTATAATAATTTTTAAAATATCTGGTGGCATAGCATTAAATTTATTTTTAAAAGAAAAAGTAAATGTGCAAGTTTCTTGAAGGCAGAACCATTATAAATAATTGCACAGTGCAGGCATCCTTAAAGTAGTGACAGATTAGTATAAAGCAGGCAGTGAGAAGCCTGAGTACAGTAATGGCATTATTCCAGTCACTGGGCTATTGGCAGACACAAAACAACTTACTGTCTTGATCTCCCCAGTTACACTCTAGGTCCTTTCTACATCATCTATTTGAAATCTATGTACGTATGTATGTACGTATCAGTCTATCACCTAAGTTAAGAGGTTTATCAACCTTGAGATGAAAAAAGTTTTTAGTTCAAACAAAAATTGTAATTTGGATCGTGTGTTTTGCTTTTGTTTTTGTTTTTAGCATTATGATGTTAAAACAAATATCAATCACAGTAACTTGTGCTCACAGAGCTAAGAACTACATGTAAAGGAAATGGGTTAAGAGAAATTTGCTCTGTTACTGAGACAAATAAATTCCTTAATTAAAAATAAAGGATGAACACACAATTTAAAGAAAATAGCAATGTATCACCCTTTTAAATTTAATTTGGAGATATACTTGAGTTTTCTTTTTTTATTTCCTTTGTATCTTATTTGCTTTCTTTCTTAAAATATATATGTTTACCCTTTTTTTAAAATAATTAATTTATTTATTTATTTATTTTTGGGTGTGTTGGGTCTTCGTTTCTGTGCGAGGGCTTTCTCTAGTTGCAGAGAGCGGAGGCCACTCTTCATCGCAGTGTGCGGGCCTCTCACTATTGCGGCCTCTCTTGTTGCGGAGCACAGGCTCTGTAGTTGTGGCTCACGGGCCTAGTTGCTCCGTGGCATGTGGGATCTTCCCAGACCAGGGTTCGAACCCGTGTCCCCTGCATCGGCAGGCAGATTCTCAACCACTGCGCCACCAGGGAAGCCCTTATTTGCTTTTTGGTCTTTCTAGGAGCTTTAATATTTGGCTTCTTTTTTTGTTCTGCCTCTTACTTGACTTTGTATTTCCCTGGTGAATTCCTGGCTAGAATACATGTGCATTTACTTTAAAGAAACCCATTTATTTTGATTGAGATGAACAAAAATAAAACATAGGTCTGGAATTCTCTGAAATGAAATAAGCAAGCAAACAAACAAAAAGCCCTCAGTGATGGATGCTTGACATTTACTCCTTAACCAAGACCCTGCCTTTCTAATAAATGTTCTTATGTAAGGATCAATTGCCATTTGATTTAAAGTAGAAAATGAAATAACCTAAAGATAAAACAACTATATGCCTAATTCAGTTGGGGGCCACAGGCCTCCAGATTCCTGGCCTTTCCTCTTCAAATTTCCTAGGTTTCCATAATTCAGGCTTTCAACTTAAGAAGTTTTCAAGGGCCTTCCAAAGTTTATTCTTGGCTTCATCTCTGCACTTTTGCTGAACGTCACGGTCTGAGGTTTGTTTGAATTCCTGCTCTGTGGAGATCTGCTGGACTTTCTAGCAGGTGTGAAGACCCCATGGCTCCTTCTGTTGCATCTCATTTCCACTTATTAAATACTTTATCTTGGAGGAAGAAGCAAAAGTGACTTTCGTGTTTCCTGGCAGTCTCCTGCTTCAAAGAACTTAATAGTGATTTGTTTATTTCCGAGGAAATGGAGACCAGTCAGTGATGACAGATTTATTAGTTAAGTGGACATCACCCACAAAAAATCCTTTTCTTACGGTTCAGGCTTTCTTCTAAGCACACTCTAAATGTTCAAGACAATGTTATACATTTTGGCAAATCAAACCCATGTGATTCAATATAGTCAAATGTGTGAACTGATACAACTTCTTCCACATACATTTCCAGAATAACTTAGAGAAAACAAAATGAGCAAAGAAAGCTACTATTACCCTAAACTAAGAGAAAAAAAAAGCACCCTGATGAACTGGTAACACTGAATATGTTTTGGAAGATAACCGAAGGAATATTGAAAGCAAAAAGTGATGAAACAAAAAAATTCAAGTTAAGATGTCTGGAATTGAGAAAGAGCACTTGCAATACCGGGAAACCCTCAAATGCCAGATCATGAAGTAATTTCAAGTATAACAACACTATAGATTTAATTTTTATATTAATCACTGATAAAATATATGTTAATGTTTAAATTTTCAGAGTAAATATGAAGAATAGACATCAACTCCAGAATGGCCCAAATTATTCCTCCTCAACGAATGACCAGTTTTACCAGGAAGTAAATGTTAAGCAAGGCAGACACTGAGATCCCATCAAAGGAAATTCTATCCCTTCCAGATTCAAGTAAAAGAAATCAGCTAACACCCAGTATTCATTCAAAGTAAGTGGACAGTGGTAATGAAATGATAATATTGCTAGTCTAGGAAAGTAGATTTACATGCTATCAATACCCTTACTGTAGAAAGTGAACAGCTGAGCAAGAAAAATTGCAGCTATTTGACATCTTAATATTAAATAAATGGGGTGAAATTTTCAGACAGCAGATTATAGAAATAAGAGAAAGTTACTGAATTGGAAGTTATTAGCCCCAGCTCTGCATACATTATTTTAGGGATGCCACTCTCTGAGCCTCAATTTTCTCATCTTTAAGATTGAGAGGGCAGTTTTGATAAATTCTAGAATCCCTTCCGGTTCTAACATTCTGTGAAGGGGCTTAAATATAGTCTGCAGGAAAGTCTTAACAGCTCTCAAGATAAAGATGGAGAGAAATGCCAAGAAGACTAAAGAAGGGAAACCTAGGAAGGACTAAAAGTCATTTCACTTGTTTCACAATATTCTAGGAAAGTCAGCCCTTGAAATATGGGAGAGCTAACAACATCACAGTCATGCCTATAAATGTACTCCACAACGTCCTCCATGGGCCTAATCCTCTCCTGCCTTATCAAGATAACATCGATATCATGCCAAGTAGAATACAGCATATATATTTAACCAGCTAGCATCTTTTACCTTTCACTGTGATTCTAGCAAATAATAACCTGGGGATAAAATTTTTGAATTACAAAATTTAGCTATGTACAATCAATTACTGCCCCACAAACCTTGGTGCATAAGACAAATGAATGCTTAAATCATAAAGATTAAGGATATGGATATGAGTGTCCTAGGGACTCTTGTGCATGATTTTGTGCAGGATCCCAGGAGCCCAAAACCTACTCTGCATTTCATATCTTCAATAGTCAACTAGGATACTCATATTTTTCTCCAAGGGTGATCTGATCCAGGCCACAGTTTAATAGATTTTTAGGTATTCATGGCTTCAGAAGGGAGAAGTAAGAAATGAGAGGAATTGAGGGAGGTGTCATGCACTTTCTGAAACCTTCCTGGATTTCTCAGGATGTTTTCATCACCTTTGCTACATTATTATTTCTTCTATTATATTGCTGCATCTAGTTGTTTCCATCTTTGCCTTCCCTACTATGCTATGGACCCCTCCAGAAACCTCAAGGTGTTCTATTCGTATCAGTGTACCCACATCACGGAACCAAGTCCCTCGCACAGAGTACTCATTTAATGAGTTATGTCTGAGTTTGTGAATTATGAGGCTACTGAAATACCTATGGCATTGGTGTGTGTGTCCTGTGTGTTTATGGGGGCAGGGGGAGGATAGGCTACAATTTGATACTAATTACCATTTATCTAGATAGTCGTTCTCTGAGTTACTTGTTTGTAAGGATTTCAGCTTTATCTAAAATACTAATGCTGCTTCCTAAGGTTAATAGGTGGTTCAAAAAGAAGTATAATTCTATCAGAAAATGTAAAATGAGAACTTTCTGTGTTTCGGTTTTTGTTTCTAATATTAGGAGAAGGGTAGACAAAATGTGAGGGTATTTATAGCTGAACTGAGAATAGCACAACTACCTCATGAAGAACATCCCTTAATAATAGTTCTGCTTGTGACTCTTCTGTGAAGCAGCCCCTCCCTCATTCAGCACCTCTTCAGGACACAGTTAAATTGTGGAACCTCTTTATTCCACCCACTTGTAATAACATATTTAAATTTCCTATTGGTTTAGTTTGGCTTTCTCACAACCTGAGTTGTCAAGGTAAAACCATTCAATCTGGAAGTCACCTATTTCTACTGTGTACTAACATCCATTCAACTCTATTGCATTTAGCTAACATTCTTTAATTAGCGATGCTCTTTTTTAAATAGAGATGCTTTGCCAATGCAGACTCTTTCTTCTCTCTGGTTTTCATAAAAATATAACCCCTTATCTCTATTACTGGGTCCATGGAAAAAGCATCCTTTTTTTTTTTAACTGGCAAAAACTAAGATTTATTCATCTAAAGTAAAAAACCAATTGCCGTTAGTAACAGAGATGATCACATCCACACATTTACACACCAATGGCCACCAACATCTTATGAGCAAATTTTCAATACAAAATTTCGCTCACTGAAAACTACTAAAATGTTTTCTTTACTCTTCTTCTACACTGCCAATAACACTTTATTACAAATTACATTTGGTCTGGCCTGATTCTATTCCAAAACCTCTCAAAAAACAGTGAGAGTTGCCTGGACACTTACGTATGCTTGGCCCAGTGCTATAATATATATGTTTGGTTTTTTTGTGTTCCTAAGATAGTCTGAACACAATCATTAACACTTTTTCTACATTTTCCTACATGAATATACACTCTCAACTCATAAATTCTAACAGGAAAGTATCCAGTGAGATCTTTGCTTAATATGTAGTATTAATATTGCCTTTTCTCCCATAAATTGCCAGCAGTTCAATCATCAATTAGTTACTAATTAATCTCTATTAAAAATGAATCCACTGATGAATAGTCCTGCTTCCCACATATTCAAAACTCTGCTGTTGGCAGCTTAATTGTGTAATGTATGGCTGCAGCCAAACAGGCCCAGATGGTTCACAGGACAGATGTGAGACTCCCTATACTTCACTTTTCCTTGCATTTGCTCTTTGCTAATGCCAAGATGAATATTTTATCCTCATTTTCTTCCCCCAAAGTTAAAAATCTTCTCTAATACACTCTTCTGTTTGTCAGCTACCTGACTTGCAATTCTGGAATTCATACCAGGGACTATAAAAGACCAAATCTTTTGAGAGGCTTTAAAAGTTAATAATTCTTTGCCATTAATTGCCACTGTCTGATTCTATTAAGTTTTCATACTTTCCCCCTGGAAAATCTAGCCTAATTCCTGGCATGTTCCCCACCCGTTCCCAGAAAAATGTTCTCCTCCCTATTCCTCAAGAGGCCTGGAAGAATCTCCCTAGTTGACCTTACATTTTTGAATATGTTTTCATTGTTTGCCTTCCCACTTCCAAAATTCTATTATTTTTTACATTCACATTCATCATTATGTTGTGATTTACTTCGTTTTAATTCTGCATTTATAATTCAACAATTTTAACATCTCTCATTTTGCTTTTATTTTGGTAACTGCCCAAATCCCACATTACACATTATGTTTAATTAACCATTATTTTAAGGTACACTTTGGCCTTTTCAAAACCATGAATGTATTTTATTTTAGTAAACATGTGGTTGAGTAAAGCAAGCATTTATCCAAGAAATCTTTTAGCAAAGTAAAGCTCCTTACATTTTAATTTCAGATATTTTTCAACTTTTACAGCTATACTTTTAACTGAATTTGGCTTTGTGTGGTATTTGAATTCTCATTATCTCTTTCTTTACTTGAGAAGGTTCCCATCCTTGATGACTCTTTCAATAGCCAAAGAGTCAGAAAGTTTGTCTTTTTGTCTAGAAGCACTGTTCAAGTGGACTTTCTAACAGATTGAAATGTTCTATATCTGCACTGTTCAATACATTAGCCAATTAGCCACACGTGGCTAGTGAGTATTTGGAATGTGTTTACTGATACAAAGGAACTGGTTTTTAAATTTAATTAACTTTAATTAATTAAAATTTAAATAGTCATATATGGCTAGCGGCTACCATACTACACAGCATAGGAGAGTATTATGACTATTGGTGATAAACAGAGATATACAAATGACCATTTCTAGGAAATGTGTAATATTTTATTGAGCGACCGGGTCTAACATTGCTCTCCATGGGCAGAAAAGGGTAAGATTTAGAATACAGAGTCCCTGCCCCTCATAGCTTTTTAACCTAGAAACAAGAGTATTCTATTGGTAGTTCTCTGTCTTGGCTATACATTAGAATCACTTGAGAGCTTTTTAAAAGTATCAGTGTTCAGATGAAATAACAAGAAATCTGAGATTTGTTTCAAAGTAATTGGGACAAGGTAAGGGAGGAATGGAATGGTATAAATGAGTTAAGATTTGCCACGTGTTGATCTATATTGAACATGATGGGCACCTGAGGGTTCATTATACTATTATCTCTATTCTTTTAATGATATAATTTTCCATTATAAAGTTTTAAAAATTCCAGCTCTGCTCTAGATTAACTTAATCATACTCTATGAGGCACAAGAATTTTTTAAGAGTGCCCAGATCATTCCAATGTAACATCAGTGTTGAGAGTTACTGGTCTGAATAAAGTAATCTCATGATACCATGTTAATGAAAAGGTCCAGAAGCATGGAAAATCTGAAAGTTATTTTTCTTTATGAGCTGAAGGAATTGTTAAAATAGAATCAGTATCAGAGTCATGGATAACAGATTTTTTAAAAAATTGTCAAAATGTTTTGCAATATGGATTAATTTTACCTCTTTTACAGAAATAAATGCTAACTTACTTGCATAAGTAGACTTACTGCAAACTTTCTTTTCATGAGACAGTTCATGTGATGTGTGACTAAGCTCAAAACCACAAGTGAGATGATTTTTTTTAGCCTGCCCACTTCTCACTGTCGTTGCTCTTTCCTTACTAGCCAGACCACCTCACGTGTGGTCACTTGTCAGTGTCTTGGATCCACATTCTCTAATCACATACCATTGTTTGAATCTGGTTAACCAGTCATACTTAAAGCAGAATGATACAGGCTGAGGCATCATGGATGGAATCAGCATCACTGTATCAAGGCACTCAGAAAAGGGATTTTTCATTTCTTTTTTAAAATTCAGTGTACTTGAAAAATTTGAAAATTATCCATCTTCATTTTCAAATCACCATTTGCGCCACTATCCAACACTACAATACTGATTGATCAATACTCCATATTTTCCCCAATTGCCTGATAATTTCAAGTTTAATTTTTTGGCTTTGTGAGACAGACATTTTAAATACTATGATTACTTGGTTGTATGTAATGTGCAAAAGCTCAACAATTCACAGCATAACTGCACAGAATGTTCATAGAATCTCGCCTCACCCCAAAATAATGGAATGAGACATTTCTATACATTAGGTAATGGGAAACTGGGTTTAACAATCACTAAATTGTTGAAAGTATATGCACCTTACGTTTTAAAATGTAGATGATTTTCGCTGATTTATAATAAAGTTTCTAATAAATGAGTATTTATTTTTGTCTCGATTAATTCACAAATGGTAAATATATGCCATGTAATCAAAGGTATTTCACTTTAGAAATCATCCATAAAAATCATTCAGAAACAAATACAGATAATTACTTAAAGTCAATATTCATTAAACTCCCTTATGGATTGACCAACAATCTTCTGAATTTGCCCAACTACTAGAATCCTGGAACCAAGAGTCTCAGAAAACCCCTGATACAAACAATTCATTCAACATTAGTGAAGCATTTTCTATGCCACAAATGGGATTTCCCAAGCACTTCTATGCACCTATTCTAATGCTGGATACCACATTAAAAGAAAAAGAAGATAGACTTTTTCTTTGGGAATACATGTAATTCAAATCAAAGACTAGAGACACGTGAAATAAAACAGCAAATTTAACTGTGTTGTTATGCAGAATACAGACATTAATGTGGTAAGAGAAATGCAGTGATTAGCTTAGGGTGGTATTGACCTGAGAAGGTGTCACAAGCTGTATATTAATGAAAATAATAAATACATATTGGAAAAAGATACTACAGGTTTCAGAATCAAAATACAAAATAAATCTGGCAGGCAGTATAGAGCTAAATACACACACACATACACACAAGAGTGCAATAGAACTAGTGAAATCTGAATAAGATTAGTGGATTTTATCAATGTCAGTTCGTGGTTATATAACTGTATTACAACATTAACACTGGGGAAAACTAAGTAAAGGGTATTGAGATCCCTCTGTATTATTTCTTACAACTATATGTGATTATACAATTTTCTAAAAATAATAAACTTTTTAAAAAGGGGTAGACATAAACAAGTTTATTGAGGAAATATTGGTTAAAAAAAAAGCAAAATCAATATCAACAAAACTGGCCCAGCTGGTCAACAAAGCCTTTAATGACTGAGTTGGGAGATTGTAGATGGAATCCCATTAATATATATCTCTAAATTTTTAGCAAAAGAAATTGGATAGTAAGTAATATGTAGCATGTCTTGTCAAATGGAAGATGCAGAAAATCTTGTGGGAACAATTCTTGAATGCAATTATGACTATATATATTTAGGTACCCACATTAGGAATTATCAGAACACAGTTTTAAAGTAACATTTCACATTGTATTCCAAAGACTAAATGAAAGATGACTTTGCCAGAAAAAAACTGCTCTAAATATATCTATCAGATTATATATGTAATATGTATGAGATTATATTATATATTTAATTATATGTAATATATAACATAATTAGATATAAATGATATTAAACAAAAAGTAATTGCACACAAGAAGCAGTACAAGTAAAACCTAGTGGTATATCATTGACGACCATTAGCCACTCCATGCATATGCATCAAAGCCTATAATTAAACATTCATATTGTCAGTGTAGAATACTTTCAGTTTAATGCAGAATTCCAAGAAGAGGAATGACAAAGTCGAAATATTACTATATGTTGAATGTAGAATTTCATTAGGGAAGAATGAGCAGAAGTAAAGATATTTGGAAGAGAGAGCTACATCAGAAATCCTGGAGAGAGAACAAAATTAAGTGCAAAAAACAATATAGAATGATATGCAATAGAATGGATTTGGCCTGAGCTGTGTAGGAAAAGGCGGCATGACTGACTTTGAATTTAAGTCTAGTGGAAAAGGAGTGGAAAATCATCAATTGAGACCATTAACATGAAGGGATTTTGACTTTAAATTAAAATGAACTATGTAGAAGAGGAATTATTTTTTATCACTTTGGAAATAGAGTTGTGTTTAGACGAAAGAGGAAAAGAATTCTTGGAAGAATCAACTGTATATTTTATGTTTAATTTTGTTTTCGAGGGTCTAGTAAGAACTAAGGATCTGGAATTACCATGAGAGGTTGGTGTTAGAGTGTTCCAGAGGTTATATGGTTCACTGTACTGGGGAGAAGCATATGGGTCTGGTGTTTACAGATGATGGGGAAAATGGGTGTCAGCAGAACAGGAGGAGAAACAACAGCACATCTGGTTAGCAAAGGCAAAAAATGGTCAATCATTAACATTTTGTAGTATCTTCTGCGCAAAAAAAAGATTGCATTCAATTAAAAAATAAGATCAATAATTATTTTAAAATGGAGTTAAAGTTAAGACTTGAGACAAGGGAAAGTTGCTTGGTGTCTACTTGTAGCTATTTATTACATTGCACACAAAATGCAAATATGTTATAGGTAAAGCCCAATTAAATAAAATCTACTAGTATTGCATTAAACATTTTAAAACAGGAGACAGATTCTTCAGTTCACAAATGGCTACCCAAAATATGATTCCCTTTATATAAATACTTATTACTTATAGATATCATATAGCAAAGTCCATCTGCACATTACCATATATCAAACTTTAAAATGCTATGGTTTATCGTACAAGGTGTCAAAAATATGCAGGCACAATGGTAACCCATAGCAAGAACTACGTCATCAGAAAACTGAAGCTAAGAAAGAATAACAGTGTTCATATTTATAAAACAAGAATGAAAAATGACCGAGGTCATCATAAATTCAGATTCAGAGAGAGGTAATTTACACCCAGGTAAAGCATTTTGCCAAATTTGTATTCACTCAAAAGCAGTAGCCAACATTTTAAATGAGCTGAAATTTACTTTCATTGGGAAGACTAAAAACTTAAAGTTTCAAAATATGATATGAGATTTTCCTTTTAAGGGCACTAGGCTGAAGTTAAGATATGGAAGTTCAGTTGGTACTACTTGGCTGAGTGCACAGACATTACTCAACTTCTCTGGGTGCATTCTCTCATCTAGAAAATACATTAATTGAACTGCGTGATGCCTTGGGTCTCTTCTAGTGTCTTGATAATTCTGATTCTAATTATCTGTTGAAACATTATCGATTACAAGTCATTTAGAAAACTGACAAATCAAGCCTACCCTTGAAACCCAAGAGGAACGAAATAGTTGATGAAGCTGGCTCTTTCTTGTCGCTTCTGTGTATTACTGAACATGTAATGTTTTGTTTCCTTCCTGTACCCCTGTCCCTACCACCTCTCAGCCCTCCCATTATCTAGCAGAGAAGTAATCAATAGTCCTTTAAAACTCTCTCATTTTAGGGATTAAATTGCTGTCAATCTAAGAGCTTTGAAAGAGTTAGCTCTTGACATTTAGAATTTTAATATAGTATTTGATTCTGCTATTTATTCAAAAGCAACTGCCACAGACCATCACATATAATAATCTAAAGTCTCTCTGAAATACATGTCTGAATTTGCCACATTAAACTGTGGGCATAGGGGAGGTGACTAAGCTAAATAGAATGAAACTAGCCAATCACCCAGGACTTACAACTTGGGCGGGTTTTGTTCTCTATTGCCTCAACCTAAGCAGTAATTCTCAGGAATTTATTAAATATAAATTAATACACAAACAAATAAATAATCATTTCCTTTGAAAAACTAACTTATCACCATTACAAAACTGTTTTTATGCATTTTATGTGAGATATAATTCATTTTTAGTTTTTTGTAGCATTTGCATATTTACCATTCATGAGGGTCTCCAAATGGAACCATCAAAAAAAAACAAAGGTCTATAATATGTAAATTCTCTCAGCAATGAACTTTATAACACAGCAGAAAAATGTCAAGTCCAACTTCCTAGTTAGCAACAGCAAGAGAGACCTGATATTTTATTTTCATATTTAAAACCCTCTGGTTTAAGTTCTGTTCCCTCTTGACTAAATACCCCTTTGTACATTCCTCTTGAAAACAGGTGTTTGATGGAGAAGTGGTAGGAGACATTTGAGAAAGGTTAGGAGATGTCCAAACAAAAAGGGGGAAAGAATGGGAATATTAAGGGTTATTAAGTGAAGGAAACTTGAGTCTCTTACTCAGCTTGGTCTAAAACTCATCCTACATTTCAGGAAAATGGCATGCGACATAATTCTAGGGACAGTTGCAGATTATTTTAAATAGCAATCTCAGGCAAGCAACATTTCCTACAGTAATATTAGCAGTGAGATACAAATAAACAGGCACCATAAGACAGAGATTGTTTTCAGATGGTGTATACCCACAACATAATTGCACCTACATTGACAGAAGATAAAAATAACAACACTTACTGAGCCAGACATTGTTTTAAGTACTTTATGTTTACTGACTCACTTTAATTTTTAGGAAACTACACTACAGAGAAGTTAAACCATAGTTAGAAGAGACAGAAGGATCTGTTGTGTTCTCCCAGATCAACTCTTGACATTTCTCTTCTATGGCCTGCATTCCTTTAGGTTGACTTCTATGGATTTTATCCACCGAGACCTCTGCGATCTGCTTCTCTATATTCTGATTATATCTGGCCAATGGGAGGCAACAGAAGGAGATGGGAAGGCATGAAGAGGCTACTGCATGATATTTGAGATTAGCTGCAATCTTCCACCCGAAGTCCCAACTTTGCTGGAAGGCTTCTGTCCTGCTGCTCTTACTGGATTCCAGATTCGTGTAAAAGCTCCCTCAATTTTGTCAGGTTTACAGGCGCTAATGTTTTCCAATTGTGGGCGGGCCCTGAGTGATTCCCCATCCTGTTGCTTCTCGACACACTGCCCGCCATTAAATAGTCACCATCAACCTCTCTTCAGTTATTGCTATGGGTGTGCCACCTATTTTCTTGTCTAATAGGATTAAAAAGTAATAAGATAAACCCTTTGTGATCTATGAACTGACTAAAAATGCAAAAAAAAAAAAAAAATAGCATTGCTGTTTCTTCTTATTTTCCCAAACATCTGGGTATCCAAGAAAAAATGGGGTGCTCTACTTCTAGGAACAAAGAATAATTCTGGAAGAAAAGGCCTCCACAAGTCCCTGAATTTTGAAGGTAAATGTTCAAAAGATAGTAATCCTGGAAATGTGTGTGGCAGCAGGCCCCTAAATTTGGGTGCCTAACCTCTGGTTTTCCTGTCATTTCAGTCTTTCTTAGTAGTTTACATGTAGATAGTCTCTGGTTGAATGCATCCAGACCCATTTATACTACAAATAAGGAAAAAAAACCAAAGTAAATGTAGCCTGTAGTTGGGGAGATTTTCATTGTTAAAGACATTAAAAATACTGAAAACTCATTTTACTTTTGAAAATATTAAATAAGAGAGATATCACTTAAAAGTCAATGTATCCAGTTGGGAGTAAAGCTCTCTTTGGATGGTTCTTAAAATGTGAAAGCCATTTGCTAAATTACTGGCATCCTACAAAATCAAAGCTACTATTTATCAATTTAGTTCCCAGTAAGTTTTTGACGGCACAATTCTATTTTCCTGAGCTGTGTATTTTAACTAACAAAATAAAATCAATCTTTTGTGAAATTTACTTGGTATTCATTGTTTATTTGATAAGAGTCATTGGCCATTTTATACATTTTTTTAAACGAATAAGAATACATCTCAGTTTAGTTTGCTAGTTTTTCAGGAGGCTAAGAATACTCATTCAAAAGTTTCCTGTGCAGTCCAGAAAGTTGTAAGAAGCCGCCTATACAGACACCGAATATATTTCACCACTACACTTGCAAATAACTATCATTTGCAAAAATAAGTTTTTATTTGGGTGTTATTTCTGGCAAAGCTTTAAGGCTATATTTTCAAAGAGCAAAACTCTAGGCCTTTAAAATTCTACTGGCATCCACCAACCCAAGCTGGACTCTCCTCTAGGTTTCCACAGAGCCTGAGAGAGAGATGACTTCATCTTAATCATTTTCTTGCCCACAGTCATGTAAGATAACTGGGATTTTTTTTTTTTCTTGCAGCATTATAAAATCTCTTGAAATGTGTGGAGAGAAAAACAAAAGAAAACAGAAACTGCAAGGAGTTGGCAGATTTGATTTTATGACTAGCACTGATTATCAACTTCAGCCTGTTGGACTCTCCACACAGCCGTATATGCTTCAAACTTAATATTTTATTTTGTAACTAGAACATTTAACATCGTATTATCATCTCTAATGTGGATACTTTAGTTCAGATGATCTGTTACGAAGAAATTAAATTTGAAATTCTATCTGTTAGTGTATATATACATTTATATAAATAATTATTTTTTAATGTTTATTGTATTTTATTGTTTTAACACCTTTACTGGAGTATAATTTCTTTACAATGTTGTGTTAGTTTCTGCTGCATAACAAAGTGAATCAGCTATATGTATACAGTGTGCTTTAAGTGTAGCTGCATGTCCTAGTTAATTCAGCACCTTCACTGTTTTTTTATACCATTAACCTTTCTATTAAAATACAGTAGGGACTAAAAACTATAAAAAATAAACACCTTATATTCACAATTTAAACCAATACAGTCTATCTAGCTTCAAGAAACATACCTATAACATCTTAGAAAGAAGGCTTATGAAAACAAACACTGGGATATTTAAATATTGGCTTGGCCAAAAAGTTCATTCGGGTTTTTCTGTAACATCTTACCCGAACGAACTTTTTGCCCAACCCAATACATTTGAAACATTCTAATCGAATTGATTCTATGAAATTTTGAAGAGCAATGATTTCTGAATTTAAATCTTTAAACAAAACCCTAACATTTTCGCTACTACGAGTTACTACTACCTACTAAACTTATATTTGCAATAAAACTAAAAACTCCAAGGATATAAGAATTAAGTCACCAAAATACACAAATATTTTAGAAGTATTAAACTTTTAAGGAAATGCTAACTTTGAAAAGTAACATACGTATAATATCAGATAAACTGAAGATTAAATTTATTAATTTTTAAATCTACATAGTGTAGAGAGCAAAGTAATTATTTTTGAAAGAATTTTCCCCATACAAACCCCTTCCAAAAATGTGTACTTATTAATACAGATTTCACCTGATTTTTCTTATTCATATGCACATGGAAGAGATCAAAAAGCATATCATAAAATAATTTCAGAGCCCTATGAAAATCAATATTCCAAATTTGCACCAAAAATTACCCAAAGTACCAAATTTGGTACCAAAAAAAGTACCAAATTTGCAGGCAGTAACACGTTAAATTCAGAAATATTATATTGCTGTGGAAAATGTGACATTATAAATAAAGGTTTCATGGATAAGGGGACTTTAATTGTATATTTAAAATTCCAAATATAAAGGAATATTAATAATTGACCCAATCAATTCCAAACGAAGGTATATTTTTACCAAGTAATTCTCAGTTAATTTAGTAAGAAGTATTTCAAAAGGTTTTAAAAAGAAATATTTACTCTGAAGTATGAAAAAACATCTGAAATTTATACAAATGGATTAATAGATATATTATTTATTACTTTGTATCAGAAAATACTATCTAACACAATTCCTTAAAGGGAAAATAAATTCCTTACATTTCTGTAATGTAAGTAGAAAATCATTAGAGGAAAGGGGATCCAATTTAAGTTACTTCTGCCTCTACACAGGTAATGCAAATTGAAGCCTGGGATCTAAAATGACCTTTACTATTTTAAGTTTTACTTCACGAGAGTAATAAAATATTCTACAAGGTTTCCTCCAGTTGAATTTTGAACCTCACCGATGACTATGATTTAGAAGTAGTGTGGAGAATGCGAGAGTGTTGTAACTCATTTTTCTTTATTGTGTTACTCCATCTCTATTTGGGGGTTTCAGTTTGATACAGCTATTCCAATAAATAATCATAAAAGTATCATAACAAAAATAGGAAAAATGTTAGTGTTTGATTTTCTTTATAAACTTTACAAAAAGCTTATTATTGATAACTAAACCATATTAATGACTAAAACACATGAGAGAAATAAGTTGTGACAATAAAATGTGTTTTGCTGTTTAAATATGAAAAATAGTAAACTCATCATATCTAATACAATTTCTAGTTTGTGGACTTTGGTTTTGGTTTGTGTTTTATCTTTTTTTTTTTTTTTTAATGAAACCATTGAAATCAGTCACCAATACAATAATCCAGGAAATGTAATTTAGCTGGCCACTCAATAATTAATCCTTCTTATTTTATGATTACAATCAAGTGGGAAAGAATTCTACTCCTGATAGTCTTACTTCACTTGCTAATATATTTTCCTCACAAAATTTTTTATTATTATAAAAAACAACATGGCAAAAATACAAAAAAAAGAGAGATAAATCATCCACAACTATTAAGTCAACAAATACTAGTTAAGGAATTCCTGTGTGTATTTTATTTGCTAATATCTTTTCACCCTTATCATTTATCACTCGTAAATGTTTGTAATAATTATAGCAATTCTTGGGAAAAAAACCTCACTCTTAAATTTTAAAAATAAATTACTGAAGTGAACACAGTCTAAAACTAAAATATATTATAACACAGCCTAAAACTAAAATATATTATTGTATTATATTGTTTATTTTCATTTGAAATGAAAATCTAAAAAGCCGTCACATTTTTTTGTGTGTTTCTGGCTGCCATTTTTAACACAGTAAATTAATGAAATTTCCCAGCATATATATTTTTTAATATAGTAAATGAATAAAACTGGCACCATTACTAGGCTAAATACATGCAATAGGTTTATATGTGGGGATATTTTTTTTACATAATTCAGCTATTAATTCACACATAGGTTATTTCTTAAAAAAAAAAAGTTAATTCTTCTACTAAATATAGAATTAGTCTCTCAAGTTTCTCTGATTCTAAGGGGATGGATTGTCCCTACTGTTATTTTATTTTTGTTTAAAATTAATTTCTTAAGACTGTTTAGGTCTTATAATAAAAATTATGTTATTATAAATTCCAACGCTGTGATGAAGGGTCTATGTTTTCAAACACAGACAAACAAGGTAATGTTTAAAATATGTTTTTAAGTTTATTAGTGGCGATCAGCTTACTGTGTGCCAACATAATGGTTTCCATTGATAATTACTGTAAACAAAGATCAAAATTTTAAATACTTGGTAAAGGCTTTTTAACCCAAATGAAAGTTTTAGCAGTGTCATGTATTACATTTGATGCTTTTCCTTTTCAAATCAACTATAAATAAAGATATTTACGGAGAAATGGGAACTGTTTCAGTATTTATTTGCATTCTTCCTTCCATCCATTGCTGACTTTCCACAATAAAGTGCCTTGATTCTAAACGAGTTGCTGCTCTTGACTTTTGAGTGTAATCATTTGAGAACACTCATGTAGGTCAATGGTACTTAGCAGTTTTTTTATCTCAAGTCATCGTTTAAAAATGTTCACACCTAAAATTAATCTACCACTCCAAGAAAAAGACTGAAAATGGTTCTTTTTAAATTCCATAGATTGGAGGCCCTTAATTTCTTCAATACTGTCCTATAATCATCCATATCCAAAGACTGTATTTTAAATTCTAAAGCAAATGCTAAGAAGTCATCATCCAGTAACACAGAGATGAATAATAAAGTAACTTTTTTTCTTTCAGAAAACATGACGATAGAAATATCAAGAAAAAAGTGTAATATAATTCTAGAGTTAGGGTAGGTACGACATTACTCTGTATTTAATTTCTAGCATATTAACATAATACTTGTGTATCATTCTGCAGAGCCAGGCATACAGACAGACATAATTTGACAACAGGTATTTTATGATCTTGTAGCTATAATAAAATATTTACAATTTTACAAGAATCTAATATGATTCAAAACCTTGTAAAATCACTACCCCCGAATCACTCCCTTCCTTTTTGATATAATTTTGATTTTTTATAAAATTAAGTAATTTGAATATAAAATACTTACATATTTATACTGTATATTATCTGCATAAAAACTAAAGTTAGACTGATTAATCTATTTTGGTGATATTAACTGAAAGTAGGCAGTATTATACTTACTACCACATTGCTTGGTGAACAATCAAAAGTAACTGAAGCTAAGTAATTCACACTATTTATAGACATTTTTTCAGAATCACCTGTTTTGTATAGATTGTTTTAAGTACAGTTGTAAAGTTTTGATTTTTAAGAGTTCCTTTGAAGGCATGGCAGATGTTGGTTTTGCTAATAACGCTGGAAAGCACAGCAGGTTCAAAGTTGCAAATATGCTTAACACATATAAAAAAATAGTGTGATTTTCTATTAAACTTCGTTGTTTTCAATTAGTAAACTATAGTGGAAGCCTAAAGTCCATAAATATTTGCTTCTAGACCCTTAAACTTCTTGAGTTTGTATATGCGTGTGTTCATGTGTGTTTGGGAAGGGGAACACATGTAAATGCACACTGGAAAATGTTACATATTATAGTTTTAGCATCATTACCATGGATAAATATTGGGGTTGTTTTCCAGTATTTTCCAGGGCTTAAAATTCCATTAGAATTTCACACAGTCATACACACATACACATATTCATATAATCTGGGTATGAGATGCAAGGATACAGAATTTGGTTCCGACTTTGCCCTGGGTTTATGTATTACATTTACGCTCACCTAGAAATACACAGAAATTATAAACTGCCTAACAAAATATAAATGGTCTCTGTAATGCATGACATGAGTTTTGTCTAATACAATTTTAAAATTTCAAGGGTGCAGAAATTACTTTAATATAATTTTTTGGAAATACTGAAACATTAAAACTGTGCTATAAGTAATGAGAGATATATATGTTAACAATATACCAAAATTACACTGACTTGGTACTTTGCTTTAGTTTCTGCTAGTTCAAGATGCCCTTATAATAATATGAAATGAAATAACTGTGAACATAAATTATAGAAGAGCAAATACAATATCATTCCAGGAAAAAGCTACCTTGTATTTAAATCTAGCGAAAGACCTAACAAATATTAATTAACTAAAATATTGAATTTGGCTAATTAAATTTTATTTTCAAAGCATATACAGATATTTAACCAGAAACTATTGTTATATTTCTTTTTAGATAGCCAAGAGTTCTTTCAAAATATCCCATCAAAGAAAATGTTCATTCTAACTCCCCAGTGATTCTACCCTTGGTGATGACTAATTGTATTTCCCCGCTCAAGATGTAATCTACTAATACTTTATGTAGCTGATGAAAACTTCTGTTTGTTTTTCCAGGACTTTAATTACCAGCTTCAACATGAAAAAATAAACTTATTTTGCTATATGGTTATTTCCCACCAAAGGAGGGTAGCACTGTTAATATAACCAATATTCTTAAGAAAGTTGTTATTAAAATAATTGAAGGGAACCAGTTCTTAGATCCCACTTTCCTTATGTCTCCTCAACCAAAATAACATATGCCTATTCAATTTGCCCTATGAAACTTAGGTGCATTGGTTCAGTTGAGGAAGCATATGAAACAATCCATCACATAGGTTTCTCACTGCAGAAAGTAAAATGAACATAAGAGCTTCTGGTAATTGCTAAAGTGCCGCTGACCAAACTGACCTCGGATCCTCTTATCCCAGAAAAGTTATATTGATATCAAATGCTAACTCTATAAAATGATCTCATTCTAAAATTGACTTTTTTTTTTTTTCTAATGAGGATGGAAACCTTGCTATGATTAACCTTTTAACTCTCTGTCTGAAGAGTGTTTCACTTATGGTTAGTAAAAACCATTAAAATGAGTGATACTGCTGGCAACTTTCTTGGATATAAACTAATTTGTGACGGGGCATTAGAAGTTCACCCGACCTTGGAATGTAAAAGTCAGATTTTAAGTTTGTGATGGAAGAATCCATCCCATACTAACGCTTAAGAATAACTGATACCATTGCTGTAAAAGAACATGAAATATGCGGCTCATTCATTGTCATTCATGTGGGATCTTACCTAAAGCATTATAAAGGATAGACATTTTTCAATCTTTCAAACCAATATCTGGAATTATCTTCCAGGACTGTTAAACCAATTCCACACAGAAAGAAAATATGTAAATATTATATTAAACAAACGACAGCTTACGAAAAGACGGAACGCAGGCTGCACTATAGCTACAGAAGAAAACTCACAACCTCCTTAATTATAAAGCATCTTTTAACAATTTCATAAGGATACAGATAGGTCAGGGCTTTGATGAGTTGCCTGCAAAACTTCAGTTTCTCTGGACTGCTAAAATTTAGTTGGGAGCCTGTGCCTTCAGGCATCCGCATTCAGTAAGGTTCCCCTTTTGCGTGGCGGCTCAAGTTATCCCCAAGTAGGTCTGCGCCTCCTGCGCACACCCAACAGTACCAGCGCTACCCGGGTTGCTGTTTGTTTCCCAGTACTTGTTTCCGATAATACTCACCTGGAGGAGAATTTTACTTTCCACTTTAAAAAATTAGATTTTCTTTTTGGTTAGCATCACATAAATACAACTACTATTAAGAATCGTCTTTCTTCAAGGGTCTGAGCATGTATTTAGTTACAATTCTCTGACACATTCCTTAAAATCCTCTGAATTCCTAGACTGTCTTCTTCCCCAAGAAAGGAAAATTTTTACCATTTGGAATAGGGTGCTATTTAAAGAACTCTGAAATCAGAATTTAAAAAAAAAAAAAACGAAAACTTTTTTCTCATATGCTCTGCCAAGTTCCATTGCAAGTTCCAACTATTGAGCAATAATTTGGAAATCCAGTTAACGATGGGAAAAATCTAGCCACTCAGAGTCGGGAACTTGCAATGGAAAAGTCAAGGAACGGCACCCGCACGCACGGCCAGCGGACGCTGCATCCCAGGGTGCATTCCTCTCCCCATCGCTGAGATGGAAGGTCACGCTTCGCAATCGATTTCACATACTTGTCACTTGTCCTTTATTCTCAACGCTCTGGTAAACTAGTTTGAATCTTGGAGAGCTTAACGCAGTTGGCTGAGTGTTGCGCTCGGAGAAACACGTGCCCCCAAAATAAAAGGACCAAAGCAGCCTCGCCGAATTTGGCGGCGAGGAGCCAGGGAGGAAAGACCTGTACCATAACGCCCGCCGCCTCGCTCTAGGCGAGAATCTTCCCAGTCATCTCTCCGCCCCCTTTCGCCGAGGGTGCCCGGCGCGCCCTTACCTGAGCTATCGCTTTTCCTCTTGCCGCCACTTCTCTTCTCCGCCTCCGCGGGTGACAGCGCCTGGCGGCCGTAGTCCCCTGGCGGGCACGCGGCCCCGGTCGGGGTGCTGGAGCCCAAGCTGGAAGAGTTGGAACACAGGACCGGCGGGCTGCTTCCCAGCTCCGGGGGCCCTCCCGAGTCCGGCTGGAGGCAGAGGCTGTGCCGAGCCGCGCTCGGCGGGGAGGACATCTGCGGGAGGTGCCAGTTGGTTTGCAGAGCCTGGTGCTGCTGCTGCTGGTGGTGGTGGTGGTGATGGTGGTGGTGGTGGTGGTGCCCCCTGTGATGCTGGCTGGCAAACATGCCCTCCTCGTTCGGGTATCCCGCGATTATGCAAGACGAGGAAGAAGTGGAGAGCTCGGGATAGGACATATGGTCAGATCTTCCATGGAGGGCGAGAGAGGATTGGGAGAACGGGTGCAAGCCTTGCGCGGTGGCGTGAGGGCTGCGCAGGCAGCCAAAGAGCGGGTGTTCCATAGCATGCAAGTCTCGGGTTCCAGGCAGAAGACTTCACGACGGTTCCAAACGCCACCACCCTCTGTTACTTTTCCCTGGAAACCGTGTGACTTTTCCCCCTCCCAAAGCAATAGCCGCCCGCGTTTCAGCAGAGCTCGGATAATCCCGGTCCTGAGCCCTAGCGGCCAGTCTCCTTTACATATAAACACTCGGACCTGGAGGAGCTTCCCTCCGAGCTACTCAGATGTTAAGAGTAGGAGAGGTTGAAGCCAAAAGAAGGTGGTCCCAGAGAACTGCTTTCAAGGGGAAACGGCTCTGAGAGGTTATAAATAGAGTGTAACGTGAGCTGGGGGCTGGCTTAGGAGCCCAGTGCTGACCACATGCGAACTCCCTCCAAAACTCCGGCTCAGTCCGCGCCATGCGCTCGTAGTTCCACTTCCTATCGCCGGCTGGACGCACGCAGCGCGCCCACGCCCGCCCGCCCCTGCCAGCAGCCGGGACTGCAAGCGGCGCGCCTGGCGCCTAAACCCGAACCCCGGCGGTCAGCGGCTCCCCTTCCCACTCCGTCGGCCAGGCCGCGCCGCAGCGCCCGCCAGCCCCAACCCCGCACCCAGTGTCCGATCTGCTCACTGCGCTCATGAAAGGTGTCTTGTCAGTGCCCTTTGGGCACTGTCACCTGCAGGAAAGCTTGGGCTGCGCCTAACTGTGGAGGAGCACGAAAGGAGCAGTAGGATTAAGGAAAGAGACCAGAGCTAGTTTGGCGCGCGCTCAGATAAGTTTCTCAAACTTCACATCAACTCGTGCCCTGGGCGCAGTGGCACTCCTAGCTTTTTACAGCCGGTGTCTGTGGGTGGGTTGTTAATGGGCTGGGACGTCAGATCCGAGGATGCAGGGAAGTGACCCACGAGCAAAGAAAGGGCCATTTTCGGTGCTGCAAGGAACAAGACCTGGTGGGGTGGTAGAAAGCACGGGGCGGTGACAGTTGCAGATGTCCTGCCTCTGGCATCCTCACCTGCGGTGCCAGGTGGGGTCTTTTCCTCTGCTTTCCGCAAATGTCCTCCCTCCCGATTTCCTAGTCCCACTCCATTTCCTAGCCACTTGTCCACCAAGAAGAACTTTTCCTGGATCAGGAGTATTCCGAAGCGATTACGTCCCAATCACAAGTGAAGTGTATATTGCACGCACATTTCCAGTCTTTTCCCTCAGGAGCCAGCCCATGTCCCCTTGTTTTCCTCCAGAAACCCATCTCTCTTCCGCTCCAAGATAAATCAGCTAATCGCACCCCTCCCCCCCCACCCCCGCCATGGTTCCATTTACTGAAAAAATATTACACTTCGGTATCCCTTAAAGTTCGGGTCTCCCTGGTTACAATCTTGCATCATAGAAAATGAATTAGAAAACTTGCCACCAGTAAATTAATGCGAGCGGCGGCTGGGCTTTGATACCGTCACATGCTTGAGGGACGACACCGTCTGCTGGGGGCCAAGTCGTTTACACAAGGTAAGCACGCCGCCCGCTCATAATGAGCTGCAGGAACAGTCGCGTCCTTCCTGGGACGTGTCGCATCAGGAGAATATCGGCGCTCACCTATCCCGCCCGGGACCCCAAATGTGCCACCAGGAGCGTCGCCCTGTTATTTTCATTGTCTCAGGTGTCCAGAGGACGGGGACCAGGTCTTTGAAGTTGTTAATGGGATTAATGGGTACAGCAAACTGGGTCAGACATCTGGTTTGAATTAGGAAAAAGTATTGATTAATCTTTGAGAAATGTCACCAAGGCAGAACCTTTTCCCTAGCCCCGTCCCTCAGGCTTCAGCCTGACCAGCTCCCTTTTCTTTTAAGTTGTCCTGTAGAATAGTGGCTTTGCAATAAACCTTTACATCCGTGTGAAAGTTCGAATTGTTTTCCAGTGCTCAGAGGTGGGATAGGGTGGGGGTGATCAGGAATGCTGAGATTTGTAAGCGCTGCTTTCTTTAACGGAAATTGAGCCCTATTTTGAGGGAAATTAGTTTTGCAGACTTCGTTTAAAAAAAAAAAAAAAGCTAAAACTTTTGTTCACCAGCTGCTCAACTTTTCAGTCTGGGTCTGAGCTGGAACCTGCTGCAAGCGTTTGACGGTAAGGCTTTCTTTGCCGATATGTTTTGGGAATCCAATATTGTTTTAGATTTCGAAAGGGGGTGTTCTTCACGCTGCACGCTTGTAAGGGTTTTAAGCGCTCGCAGGATGGCGTCCAGGGCTTAGATCTTAAGAATGTTTCTTCCTGCCACTCCCCACGCCCTTGGCTCTTTAAGGATAAAAAAGGAGGGGATATATTCTTCTAATATCGTCGGAATATTTTTTGAATTTTCATTGTGTTTATGGTTTCAATATGTGCTCTGATATTAAAAGTTAAAGTACAAAGAGGAGCACTAAACTTCCCAAACTCGGGTAGCTCCTCTATGGATCCTGGGTGAAAGCATTAAAGGCTTTATCCAAAGAAAAATTTAGGCAGCCACCTCCATAAAGTCACCAGAAATATTTATATAATACTGTCTACTAAAAGTATTGTGGAAAATGTCAGACAAGACTAATTAAAGATACACTTGATTTGCACACATCAATAAAAAACATCCATAAAGGTCCTTTTGGTTTGCATTACAGTGGTTTAGAGGGAGAGACACAATTGAGAAATGAATGGATTTGAATTTAACCAGTGTGTTGCAGGTAACCAGCAACTAGCAAACACACAGAAGTTTTCCTCTCCAGGAGCTGCCACTTCTCCTTGAACCTGCCTTGTGACTGTGCTGGCTTTTTTTTCTCACTGTGTCAGATGTTAACAACGTGTCCAGAAATTTCTCTACAACCTGTCTCAGTCAGTCAGCTGAGTGTGGGGCTAAAAGTCTGGTAAAGAAAAATTAGAAAAGATTAGAAAAGAAAGGAGTCTCTTTGAAAGGCACACAGCTAAAAGAAAGCTAACAGAAAAGGTCTTTTTAAATGTAGACCCAAAACATATATCAGTAAACTTGATGTCTAATAGAAAGTATAATATAAGGAAAATGTTACTTGGAAGTGAAAAAGTGTGATTCAAAGGAAAAAAATGTAAGAAAAGGAGGTCTTGATGCATTCCAGAATTAAATATGACTGGCTTGTTTGCTCTGAATTTCTAAATATATATTAATTATTCCATAAAGTTTTTTTTCCAAAAGTTTCATTTCTTAGAATATTTGGAAAAACATAAAATATTAACTTTTATTTTCTAGGCCATAGAGAATTTTTTTAAAATGCAATAATAACAGGAAAAATCCCTAGCATTTTCTATAATAGCTACATCAATGTCTACATCTATAAAACCCGATGTTGAAAGATGCCTTTGTACCTCAAATGGCTAATTTCATGGAGAATGGTAAAAATTACCAAATTTATTAGAGAATTTCTATAGCATTCATTTTAAACTATATATAGCATAGTATTTATCCTATATTTACAATATACTTGAATTTCTCTGAAAAATGTTTCATTAATAATATTTTATGCAACATTTTGGTATCAAGCAGCACATTATAACAAGAGGTTGAATATATGAAAAACGTAAGCTGCTCATCTTTTGTAGAAAACATGATCAAAATTATTTTAAACATGTGCTAAGCTCTTTAAACTTGATAAATGTGTATATCTATGATTCCTTCTGCTTAATGAAATGATATTCAATAGTAAAGGCAGAGGTATTTTTTAATTAAGAATATTTTCAGGGGAAAAGGACTTAAATTAAGCAATCTGAAAAATTTATGTTTAAATTCTAAGACTCATGACGATTCTTTTAAGAGTTGCCATTCTTCTGTAAGTCTGTGACGTGAGATATGATGAGAATAAAAATATTTTAAATTAAAAATGATCTTTAGCTACAGATATTATACAACTTTATTTTGAATTTTACCTGCTAGATAAAATTGCCTTGGTAACATATAGTCATGATATATGAATTTAAGTATGGAAGATTATGTTGAAACCAGAATTTGTCTCTGAAAGTTTTGTTGAGAGTATAAATATTATTTCTGCTACATTTCTCCAAGAAATAAAGAGTCGGTTCTTTTGAAATAAGGAATTTTGAAAATATATTAAAAGATGCTAAATACTCAATGGTAATTTATGTGATTTATGATGCACTCCATTTTACAAAACTTAAGAATTGCCTTTCTCCAGGAATTATGAACTATAAAATTTAAGGAAAAATTTGGCTATGGCATGTTATTTAGTGATTCTATATATTTTACTGATTTTTAAAATAAATTACTATTTTTACATAACAATAATTGGTGCTTTCACAATAAAATCTCTTATCCTTCTACATATACTAGAAGATATGAATACCTATTCATTCCTCTGAAAAGTATAAAATAATATTCAGCATATTTTGTTTTTCTAATTTCTATCTCTTCCTACATTTAGATTTATGACTTCTTTTAGAAATTGGTGGTTTTCTTCAAGTACCATATAGTAACTAATGTGCTGAAAACTAGCATGAAATATAGATTATGACTGATAATATTAAATTTATGATTTAATTAAAAATTCAAAATATATGAAATCTTCCCTAATTCCAGTTGCTTTCCACATACATTTCATGAAGTTCTAATTATATATATTTTTTGTGGGGGTGTTCAAATTAGGAGGACAATGACTACCTCTCAAATTTCAAAAACTTCTAACTGAACTTCCTTTTGTCCACTTGTCTTAAATCCAGAATTATTCAACAAAGTTACTCTAAAACGATGCATATGAGGAATAATTACATTCAATTCCTACATTTTCATTTGCACTCAACTTGTATGTTATTTTTATTGATAAAGTACACATCTTAAATTTTTATAGTTGAAAATTGCCTCCTTTACATATCTAACTATAAGATGTAGAGGCACACTAATGCAAGACAGTTCCATAATGAAATGCTATATATTACATTATATATTCTATACCATCAAACACATAAGCATTAAATTTCTATCCATATTTTATGGGAAATAAACCATTTCTCCCATGTCATAAAAAGCAATGTTATACTTTTAAGCGGATTGAATTTAGAACAAGTTCATAAATTTGGGGGAAGAAAAATTCAATCAAAACTAAAGAGGGGTATATTAGGTAAAACCTTAGTCTTCTGTTTTAAGTTTTCCAACTTGAAGAGTTTAACATGACTAATGTAATTTTGACACTATGGTAGGTTTTTCTTATGTGTTTTTATTTTTCATGCTTCATCAATTTGTAGCATGTTTTATTCTTAAAGTATCTCTTTCATTGTGAGCCTGGGTTTATGATCTGTATCGCTAAAAACCTCTGTGTTTTAGTTGTGTTGGTATAGCTTCCCCAAAATATTTAACTGCACACTCCAATTTATATAATTCAGACTCGGCAAAGAAAGACCAGCTGCCTTTGATATCAACATTTTTGTTTATAGGAATAAAGGGAAAATTTTTTGCTTACCAAATAAAATGGAAAGTGAAGGCCAAATACAAGATGTCTTATAACAAAATATTTTTAAGAGTTTAATATTAGTACTTTGATTCAGCTCAGATTTGTGAAAGATTTTGAGAAACGATCTGGAGTAATTTTATACAAGGTAATAGACATGTGAAAATGGATCAAAACAAGAATGAAAATGACTAAATGACAAATATCTGCTTATGCCTCAGTTGACCTAAGAAATGAGAAGGATGATCGAAGGACAGATTAGGTCAAGGGAAAACCAGAAGAAAGTATTTAACAGGGGGAAAGGCAGAGAAATAAGATAAGCTTAAATATGCAGAAACTAATTCTATATTTGTAATTCATAAGCCATGTACACTTATAATAATGGTAAAAGGATCCCAGGAACATGTTTTAGTTTAACTGGAATTTTAAAAATAAGTAATCAGAAAGGTTTATGTTTAAACATATATATGGCATTTATATTTTTGACAAAAGTAATAAAAACAAAATACAGTTTGAGAAACAGTTTCAAGTAATCACATGTGCATAATATGAAATGTAGGTACAGATGTGGTCAATGCCTAGAAATGTGCAAGCTACTGAATGTTTGAGGTTCTGAATAATTGTTGCCTTCTTGGCTTACAAATCTGTAACCTGATACTCAATGTAGTCAACTGTTTTTCTAAATTTTATTTATTTTTAAAGGATGATTTTTGCTAAGTTGGGGTACTAGTATTTGGGAAGGGAATAGCTGGTTTTCAGCAGCTTTCAGTGACTGAGGGGGATAAAGAAAAGTATTGGGCTAACTGCATCCTGGAGCACTTCAAAGTACAAGGGAATCCCGGTAGAATAAATCACTAACCAGAACTCAGAAGGAATATCAACTGTGAGCCCAAGGGCTCAGGATAAGGCAATTCCTCCTACCATCAGCTAACAGTTTTTGTTTTTACTCACAAGGAGACCTGTGATCAAAGTGAAGCTTTCTCCATACTACATGAGTGTATGAGTACCAGTTGAAACCTCTTCAACACAGAGTGGCTATAAAAGATACCCCCTGCTTGGCAAATTCATTCTGCATGAAACTTGCCTTATTACCTCAGAATTGCAGTTATCACTTTTGTCAAATTTCATATTTCTAAAGACTAATTCTTGAGGGCATAAGTAACTAATGGACAGGAAAACAGTCATGATTGAAAAAGTCCAAACAATCTTGGAATACTTCACGATAAAATACAGTAAATCTTACTACTGATCTTGAAAGCAGGCTGCATGAGTAGTGGGAAACCTGACAGTTCTTTTCTTTAATCTAGAGCACCTGTAGCAATCTGCAGCAGCATTTCTGCACATACCTTATTTAAGATGACTACATGTGCTGGTTTCAGTAGGTGTCTGTGAAGACATACTCAAAGTCAATTTAAATAAATTTTACCCATTATCGAATACAGTAACACCTCCACTTACTGCAAATGGCTTTAAGAATATTTATAGCAAATACAGAGAAATAAAAATGGCTCAATTATGACTTTCTGGGATAACTGTTACTTTTTTTTTTCATAACAAGTTACCATCTGTGGGCCAGTAGTCCCTGTCAATTGCTTATGAGATGCTTGGATTCCTCCAAGTTTTGTTCTTGGTCACCTCTTGTATCCTGCATTATGCAGTTAATGATGTGACTTGATCAGAGTAAAAAGCTGAGTTGCTTTGGATTATTAAGATCAGATTTTCCAAAGTACATGGCCTACCACCATCTGATAGACCCTGCCAAGGCAGATGGCTCAGGCCCAGGTGGCATCACTTGGAATTGTTCTTCCGGGTCCAAAGATAAGCACATAACTATGAAACCCCACAAAAATCTTCACTGTTCCATATGTGGTGACAAAGCTAAATGGGTATCTTTTAAAAAGATATAAAGAAGCACATAGAAGCTTCTACGTGCTGTAAATCTGAGGTTGTTGAATTAGCTGTTGGTGTTCCTCTTTCTGTAATAATACTAAAGACTTGCCAATCCATGTGTAGTTCTGTTATGCAGATGTTATTTTTCTTAAATAGTTAGCAGGTGTTAAATCATTATCATGTAGCATTTGTGAACAAATATAACCTAGTCATGGCTAAAACAAACCCAAAAAATGGGTTAGGTTCCTTGCACTGTAGTAGCAATTCCAGTGATCCAAAATTGCTAAATCTCAACTTCAGCTTAACAAGTCGCATGTCATTCTCTCTCTGAACTGCATCATTGCCAATCCAGTTTCTCCAGTCAGAAGTAGGAACTCACCCTCGACAAGCCCCTCCATTCTCACCATCCTGTATGCAATCAGTCATTAGGTAGAGTAGTTCTGACTATACCACTTTAATGTTCATTAACTTCATCCTTCTCTCCATCACCAATGCCATTACCTTATTGGGGGGCCTCATTGTTCTTAGCTGGATGACACGGGACTCTCCATTGCAATCTGCTTGCCTAGAGCATCACCGCATCTCCAGAAGCAGGAGGGAGAATGGTTTTGAATCTTAGCTCTATCATTTTCTGACTCTGTGAGTGCATTCATTTGTTAACTCAAAAGAATATTACAATGAATAAATTCAACAATGTTGTGAGTGTGCCTAATACAATGCCTAACATAAACTTAATAAACGTGGAATACATTTAAGTTAAATCTAGAGCTGTGCTGCTAAATACAGCCTCATGTGGTTATTGAGCATTTGAAATGTGACCAGTCTAAATTAAGATATGCTTTAAGATTAAAATGCACATCAGATTTCAAAGACTTCAAGTGAAATTAATAACCTTTTATACTGATTACATGTTAAAATGATATTTGATGGATATACTGGCCTAGATAAAGTACATTATTAAAAATCAATTTTCTTTCTTTTTCCTTTTTTAATAGCTACTAGAATATTTAAAATTACAAATGTGGCTTATATAATATTTCTCTTGGACAGTGCTGATCTAGAGGATGTAATCTAACTTTTTCTCTGTTTTATTCTCTCCCTCACAAATAGGTACCAAATTACATATAGATCTGTCAGAATGATGTAAGACCTGAAATCTCTCTGTAAGTTGATCCTCTTGACCCCATGATTAGGAGCTTCACAATGTGGTACCACACCTGGAAATCTCCAGAACAAGACCTCAAGGAAACACAGGAAATTCCTGGAGTGGCAAAACATCCTATTTGAAGACATTCAATTATTTCTCTGTGCATCAGGAGCATCACTGTTAATTAACTATTGATATGCTTGAAAGAGTTTGTTTAGCAATAGCCCTTGCAGAAAAAAAAAGAGCCGTGTTTTATTCATGATGAACTAGGCAATGCTGCCACAATGAGTTAACTTCTACGTCTTATTCCCTTGGCAAAAGTTTAGTTCTTATTCCTGCAAATTTTGATGCAAGATGGTTGGCTCTCCAGGCAGATACTGACCTTGTGAAAGAGTCATCTCAACATGTTCCTCCATAACAAAACTCCACAGCAGGGGAAGATGGAAGTGGAGGGTCACACACCTGGTCTTATATACTTTGATGCAAAGGTGATACATGTCATTTTTACTTACAGCTTGTGGGCCAGAACAAAGCCTAATATACCTGCAAGGGGTCTGGAAAATATTCTGAAGCACATGGCTGTTTGGTGAGCAGTAAATGTTTCTGCCACACCAGGCTTTGGCAGACTTCAAATTTGTTCCTAATAGGCCTAATTTACACCACTAACTGTATATCCCTTGAGTCTTCCTGGAATATTTTGTTAATGTTTTTCTAGCACAGTGTCTGGCACAAAGTATTCAATAAACATACTCAGCAGAATACTTAGATCCATAAGTTTCACTTTATCTTTGGACTTCAGAACCCAGGTAGCTGCTATATCATATCAGGAAAGTGTACCTGCAACTCTAACTGCAATGGAAATTAACAGATAAAATGCTCAGCCCAGCTTCAATTTTGTTTTGTTTTGTTTTCGATTTTTGTAGTTTTTGCTTTGTTTCTTTGCTCCAGAGCAGAAGTTCATACCTAATTGTCACTGGACTTAGAACAATAGTTGTGTCCACACACAATGAGAGTGGTTCAAATTATTTGGGGAATTTGTCTTCAAGTATCTGAAGCCGTGTTGGGACACCAGTCTCTATGTGTAAATTAGGTTCATTCCCTTTCAGATGTTGTATTTTATTTTCAATCAATACTGTCCATTCTGTAATGGTTCACTGCATAGACCTGAAGATGACATTTTGGGCTGTGTCTTGTATTTGTCACTTACTAGCACTTTGTGGCCAGGTTAATTAACTTTTTGTGTCTAGGTTTTCTCATTTCTAAATAAAAATGTTTATTTCTATAATTTCATGTTGATAAACTAGCAAGTCGATCTAAGTCTAGTAAGTGTATGTGTATATCAGTGATAGATATTGTTATCATAATGATAATTTTCATTATCATCTGTCCTAAAGATCTTATTCTATCTAAAAAGAAGTCCCTGTAAAAAATTTTTCAAAGTATTTACTTATATATATTTATTCATTCCACTATTCCCCCAATTAACACTCTAATATCTTAAAACATCTTGTCCTAAGACAAGATTCCATAAATGTCTGTTGAATGCGTAAATGATATACTAATGATAAATGTAACTCTATTCTCAGCATTTTGTACATAATGATCATACATTTAGGTTGCACACATTTCACTTGACTTTTTTACTTGCTTCAAAATATGATTTTAAAAAAACCTCTCAGCATATAAAACCTAGCAATTGGGGTGAGTGACAAAAACTCTTCAGTATGGCCAAAAGGACTATTAAGTTCTAAGGGAGAAGCTATCTAACATTGCTTAACTATAGTACTTTGGAATAAATTTATAGTAGCATTTGGCACATTTTATTTTAGGTTTTACTGGATCTAGGCTTTGGTTTAAAGGTAACGAACATTTTTTAATAGTAGATGTTTAGTGGGATAACAAATGGACTAATTCTACCTTCCATTCTGTTGAAATATGCAACCCCTTGAATTCCAAACAATTAGACATTTTAATGGTGAAACAAAATACCCCCAAACAAGTAACATTGTAGAACTTAAGATTTAACATCTATGTATATAACTTATGCTTCATTTATATATTGTGTATATGAATTATGCTAAAAGTAAGCTAATTGTTACATAGGTAATGTTCAGAACTCACTATATCATCTATGCCTGAATAATCTGAGATAGCTATATTAGATAAATATGAACCTACATTTTATTATGCCGATTAAAATTTCTATTATTTTAGAATTGAAACTCTTCCTAGTTCCAGAAAGTTCTTCTGGTGATTTACAGAACTTGATATAACAAAATAATTTAACACAAAGAAAGGAAAACCTCCTAGAGCAGTCATTTCAGAACCCTAATTATCAGAAGGACCCTCTTTTTTCTTTTACAAAAGAAATTCATTATAGAACCAAGTATGTGAAGTTAACAGAGAGAAGCAGAGCAGTTATGATGGACTCAGGTAAAGGGAATCTGGTAGCACCTGCCTAGTGTTTTGCCTTCTCCTCACCTACCACAGGTTTGTGGGTAGTACCTACAAAGAAACAAAGGAGCTAGGGACACAACCTGAAAACCACTAATCTCACTAATATATACAATCCACCCAGTAAAATGGCCCCTGAAATGTCATACCTGTGTTTTCCTGGTCCACTGATTTATTTGATAGGCACACTCCTGGGGTAAATATTTGAACCACGTTATTTTCTTTTATTTCTGTCTTCAAGTGTCTAGTCATCAGTTCCTTCAGATTTTCTATTTTAAAAAAATATATAAAGTTAGATTGTCAAACTTTATGACTATAGAAATACTTTTAGTGGAGAAAATTTTAATGTAATAACCCTATATTTATCAGAGTCAAAATTAGAGAAAAAAAATCTATATGAGGAACATCTCCATATGATCTGAACAGCGCAGTGTTACTTAACAGAATCCAAAAAGGATCTAATCAGTACAGAATTCAGTACCAATAAAACAGATTGCCAGACAGAAAAGGGGGCAAATGACACAAACTTCTAAATTATCAAAGAAAAAATACATACGATCAAGAAATATAAAAATATTGCAAGCTACTTGTAATGAAAATGCAAGTTAAAGATGATAGCATTTTCCTTCTACCAAATTGACAAAGTTTAAAAAACAAGTTATCATGACAAGGATTTAGGAAAATAATAAATCTCATACACTACTGGTAAGAATGTAGTTAAAACAGATTACCAAGACAAAATCAGCAGTAAATGTTAACTTTTGATTCAATAATTTCAGATGAATTAATATATTCAAAGGAAATAATCAGATATATCAAAAAGTTTGTATATAATCACTTGTCTGAAGTGATATTCATTGTATTGAAAATGTACATCTAAAAATAAAATTGATTAAATGCTTCATGATAAATCATTATGATATAGTACAACTATTAAAAATCATGTTCTAAATAAGAATATAGAATTATGATATAATTCTAAGGAAAAAAGCAGGCGACAAACATTATGTAAAAAATGATCCAAAAACAACCACACCATACATCTTTGGTTTGTATATATATTTGTTATGTATATTATATATACACAAATATATGATATCAATAGATATACTCAAAATGATAGCAGTTTAATGAATGTTATCTCTGGTTGGTGAGATTAGTAGATATTTGTATTATTTCTTCAGATGTTTCAAAGTTGTTTTCTAATTTTATAATGAAGCTATGTCACTTTTATAATCAAGAAAACATTATTATTTCTATACAATTAAAAGATGCCCTGCGAAGTAGAAAAAGTCTTTGTGGTTTGAATAAACTTTTTACATGTTAAATAGTTCCATCATGTATAGAAATAATCATCATATAATTATTGACTGACTAGCAGCTTGTGTCAAATACAGTGATTATCTTTGCTATACCTTTCCCTTAGAAACTATTGTTCCTCTTTCTAAATAACATCCATCAGTCTGAAACTGTATTATTATGCTATCTCCAATTTAGAACTACTAATCTGAATTGACTCAGATGTGAAAAGATTCAGTTGTCTGCCTGTACAGTATGGTGAAGCATATGAAGTGCACTACACCTAAGACTGAGAGTTCACGCTGGCTGCATGGCAGTGTCTGGAGTATAAACTAAGGTGTTGTCTTGGACAAATACAGTCCTTAACGGTTTGAGTTACAGTAAATTTGAAACCAATTCTCCCATGTGTGAAAGTAGAGATTGAGCAAGGGATTTTTTTTTGGCAATGGCAAGGTTTAATATTTAGTGGGGGTCAGAACAGTAGAAGGTGTTCTCATATTAATGTATGACAAGGAAAATTTCAGAGTATCACATGACGCCTTCCATTGTTTGAGAAGCATGAGTTGCTACAGTGTTAAAGCAGAAGTTCACAGAGTTCCAGCATCTTGAGATTTTCACACACACTGCAGAGCTCAAACTATTACCCTTTTCTCCCAGTCGATATCATTTTGGGAAATACGTTATTTAACTAACAATGCAAAAATAGCACATTCAAATTTCTAACACATAACCAAAGAAGTTTTCTTTCCTTACTTGATAGTGAATGTATTGCACAAGAAAACACAGTTTAATATCCACGTGCAGTAAAGAAACATCCTCTCTCTCCTTTTCCCTCTCCTCTCTCTCCCTACCTCCTCCATCTCTAGTATATGACTTAGATAATGTTATTGATATCTTTAATATGAAAATACCCTTGGCATCATCAGAGTTTAAATCAGGCTGGAAATTCATTGAAATGTAAAATTAACAACGAATCTTTTTTTAAAAAATAAATTTATTTATTTATTTTTGGCTGATTTGGGTCTTTGTTGCTGTGCACAGGCTTTCTCTAGTCGCAGCGAGCAGGGGCTACTCTTCGTTGTGGTGCGCAGGCTTCTCATTGAGATGGCTTTTCTTGTTGCAGGGCACGGGCTCCAGGAGCGTGGGCTTCAGTAGTTGTGGCATGCAGGCTCAGTAGTTGTGGTGCACAGGCTTAGTTGCTCTGCAGCATATGGGATCTTCCTGGACCAGGGCTCGAACCCATGTCCCCTGCATTGGCAGGCGAATTCTTAACCACTGCGCCACCAGGGAAGTGCAACAACAAATCTTAGGGCTGGAAAAGAATTTAGAGCTCATCTAGTTCAATCCTCTTTATTTAAAGAAGAATACAAAGGCTATTGATGACTTGTGAATGACCCATAAGGTCCTAAGTTAAATTCGTTGTAATGTGTTTATGGGCTGTGACAAAATTTAAATCTCAGATAGCTGACCAACAAACCTAATACTGCATTTCAAAACAGCACTGATGTTTGCTATTATTTGCTTATTATCTTCTTTAAGCTCTCACTAAGGATCTGAAGAGGTCTTTCTCATATTTAGTTATATTTTGTTTAACTGGGGAGGAAGAAACATGAATATACCTGATATTAACAAACATAGGAATTCCCAAATTCTAGATGAATGTCCCTTACAAATGATAGCATACTTTTATATTTTCCAAAATTTTTTATTGAAGTATAACATATATGAAGAAAGTGGGCATGATTCTATTTTAATGAGAAAATTGTTCTAAGAATTTCCTTAAGATAATAAACCCAATACAGTTCTTTAGCCTTAAAGGTACCGATGCAAAAACAAGAAATTTACCAATTGAAATGTTCATTATTCATCATGACTTTCTCTCCATACTTCATGAGAGCTGCATCCAGCCAGGCCACAAATGACAGTCAAAGTAGCATTGACTTCTCATCTGGTACTTGCTTTTGCTGGGGACTTTAACGTAACTATGCCCCCAAAGAACTGTGACATCGCTTAACATTGCCATAGTAGCCAAGCTCATTTACAAGGGCACATGTATACAACAACATGAGCTATATGATGCGTGTATAAAAGGAATTTTATCTGGGAATAATGAAAGTGTATTACTGAAGCACTTGTAACATATCACTTAATTACCATTGGTACAAGCATACCTAATTGACTGTCCTTATTGCTATTACTGCATACATATTTTATTTCTAAAATGCTAATATTTAACAAGCATGCTTTTCAGTTGGAGAAAAATTCAAAGCAAAATTTGTTTTTTTTTTAAATTGGGGTATAGTTGCTTTACAATGTTGTGTTAGTTTCTGCTGTACAGCAAAGTGAATCAGCTATACGTGTACATATATCCCCTCTTTTTTGGATTTCCTTCCCATTTAGGTCACCACAGAGCACTGAGTAGAATTCCCTGTGCTATACAGCAGGTTCTCATTAGTTATCTCTTTTATACATATTAGTGTGTATATATCAATCCCAATCTCCCAATTCATCCCACCCCTCCTTTCCCACCCTTGGTGTCCATATGTTTGTTCTCTACGTCTGTGTGTCTATTTCTGCCTTGCAAACAGGTTCATCTGTACCATTTTTCTAGATTCCACATATATGTGTTAATATACAATATCTGTTTTTCTCTTTCTGACTTAACTTCACTCTGTATGACAGTCTCTAGGTCCACCCACGTCTCTACAAGTGACCCAATTTGTTCCTTTTTATGGCTGAGTAATATTCCATTGTATATATGTACCACATCTCCTTCATCCATTCATCTGTCGATGGGCGTTTAGGTTGCTTCCATGACCTGGCTATTGTAAATAGTGCTGCAATGAACATTGGGGTGCATGTGTCTTTTTGAATTATGGTTTTCTCAGGGTATATACCCAGTAGTGGGATTGCTGGGTCAAAATTTTGTTTTGGTTAAATTACAAAGTTAATTTGGCTATTAGTAATTTGACCCAGCATTTCTAAGTGGTGTCAGTTAATACAAACTTACATCTTGAAAGAACTAATCTGATGATTGAGAAAAGTGGACTGCCCTAATTCATATCAAAATATATGTGTGAAATATATATTATTATTTTATTATCCTCTTAAATTTTTAAAGATTATTCTTTTATTTTGTGTAACCAACTCTAACTAAAAATAATTGTCCATAAAAGTCTCCTTGCAAAATATATACTACTGAAACAGTATTAGGATTTATACTTAAGGAAAGTAAATAGCAAATATTTTCTATTGGCTATAAATTATTACACACTTTGAAGTTCCATCATCTACTAAAGCATCAATACTCTTATACTTCAAAAGAACATCTTAATTCATACCAAAATAAACCATATGTAAGCAAACATTTTCTCATAAAATAATTATCCTATATACTAGGGAGAGTTTGACCCATGATTTCTATGTATTTTTTTATTGTAAAATGATGAAAAAACCAAGAAGTTTGTGGCAAAAATCGCAGTTTTAAGGAAGAAAAGAGGTTCAAGATTCCATTGGTATAAAAATGTGTGTTAGATGGAGAAAAACACATCATTTTATATTTTTATCTAATGTCAGTAGTGCACCTCTCTTTTTATCTTGACTTAACTTTGTTCCCATCAAAAATTTTATTACATTTGATACATTGCCCCTGTGGTAATAGGAATTAAAAAAAAAATACACCTGACACAATGATGGGAATATTTGGCTCTAATATAGGCCATATATTTCACATTTAATAGGCCAGATATGGCTTGGATCCAAAGGTGAATGCAATAAATTTACAATATAAAATTTGCCATCAGCTCAGCATTTCCAAAGGAGGTGTCAAGAATATGAATATACACCATTTTGCTTATATTTTAAAAATTAAGTTTATTATATTGTTATTAGATAATAAGTCTTTATGGAAAACTTAAGTGTGACATTTAAGTACGTGCTCTACGTGGATTGTAGAATCAGACAAATCAAGGACTGAATGTCTGCTCCACTATTTACTATCAAATGACCTTGAAAGTTAACCTCTTTGAGCCTCAGTGCCCTTCCTATAAAGAGATCAATTGTAGTTAGGATTAAAAGAGACTGAGCATGAGAAAGACTTATACAGTATTTGGACTTTATTAGTCAGTCATGAAATTTTAGTTCTCCTCCTTTATTTTAATATTACCATTACAAGCTATATTTAGTAATCAGAATAATGGCAATGAAAATGGTGATTCTTACCTGACGTGTTAAATATATACTCACACGTATTCACTCAGTATTTTTACAAGTGTATCTAATTTAATTACCTAATTTAAAACCTCATTTTTCAAGACTCCCACTCTTAAAAGTGTGTGTGTGTACGTGCATGTGTGTGTACACCCAAGATTTTCAGTGTTTCTTTTTGTTTTTAAAATAAATTTATTTATTTATTTATTTTTGGCTGCGTTGGGTCTTCGTTGCTACGAGCGGGCTTTTCTCTAGTTGCAGCGAGTAGGGGCTACTCTTCATTGCAGTGCATGGGCTTCTCACTGTGGTGGCTTCTCTTGTTGCAGAGCACGGGCTCTAGGTTCGCGGGCTTCAGTAGTTGCGGCACGCAGGCTCAGTAGTTGTGGCTCGTGGGCTCTAGAGCACAGGTTCAGTAGTTGTGGCGCAAGGGCTTAGTTGCTGCGCGGCATGTGGGATCTTTCCGGACCAGGGCTCGAACCCATGTCCCCTGCATTGGCAGGTGGATTCTTAACCACTGTGCCACGAGGGAAGTCCCAAAGTGTTTCTTAATAAAAATATTTTTTCTCTATTTTAGTCATGTTAATATGAACATTCACAGAATGAGCTACAAAATTCAGATTAGACTGATGTTAGCGTTTTTAGAAGTCTATGTTTATTACAAATGTCCACAATTGTTTCCTTAACATCATAGATTTTGACAATTATATAACTGGTAAATAATATTAACCATATGCCATAAAAGAAAATTACACTTTTTTCAAATTACACTTTTAATCAAAACATGTCAATATTGAGCAAGAATTGTTAATCAAAATAAAATGAAAACCATTTTCTATATTTATGAAGACAAGCATTACTGATTTAACTGACAGAGAATGTACATATAAAGCATGAATATTCTACCATTATATTTAGTGAAAATGAGAACCTTCAAGTTAATTTTAATAATTTGCTTCTATAGTAGAAAAATACAGGTTAAAAATGTCAAAAATATACCTTAAAATAAAAATAAATTTCTATCATTTAAAAACATGAATCAATGCTTACTTCAATAGGCACTAAAGGATATACAGATCCTTACGTTTGCCAGCATTTGGTTATATTGATTCTGGTTTGAAATAAGTGACAACCAGTTAAGTTTAAAAAAAAACGTTCGGCTTCCCTGGTGGCGCAGTGGTTGAGAATCTGCCTGCCAATGCAGGGGACACGGGTTCGAGCCCTGGTCTGGGAAGATCTCACATGCCGCGGAGCAACTAGGCCCGTGAGCCACAATTACTGAGCCTGCGCATCTGGAGCCTGTGCTCCGCAACAAGAGAGGCCGCGATAGTGAGAGGCCCGCGCACCGCGATGAAGAGTGGCCCCCGCTTGCCACAACTGGAGAAAGCCCTTGCACATAAACGAAGACCCAACACAGCAATAAATAAACAAACAAACAAATAAATAAATAAATAAGTTACAGATTTTTCTTCTGCTTTATCTTTTCCCATTGGACCTCATTTTTTATTTTAAATATGTTATATGTAAATAAAATTGTTAATAATCCAATAATTCAACTAAGTCAGACATGATATAAGCCCAAAGAGCTCCAAAGAAGTGCGCATTATAAAGGTAATATTTTAAAAGAATAGTCATATTACTGTCCTAAGGAAACTTGTTGTATTTTTAGTAACAGAAGATTTATATACATGAGGAAGCTAGATATATAAAAACAGACATTCTTTTGTAGCTTATGAATGTAAAAAAACGGCTTTACGTATTAGAGAGAATTGCAAAGCTTCTGTAGGAAGATAAAACAGCATAAATTTGAAGGAAGTTTGAAATTTCATTTAGAGGGAGTGCTTAGGCATTGTTTGGGCAGCAAGTTAGACAAATAGGAATTGTCAACTGATTATATTTTAGGATCAGAAAAGTAGTTATTAATGGTCATGGTGTCCATCCTTTTGGGACTAGGAGAACGTTGTTGTAGTTGACAGAACTGGAAACATCAAAAAGGGATTTCATCTAGAGAGGAAGGTGGTGAGTTTTATATTAAATACATGGGATTTGAGCTGATGTTTGCTTACTGAATAGATCCCTTTATTAGATGAACTGGAGCATACATTAGAAGTAAGGATAAAAGTAAGACTTGGTTGCCAAGTGATCATTGAAGTTATGATGATGAATGAGCTTTCTGAGAGTATAAAAGGTAACAATATAAAAATAAGAGTTCAGCTTTGCTAGCCTCACAGAAAGAAAAGAATTGAAAACCAAAAGGAAGGCTTGTCAGATAAAATATTAGAGAAGCAAGTGGCAGACATAGCACACTATTCTGAAAGCCAAGAGAAGAGAAAAATTTTATAAATGGGTGATGAATAGTTTCAAGTAGCATAGAGCTACTGTGGAAGATAATATTTGAGAAAAGACTCAGAAAAGGATATAGTTAACAGCATACAGAATGTTTCAGCAGAGTATTCCTGGATCCGGAATGCAAAGGAAAGAAGGGAATGCAGCATTTTTCAAAAATTTGTACAACAGCCAGAAAAAAGAAAATAGTGCAGTTATCTACAGGAGAGGCAAAGATAGTGGAAATGCTTTTGTTTGTTTTTTCCTAAGGAAGAAGCAACTTTTGAGAAGTTAATGTTGAAGGAAAGAAACTGATTATGTTCTCATTACTTAATACACGTCAATATTTATTGAGTGGATAATTGAGAACTAGTTGGAAAAGGCAAAAAATAAGGAAAAAATACTTCTTGGAAGTCAGAGAGGGTTACTATAAGTAAGGAGTTTGTTTGAAGGAAGAGAGAGAGAGAAGTATGCTACTTGTAAAACATATTTTAAAAGTCATCATATCTTTTCTATACATTGGGATGGGATTGTGGAGTTTTAATAAATTAACACTTTGATATTAAAGAATAATTATTAAAGAATAATAAGAATTTGTAAATAATAATAAGGAATATTGCTTGGAGGCCTTGGTTTACATTTTCCATGTACATTTTTCTTTTAACCTTACTGTTTAAGGATGCTGGAGTTTGATATACAATATTCTCCTTATGTATCTGTAATCAATTCTACAATACATAAGTAATAATACAATTACTAAATTTTATAATATGTAATAATGTAATCAAAACATGTGTATCAACATTCTGACCAATAAGAACCTGGTAAAGAAAATCAACTAAACAACTCACTCATTAAGACCTCGGAAAGTTGTTAAACATGCAATTTTTAGACACGTATCAGAAGAAAGTACTTTGGACTTCAGATCAGAATTTTAAAGACTCACTCTTTCATGCAAATTTATAACTTGCTTTGTCAACCTTAAATCACACTTCATCATTCTATGAAATGATCAAGAATTGACCATTAAGTTCAATCAAGCAACTCTCCTGTTTGCTTAAACTTAAGGTAGCATGTTTTCCCAATATTATCTTAGAGGAAACAGGAAGCCACATTTTGGATCTTTGAATCCTTGCATAGTCACATATGGGTCACTCTCTCACTTACTTTATTTTGAACTACAAACCACCCTTTGGAAAGACATTTAATCTGAAGTAACTTCAATTAATAATAAAGTAAATGATGATAATAATAATTTTAATGCTTATAGAAATCATCCATAATAGAATGTTAAAAAAAAGAAGGAAAAGAAATTTAACACAGATTTAATTTTTTTCCCTAGGAAATGTTCTCAGAATTATAAGTGTTAGATATCTAATTAGTTTGGGGTCCTGTAAAGAAGTCTTTTAAAAATTACTTAAAAATAGGGAATGATTAAGTTGTGAGATCAAGCAGATACACTTCTAGGAAAAACAAAATAATGTCTTAATATTCTGCAACCAGTACGTAAAAAGTGAGATAAAATTTCATGTGAAAGAATTATGAAGTTTTTAAAAGTTCTGTGTCTCAAAACTATAGAAGAATGTGAGGATTGTGAGGATTACGTACTCTTGAAAACTGCCTTGGAAGATTCAAAAAGTGACTCCTGTATGTCTGAATGCACTGGTGTTGAAATGTATATTAAAAATGTAAATATATTAGTGTAAATGTATTCCTAGGGCTGCTATAACAAATTACCAGAAATCGAGTAGTATAAAACAGGAGAAATTTATAGTTCTGGAGACTAGTAGTCTGAAATCAAGGTGTTAGCAGGGCCATGGTCCCTCTGAATACACTAGAGAAGGATCCTTTGTTGCTTCTTCCTACCTTCTGGTGGGAGCCAGCAATCTCTGATGTTCTTTGGTTGTAGATACATCACTCATGCCTCCATTGTTATGTGGCCTTGTTCACTGTGTCTCTTTTTTTTCTTATAAGTACCCCAGTCATATTGGATTTAGAGCTCAGCCTAATCTAAATAGTATGACCGCATCTTAACCAGTAACATCTGTAAATACTCTATTTCCAAATAAGATCATATTCTGAGGTACCAGGTAGACATGAATTTTGGAAGAACACCAATCAATCTAATATAGGGAATGAAATCATTCCATAAAAATGGAGAGTGGAAAACAGCAACATTTCTAAATGATATATTATTTTACATAGGGTTTAATTTAAGTATGTTTTTGAAAATTGATAGGTTAAATAATATAGACATATGGCTACTTACCTACATTCCTCAAAGTTTATAAATCCACGATGGCCAAAATCTCTCTTTTGCATCTTCCTAGGGGAAAAAAAAAATCACCTTACAGTCAGGCACAAATTGTAGTCTGATAAATACCCTTTTTAACACCATGGAAATAAAGTTGATCTTAGACGTTAAGCAAGTAATTATACCTGGCATGCTTTGCAATGGAAAGACAAAATAAATATTCCTTCTTCAAATGGAAAATGCAAATCTAATCTGATCCACTTAAATCTTTTTAAGTGGCGTTTCATTAAAGTTTTTGTGTCTTCCCTGTTTAAAGACAGGAGTATATCCATCACTAGATGGATATGACTCAAAGATATAGCAATACATGCCTTCCTTTATTTTTTCACTCTCTTTTTTTTCTGCTCTCTAAATGCTTAAAGGTCGAGTCCAAGACTCACTTTTGCCAGTAATAAATTATATACTTTATTTACTTAGTCTTCTACATATATCATCTATTGCTTCTCAAAAAGCAAACAGAACAAACAATACTCTTACTTGTAGTATGCAGGCATACCTCAGAGACATTGCAGGTTTGTTCCAGAATACCACAATAAAGTGAATATCACAATAAAGCAAGTCCCATGAATTTTTTGGTTTTACAGTGCATATAAAAATTATGTTTACACTATAGTCTATAAGTGTGTGATAGCATTGTCTTTAAGAAACAATATACATACCTTAATTTAAAAAGGCTTTATCTCTAAAAACTGTTAATCATCATCTGAGCCTTCAGCGAGTTGTAATCTATTTGCCGGTGGAAGGCCTGGCCTGGATGTTGATGGCTGCTGACCGATCAGAGTGGTGGTTGCTGAAGGATGGGGTGGCAACACAAACCTAAAAGAAAACAGAAGTTTGCCACATTGAATGCCTCTTTCTTTCACAAATGACTTCTCTGTAGCATGCAATACTGTTTGATAGCATTCACAGTAAAACTTCTTCCAAAATCAGAATCAATCTTCTCAAACCCTGCAGTTTTATCATTTAAGTTTATGTAATATTCTAAATCATTTGTTGTCATTTCAACAGTCTTCACAGAATCTTCATCAGAAGTAGATTCCATCTTAAGAAACCACTTTCTTTGCTCATCCATAAGAAGCAACTCCTTATCTATTTAAGTTTTATCATGAGATTGCAGCAATTCAGTCACATCTTCAGGCTCCACTTCTAATTCAAGTTCTCTTGTTAATTCCACAACATCTGCAGTTACTTCCTCCACTGAAGTCTTGAATTCAAAGACATCCATGAGGGCTGGAATCAACTTCTTTTAAACTCCTGTTAATGTTGATATTTTGACCTCTTCACATGAATTATGAATGGTCTTAATGACATCTAGAATGGTGAATGCTTTCCAGAAGGTTTTCAATTTATTTTACTCTGCCCAGATCCATCAGAGGAAAGGAATTATGTATGAAATTCCTTACAAAATGTATTTCTTAAATAATAAGACTTCAAAGTCAAAATTACTCCTTGATCCATGGGTTGCAGAATGGATGTTGTGTTAGCAGGCATGAAAACATTAATCTCATTTTATATCTCCATCAGAGCTCTTGGGTGACCAGGTGCATTGACAATATTGACAATATTTTGAAAGAAATATTTTTTTCTGAGCAGTAGGTCTCGGCAGTGGGCTTAAAAATATTCAGTAAACCATGTTGTAAACAGATGTGCTGTCATCCAAGCTTTGTTGGTCCATTTATAGAGCACAGGTAGAATAGAGTTAGCATAATTCTTAAGAGTCCTAGGATTTTCAGAATGGTAAATGTGCACTGGTTTCAACTTAAAGTCACCAGCTGCATTAGGCCCTAACAAGAGAGTCAGCTTGCTCTTTGAAACTTTGAGGTCAGGCATTGACTTCTCCTCTCTAGCTATGAAAGTGCCAGAGGGCATCTTCTTCCAATGAAGGGCTGTTTAGTCTACTTGAAAATCTGTTGTTTAGTGTAGCCATCTTCATTAATTATCTTAGCTAGATCTTCTGGATAACTTGCTGCAGCTTCTGCATCAGCACTTGCTGCTTCATCTTGCACTTTGATGTTATGGAGGTGGCTTCTTTCCTTAAACCTCACGAACGAACGTCTGCTAGCTTCACACTTTTCTTCAGAAGCTTCCTCACCTCTCTCAGCCTTCACAAAATTGAAGAGAGTTAGGGTCTTTCTCTGGATCAGGCTTTGGCTTAAGGGAATGCTGTGGCTGGTTTGATTTTCTATCCAGATCATTAAAACTTTCTCTATATCAGCAATAAGGCTGTTTCACTTTCCTATCATCCATGTGTTCACTGGAGTAATTTCTTTCAATGACTTTCCCTTTGCATTTGCAACCTGGCTAATTGTTTAGTGCAAGAGGCCTAGCTTTCAACCTATCTTGACTTTCGACATGCCTCCCTCACTAAGCTTAATCATTTCTAGCTTTTGACTTAAAGTGAGAAACGTGATTCTTCCTTTCACTTGAACACTTGGAGACCATTGTAGGGTTATTAATTGGCCTAATTCCAATATTGTTGTGTCTCTGGGAATAGGGAGGCCCAAGGAGGGGGACAGAGATGGGGAACTGCCAGTTGGTGGAGCAATCAGAATATCTATATTTACTGATTAAATTTGTGGTCTTATATGGTCATGGTTCATGGCACCCCCAAACAATTATAACAGTAACATCAAAGATCACTGGTGACAGATCACCATAACAAATATAATAATAATGAAAAAGCTTGAAATATTATGAGAATTACCAAAATGTGACACAAAGACACAAAGTGACCAAATGCTGTTGGAAAAACGGCACCAATAGATTTACTTGATGTAGGGTTGCCACAAATTTTCAATTTGTAAAAAAGCACAATATCTGCAAAGTACAATAAAGTAAAGCACAATAAAACAAAGTATGCCTGTATTTATTCTCAATCAATTTACCAGAGAGGTTAATACTTTGCCCAAGTTTGCAGAGCTCTTGGAGGCAAGGACTACACTAATGTTCAATACTTTCAAATTGTAACCCATGTATTTATGACATAAAGTCTTTGTTGATTTTCTACTTTCTCTAAGCACTTACAGCTTTTATAATTGATATTACGGGGCTGAAAAGTGTTTCACCCTAGTTGTTTCAGTTAAGCTTACTTATCTCCATAGATTCCTATGGGAAGCAGCAGTTTCCTCCATAATCATCTTTATTGCACAGTTTTTAAAAATAACTTCCATGTTCTTTTGCTTCTACTTTAGGCCTCATCAAACCAACCTACATACTATTGCCTGGAGAATAAAACCCAGATTTATTTATAAGATTTTTTATACAAATATAAAGCACACACAGAATGCCTCATATATAGAAAGATCCCATTTGAAGGTAGAACAGTGTTATTTTCCTCTTTAAAATTCCCTTCCTAAAATTGCCACAATACATCCTGCTTGCCGTCAAAGTAAAAATCTTTTGCCTTGATGGACTGATTCAATGAGTTTGCTGCAAAAAAGCCAGGGTCAAAGTGGCTTAACAAGAAGGCTATTTTGAATTTCACATAACATGGAGTTTAGAGAGAGATTGGGCTCTGGGCTAGGTCCCTCAGAGTTCAAGCCCTGCTTCTCCGGTTTTTTGGCTCTGCCTTGTGTCAGTTAATTATTCTCAATCTGGCTCCTTTCATGTTTGCAAGAGGGATTCCAGCAGTACCGATGGAACATAATTCTCACCCTGCTTGGAGAAAAAGTTGTTTCTCTTTTCCATGGAGCAAGGAAGTTTTTCTCTTTGATTTCCTGTTTACTGAGCCAATTATTAGAGAACGAACCAAATTACTATGATAGGTATATCATCATCTGGAGAATAATTATCTGGAGTATAATGAATACTGAAGAGTCAATCATGTATTCCCTTTATGTAACATATCTAAGTTTTACATGTTATAGCCTTAATTTTGCCTGTATATACTCTAAATGCTAATCACAACAAACTACCTCTGGTTCCTAAAAATCATGCTCTTCCTTCCCATTGGCCTTTTCCCTTTTGCATGCTTTAAAGGTTAGCTTAAGTTCCAACTTCTCTGGATACATTTCCCTGATTCTACCAAGTTGAATTAAGAACACCTTTCTTACGACCTTGCTTGCCTCAGCACAGTATTTCTCAACCTCCTGCACGTTGAGTTTACTTGGTGGATCATTTCAAAATACTGGTGCCTTGAAACCACTCTCAAATATTCTGATTCAGTTGGTTTGGGAGGGAGCCTGGATATGGGGATTTTTTTTTTTAAACTTCTCAAGTGATTCTAATGTGAAGTTAGGGTTGAGAATCCTGCTCTAGCACATCACTTGCCACATCCGATTATTACCACAAATTTGTTTTTCTTTATTTGGCTGTGAGTTTTTGAGGATGGGACTAGTTTTTCACCTTTGTAACCCAAGCACCTGAAAGAGTGCCTGATACAAAGTCTGTACTCAAAATTAGTTGATGAAAAAAAGGCTGAGTTTTGAAAGATGGTCATTTCAAGTCAACTTAGCAGCTATTAATTGTCTACTGTGTGCTGGACTCTATTGCAGATTTGGTGTCAAATCTGTTTACCAAAGGTAAACAATACAATGCCAGCCTTTAGCGAAATCATTATTCAATGGGGTGCTCAGAAATGAGCATACTGATAGTAGCATCAGTCCACTACATCTTAAATTACTCGTCAAGAACCACCAACATTCTCAATTGAACAGAACGAGTCATTCTTTCCTTCAATCATACTCTATTACTGTAAGTAACTGAAGGCAAAGTTTTAAAAAATAGGGTCTTGCAAGTATATATTTATGAATATGTAAAGACTAACTATAAACAGTTCCCTTTTGCTTTTTTCTTTCTTTAAATATTTAATATATAAAAGAGCATCTATTTTTATCTGAGCTCCAAAATAAAAATACCAGAAAAAAGAAAACCTAATAAGTCTTACTTTGTTTGGTTCACTATTCAAGCAAAGACAGGTGTTCACTAAATAGAATGTGAAAATTACAAGCAGTCTAACTGCAGAAAGTCCCTTTGAGCCACAAGTTTAAAATTTTTAATGGTTTTACCATCTTCTCAAGCTGTAAATGGAAAAAAGTGGCTTGACATTGAACACATACCAAGTCAGTAGCATAACTATTTTATAATGTCTGATTGGTCACTGAAAAAAATAGTTTAAAATTCAATCCATGTGATGGAAATGCCACTTAGAAAAAGACCATTCATACTGCCGTGCTGCAGGAAAATTGTGGTTATAACAGTTCCCATTTCATTCAGCAACAGGATTCTTAAAGAATTACAAATGGAATGGTTCCTAGAATATTACATGTTGGGTATTATTAATATAAATTTTACCATTATGAAATTCATCATTAGTAAGAAGGAAAAACATTATTTTTCCATCCTATGGATTAAAATGATTGCTCACATTAAATGAAGATTCTCAGGTTAATTTATCGGTTACCCTCTGGAAATCTCCATTCATAATTCCACGAGGATGTTCACACATTAACTTAATTGAATTATACTGAACACTTGTTATTGTTTCTCACAGTAGATGCAGTTTTCCTAGGCACCTGTCCAACTTCCATTAATATTAGTCGTAGATTCTGAATTCTATTTGGGAAATCTATGAGTAGATACAGACTCATTAGTGATTATAGGTTGCTGAAACAGAATTGGTTGCTTCAAAAGATTTATATGTGGAATAACCCTCTACCCCTTCTGCAAAAACAAACAAGTAAAATAAGGAAATAAATCAAATAGTAAATTTAAAAATTCAACATGTTATGGAAAATTGTTATGAAAAGCTAAATAGACTTAACCACATTTAGAAATCAGATTCATCTCATATATCTCAGTACTACACAGTTTTGAGGCCTATAAACTTTCAGCTTTTAAATTTGTGCTAGTTTCAGCTAAATGTAAATTGCCTAGCTTTGAGAAATCCAAACTGACTGATTTTCTTTTATGCCTATTTTTCTATCTACTTTTGGGTTTTTCTTGACTAGTAGTTTCCAAAATGTCAAGGGACAAAGAAAGAAAGCATTACAAATCAAACAGAATTTGCCCTATCTTGGTTATTAACTCTGAAGATAGTTTTAGTAGAAGGTTAAAATTAGTGGATAAAATAAAAATTTCAGATAATATGTGGATTTCCAAGATCTCTTTTATCCATTTTCTTCACCATTGGCCCAAATCAGGAATTAGTTCTACCAGGTAATTATTTGTTTTGAAATTTACCCCCATTCTCATCTATAATATGAAATTAAACATTAAAATCTACTTCAATAACTGTATGCTGATAACTAATAAAAATTCCTGTACTGAGAGATTTTCAAGGACAAAACAGTTATGAGGTGATGTCTTTAAAGTACTTTGAGACCTGGAAAGGAAGCTAATTTATAGTTACATTTATTTTTTTGACATAATTTCAATTTACTTAAAGAAAACATACTACTAAAGTTTTATTTTGGTTTTTAAATGGACTATTTTTTAGGTTCACAGCAAAATTAAGCAGAAAATTAGAGAGTTCCCATCTAACCCCTGCCTCCACACACACAGAGCTTCCCCCACTATCAACACGCTCCACCAGAGTGGTACATTTGTTACAACTGGTGAACCTACATTGACACATCATTATCACCCAGAGCCCATAATTTACCTTAGCGTTCACTCTTGGCGCTGTACATTCTATGGGTTTTGACAAATGTGTAAGGACATCTGTACACGATTACAGTATCATATAGAATAGTTTCACTGCCCTAAAAATCCTCTGTGCTCTGCCTCCTCATTCCTCATTCACATAACCCCTAGCAATTAACCACAGATCTTTTTACTGTCTTCGTAGTTTTGTCCTTTCTAGAATGTCATATAGTTGGAATTACACGGCATGGAATCTTTTCAGATTGGCTTCTTCCACTTAATATGCATGTAAATTTCCTCCATGTTTTTTCATGTTTTGGTAGCTCATTTCTTTTTAGTACTGAACAATATTCCATTGTCTGGACATATCACAGTTTATGTATCCATTCACCAATGAATGATATGTTGGTTGCCTCCAAGTTTTGGCAATTAAAAATAAAATGCTATAAACATGTGTGTGCAGGTTTTTGTGTGGACATAAGATTTCAACTCATTTCTGTAAATGCCAAGGACTGTGATTGCTGGATGGTACTATGTTTGGTACTATGTTTAGTTTAGTAAGAAACTGCAAAACTGTCTTCCAAAATGGCTGTACCATTTTGCAGTGAATGACAGCTCCTGTTGCTTCACATTCCTGTCACCATTTGGTGTTGGCAGTGTTTGGATTTTGCCATTCTAATTGGTGTGTAGTGGTAATTTATTGTTGTTCTAATTTTCAGTTCCCAAATAATATATGATGTGGAGGGTCTTTACACATGCTTATTTGCCATCTGTATATCTTCTATAGTGAGGTGTCTGCTCAGCTTTTTGGCCTATTTTTTAGTTGGTTTGTTTACTTTCTTATTGTTGAGTTTTAAGTGTTTTTTGTATATTTTGGATAATAGTACTTTATCAGATATGTCTTTTGCAAATATTTTCTCTCAGTCTGTGGCTTGTCTTCTCATTCTCTTGACATTGTCATTCACAGAGCAGAAGGGTTTTTTTTTTTTTTTAAATCTTAATGAAGTCCAACTTCTCAAGTCTTTCTTCCATGAATCATGCCTTTGAAATTGAATCTAAAAAGTTATCACCATACCTAAGGCCATCTAGATATTCTCCTGTTATCTTCTAGGAGTTTTATGAATTCACATTTTATATATTTACGTCTGTAATCCATTTTGAGTTAATTTTTGTGCAGCAGGTACGGTCTGTGTCTAGATTCATTTTTTTGCATGTGGATGTTCAGTTGTATTAAGGTTTTAATATTTGTTTTGTGACCTGTGTTTTTGTGAAAATATCTTTTAAAATTTCATTACATTTGTTTTAAAAATACATTGTAAAAATTAGCCTTAGGAGTAACTATCAAGGCCAAACAATCAAGAATTATAACCGGGCTTCCCTGGTGGCGCAGTAGTTGAGAATCCACTGGCTAATGCAGGGGACACGGGTTCAAGCCCTGGTCTGGGAGGATCCCACATGCCGCGGAGCAGCTGGGCCCGTGAGCCACAACTGCTGAGCCTGCGCGTCTGGAGCTTGTGCTCCACAACAAGAGAGGCCGCTATAGTGAGAGGCCCGCGCACCGCGATGAAGACTGGCCCCCGCTCGCCGCAACTAGAGAAAGCCCTCACACAGAAACGAAGACCCAACGCAGCCAAAAATAAATAAATAAATAAATAAATAAATGTTCCCCTTCTTTAAAAAAAAAAAAGAATTATAACCACAACGTTTATGAAAAGAATGCCCTTTATAAAAGCACTGGACAAATATGTAACACAACACTTCTGTAGAAATCAGCAGAAACATTGAAAATATTTCCCTATTATATTTTAAATTAAATCTTACTGAATTATATCTTCCTGAAGAAATAGCGAACAGTGATTTCACTATTTACTTGGGTAGTATTAGTAATCATTTATTAGACAAATTCATACCTAAACCTAAACCAAAAGAAATGCTGTCTGTAAATAGGACAGGCATAGCCCCTATTTTAAAAACCCAAGCCACTGCTTTACAGAAATGATGGGAGAAAGGAAAAGCAAAGAAGATAAATATCTAGCATGTTCATTCAGCCTCTAATTTTAACAATTTATATGGCAATCACTATATACCCACTTCAAGTATTACAGCTAAAAAACATTCTAAGTCTAGGAGCTTGCTTTAGAAGGTAACTATCCATCCTTTAAATGTGAAAAATGCACAGTTACTATAAAAAGATGTGTAGTTTAAAGGATTTTTAAAAGTCATTGTCTGTTATTGTGATATATTGAATGTCTTTTCCTCAATAGACAAGTAATATCCTTTTCACTGTGCATTGTTAGGATGAAAAGTCAAAAGCGATGGTATGTGTGTGTATATATGTGCCTGTGTGCATATACATGCTCTTTTTTCATGTATATGATGAGAAGGTAAGAGAACTTTCTTTTTTTCAGGACTTTGAGAATTACATATTTACATCTCTCCCTAAAACAAGTACAACAAGATGGTATAAAAATGATGAAATATACCCAGAAATGAGGGGAGCAGAAATCACTGACAAAAAACTTATGTAATATAGAGAAGAGAGCTAAATATGTGTGTAGAGAAGTTAAATCAATTAAGGTTTTCCTGGATATAGCTCTACGCACACACTATTTCAATAACTTGTCCTTTTTGGGGGTATAAAAGAACATATTTTGTTTTTCCTATCCTATATATATTATTAACATAAGCAGATTTCCCCTTTCTCTTTCCTCTCAACCTCTGATCCATTTTCCAATTCCCCACTGATTCCATGTCAGCATGGTCTGTTTTTGACTAGACAAATAGTACACAGATTTATTTCTACAGAAACAACCTCTGGTAAAATCATAGAGTGTCTGCTTAAATAATACCCAAAAGTTAACTGCATGCTTTCCACTGACCAGAAATAACTCACAGCAAATGAATCCAGAAACCAGTCAATGGAATATTATACCCCTCTTAGGGGAGCCATTGTACTATGAGAGAAATTTAGGGCAGTGAACCAGCCTTCATTTTACATACACACAGACACACACACACCGTCCTGTGTATGGTATTAACTATGGTAAGAATATGACTATTGATCTGCAAAAATTTCCACTTTAAGTCACATAACATTATCTTAATAGTCTTTTCATTTACATTGTACCATGGTGATAGCTTATTAAAAATAATTTCATTTATTACTGTTGTAACACTGACAATGATCTGGATTGAAGTAATTCCAAAACAAGAACGGGCTGATATTACTTCTTAGATATAAATCAACATGGATGGAAAAGTTGGTAATATGGGATATGTGTCCCTTAAACTAAATTCCAGAACTTATTTAAGGGGGAAAAAAACATTTCATACTTTCAGTGCATACATTCTGTATTTCTGAGATTAACTATAAGAATTAATTTGACAAATTTCTTTCACTGAAGTCACTTTGGAATTTGGTATCAAATCTAGGGCTGAACGTGTGGAAAAGTGAAGATGGAAATAAAAATTTTTAGAAGTAAAACTGAAATGTGTCACATGGGGAAAATCATTAACTTTTCAAGTAAGAATGTTTGACTACTGTTATATCATGGTTCTGCCAATGTGCAGATTCATCGTTTTATGATGACATGTTGTGTTATAATTTTTGTGTTATTTTTGGAAGCTCACTTTTGAAACTTTCTGTGAACATACTGGGAGAGGATCTAATGTGCCTGAAAACAAAGAAATGTACTTTTTTTAAGGAAATCAGTGCACAATTAAAAGTAGAGATACATTCTCAATTTGCCCCAATCCAATTTAAATATGTCTAGTCACATTTCTCACTTCATCTAATTTCTGGGATGGTCACATTTCTTCACCTCAATTCTAACCAAGGGCAGGATTTATCATGTCAGGACTGATAGTGAAAAGAGCATGACGAAGGTGAGGAGAGCACACCCTTGCTTCCCATTGTGCCCACCCCATCTCTCCTGAGAATACAGATCTCATCCCATCATTCTTCTTTCAGAGGTGACCTTCCAAGAGATATAAGGAAGTGATCAGATTCACAGCCTGTTAGAGTGGCTCTGAGTACACAGGACCCTCTACGGGAACCGCATCTGAAGTCTTCTGCACCTTTTATAATTATAATTCCTCTGTGCTTGTATGTCTGGACATTCTTAATGGGGAAGACAAACAAAAAAAAAAAAAAAGGGGGAAAGAATCACAAGGAGATAAAAATGGAGCCCTTTTTACAGAGCCCCCTAACAGAGCCTTCCTTCCAACCTGCATTTCCACTTCTTCCCTGGTCCTCCCAGACCACTTGTCCCAGACATGGCACCACAAACGGTAGCTTACAGTTCATGAAATGCCAAATACTGCAACCTGCTAGGGTCTTCCTATTCCAGTGTCAGATCTGGGGTGTGATTGTGGCATCTCAGGATAGGATTCCGACTGAATTTTTCTTATGTTTAATATTTTTTGCAATACTAGTACAGAATTATCCTTTATGCACAATATGTAGGCTAAACAAACACTGTGGGTCAGGCTGGAAATGCAACCACCATTAACAACACTGATTTTTATTCCTTTGCTCAACAAATATCCATTAAGCACTATAAGGATTTATTCAAATTTGCAAGCAAATGAGAATATAAAGACCATACATTTTTTAAACTGGCGATTATCTGGGATTAAAATGTGTATGTTGAAATTATTCTTTTTGTCCTCTTCCAGAAGATGTTAAAGAATAAATTTTAATTATTTAATCACCACTAGAGATTTAATATGATTTCTCCAGTTAGATGTGCTAGCATAAGGTTTTCTTACTTTCAAAACATAGAAAACATATGTCTTAATTTTTAAAACAAATGAAAGATTGTCTGACTCTCCCTCTTTCTACCTATCTACATAGACAGATAGATATGTATATACAGAGATCTATCTATAGATATATATCCTTAGATATATATATTTCTCTCTATATAGAGAAAAATGTATATAGAAATATAGATATCTATACTTATATCTTATACCTAATATTTACCTAATACCTAATATATGTCATATCTTCTTTGTAGATATATCTATCTACCTAGGGAGACAGAGAACCTTTCATTTGTGTTAATAATTCGGATATATATATGTATACATACATACCTACCACATTAAAGTGGAATATAAACTGGGAAAGTATTACGTATTTCTGCCATAAAAATAATAAAGTGATACGATCTGAAAAGATATTTTCTTCCTATGTAATCTTCATAAGACTTATTTTAAATTAATAACATATCTTTCCAATCTGAAGAAAGCAAGCCTGTATTTGAAAAAGACACTACACCAAAAAATCTATTTCTGAATCCAGGCTCAGGTACAGAGAAATGTTAAGAGACGTTTTATTGCTAATCATAGAAATTAAATTTTCACATCTATAATAACTACTACATGATATTTTAAAATCTCTATATTATCACAGAAATAGAATATTAAAATAGTTATTTAATGTTATTTAATATTAATTTAATAGTTAATTTTATCAATGTATATTTTAAATTAAGATACTCATAAAGGTTGAGTTGATTTTAAGAAGAAATTAATGGATTGAGGCAAAATAATACTGATATAGTTGAAGAAATACAGGTAGGCAGCTAGAAGCACTAAGCAGAATTTCTCACTTCTTGTCCAATTCTAATCAATAGTTTTGATTTTAAATTTTCAATATCTGAATATACAATACCTTAGTATGAAAGAGTTTGTTTTAAAGACATTTTGGGGTTTCTCATAACATCTTAAAAATTTTATATTTGTAATACTGTGTTTCATACATTGAACCACAAAAAAAGATTTTCTTTTATTTTCAACTAATTAGGTGAAAATAAAAGCCTTTTATTTTAATAACCTCTATCTACAAGATTATCATCTAAGTTGGAGGTATTTAACAATACGATACCAGCCTGTGATTTGCAAAGTAACAATCTGGCTATAATCTAATTGTAACTATGTTCATATAGTAATAATAGGCTCTTTTATTGAAAATGATAATTGGAGTTTCTAAATGATTGCATTTTCCCATCTAATTTCACTTATTCAGTGACATATTTCCAGTTATCTTTTCCATAAGTTACCTATTGTTTTAAAAAGTGTTTGTTTTTAAAAAGACAAATTATGTTAAACAGATCCAATCTTGGGGAGTTTGCAAAGTGCTTACAATTGGGTGAGAAAAGCTCATTAAGGGTTGTGGTTTGGGGACTGAGGTAGTTAGGACATTCTCAATGTTCATGATTTATGATTGCCATTACCATGATGACAAATCTTCAAATAGTCTTGGGATAATTTAGACCTCTGATATTCTAGAACTCTAAATATATATTCTAAATACATATATAAGTATATATATATGTTCAATTAATACATACATGTGCATATTTTTCCCAAATAAACACAATTATAACAGAAAAAAAGAAAAAAGTAAAAACCCAATGGGTGACTAAAAACCATTAACTTGGTTTAAAATCCAGTCAAAAAGATCATGGTTCTATGCGAACAAAGAAGCACAGGTTGTATGACTACTGTCTCATTCTTTCCACACTTGTGTCCTGATATCAGGAGGATATACATTTGGGTTCCCAAATTCTTGACACCCTAGGAGAATTTTCATTTCCCTATCATTCTCAGCAGTGAATATGAACCATTATTTCACACTGTATAACATTTCTTTCAATATAGCAGATGCTCAAGATGGCATAATTAACTGAGTCACACCTATACATGGTATAATGAATTTTGAGCATTTGGGTTATAGTTGGAAATAAAAGTAATCTATAAAGGAAAAGAAAGTATTGTAATAACATATTTAATTTAGATGATAAAAGTACTTTTTTTACATTACCGCTTTTTCTATTTTCATATTTTTGGCAAGAAATAAATACTTAGAGATCGCCCAGAATTGAATTTTAAAATTAAACAGTCAAACTCTATACTTTTAAAATTTAAGAATGTTAAAATGTTGTATTAAAATGTATAGATTTTAATGCCTCAAATTTAGAAGGCTTCTTAAGTGCCCAATTTATACATGGCCTATACTAAATACCATGATCTTCATAGAGAAAAGAGAAGACGCTATCTTTAAGAATATTCCTTATCTATGTAAAATAGGTAACCAACAAGGACCTACTGTAGAGCACAGGGAACTATACTCAATATTTTGTAATAACCTATAAGGGAAAAGAATATATATATGAACTGAACCACTGTGGTGTACACCTGAAACTAACACAACATTGTAAATCAACTGTACTTCAATTTTAATAAAATAAAATAAATTTCAAAAAACCCAAAAAAACCAAAACAAAAAATCTTTCAAGACAAAACTAAAAAAAAAAGAATATCCCTTATCTGCTTTTAATATGGAATGCCAATCTAAAAACTATACTTTTAAGATGGTCTTTATGGACTTCATTAGCTATAACTATTAGAAAATGGACATCCTTAGGTGACAGGTGAGCCCTGTTAACTTTGCAATCCTTTGAACAAAGACATTTGCCAATTATTGTATATGTATTTATTTTAAAATTTATATTTTAAATGTAGACTCTAAACCAATAGCAGATAACTCCTCCAGATAATTACATTTTAATTTCTAGTAACAGAGTAAATCTAAGAAAAAAACTTCTAAAAGTGTTGTGTTATTGTTGTTGTTGTTCTTATGAAATGACCCATAATATGCAGATGTGGAAAATCCCTATTTTTCCAGTGGTCAGATGTTTTGAACTTGTGTTGACTGAACCACAAAAATGGCTGACTCCACCACCCTACCTCTAAGGAAATTAAACCTGAAAGATATATTTCCTTGTTTTGTTCCTCTTCTTTCTTTTCGCCTCTGAATTATTTGCTTTTCCTACAAACTTCACAATCCCTTTTCTTATATTTTAAAATTATTCATTAAACTCGCAAGCAAGTGAACAAGATAGTCAATCTGTTATGTGGCTGAAAGGTGATAAAGACAAATGTTGCACCAGCCCTGCATGATTTTAAAGGTTTAGATGTTATGGAATTAAAGAGTTGAATTGGAACAGGATATAGTTATAGCAACTGACAAGAAAGAAAGGTCTTATATCCTAACAAGCCTCTACTTCCTATATCTATATGATCCATCACTGGCACCCAGATGTGGGGAAAAAAAAATCACAAAAACAAAAACCAACTTAAGAAAAGAAAAATTGGAAAATATGCTTAAGTGTTGGAGAAGTAGAAGTCTGTCAGGAACACTAGATTTAGACATCTTAATTATATGGAACAACAGCCAACCAAATGCACTTCACAAAATACAATGACATTTCTGAGAATTACTTGGAAAATCAGTTCTCAGTATACGTAACACTGATGAACATTCCCTCAACAGATTCTGCAAATATGGAACTTGCTTTTGAAATTCTGAGAAAAGACTCGAAGAATGTTGTCATCCCTGACAGTGAATCACACCCTGTCAGCGCCATCTACCAGTTGCAGTTCAAAATGCAATGGAAGAAAAGATTCTAAAACAAGGCCTCTGACTGTAAATAACTCAAATACTTTCTTAAGCCATGTAATATACAGTTGTGTCTAACATAAAACATTTTATTTTGAACTCATCATTTTTTCCTTTTTATATGGCCTCATAATAAATGATGTAGGTGGTTTCCAGCTAGTCGAAAGTATGTAGTCACATAGCCCATGGATCACTAGATGTAGATCCACGGGTCACACAAAAACACAGCTTCCTAAGCTAATTACTATTGGAAAATTCAATTAATTTTAATCAGAACCAATATTTTCTCCAGGACAATATAGTGTCCATACTTTGTTCATGTCTTTCTAACGGTGATGGTGTGTTACGCAGAGAATACTTCCATGACTTTCTGTATCACTGGCCTTCTCATGGTATTTTAGGGTACAGAAAAATCCTACCTTTTATCCTAATACAGATTTGAGCTTTACATTTAAAGGCCCGTTAGTCTTTATTTTTCTCTTGTGGTACTTGAAAATAATTGAAATGAAACGTATTACTAAATCATTAAAGCATTATCACAAGACGTTTTTGTATAGTCATTTGGTTTAGAGCCTGCTGAATAGGAGGCACACTATTCTAAATTTTGCCTTGGAACACTGCTTTAGTTAAAAGACATTAAATCTCTCATGGGCATGTGGTATAGGCTTTTCTTTCCAAAACTAACAGTCAATTGGCTTATTCTCATTTCCTACCCTCCCTTTCTTCCTCTTCCTCTTTCTCCTCCTCCTCCTCTTCTGACAGAAGCAGAGAAATTATTTGAGCATTTTGAAATAAATGTCCTTTTGGGGCCCAACATGTCTCTCTTTTCACTACACAATTAGAAAAGCAGAAGAGGAGAACTGGTCCAAACTGGGAGGCCAAAGGGTAAGCAAGTTTCCATGATGAAACATAAATGCTTCCATGGGTAACTGAATTGGCTTTGGCACTTGAATCTACACTAAAGATTCAAAAAGATAATTTGCTTATAAGCAGAAACAATAAAAAGTTGTACATATTATTTACCTCAAGGCATTTCTTCTCTCATACATAACCTCCATTATGCATTATAAATGAAATGAATGAAAAGAACATTTGCTGGATCATAAAGCTCTATTTGGTTGACTTCGTTAAAAACTTTATGAAGAATTTTAAAGGGCCACAAATAATGTTCTGATTGTTTCACTTTTAGGAAGAAAGAGTATTCAGTTTGCATTTGTCCAGACCTCAGCAATATAAAGGCCTTTTCCTTTTTGGAAAGGAAGCTTTTTTATACACTTGTTTCACTTCACCAAAAACAATCTGGGACGCAAATGTAGGCAATTTAAACTAGTTGTTTGGGTGAAAATCTGTCTTCATCTCACTCAAAATATTACCTAAATGTAATCTGAACCATTTAGAGTAGCTCTACTTAAATCGTGTTATGTTTTCAGTAGTAAAGACTGATAACTCGATAGTTCCCAAGGGTTTGTTTCTTATAGTTTAACTACAGAGTTGACATTACATGCTATTTTTCTGAAAATCCCCAGGGCTATATTAGAGATGAGATAAGCAAAGATGTATAGAGCTGTTTAGAAATCTGGGGCTATCTTCAAACTCAGTACTACTAGTCAACATCCCTAAAGATGTATTCATTCTCACAGTAATATAATCTTGTTAACTGGTAATCAGAAGAAGATAATGAAAACTTGGCCTCCAAGTTCTAAATATATACACATACATTATTTGTACTGTGAAAATGCCATTAAATATACTTAGCAGGTGTTATTTTTTGGAGGTTATGAATTCATTTTTTCATTCTAACACAGAATGAAAATTGTATTACCAGAAAAACTCTTACTTCAGGCCACCATAACTTCTCCTCTGAATTATTGCTTCAGTCCCTGTGTTCCTAACCTCAATCACACCATTCTTCAATTTATCCTTTCCACAGTTCTCACACTGATTTTCCTGTGATTATCCCACCATCACTACATAAAAATACACACTGGTACTCAACAACAGTCCCTCATGTTAAGATTTTATCTCCTCACTTCTCTATCTGAAACCTGAATTTCACCCACACCGAACTGGTGACAGTTATTTTAAAGGCCGTGTGTTTTCTCTCTCAATCACCCACTCCTAACCCCAATATCATATATTTAGGACATATTCATTCATTTAATGAGGGATGGCATTCTACTAAATGTTTACTAATTCTAACTTTTTTTTTTTTTTTCTTTTTTGGCCGCACCATGCGGCTTGCTGGATCTTAGTTCCCAGGGATAGAACCCTGGCCCTTGGCAGTGAAAGCACGGAGTCCTAACCACTGGACGGCCAGGGAGTTCCCTACTAATTCTATCTACAAAAAGGGGACTCCTATGAGTAATCTTTCCTGACCTCTTCAATCCCTCTATTTATCTACCCAGGCTTCCTACTCACATTGCACTGTAACCACTTACTTGGAAGTCAAGATTTTAAAGGCAGAAAGCATGCTTGATCATTTAGTAATCCTAAAACTGGACAAGGCCTGACTAGAGATAACCAGTGTAAGTTCCCTGCATAAATGAATGGATGACTGAGTAAACAAACAGATCAACTTAGTAACTTTAGAAACAAGGAAATTGAGAGGCAGCTTGATTAAGAGACTTGTCTAAGGCCACTCTTTGAAAAAACTGCACTATAACTTATCAGATGACAATTATTATTATTCATCGTTCAGTGTTCCTCCCCTTCTTATATCTTCATAGTAGTCCCAGAAAAATCTTAGGATCAATATCATTAGTTTATGAATAAATCTTAGCTACAATGGCCCAGTAAGAATAACATGCTATGCTTTTGTCTTTGTATTTAAAGTACGTAATCTGGAACAGCGCAATTTCAATCTAGTGGCCTCTGCCCCATGCCTGAGGTGAACACACCTTTGGGAGCTATGATTGAGTGACGGCCCTTTCTATGAAGCATCTAGGCTGCCCACAGTTTCTTGAATGCTTGGGTTTTCCTGACTTCCTCCAGTGGTGGTTTTTTGTTGTTGTTGCTATTATTGTTGTTTTTTAAGTTTGGAGAAGTACAGCCAGCTGGCTAGAATCTGCTTCCATGCGTTCTTAATAATTTTTATTCCCCTAAGACCTTGCCTATGCTTCTCAAACCTGACTATACATGAGAATCACCAGGGTAACTTTAAAGAAACACCAACGGGTAACCCTATAACCAAAGATACTGATTAAATTGTTCAGGGGTGGACCTTGGACAACAGTAGGTTATCAAAACTCCCATCTGATTCCAGTGTGTGGTTAGACCTGGCCAAGTCCACTCTTGACTTTTTCAGGTGGAATACTAGAATGGTCTGACCTTTTATTCGATTTGTACAACATTTCTGCACACAACTTCCAGGGCAGAAGACCCTGCATGCCAATATATAATGACTATTCAAATGTGGGAAGAATGATGCATTTGAAAAGACTGTTCTTTCCTTGTGTTATAGATTGGGAATGTTGCTGGTCAATAATGCCTATGACAGCCAATAGGAAGAGAAGGAACCATTGAATTCCCTACCATCAACGTCTGACCTTCTCTTGGAAAGAATATACTGGAAACCTATACAGATTTGGTTTTGGAAAGCCCCTCATTCCCCCTGGAAGTTGAGGCATGTGGTAGAAGAGTCTGAGTACAGAACAAAGAACCATTTCCCTTAATTTCTCTTCAATTCCTGCATATTTTTTAACTCAGTTCCCATTCCGCTAAACTCAACTCCCCCTTGCATCGAATATGTGATATGAATAGGTCCTCCATCAATATCAAAAAAGATATTGCTAGCGTTAACACAGTAGAAGATTAACGAAAAATGAACAATGAGCTATCTTAGCATAAATAACAGAAGAGATAGAAGACGCTACTGCCTTATGACTGTCTAATCATTGAAGAGTCTCTTGAGATATTAAATTTGGTGTTGCTGGAGGTTTATGCAAAGGAGACTGCAGCTAATGTGTCAGCCAATTCACCTGTCTTTTCTATGCTTCCTTTTCAGAGACGTTGCTTTGGCTCATAGTATCTGTCGACTGAGCAGTGGGTCTAGAGAAAGCTCCACCTCTGGCCATTTCTGACTGGACAAAAATAGACATTTGATTTAAAGCTATTCAGTTTCTTGGTTGGCCAGTGACCAATCTGATTCTCTTCCCAACACTCCTACTAATGGTGTCAGAGATATTAGGAGCGTTTTGGACACTGAAACCTTAAGGTTATACATTCTGTGGGCCGGTGGCCAAGTTCAGCAATGTGTAAATTGATCATTAAACAGAAAAATATAGTTGCAAATTCAATGTATTGAGTATTCGGCTTAACGAGTGGCAGAAAATCACCAGGGTAACTCTGCGTCGCCACGCCAGGAGCGAGAGCGAAAGGGGAAGGGGACTAGCTTGCTGACCCAGTGCAGTCCCCCAAAGACTCCCATCGACCTGAGCAAGCCGGGGCGCCAGGCCCCCCCGCCCCCCGCGACGCGCTTTCCCCGCACCCCCTGGCCAACTACCATAAGGGCACACCCCGCCACGTGAGCTTGTACAGCCTCGAGCCCCACCTGGCACACAAGAAGCGCTGGTGCCTCTACGCCTGCACACCTTCGCCAGCGCCCGGGCTGCCGTCGTGCGTCCCTACGCACCCGGACTGCGTGGTCCCGCGAGACTGTCTGGAGCACTTCCGCTTGGCGCGCGGCCTGCTGGGGGGGCGAGCCTCGTGCAGCTTCCGGGCGGGCGCCTGGTTACCGGCCTAACGCTCACCGCCTTCGCTCACCACCTCCTCGCAGCCTCGGCCCTTCGCCTCCCCTCCCCCGACAGCCTCCACGGAGCTGAAGGAGCCGCCCCGGTCCGGCCCGGTTCCCCGCCACCACGCCAGCCCGCAGCCCTTCACCGGCGCTGGAAGCTGTGCTGGCTTCCCCCCACGTCCCTTTCCCACTCAGACGGACTAGGACATTCCAGAGCCCCGGCAACCACAGGTACTGCTGTCTGTGCAACATCAGTTTCAGCAGCCCGTCCACCGTCGTCGCCCATGAGAAGTATTACTGGTCCTCGCAAGTGCGGAGCACGTGAAGCGAGCTAGGCACGATAGGATGGAGTGGTGCCCGCTTTACACGCCCCACTTCTCTCTCCAGCAGCAGGACCGGCTTGCTTGTAGGCTTGCAGAGATGGGACAACCCTCAGGGCCCTGGCTGCTGGGAATTCTTGCTCCGGGAACCTCACCAAGCACAGGCCATAGTAGAGGAGTCCGCCTGCCTTTGGCACTTAATAAAGAAATTCAGTTTAATGAGCCAGCCTCAATGGCCAGAAGCTGATGGAGCCGCCCCGGGGATTCCTGATGACTTTTTGGTTCCGGGGAATCCTTGCTACATTTCCTTTGAATTAGTTCAGGAGTTTCCTGTGTACTCATCCTAGGCATTCATTTATTTCCTCAGCTACTTTTGGTTCATTAAAATAACACTGCCCTTAACTAGGAAAATAATGAGTTCAAGAATACCTGGATTAATCTGCACCTGGATTTTCTTTAGCAAAAAGAGATTTAGTTTTGGATTGACAAATTTCCAAGGAAGGCTTTTCACCAAAAGGTTAGAGTGGAAAGAACCACAGGCTTGTGCTATGGAGGAAAAAGCAGGAGAACTTGAAAGATGAGGAAAGCATCGTATCAGTAAGTTATTTCTTCTTATATAAAACTTCATAATATTCTTTGCAGGAACAAAAATATTTTGTATACTTTTAAAAGGCTACATGGGTACACTGGTAAGAAATACATAAAGAAAGAAAAATGCTGTCTTTCGAAGGAATGCTGATTATGATGATGATGATAATAATTGTCAGTTATGTGTCAGCCTCTGTGCCAAAACAGTAACAATAAACTTTATATGGAAGAAAACATTGAATTCTAACAACAATTATATTAAATAAAAATTTTATGAAATATTATGCCTATTTTATGGATAAGTAAACTTAAGCTTAAAGTGATTAAATCATATGTCTAAAAGTTGTATCGCTGGAATGTGGTTATGCAAATTCAGAACGAATCGAGTCTTGTTTTAGAGGCCATTATCTTAACCACTCCGCTCTATTATACTTAGAGGGAAACTTTTCTCAATTTCTAGAGTTGGAAAATTACCCAGGGTTGTGGCAATGTAAACCATCTGAGAAGGGAGAGTCTGGGAGTATGGCTGTCTGAGAGACAACATTTCATTATAGCTGACGTCCTTGGGATGAATAGAGACTTTGTAAGATTTAATTTGAAAAAGATTATCTTGACACTTCTCAGGAGGGTTGATCAGAAAAAGAAACGTAAGTCAAAAGACTATTTAAGTAATTAGAACGAAACAAAGGTATGTGGACTTGGGTTATGGTTGTCGAGATTTGTGGATGTTGGTAAAGGAGAAAAAGAGTTACAGACAATTCTAAATTTTGAGTCTAGTGGACTAAAATATTATGGTGCCATGGGGAGCAACAGGAAAATTTGAAACTGTCAATTTTTTTATGAGGGAAGGAAAAATATCAATAATTTGTGTTTTACTGGTGGTTCAACCAAATTGCGAGCAGAGATGTGAGATCTTTTTTTGTTCAAGTGAGTTGTCTTCCTTTTCTGTTCTAGACAGGTCTCCTGAGTGTGTAGCTCAGTATCTCAACTTCAAATTAATATTTTAGCTGGTCTTAAATGTGGTCTTTGTCTTGTTCTTTGGGACAGTGATTTGTCATCCCTTATCCATATTTCAGTAGCTAGATAGTACACAACTGTATGCCCTGATATCCTGTTGTGTTTCCCACAAGGATCCAAGGTTATGGAGACCTGTAACTTAACCCAGTGGTTGGAGTTTCTAACTAGCAGTAGCTCTTTGGTGCTAACTTTATATATACTACTTGGATCTTTGCTTATTGACTGATACGCCCAGTTCTCATAGTGTTGTATTTTGCTTACCATCCACTATATCACCTTGGTAACTGTTCCTACATAAACCTGAATATCATAGATATCTATCTAGTTTCCAGAGACCAACTATTTCCAGTGGGGCTAATTCTACCTGGGCCACAGTCCAAATTTTTTGGTTCTCCTATTGATGCAGAATTCCTTGATTTCATTTAATAGATCAGATATAATGTGTTGCAATAAATCTATAGTTTAGTAGCCAGTGTGCCATCATCTTTCCTTCCTCTTTTTAAACTTGTAGTCACAAAAAAGAGAAACCACCAATAACCTCAAATTCTTTAGTTTTTTACTTTACACAGTGAAAGTCATTCTTATGTTTGCTTCGTCACTTCCATCTCCCAAATGTAACCACTACAGAAATTGCTAAATATATTTTTTCTGATTTCCACACATTTGTACATATCTGCATTTATTACATTCATTAATTAGTTTCTTGTTTACAAAACTGAAATCATGCTACATATATTGGTTTTGGCATTTTTATCCACTTAATAGATTATCATATGTAGGTTTACAGGTCAATATCTCATTCCATTTAATAGTTTCATAGTAATCTTTGAATAAAGGTACTGTATTTTTTTCTCTTATGTTACTTTACTGACATTGAAACTGCATGTAATGTTTGCAACCAGTATTGCTCTCTGTGAGAGTGTGAATATGTGTGTGCATGTGTCTGTGTGTGTGTGTGTGTGTGTGTGCTACCATAGTTAGGCCAGTATAACTGAAAAATACATTCTTTTTTTTTTTTTAAATCCAAAATTTACGGAAAGAATTTGTACATCAAAAAGATATAAAGGGGTGTGGATTGGCTTTGCATCTCTACCGCATAGGTTCTGAATTAACTTTAATGTCTGCTGAAATACAACAGTTGGCAAATCTTCATGGCCTTAATCCATACTGTAGCTCAAATTATACTGAGGATCTCACTATTTTTTTTTAACATCTTTATTGGAGTATAATTGCTTTAAAATGTTGTGTTAGTTTCTGCTGTATAACAAAGTGAATCAGCTATATGTATACATATATCCCCATTTCCCCTCCCTCTTGTGTCTCCCTCCCACCCTCCCTATCCCACCCCTCTAGGTGGTCACAAAGCACTGAGCTGATCTCCCTGTGCGATGCAGCTGCTTCCCACTAGCTATCTGTTTTACATTTGGTAGTGTATTTATGTCAGTGCTACTCTCTGACTTCATCCCAGCTTACCCTTCCCCCTCCCCGTGTCCTCAAGTCCATTCTCTACATCTGTGTCTTTATTCCTGTCCTGCCCCTAGGTTCTTCAGAACCTTTTTTTTTTTCTTAGATTCCATATGTATGTGTTAGCATAGGTATTTGTTTTTCTCTTTCTGATTTCACTCTGTATGACAGACTCTAGGTCCATCCACCTCACTACAAATAACAATTTCGTTTATTTTTATGGCTGAGTAATATTCCATTGTATACATGTGCCACATCTTCTTTATCCATTCATCTGTCAGTGGACACTTAGGTTGCTTCCATGTCCTGGCTATTGTAAATAGTTCTGCATTGAACACTGGTACATGACTCTTTTTGAATTATGGTTTTCTCAGGGTCTGTGCCCAGTGGTGGGATTGCTGGGTCATATGGTAGTTCTATTTTGCATTTTTTAAGGAACCTCCATACTGTTCTCCGTAGTGGCTGTATCAGTTTACATTCCCACCAACAGTGCAAGAGGGTTCCCTTTTCTCCACAACCTCTCCAGCATTTATTGTTTGTAGACCTTTTGATGATGGCCATTCTGACTGGTGTGAGGTGATACCTCATTGTAGTTTTGATTTGCATTTCTCTAATGATTGAGCATTAATTATTGAGCATCCTTTTCATGTGTTTGTTGGCAATCTGTATATCTGCTTTGGACAAATGTCTATTTAGCGCTTCTGCCCATTTTTGGATTGGGTTGTTTGTTTTTTTGGTATTCAGCTGCATGAGCTGCTTGTATATTTTGGAGATTAATCCTCTGTCAGTTGCTTCATTTGCAAATATTTTCTCCCATTCTGAGGCCTGTCTTTTCGTCTTGTTTATGGTTTCCCTTGCTGTGCAAAAGCTTTTAAGTTTCATAAGGTCTCATTTGTTTATTTTTCTTTTTATTTCCATTTCTCTAGGAGGTGGGTCAAAAAGGGTCTTGCTATGATTTATGTCATAGAGTGTTCTGCCTGTTTTCCTCTAAGAGTTTTATAGTGTCTGGCCTTACATTTAGGTCTTTAATCCATTTTGAGTTTATTTTTGTATACGGTGCTAGGGAGTGTTCTAATTTCATTCTTTTACATGTAGCTGTCCAGTTTCCCCAGAACCACTTATTGAAGAGGCTGTCTTTTCTCCACTGTATATCCTTGCCTCCTTTGTCATAGATTACTTGACCATAGGTGCATGGGTTTATCTCTGGGCTTTCTATCCTGTTCCATTGATCTATATTTCTGTTTTTGTGCCAGTACCATACTGTCTTGATTACTGTAGCTTTGTAGTATAGTCTGAAGTCAGGGAGCCTGATTCCTCCAGCTCCATTTTTCCTTTACAAGATTGCTTTGAATATTTGGGGTCTTTTGTGTTTCCATACAAATTGTGAAATTTTTGTTCTAGTTCTGTGAAAAATGCTGTTGGTAGTTTGATAGGGATTGCACTGAATCTGTGGATTGCTTTGGGTAGTATGGTCATTTTCACAATGTTGATTCTTCCAATCCAAGAACATGGTATGTCTCTCCATCTGTTTGTATCATGTTTAGTTTCTTTCATCAGTGTCTTATAGTTTTCTGCATACAGGTCTTTTGTTTCCTTAGGTAGGTTTATTCCTGGTATTTAATTCTTTTTGTTGCAATGGTAAATGGGAGTGTTTCCTTAATTTCTCTTTCAGATTTTTCATCATTAGTGTATAGGAATGCAAGAGATTTCTGTGCACTAATTTTGTATCCTGCAAGTTTACCACATTCACTGATTAGCTCTAGTAGTTTTCTGGTAGCATCTTTAGGATTCTCTATGTATAGTATCATGTCATCTGCAAACAGTGACAGTTCTACTTCTTCTTTTCCAATTTGGATTCCTTTTATTTCTTTTTCTTCTCTGATTGCTGTGGCTAAAACTTCCAAAACTATGTTGAATAATAGCGGTGAGAGTGGGCAGCCTTGTCTTGTTCCTGATCCTGGAGGAAATGGTTTCAGTGTTTCACCATTGACAGCGATGTTGGCTGGGGTTTGTCATATGTGGCCTTTATTATGTTGAGGTAGGTTCCCTCTATGCCTACTTTCTGGAGAGTTTTTATCATAAATGGGTGTTGAATTTTGTCAAAAGCTTTTTCTGCTTCTATTGATATGATCATATGGTTTTTATTCTTCAATTTGTTAATATGGTATATCACATTGATTGATTTGTGTATATTGAAGAATCTTTGCATTCCTGGGATAAACCCTACTTGATCATGGTGTATGATCCTTTTAATGTGCTATTGGATTCTGTTTGCTAGTATTTTGTTGAGGATTTTTGCATCATGTTCATCAGTGATATCGGCCTGTAGTATTCTTTCTTTGTGACATCTTTGTCTGGTTTTGGTATCAGGGTGATGGTGGCCTCATAGAATGAGTTTCGGAGTGTTCCTCCCTTTGCTATATTTTGGAAGAGTGTGAGAAGGATAGGTGTTAGCTCTTCTCTAAATGTTTGATAGAATTCACCTGTGAAGCCATCTTGTCCTGGGTTTTTGTTTGTTGGAAGATTTTAAATCACAGTTTCAATTTCAGTGTTTGTGATTGGTCTGTTCATAGTTTCTATTTTTTCCTGGTTCAGTCTTGGAAGGTTTTGCCTTTCTAAGGATTTGTCCATTTCTTCCAGGTGGTCCATTTTATTGGCATAGAGTTGCTTGTAGTAATCTCTCATGATCCTTTGTATTTCTGCAGTGTCAGTTGTTACTTCTCCTTTTTCATTTCTAATTCTATTGATTTGAGTCTTCTCCCTTTTTTTCTTGATGAGTCTAGCTAATGGTTTATCAATTTTGTTTGTCTTCTCAGGAAACCAGCCTTTAGTTTTATTGATCTTTGCTATTGTTTCCTTCATTTCTTTTTCATTTATTTCTGATGTGATCTTTATGATTTCTTTCCTTCTGATAACTTTAGGTTTTTTTTGTTCTTTCTCTAATTGCTTTAGGTGTAAGGTTAGGTTGTTTAGTTGAGATGTTTCTTGTTTCTTGAGGTAGGATTGTATTGCTATAAACTTCCCTCTTAGAACTGATTTTGCTACATCCCATAGGTTTTGGGTCGTCATGTTTTCATTGTCATTTGTTTCTAGGTATTTTTTTATTTTCTCTTTGACTTCTTCAGTGATCTCTTGGTTATTTAGTAGTGTGTTGTTTAGCCTCCATGTGTTTGTATCTTTTACAGATTTTTTCCTGTAATTGATGTGTAGGTTCATAGTGTTGTGGTCAGAAAAGATACTTGATACAATTTCAGTTTTCTTAAATTTACCAAGGTGTGATTTGTGACCCAAGATATGATCTGTCCTGGAGAATGTTCCATGAGCACTTGAGAAGAATGTGTATTCTGTTGTTTTTGGATAGAATGTCCTATAAATATCAATTAAGTCCATCTTGTTTAATGTATCATTTAAAGCTTGTGTTTCCTTATTTATTTTCATTTTGGATGATCTATCCATTGGTGAAAGTGGGGTGTTAAAGTCCCCTACTATGATTGTGTTGCTGTCGATTTCCCCTTTTATGGCTTTCTCTTCTTTGTTCGCACAGCTCCTGGGGTTCAGTTTTGTTTTGGCCCCACCTCTCTGTGTAGGTCGCCTGAGGGCATCTGTTCTTTACCCAGACAGGATAGGGTTAACGCAGCAGCTGATTAGGGAGCTCTTGCTCATTCAGGCTGGGGAGAGGGCAGGGTGCGGTAGTTATAATTGGAATGCAGGGCGATTCTGCAGCAGCAGAGGCTGGCGTGACATTGCAACAGCCTGAGGTGTACTGTGTGTTCTCCCAGGGAAGTTGTCACTGGATCACGGGACCCTGGCAGTGGCGTGCTGCACAGGTTCTCAGGGGGTATGGATAGTGACCTGTGTTTGCACACAGGATTCTTGGTGGCTGCAGCAGCAGCATTAGCGCCTCATGCCCATCTCTGGGGTCCGAGCTGATAGCCGTGGCTCACACCCGTCTCTGGAGGTCGTTTAGGAGGTGCTCTGCCTTCTTTGGGCAGACAGGGAAGGAATCCCCTCTCCTCATGCACCCTGAAACAATGGTCCCTTGCCTCTTAGGCAGGTCCAGACTTTTTCCTGGACTCCCTCCCGGCTAGCTGTCTTGCACTAGCCCCCCTTCAGGCTGTGTTCACGCAGCCAACCCCAGTCCTCTCCCTGGGGTCTGACCTCTGAAGTCCGAACCTCAGCTCCCAGCCCCCACCCGCCCTGGCGGGTGAGCAGACAAGCCTCTCAGGCTGGTGACTGCTGGTTGGCACCAATCCTCTGTGCAGGAATCTCACTGCTTTGCCCTCTGCACCCCTGTTGCTGCGTTCTCCTCCATGGCTCCGAAGCTTCCCCCCAACCCACTCACCATCTCCGCCAGTGCAGTTTCTTCCTAGTGTGTGGAAACTTTTCCTCCTTCACAGCTCCCTCCCAGAGGTGCAGGTCCCATCCCAATTCTTTTTTCTAATTTTTTCTTTTTTTTTTTGTCCTACCCAGGTTCGTGGGGATTTTCTTCCCTTTTGGGAAGTCTGAGGTCTTCTGCCAGCGTTCAGTAGGTGTTCTGTAGGAGTTGTTCCACATGCAGATGTATTTTTGATGTATTTGTGGGGAGGAAGGTGATCGCCACGTCTTAACTCCTCCGCCATCTTGAAGTCCCTCGAAAAGTAGATTCTTAAAGGCTGAATCATTGAGGAAAAGAGTAGACAAATTTTAAAATTACATACATATTCCCAGACTATGCTTCAAAACTCATATCTACTCACACCAAATATCTGAGTGCCCTTTTACCACATCCTTGACAACATTGTATTCTATCAGTGTTTTGATTTAGTTAAGTAGCTGTGTAAAAAGTATAACATTATTTTAGTTATATTAAATTAATGAAGATGAGTATCTTTTTATGTTTGCGGAGGTATTAATTTGCATCTTCATTACTTTTATTCATTTTCTTATTTACTACATCTTACTAAATTGTTTTGGAAATTATTTACTAAGTTCTGTTTCCCAGATTTTACTAAACTTTATGTGTAAGAGCTGCTCTTTATTAATATGCTATTTACATCTTTACTTTGGTGTAGTTTATTAAGATTAAATGTATTCTTCTGTTTGAATATAGTATTTTAAACTTTATATTTTAAACATTTATACTTAGAATGATTAAAAATACATTAAACTAACCACAATTCATTTTTTTTTTGGATTTTACATTAAGCAAGGACTACATGGAGAAATAGACTTCATTTATCTGAATGCACATATAACTACAGAAAACTCACCACATGCACATGCACTTTAAAAACATGTAAAATATATCAGCCTTGTACAGTCTGCTCTTAATCATGGCAGTATGTTAAAGGAAATTTTAAAACTACTTAGCAGACATAATTGAAGTATTTACAAAGAATAAAAGGATTGAGATTATGCTTGCCAGAAGTAGTATGTTTTGCGCAGTACTTCATATGCTATATTTTTAAGGCACAGCCAATTTTTAGCATATTTGTGAGAGGCATGTATAAACAAGTTTACGATGTTATTTCCCTACAAAATATTGTTTCGTAACTTCATACTGATTATCAATATAACAGTGATTACAGTGGTAGTATAGGGCTAGATTTACAGGCAGTAATCAGATTTCAGTGAATGTGTTTTAAAAGATGGAAGATTGAGACACTGAAAGAGAAATAGAAAATGAGAAATTATAGCTAGAGAGAGATACTCCAGGAGCAAATCCCAGATTACTAGGGGAATCAAGATAAATACATTTATACTAGGGAAATTTTCCTTTGTTCAGTTTCTCACCTTTTTTTTTAACTTTTAATTTGTTTTTTAAATTTAATTTTATTTTTGGCTGCGTTGGGTCTTCATTGCTGCGGGTGGGCTTTCCTCTAGTTGCAGCGAGCGGGGGCTACTCTTAGTTGTGGTATGCGGGCTTCTCATTGCAATGGCTTCTCTTGTTGTGGAGCATGGGCTCTAGGCACACGGGCTTCAGTAGTTGCGGCACGTGGGCTCAACTTAGTTGCTCCGTGGCATGTGGGATCTTCCCAGACCAGGGCATGAACCTGTGTCCCCTGCATTGGCAGGCGGATTCTTAACCACTGCACCACCAGAGAAGTCTCTAACTTTTAATTTTATATTGGAGTATTTTCTCACCTTTCTTTCAGTCCAATCTCTCTTAATTCCTCTAGGAAAATGAAATTAATGGTAGAATTGCATATGTCTATGCCCATATATCAATAGAAATCTATATAATTCTTTTATTATTTTTTTCCCTATAAGTAAATTAAATCAACTAGAAACTTTCTTCACCGCTCCAGATCATCTTGGGTCATGAAAAGACATCTCTAAGAGAGTTTCAGAGGAGAAAAGTTCTTGCTGTCAGAGAATTATAACCAGCACAAATGTCCATTGTCTCCTAAGTATGTAGTTGGTATGCATCAGGTTAAACATTATATACATTAAAATCATTCAATATTTGTGACTTGGTGAGTGAATATCCACCATTTATTGTGTATTTGTGATATGCTAAAGAATACAATGGTGAGTCAAACCAGAAAGTTTCATTCATGGAACTCAAATATATTTTAACAAAAATATATTTTAATTAGTTTTATAATACTATATAAAGAATATAGTGGTATAGTATAAGTCATGGTCTTTGGAGTCTCAGATATATAGATTCTTGTCCCAGTATTGCCACTTACTAGCTATATGACCTTGGGCAATTTATTTGACCCCTCTAAGTGTTCTTAATTATTTTGTCAGAGATTATTTCCTCCTGTCATTCTAGAAGGTATAATGGGAAGAACACTGAACTAGAAGTAGGATCTTGGCTTGTTGGTTTCCACTCCTGCCTCCTTACTCCTACTCACTCTGGGCCTCAGTTTCCTTATCTGTGAAAGAAGGAAACTGGATCAGGCAATTTCTTAAGCTTCTTCCATATTTTAGGATGCAAGGAATCTTTGTCTTCACACTTAATTTCACAGTCATGAAGTAAAATTAGCTTTCCTAGTGTTTCTCCATTCCTTTGTTTTTCAAGTTCTCTTGCAAGACTGTGGTTTTGAATCAAGGAACAAAGTACGTTGAAAGTTTTAAAGTTTCAAAATCATTTATTTACCAGAAAAGACCTTTGCCATTGGATTTCAAACAATGATAGGAGTGGTTTTAAGAAACACAGTCTACACTACAACTTATTTCCCAAGGGCTCCAAAAGACAGACCTCTCCTTCTAAAACTTACATTGTTGGGAAGGGTGGAGCTGAACTCTCATCTGTAGAAAACATCTGTCAGAATATATGACTCATTGCCAGAAGCCCTCTTTTGGAATCTTTTCTTAATAACAACAATGTATAACAAAAAGACGCTTTGTATTTCAGTAATGCCTTTATTTAGACCACCTTTCCAATCCATTTATAAACATGTCTAAGAAACAGGCTATGTCTAGACTACCAAGCAAAAAAAGGCACCAAAATTGAACAGGGAGAGTGTTATAGCATTGCTGAACTGCTGTATTCAGTAGTTTGAATATTCACAGTAGTTTATTCCATTTATAACTTTCATAAAGACTCTAGGAAAAAATACAAATTTTATGGCAGCAGATTTCATTTAAATCCTTCTTTATAGGTTTGGATATATTTAAAACATCTTTGTTAATTGTGATTGGTGCTGGTAGCCTAAAGAAATGTAGGCTATGCCAGGCTTACCCACATAAAAAGATAAACATCAAAATAAGAGTGTCTTAAAATATTTTACCCATTTTTAAATTGTGTTATTTTCTAATTATTGATTTACAGGAATTCTTTATATATTCGAGACATTAAGTTCTTTTTCAGATACATGTCTTAGGCATATTTTATCCCAGTCCTTTTCTTGCCTTTTTGTTTTAATAACAGTGTCTTTGAAAGGCAAACGTTTAGTATTACCACATAAATTTGAGAAACAAATTGTTGATTTCTAAAATAAGGCCTACAGGGATTTTGATTGGGACTGCATTGAATCTAAAGAGAAATTCCCTGGCGGTCCAATGTTTAGGACTCAGCACCTTCGCTGTGGTGGCCCAGATTCAACCCTTGGTCGGGAAACTAAGATCCTGCAACCTGCGTGGCGCAACCAAAAAAAAAAAAAAAGAAAAAAGGAAGATAAATTTGCAAAGAATTAATGTCTTAACAATACTGAGTCATCCAAATTATGGATTCAAGTTATTTCTGCATCTACTTAGGTCTTTATTTTATCCCAGGTATGTTTTGTAATTTTTAGTGTATAGGTCTTGCACCTGTTCTGTCAAATTTATACCTAAATATTTCATATATTTGATATTATTATGTGGCATTATTTTCATAATTTCGGTTTCCAATTATTCGCTGATAATATAATAGAACTGTGATTAATTTTGTAAATTGATCTTGTATCCTTGCAATGTTGTTAAACTCATTTACTAGTTCTCATAGCTTGTTTTGTAAATTTTGTAGGATTTTGTACATAGACGATTGCCTTTTAGTTCTTCTTCTACCTGAATGCACAGGCTAGAATCTCCAGTATAATGTTGAACAGAAATAATGAAAATTATTACCACCTTGCATTGTTCCTAACTTTAGAGGAAAATATTTAGTTTTTCACCATTAAGTATAAGCTGTTAGTTTTTTGTAGATGCCATTTAACAGATTGCAAAGATTTTTATCATTATTGATATTTGAAAGCATTCACCAGACTCCACAGAGCACACACATTTGAGGGTACTGTTTAGAGGCAAAGGATAAGGTACAGAATGAGAAAGAGAATGCAGGCAAACAGCAAGGGGCTGAGAGACATTCCACAGGGGAGTTCCTGGTTCATACACATGTACCACACGTGTACCATGCTGTGTCTCCAGCTTGAGCTGGCTGATCAGTGCAAGGAATGTTGGCTTCAGGAGAGTTCCCTGAGAAGCTTTCATTGGCCATTTAATCTGTCAAGCAAGGCTGTCAAAGTGGTTACACTAGTTGCAAGCATCAGTAAAGAAACTGACCAAGAAGGTCATCAGAAGAGTTTCAGACCTTAAACAGCACATCATAAAACCTGCTGCCTTTATCTGGTCCTGAAGTTACAAACCAGGTACCCAGGCATCCGGAGAGGTAAAGAGCTTTTCCAGTCCAGTAGTAAACCAACTCATGGTCTCCTTGTAGTTTGAAGTTCACTTCTGTTCTTACTGCTGAAAGTTTTTATCAGGAATGGATAGTGTATTTCGTCAAACACTTTTTCTGCAGCTATTCAGATGATCACACGTTTTTACCTTTTTAAGCTGTTAATATGGAGAATTACATTGGTTAATTGTCAAATGAGACTAAGCAGGCACCCCTGGGATAAACTCCATTAGTCATGATGCATTTTTTTTACATATTGGTGGATTGAGTTGCTAAAACTTTTTAGGAATGTTTACATCTGTGATCATAAAGGATACTCATATCTAGCTTTCTTTTGTTGTAATATTTTTGTGGTTTTGGATCAGGATCATAATGGCCAGACAGAGTTGGGAAATGTTCCTTCTTCTTCAGTTTTCTTGAAGATTTTTTGTGGAATGTAAATGTTCAGTAGAATTTTCCAGTGAAACTATCTGATTGTGGATTTTTCATTATAGGAAGATTTTAACTAATAGTTTGATTACTTTAATAGATTTAGGGCTATTCAAATTGACCTATTTCTTTTTGAGTGAGCTTTGTTGGTTAGGGTCTTTCAAGGAAGTTTTTCATTTCTTCAAATTGTCAAATTTATTGTCGTAAAATTTACTATATTCCCTTATTATTCTTTGAGTGTGTTTAAAATTTGTAATGACATCACCTCTCTTGTTCCAAATTTGGTAATTTGTGCCTTCTCACTTATTTTCTTTATCAATCTGGTTAGAAGTTTATCAGTTTTATTGGTCTTCTCAAAGAAGCAGTTTTCGTTTTTATTTTGTTTCCATTTATTTCTGTTTTTCATAATTACTATTTCATTTCTTGTGTTTCCTTTGTGATTAATTTTTTCAGATTTTGCTAGTTTCTGAATATAGACTAGACTACCGATTTGATAATTTTCTTTTTAACATAGATATTTTGTGCTATAATTTTATCTTTTAGTACAGTTTCAGCTGCATCTCAGAATTTTTGATAGGTTGTGTTTTCATTTTTCTTCAGTTCAGAATGCTAATTTCTTTTTTCATATATTCTTTAATTTATGGATTATTTAAAATTTTGTCTTATATTAATAGTTTCCAAATATTTTGGGACTTTCCTAATATTTTACTCTTATTGGTTACTAATTTAATTCCATTATGGTCAGAGAACACACTTTGTATAATTTGAGACTTTCTAAATTGAGACTTCTTTTATGGCCCTGAATAAAGCCTTTCTTGGTAAATGCTCTGTGTGCACTTGAAATGAATGTATAATCTGTTGTTGAATGGAGTGTTTCATAAATATCGATTAGTTCATGTTGGTTGGTAATTTTGGTCATGGTTTTTATATCCTTAAGGATATTCTGTCTAATTGATCTATCAGTCATTGAGAGAAGGATGCAGTCTGGTCCTACATATATGGTTTTGTTTATGTTTTTCTTATAGTATCATCAGTTTGTTCTTTATGTATTTTGAAGCTCTGTTATTTAGTGTACACACATTTAGGACTGTTACATTTATCTTATATTTATATTGATCCCTTTATCATTATGAAATGACCATTTTTAGCCCCTTTAATATTCTTAGTTCTAAAATCTCTTATGTCTTAAATTACGACAGCCACTTTAGCATTGTTTTCATTAATGTTACTATGGTATTTTCTCCCATTCCGTTAATTTTCATCCATTACTGTCTGTATACTTAAAGTGGGTTTCTTTCATGCAGTTGTATTTGGATCTTACTGTTTTATACAATCTAGCAATCTCTGTCTTTTAATCGGAGTGGTTAGATCATTTATGTTGAATGTGATTATTGATATTATTGATTAAACTACCTCCTTATTATTTGTTTCTTAATTGTCTCATTTCTTATCTTTTTCCTCTTTTCCTTTTTTGTCTTCTTTCAGGTTGAATGTTTTTATGATTCCATTTTATATTATTTTTGGGTTATTAGCTGTAACTCTGATGGCAAATAAGCACATGAAAAAATGCTCAACATCATGAGTCATTAAGGAAATTCAAGTTAGCACTATAATGAGATACCAATATACCCATAGAATGTGTAAAATCAGAAATTCAAGTAATAATAAGTATTGGTGAGGAAGTGGAATAACTAGAACTCTTATACACTGCAAGTGGGAACGTAAAAATTATGCAACCACTTGATAAAACTATTTGGAAGTTTCTTAGAAAGTTAAACATATATTATGATCCAGCTATTTAACAACTAGGCATTTATCCAAGAGAAACCAAGGCAGATATACATATAAAGATTGAACACAAGTGTTCACAGCAGTTTTATTCATAGCAGTAACTTGAAAACAACCTGAATATCCATCAAAAGGCGAATGAATAAATGAATATCTATGCAGTAGATTCTGCTCTGCAACATGAATTGTTGAATATCAAAATAATTATGTTGAGTGTAAGATGCCAGATAAAAAAGGGTTCATAGTGAATGATTTCTGTGATGGTTAATTTTATGTGTCAAATTGACTGGGCCATAGAATGCCCAGGTAGCTGATTAAACATTAATTCTGGGTATGTTTGTAAGGGCGTTTCTGCAAGAGAGTGACATTTAAATTGGTGGACTGAGTAAAGAAGGTGGCTCTCCCCAACGTGGGTGGTTATCACCTAATCCACTGAGGTCTTGAATAGAACAAAAAGGTGGAGGAAAGTTGAATTCACTCTCTGCCTGACTGTTTCAGCTGGTACATTGATCTCCTCCCCTCAGTGCTCCTGGTACTCAAGTCATCAGACCCTGCACTAACATGCGCGTGCTCACCCTCTCTCCCTCTCTCTCTCTGTATATAGATATAGATACATATTAGGTTTTTTTTTTTTCTGGAATTTTACATACGTGAATTATATATGTTTTATGTATATGTATATATATAATCTACATAATCTATAGTGAGAGAAAATAGATTAGTGATTGCCTGGAGCTGGGGAATGGTGCAGAGTGGTGAGTGGGAAGCATTACAGAGGCTGATGGGAAAACATTTAGAATTGATGGATAAATTTAACATTGATGGTGATGGATAGATTGATAGATATTAACACTAAATATTGTGGGATAACTGTATGTCATTAAAATAAGAAAAATCAACACAAAATATTTTATACTAAATTCAAAGTAGAAGGTGGAGGAAATCTGAATTATAAGAGTTCCAAAAATTTGATGATCATTGAGAACTGGGGCAGTTACAGGTGGTGTTTTTAAGTTAGTGGTTATGTTCATGAAGGGAGTTTATGGTTAAAATGGACCCTGATTTTGGTGCTAAACAGTAGCAATTTCCTGTAACTTTACACAGAAAGAATGTCTCCATATGGTGCAAGCAGAAAAGAATTATATTCTATTTCCCCTTTGCCTATTCAAAGTTTTCTATGGGGCTAGTTATTTCCTGTCCTTGGTGACATCTAAGGCAACCCTCATGTCTTTGTCTGGTCTTATTTTAGTAATTAAAATGTCTAGATACATGTAATTGTCAAAACCCATTTCACTTATAATCAGTGATCTCTTCTCTCCATTCTCCCTTGTTGCACCTGTTCAGGTGTGGAGCCTGTAATAAAAAAGAAATATGCCTTCATTTTCTCTATTTTGCCAACCATTGCTTCTTTCTCTCCATCCCCGCCCCCCACAACTTGCCAGCTCGCTAACCCACATTTCTACCGTCTCCAGTGAAGTTGGAAGAAAAGAGAGGTAGGAGAAGGAATTGTTGTACTGATCTAGTACTGTCATGATCTTGCTTTAGCAGATATTGAAATTTAACTCTTTATCTCATGGAGTGTTCTCCTGCACTTCTGGTTACTCAGGTGATGTACCTGTTTGTTTGTCCCTTGCCCCCCAACTCCAGATTCCTTCCTCAGCCTTGGATTTCTGAAGGCGTACCCATTTGGTTGGGTAATATCAAACCTGCAGATGGTCCTTTTTAATTCCATTCCTGACCACCAGCTCTTTCTCTTTTGGCACAACTCTAGATTATAGAACACACTCACATATTATTGCAGGGATGTGTGTGATGGCTACCTCACTTCTCTCTCTCTCTCTCTCTCTCTCTCTCTCTCTCTCTCTCAGATTTCTCAGGCGCCTGCATGCTCCTCCTTCACTCCAGAGCACATATATCAAGGTCTCCAAATGCTTAGATTTAACCCCCTCTTAGTGAATTCAGTTAAGAATAGAATACCATCCTTGCTTTTCTGACACTTTGAGTTGAGTGGAGGGAAGGAAAAAAATGCCATAGCAGTTTAACAACTTTATCCAGAAAAAAGTTATTTCTCTTAGCTGCTTAATCCTTGAAATATTTGTGCTGTGGCGAGTATTTAACTAGGGCTTGAAAAACAGCTTTCATTTTTGTTTCCTTGCTCTTTCCTTTGCTAGTCTGATATAGGCAGTATTTCACTTCAGTGTGGAATGTGGAAACACTTGCTCATTATTGTTTTCTTCTTGGAATTTGAAATCTGAGCCAGAACTGAAACAGAAGGGTTTCCATTTTGACATTCTGTTAGAAGACTGTATACTGCCAAGGATAGGTTGTAATTGAATTTCACTATCAAAGTCTGTGGTTCTGAGAACATAGGATTGCAAGAAGCATCATTTATAAGCATCTTGAAAGAATGTGTGATTAGAGTTAGGATATTTAATTTTTTGTTTGTTTGCGTTTATTTCAGATTCTATGTCAAGATGGTATTAGGATTTGGATTGGATAACAAAATAAGATTATGTATAACTTTAAAAATGTCAAAATATTGGAAAACAGTCTTATTAATATAGTAATTTTCTATGGAAGCTCTCAGAATAAAAATCATGTTTTGAAAAAAGATGTTTCTTTTTTTTTTTTTTTTCAAACGTCTTTATTGAATTATAATTGCCTTACAATAGTGTGTTAGCATCTGCTTTATAACAAAGTGAATCAGTTATACATATACAATATGTTCCCATTTCTCTTCCCTCTTGCATCTCCCTCCCTCCCCCCCTCCCCATCCCACCCCTCTAGGTGGTCACAAAGCACCGAGCTGATCTCCCTGTGCTATGCGGCTGCTTCCCACTAGCTATCTATTTTACATTTGGTAGTGTATATATGTCCATGACACTCTCTTACCCTGTCACATCTCACCCCACCCCCTCCCCATATCCTCAAGTCCATTCTCTAGTAGGTCTGTGTCTTTATTCCCGTCTTGCCACTAGGTTCTTCATGGCCTTTTTTTTTTTCCCTTAGATTCCGTATATATGTGTTAGCATACTGTATTTGTTTTTCTCTTTCTGACTTACTTCACTCTGTATGACAGACTCTAACTCCATCCACCTCATTACAAATACCTCCATTTCATTTCTTTTTATGGCTGAGTAATATTCCATTGTATATATGTGCCACATCTTCTTTATCCATTCATCTGTCGATGGACATTTAGGTTGCTTCCATGTCCTGGCTATTGTAAATAGAGCTGCAATGAACATTTTGGTACATGACTCTTTTTGACCTATGGTTTTCTCAGGGTATATGCCCAGTAGTGGGATTGCTGGGTCGTATGGTAGTTCTATTTGTAGTTTTTTAAGGAACCTCCATACTGTTCTCCATAGTGGCTGTATCAATTTACATTCCCACCAACAGTGCAAGAGTGTTCCCTTTCCTCCACACCCTCTCCAGCATTTATTGTTTCTAGATTTTTTGATGATGGCCATTCTGACCGGTGTGAGATGATATCTCATTGTAGTTTTGATTTGCATTTCTCTAATGATTAATGATGTTGAGCATTCTTTCATGTGTCTGTAGGCCATCTGTATATCTTCTTTGGAGAAATGTCTATTTAGATCTTCTGCCCATTTTTGGATTGGGTTGTTCGTTTTTTTGTTATTGACCTGCATGAGCTGCTTGTAAATCTTGGAGATTAATCCTTTGTCAGTTGCTTCATTTGCAAATATTTTCTCCCATTCTGAGGGTTGTCTTTTGGTCTTGTTTATGGTTTCCTTTGCTGTGCAAAAGCTTTTCAGTTTCATTAGGTCCCATTTGTTTATTTGTGTTCTTATTTCCATTTCTCTGGGAGCTGGGTCAAAAAGAATCTTGCTGTGATGTATGTCATAGAGTGTTCTGCCTATGTTTTCCTCTAAGAGTTTGATAGTGTCTGCCCTTACACTTAGGTCTTTAATCCATTTTGAGTTTATTTTTGTGCATGGTGTCAGGGAGTGTTCTAATTTCATACTTTTACATGTTCCTGTCCAATTTTCCCAGCACCACTTATTGAAGAGGCTGTCTTTTCTCCACTGTATATGCTTGCCTCCTTTATCAAAGATAAGTTGACCATATGTGTGTGGGTTTATCTCTGGGCTTTCTATCCTGTTCCATTGATCTATATTTCTGTTTTTGTGCCAATACCAAACTGTCTTGATTACTGAAGCTTTGTAATATAGTCTGAAGTCAGGGAGCCTGATTCCCCCAGCTCCATTTTTCGTTCTCAAGATGGCTTTGGCTATTCGGGGTCTTTTGTGTTTCCATACAAATTGTGAAATTTTTTGTTCTAGTTCTGTGAAAAATGCCAGTGGTAGTTTGATAGGGATTGCATTGAATCTGTAGATTGCTTTGGGTAGTAGAGACATTTTCACAATGTTGATTCTTCCAATCCAGGAACATGGTATATCTCTCCATCTATTTGTATCATCTTTAATTTCTTTCATCAGTGTCTTATAATTTTCTGCATACAGGTCTTTTGTCTCCTTAGGTAGGTTTATTCCTAGATATTTTATTCTTTTTGTTGCAATGGTAAATGGGAGTGTTTTCTTAATTTCACTTTCAGATTTTTCGTCATTAGTGTATAGAAATGCAAGAGATTTCTGTGCATTAATTTTGTATCCTGCTACTTTACCAAATTCATTGATTAGCTCTAGGAGTTTTCTGGTAGCATCTTTAGGATTCTCTATGTACAGTATCATGTCATCTGCAAATAGTGACAGCTTTACTTCTTCTTTTCCGATTTGGATTCCTTTTATTTCTTTGTCTTCTCTGATTGCTGTGGCTAACACTTCCAAAACTATGTTGAATAATAGTGGTGAGAGTGGGCAACCTTGTCTTGTTCCTGATCTTAGTGGAAATGGTTTCAGTTTTTCACCATTGAGGACAAGGCTGGCTGTGGGTTTGTCATATATGGCCTTTATTATGTTGAGGAAAGTTCCCTCTATGCCTACTTTCTGCAGGGCTTTTATCATAAATGGGTGTTGAATTTTGTCAAAAGCTTTCTCTGCATCTATTGAGATGATCATATGGTTTTTCTCCTTCAATTTGTTAATATGGTGTATCACATTGATTGATTTGCGTATATTGAAGAATCCTTGCATTCCTGGGATAAACCCCACTTGATCATGGTGTATGATCCTTTTAATGTGCTGTTGGATTCTGTTTGCTAGTATTTTGTTGAGGATTTTTGCATCTATGTTCATCAGTGATATTGGCCTGTAGTTTTCTTTCTTTGTGACATCTTTGTCTGGTTTTGGTATCAGGGTGATGGTGGCCTCGTAGAATGAGTTTGGGAGTGTTCCTCCCTCTGCAATATTTTGGAAGAGTTTGAGAAGGATAGGTGTTAGCTCTTCTCTAAATGTTTGATAGAATTCGCCTGTGAAGCCATCTGGTCCTGGGCTTTTGTTTGTTGGAAGGTTTTTAATCACAGTTTCAATTTCAGTGCTTGTGATTGGTCTGTTCCTATTTTCTATTTCTTCCTGGTTCAGTCTCGGCAGTTTGTGCATTTCTAAGAATCTGTCCATTTCTTCCAGGTTGTCCATTTTATTGGCATATAGTTGCTTGTAGTAATCTCTCATGATCTTTTGTATTTCTGCAGTGTCAGTGGTTACTTCTCCTTTTTCATTTCTAATTCTATTGATCTGAGTCTTCTCCCTTTTTCTCTTGATGAGTCTGGCTAATGGTTTATCAATTTTGTTTATCTTCTCAAAGAACCAGCTTTTAGTTTCATTGATTTTTGCTATTGTTTCCTTCATTTCTTTTTCATTTATTTCTGACCTGATCTTTATAATTTCTTTCCTTCTGCTGGCTTTGGGTTTTTTTTGTTCTTCTTTCTCTAATTGCTTTAGGTGCAAGGTTAGGTTGTTTATTCGAGATGTTTCCTGTTTCTTGAGGTAGGCTTGTATTGCTATAAACTTCCCTCTTAGCACTGCTTTTGCTGTGTCCCATAGGTTTTGGGTCGTCGTGTCTCCATTGTCATTTGTTTCTAGGTATTTTTTGATTTCCCCTTTGATTTCTTCAGTAATCACTTCGTTATTAAGTAATGTATTGTGTAGCCTCCATGTGTTTGTATTTTTTACAGATCTTTTCCTGTAATTGATATCTAGTCTCATAGCGTTGTGGTCGGAAAAGATACTTCATACGATTTCAATTTTCTTAAATTTACCAAGGCTTGATTTGTGACCCAAGATATGATCTATCCTGGAGAATGTTCCATGAGCACTTGAGAAAAATGTGTATTCTGTTGTTTTTGGGTGGAATGTCCTATAAATATCAATTAAGTCCATATTGTTTAATGTATCATTTAAAGCTTGTGTTTCCTTATTTATTTTCATTTTGGATGATCTGTCCATTGGTGAAAGTGGGGTGTTAAAGTCCCCTACTATGATTGTGTTGCTGTCAATTTCCCCTTTCATGGCTGTTAGTATTTGCCTTATGTATTGAGGTGCTCCTATGTTGGGTGCATAAATATTTACAATTGTTATACCTTCCTCTTGGATCGATCCCTTGATCATTATATAGTGTCCTTCTTTGTCTCTTGTAATAGTCTTTATTTTAAAGTCTATTTTGTCTGATATGAGAATTGCTACTCCAGCTTTCTTTTGATTTCCATTTGCATGGAATATCTTTTTCCATCCCCTCACTTTCAGTCTGTATGTGTCCCTAGGTCTGAAGTGGGTCTCTTGTAGACAGCATATGTATGGGTCTTGTTTTTGTATCCATTCAGCCAGCCTGTGTCTTTTGGTGGGAGCATTTAATCCATTTACATTCAAGGTAATTATCGATATGTATGTTCCTATTCCCATTTTCTTAAATGTATTGGGTTTGTTATTGTAGGTGTTTTCCTTCTCTTGTGTTTCTTGCCTAGAGAATTTCCTTTAGCATTTGTTGTAAAGCTGGTTTGGTGGTGCTGAACTCTCTCAGCTTTTGCTTGTCTGTAAAGGTTTTAATTTCTCCATCGAATCTGAATGAGATCCTTGCTGGGTAGAGTAATCTTGGTTGTAGGTTTTTCTCCTTCATCACTTTAAGTATATCCTGCCACTCCCTTCTGGCTTGCAGAGTTTCTGCTGAGAGATCAGATGTTAACCTTATGGGGATTCCCTTGTGTGTTATTTGTTTTTTTTCCCTTGCTGCCTTTAATATGTTTTCCTTATATTTAATTTTTGACAGTTTGATTAATATGTGTCTTGGCGTGTTCCTCCTTGGGTTTATCCTGTATGGGACTCTCTGTGCTTCCAGGACTTGATTAACTATTTCCTTTCCCATATTAGGGAAGTTTTCAACTATAATCTCTTCAAAAATTTTCTCAGTCCCTTTCTTTTTCTCTTCTTCTTCTGGTACCCCTATAATTCGAATGTTGGCACGTTTAATGTTGTCCCAGAGGTCCCTGAGACTGTCCTCAGTTCTTTTCATTCTTTTTTCTTTATCCTGCTCTGTAGTAGTTATTTCCACCATTTTATCTTCCAGGTCACTTATCCTTTCTTCTGCCTCAGTTATTCTACTATTGATCCCATCTAGAGTATTTTTAATTTCATTTATTGTGTTTTTCATCATTGCTTGGTTCCTCTTTAGTTCTTCTACATCCTTGTTAAATGTTTCTTGCATTTTGTCTATTCTATTTCCAAGATTTTGGATCATCCTTACTATCATTATTCTGAATTCTTTTTCAGGTAGACTACCTATTTCCTCTTCATTTGTTAAGTCCAGTGTGTTTTGAGCCTGCTCCTTCATCTGCTGTGTGTTTTTCTGTCGTCTCATTTCGCCTATCTTACTGTGTTTGGGGTCTCCTTTTCACAGGCTGCAGGTTCGTAGTTCCCGTTGTTTTTGGTATCTGTCCCCAGCGGCTAAGGTTGGTTCAGTGGGTTGTGTAGGCTTCCTGGTGGAGGGAACTAGTGCCTGAGTTCTGGTGGATGAGGCTAGATCTTGTCTTTCTGGTGGGCACGTCCACGTCTGGTGGTGTATTTTGGGGTGTCTGTGGCCTTATTATGATTTTAGGCAGCCTCTCTGCCAATGGATGGGGTTGTGTTCCTGTCTAGCTAGTTGTTTGGCATAGGATGTCCAGCACTGTAGCTTGCTGGTCGTTGAGTGAAGCTGGGTCTTGATGTTGAGATGGAGATCTCTGGGAGATTTTTGCCGTTTGGTATTACGTGGAGCTGGGAGGTCTCTTGTGGACCAGTGTTCTGAAGTTGGCTCTCCCACCTCAGAGGCACGGCCCTGATGCCTGGCTGGAGCACCAAGAGCCTTTCGTCCACACGGCTCAGAGTAAAAGGGAGAAAAAATAGAAAGAAAGAAAGAAAGAGGCTATAATATAGTGAAGTAAAATAAAGCTATTGTAAAGCAAAGCTATACAGACAAAATCTCACCCAGAAGCATATACATATACACTCACAAAAAAAGGAAAAGGGGAAAAATTAATATCTCCTGCTCCCAAAGTCCACCTCCTGAATTTGGGCTGATTCGTTGTCTATTCAGGTATTCAACAGATGCAGGCACATCAAGTTGATTGTGGAGCTTTAATTCGCTGCTTCTGAGGCTGCTGGGAGAGATTTCCCCTTCTCTTCCCTGTTCGCACAGCTCCTGGGGTTCAGCTTTGGATTTGGACCCGCCTCTGCGTGTAGGTCGCCTGAGGGCGTCTGTTCCCCACCCAGACAGGACGGGGTTAAAGGAGCAGCTGCTTCGGGGGCTCTGGCTCACCCAGGCCGCGGGGAGGGAGGGGTACGGAGGAGGCGGGGCGAGCCTGCGGCGGCCGAGGCCGGCGTGACGTTGCACCAGCTCGAGGCGCGCAGTGCGTTCTCCCGGGGATGTTGTCCCCGGATCCCGGGACCCTGGCAGTGGCGGGCTGCACAGGCTCCCGGGAGGGGAGGTGTGGAGAGTGACCTGTGCTCACACACAGGCTTTTTGGAGGCGGCAGCAGCAGCCCCAGCGTCTCACGCCCGTCTCTGGGGTCCGCGCTGATCGCCGTGGCTTGCGCCCTTCTCTGGAGTTCGTTTAGGCGACGCTCTGAATCCCCTCTCCTTGCGCGCAGCGAAACAAAGAGGCAAGAAAAAGTCTCTTGCCTCTTCGGCAGCTGCAGACCTTTTCCCGGTCTCCCTCCCGGCTAGCTGTGGTGCGCCAACCCCTTCAGGCTGTGTTCACGCCGCCAGCCCCAGTCCTCTCCCTGCGATCCGACCGCAGCCCGAGCCTCAGCTCCCAGCCCCGCCCGCCCCGGCGGGGGAGCAGACAAGCCTCTCGGGCTGGTGAGCGCCGCTCGGCGCCGAGCCTCTGTGCGGGAGTCTCTCCGATTTTCCCTCTGCGCCCCTGTTGCTGTGGGATCCGCGCTGATAGCCGCGGCTCGCGCCCTTCTCTGGAGTTCGTTTAGGCGGCGCTCTGAAACCCCTCTCCTTGCCCGCCGCGAAACAAAGAGGCAAGAAAAAGTCTCTTGCCTCTTCGGCAGCTGCAGACTTTTTCCCCGGACTCCCTCCGGGCTAGCTGTGGTGTGCTAACCCCTTCAGGCTGTGTTCACGCCGCCAGCCCCAGTCCTCTCCCTGCGATCCGACCGAAGCCGATCCGACCGAAGCCGGAGCCTCAGCTCCCAGCCCCGCCCGTCCCGGTGGCTAAGCAGACAAGCCTCTCGGGCTGGTGAGCGCCGCTCGGCGCCGAGCCTCTGTGCGGGAGTCTCTCCGATTTTCCCTCTGCGCCCCTGTTGCTGTGGGATCCGCGCTGATCGCCGCGGCTCGCGCCCTTCTCTGGAGTTCGTTTAGGCGGCGCTCTGAATCCCCTCTCCTTGCGCGCAGCGAAACAAAGAGGCAAGAAAAAGTCTCTTGCCTCTTTGGCAGCTGCAGACCTTTTCCCGGACTCCCTCCCGGCTAGCTGTGGTGCGCCAACCCCTTCAGGCTGTGTTCACGCCGCCAGCCCCAGTCCTCTCCCTGCGATCCGACCGCAGCCCGAGCCTCAGCTCCCAGCCCCGCCCGCCCCGGCGGGGGAGCAGACAAGCCTCTCGGGCTGGTGAGCGCCGCTCGGCGCCGAGCCTCTGTGCGGGAGTCTCTCCGATTTTCCCTCTGCGCCCCTGTTGCTGTGGGATCCGCGCTGATAGCCGCGGCTCGCGCCCTTCTCTGGAGTTCGTTTAGGCGGCGCTCTGAAACCCCTCTCCTTGCCCGCCGCGAAACAAAGAGGCAAGAAAAAGTCTCTTGCCTCTTCGGCAGCTGCAGACTTTTTCCCCGGACTCCCTCCGGGCTAGCTGTGGTGTGCTAACCCCTTCAGGCTGTGTTCACGCCGCCAGCCCCAGTCCTCTCCCTGCGATCCGACCGAAGCCGGAGCCTCAGCTCCCAGCCCCGCCCGTCCCGGTGGCTAAGCAGACAAGCCTCTCGGGCTGGTGAGTGCTGCTCGGCGCCGAGCCTCTGTGCGGGAACCTCTCCGCTTTGCCCTCCGCACCTCTGTGGCTGCGCTCTCCTCCGTGGCTCTGAAGCTTCCCCCCTCCGCCCCCCGCAGTCTCCGCCCGCGAAGGGGCTCCTAGTGCGTGGAAACCTTTCCTCCTTCACGGCTCCCTCCCTCTGGTGCAGGTGCCGTCCCTATTCTTTTGTCTCTGTTATTTCTTTTTTCTTTTGCCCTACCCAAGTACGGGGGGACTTTCTTGCCTTTTTGGAGGTCGGACGTTTTCTGCCAGCGTTCAGTGGGTGTTCTGTAGGAGCCGTTCCACGTGTAGATGTATTTCTACTGTATCTGTGGGAAGGAATGTGATCTCCGCGTCTTACTCTTCCGCCATCTTCTCCAATCCCAGATGTTTCTTATAATATCACAGATTTATCTGTATTGACATTAAAATCATAACTTCTTCTTGCAACTAATATATAATTGATTCTTTTGGTCATGGAATAATATGATTAAATGTCCGATAATTTTATTAATTCTTGAATTTATCAGTCAAAGCTTCAGGTTGAAAAATTCATAACAAGTTAAAATGATAAAGTCTTATGCACCCCAGTGTTCATAGCAGCACTATTTGCAATAGCCAAGATATGGAAATAACCCAAGTGCCCATCAACAGGCATTTGACTTAAGAAGATGTGGTGTGTATATATATATTTATATACATATATGTATGTATATAAAGTAGAATATTACTCAGCCATATAAAAGAATAAAATATTGCCATTTGCAACAACATAGATAGACCTAGAGAATATTATGCTAAGTGAAGTAAGTCAGAGAAAGACAAATATTATATGATATGACTTATACGTGGAATCTAAAAAATAATACAAATGAATCTATGTACAAAACAGAAACAGACTCACAGACATAGAAAAGAAACTTCTGGCTACCAAAGGGGAAAGGGATGGGGGTAGGGATAAATTAGCAGTATGCAATTAACAGATACTAACTACTATACATAAAATAGATAAGCAACAAGGATTTACTGCATAGCACAGGGAAATATATTCAATATATTGTAATAACCTATAATGGAAAATAATCTGAAAATATATATATATATAACTGAATCACTATGCTCTACACCTGAAACTAACACAATAGTGTAAATCAACTATGCTTCAATTTTAAAAAGTTATTGAGCCTAAAAAAGAAAAAAAGATAGTAAAGTCTTTAAAGCTGTTTCATAAAATGGGGGAAATTATGTATAGATTTGCTAGGAGGTGTGTCGAAGACAAAAATCCAGACAAGTAAGGAAAATGATTTTATTCAGGCTGTTCCAATAGAGAGAGCACCTCAGATGTGAACATCAAAGTTTCTCAGTAGAGTAGTTTTGCTTTGAATGTATATATAGGTGGGAATACACAGTTTATAGGTAGGGTGATTATATAGTAAGGATTGTTTTTATAATTAGTGAGAGTCTCAGTCAGCTGAATATGACGTTTATCTCTGCATCTAGCTAGTATTAGGGGACAAGTGTTTCTGCTAAACATCTTTGAGACAAAGAGTAGGAATTTGGAGGGTCCTTATCTGCAGTTGTTATAGGTAAGGAAGGGGTCAGCTGCTAGTCTGAAGGCAGCCACAAAAAAGAGTGGACAGCGAGTTTTAACGTCACGTGGAGAAGGGTAGTTCTTTGCAGTAAGCCATTTCCTGGAACACAAAAGAGTGGAGGATTCTATAAAATAAAGTAGTGGTGGAGATTTTGTAACCACCACTGTTTTCTGGGCGCAGAGCTCTTGGGTGAAGTTCATCATTGTCAGGGTTACCAATGGGAAAGTATTGAAAAGTTGAATTAGCAGATCTTTTTTGTAATTTTTAAAAATGATGGCATTGTTATGATTTTAATTTTTGCCGTTGGTGCTTTACAAATAAAAACATATTCTCAACTTTCTGTCCAACATGTAAAGAGCTTAGAAGTAATCAATCCCATTCTCACAAAAAGGAAAAAAAAAAAAAAAAAAAAGCTAAACATAGTGAGAAATAACAGCTCTGCTCAGAATCATTAGAGAATTGAAGTCACAGGGCAAAGGAGTGCCCTGAAAACTGAAGAGACAGGGGAATACAGAGAATCACAGTTTACCAAGAACAGAAGGAGCCACAGATGACAGCAACTGGTAGGAACATTTAAGTGTGCAACATTTTGCCTATAGTTAACAGTAATATTGTACATTTAATTTTTAAGAGGGTAAATCCATTATGAAGTGTTCTTTTTACAATAGAACATTTTTTTTAAACATCTTTATTGGAGTATAATTGCTTTACAATGGTGTGTTAGTTTCTGCTTTATAACAGAGTGCATCAGTTATACATATACATATGATCCCATATCTCTTCCCTCTTGCATCTCCCTCCCTCCCACCCTCCCTATCCCACCCCTCTAGGTGGTCACAAAGCACTGAGCTGATCTCCCTGTGCTATGTGGCTGCTTCCCACTAGCTATCTATTTTACATTTGGTAGTGTATATATGTCCATGCCACTCTCTCATCCTGTCACATCTTACCCCTCCCCCTCCCCATATCCTCAAGTCCATTCTCTAGTAGGTCTGTGTCTTTATTCCCGTCTTGCCGCTAGGTTCTTCATGACCTTTTTTTTTTTCCTTAGATTCCATATATATGTGTTAGCATACGGTATTTGTTTTTCTCTTTCTGACATACTTCACTGTGTATGACAGACTCTAGGTCCATCCACCTCACTACAAATAACTCAGTTTCGTTTCTCTTTATGGCTGAGTAATATTCCATTGTATATATGTGCCACATCTTCTTTATCCGTTCATCCGATGATGGACACATAGGTTGCTTCCATGTCCTGGCCATTGTAAATAGAGCTGCAATGAACATTGTGGTACATGACTCTTTTTGAATTATGGTTTTCTCAGGGTATATGCCCAGTAGTGGGATTGCTGAGTCGTATGGTAGTTCTATTTTTAGTTTTTTAAGGAGCCTCCATACTGTTCTCCATAGTGGCTGTATCAATTTACATTCCCACCAACAGTGCAAGAGGGTTCCCTTTTCTCCACACCCTCTCCAACATTTATTGTGTCTAGATTTTTTGATGATGACCATTCTGACCGGTGTGAGATGATATCTCATTGTAGTTTTGATTTGCATTTCTCTAATGATTAATGATGTTGAACATTGTTTCATGTGTCTGTTGGCAATCTGTATATCTTCTTTGGAGAAATGTCTATTTAGGTCTTCTGCCCATTTTTGGATTGGGTTGTTTGTTTTTTTGTTATTGAGCTGCATGAGCTGCTTGTAAATCTTGGAGATTAATCCTTTGTCAGTTGCTTCATTTGCAAATATTTTCTCCCATTCTGAGTGTTGTCTTTTGGTCTTGTTTATGGTTTCCTTTGCTGTGCAAAAGCTTTTAAGTTTCATTAGGTCCCATTTGTTTATTTGTGTTTTTATTTCCAACATTAGAACATTTTTTAAAAGTATGATTGACCTTGGACTAGCTTGAAAGATGAAACTTCCTGGGCTCAGCCTTAAAGGGGTTGTCATATATTCTGAGTTTTACCTCCAGGAGCCCACCAGGATCTCAAGGTGGAAGTCAGAGGAAAATCCTGTTATGCTTCTGGCAGGGAGAGGGAAAAAGTAACTATTTGGAAATAAGCTCATAGTATTCTGTCCTTCTTAACAAAGGCTTAGCCTCAAAGGCAACTATTATACCAGCAATATTATCTTTCAAAAGTGAAGGAGAAATAAAGACTTTCTCAGACAAATAAAACTTGAGGGAATATGTTGTCAGTAGATCTACTTTGCAAGAAATGTTAAAAATTTTTCAGAAAGAATAAAAATGATGTAGGTCAGAAGCTCAGATCTACACAGAGAAAGGAATAGCATTAGAGAAGGAAATAAATGAAAGTAAAATAAAATATTTTTATTATTCTTAATTGATCTAACAGAAACCAGTTGTCTAAAATAATTATAACAGTAATGTGTTTGTTGATTATAGGTTATGGATAATGAATGACAGCAATGTTAATAGGGATGGGAGGGATGAAATGGGAATGCTGTGTTATAAGGAACTTGGACTGCCTGTGAAGCAGCATAGTGTTATGGGAAAATGGACTTAGATTACTTATAAATGTATATTAAAAATAGTAGGGCAACCTTTAAATTTTTTTTAAAAAATTACAATGATATGCTAAGAGAGGTGAGAAAATTGAATCATATAAAATGCTCGACTAAATCAGAGAAGGCAAAAAAAGAGTAGAAGACAAAAACAAACAAAACAGAACAAGTCCAGTGAAAGAAAACAGTTACAACTCTAGTAGAATTTAAGGCTTAAATAGGTTAAGTCATTTCCTGTAAGATCAGGAACAAGACAAGGATGCCCACTCTCACCGCTTTTATTCAACATGGTTTTGGAAATCCTACTTACAGCAATTCACACAAGAAAAAAATAAATAAATAAAAGGAATCCAAATAGAAAGGGAAGAAGTAAAATAGTCACTGTTTCCAGATGATATGATGCTATGTATAGAAAATCCTCAAGACACCACTAAAAAACTACTAGAGCTCATCAGTGAATTCAGGAAAGTGGCAGGATACAAAATTAATATACAGAAATCTGTTGCATTTCTATACACTAACAATGAGCTATCAGAAAGAGAAATTAAGAAAACAATCCCATTTACAATCACATCAAAATGAGTAAAATACCTAGGACTAAATCTAAGGAGGTGAAAGACATGTACTCAGAAAATTCTAGGACACTGGTGAAAGAAATTGAAGATGACACAGACAGATGGAAAGGTATACCATGTTCATGGATTGGAATAATTAATATTGTTAGAATGACCATACTACCGAAGGCAGTCTACAGAGTCAGTGTAATCCCTATTAAAATACTAAGGGCATTTTTCACAGAACTAGAACAAATAATTCTAAAATTTCTATGAAATAACAAAAGACGCAGAAAAGCCAAAACAATGTTGAGAAAAAAGAACAAAGCTGGAAGTATCACCCTCCCTGATTTCAAACTATACTACAAAGCTACAGTCATCTAAACAGTATGGTACTGGCGCACAAACAACACATAGATCAATGGGACAGAAAAGAGAGCCCAGAAATAAACCCATGCACTTACGGTCAATTAATCTGTGACAAAGGAAGCAAGAATATACAATAGAGACAAGATAGTCTCTTCAATAAGTGGTGCTGGGAAAACTAGACAGCTACTTGTAAAAGAATGAAACTAGAACATTTTCTCACACCACATACAACAGTAAACTCAAAATGGATTCTAGATTTAAATAAAACCTGAAGCATACAACTTCTAGAAGAAAACATAAGCAGTATGCTTTTTGATATCAATCTTTGTAATATTTTTTGGATATGGCTCCTCAGGCAAGGGGAAAAAAAAGCAAAAATAAACAAATGGGAATACATTATACTAAAAAGCTTTTGCACAGAGAAGGAAACTACTAACAGAACGTAAAGGCCACCTATTGAATGGGAGAAGTTGTTTACAAATGGTATATCCAATAAGGGTTTAATATCCAAGATATACAAAGGACTCATACAACTCAACATCAAAACAAACAAACAAACAAACAAAAAAAACCTGATTAAAAAATGGTCAGAGGATCTGAATAAACATTTTTTCAAGGAAGACATAACAGGTGACCAACAGGAGCATGAAAGGATGCTCAACATCACTAATCATCAGGGAAATGCAAATCAAAATCATAATGAGATATCACCTCACACCTGTCAGAATGGCTATTATCCAAAAGAGAACAAAGTGTTGGCAAGGATGTGGAGAAACGGGAACCCTCATACACTGTTGTTGGGAATGTAAATTGTTGCAGTCATTATGGAAAGCAATATTGAGATACCTCAGAAAATTAAAAACAACTACTATATGTTCCAGCAATTCCACTTTTGGGTATTTATCTGAAGAAAACAAAAACACTAATTGAAGTGATATATGCACAACTTTGTTCATTGCAGCATTATTTATAATAGCCAAGATATGGAAGCAACTGAAGTCCCCATCAACAGATGAATGGATAAAGAAGATGTGGTACATATATATATATACAATGGAATACTATTCAACCATAAAAAAGAATGAAATCTTGCCATTTGTGACAACATGGATGGACCTAGCGGGTATTATGCTAAGTGAAATAGGTCAGACAGATAAAGACAAATATTGTATGGTTTCACTTATATGTTGAAGCTAAAATATATAATAGTTGAGGGAGAGTAAAAGGTACAAACTTCCATTTGCAAAATAAATGAGTCCCAGGTATGAAATATACAGTGTAGGAAATATAGTCAATAACTATGTACAGTAATATCTTTGTATTGTCATATATTGTAAGTAGACTTATCTGTGCTGATGAATTTGAAATGTATAGAAATATTGAGTCATGTTGTGTAACAGCAACTAACATAATGTTGTAGGTCAATTATACTTCAAAAACAAACTCACAGAAAAAGATCAGATTTGTGATTACCAGAACCAAGGGCTTGGGGGAAGGGAGAATTGGATGAAGGTAGTCAAAAGGTATAAACTTCCAGTTATAAGATAAATAAATACTAGGGATTTAATGTACAACATGATAAATATAATTAATAATGAACACTGCTCTATGTTATATATGAAAGCTGTTAAGAGGGTAAATCCTAAGAGTTCTCAGCACAAGAAAAAAATATTTTAAAATTTTAAATTATTTTTTCTATTTCTTTAATTTTGTATCTATATGATTTGATGGATATTCACTAAACTTTTTGTGACAATCACTTCATGATGTATACAAATCAAATCATTATGCTGTATACCTTAAACTTATACAGTGTCAACTATATCTCAATAAAACTGGAAGAAAAAATTTTAAAAAGACTGAAATAGGTTAAAAAATAAAGGGATGTTGAAAGATATATCATGCTAACACTCATCAAAAGTAATCTAGAATAATATTCCAGGCAAAGCATACTTCAGGGCACGGAAAATTATCAGGAATAAAGAGGATATTGCTTAAGCTTAAAGGAATCAATTCTCTCAGAAGGCATAACAATCATCAATGTTTATGCATTTAATAACAGAGTGTCAAAATATTTAAGAGAGAAAGTCATAGAACTTCAAGGAGAAATAGACATCCATCCACTATTATAGTTGGATATTTCAACACCCCTCTATCAATAATTGACAGACCCAGTAGGCAGAAAATTAAGTATATAATTGAACTGAACAACACCATCAATCAATTGGCTCTAATTGACATTTATAAATTATTTTATCTAATAATATCAGAATGCACATTCTTCTCAAGCTCACATGGAACATTCATCAATATAGACCATATTCTGGGCCATGTAACACACCTTAACAAATTTAAAAGAATAGAAATTATATAAAGTATGCTTTCAGTTCACAATGTAATTAAATTAAAAATAAATAGAATGATAGCTGGAAATTCCCAAAATATTTGTAGATTAGATAGCACACTTCTAAGTAACACCAGTGCAATAAGAAATCTCAAGATGAATAAAGATATATTTTAAACTAAGTGAAAATGAAAATACAACATATTGAAGTTTGTAGAATACAGTGAAAGCAGTGCTTAGAAGGATATTTATAGTATTGAATGCATATATTAAAAAAGAAGAAAGGTCTAAACTAAGAAACCTAAGCTTCTATATTAGGAAACTAGAAAAGAAGGGCAAATTAAATCCAAAGTAAGCAGAAAATAAATAAAAATTAGAGCAGAAATCAAATAAAAACAGGAGATCAATAGATAAAATCAATGAAACCAAAAGCTGGTGTTCTAGAAGATTAGTAAAATGTATACAACTCTAGCCGGGCTAACCAAGAAAAAAAAAGAGAAAAGCTACAAATTACTAGTATCAGAAATAAATGGGGGGGGGTGTTCATTACTACTGATCCCATGGATATTAAAAAGGTAATAAAGGAATGTTATAAATAACTCTTTGCCCACAAAAATGATAACTTAGGTGAAACGGAACAATTCCTTAAGTAATGCTGCTGTTCAGGGTACCACACTTTGAAAAACATTGCTTTAAATGAACTTAGACTGCCAAGATCTTTAAATGTTTCTATCATTTTTTATAATAATATCTTCCTTAACATTGAATTACCATTTGCCACTTCTACATCTTAAAACAACAAAAGCAAACACCTATAACTATAAAATGCTCAGTTTTCATCCTTTTTCTCTATCTTGAAAGTCTGTTGGTAAATCTTTGGACTGGGATAGAAACCTCCCCATTCATGGATAAGGAACTCCATCTACACACAAAACCTCAGCACAAGGCTTATCAACAGTTGCATAACACAAGAGAGAGAATACTTTTTTTTTTTTGGAAGATTTGGGAAAACAAATATCTGAAGATGATTTATTACAAAACAGAGGATGTACTTGGGAAGATCTACTTAATGTTCTTGCAGAAGATAGAGAAAAACGTTACCTGAATCCTTTCTTTAAAAACTGATTTGAACATGTTACTGGATATGAATCACAACTGAAAACTCAAGCTATGTTCTCTTGGACCCTTCTATATAAACAACAGGACAAAATGCAATTCATCATACAGTCTCTGTCAGGAATCGTCCCTGGGGGCAAGCGTGGTGGAGGGAATGGTCACATCAGTGAACTTATATGTGTGTGCAAGGTAGTCAATGTGTGTGTGTAGGCAGGATGGCCTTTTACAGTGTAATCTGGCTCATGAGCCAAGGGAAACAATTTCCTTATCTGTGTTGTTCACAAGTCCTCTGGTAGATTTGCTACCAGATTCTGAAGTCCAGTGAAATATTATTATAACTAGGTTTAAAAAAAAAACTTATGTCTACAACAAAGTTAACTTATATAATACATATTCTAGCAGATCAGTGATATTAATCATGTCTAATTTAGTCATATATATTTATGGTAAATATAATAAAACATTTATTCCATAGTCACCACTAAATAAGCTCAATTGTAAAACTCTTGAGAAAGTAATATATAATGTTCTCTGATTGAATACATACTACAGAAGGCATAAGCAGATTCTGCCAAAGTATTTCCCTGTGACACTCTGAGGTGCATGTGATTCTCATAAATACTTTCATGCATTATATTGAGTTCCAAATCAATGACATATGTTTACCATTACCTGTTGAAGAAATGCCAAGTTTACGTTCAATAGTTAAAGTAAGCAAATGCTTAGAAACATAGAAAATTCTTATAAACTGTTACTACCTGTCACCTGTCAATGTTAGCATTTTGAAACTAACAGGAATGCATTCACTGGTTGGAGTGAGCACTTGAAAACCATGCCCAGAAAAAGTTTGGGGAAATGAACATAAAAGTTTCATGCAGATGAAAGAAGATAAAAGAGGAGATGGTCTAGCAAAATTTAGAGAGATCTCAGCTGGCCCTTTTCCTGCTTTGTGTGCTGCCTGGGTAGGATGGCCAGGAGCCTTCCTGGGTTCTGAGGAGGGAGAGGGGATCTCTGCCTGGGGTGGTACTCCTAGGGTATTCTAGGAAGGTCTCTTTGTCTGAACTGGCCAATATGTGTGACACAGTCAATGTGTATGTTGCCAGCATGCCCAGAGTTGTCAGGATGTAAGAGCCATTAATGCATCTAGACTCTAAGTATGGTATCAGTCAGCCTGGGCTTCCATTTTATCCAGAAGAGCACAGATGCTCAAGCAGGTGGTTGGTAAGGTTATTGGCTATACCTTTTTCCAGCATCTCTTTGTAGGCGTTGGAGTGGTCCTGCCCTTGTAGCTGGGATATTGCTATAGGCAGATTGCTACTGGAGTGAAATGTTCTAACAGCTCATTTTGGAATTCAAACTCCTGTTGCTTCCAATTTTCCAATTTTCTTCTAGCTGGGTACATCTGCACTGTCTTGTCACACTCCCCTCTAAGCAAGAAGGCAGGGAATGGATCTCTGGAATATAGCTTAAGTCCTAGGTAATATAGACAGTGGGAATCTCTTCCTCCCCAAACTGTCTTCCCATCTTAAACCTGGGGGCGTGTGTATACTATATCCCCAGTAGTTGCCCTCTGCCACCTGTAGAGTCTGAGTGAATCAAAGTGTTAGTTGTACCAGTTACTGGTCGAACAACTCTTAACCACTGTGTGCCTTAGTTAACTCATGTAAAGCAAGGATAGTAATAAGATTTGACAGTAAAGATTCTGGAACTGGAATTCCCAGCTCCACTATTTTCTAGCTGAGTCACCATGGACAAGTTATTTAACCCTTCTGTGCCTCAGTTTCTTCATCTGGAAAATGGGGATCATAGTAGTACCTACCTCATAGAGTTGATATAAAAATTAAATGAGTTAATATTTATAAGTAGTTAGAACAGAACCTGTTACATAACACTATGTAAGTGTTTGTTATTATTACTATTTCATCATCATCCTCATCATGGCATTTTCCCAGTAATGGAAATTTGAAGAGTTTTTGACATGATGATTGGATGTCTCTGCATTCATTGGCCAGTGTGTTCATGTAAAAATTACACACAGGTGAAACTTCAGTAAACATAAGTAGATAGAGAAATAGATAAATAATGTAACATATAGATAATAGTATTTAAGTGGCATTTCTGTATTTCAGTGAGCTATTATTTTTCTCTTAACTTTTCTGTGTTCAAAAAAATGTATAAATAAATGTATTATTCTTAATAAAAGTACAAGCTTGAAAAAAGCCTATAGTTGGCAAAGAGTGATACAAGCATGCAAAGAAGAAAAGGGAAATACTATTTAACATGTGGTGGTTAGACAACTGGCTAGCTTCTATCAAAATAAATTTCTAATGGAGAACATTTTAATATTTATTTATTTATTTATTTATTTATGGCTGTGTTGGGTCTTCGTTTCTGTGCGAGGGCTTTCTCTAGTTGTGGCAAGCGGGGGCCACTCTTCATCGCGGTGCGTGGGCCTCTCATTATCGCGGCCTCTCCCGTTGTGGGGCACAGGCTCCAGACGCGCAGGCTCAGCAACCGTGGCTCACGGGCCCAGTTGCTCCGCGGCATGCGGGATCTTCCCAGACCAGGGCTCGAACCCGCGTCCCCTGCATTGGCAGGCAGACTCTCAACCACTGCGCCACCAGGGAAGCCCTCTAATGGAGAACATTTTAAATGTTGAGAAGTCAAATAATAAAAAGAGATAATATAGAGGGAGAATTAAGAAATCTCTGAATAAAGGTGAATTTTATAAAATTAAAACTTATCATAGCAACATTTTAGATTTGAGCAGGACTTAGGAGTGGTGAAGTGAGAACCTTGGTAAATCTCCTCCACAAAAACAATGAATATCAGCAAAACAAACTCTTTCAGAACTCTAGAAATCAACCAAGGGCTTCCAACCATCTGAAGATGGATTATTCAAGAAAAACTACCAAACTTCAGTAAAAACAGTGGGGTCTTTGATGTTTAACTTGGCCTACTCCCATCTCCCTGTCCACAGAAATGCAATTTAAAACCACAATAAGATGTCATTTCAAACCACCTAGAATGCCTGTAGTAAATGAAACTGACAATAGCAAATGTTGATGGGGGATGTGAAGAAACATGCTGGTGGGAATGAAATTTTTACAACCACTTTGGACAATGGTTTGTCAGTTTCTCAAAAAGTTAAACATAAAATTACTAAATATCGACATAAGAGAATTGAGCACATATGTCCCCACAAGGACACGTTCATAGTTACATTACTCATCATGTCCCAAAACTGAAAAACTGCCAATCAACTGGATAGACAAAATAGATGGATCGACAAAATGTGGCATATCCATACAATGAAATACTATTCAACAATAAAACTATTGACATATGCTATATCATGGAAGAACTTCAAAACATTATGCTAAATGACAGAAGCCAGACATGTTATACACATATTGTATAATTCTATTTATATGAAATATCCAGAATATGCAAATTTCTAGAGAAATAAAGTAAATTAATGGTTGCCTGAAGCTGGGAATGGTAATTAAACATAAGTGGATAAGAACAATCTTACTGAGGAATAAAAATGTTCTAAAACTGATCTATGATGATGTTTATACTAGTTAGTAATATTAATAATCTTTAAAATATACACTTGAAATGGATGAATTGTACGATATGTAAGATACAGCTCAGTAAAAATTTTACAAGAATATTTTAAGCTAACTTTTCCTCCCAGCTATCAGGGAATACTTTACTGGGTGTACTCTGGGACCAGTGGCCTGGAACCCCGATTGGACAGAGAGGCAGAGTTTCAATTGCTAATAATTTGCTGTGCCTTGTACTGAGAGCAAGCATAGAGAGGAGAGTTTATGAAACAGTTTCTTGGGAAGCCTTTGAATGAAAAACCCATAAAAAGAATGGGTTTCCTTTAAAAAGGGAAATTTTTTTTGTGTGCTTTTTTTTGTTTTGTTTTGTTTTAAATTTTACATTGGCGTATAGTTGATTAACAATGTTGTGTTAGTTTCAGGTGTACAGCAAAGTGATTCAGTTATACATATACATGTATCTGTTCGTTTTCAAATTCTTTTCTCATTTAGGTTATTGCAGAGTGTTGAGCAGAGTTCCCTATGCTATCCAGTAGGTCCTCGTTGGTTATCCATTTTAAATATAGCAGTGTGTACATGTCAGTCCCAAACTCCCAAACTATCCCTCACCCCCCATAAAAAGGGAGTTCTTGATGTGAAGTTAAATTGCTGGATGTGAGAGATTCAAGTATGTATAAGAAGATTTGAAGCCAAATTTAGGAAGCAAAACTCAGACACTTTTTTTTTTTTTAATGACAAAGAGATAGCTAAGTGGCCTTGGGCAGCTGTGTATAAAAGGGAACTATATTGACTGCCACACATTTTTCCTCTCCTCCTAGATTTTGACTAAGGAAGTAAACATTCATGGATAAATAACCAAGGGAAAAATAAAGTAGAGCTTCATCATTATAAATAAGCATCTTTTATCATTGAAGCTGAACTTTGGGAAAATCCAAATTACAAACACAACTTTTGTTTATTTTATTGAACACTACATATTTCAGCTTTCTTCCTTAACAGAGAGTAGGATATTTACTCTACAGTTCATAGCTATTTAAAAAACAATTATTGAACAATTATTATGTTTCAGGTACTCTTCTGAGCACTTGGGATATAGCAGTAAACAAAACAGACCTCAAATGTTGCCTTCATTGAGCTTGTATTCTGAAGGGGAAAGAGAAACGGTGGCACATAAGTAAATAAATATGTCAAGCATGTCATATAGCAATGTTATTGAAAGAAATAAACTTAGAAGTGCATGCGTACTGCTATGGGAAAGGAGCTGCAATTTTAGTGAGGGTGGTCAGGGATACTTCAAAGAGAAAGTGGGGTCACTCTAGGTGTTACTGACCAAGGTTCTTGGCCTCCCTTGATCAATAGAAATTGATAAGAGCCAGGTAAGAAATTCACGCAAGGCGTTATTGGGGCTCCTGCTGCAGCAGGAGGGAGTGAAAACAAGTAATAGTTTCCCTTGTTCGCTCCCTTAGGGGGGCAAGCTGGTTCCTTATATGGGGTGAGGGTAGGGGCGGGTCCAGGGGTTGGGCCAGAGGGGTGGCTTAGGTAGTCTGCCCACCCCCTTGGTGGTGCTATGTGCAGGGTCCATGTGCAGTACCCTACTTTTGCTGAGTTTTTGGTCTTTTTGTATCTTGTTCATAATTAGTCCCAACTAATTATGTGCATGCATGCAGTTATTTTTGGTCCCTTATAGTTTCTTTGTATTTTGTTTCTCGAGGAGACATTTGTCCAGGTGCAAGCACTGCAGCAAAGGGTCCCAGGTCCCAGGTCCCAGGCTGTCTCATAGGAAGGGATAAAACCTTAGGTGAGGCAGATCTCTACATCTGAGGCAATCACCAGGGTGGCTGACAGCTAAACACTGTTCACCAATAGCAATCCCAGCCATACTTGACAACAAGTCCCTTCCTGAAGAGAGATCCAGGCCCACCATGTAACACAAATTCTCAAACTATGGAATTACCAGAATGAGTTATTCATCGTTCGTTATGTACCGGTTTATGTGTAGGCGTTTAAGACCAATATAGTCAAACCAGATGAGGAAGTGATCTGTTTTTGTTCTAAAGCTTAAGCCATATACACCTACTATCTACTAAAGGGTCTTAATCAAGTCATTAGGGCTATACTGCATTTTTAAACATAGGCTAAAAAAGCATGTGAAACAATTATCAAAATAAACATGAGCTTAATACTTTACTGCTAAATTTTTAGGTACGGTATATGTGTAAGAATTCAGAAAGTGTAATCGTGATGTGGTGGAAGAAATCATCAAGGAGTGGATATGCTCTTATTTGGGCATTTGCCATCTTTTTAATTCTTATACCTAGTAAATATTAAATAATATTGCTATTTTGTCTTCTTTTTTTCTCAATTACTTTAAGGTTTAAGCAAAAAGATTATAAAATCATGTGTATATTCTTAAAGTTCTGTTTACTTTAAGCCATCAACAAATTCCAGTTCTTTTACATTTAATCATAACCTGATACAAGGTAATTTAATCTAAATTAATAGTTATTTCACAAATACTTTTGAAGAGTGCGTATTTTCAGAAATAGTAATAGCTATGCTTATTGAGTAGTCTCTGTGTGTCAGGCATTATATGGAACACTTTAAATAATTTATCTTAATCCCTTTAACAGCCCTACCAGGAATATTCCAGTCTTAATTATCTTCATTAACATATGAGGAATCTGAGAGTTAGGGAGTCTAAAAAACCTAAGATTATCAGATACTAAGTAGCACATCTCAGATCCAGCCCCAGCCTTGGGGTTAGTTGCAAAACTCTTAAGAGCTTTATTGCAAATAATCCTGTCTGATGGCAACAGGAGAAACATTGCTGCTATGAAACTGAGTAGCAGAGATAATAGTCATATATCAAGGATATGAATAGCACTCCTTAGTCTGGTCTCATCCCCATCTCTACCTCTTCACCTCAGATCTTGAATGGAACAGTCAACCGTCACGAGACGATTCACTTTTGCAATGGGAAGTTAGAAAGCCAGGAGCTAAAAACCTGAATAATGACATGAGAAGTGATAATAATTTGGTAAAAGCTAACAAAGACAATTCACTTGCATAAAATTTCACAGGAAAAGTATATGATCTTTAAGATGTGCTATGGGATAGTGTTGATTCTCTGAAGATACATAAAAAAATCAGTCCAGCATTGGAGGAACGGAATGCAACATTTAACAAAAGTAAATTGCTGAAAATTTGTCTTTGCAAAGAAATTCTGAAGTATGCAATTGCTTTAGCTGAAGCAGATGGAGTTAATCATGCCATATTCAAGATTTTTTTTCACCTCTCCTTGAAATAATTAGCCACATGACTATAAGTACATTTTTCATGTCAAATGGACAGTGGCTTCAAAGAAATTGGAAAGCGGAAGTGCAAGAGAGTGAGAAAAGAAGACTGAGTTGATGCACGAAAGACAAAATATCAACATTTCTTGTATAACCACTGAACATGTGTCGGCAAGCATGAAGTCACTTTTCACTGGAAATAAACTAAGATAGGTAGTTTATTAAGTTAAGAGACGCAATAAAGTGGAGCTCCTCTTGCCTGTCAATGCAGCAACTTACAGAATATTGAGGACAGCCCAGGGGTTTAGTTAACTCTAAATTCAAACAATATGAGTGAAAGTATGTTAAAACTTCTAGAAAAACTAATGCTAAATATGATGTCTGGGAAAGAAGAGCAAAAACCTAATTGCTTCCGTGGTCAGATCAAAGTTGATGAGATATCTTCTAGTCAGTCCTTCATACTTTGCATAATGGTGGCAAAGGAGAGTGTGTTAGGAAAACATTTATATTATAGAAGGCATAGTAAGAGATCTCGTATTCAAGACTATCAAACTGGTAATACTAGGTTAGGTAGTTTTATTTTAGTTCAGAATGTCAGTTATATGACTTCTGCCTGTGGTCATATGAACCTGAATTTTTAGTAAGGAGTAGTCCATGAGTTTTTTGAGTCTCAGTTTAGTTTCTGTCAGATTCTAGTTGCATGAGCAGAAAACAGGCGCACTTCTGGTTTGGCCATGCTAAGACTATTTACTGCCAAAGCCTATACATTGCGTCACCAACCACAAAAAAATAATAATAACAATAATAATAATTGTAGTGTTCTGGTCAAGGCACTTTATATATATCAACTCCTGTAACTGTCATAATACTCTTTGAAGTAGATCCTATTATAATATATTCATTTTACTAATAAGCAAGCAAAGATGCAGAGGGGTTGGATGACTTTATTGCATCACACAGCTAGTAAGTAGCAGAGCTAAGATTGAAACCCAGTTATCCTATCTTTAGAGTCTGTGCTCTTAACCATGATGTAATATAAACCGTGACAGCTATACTGAAGCCACTTTGCTATAATACATGCCATACTCTCTCTCTTGGATCTAACTAGAGGTTTTTCATTCACTACTGCTGACTATTCTATGGAGTATCTCTTTTTGCTTCTTCTCTAGGGTAGCCCAAGTAACATTTATGAGAATGCCATAACTTACATGTAGCCTCTGTGGAATCAAGTTGCTTTTCTTCTATATTATAGAACAAGGTCCTGGGAGGCCTGAATATAAAGTGAGTGGAAATTTACCCAATTCAAAAGTACAGCATCCCGTATATCATTAAATAAGAATGCTCAGAGGGGCTGTATCTAAACTTGCTTATATAAACTTGGACTAATGATTAAAAAATGTTTTTTAAAAAACTCAAAAAAATGTTCTAAGTAGTTTTGGAATGAGTAGTTGATGTTTGTGGTATCCAGGGACAAATTAGTCATTCAGAAATTTAAGAAAGGAAGAAAAACCCCATGGGTGTTTCTCCAAATCTTATTTTTCTTCTTTTTTTTTCTGTTATCTCTGTTTATTGTAATGATCTGTCTGATTTTGGGGTACTTCTATTCTCTCTTTATATAGCTAAGATCACTTAAGAGACATCTGCATGTTTTGGCATTTCCGAGATATAGATGCTTAGCCATACCATCATCTATGGCAGCAATAATGCCATTCCCTTGCTTGCCCCTCTTTCTAATCTAAAACCTACTAGACTTCTACCTTTAGAATTTAATTCCTGTAACCAAAAGGTTTAAACTTCTGCCTATTCCAAACATTGACCTGCCCTAGAGAAATTGTCTTTCTAAACTCATTTGGGGCTCATTCTCACTTTTACCTCTGTCTTAGAATGTCCTAATACTCACTGTCATCTCAACCACTATTTATCTCCCGTTATCATTTCTTTTTTTTTTTTTTTTTTTGGCTGCGTCGGGTCTTAATGGCGGCATGCAAGATCTTCATTGGGGCATGCGGGATCTTTCGCTGTGGCGTGTGTGGTATCTGTAGTTGTGGCACGTGGGTTCCAGAGCACATGGGCTCTGTAATTTGTGGCACACGGGCTCTCTAGTTGAGGCGCACAGGCTCAGTAGTTGTGGCACACAGGCTTAGTTGCCCCGTGGCATGTGGGAAGCTCCCCCACCAGGGGTCGAACCCACGTCCCCTGCATTGGAAGGTGGATTCTTTACCACTGGACCCCCAAGGAAGTCCCTATCATTTCTTTTTAATCCATGACCTTTCTCTATAGGACTTCTTTTTCTAACCCATAACTTAGTTGATATCCCTCACCCCCTGCCCTGTCCTCAGTCCAAAAGCCCGCCCTAGGACAGCTACTCTTTTTTTCTGATGGTCCCTGTCTTTATGCTCCTTGACAGTACTATTAGAAATACCAACTCTATTTTCAGTCAGCCATGACACATTATTTGTTGCCTAATTCACTAATTTCCTTTTTGGGGATCTTCTCATGATTAAGTTCCTGGTGCACAGCACATTACCTGGTGTATAGTGAACACTCAAAAATATGTGTTGAAAAAGGGAAGAAAAGAGGTGGGAAGAACATGAAGTCAAACATTCTAGTGTTCCAACTTCAGCTTAACTTCTTGCTAGTTGTGTGAACGTGGATGAATAAATTAAGCTCTGTGTAACTCACTTTCCTCACTATAAAGGGGGACTAATAATACGTTTCATGTAAATTAGGAAGGGTTAGCAATTTTTGCCTTTAGTAACAAGGTAGAATATTCTTTAAGTACTGGAGTAAATAAACGGAAATTAAAAACATGTATATATCATATATAATTGTATATGATTATATATTATATATAGTTATATGTATATGTGATATATGTAATAACTGGGATACCAGCTAATAAAAGGAAGGGGAAATTTAATATATTTCAGATCAATGTCTTTAGCACATTTGTTTTCTTGAATACCAGATAACTGATAGGTGATATCTTGCTCAAAGTAATATATATATATTAGTAACATTATTTTTAATCAGTTAGTAGTATTTTAAATGAAGTGACAGAAAAGCCAGTATTTACTATTTGTATTTTTTAAATTCTGGATTTTAAAATAATCGATGAAATTTATATCTGTCACACATAAATTTCTCTTTGTACAAGAAATTAATCTACCTTTCTACGTATGGAAGGAATATAAAAAAGTTTAAGTAAAGTCTTGGTTACTTTGAACAACTAATTGTTGATTACAATAATGGTGCATGAATAGAAATATGGATGCAATATAGTTTACATTGTCATGTTTCAAGGTCTCCCCCAAATATTATGTAATTTGGCTTATTAGTTGCACTGGTCTATTTCACTTGTCCTCATAGCAAGCAAGGTATTGAAATAGGAAATTATTTAAGCCAAGTAATTTCACTGGAAATAATTCAGTTCAATTGTAGTTTTTGAGTCTCTCCAGGACAAGTCAAAATACACCTTAACTTACAAATATCCAAAGTTCTGACCTTTTGATTTTTCATAACTTTTTTTTTTACTGACATGAGTTATTCTTCCCACCCTTTTCCAGTTAGTAATTTGGGTTCCTTCCTGAGGAGGATTTTTCCATGCAGACCACATAAAGCTATCCATCAACTTCTTCCCATGCTTAGGTTTTTATTCATCTTACCAACATCAATTTTTGTTGGAAATAAATCAGAAAGTTTGGGAAACTACAAATGGAAAAGATATGACATGTCAACCAGTATAACTTCCTACAAACAAGATTACTACTTATAATTTATTTAGTTTATTATAACTGACACCATCACAAGAACACCATTATCCTTTAATCATAGAGTGAGAATATTATCTTTGTTTAATGCTTAATATAATATTCAGGTTTATGTTTTCTCCCTTCACAGAGTTCGAGGAAAAAATGAAGAGAAATATTTTGGCTGCATAATTCTTCTCCCATCCCTGCCTGTGCCAAATCTTTTCCTTTGAGCCCTGAACCATTAATTCTTAGTGCACTCAGAGGCATTACTAAGCTAAAGGGGACTCTCTTCACCAGGGCAGAAAGCCATTTATCATTTACTGGAGAAGGGATAAAGAAAAGTATCCAAATATATTCTCTGGTTGAAAACAGCTAGCACCATGATCCTCTTAATTGCTATCTCCCACTTCCAAACTTTCTTGTCTATGACTCTCAACTCTCTCACCCAGTTATTCAGACAACATTCAAGTAGTTCATACTATATGGCAGGCATTTTCCTAAGCATAGGGTTTAAAAAATTGAAATTCTGTAATTCCAACCCTTAAAGTGGTGGGGAAAGAGATGGCAAACCACAATTGCATACTATGTAAAAAGTGATTTAATAGAGGAATGCACACAGAGTGATGAAGATATAAAAAGACATTACCTCTGGGATTACAGAAAGTCTTCAGAGAAGAAGTGATTGAGTTTTGACTTGATATTTGACTTGAAGAATGACTAGAAGGAATTCATTAGGCAAGATGGCCAAGCAAAGGGAACAGAGTATGTAAAAACTGAAAGCTGTGAGTGAGTGCAACACACTTGGCAAACATTTCTGAGTCACAGGATGCCTGGAAGGAAATAGTGAATGTAGAACTAGATATCGTAAGAGCTTTGAATTTTATTCAGAAATGTCTGATCTGAGCGTTTGGACAGTTTAAATAATAAGGGATACCTCAATCAAGTTTACATTTCTGAAAGTTTATTCATCTTATTGGTATAGTTCTTCTGCAAAGATATCATTTAAAATGTTTAAGTCTAGATGATGATAACCATATTCTATGGTGAAAAGGAAGTCAGGAGAAGCACCATGCAATGGCCAAGTAAGGAATTCTGAAAACCCTTGCTTCCATAAAAGTAATGTGAACAAAAGTAGTCAAAATTAACATTTCCAGAACTCTGGAAATTGACCACAGGCTTACAACAATACTGGGAGCATTTATTCAAGAGAAATGGATGATGTGGAAGTGATATCAGCAAGATGACTGTATAAGACATTCCTCATTGTATCCCCCCGTCAACAACAATTTGGAATCCATCCACAGACAAAAGTACCTCTGAGGGAGCTATGGGATCCAGCACCATATGCCAAGGAACCTGGAAGACCCACCCGAGCAGTGGGTAATAGGCATACAGACTTCGTCTTGGTAGTGGACCCTGCAGTGGTCTGTGAACTGGCTCTAGGTACTCTCAGTGCCCCCTCTGTCTGTGTTCTCTCCTGGAAAACACTGTATTGGAAAATTACTTATGGATAGGTGAGCTTTTATGGAAGTCCAGGAAAAGTTCCAGCACTTAATTGAAACAACAACAACAACAAAAACAATTTTGGAGGCATTAGAGGGGGTAAGAGGAAGCATTTGATTTTATCTATATCACCCCAACCCAAAGTGGCATAGTCCAATGCCAAGAAAGACCTTCTTGGCCGGAGATTTCTCCCAAGGAGGAAAGGAAGAGCCTTTGAGTGAGTACCCAGTTTTCCCAGCTGGGTGGGTGGTATGCTGCCACAAAGGCCCATTTCTCTCTCTCTTCATCCAAAATACTGTTTTGTGAGCTACAGGAGTTGGAGACACAAAAGAGGCTGGGAGAGTGGCAGGTAGGACTCTCGCAGGGCATTAAAGGGACATGGATCACACCATGGACTTTATAAAGAAGCTGCCCATGAGCCACTGGGGATGCCTCACCTGTAGATCCTCCCAGTGGCAGATGGGCACCACCAGCTCTGTGTGCCTCATCCACACATTTGTGGCCAACTCCTTGTGCATACTCCCGATGGTGGCAAAAGTGAGCTTTGGCAGAGGACTAGTGAGCAGAAAACTGGTCTGAATCCACAGCCCAGGGAGAGACCACAATAAGATCAATGGCTGACTTTTCATCAGAAACCATGGAAACTGGAAAGAATGAGATGATATTTTCAACGTCCTGAAAAAGACTTACCTGAGAATTATGTATTTTACAAAAACATTCTTCAAAAATAAAGGAAAAATTAATTCATTTTCAGACACTAAAACTAAAAGACTTTATCATTAGCAGATCTGCTCTACAAATATTAAAGGAAGTCCTTCAGGCTAAAATGAAACTAGATAATAACTTGCTTCAACATGAAGAAGTAAAAGCACTGATAAAGGTAATTACAGAAATTAATAAAGATTACGGTATATTTATCTTTTTGTTTGTAAATCTTTTATCTGATACAAAAGACAAATGCATAAATCAATAATTACAAAACTACGTTGATGAGATTATAATGTACAAAGATGTAATTTGTAGTATGATAGTAGCACAGAGGAGTGGGGAGGGAATGGACCTATATTGGAGCAAAGCTTTTATATAATATTAAAATTAAGTAGATATTTATTTGAACTAGATTGTTTCAGTTAAGATGCTAATTGTAATCCTAGGGCAATCACTCAGAGCAAACCTCAAAAAGTAGTAAAAGAAACAAAAGTTTTAAAATAGTATGTTACTAGAAAACCTCTATTTAACGCAGGAGGAAGCACTTATGGAGGGATAGAGGAATGGCAGCAACAGCAAAATAAACAACATAAGACTTATGGAAAACAAATAGAAAATGGCAAATGCAAATCCTACTTTCATAATTACATTAACTGTAGATGGGCTAAACTTTCCAATCAAAAAACATATTTGCAGAATGGATTTTTTAAAAAGATCCAACTATATGCTGTCTGCAAGATACAGAGACATTAATTCAAAGACAAGAATAAGTTGAAAGTATATGATGGAAAAATAAATACCATTCAAACAGAAACCACAAGAGAGTTTGAACGGTTATACTAAAATCAGACAAAATATACTTTCAGACAAAAATTGTTACTAAAGGCGAGAAATATTTTATGTTGACAAAAGAGTCTATTCATCAAGATGATAAAACTGTTATGAATTTATATATCCACTTAAGAAAAAAGAGTCCCCTCCAAAAATGAAGCAAAAACTGACAGAATTGAAGGGAGAGACAGACAATTCAATGATAATACTTGGAGACTTCAGTACCCCACTTTCAATAATGATTATAATAACTAGGCAGAATATGAAAAAAGAAAAAAAAGAATAACAGTATAACCCAGTTAGCCTTAACACACATCTGTTGATTGCAGCCCAACAATAGCAGAATACATGCTGTTTCTAGTGCACATGGGATATTCTCCAGGACAGATAATATGTTAAGCCGTTAAAAAAATTTCTGTAAATTTAAAAGGGTTGAAACCATAAAACATGTTCTCTGACCACAAATGACATATCAATAACAGAAGAATGATGAGTTCAAGTCTGACATGATCAAAGTATGAAGTCATATTTTTTAAGCAGAAAGAAAAATTATGAACATTTGTCTTTAAGGAAAATTAATTCAAAAAGTTTAGTATTCAGTAGAAAAAAGACTATATAATCATGTTCATAATGATAATTGGTAATTTATATAATCATTAGAATGACCAAATTTAAGAATTATTCTCAGCACCTCACATTCATGAATATATTTAACCTTTCATAAAACCTATGATAGAGGAGATATTATTGTATCTCCATTTCACAGATAAGGAAGTTCAGGATAAGGGATACCAATAACCTTGCACACCATTACACATACCACAGTTTATCAGTTCTCCTATTAATAGGCATCAGGGTTGCTTCCATTAAGGAGCTATTAAGAATTGTGTTGTCATTAACATTTGTACACACATGTTTTTGGAACTACATGTTCATAATTCAGGTCCTCTGAAAGTCAAACATTAAAATGGGATTAGGTGTGAAAAAGATTATTCATGGAAGTAGCTATGAAGGATAAAGGGAAGAATCAGAGAAGATGGAATAGCCTTCAGACCACAATTCAAATCTGATAGGAGAGGAAGGAGGGATGATTGCTAAGAGTACCAATATGCAGTGCTATCCTAATAAAGTTTTAGCGCACTGAAAGTAGGCCAAATTTGTAAATGTCATAAATCATATTAGTGAAGTTGCCTTCTATTCTTAATTCGCTGATAGTTTCTTATGAAAGGCATTAAATTTTATCAGTTGCAGTTTTGTGTCAACTGAAATAATCACATAGTCTTTTTTTTTTTTAGTTCTATCAACGTAGTGAATTACATTGATTTTCAAATGTTAAACCACCCTTGCTTTCCTGAGATAAGTCTATTTGATCATGATCTATTTTCTGCTTTTCCTGGAATATGTTTGAGAATCATTTAAAAAATCATGCCTGGTGATTCTTAAGTACATTAAAATTTGAGAACAAATGTAATCCGTTTGTATACCTTGCATATCCTTTATTATGACCATAATGTATATAGATAAAATTATGAGTTCACACCAAAACCTCTAATTCCTATGTAACAGAACAGTTTATCTAGCTTTCTCCATTGTGATATTTGTAAATACTCTCTCATACAGTGAATAATGTGGTACCCATTATTTATTTACTGAAGTATTTTCCCTGGATGTAAACAATTTTTCATCTTCCTGCCATCACGTCATCCTTGTGGATACCTCATCACCCCATCTGAGCTTTGACTCCCAAGGCATTGTCTACCCTCTTCCACATGAGTGCTCTCTTCAGCTTTCTTGGGCTTCAGCACCTCATACGGCGCAGCCCCTCCATTTGGACATTCTTCTCACCTTGCTCAGGCTCTGACTCTCCACTCAGGGTCACCCAGCTTCTTGCATAGAAACCCTAGTTAGCACATTTGGGCTCCAACAACTCATGCTGGGCTGTTCTTCTACATGCATGTCCTCCTCACCTTGCTTGGATTCTAATTGCCCACTTGCTTGGATATACTCCTTGCCCTTCTTGGGCTCTAATGTCTCACACCAGGCTGTTCCTCCTCAGGAACACACTTCTCACTCTGCTCTTTCTCTGACTCCCTGCTTTGGAACTTTGCTGTTTGTATTCCTTCCTCATCCCACTCAGGCCCTGACACTCTACATGGGGCAACCCTTCTATAGGGATGCCCTCTCACCTTGCTTAGGCTCTGACACCTCATGCCAGGCAAACCCTCATGTAGACACTCTTCTTAACCCAGTAGAACTCAGACAGTCTTTCCAAGGTATTCCTGCCATGTGGGCACACTCCTCACCCCACTTGGACTCTGACACCCCTCTCTGAGCCTCACATCTCCCATTATAATGCTGACATAGTCCCTTACCTTGATCTGCCTAATCTAAAGCTTTCAAGACAAAATTATTCATTAAAAGAAGTAAAGGGAAGAGAAGGTAAAGGAAGGAAGAGTGGAAGAGATAAAGAGGAAAAGGAAGCACTTGCCATAAACTTTTAGGACTAGAAGGAGGAACCAGAGGTGTTCTTTCCATACTAGAGAGAGTCATGCCTGATAAACAGTGTCATTGGATATACTACCTGTGAACAACACCTGTCAGTATTAATTAGTGTGGCCTTGGAGGATGCCAATTAAAAGTATTGAGATAAAATTCACATAATGTAAAATTCACCAATTTAAAATGTAAAGGTCAATAATGTTCAGTATATTCACAGACTTGTGCAATCATCACTACAGTCTAAGTTTAGAACATTTTCATCACTCCGAAAAGAAACTCTGTACCTGTTAAGCTGTCACTCCCCTTACCCCTCCACCCTCTGACATAGGCAACTACTAATTTACTTCCTTTTCCTATAGACTTGTCTTTTCTGGACATTTCATGCAAATGGATCCATACAAAATGTGGTGTTTTGTGCCTAGTTTCTTTTATTTAGCTTAATGTTTTCAAGGCTCATACATGTCATCACATGTATCAGTACTTTATTTCTTTTTATGGTCAAACATTATTTCATTGTAGGAATATGCCACATTTTGTTTATCTGTTCATCAGTTAATGGACATTTGGGTTGTTTCCATATTTTGACTATTAAGAATAATGCTTCTGTGGAATTCATGTGCAAAGATTTGCATAGACATATCTTTTTCACACCTTGTGTTAGTCTGCTCAAACTGCTGTAACAGAATACCACAGACTGAGTGGCTTAAACAACAGCAGTTTATTTTCTTACAGTTCTGTAGGCTGGAATTCCAAGATCAAGGTGCTGGAAGGACTGATTTCTGGTGAAATCTCTCCTCCTTACTTGCAGATGGCTACCTTCTCACTGTATCGACACACGGACTTCTTTCTGTGCACATATACTCCTGGTGTCTCTTCCTTTTCTTATAAAGACAGCAGATTATTTAGACTGGGGCCTCATCCTTATGACCTCATTTAACTTTAATTACTTCATTAAAGGCCTTATATCCAAATTGGGTCCCATTGAGGATTGGGGATTCAACATATGGATTGGGGTGGGAGACACAACTCAGTCCATAACTTTCTACAGTCTTGCCCCCTCCAAATTCATATTCTTCTTGTATGCCAAGTACATTCACCTCATCCCAGCAGCCCCAAAAGCATCAACTCCAAGTCCAAAGTCTTACCTAAATATCATCTAAGTCAAGTGTAACTGAAGCTCAAGGTGTAATTTGTCCTGAGGTAAAATTCCTCTCCAGGTATGAAACTGTAAAACTAGACAAGTTATGTGCTTCTAAACTACAGTAATAGGACGGGCATAGCGTAACCATTTCCATTCCAAAAGGGAGAAATTATAAAGAAGAAAGGGATAACAGACTAGAATTCAGCAAGGCAACTTGTGTTAGATCTTATGATTTCAGAATAATCCTCTTTGACTAGATGCTCTGCGCTTGGGGTCTACCACGGTGGTGACCACTCCTTCCAGGCCTGCTGGAATGGGGCCTCACTGTTAGGGCACATAGGGCACCAGCCCCATCCCGTTGGATCTGACTGGTGGCCCTGCCCTCTCAGCCATAGGCTATGACCTTGCCCCTGAGGCCCCAGACAGGAACAGCCTGGTCTACTGAAACCAAGGAGGTGGCCCTACCTTCAGTAACCTAGCAGGAGAGAGCCTTGCCCCCTGGGCCTGTGCACTCTTGGTCTGTGGTGGCAGTGAATTAATTACAATCCGTCCATAACAGGTACATACCTAGGAGAGGAATTACTGGATCATATGGTAACTATCTTTAACCTTTTGAGAAATTGCCAGACTCTTTTCCAAAGTGGTTGAACTATTTTACATCCTCAGCAATGAATGGGGATTCCAGTTTCTCCCCATCTTCAGCAATACTTGTTAGTGTTTGAAGCTTGTCATTTTAAAGGAACTCTTGAGCACACTCACTGCCATCATCGTTTTAACCACAACCTCTCTCACATTCTTTCCTCTGCCCTTTGCTGACTTGTTTTCCTTTCTCTATCATTCCTTCTCATCAAGCTAGTGCCAGCTGAGTCCCCAGAAAGCAAAACATAAAAGGGACCTTATGAAGCTATTTAAGGTCTTTATTTATTTATTGTTCTAGCTTTGTTTTTAATATTATGACATTTGCCATCACTTAGTTAATATGGTTTTGCAAGGCAAGATCTCTGAGGCCGGTTAATTTTGCTGAGACACTGTCACTACAGTTTCCATCCAGATAGTTTCTGGTTGCCTAGAAATTAGCTAAATGAGCCTCAGGCAAGGACTGTCCAATGTCAGAGCATGTATGTACACAGGAGAAAAGTACATTTAAAAAAATCAATACAACTAATTGATATAATAGCATAAATTATGTAATTGCTCAGTAATTTATGCTGTTTACCTAGCAAATTAGCGCATAGTTTTAAAACAAATTTATGCCCTTGTAATAACCTTTTCACAGGCAACAATATGGGACACATCTAGATACCGAGGAAAAAATAAACTAAGTAGAATAAATATTTTTTTATGTAGTTAACTGTGAATTTTTTTAGTAGCCCAAGTAAAACTGGTGCTTCTGGTTTCCAGCTGTGTATTTCCTGTCTGTAATTTTTTTTAATGGTTCTGTTTTGGTTCATAGTGGTCACATAAGCCTGGGATATCCTCTTTAACTTTCGGTTGAAGATTATCAGTATCAGACTGGAATTACATCATAAAGGATTACTGACTGATTCATTAGAGCTAGTGTAATGTTTCTTCAACTCATTAGATGTGTTTACTGTGAAGCTAGAGCTTCAGAGATTTTCTGATACACAGAGTTTTCCATGGCAACAGAGAATATCTTGTCATTTTATAATTTACTAGACTGAAGTAAGACCCAACCAAAGATAAAGTCAGCGGATGCTCACAACAGGAGGAACAAATTCCAGGCCAAAACTAAAGACATTATAAATGCCTAAAATTGCAGTCTTTATCTCTAAGCCAGGTGTTTCAAAACTGGACTGGTCCCAAATATTTTTTTTTTCCTTTTTGGTTATTGTTTTTCTAGAAGTTGAAAAGGATGTTAACGATAAGGCAGGTGTTAAGATAAAATTCCTCACTAGGAATGACTCATCAATAGCCAATCAGGGGTTCTGTATCTGAACATGACCAGGGGTGGTGGCTTGGCCATGGCTATGAAAACTCCCTTCAGTCCAGGAGAAAACAATATTTTTAAACAAAAGTTTGAAGTAATTTCCACTTAAGGGAGAAAAAAAATCTCCGTAGCCACTTGCCCCATTTAGATAACAAGGAATCTGTTACTATGTCACCTATAAAGTTAGCAGCTCTGATTTCAACTTTGCCATTTACATTGAAGTGCGTTATATCATTAATATTTAGAATTTTATAGGATGATAAATTAAATCTCTTAGTACATCTAAATTAAGCATGTCAAAATGAATTACTAAAGTAAAATATATTAATGAATGAGTCATTAATAAAAAGAAACAAACATAGAATTTAAGATGTTCAAGGCCAGTGTCTTCCAGAGCTACACCAAGTATTTTTTCTAGGAAGAAAATGGATTAATAAATAATACCAAGAAAGAAGTTTATAGGCCCCTTTTGTCATTTACCTCCTCAGGGAATTATGACAAGGAACAGTTGCCCTTGTTAACCTGTGAACATTTTTCTCTCCCATAGGTCACTGACTCTGGCTCAGGGCTCCAATTTTCCTTTCATTCATTAACCACATTGGGAAGCAGAGTTTCTAACCCTTTCCAGTCTAAATGTGGAACAATCACATCCCCTCACAATCAACTGCCAGTGTGCTGGGACCTTTACGTTTCACTGTGCTCTTGCAGTGACGCAAGTTTTTAACAATTGAAGGATATTAACTCAAAAACTTGTTTTCTAATTGGAGGAGCTCAAGGGATTTCAAATAAATGAACTTGTATAAACTGGAAGCTTGTACATGTGCCTTTCCAATTATTTTCACTCAAATTGGGGGAGAGGGCACTGCTAATCTCAGAAAGCAGATTTCAGAAATTATTTTAGCTATGAAGCCAACTCAGGATAACAAAATTGAGCAGCTGTGAACTGTTTGGATAGCTGAAAAGATATAACTTTGTTTTTTATCTCAGTAAAGATATCATGTATTCAGAACAGTGTAATTTAATTATTTTAATATGTGCATTTTTGTTAATCCACTAGATTATTTCCTTTTATTAGACCCATTGGAAAGAAGAAAAATGTCTAATTGAATTTTAGACTTCTGCTAGACCTTTTTCACTTTCCTCTCATTTGGATAACTTAATTGTGAATTTAAAAGCCACAAAGTATCCATTTGTAACAATTATGACCAAAATATTGTCTTTGTTAATAAAAAAGACACTAAGAAATTTATATTGTTAGCATTGTCAGGGAACATCTTCCCACACTGTTTCAATTAAATACATTACTTTCTGGAGATTGAAAGGAGTACATGAAACAGAGCTTTCTAGGAACTTTCAACTGTACAGTAGCATGGTCAGTTAAAGGAACTTGGTTTGGAAAAATGATGGGGAAATCCTCTATGTTCTTTGTCATTTCCTATTTCCCTCCACACAAGTGAGTAAGAAAGAGAGAGAATGGGATGTGGGGTGGGGTGGTGATTCTAATGGTTAATTAAGCCTTTAGTCAGATAATATTAGGTATTTCTTGAAAAGAACAAGATTTAAGCACTTACAATCTATAACTGATCTTCACAAGGGAACATATTCTTTAATAAAATATTTTATCATTCAGGAATAACTTTTTACATAAAGTGATATATTAATATATGAATATATTAGAAAATTCAATATTAAGAAGTTGCCATTTCTCTCTCTCTCATTCACACACACACACACACACACACACACACACAAACACTATATCTCCAATGGCAAAAGTGTCTTATACTTAAATAACAGTTTTTTCAGTCAACCCCTGGAATTAAGGCACTAACTGGACCAGTTGGCAAAGTATGCATATTTGGGTATAGAACTGAAGTAATTCACCATTCATTTAGCTTTTTAAAACTTTGTTTAAATTACAGAAGTAATTCATAAAGACATATCTCATAAAAGAGTCACACTATACATAACACAACTGGACAGCCAGTTCTGCAAGATTACCAGTAGTAGAATTTTTTGAAAAAGGGATATCTATATTTTTCATGCCCTTATTTTTTCTACAAATATTTATTTTGTAATATACTACAAATTACCAATTTACAATTTCACCAAGAGTATGTGACAGTGCCCATTTTTTCATAGCTATATTAAGACTCAATATTATTCATTAAATTGTTTTCAGTATTATGGACAAAAATATTTTTATTGCTTTTTTGATGTGTCTTTCTCTTATAAGTGAATTTGAGCTTCTTTCAATATATTTATTGATTATATATTACTTTTAATTTCTTTTTTATATACTTGTGTTCTTTAGATTGTTTTTATTTTTCCATTTACTTTTATCAGAGCTCTCTATATAGTCTCAATAGCTGCACTAAATGGTTTATTTGTTCATCATGTATTTACTAAAGGCACTTGTAACTTGTCAGTCACTGTTTTATGTCCTAGGAAAGCAGTACTAAACAAGACAATCCAGTAAGGGAAGACAGACTAAGAATAAACAAACAAATGAATACATAAGGTAATTGCTGTGAAGAAAGTAGATTATAAAAGAAAACTATACCAGAAACTCTCATTGCTGGTGGGAATACAAAATGCTACAACCACTTTGGAAGACAGTTTGCCAGCTTTTTACAAAACTAAACACACTCTTAGCATATGATTCAACAATAGTGCTCCTTAGTATATGCAAAAATGAGTTGAAAATGTATTAATATGTCCACACAAAAGGATGGATGTTTATAGAAACTCTATTCACAATTGCAAAACTTTGGAAGCAGTCAAGATGTCCTTCGTTGGTGAATGGATACGTAAACTATGATACGTTCAGAAAATGGAATATTATTCAGTGCTAAAAAGGAATGAGCTATCAAGCCATGAAAAGGCATGGAGGAAATTTCAATGCATATTATTAAATGAAAGAAGCTGAAAAGTCTACATACCGTATCATTCCAACTATATGACATACTGGAAAAAGCAAAACCATGGTGATGGTGAAAAGATCATTAGTTACCAGGAGCTGTGGGAGGTGGAGAGCAGGGGCAGGTAGGGATGAGTAGGCAGAACACGGCCTATTTTTAGGGTAGTGAAATTATTCTATCTGATACTATAATGGTGGATACATGTCATTATACATTTGTCAAAACCCATATGGTGTACAACATCGAGGACAAAGCATAATGTAAAGTCTGGACTTTTTGGGTAATAATGATGTCACCATAAGTTTATCCATTGTAATGACTTTACCACCACTCAGGTGTGGGATGTTGATAGTAAGAGAAGCTGTGCCTGTGTGGGGACAGAGGGTATATGGAAACTCTACACTTAACAGCTCAATTTTGTTGTGAATCTAAAACTGCTCTAAAAAATAAAGTCTATTAAAAAAGAACAAATTATAAAACAGGTTCTCATATTTCTTCTAATTTATTTGTAATTTTGCATTATTATATACACTGAATACTATTAGGTAAGATCTAACTTACATTTGTTAAATGGATAAGGAATTTCTACATGTTAAATTTCATAATGATTTGGAGAACTTTTGAAATCTCGCATTAACATGGGTCGGTATATGGACTCTGTACTATCCTATTACTTACATGTCCATACTTATGACAATACCAACTGGTTTTAATTACTTTGACTTTATAATATATTTCATTATCAGGATGCATATGGTATTGGTCAAGGATGTGGACTCTAGAATTAGACCACACAGTTACTAATGGTATGTATAACTTGGGCAATATACTTAGTCATCTAGTGTATCAAATAACTCATATGCCTAAGATATTAAGAGTTTTTAGCTATATTAAATAATATATATGTAAAGCTTTTAGATGAATGCATGACACAGAAGTGGTATTTATTACAATGTTTACTAATTCTGTGATTGTTACTATCATGTGATAGGGCAAGTACTCCCCTTCAGTGTTCTTATTTTTCAATAAACGTTTGATCTTTTAATTCATTTTAAAGTTCTGTCTTCCATATGATCTTGGGGAAAAAGAAAAAACTTGTTGCATTCTATAAAAAAGATAAAATTTGCTGTCTTGATTTATTTTGTAACAGGTTACAATTGAATTTATATATTAACTTGTACTTGAATGGGTGTTTTTATTTATATTGAATAAGTGTTGTCACTGTATTGTATCTTTCCATGCAGAAACATTGAATTTCTTCCCTCTTATTCAGTTGTTTATGCCCATTGGTGAAGTTTTCTCCATATAGTGATGACCTTTTTATGCTAATTTTAAGATTATTATTGTTTTGTTGTTGATGTTGTTGTTGTTTATGGAAACCACTCTCCCCCTTCTCTCATTTTCTCTCTACTTACAGTTTTTAACTTTTTATTTTTGGTCTAAGGGAAAATAAATAATTGATGTTGATATTACGTATGGTCACCTTTTTCAGCTTGCTTATTATCTAGTGGTTTTTCAGTTGATTCTTTGTATGCCTATTTTTAGGGCGCAATTATATTCCCCCAAAAGGTATTTTGAGGTCTTAATTCTCTGTACCTCATAATGTGACCTTATTTGGAAATAGGATCCTTGCAGACGTAATCAAGTTAAGATGAGGGCATTAGTGAGGGGAGGACCCTAACCTGGTATGATTGATGTCCTTACAAGAAAAGCAAAGCATCAGGTGAAGACAGAGACACATGGGGAGAATGCCATGTGACTACAGAGGAAAAGATGAGAGTGATACAGAGAAGGAAATTAAGGATTGAAAGTCACCACCAGAAAGTAGGAAGAGGGAAGAAAGGATTCTTCCCTACAGCCCTCAGAAGAAGCATGTCCCTGCCAACACATTGATTTTTTACTTCTAGTCTACAGAACTGTGGGCGAATAAATTCTTGTTGTGATACAACATTCAGTTTGTGGTACTTTTTTTTTTGGCTGTGTTGGCTCTTCGTTTCTGTGTGAGGGCTTTCTCTAGTTGCGGCGAGCGGGGGCCACTCTTCATCGCGGTGCGCGGGCCTCTCACTATCGCGGCCTCACTTGTTGCAGAGCACAGGCTCCAGACGCGCAGGCTCAGTAGTTGTGGCTCACGGGCCCAGTTGCTCCGCGGCACGTGGGATCTTCCCAGACCAGGGCTTGAACCCATGTCCCCTGCATTGGCAGGCGACAGGCTTAGAAAACAAATACACTTATGAAGACATATGACCTGCAAATAGAGTTTTAACCATTTCTAGGTATACTTAAGTCCTTTTTTCTTGTGTGATTACATTGCTCAAGATGTCCCCACAGTGCTAAAGAGTAGTGGAGATAATGGACAATAATCTTATTCTTGAATGCAGTGAGATTCTTGTTAGTGATTCACTAATAGTATGTTGCTTTCTGGCACTTCTATTAGATAACATTTATCAAGTTAAGAAAGTTTCCTTCAATTGCAGTCTGGCTAGCAAATTCCATTAAAATTGATTTTGGAAATTTTAGGGGGGGAATTTATTGAGAAAATCATATTACTTTTCTTCAGTCTTTCCCTGCAGTGACTTGATTTATAATATTCCCTCACTCTGAAACATTCTTATATTCCTGAAAGTGTTATTGATAATGCATTGTTATTTTACTATATTGCTTGATTCAATTTATTAACATTCTATATAGGATTTTTCATACAAGTTCATAAATACAATTGACCAATAGTTAATTTTATCTTTTTGTGTTCTTTTGGTTTGCTTCAGGATTATGCTAATTTTGTAAAATGAGTTGGAAAGTTTTATATCTATTTCCAGCTTTATTTCTCATTCCTGACATTATTTAGTGGTGTTTTTGCCTTTTTTCTTTTTTTTTCAGTCTTGCCACTTTATATCTATCTCTTTAACTTTCTCTTTAAATGATAGTGTTTGACGTTTTGATCATAACTACTCTTTAAATTAAAAAAAATTTTTTATTATAGTTGATTTACAATGTTGTGTTAATTTCTGCTGTACAGCAAAGTGTATCTTTAAAATTGTGTTCCCATCAATTTATTCCTTTTGCTTTAGACTGTTTTTTTTTTTTTTCGACTTCATATGAAGCTTGGATAACTTCATTTTTACATTTTCTTATTTATTTATTTATTTTTAGTAAATCAATTTATGGGTAAACGTTTTCTTTTGAGCATGACTTTGGTCACCTCCCAGAGATTTTAATATAAAGTATTCTTATCTTTATTTCTAAAGAGATTCTTATTTTCATCTTGATTTCTTCATTATCCCAAGAGATAAAATAATTTCTTTTAAAATTAATAAGTAGATATATTGATTGTGATTTTTATTTTTTTAATTTATTTTTAGTTTTTTTATTGTGATTTTTGAAAAATAATCCACATTATTTTTCCATGTGAGCCACATGGTCTCTACTTTTTGGAATCTATAGAGATTTCCTATCCTCTGTGGCCTAGTTCCTGGCTAATTTGTGAATTGCCCAACTTTAAAAAAAATGTTTTGTTTGTAGAATATAGATACACATTTTATGTTTATTATATATACATAATCATCTTTTTATTTGTCTTAAAATTTCTTTAGACAGTTTTATTTGTTAACTCTTCTTGTATTTTTTAAAACTATTTTAAAAAGTGTTTTTTCTTAACATATGTCTATTACCACTTTAGTCCTATTTATTGGATTTATTTTGTTGGGAATAATCTAGTAGTTCTCTTTTGGAAGGTCTGTGATTAGGAAATTTATGAGTATTTATGTTTTATAATGTCTTTATTTTTTCTTTCTATTGATTGATGGTTTGGATGGATAAAAGATTCAGACTTAAACTCACAATCATATTCTCTGAACTTCATAAATACTGTGCTTTGTGCTATAGCATCTGCCGTTGAGAAAGAAGCCAGATTCAGGTCTAATTCTTGTTCTTCTGTAGGCAAGCTATTTTTGTCTCTCAAGAAGCTTTTAACTTTTCTCTTTATACTCAGAGTTTTATATTTTACCATGCATTTCAAGAAGAATGTGTAGTTCTTTCTTCATTCATTCATGTTAGGATTTTGTTGTATGTGCATTTAATTTGAAGATGCCAGTTTTTATGGGGGAAATTTTCTTCTATGTTACTCTGATTATTGGTTTTTCTACATATATTTGGTGGTTCATTATTGTCTGCCCATTGTTTTATTTGATGACACTTGTTCAAATTTTATTAGAATTATTTCTGCTTGTATGAATTGGTATGATCAATTGTGGGAAATGGATAGAATATGCCTGTATGAGGTGTAATTGTAGTTTGTCTTCTGGATGTGGGGCTCCATCTCCTTTTAAAGATATTGTCCATATACCTTTGCTTCCTCTAGATTAGCCAAAGCAGGAGATAGAGGAAGGTCTAATTCCTGTGAGGTTTACAGTCACCTGAACAGCCCCTCTGGTTATCATTCTGCTCCTTACGTTCAGTTACTTTGCTCTATCGTCCATGACAGCTTGTCTGTAAGTATTTTGTACCATGTTAAGCCGCAGCTTCCCTCTTCATCTGATTGTGCCTGCTTTGTGTCTTACAGAAATTCCTCCTAATTTCTAATCCACTGGTGCAGGGCTGCTATATTATGCATGGCACCTTTTGAGTCATGCCCTGCATAGCCTGTTCATGCGTGTGTCATTGGGCCAGGCAGGCGTGGTTTTTGTTTTCCAGCGTTGTTGAGATTAAGTTATCAATGTAGAGATAGTTTTCTTCTCTATTAAGGATTTACTCAGGAAGCAAGCCAGAAGTATTTTATTAGTCTGACACCTTCTAACAGATCTCTTTATTGACCTTATCATTTGACTGTTGCTGTCATCTGTGCACCATAACCTAAAATTCTTTTTTTTTTTTTTAGTAGTATAGAAAGATCTTGCCCTGCCATGAACACAAGACTATTACTACAAGTAATCAGATAACATAAATTTCCCTCTTCTCTCTCTCTCTTTGTGTGTGTGTGTGTGTGTGTGTGTGTGTGTGTGCGTGCGTGTGATAAACAGTCCACTGTTTCTGAGGAAATTTGGAGTATGTTGACTCCAATCAAATAGTTATGTTCTTTTAGCTTTATCTAAAAATTAGAAGAAAATTATTATGAGTTAATTATTCAAGAGAAGCTATAAAGGAAAACAATTTACACTCTCAGTCTTTTGAGAAAAGCCATGGCTTGTCAAATTTTGATGTCTGAAATAATTAGTTTGACATGAAAGACTTTACCTGGCTTATGTACTGGAGGTAGTTTGATCGTGAGTACAATTTTTTAGGAAACATAAACATGGCTTTCTAGGTAATTAGAAAAGAACTTCTGGAAATGAGATGTGTTCCTTCCTATCCTTTACACTTCCTCTGCTATGGAAAATAAAAAAGCCCTTAGAATTTTTTTATCTTATCCGATCTGACTCCACACAATGAGTTACTGAAATGAACTTCCTCCCATACATAGTTCATTATTCTGCAGTACTTCACCATTAATCAATCCATCTGGAACTTTATCTAGTCACTAGCCAAAATCCTCCTCCTTCTTAAAGATGTTCTGACCCTCCTCTGAGTTTTCATTTCCTCCCACTCTGCCCAAGTGATGAGCTCTAACCTCTTCCCTCCAGATGTCACACCCACCTATTCCTCTGAGATAAAATATCTACAACAATCTTGCTTCACTGCCAACCATTCACAAGGTAAAAATGAATTTTCATATGTCCATCTCAAGCGTCAAAAGAACCCGCTTCAAATGGAAAGAATTGTATCTCTTTTTAAACTTATCATCACTCTACCAAATATATCAATTTGAATGCAAGAAATTATTTTAGTTTCAACTGTTCTTACAATTTTTTCAGTGTGCACACGCATGTACAGACACATACCATATTTATGATAAATTATATTCCAAATGACCCATTTCTATATATTAATTTATGAAAAAAATCATACTTTCATTTCTCTGAAATATTTGGAGGCAGGATTCCTCAGTGTAAGCTCATACATGCCTTATAGTTTAACTCTTCTCTTTATAATTTCTTATAGTATTGATTGCTTATAACACTAATAGAAGTATATAGTCTTAACAATAGAAGAGAACATAACAATTATATAATATAGCTTCCTACTCCCAGCATGGAAGCTTAAATACATCTAATTTTAGGTGCCTACTATTTTGTGATAAAATTTATTCGTTATTCAATCATGTAATCGAGAAGTATTTTTTGAGTGTTTTGCTATGTCCCAGGCTTAATGTAATGGCTGGCATAAATCAAGGGTCTGCACTTTCAAGGAAATTACATTTTAGTGGAAGAGACAGAGAATAAGTTAAAAAAAACAAAACAACAATACGTAAGTCAGTAATATAATATGATGGTATAATCTGGGATTTTGCCTACTTGCAAGTTAATAAGATAGGTAACCTGTTATTATTTCATGGTTGTTGGCAGAAGACATGAGACCTCTGGGTCAGAGACAATATTCTCTTTTATACCAGCAGAGATGGCAGTGTATTAATATATTTTGCGTGGGGATTATGCAGATGGGACCAGATAGATACTGTGCCCACATTAGTAGAGTTGTGTCACAACTGAGGAACAGTGAGTATGGGGAAATAACCATTTTTTAACAAGCAGTAAACATACATTTTTTTTTTGTCTCAGAGACATTAACTTCTCTCTCAATATTGCTTACTACCAACACAACTCTGAGATATGTCCCAGTTAAAAAGCTATCTGAGTTTTGCATTCTTTTTTTTTTATTCAAACAGAAAGTCACAAAAATTATAATCATCCTCACCAGTTCATTCAGTCCCATGTAATTAATTTTTGTTTTCACCTTGATCTTTTGTTAACACTTTTATGAATTCATCAGTTTTCCATTAGAGTTCTGAAAATGCTTATTCATTCAGTTCAGCAGTATAGTCAGTTACCAGAAACCTGTACTTGTCAGAGTCTTTTCCATGAATTCCTTGAAGATGAAACCCTTTTATAGGAACATTTTTGCAAAAGCATCAGAGTACACCCAGAACTGTCTGTAAGTGACAAAAGACTTAAAAAATGACCATGGTTAAAGATTTGATGAAAGTTCATAATAATGCAATTGACAAGGAAATTTAGTTATTTCTGAGATATACTTTTTAAAGTAATAACTAGAATTATGACTTACAACATTATACCCGAACATATAAGATTTGTAGAAATTTCATGTAATGTCTGAAACATTTATATTAACATATTTCCATACAAATAACCCAAAGAAAGTTTAGTATTAGTTGTTTATTTTTTTGTTTGTTTTTGTTTTTTGTTTTCTTATACTGCAGGTTCTTATTAGTCATCAATTTTATACACATCAGTGTATACATGTCAACCCCAATCGCCCAATTCAGCACACCACCATCCCCACCCCACCGTGGTTTTCCCCCCTTGGTGTCCATACGTTTGTTCTCTACATCTGTGTCTCAAGTTCTGCCCTGCAACCCGGTTCATCTGTACCATATTTCTAGGCTCCACATACATGCGTTAATGTACGATATTTGTTTTTCTCTTTCTGACTTACTTCACTCTGTATGACAGTCTTTAGATCCATCCATGTCTCAACAAATGACTCAATTTCGTTCTTTTTTATGGCTGAGTAATATTCCATTGTATATATGTACCACAACTTCTTTATCCATTTGTCTGTCGATGGGCATTTAGGTTGCTTCCGTGACCTGGCTATTGTAAATAGTGCTGCAATGAACATTCGGGTGCATGTGTCTTTTTGAATTATGGTTTTCTCTGGGTATACGCCCAGTAGTGGGATTGCTGGATCATATGGTAATTCTATTTTTAGTCTTTTAAGGAACCTCCGTACTGTTCTCCATAGTGGCTGTATCAATTTACATTCCCGCCAACACTGCAAGAGGGTTCCCTTTTCTCCACACCCTCTCCAGCATTTGTTGTTTGTAGATTTTCTGATGATGCCCATTCTAACTGGTGTGAGGTGATACCTCATTGTAGTGTTGATTTGCATTTCTCTGATAATTAATGATGTTGAGCAGCTTTTAATGTGCTTCGTGGCCGTCTGTATGTCTTCTTTGGAGAAATGTTTATTTAGGTCTTCTGCCCATTTTTGGATTGGGTTGTTTGTTTCTTTAATATTGAGCTGCATGACCTGTTTATATATTTTGGAGATTAATCCTTTGTCCGTTCATTCGTGTGCGAATATTTTCTCCCATTCTGAGGGTTGTCTTTTCATCTTGTTTATGGTTTCCTTTGCTGTGCAAAAGCTTTGACGTTTCATTAGGTCCCATTTGTTTCTTTTGTTTTTATTTCCATTACTCTAGGAGGTGGATCAAAAAAGACCTTTCTGTGATTTATGTCAAAGAGTGTTCTTCCTATGTTTTCCTCTAAGAGATTTTTAGTGTCCGGTCTTACATTTAGGTCTCGAATCCATTTTGAGTTTATTTTTGTGTATGGTGTTAGGGAGTGTTTTAATTTCATTCTTTTACATGTAGCTGTCCAGTTTTCCCAGCACCACTTATTGAAGAGACTGTCTTTTCTCCATTGTATATCTTTGCCTCCTTTGTCATAGATTAGTTGACCATAGGTGTGTGGGTATATCTCTGGGCTTTCTATCTTGTTCCATTGGTCTGTGTTTCTGTTTTTGTGCCAGTACCATATTGTCTTGATTACTGTAGCTTTGTAGCATAGTCTGAAGTCAGGGAGTCTGATTCCTCCAGCTCCGTTTTTTTCCCTCAAGACTGCTTTGGCTATTCGGGGTCTTTTGTGTCTCCATACAAATTTTAAGATGATTTGTTCTAGTTCTGTAAAAAATGCCATTGGTAATTTGATAGGGATTGCATTGAATCTGTAGATTGCTTTGGGTAGTGTAGTCATTTTCACAATGTTGATTCTTCCAATCCAAGAACATGGTATATCTTTCCATCTGTTGGTATCATCTTTAATTTCTTTCATCAGTGTCTTATAGTTTTCTGCATGCAGGTCTTTTGTTTCCCTAGGTAGGTTTATTCCTAGGTATTTTATTCTTTTGTTGCAATGGTAAATGGGAGTGTTTCCATAATTTCTCTTTCAGATTTTTCATCATTAGTGTATAGGAATGCACGAGATTTCTGTGCATTAATTTTTTATCCTGCAACTTTACCAAATTCATTGATTAGCTCTAGTAGTTTTCTGGTGGCATTTGTAGGATTCTCTATGTATAGTATCATGTCATCCGCAGACAGTGACAGTTTTACTTCTTCTGCTCCAATATGTATGCCTTTTATTTCTTTTTCTTCTGATTGCCATGGCTAGGACTTCCAAAACTATGTTGAATAATAGTGGTGAGAGTGGACATCCTTGATCTCGTTCCTGATCTTAGAGGAAATGCTTTCAGTTTTTCACCATTGAGAATGATGTTTGCCGTGGGTTTGTCATATATGGCCTTTATTATGTTGAGGTAGGTTCCCTCTATGCCCACTTTCTGGAGAGTTTTTATCATAAATGGGTGTTGAATTTTGTCAGAAGCTTTTTCTGCATCTATTGAGGTGATCATATGGTTTTTATTCTTCAGTTTGTTAATATGGTGTATCACATAGATTGATTTGCATATATTGAAGAATCCTTGCATCCCTGGGATAAATCCCACTTGATCATGGTGTATGATTCTTTTAATGTGTTGTTGGATTCTGTTTGCTAGTATTTTGTTGAGGATTTTTGCATCTATATTCATCAGTGATATTGGTCTGTAATTTTCTTTTTTTGTAGTATCTTTGTCTGGTTTTGGTATCAGGGTGATGGTGGCCTCATAGAATCAGTTTGGGAGTGTTCCTTCCTCTGCAATTTTTTGAAAAGAGTTTGAGAAAGATGGGTGTTAGCTCTTCTCTAAATGTTTGATAGAATTCACTTGTGAAGCCATCTGGTCCTGGACTTTTGTTTGTTGGAAGATTTTTAATCACAGTTTCAATTTCATTCCTTGTGATTGGTCTGTTCATATTTTCTGTTTCTTCCTGGTTCAGTCTTGGAAGGTTATACCTTTCTAAGAATTTGTCCATTTCTTTGTGGTTGTCCATTTTATTGGCATAGAGTTGCTTGTAGTAATCTCTTAGGATGCTTTGTGTTTCTGCAGTGTCTGTTTTAACTTCTCCTTTTTCATTTCTAATTTTATTGATTTGAGTCCTCTCCCTCTTTTTCTTGATGAGTCTGGCTAATGGTTTATCAATTTTGTTTATCTTCTCAAAGAACCAGCTTTTAGTTTTATTGATCTTTGCTATTGTTTTCTTTGTTTCTATTTCATTTATTTCTGCTCTCATCTTTATGATTTCTTTCCTTCTGCCAACTTTGGGTTTTGATTGTTCTTCTTTCTCTAGTTCCTTTAGGTGTAATGTTAGATTGTTTATTTGAGATTTTTCTTGTTTCTTGAGGTAGGCTTGAATAGCTATAAACTTCCCTCTTAGAACTGCTTTTGCTGCATCCCATAGGTTTTGGATCATCGTGTTTTCATTGTCATTTGTCTCTAGGTATTTTTTGATTTCCTCTTTGATTTCTTCAGTGATCTCTTGGTTATTTAGTAACGTATTGTTTAGCCTCCATGTGTTTGTGTTTTTTATGTTTCTTCCCCTGTAATTCATTTCTAATCTCATAGCGTTGTGGTCAGAAAAGATGCTTGATATGATTTCAATTTTCTTAAATTTACTGAGGCTTGATTTGTGACCCAAGATGTGATCTATCCTGGAGAATGTTTTGTGTGCACTTGAGAAGAAAGTGTAAGCTGCTGTTTTTGGATGGAATGTCCTACAAATATCAATTGAATCAATCTGGTCTATTGTCTCATTTAAAGCTTCTGTTTCCTTATTTATTTTTATTTTGGATGATCTGTCCATTGGTATAAGTGAGGTGTTAAAAGTCCCCCACTATTTCTGTGTTACTGTCGATTTCCTCTTTTATAGCTGTTAGCAGTTGCCTTAGGTATTGAGGTGCTCCTATGTTGGGTGCATATATATTTATAATTGTTATATCTTCTTCTTGGGTTGATCCCTTGATCATTATGTAGTGCCCTTCCTTGTCTCTTGTAACATTCTTTATTCTAAAGTCTATTTTATCTGATATGAGTATAGCTACTCCAGCTTTCATTTGATTTCCATTTGCATGGAATATCTTTTTCCATCCCCTCACTTCCAGTCATTATGTGTCCCTAGGTCTGAAGTGGGTCTCTTGTGGACAGCATATAGATGGATCTTGTTTTTGTATCCATTTAGCAAGCCTGTGTCTTTTGGTTGGAGCATTTAATCCATTCACGTTTAAGGTAATTATCAATATGTATGTTCCTGTGACCATTTTCTTAATTGTTTTGGGTTTATTTTTGTAGACCCTTTTCTTCTCTTGTGTTTCCCACTTAGAGAAGTTCCTTTAGCATTTGTTGTAGAGCTGGTTTGGTGGTACTGAATTTCTAACTTTTGCTTGTCTGTAAAGCTTTTGATTTCTCCATCGAGTCTGAATGAGATCCTTGCCTGGTAGAGTAATCTTGGTTGTAGTTTCTTCCCTTTCATCACTTTAAGTATATCATGCCACTCCCTTCTGGCTTGTAGAGTTTCTGCTGAGAAATCAGCTGTTAACCTTATGGGAGTTCCCTTGTATGTTATTTTTCATTTTTCCCTTGCTGCTTTCAATAATTTTTCTTTGTCTTTAATTTTTGCCAATTTGATTACTAAGTGTCTTGGCGTGTTTCTCCTTGGGTTTATCCTGTATGGGACTCGCTGTGCTTCCTGGACTTGGGTGGCTATTTCCTTTCCCATGTTAGGGAATTTTTTGGCTATAATCTCTTCAAATATTTTCTCTGGCCCTTTCTCTCTCTCTTCTCCTTCTGGGACCCCTATAATGCGAATGTTGTTGTGTTTCATGTTGTCCCAGAGGTCTCTTAGGCTGTCTTCATTTCTTTTTCATTCTTTTTTCTTTATTCTGTTCCGCAGCAGTCAATTCCACCGTTCTGTCTTCCAGGTCACTTATCTGTTCTTCTGCCTCAGTTATTCTGCTATTGATTCCTTCTAGTGTAGTTTTCATTTCAGTTATTGTAGTGTTCATCTCTGTTTGTTTGTTCTTTAATTCTTCTAGGTCTTTGTTAAACATTTCTTTCATCTTCTCGATCTTTGCCTCCATTGTTTTTCCGAGGTCCTGGATTATCTTCCCTATCATTATTCTGAATTCTTTTTCTGGAAGGTTGCCTATCTCCACTTCATTTAGTTGTTTTTCTGGGGTTTTATCTTGTTCTTTCATCTGGTACATAGCCCTCTGCCTTTTCATCTTGTCTGTCTTTCTGTGAATGTGGTTTTTGTTCCACAGGCTGCAGGATTGTAGTTCTTCTTGCTTCTGCTGTCTGCCCTCTGGTGGATGAGGCTATCTAAGAGGCTTGATGGGAGGGACTGGTAATGGGTAGAGCTGACTGTTGCTTTGGTAGGCAGAGCTCAGTAAAACTTTAATCCACTTGACTGTTGATGGTTGGGGCAGGGTTCCCTCCCTGTTGGTTGTTTGGCCTGAGGCAACCCAACACTGGAGCCTACCTGGGCTGTTTGGTGGGGCTAATGGCAGACTCTGGGAGGGCTCACGCCAAGGAGCACTTCCCAGAACTTCGGCTCCCAGTGTCCTTGTTCCCATGGTAAGCCACAGCCCCCCCACCCCCCCACCTCTGCAGGAGACCCTCCAACACTAGCAGGTAGGTCTGGTTCAGTCTCCTATGGGGTCACTGCTCCTTCCCCTAGGTCCTGATGTGCACACTACTTTGTGTGTGCCCTCCAAGAGTAGAGTCTCTGTTTCCCCCAGTCCTGTCGAAGTCCTGCAGTCAAATCCCACTAGCCTTCAAAGTCTGATTCTCTAGGAATTCCTCCTCCTGTTGCTGGACCCCCAGGTTGCGAAGGCTGATGTGGGGCTCAGAACCTTCCCTCCAGTGGGTGGACTTCTGTGGTATAAGTGTTCTCCAGTTTGTGAGTCACCCACCCAGCAGTTATGGGATTTGATTTTACTGTGATTGCGCCCCTCCTACCGTCTCATTGTGGCTTCTCCTTTGTCTTTGGATGTGGGATATCTTTTTTGGTGAGTTCCAGTGTCTTCCTGTCGATGATTGTCCAGCAGCTAGTTGTGATTCTGGTGTTCTCGCAAGAGGGAGTGAGAGCACGTCCTTCTACTCTGCCATCTTGGTTCCTCCCCAGTTTTGCATTCTTGACATGCCCAGCAAGATGTGTGGAAGCACAAGTGACCCTTGATGGTGATTTCCCAAAAGATGGAAGGTGATAACTGCTATCGAATAAAGAATAAGTTATATCAGGGTCATTAGGACAGGGGAGGCTGGAGAGGGCATGGTAATCTGCAGAGTTTAAGAGGTTGGTCAGTGTAGATAGACTAGGCTTGGTTATGCTCTAGTCATAAACAATTCGAAATCCTAGTGGTTTATGGTGACAGAGATTTTTGTTTCATTCACCATACATGTCCACCATCAACTGTCAGGATACCTCATTCATGGCAGTCATCGTTTCTCTTGTACCCACACCAATGGAGCAAGAACAATGTTTTCCTAGTCATAATATTCGATGAAAAGGGGAATAGAGCAAAGCACAACCTATCAAAGCTTCTTTCTCACGTATGTCTCATTAGCCAATGCAAGTCAGATGGTCAAGCCCAGCTTTATATTAGGGAGGAGAATTGGATGCTGATAATAAAATCAACCACAGTAGTCTTCATTGAAAAGGTGAAATTTGAGCAAGTACTTGAAAAAATTAAGAGTCTAACCAAATCGATATATGGGGAAGGGAATTCTAGGCAGAAAGAAAAACTAGAGAAAAGACTTTAAGGTGACAGTGTGCCTGGGATGTTGGCAGACTATCGGTGAGGCTACTGAGGATGGAGCAGAACAAAAGAGGGGAGAATTATTCTGCTGAGCAAATAGAAAAAGTCCTTGTAAGCCACTGTAAGGGCTTTCTGTAATACTTTGAGTGAGATAGGGAATCACTACTGTGTAGGGAATAAACTGTAGGAGAGAAAGGATAGAAGTAGGAAGATTTGTTAAGAGCTAAATTAGTCATACAAGCAACTGTAATAGTGGCTTAGACCAGGGTAGTATCAGGTACTATGGTAAAGAGATGGATGTTGCATATACTTTGAAGGTATCACCAATAGGATTCTGATAGATTGCATATGGGGGACTAGGGAAGGGAAAGAGAATGAGAGAGAGGCTCATCATGTCATACTTGAAAAGACTATTATGAAAGATAATGTGTGCTGTAAAATTCACATTACATTCATACTAATGTGAATTAATAATATATTCTTAATCTTCTTTATATTTAAGATATTTTGCCTACTTTTTTTTCTATCAATCAATTTCTGAAGGCCAGTTATTAAAAACGTCCCAGTATGATTTTGCAGAAGAATTTAGAATTGTCATATCTTCCTATTGGATTGATCACCATTATGAAATCTCTCTCTCTCTGTTCCTAGCAATATTTCCTGATTTAAAGTGTGTTTTATCAGATATTAGCATAGCCATATCAGCTTCCTTTTGTTTAGAGTGTACGTGGCATATGTCCAACATGTTCACTTTTAAACATTTAAGGGCTATGTCGTATACAGCTTATAACTGAGTTTTGTCTATTTATTTCTCCAGTTTGACAATTTTGAATTCTAACTGGATCATTTCATTAATTTACATTTAAAGTTTTACTGATATATTTGTATTGAATTCAGCATTTTATATTCCCTATTTTCCTAATGGTTTTCTTTCTTTTTTAAATTTTTAATCTTTTAATCTATATATTTTGTTATTTTATTTTCCTGCTCTCAGTTTGTTAGTTATGTTATTTCTTAATTATTTTTTTGTAGTTACCCTAGAGATCGCAGGATTTGTCCTTGATTTATTAGACTCTTTTTCAAATCAATACATTTACCACTTTCCAGAAGTACAAGGATCTTCTTTATTTTAACCCCATTTAACTATCTCCCTTTACTTTTTTCTATTTTGGTAACATATTTTAAATCTGTATATATATTTCACACCATGTCAGATATTTTTACCGTTGCTTTTTACAGTCAATATTCACTTATATTTACCCTTATATTTAACCTTTCTGTTGTTTTTCATTCCTTCTTACATTACCATGTTTTAATCTTGGATCATTTTCCTTCTGCCAGAAAATCCCCTTTAGTATTTATTTTAATGCTAATTTCTTACTATTGCACTTTTTGGCCTGAAAATTACATGTATTTTCCCTTCATTTGTGACGCTTACTTTTGCTGATTATAGAGTTGTAGGTTGCTACTACTGCTTTCAAAACTTTAAAGATGTCATTCTACTATCTTTTGTCTGCTGAAAAGTCTGACTTTAAGTCTCCTATTACACCTTTGAAAGTAATGTGTTTTTTTCTGGCTGCTCTTAAAATAATCTCTTAGATTTTATTGTTCAACAATTTTTCTAGCCCATAATGAGGTGTGGTTTTTTTGCTTATATCCTGCTTAAAGTTCATAATATTGAATACCTAACTTAAAATAATGTATTTTTTTTGTTGTAGAATTTCCATTTGGTTCTTTTTATAAATTCTACATTTATATTGAAATTCTCTGTTTTGTACCTATTTTTCTCAAACATATTAATCATAATTCTTTTAAAATTTATATCTGGTAAGTCCAGTATCTGTGTCACCTATGTGTTTGTTTCTAGCAACTGGATTTTTTTCTCCTGATTTTCAGTCATTTGGTTCTATCTCTGGGACACCTGGTAATTTTTTATTGCATGCTAAACTTTGCATATAAAAAGTTATGGAGTCTTTTTCTTGCATCAGAGATTTAATTTTTATCTAGCAAAAAATTAGGATATGGGTGGGTTAAGCTGTTTCAACTAAAAATTAAAAATAATTTTTATTTAGATTTCAGTGTGTTTGAAAGCTGGCTTGTTTCTGTTGTGCTCTTAAACCTAGGAAGGGTCCTCAGTTGATGAGGGCCCTCTTTCCTTACAGGGCAGTAAATTCCTATTTTTTCTCTCTGTAACATTGGGAGACTCATAAAATCTGTTTCATTTTTTAACTCCTTACCAGCTATTTTCTAATTTCTTTTTTTGTAAATATGGCCCACACAGAGTAGCTTAGGAGTTAGGAAATCCCTTAAGGGGAAATAGTACAGAGAATGTTAGGCTGTGATTCTCTTTATTAGCTCTGTGATTCTCTTCATTATCTGGGATCTTGGAATCTTGAATCTTGGCTGTCTTGGTGGTCTAGAATTCCAATTTTTTATCTCCTTAACCTAAGTTGATTGCTAAAATCTTTAACCTGATATTTTCTGCCTCTTTGCTCAATGCTTTGAATTACCAAATGTCCCAAGGGGAAAATAGCAATGGCAAATGTATGTCTTATTTTGATGCATTTCTTCTCTCTCCTAGGTCCCCTTGTTTGTTCGCCAGTCCCTCTGTTGGCTGTGTTTTACATTTGTGTTTTTGTGTTTGACATTTTATTTAGCCTTTTTTCAGTAGTTATCCTTAGCAGCAGCCTTAGTCTGATATAACCTACATTGTTACAGTAAGCATTCCAACATTTATTTTACATATTTTAAAAGTTGGATTGCATGTTTATGAGTCAGATTAAGAAAATCAAGTTTACTACTTTTCTGACTCCCAACTATTAGCAAGTTAGTTACTCTTGGCCTGAGTTTCCTCATATGTAAAATGAAGATAACAGAGTTGCAACATTACAGAATTGTTGTGAGAAGGTTTAGTTGGCCCTGTGTATCTGCAGATTCTGCATCCACGGGTTCAATTGCAGATCAAAAATAATCAGAAAAAATTCCAAAAATCAAAACTTGAATTTTCTGCACACCAGTGACTATTTATATAGCATTTACATTGTAATAGGTATTAAAAATAATGTAGAGATGATTTAAATATGCAGGAAGATGTACATAGGCTATATACAAATACTGTGCTATTTTATATAAGGAACTTGAGCATCCACAGATTTTGGTATAGGCAGGGCAGGGGCGGGGAGTGGCCTGGAACTAATCCCCCTGCAAATACAAAGAGATACCTGTATAAGAGTTATATATTCAATATGCTAAGCATTGAGTGTGGCACTTGTGAAGCACAAAGACAAGTTACAAACATGAATATCAGTCAGGTTCTGCTCTAAAAGTACTCATCACTCAGCAGAGTAGAGATGTCATATTACTTTTTAAATTAACCCTTGTCAGTGCTTAGCAATTAAAACGTTTTTTAGTAGTCAAAAAATAATAACAATCCATATCACATAACAATCACTGAGAATCTATTCAGTGATTGTTGCAAAGTTTACTAAATTGTATTTAAATTTTTTTCTTTTTAAAATCTGTCATTTTTCTGTCTCCTGTCCTGTGAGACCTCGGCTGCTCTGCAAAATTTCCCTAATATTATCTGTAGTAATATTATACTATATATGCTTCTTTGGAGCCGTTTGGCATACAGTTTTATACTGTTGTTTATTTAACTTGTACTTATATTTTCTCTCCAACAAAATTTTACATTCCTAATGGAAACCATCACTTTTGTGTTATCGTTGATAACATTCCTTTGAGCAGAGTGTAGAGTGCATCATTGTCATTCAGTAATTATCTGTTGAATTTAACTGGGGCATGAGTTGAAAGAAAGAAATTGGAAAAAGAGAGACTCCCACTTCAGTTTAAAAAGTTGAGAAGATGTACGGGGATTCACGGTTCTTAAGGCTGTGCTTTCAAGAAAATATTTCATTTCTATGCACTTTGATCACCAGAAGATGTAAAAATGTTAAGTCTAGTAAAAGAGAACATTTATTTTATATATTCAAAAGATAGAAAATACTTCCAAATTACAGATTTATTAATTTCAGAGACCAATTGTAGCTTGTATTAGGAAACATTAGCCTGTACTAACATATGAGAGCCATTGCACTATAAAAATCACATTAACATCTTTTTGTTACTTGAAAAAAATTGATCTTATAGTTTGGTTTTATGATTAAAATTTCCAGGCTCTTTGGTAAGAGAGATAATTCCAGGAAGGCGTAAACTGTGAAAGCCTCTCTTTAAAGGCCTCTTGGCTGCGCTGGTCCATTAGACCATTCTTAAGACAAGGCCTGGCTTGTTAAACTAAGAGACTTACCTGGAACAGAACTTTGTCTAGCTCTGTCTCAGTTCTTTGTCTAATTCTAGTTTTGATAAACTCCATATAAGAATTGGAGAGTGTCTTTACTTACACTATCTACATATGACCTTTCTTCAGATCTTCCTTGCTTTCAGATTCTTTCCACAGAGGGCTCAAGTTTGAGTTTTCTATTTAGGCTCCCTCTATAATTCTAGTAATTGCCAATATGAAGCTTTTACCAATACGGTGTAATAATTACCTAAAATTCTCCAGAGAAGCTCTTTCTCTCTAGCTTTTAGGGGATGCCTTGGCCACAACATAGTCTAAAAACCAAACTTTCATTAAAAGGGATGAACCCAAGCCTATCTGAGGGAAAGATATAGGAATACTATAAATAGTAATTTAAACACTGTATACTGTTCTAGGATTAGTCTTGGTTTTGGATTGGCAATTAGAGTAAGATACACAATCGACTTCACCCAACACCAAGTTGGCTTAGCTTTAAGAAGGAACACATTACAAGAAAAAATACAGCATCAAAGCAATAGCATAGAACTCCCAGACACAATTTCCAGTGTCCTAATATTTCACATTTGTATTGCATGTGTTCATGAAAGACTAGGCTAAGCTGTCATTCTGGGGCCTTTCATGTTTAATACCTGCTTAGTCACTTAGCTCCTTCAGAAGTATGTGACTCTCCTGTTTCTTCCTATTCTCTGTGTCTATCATCAGTACCTTCTACATATTACTTGGGAACAGGGGCTTGGTAGCCTTTGGCCTAACTAGTTTCCATTTATCTTAGATCCAATATAGATAAACTGCTAATAGTTAATTGAGTTAAAAGCAGAATTGTCCAAAGATCAAACCCTCTGGTGTCCTGAGACCAAAGGAAAGGCCACAGAACCAGCTATTAACCCACTATACAAGAGTGCTTATGAATTTATGAATAATGAACAAAAATAACATCTAAAAGTGTCAATTATTTTGTAATTAGTTAATGATATTCAGTTAAGGAAACATTCATCTATCACTTCTATATTTTTGCATTAAACTTGCAGCTAATGGAAGGATTTTCATTCTTTTAGATTGGTAGTTTAAGTCCAAAATGGGTTCTGTTATCAAATGTTGGAACCATATTTTTAGTAGAATGCTACAGTGACTTCACATTGGAATAGTTATGTGTTTTACTAATATTAGCAAGAAAACGTTTGATAGCAAATAAGCTGGTATGAATGTGTTTCACTATCTATGTCTTTATGTTCAAAATATTTGTACCAAATGAGGTTCAGAATGAAGAAAAGTTTCTTCTTTACTTCAGTTATTGACAACAATAAATAATCTGAGATGGAGCAGTAAAAAAATCTGAGCTTAGTTTTCTTTAACAAGATCAAAGTAAAACGTTATCTGTCATAGCATGGTTAACAAAAATATTTCAAAATTAGTAGCATTTGTAATATGTTTAAATAACACATTCATAAATTTTTTTAGTCAAAATACTGAAAATATGAAGTACCATTAACTAGCCAACATAATACTTATGGTACTGTTATTGAAAATTATAAAACTATTGGCAGTTTTGAATCTCTCTTCCGTTGCAGTCATTCCAAGAAAGTGCCTATGTACTTGGGTCTGAACATATCATTATTGATCTCTGAATAATCTGGTCAGTATTCGATGAAATTCTTCTGGAAGTCTTCCCAGTATTAGGTGGCAGTTGTTCTATAAGAAGGGGCATATAGAAAAGCCAGTTCGCTTGCCAGGCTCCATAAGTGGTATTTAAGAGAGGCCTGTGACTACTTTGATTTTACAGATTTCACTAGGTGATAATTTCTCAGCTATCAGAATTAATGAAAATTCAGGACATGTCAAACTTCAGGGGATATAAAACCTCACATAAAAACACTTTAGAAGAATTCAATAACCTTCCCAAGTGACAAATCAGGCCTTTCTTTACATACATTAGAGGGAAAAGAGAAGATAGAAGGTGAAGATCGGTATGGGAGGCAAAGCTGGATCCAAAGCTTCTGACAGATGTATTTTGATCCTCTACTGCACATGAACATGGATCAGTCTCATTTAATTAACTAGTCCTTCTCACACATTCCGTAAGAATGGAACACATGCTAGATCTCTTGCAGGATATGGTAACTGAAAGAGTAAATGGAAGTACAGAGCAAGTAGAGTGATGCTTGCCAACTTCACAATCTAAGATAACATGTATGTCCATCCATGACCCTTCATCAGCCCTTATTCTAGAAGTTCTAGAAGGTGCTGACCACACTTTAGGCAATTCAGTTTTCACTGCATTATTCTTTAGGACCAGCATCTGTGAAGGTGATTGAAATAGTATATTAGAATATTCTCTGTAAAAGGCAGGAGGGAAAATAACTCTGGCATATGTAGATTGAATTTTTCCTTTCCCCTAAGAAATGCACGTCTCACTTAGCTAAAGAGAGAAACATTCTTCTTTGTAAGCAACAGCTCTAAAGCTTTTTTGAACTTGCTTAGGAACAGTATGTGTATCTTCCAAGGTCATTTCTGTGTACCTGGGATAATCCTGAGGTATTTACCTCAGCTTTCTTTGTGGCTTCAATGAGAACACAACAACTCTTGGATGCAGATGAATGAAGGGTTTTGAAGCACTGGTGCTTTGTACTATAGGTAAACCTTTAGAAGGTAGCACATTCATTTAGAACAGGTCATGCATCTGTCCATATATTTAAAAGTTTTTGCTCCATGACCTATGGGTTTCAGCAGCAAATTGGCCTGATACCACTTTTCATCCATTTTTTACACTGCACTGAGAAACGCAGCCTAAAATAAAAAGACTGTGAAGCATAGCCATGGGAGCCTCTTCTTTTACTAGGGCTGTCCTCTGGAAGCACTTTTCCCCTCCCTAAAGAACTTATGCTTTTACCAGCTAAACTTAAAATGGGTCTCTTCCATGTCCATTTCCTGCATATTTTGTTCTTGATCCAAAACATTTTTTTCTCTGCCTTTCATGTTAGTATTTTAAAAACCCTCATTGTGCCTTAGTGCATATATTAAAATATAAAATAAAAGAAGATTAAATGTGTAAATGGAAAAGTCAGCAAGCAACTAAAGAGCCTAATACCAAAAAGAAGAAGGTCAAAAGGTTACAAAGGAAAAGAATATGGGTTTCTGAAAGTGGTTTAAATGTAAACAGCCCCCTGACCTTGAGTTCAAATACAGAATGAATAGAATGGTTGGACATATTTATTAAGGCAGATGATTTGAAAATTTTAATCCTCGGCTAAAGTAAAAAACATCCAAGGAAGGCAGTATTTGAATATCTACTCTCAAGTCCAAGAGGAGGACTCTCTAGGGATTTTCTGGAGAGAAGAAACTCTATTACAACATTTTCCTGGCCTGAAAGCCTATTTAGGAGGAAGTGAACAGAACCTTGCCCCAAGGCCAAATTTCAAGCTCAAGTGGATGGACTGCCAGGACATCCTACACACCGGACAAAGACAGTATAGCCAAGACTGCCCACATTCCCATGCTTTTAAAAACTGGGGAACCTCAAGGGGGTACTTGATTTATGTGGAATAATTAGCCTGCCCAAATACATTTCAGAAAGAAAACCTTTTCCAACACCCTCACCTGGGATTGAAGACTCTGGAAACTGGGGGTGGAAGAAGAAGGGAGTAAATTAAATTACTCCTTGGCTAATACATTAGGACTCTTGGAAAAGAGTGTAAGGTTGAGAAGATAACAATGACCAGCAGTTATTGAGCACTTTCTGTGTGCCATGCCATGTAGTTTTAAATGTAACATCTGCTCCCATCCTTACAAAACTCCTGGTAGGCATATGAAATTATTACATTAAATTATTATATTAATTTTTATTGATAAAGAAGCTTGAGCCTAGATTGGTTACCTAACCAGTGAAGCAAGAAACATGCTATGCAACATAAAATGAACAGCTAGTAAATGATAGAGCCAGGATCAAACCCAGATCTGTCTGACTTAGGGCCTGCATTCTTGACAACCTACAGAATTGGATGAATGAGCCACTGCAATAAAGATAATCATGAACTGGGAAGCAAACTTATTGCACATATGATGTGTATGATTCTTTACTCAAAGTAATGAATCTCATGAATAAAAGACGTCAACCTACCTAAGGAGACAAAAGACCTGTATGCAGAAAACTATAAGACACTGATGAAAGAAATTAAAGATGATACAAACAGATGGAGAGATATACCATGTTCTTGGATTGGAAGAATCAACATTGTGAAAATGGATATACTACCCAAAGCAATCTACAGATTCAGTGCAATTCCTATCAAACTACCAATGGTATTTTTCACAGAATTAGAACAAAAAATTTCACAATTTGTATGGAAACACAAAAGACCCTGAATAGCCAAAGCAATCTTGAGAAAAAAAAAAAACGGAGCTGGAGGAATCAGGCTCCCTGACTTCAGACTATACTACAAAGCTACAGTAATCAAGACAGTATGGTACTGGCATATAAACAGAAATATAGATCAATGGAACAGGATAGAAAGCCCAGAGATAAACCCACGCACATATGGTCACCTTATCTTTGCTAAAGGAGGCAAGAATATACAATGGAAAAAAGACAGCCTCTTCCATAAGTGGTGCTGGGAAAACTAGACAGCTACATGTAAAAGAATGAAATTAGAACACTCCCTAACACCATACACAAAAATAAACTCAACATGGATTAAAGACCTAAATGTAAGACCGGACACTATAAAACTCTTAGAGGAAAACATAGGCAGAACACTCTATGACATAAATCATAGCAAGATCCTTTTTGACCCACCTCCTAGAGTAATGGAAATAAAAACAAAAATAAACAAATGGCACCTAATGAAACTTAAAAGCTTTTGCACAGCAAAGGAAACCATAAACAAGATGAAAAGACAACCCTCAGAATGGGAGAAAATATTTGCAAACGAAGCAACTGACAAAGGATTAATCTCCAAAATATACAAGCAGCTCATGCAGCTGAATATCAAAAAAAAAAAAACCCAATCCAAAAATGGGCTGAAGGCCTAAATAGACATTTCTCCAAAGAAGATATACAGGTTGTCAACAAACACATGAAAGGATGCTCAGCATCACTAATCATTAGAGAAATGCAAATCAAAACTACAATGAGGTATCACCTCACACCGGTCAGAATGGCCATCATCAAAAAATCTACAAACAATAAATGCTGGAGAGGGTGTGGAGAAAAGGGAACCCTCTTGCACTGTTGGTAGGATTGTAAATTAATACAGCCACTATGGAGAACAGTATGGAGGTTCCTTAAAAAACTAAAAAAAGAACTACCATACGACCCAGCAATCCCACTACTGGGCATATACCCTGAGAAAACCATAATTCAAAAAGAGTCGTGTACCACAATGTTCATTGCAGCAGTATTTACAATAGCCAGGACATGGAAGCAACCTAAGTGTCCATCGACAGATGAGTGGATAAAGAAGATGTGGCACATATATACAATGGAATATTACTCAGCCATAAAAAGAAATGAAACTGAGTTATTTGTAGTGAGGTGGATGGACCTAGAGTCTGTCATACAGAGTGAAGTAAGTCAGAAAGAGAAAAACAAATATCGTATGCTAACACATATATACGGAATCTTAAAAAAAAAAAAAGGAAATTGGTTCTGAAGAACCTAGGGGCAGGACAGGAATAAAGACGCAAAAGTAGAGAATGGACTTGAGGACATGGGGAGGGGGAAGGGTAAGCTAAGACAAAGTGAGAGAGTGGCATTGAAATATATACACTACCAAATGTCAAATAGATAGCTAGTGGGAAGCAGCTGCATAGCACAGGGAGATCAGCTCAGTGCTGTGAGACCACGTAGATGGGTGGGATAGGGAGGGTGGGAGAGAGACGCAAGAGGGAGGGAATATGGGGATATATGTATACGTATAGCTGATTCACTTTGTTATACAGCAGCAACTAACACAACAATGTAAAGCAGTTATACTCCAATAAAGATGTTAAAAAAAAAAAAAGACTGTTTAGAACCCACCTATAGAACAATAAGTGCTTAGAGGACCTAACATTGCAAAGTGCAATTTTCATATTTATTCATGTTCTAAAATTTCGAACCTCTATGAATTGACCCTACTCTGTTGCCAACTGTTATCAATCTAATTTATTGATATTAAAATAATGGAAAGTAAAATTTTAAATTAAGTGTCTACAATAAGTTGTTTCCTGTGCTTTTGCTGTATGCATTCACAGATATTCTCTCTTAATATAATGCCCTGCTTGGTGGTTAGCATAAAATATGCATTCAATAAGTATTTTTAAAATAATGAGGTAGGTAGTATTTCCCTCATTTTACAGATGTGACAACTGACACTCAGAGAAAACTTACCAAAGACCACAAAACCTCATGTAGGATTCAAATTTAGTTTTTCTATCTTCAAAAACCATACATTTGGTATAATATCGAAAGCCACAAAATTACAAAATTATGTTGTTATAGAAATGAATAAAATGAGTGGAAAGGAGATTACACTTGTGCAGGACCTTAAATAATGAGCAAAACCTTTCATGGAACAAAAATGGGGATGTGGAAGAGTGTGGAGGGAAATATTCTTGGCCACTGCTTCCAAATTTGTTCATATCATATAATATTTTTATAGCATACTGTAGCAAATGAGGAAATAATTGTCAGTTGGAATGCTCTGGCCACCCCTGACTCTGCCCAGCTTAGCCTGTGAGCAGTGGGGGTCCATATCTTAGCACACGTTTAATCCATTGGCTGCATACAGATAGTCCAGAGTTACCAGTTGAGAAGCTTAGTTCTAGGCATATAAATATAAAATAGCATGCAGAAATGTAGATATGAGGAGAAGCATAGAGTATTTTTTAGATGTTGAGAAGTTCAGCTTGGCTTAGGAGATATGGTGGGAGATAATTCTGGAGCAGTAGTTTAGAGTCAGATTATGAAGATTCTTATATGCCATATACTAGGATTGTAAAATTATAATAAATACACAAAAAACTAAAATAATGCAATAATGGAAAAAAGGATTTTCCTTTATCTGATTTTTTCTTCAATATCATTTTATGTATTTGAAACTACATTTATAACTCAGGGTTTCTTACTGTGATGCAGTAGTTGGTATTATACAAAACCTCTCATGGAAGTTAACTATGAAAGCTGAATAAAATGAAATAAAATAAAACAAAAAAGAACAACTATTTAAAATTATTCTCCAATAACTAAGGCAATAAGAAAATGAGGACCCAAATTCCTGAATAGAAAAGAAGTGCATTAAAGTGAACTCTACATTTGTCGCCACTTTTTCACCTTGGCTTCCAATTCCTAGCCCTGAACATAGAAACTGATTACAAAACAGCAACCAAGAAACTGCAGAAAGACAACAAATTGGACTTTAGGATTACCAGAAGAGCCATAATTTGAAGGGTGAAAATCAGAGGACTTCTGACAGTCTAAGTATAATTTCTACTCTAAGCATTCACTAACTCTGATCCATGGAGAAACTCTGAGACTCTGCTCAGAAGCTAAAAAATATAGTGGAGATTTTGAAAATCTCATGGTGCTAGGGAGACAAAAAGCAGTGTCAGATCTCCCAAATAAGAATGATCCCATTTAAACTTTACTCAAGTTTTTTACACTGAGATTCCTGCAAACACTGCATACAAGGAGTAAAAACAAACTAAAAATAGGCCGGTTCTGCCTGGATGAGTAAATCTAATGAAAATTGTAATACTTTGACACAGATATCTACAAAATATTGTAAGAGAAATCAAAGTAAACCAAAATAAATGGAGAAAAACACTATGGTCAAAGATTGGAGGATTCAATATTGTTAAGGTGCTAATTCTCTCTAAATTTATCTGCAGTTTTAATATAATTTCAGTTAAAATCCCAACTTTTTTTAAAATTAACAGACTAAATTTAAATTTATATGAGAATGCAGAGGGCCAAGAATAACCATGATAATCTTGAAGAAGAACAAATTTGGAAGATTTATATCACCAGATAACAGGCATTTTATAAAACTACTATAATGAAAAATATGTGAAATCTCTGATACATGAATAGGTGATTTGACCAATGGAACAGAATATAGAGTCCAGAAGCAGACCCGTTCATATATACTCACCTGATTTACAACAAAATTGCTGTTAAAATGCAGTAAGGAAATGATGGCCTTTGCAGTAAGTAGTACTGAATCAATTTAATTTTTATGAAAAGGTGGTAATTTATTCCTACCTCACACATTATATACAGAATTCAGTCCCAGTAGATTGTAGACCTAAATGTAAAAGGTAAAAAAATGTTAGATCCTGCAAGATCAAGGAATATCAGCATGTCCATTTGGTAGAAAATATTTCTTACAATCTTTCTGAAAATTATTTTTTAAATCATAAAACACTGTCCAGAAACAAAAGTATTGATAAATTGCACTTTATTAAAATTAAAAGAAATTCTATTGATCAAAAACACACCTTTTAAAGAGCGAAAAAGACAAGCCACAGAATTTGAGAAGACATTGGCAATACCTATATTTGGCAAAAGACATGTATCCAGCATTTATTTTTAAATACCTAAAAATACGTAAGAAAAAGGTAATCAATTTTATTTCAATGGCCAAAGACGTGAACAGGAATTTTGAAAAAGATGATGTCCAGATGTCCAATAAATATGTCTAAAGTTGCTCAGCCTTGTTAGTGATCAGAGAAATACAAATTAAAATCACAATGAGACAACACGAAGTGTTGGTGAATATGTGGGACCCTGAACTCGTATACACTATGAGTGGTAATGTAAATTTTTATAACTATTTTGGAAAACTGACAATATCTATAAAGCTTAGTGTATGCATACCTTATGACCCAGCAATTTCACCCCTAGCTATGTAATCAAGAGAAACACCTATCATTGCACACCAAAAGACAGGTTTGGGAATATTCACCACACTGTCAGTCACAATAGAAACTGGACACAAATCTCCATCAACAATAATTTTTTACATTTGTACGATGGGATGATATACAGGAATAATAAAGAAAAATTCTGCTATATGCAAAAACTAGATGAATCCTACTGATAGATGAGCCAAAGATCCAGACATGAAAGAATGCCTGTGTAGTGTAACTCCATTTATTTAAAGGTCAAAAGTGGCAAAACAATTCTAGTTGGTAGAAGTGAGGTTACTGGTTAATATTTGGGGGCATTTTAATTGGTAGGCTGTTAGGGAGGCTTTTTAGATTTTCTATATCTTCTGTATGTTCTATTTTTTCATCTGATTCTTAGTTACATAAATATATTCCCTTTGAAAAAATTCATTGAACTGTGCATGTCAAATGGGCCTATGTTACCATACATGAGTTACATTTCCATTAAAATGTAAAAATATCTTTATGCATGGTGTAAATAAATTGTATACATTTTATTATACATTCATTTAAACCATTCCCTTTTGGATCAGTGTACTGCTATCACCCTAAACTAAGCTGTATAAACTCGTCCTGTCTTTGGTTTCAACCACCTACTCGCATCTCTCTCTCTCTCTCTCTTCCCTTCCTTGATCCTCGCGTGCCGTAAACACCTGAAAAAATAAGTTTACTTTTTGGGCTCCTGTTTCTATATAAGTAAAATGTAAAGATTGTGATACATTCCTTCAAAACAACTTTTCTTCAAACTGCTGCCACTCTAGTCTTCCTTACGTATAGCTTTCAATACTCCTCTGAACAAATTCTGACATCTTCAAAAATAAATTTTAAAAAGTCTGCATGGTTTCGAAGGCAGAAACTGTTCTCTGCCTGTCCAATCTTATGTCTTGCAGCTCTCAAGAACATCCCTCTCTCCTTTCTTGCTGGTCCAGAATCCTCACTGCCCCATGGTTTCTACATATTAAATTTTGTTATGTCTTCTTTTTCTGCCCCTCTCTCTGATCTCTGCTTATTGTTCATGCCCCACTCAAGCCTTCTTTCTCCAATAAACATCTCCTTGGTGCTCTAGTCCTCACCGATGTACCTGTTTTCAAACTCTTTGCAGATAGAATGGAGTAACCTTATGCTGTCATAATTTGCCTTACCTGTGACCATTATATCCTCCTAAGGAGGTATCAGCTCTTTAAGGAGGGGAAATATGGGTTTTCATTCCATACCATTAATCTGGCATGTGTAGTCTCCTGATGTAAGGCATTTTCCCCCAATTTTCTTAAAATACAATTGACACACAGCACTTACATAAGTTTGGGGTGTACAGCGTAATGATTTGATGTACATATATCAAGAAATGATTACCATGATAAGTTTAATGACCATCCATCGTCTCAAATAGATACAAAAAAGTCTAAAACAAACAAAAATATATCTTTTTTTCCTTGTGATGAAAACTCATAGGATTTATTCTCTTAACAACTTTAATATATATCAGTATCATACAGAAGTGTTAACTATCATAACATTGTACATTGCATCCCTAGTACTTATTTATATTATAAGTGGAGTTTGTGCCTTTTGACCACCTGCTTCCAATTCCCCTTCCCACCTCTGTTTATCTGTTTATAATTCATCTGCTTGAATACTCAGTAAGATTCTAGAGGCCAGGCTTCTAATTGTATACTTTATTTCCTCACAAAGATGAGCCTAATGTCCTGCATAAAGAAAACCTTCAATACATACTCACTTTTTTTAATACATACTCATTAATTGATTTTTCCTGATTCTTTCAAAGAAACAGATAGGCCATTATAGTATTAGAAACTAACACCACAGAAGTTTCCTTTATTCAAACCCTCCAATCAGGTCACACTCTGCCTAAAATCCTAACTTCCCATTTTATCTACAGGCCATATAGGATCTAGGCCTTGCCTAACGCTCAGGCATTCTATCCTTGCCTCTCTCCCCTTGCTCCTTCTCAGCCTTTAGTCTTACTCTTCCCTTTGCCTGGAATGCTCCTCCCCCAGGTCTTCACAGTGCCTAATCTTCACAAATGTTACCTTCTTAGGGAAGTCATAATTCATCTTATCACTCCCTATCCAGTATTTTCTCTTATTTTTCTTCATAACTTCACCTATTCCTACCCCAAATATAAACTACTCAAAAGCAGGGACTTTGAGTCTTATTTTTGGTATATCTCCAAGCCTTGCAATACAATGTGTTTAATCAACGTGACTTGAACAAATACATCAATATTAAGAAATGAAAAAATGAAATAAACACCTACAAATAATGATTGAAAGAGAGATTCTAATTCAAAGCATAGATACAGAGTGAATTAAAGCTGAAGATCCTGAGGGACAGAGTAATATATCAACCATGCAGGAAAAAAGATACAACCTCAGAATCTGTGGGTATAATTAATAAAAATAGGGTGAATGTGAGTTGTGGGCAAATTGTTCTTACAAAATGATAAGATAAGTGATAGTGTTTTAAATCTTCTGAATTCAGCCTAAATTGAATATTGAGCTCCATAGTAAAAAATGAATAAAGTTGATTATTTATTTCTAATTTTATTAGAAAAAGCAGTGCACCTGGGGACCAAATGACTTTAGAACACATTATAGATAATAACTCTTTAATTCTTTAACATAGGTGGAGACAGCAATCATTATCCCATTTAGCAGATCTTAAAAATTGAGGCAGTAAGAACTAATGGTTCGTCTAACATTTCAACATTAGAGTGTCATGTTGAATTTCAGTTCATAGCTACATGTTTTTTCTTGCATCTACTACATTTATTATTACATAATCACAATTATTACATAACTTATATTATGAACATGAGTTTCAACGTAGTGAGAGAAGCCTCACACTCCACATTCTACAATAGATTTCTCTTCTGTAATCATCCAATTATGGGTAACCAGAAAGGCCATGAATACAGCACTAGGTCTTAAATGTGGACATTTCTCCCATTAATTTATTCAAAAAGTGCTGTATTCATGGTCAGGGAGTTGGTTCAGATTCAAGAATGGACTGACTACGGAAAGACATAAATTCAAGGCCAGATTAGAATCTTAAAGGAAGTATAGTACCCTACAAAGCAGAGAAAGTGGTTTTGTGGTGGCAAAATTGTAGCAAATACCAATTTGATGACTCCTGAAAAGTCACATAGAAGCAGTTTCTCAAAAAATTAAATCAAGATTTAGAAGAAATATTAGTGATATATAATCATTTTTCCTCTTGTATGCCACTTCCCATAGATTTATTTCTTTAATTTTAGCTATTTTTTGTTCATGGATATCCCAAATTCCACTCTCCCTCCACTAAGAAAGTTCCAGTCTCAAAGTTGTTAAAGTAAAAACAATTGTTGTTAAAATGGAAAATAGAAGCAGTTTTTATCATTGGCCCACCACAGTTTGGCTCAGTTTTTCGAGTCTCTGCTCTAGTGAGAATGAAGCCAGACCACACACTGAGGCTGAATTACAACACTTCAAAAAGAAGAAAAACACTAATGGAAAAAGTCAAATGGGTTTCCAAATGGGAGGTGGCAGACAGTGCAGAAACCTCTTAGCACAGCTCTTATGAGGACTAAACTCTGAATCCAAGAGCCCAACACGCAATCATGAGTTTGCATTCCCATTCTTCTGTGGCTATAGAACAGGAAATGTCCATTCAGCTGTAGACAGTACTAGAGTCCATCAGCTTGAGTGGAAAAGCATGTTTAGAGCCTTTCACCACAATCCCCACTTTTTGCGAATTGATCCTGCCATTTATGAAAATAAAAATGAGTGCTGCATGGGATATTTTCTTCTTTAAGATTATTTCAGTAAGTGAATGAATAAATTGGGGAGTGAATAATTGGAAAGAAAACCTTAAGTTGGTAGTGGTAAAAAACCTAACTTCTGGTATCTTGGACACAAATGCAGCTTTCTAAGTCCTAGAATCCAAGTAAGTGTTGATAAATCAAATTGTGGGAAGGGTACGAGTGACGGTGTATTTTAGGGAAAAGTCAGAAAAGGTACTTGATTCCGTCTGGAGTATTCTCCATCTTTGTCTCTGGCCTAGGTGCTTAGGGTGTAGTAGTAAGCAAAAGAAGATACTGTCCCTTCCTTCAGAGAGACAGAGCTAAATTTAAAAACAGCCCCACAGATACAAAATTAGAATTGCTGTGAGTACTGGTAAAGAGGGATACATGTTAATATGAGGGTGTATAAAATGTGTGAATTGACTAGGGAATCAGGGAAGGCTTTTCTGTAGATTTAATGGAGTTGACCTGTACTCTGTGCTAATCAGTCTCAGAGTCGTGAAGATTTTCATATCCTAAACGCAGCTGGGCTGAGGAGGGCTTTCCAGCACTATATCTTGGTTAGACCTAGGAAAGTTAGGGTCATTTGGTGAGACATGTATGCTTCCATGGCTCTTTCACAAATATTATGCAAACTTCTGAAAATCTGCACCAAACTGGGCATTTAAGGAGTCATTTGGGGAATAGCACAGATAAGAGCTTGGGAAGATGCTTTAAAACTCATCAGAATAAATAAAAAGGAAAAATAGAAGAAAGAGGCAATAAGGAAGAAAATGGACATTTTTAAATGGGAAGTAGAAACTAGGTGCTATATATAAGTTATCCCATTTAATCTCCCCCCAATACTATGGGCATTGAGTGTAACTATCCCCATTTTATAGATGTGGAAACTGAGGCTTCCAAGAGTTAAGTAATTGACTATGACAAATCCAGTTAAAAGATATGCTAGAATTTGAACACAGGTCTCTGGCTTCAGACTCATGCTCTTAATTTTTCCATACACAGTGCTTCTTCTCTAGAGAAACCTCATTAGGCCTTATAGTGGATAATATGTGTCATTCTAAAATAAACTCTGCCTCTAATCTAATTTAAATAAAGGGGAATGCTCTTGAACACTCAACCCAATTGCCATTATTCCAGGAGAAAAATTACAGAGATTTGCCTTAATTCTGTGAATCTTTGATACCATTGTTTCTGTCAACCTAGTCATGCCCTAAACTTTTTCTTGTGAAAATAGATTGTACTCTCCCTAACTGTAGACATAGGCTCATAACCCAGGCTGGAATAACAACACATTTCTATCCTCCAGGCAAAGCACTTGTCAGTATGGCAGACATTGTGGTTTGGCTCCAATACTCAAATATAATCCATTTCTTTTCTTCCTGACTCCATCACAGAGTTTGGAAAATATGAAATAATCTTTTTCCCAATCTTCTGTGAGCTAAAAGTAGCCATGCAATCCATTTCTGGTCAATGAGATGTATATTTGCTGAATAGTACTTCTGTGAAAGGTTTGCTTCCCCAGTAACAAAGAACAGACTCAGTTGGCTTGTCCTTTTGACTATTTGTTCTCTTTCCAGCATGAAATTCAGATGTAATACCTGGAGATGCAGCATCCATTCTGTAACCAAAAAGCAATGAAAGCATAAGCCAACGTTGAGGATGTTGGAACAGAAAAATGGAGAGAGTTTAGGATTTTGAGTCATTTGGCTGGCGATTGACTATGTTCTCTTGGTTTTGTTATTGGGCGAATTCATGATCCTCCAATTGTTTAAGCCACTACTTTTTAAAAATTCTTTTCCACTATGGTTTATTACAGGATACTGAATATAGTTCCCTGTGCTATATAGTAGGACCTTGTTGTTTATCCACTCTCTATATAATAATTTGCATCTTAAGCCACTATTATGAAGTTATTTTCTCTTTTACTGCCAAAAGCACTACTGAAAGAGAGAGTCAGAGTTGCATATATAAAATAAGTCAGGCCGGTTGGAACCCTTCTTCAACATTTTTCTACTTGAATTAGAAGGGTGATGCTCTTTTCAATGTTTTGTCTGAAGGAAGTGGTCATGTTCCCTCTGATTGTGGCCACCCCACAGAAACAGAATGTACCCCCAACAAAACTGAGTTTGGATGTCTAGATTGATGATGCCCCATAAACCCAGGGAGGGTATGAAAAGATTAGTTATAAATCAGACAAAAGGTGTGCTAGACCTGTACAAAACCTACAAAGCTTTGCTGGAAGTAATTAAAGAAAGTCTAAATAAATTGAGAAACATACATTGAACAGGAGTTGAAGAACTCAATATTTTAATATGTAAATTCTTCCCATATTAATTTATAGACTCAAAGAAATCAACAACCAAAATTTCTGCAAACTATTTTTGTAGAAAATGACAAACTGATTAAAAAATTTATATAGAAATGACCTAGAATAGCCATAACAACCTTTGAAAAGAATGAACTAGTTGAAGGACTAACACTTGATTTTAAGTCTTACTATAAAGTTATGGTAATCAAGATAGTGTGGTACTGGCATCAAAGTAGACAAATAAGTGAATTAAATATAATAAAGCACCCAGAAATAGAATCACACATATATGGACAATTGATTATTGGCAAACATGCAAAAGCAATTCAGTGGAAAAAGGAAACACACAAGGTGCTGTAACAATTGGCTATCATTATGCAAAAGATAAATGTCAACCCATACCTCACATCATATATATATGTGTATATATATGTATATACATATACATATATATATATATATACACTCAATATGGATCATAGAACTAAATTTGAACCTAAAAATATACAACTTAGAGAACAAAACATAGGAGAAAAGCTTTATGACAGTGGATTAAGCCAATGTTTCTTAGATATGACCCTACTGCAGTGGATGGGTAATAGTATTTCACTGAGATTTTAGTTTTCATTTCCCTATTGATGTGGGGAATTTAAGTATCTTTTCATATGCTTATTTGTCATTTTTATATCTTCTTCAGTGAAATGTCTGTTCATCTTTAGCCCATTTATGAAGTTTTATTTTGTCTTATTGAGTTGTATGTTCTTTATACTAGATATAAGACATTTATCAGATCATTGATTTGTAAATATTTTCCTCAGTTTGTGGCTTGCCTTTTCATTTTTTAAAAATAGTTTCCCTTTAGAAGTAAAAACGTTTGATTTGATGAGGTTCATTTTATGATTTTTTTTTTATGGATCAGCTTTAGAAATCCTAAGACATCTTTGCTTACCGCAAGGTTATGATGATTTTCTACTATGTTTTCTTCTAGAAGTTGAATAGGTTTAGCTCTCACATGTAGGTCTTCAATCTTTCTGAAGTGTGAGATAAGGTTTCATTCATTTTCTGTATGGATATTCAGTTGTTTCATCATCTGTTTGTTAAAAGCTCTGTCCTTCAATCCTTCACTTATCTTGACACATTTGACAAAAATTGGCGGTTCATATATGCATTTCTGGACTCCTTGTTCTGTTTCATTGATCTGTTTGTACACCCTTAATGCCAGTATCACAAGTCTTGATTACTGTAGCTTTATTAAATTCTTAAATTGTTGTATGATGACTTTGGCTTTTACACTAGCAAAACTTTTTAGCATATTCTATGTCCTTTGATTTCCATATAACTGTTAGAGTCAGCTGTACATTTCTAAAGAAAAGGCTCTCCTTTTTTACAGCCTTCCTTCTCTTTCTTATTCTGATTCACAAATTCCTGCCACCTTGGTTTCTCTAGACTCTGATGTCTGTCTTGTTAAATCTGCAATCCAGAAGGCCACCAGGCTCCATTTGGGCTCATCCTTCCTACCCTGAGGCCTGGAAATTGCTTCCAGGAAGTACACTGGAGCGTTTATAGGACTGACCTTGTTTGTTTCCTTTCTGTCAGGGATCCTAGGTCTCTGCTATCTGTTGTTCAATGTCTGGAAACACTTGTTGCAAATATTTTGTCCAGTTTTCTGTTTACATTGAGAAGGCAATGCCTGTAGCAGTTAATCCTTCATGGGCAGAAGCAAAATTCCTGCCAGTCATTTTAATTTTAACCCTTTTAGTGGATGTATAGTGTATCTTATTGTGATTTTAATAACTCATGAGCAAACTGTCATGTGCTTATTGTTCTTTCATATATCTTCTTTTATTAAAAGTTTATTAAATATTTTGTTCATTTAAATGGGATTGTCTTCTTATTAAGTTGTAGGAATTTTTATACATTCTAGAAGCCTTTGTCAGAAATGTGTATTGTGGGACTTCCCTGCTGGCTCAGTGGTTAAGAATCCACCTGCCAATGCAGGGGACATAGGTTCAATCCCTGGTCTGGGAAGATCCCACATGCCACAGAGCAGCTAAGCCTGTGCACCACAACTACTGAGCCTGCGCTCTGGAGCCCGCGAGCCACAATTACTGAGCCCACATGCCACAACTACTGAAGCCCACCTACTTAGAACCTGTGCTCCGCAACAAGAGAAGCCACCGCAATGAGAAGCCTGCACACCACAGTGAAGAGCCCCCCTTGCTGCAACTAGAGAAAGCCCGTGCGCAGCAACAAAAGACCCAACACAGATGAAAAAAAAAAAGAAATATGTATCGTAGATATTTTCTCCAGGTCTCTGTCATTCTCTCAGACAGAGACCTGGAGAAAATATCTACGATACATATTTCTTTTTTTTTTTCATCTGTGTTGGGTCTTCATTGATGCACATGGGCTTTCTCTAGTTGCGGTGAGTGGGGGCTATTCTTCGTTGCAGTGTGCAGACTTCTCACTGCTGTGGCTTCTCTTGTTGTGGAGCACGGGCTCTAGGCACGCAGGCTTCAGTAGTTGTGACATGCAGGCTCAGTAGTTGTGGTTCATGGGCTCTAGAGCGCAGTCTCAGTAGTTGTGACACATGGGCTTAGTTGCTCCGTGACATGTGGCATCTTCCCGGACAAGAGCTCGAACCCATGACCCCTGCAATGGCAGGCAGATTCTTAACCACTGAGCCTCCAGGAAAACCCTCCATGTCTCTGTCATTCTTAATCATGTCTTTTGAAGGGCAGAAGTTTTCAGTAAAGTCCAATTATTGATTTTCTTTTTTTATGATTCTTACTTTTTCAGTCTCAAGAGACCCTTTTCCTACCCCAAGGTCACAAACATTTTCTCCTATATTATTTTTCTAGAAGTATTATAGTTTTAACTTCTATGGTTACAGCTATAATCCACTTAAAAATTAATTGTGCATATATAGTGTAGGGTAAGAGTAGAGGTATATATTTTTTCAAATGGATATCTAGTTGTACCAGCACCATTTGTTGGAAAGAAAATCTTTTCTTATTACTACTTTAACATATTTGTTAACATTGATTAACCACATGTGTGTATGTATGTGTATGTGTTCATTTTGGGGCAATCTATTTTTTCTTCCTTGATTTATATATTTATTATATTTGAAGTTATGCAGTGTAAGTCCTCCAACTTTGTTCTTTTTCAAAATTATCTTGGCTTGAAAAAAGGATCAAAAGTTCACAGGAGCAAACCTGAAGTCATTCATGCCCAACGGCCAAGAAGAAAAAAATTGAGAAAAAATTACATAATTATAATATTGAATTTTAACACATAAAATTTTTATCTCCATACTATATAAATAAAAAATTTAAAAATATGTATGAGGAAAAGGACAGCTCTTCCATTCAGAAGATTTCCAAATAAATGTAGAAAGAAAGAGGGAAATTCTGTAACATTTTGCCATAAATGAATGTTGAATTGTATTATCTTTTGAGGTGATCATGTGGCACTCTTTTTAATTTGTGAATGTGATGAATTAAATGGCAATAATACTTACATAATAAATATGTAAAAAAGCAATAATACTTATATAATATTATGTATATATTTATAAAATATAAGTATATTAGTATCTTTTAAATAGACATATTTTTAATACCAGTAGCAATAACAATAATTATATTAATAATGATACAATGTTATATATATTCTTGATATAAAGACTTTATAATAATTTTTCCTCTTTATCATGATTAGAGTCCTTGATCAAAATCTAATTTTTCTGATATTAATATAACTATTCCCACTTCCTGTTAGAGTTTAAATGTTATATCTCATTCCATTCTTACCCTTTTAAAAAATTCTAAATGTATTTCTTGTAGACAGCATATAGTCATATTTTTCTTTTTTATATACAATCTGACATCCTAATCTTTTAATTGGATTATTTAATATGTTGATATTTAATATAATTATCAATATTTTTTAGTATAAACTTACCATGTTTTTAGTAGTGTTCAACATGATACATTAACTTTTTTTGTCTTTTTTCTTCTTTCCTGAATTATCTGAATACTTTTACATATTCTGTTTCCACTATACTACCTCATTATATATAACATATTTAAAAAATTTTTTAGCTTGTACTAGGGTTTCATCTATATAAATTTAATATATCATAACATATTTAACATACTACCTCAAATTTATATATATATAACAATCTCACTATGATATACTTTGATTTCCCCCTCCATCCTTTATTCAGTTGTTTTCATACATTTTTCCTACATGTGCTACAAACCCCACAATTCATTGTTATTAATTTTGCCATAAAGAGTCAATTATCTTTTAAAGAAATTAGCAATATGAAAAAATATTTTATATTTACCCATGTAGTTACAATTACCAGTGCTCTTACTCCTATTTGCAGATACAAGTATTCATGTGGGATTTTTTTCTCTTGCCAGAAGAACCTTCTTTAATATATCTTGTAGTGCAGGTCTTCTGGCAACAACTTATCTTTCTTTCATCCCTTTTTATTTTGTCTTTACTTTCAAAAGATGTTTTTATTGAGTTTACATTATTCTTTTTCAGTACTTTAACAATACCATCTCATGGTTTACTTTCTTATAAAGTTTCTTAAGAGCAGTATGCTGTCATACTTATTTTATTCCTTTGTATATAGTATGCATTTTTTCTCTCTTCTTTTGAAATTTTCCCTTTTATTGTTAGTTTTCAGCAATTTGATTATGATGCACTTTGATATTTCTGGTAGGCAGAATAATGGCACCCCAAAGATAAACATACTGTAATACCCAGAACCTGTGACTATGTTACCTCTCATGGCAAAGGAAAATCAAGGTAGCCCGTGGGATTAAGGTTGCTAGTCAGTTGACCTTAAACTAAGGTAATTATCCTGGATTATCTGGGAAGATTCAATGTACTCACAAGGGTTCTTAAAAGTTTAAGAGAGACTCAGAGAACTAGGGGAAGATGTGACCATAAAAGAAATTTTCAGTGAGATACTATGTTGCTAGTCTTGAAGATATGGAAAAAGGTCCATGAGCCAAGAAGTATGAGTTGCCTCTTGAAGATGGAAAGGGCAACAAAACAAATTCTTCCCTAGAACTTTCAGAAAGGAATTCAGCCTGCTGACACCTTAATTTTAGCCAAGTGAAATTTGTGCTGGATTTTTGATATACAGAATTTTAAGATAATAAGTCTGTGTTGTTTTGAGCCACTAAGTTTGTAGTAATTTGTAAAAGCAACAATAGAAAAATATCAGAGTGTAATTTTTTGTGTGTTTATCTTCTTTGTGGGTTGTTAATCTTCATGTATCAATGGAGCCATTGTTTTCATTAACCTTGGAAAATGGTCCTTATTTCTTTTAATCTTTCTTATGATTCTCACTTCTGGGACTCAAATAACACTGATATAACCTCACAAATCCCTGAGTGTTTGTTAATATCTCTTTCAATCCTTTTTTTTTTTTTTTTTCCTGTCTGGACATTATTTTGTAGTTTCAGTTGTTATATCTTCACATTTACTGATCTTTTCTTTTGTGGTGTCTAATTTTCTGGTAATCTCATCCAGGAACATTTTTAAATCAAGCATTCTATTATTTTTTCTACAAGTTTTCTTAGATTCTTTACTATAGCTTATACTTATTTTCTCATATGTTCATGTTTTCCATTAAATACTTGTAATAATCCTTTTAAAATCATTATCTGTTATTTCATCTTTTCTGTTACTTTGGGGTTTGTTTCTAGGACTGGTTATGGGTAACATTTTCCATTTCTTCATATGTCTACTCATTTTTATTGGATGTTAGGCACCTGTAAATTTCATATTGTTGAGTATTGTAGTTCTTTAGAAATGCTTTTAAAGGTGATAGACTCTGGTCTGGCATATAGTTAAGTTACTTATTTTTTGGCTTGCATTTAAGTTTTATTAGTGAAAGTTTAGGGTAGTTTTACTTTAGGGATTTTTTTTTTTAAGTCCTGCAAATATGTTCTTCTGCTGTCTACTGAATGTCTTGAGTGTTCAGTATAATCTCTCAATTCTGGCTGGCCAAAACTCAAGTCTTCCAGCCTTGTGCAAACTCTAAATATTTTTTAGTTTATTTGTCTCAGGTCTTTCTTTTCCTAGACTAGTGGATGTTTTTCCTATGTGCAGGGAACTTACAATTCAGCAACAGATTCAAGGGTATCCTATGCAGATATCTGGCACTCTTTCCTAGTATAGCTCCCTCTTTTCTTAAAATCCACTTTTCAGTTTTCACCTGCCTCCACTTCTCTGAAGCTTTATCTCTGCCTCTTCAGATAGACTACCATTCTATACTTGGGATTCCCCTCCCTGCACCATGCATCAGAAAGTGCTTCTAAAGAGAAAGCCACAAAGATAATATGACTCACTACATTTGTTTACCTTCTCTTAATATCGAAATAATAGTCCTGCAATGCTGGTTGCCCAGTGTCTGCAAACAGTTTTTATATTTTGTCCAGTTTTCTAGTTTTTTATGGGAGTAAGGTAAGGCTCATCCTGATTTCCCCATCTGGACAGGTAGCATAATTGCATTCTTTAGTTTTTAATGATAATTTATATATTGAAAGATTACCAGTATAGTTTACCCAAAAAGGCTGTTTGCTTTCTTGTGTTTCATATATATATATACATTTTTTCACATATATATTAGATTCTCATCCAATCATAAGGATTAATTTGTGAAAAAGTGTAGGCTGCATTAAATGGTACCCCTTAAACATTTTTGCTTTAATACTCTCTTTGAATTTAGTAAAAAAAAAAAAAAATATATATATATATATATATATATATATATAGTCACTGGTAATTTGAAAAGAAATGCTTGAATCTATAGATTGCTTTGGGTAGTATGGTCATTTTAACAATATTCATTCTTCCAATCCAGGAACACAGTATATCTTTCCATCTGTTTGTGTTGTCTTCAGTTTCTTTCACCAGGTGATGGTGGCCTCATAGAATGAGTTCAGAAGTGTTCTTTCCTCTGTAATTTTGGAATAGTTTCAGAAGGATTGGTGTTAACTGTCCTCTAAATGTTTGGCAGAATTCACCCGTGCAGCCATCTGGTCCTGGACTTTTGCTTGTTGGGAGTTTTTAAATTACTGATTCAATTTCAGAACTGGTAATTGGTGTTCATATTTTCTGTTTCTTCCTTGTTCAGTCTTGGGAGATTGTACCTTTCTAAGAATTTGTCCATTTCTTCTAGGTTGTCCAACTTATTGGCATATAGCTGCTCTTGGTGGTCTCTTATGATCCTTTGCAGTTCTGTGATGTCAGTTGTAACTTCTCTTTTTTTATTTCTGATTTTATTGGTTTGGGCCCTCCCCTTTTTTTTTCTTGATGAGTCCGGCTAAAGGTTTATCAATTTTGTTTATCTTTTCAAAGAACGAGCTACATGTAAAAGAATGAAACTAGAACATTCTCTAATCCCATATACAAAAATAAACTAAAAATAGATTAAAGACCTAAATGTAAGACTGGATACTATATAACTCATAGAGGAAAACATAGGCAGAATATTCTGACATAAATTGCAGCAATATTTTTTTGGATCTGTCTCCTAGAATAATGGAAATAAAAACAAAAATAAACAAATGGGACATAATTAAACTTAAAAGCTTTTGCACAGCAAAGGAAACCATAAACAAAATGAAAACACAACCTATGGACTGGGAGAAAATATTTGCAAATGATACAAGGGGTTAATTTCCAAAATATACCAACAGTTCATATAGCTTAATATCAAAAAAACAAACAGCCCAATAAAAAAATGGGCAGAAGACCTAAATAGACATTTCTCCAAAGAAGACATACAGATGGCCAAAAGGCACATGAAAAATGCTCAATATCGCTAAGTATTAGAGAAATACAAATCAAAACTACAATGAGGTATCACCTCACACCAGTCAGAATGGCCATCATTTAAAAGTCTACAAATAATAAATGTTGGAGAAGGTGTGGAGAAAAAGGAACCCTCCTACACTGTTGATGGGAATGTAAATTGGTGAAGCTACTATGGAGAACATTATGGAGGTTCCTTAAAAAACTAAAAATAGAACTACCACATGATCCTGCAATCCCACTCCTGGGCATTTATCCAGACAAAACCTAATTCAAAAAGATACATACACCTCAATGTTCATAGCAGCACTATTTACGATAGTCAAGACATGGAAGCAACCTAAGTGTCCATCGACAGATAAATGGTTAAAGAAGATGTGGTACATGTATACAATGGAATGTTACTCAGCCATAAAAAAGAATAAAATAATGCCATTTGCAGCAACATGGATGGACCTAGAGATTATCATATTTAGTGAAGTTAGTCAGAGAGAGACAAATACTATATGATATCACTTATATGTGGAAGCTAAAAAAATGATACAAATGAACTTATTTACAAAACAGAAACCGACTCACAGGCATAGAAAACAAACTGATGGTTACCAAAGGGAGTAGTGGAGGGTGGGGGAGATAAATTAGAAGCTTGGGATTAAAATATACACAATACAATATGTAAAATAGATAAACAAGAAGGACTTACTGTATAGCATAGGGAACTTTACTCAATATCTTGTAATAGCCTATAGTGGAAAAGAATCACTTTGCTGTGCACTTGAAACTAACACAACACTGTCAGTTAATTATACTTCAATTTTTTTTAATTTAAAAAATAAATAAATATTTAGTAAATATATATATATCTTTGCACGTTTTCAAGTTAACATAAATATTTTATCAAATGTTTGATTATTTTTGCAAGAGGTAAGATTTCTAGTATATTGCAAAAATTGGCATTAAAACAATCTCCTATTTTAAATGTTTAGTGTTTTAATAAATGTTGTAGTGATTTGATATCCTCTATAATCTATTTTTTTAAATGTGTGTACCAGTTCTTTTTGAAGCTAATTTCTACCAAAGACTGTTGTGTCATAATGTAATATATTTTTAGCCTTGAATGATTTTATTGACTTCTGTATTATACTTCTCTGTCACAATAATAAGCACTGAAATTGAAAGTTAAGTTTTTTTTCTCATTTTCTGGAATATAATATCCTCAATTTTAAAAAGCATTTTCTACATATTATTATAATTATTGATATTATCCTAAAAATTGTTCTAAGTAACATAAAATACACATTTTGTTAAGTGATTATTAAACATTTAAAGAGAAGATTTTTATGAAACGCATTTCTTAATGAGGTGGATAGATTTTGTTAGTTTTTGTTGTTGTTGTTTTGTTTTAACTAGTTCTTGTATCCTTGGATGCATATTTCTGTTATTAGGATAAGAAGGGCCTCAACATTTATTACCTGCCCATTTTTCATTTTTATAGAACTAAGCCCTGAGGAGTCATGTACTCATAAATATGAGAAGTGAAATGAAGGGAATTTTATTTTAACCATGTCACTCAATTCTTTGTACATCTTCTGTGTTACATGCCAAAAGTGACATGGTGATTTATCATTAAAATTATTTTTGATAATCCATAAGTGGATAACTAGATTATAGTTTACTTCAATGTTCCTGATTATAAAGAATTTGAAGCCATCTGATCTGCAAAGAACGTTTGTTAACTAGTAGTGTCATTTATTTTCACTGGTGTCATAACACCAATATTTAGAATATTTTTAATTGTTCTTTTTTCACCTCCCTAGAGGTTTGAACACCAAGAGTTATGAATAAAAGAAAGATTCAATCAATATTTCTGTTGTAAAACAGAAAAAACAGCTATTAATTCCTTGACTATAGGCATTTTCTTAGACGATTTTAGGAAAGAATATAGATTGAAGTTGAGGATCTGGAAATACATACTATTTTTGAAGCTATCCATATCCATGCATTACTTGGAAAATCTTTATGTACCCTATGTAGTCACAGATCACAGAACCAGAAGACTCTGGGTGTGTGCATCTACTAAGAACAGTTCTAGACATTGTACAATATAGAGTGTAAGATGTGAAATTCTGCTTTCTATAAGACCACTTTATTTGGAAGCAAAAGAGTGCACGCTTAAACTCTATAAATATTCTAGTTATTATTACAGCTGAGACAAATGAAGCTCAGAAAAGTAAGGTAGTATGCCCTGTTTCATGGGTGGTAAGTGTTGGACCTGGAACTCAGACCTGGGCTTCTGTTATTCCAGAGTCCATACTACTTTTACATATACTATCTTTCAAGTGGGCAGAAAAATAATTACATTTGACAAACTTCATAAATGTAAGCTACTAGCTGAGTAGTTATTCACTGGAAGTCTATGTAAAGAAAGAAAAAACAAACTTAAGCTTGAAAAATGTGGAGGATTTTTATAGGTAAAAACAAAGACCTAAATAAACTAGAGAATAGTACAAAGAAGTTGGGAATGTGTAAGGCACATTGTAGGGGAAAGGGGAAACCAAAACAGCTATATATGGAGTTTAATTGGAAAATAGAGAAAGTTGGCAAGTTGCTGTTGAGTCGGGTATGGGAAAATCTTAAACAATGATTCAGTCCTTAAGAATTAGGAGTCTCTGATGGGTTTTGAACAGGGGACATGATAAAGTCATGTTTTAGGAAGAATTATCTGGTAGTTGCCTGCAGTATAGTTTGAAAACAGCTTTGACAAGACTACCTAAGTAGGCTGTTGTAATAATCCAGATGTGAGATTATAATGGAATAGGCTAGAGTGTTAGCTATGGGAATATAAAGGGGAAGACAAATACCAGAGACAGTAAGAATAAGGAAATCACAGGTTGGGGTAGATAATTCATGTGGGGAATAGTGAAATATTAGGCAAGAGCAACTGCCTTGGGTTGCTCAGAGCCTTTAATGCAAGCTCAGGTCTCTGGACATTGTAAGTAGTGAGGAGCCAAAAAATTTTTTGAGCATGAGAGTAAGAGTGTTTAAAGAATATTAATAGTGAAAAAAGTATTTTCTCTTATTCTACAGCAATAACATTAGAATATAATTGCAAAAATCTAGAAATCTAAAGTCTTAATTCCATATATTATGAATTCCATTCCTCAAAGGGTAAAGTTATTTATTTGTCATATTAGGTCACAGCCAGATTATTGTTTCCAGTATTTCATGTTTAAAAGGAAGTGTAAGATGTTCAGTGAGACTTTTGGATTGCTCTGGAATTGGCTTCTGTCAGGAGACAAAGAGGATATAAACGATTTGGGCTTAGATACCTCTTCAAGTAGTAAAGCTTGTTTAAGCAAAGGCTCCTACTCCCAACCATCACCACGAAACATGCCTCTTCCTTTCTGCTTATAAAGTCTTGTGGGGAAGGTGGTGATAAAAGGATGTTTAGGGGTAGCAGAGCTAATCTGGTATTTTCCTAAGAAGATTGTAAGAGGATCTGATCCCTAAATTTTTAAAGCATTTTAAAATTTTTTGATGATTTTTAGTTTAGATATAATTCTAAACTTCCTGAAAATTTAAGGAATATTAGAAGGAAGCTCCCAACTTCCCATATTCACATATTGTTTATATTTTATTTTATCATCATATCATCTATCTATCACCTGAAAATTGGAGATAATGAATCTCTTAACCCTTAAATACTGCACTATATATTTTCTAAGACATCTGGTTCTTTTTAGAATGTGCCAGGACCAGCAATTTGTCCCTAATTTTCAATTCTAGTGATAAAATCCAGAGCAACTAAAAAAGTCCCACTCAACATCCTATTATAAGAGCATCTATGAAACATTTTTCCTAGAAAGCAAATTGATAAGTAGTAATATGATGTAGATTTGTTATCATTATACAACAACTACTTATTAAGATTTTAAAATATACTTGGCAATGTATTAGTCATTTTATATATAATTTATTACTCTCATAATATATTTCTAATCATGTTACTCTTCACAATAAACTTATAATGGAGGCTCTATTTGAACAAAATAGCCATAGAATATTAGTTCACTGAGTAAGGAAACCTGGAAAGTGCTGTTAGTTAATATTTGATAAATTATTAATTTATGCCCCTTTATGTTAGAAAGGATGAATTTATATCCTATTAACAGAAAACATCACTAAGTGATTCAGAACATGCACAATTTGTAGAAGACTATATCAAATAGATTCTCAAGCTCTTATTGAAAGTGTTCACTTTGAGCAGGGAGTTTGGGTTGCTTTGATTTTATATTTCCTTTACCTTGCTCTAGGCTTCTTCAGTGGGTACCACAGTAGTTTTTTATTCTTGAATGTTATAGTTGACTACTTGTTCACTTCTCTTCTGACGCCCCAGTGTTCTTTTCCATCCCACCCTTTGTTCCTTTTTCTTTTCCTGGTCATTTATATCTAGGGAGACCTTTGGATCTAGCTGGCATAGAAGAAGAAAGAACAATAGAAGGTCAAATATCTACAAAATGATTAGATCTTTTAAATAACCCAGGGTAATTCATTCTTAAAGTAACTTCCATGCTAACATCTTCCAGTTCTTTTCTTATCTTTGTCATTAACAATAAAAAAATATGATTAATTTAGTGTCTTCTAAGGGTCATGCTTTGTTCCATCATTTTATACATAATGCAGCTGAATCTTCAAAATTATTCTCTGAGGGAGCAATGTAACCAATAACTGAGAAAAGATTGCTATTGAAAACTCTGTGACTAGAATATAAATAAGATATTATATATTATAATTTAATAAGATACTAGAACAGAAATAATATGATAGAATATAAATAATATAATAAATAAATAAAAATATCTCACTATTTGGGGCCCGTCTTATAAAATACTCATTTTTTTCTACTACTGTTGGGTGTCACTTTCAGAAAAAATCCTTAGAAGTTGTTTGAGATGCTTTTCCTTTCCCCACCTTACTCTGTATCTTCTCTTTCTGCTACCCGGCACAGATAGGATGGCTGGAGCTCTAGCAAGCATCTTCAATCATAAAGTGATCTTGAGAATGGAAATCTTGTGCTAAACATGGTAGAGGAAGAAAAAAAGGATCCCTGGTCATTAATGATACTGTGAAACCTCCATATCAGCCTAAATCTACCTAACTCCAGACTTGTTTATATGAAATAGAAATACAATTCTCTCTCTTGAAGCAACCCTGGTATCAGTTTTGGTTTTTCTGTTATATAGAAATAAACCCAAACTCCTAACTTTAAGTACTTAAATATCCTATATATTTTGGTTCCTGTACCTTGTTTTACCATAAGCTCCACAAACATATTAATAGCTATTAGGCAGGGTAGAAGGGGATCATATTTTTTGTTTCAGATTTTGCTGACTACAATATAGGGGATAATTTTTAAAAAACACAAAAGACAGTATTGGAGGCAGAAAACCAAATAGGAGGCTGTTAGAGTCATCCAATAAAAAGGTGATGGAAGCCCAGTCTAGGAAAGTTGTGGTTGGGATGGGAGGAAAAGGAGAGATTAAGCAAATACTTGAGATATAAAACTGTCAGGAGTGCAAGATTGATTGGTACTGGGATGGTGGGAAGGGAATGGGCAAGTTCTAAAAACTCTTTGAGTTTCTAAAACTAGTGGTGCCGTCAATAGAGTTAGTGAATACTGAGAGAAGAAATGTCAGTGGGAAAGTTTAACTTTGCCCATGTTGAATTTGAGTTATTTATGTAAAAGCCAAAGGGATATATGCAGGATACAGCTGGATAAGAAGACTGTTGCTGTTGCTTTAACAGAGGAATTCTGGCTGGCAATGTGTGTCTGCGTGTGTGTGTGTGTGTGTGTGTGTGTGTGTGTGAGAGAGAGAGAGAGAGAGAGAGAGAGAGAGAGAGTGAGCGAGAGGGAGGGAGAGGCAGAGAGAGTGAGAACAAAAATTATCAACTAGAGAAAAGACAGAGAGTGGGAAAATCAGTGAGCAGATAATATAATCCTGGAGATCCTCAAAATTTAGAAGCTGGTGGAGTAAAACAGGTGTCCAAACAGGAGACAGAAGAAAAAGTGAGTGCAAAACAAATATATCCAAGAATCATTTCAAGAAATGTCGCGTCAAGAAGGAGTGAATAATAAAGTGTGCTCGGTACAGCAGATCATCGCTGGATTGGGCAATGAGGACGTCATTATTGTTAATGAGCACAGTTTTGACTGAGTTGTTGTTGGGTTGGGGCATTATTACAATAGATTAGGAGTGAATGGTAAGTGAAGCTAGTTGACTATCCTTTAGAGAAGCTTAGATGAGTCGTAAAAGGAAACATTCAGTAACAGTGAGCGCAAAATCTGCATTAGAAGATGATTAAATGACAGCTGATTAAAAAAATAAGATGATCGAAGTGTCATTATTAAATAATTGAGTAAGAACATTTGGAGTGGCGTCAAAATGATGCTCACATCCTTGGTCTAAAGAAATTTGATCTTGGCTTTAATGGTTTTAAAAAGAGAGCAGCAACTCAATAGAAATTTTAAGTTCTGTGTGGTAATGGATGAAGTTATTTATATAGGAAATAATGAATAATTTACTTTGGTTGGATTTTGTATCAGTGGGAGAAAAATGAAATAAATCAAGAAGACAATGAGGCAAATGATTGGTCCACTAATATATTTTCATACTTCTGCTGGCAATTAGGAAAATGACACACCAGTCACATCTGTACTTTTTCAGTCAGCATACAGATCCAGGAATGAATTCTAAGTTAGTTACCGTGAAGCCAGCAAGCCCATGCCAATGTTGTAACTCACGTTTTTGAATTTCACCATTTCCCAAATCAAGTTGACCCAATGATCTATATTTAGTGGTGATTTTTCTTCCCAGATGTTGAAAACAGCTTCTTTGCTGGCAGTCAGTCCTTGAGGATGCATTTTCCCTAAGCTTTAAATAGCATACTTTAGGGAATTAGTGTTACCCAAGATATAAAAAGACTAATAAGGATTTAAAATTAAATAACTTGGTAATTCCTTTAATGGATATGCATCCAAACTGTTTCCTTGGTTAATATTATAACAGCTTATTTATCAGCACATTCCTAGGAGATAACTCTTGAGTTTGTGACTGTAGGGTTTCAGTCATAATGCAGTGCTGAGGCCACAGGCCTTATGTCTTGGCACAAGAGCAACCTTGCCTAAGTCCATGTGTGAGACTTTGGAAGGCCTATCCCCTTCGATCCCCTGTGTAAAGTTTCTTTTTAAAGACATATGAATTTTATCTGTGTCTTTCTGGCTTTCATTGAGAATGTTTATTCAATTCAATGTGAGAGAACTGAACTCTCGACAAGGAGCATGATGAATTTTCTAATTCAAACTGGGTACCAAGAGGTGGCCTGTCATCATTTTCCTTTTGTTGCACTGAAAAAAAAATAGCAAATGAGTCTCCTTGAGAGCAGTTCCCACTTCTGTTTCAAGTTCCCCCATCAAGTCATTAAACATTCTCTGGGTTTTGTCAACAGCCTGGTAAACATCCAGAGAAACAATCAAAATAAGATCGTTTATTTAACATTCTTCTCCTCCAACTGCTGATTAGAATAAATAGTTTGGATAAAACTCCTATCTGATCCAACAATCACAAAAAGAAAGCATTTAGCTGTTGGAGAAGTTTAGACTGAGTTAGAAATACTTTAAACAGCAAAGAATTTTTTGCACACTTTGATATTTTCTTATCTTCAACTCATCTTGTTAAGGCGATGTCAGAGCTAAATATTAATGTTGAAAAACTACTGAGAAAGCTCCCTAGAATCTAAGTAAAAATGTAGGCACTGATTTCCAGAACAAGATATAGGCTGAAAAACTTCAAATTCAGTGTTCCATTTTAAGTAACTGCAAGAAGATGAGTCTAGATAGCTATTTCTGAGAACTGCCTTTTCAGACTTTAGGTGAAATGTGTGTTGATTCTACTTATCTCTAGAAAACCCAATAACTTAGCCAAGGAGAAAAAATGTTTCTAATTATCAAAAAGAATTTTAGGCTTGTAGGAGATCAGACATAATATTATAATGCCTCTCTGTGCAAGCTGTATCAAGAAAATATGTTGTAATCCTAAATAAAGATCTAATGAAATACACTGCTGAGTATGCAAAAGACATATGACCATCTCTTATGACTTATAATGCAGTTTTTTTAACATCTTTATTGGAGTATAATTGCTTTACAATGTTGTGTTAGTTGCTGCTGTATAGCAAAGTGAATCAGCTATACATATACATATATCCCCATATTCCCTCCCTCTTGCGTCTCCCTCCCACCCTCCCTATCCCACCCCTCTAGGTGGTCTCAAAGCACCGAGCTGATCTCCCTGTGCTATGCGGCTGCTTCCCACTAGCTATCTGTTTTACATTTGGTAGTGTATATAAGCCAATGCCACTCTATCTCACTTCGTCCCGGCTTACCCTTCCCCCTCCCCGTGTCCTCAAGTCCATTCTCTACATCTGCGTCTTTATTCCTGTCCTTAATAGAGTAGTTGTGGACCAATAAGTTAAATAATTAGCAGATTAAATTTTTAACAAGCATTCAAGATTCTCTAATTGTTCACAAAATCTCCTCTACCTCCAGCTCCTACCAACTTTGCTCTTATCATCTATCCCGTGCTCCAGATAAAATAGTATAAATACAGGATCCACAGGATACCACACACTTCAGTGCTTTTCTGTCTTTTCTCAGCCCTCTACTTCAAATGCTCTTTTCATTCTTTAAGGCTGATTATACTCCTAGTATTCCTTCTAGAATGACCTCAGGTACCACCATGGAACATTATCTACTCAAAATAATGATTGACCAACAAACTACGATTCTTCCGACTTGGATATTGGGCAAATGTTTCCTGGAAAAGGAATAAAATAAACCTGTCACTTTGAGAAAAACAACTGACAGTAATTGTGATAAAATTAGAGCTGTCAAAAGAAAATGAGGATTTTGGAAAACTTTTATCTACCACCATGATTTTGTAGTTTCCCAAAACTTTAAACACTTTTCTGATGAAATTGGTGAGGACATTAATGAATGTGACTTTTTGATAATGTATAATTAAACATGTCAACCTTTGGAAGAGCTACATAAGTCAATGATCTGTTTCCCAAATGATGAATATTTGAAGTTACAAAGTCACGTTTGAATAAGGTGTAAGAAAAACTAGTGATTTTAATATGATGGGGTAGGAAAAGTCAATTGGTATGATTTCAGATTCTACATTCCAAATAACTTTTTAGAAACAAATACTTGTCAGGTTTTGGTGTATTATCAAAGAAGAGTACTTGCAATTATCTGAAAATTCTCCTCCCTTTTCCAATTACTATCTGTGGGAAAAACAGATTTTCTTCATATACTTCAACAACAATAGAAAACTACTCTATAGATTGGCTGCAGAAAAATAAAATTTAAGAATCCAACTATCCTTGATAAAGATATCACAAAGATTCCTAAAAGTGTAAAACAATGCCACACTTTTAATAAAAAATTTTAATATATGGTTATTTTTCAAAATAGCTGCCAGTAAGTATGTTCTACTGTTGCAATATGAAAAATATGGGTATGTAAGAAATCCAACTTCATTATTTTCTGTATGCAAGTAAATTATTTGCCTGATGAAGAAAAATATACATATATTCCTAATAATCTCATTTAAATTCAAGGATCTCTTAATGATTTTAGGTTTAATACAAATTATTTTCATCTCTTTCTTCCCACCTAAATTTGGTAAAAGGAGGGAAAATGGAGACAGGGCTGTGCAAATGCTAAAACTCTCAGTGGAGCAAGAGAGTGTTAACTTCTCAGTCTTGATCTGAGATCTATGACACTTCCTTCACCACGTTTGCAATAATTTGTCATCTGATATTCTGCATAGCAGGGATTTGAGGTTGCAAGGGTGTATGGTGCGTGAAGGGTAACAAGTTAAGTAACATGATGTGAGAAGAAGTATGAAAAGCATATCCACTAGAATTTCGATATATTATCATCGCCACATTGTTTTAGGTATATGTGTGTGTGTGTGTGTGTGTGTATGTATATATACATATATATATATACATACACACACACATACATATATATACATATGTACATGTATATACATATATATATACACATACATACACACACACCACACACACACGCACACACATTTTACATCTTGTTTCCCCATTACATCTGTTTTATAAGCTTAATATACTGGGGACATTTTGTCTTGTCATTACATATTCTCTAAATTATAATTTTTAAAGATTGAATAATATTTCATCATATTTCTTTCAAAGGACATTATACTTAAGAAGACTCTTGTTGAATATTTAGATGTTTCCAATTTATTGTTATTATAAACAATGAGCTTATGTGAACATCTGTTCATCTGTTCACCCAAATCTTTGTATTCATTCATGATTATTTCCTTAGGCTTTTTTTTTTTGCTATTGAGTTGTATGTGTTCATTTTTTATTTTGGATATTAACCCCTTATCAGATATTTGGTCCACAAATATTTTCTCCCATACCATAGTTTGCCTTTTCATTTTGTTGATGATTTTCCTGGTAAAGGAACTCTTGAGTCAAAGACTATATATATTATTAAAGCTTGGGAATTTTTTTCCCCAAAATTAACCTCTAGAATAGGTGTACAGATTTACATTCCAATGAGATATGTAGAAGTGAACATTATTTCAGATATAGAATGGTCATTTAGATATCTTTTGTGAATATCATATATATGTATTTATTGCCGATTTTATTATTTGCGTGTTAGACCCTTTGTTATTGTTTTAATTATTTGCACTATAATTCTTTCAGTGATGTTAATCATGCCTGCCTGTTCTTTCTTTTGGTTACATTTACCTGTTCATACTTTTATTTTTAAACTTTGTCTACCATTATTTTATAAATGTATTTGTAAAATAGCAAGTGCCAGTTTTTTATTTTTCTCAAATTTCAATTGAGAAATTTAACCTCTTCATATATTTTTACAAATAGTGTCTAAGTTTGGTCTTAATTCTATCATCCTCTTTGCTTTCCTGTTTTTTTGTTGTTTTTGTTTTAAGGTAAGCTTTTCCCCCTCCTGTCTTTTGCTATTTAGGCATGTTTTCTCAGCACTTTTCTTTAGTAATATATACTTTATTTTTTTAGCTTTATTAAGGTTTAATTGATAAATAAATTTGTAAGATATTTAAAGTGTATGATATTATGACTTGATATACGTGTACATTGTGAAAGGATTTTGCACTTCGAGTTTAATTAACAAATCCATCACATCACATATTTACCTTTTTTTTTTCTTTTTGGTGAGAACACTTACATTTTACTTTCTTAACAAATTTTAATTTTACAATACAGTGGTATCAACTATAGTCACCATGCTATACATTAGATCCTTATACCTTATTCATCTTATAACTGAAAGTTTTTACCCTTTTACTAACTTTTACCTACTCGCCTCCAGCCCCCAGCCCCCAGCCCCTGGCAACCACTTTTCTACTTTCTGTTTCTGTAAGTTTGACTTTTTTTCCTTCATATTCTACACAAGTGATAAGTGATACCATGTAGTACTTGTCTTTTTCTGTCTTTCTTCACTTAACATAATGTCTTCTAGATTCATCCATGTTGTCAAGACAGAATTTCCTTCTTTATAAAGGCTGAATAACATTCTAGTGTGTAAACAATGCTGCAATTAATATAGTGCTGCAGATATCTTTTTGAGAAATGGTTTATTTCCTTTGGATATATACCCAGGAGAGGGATTTCTGGATCCTATAGTAGGTCTATTTTTATTTTCTTGAGGAAGCTCTATACTGTTTTCCACAATGGCTGTACCAGTTTACATTCTCACCAACAGTGTACAAGGGTTCCTTTCTCTCCACGTCCTCACCAGCATTTGTTATCTCTTGTCTTTTTGATAATAGCCATCCTAATAGGTGTGTGGTAATATCTCACTGTGCTTTTGATTTGCATTTCACTAATGATTAGTGACGTTGAGCACCTTTTCATGTACCTATGGGCCATTTGTATGTTTTCTTTGGAAAAATGCTTATTCAGGTTCTTTGCCCAATTTTTAATCTTTTTTTCTTTCTTTCTTTCTTTCTTTTTCTTTTTTTTTTTTTTTGCTATTGAGTTTTATGCGTTCTTTTTGCATTTGGGGTATTAACACCTTATCAGATATTTGGTCCACAAATATGTTCTCCCATACCATAGACTGCCTTTTCATCTTGTTGATGATTTTCTTTGCTGTGCAGAAGTTTTTTGTTTTGATGTAGTCCTACTTGCTTATTTTTGCTTTTGTTGCCTTTGATTTTCATGCCAAATCCAAAGAAATCATTGCCAAGACCAGTGTCAAGGAGCTTACCCCATATGTTTTCTTCTAGGAGCTTTAAGCTTTCATGTCTTAATTTCAAGACTGATCTATTTTTAGTTGATTTTATGTATGGTATAAGATAGGGTCCAGTTTCTTTCTTTTGTATGTGGCTATCCAATTTTTCCATCACCATTTAATGAAGAGAATATCCTTTCTCCATTCCATATTTTTGGTTCCTTTGTCAAAAACTGACGATATATGTAATGGTTTATTTCTGGGCTCACTATTTTGAGGATCTACCTGTCTGTTTTTATGCCAGTACTATACTATATTGATCGCTATAGTTCTGTAATATAGTTTGAAGTCAGGAAGTGGTGATGCCTCCAGCTTTGTTCTTTTTTCTCAAGATTCCTTTGGCTATTTGGTGTCTTTTGTAGTTCTGCAATATGGATACTTTAGATTCTGCTTCTTAATGTAAGTTGTGGTTGCTTTTTAGTTATTGAAATACATTTTAACCACAGCAAAAATGTTTACCTCGCACCTGTTTTTTAATTAGAGTAATAACACTTGAATTATTTCTCTGTTGCATTACACACCCACTTGTTGCATTACATAAGGAGCTTTTTGGTGACCACTTTTGTGTTATTTTAGCATGACAATTTTAAAACATACTCAGAATTAAAAAGCTCAATGAAGCCCATTATACACATCATCCAAATTCAAGTAAGCTGTGTCATCTATCCTTTTTTTACTTAAGAATATTTAAACCCATCTTTTTCTAATTGTCAGTGTCAATAATGAAAAAGAACCAATGCAATATATTTTATAAAAATGATAATTTATGTCTGTTTTATTTTCTTTCTTATTTCTCTCTTATTTTTGAAATCTTTGTTGATATATGCATATTAGTATTAAATTATTATATTTATATTATATATACGGTAATGTAAGAATCTTTTGGACACACATTGAAAACCTCTGAAAATAATTATTTAGACTTAATTCTACGTTTCCTAGTTTTGTGGTGCACCACAATTTCTTTCATACCATTATTTTCCACACTTGAAATTTTGCATTATTTTCCAATCTACTATAGCATGTATTTGGGTGTATTTGGGTCATCTTTACCAGAAAACTATGTAGGTGGCATCCTTCCTAATCCGTTGTATGTCTGATAATCTCTACCTTCTCATCTTGCACATAAATGAATTTGGCTGGTCATAGAATTTTGCCACACATGGAAAACATGACACCATTGCCTTCTGGCAGATAAACAATTCTTTGTGTCTGGATGCTTGTAGTATTGAAAAGTTTATCCTAAAATTCAAAGTTTTCATGAGGTTAGATGTAGATAACAACTTATTTTTCTTATTTTTCCTGAACTATGACAATCTCTTCTACTCAGTATATTTTTCTACAACTCAAGAAAACTTTCTTCAAATGTCTCTTTAACTTTCACTTATTTGTCAACTCTGTTATCTTTTCTTAATCTCTGTTACATATATTGAAATTCTTTGGTCTCTCATAATATATCTTAATTGCCCACATTTTAGTCTTTTTCTTCTGTACTGTGAGAGACTTTCTGGAGCTTGACTTCTGTTTCATTTATTCCACTTTCTACAATGCCAGATATGTTTTCTGTCATCTCTTTTAAAGTGTTAAATTCTGCAACCATGTTTTCCATTTCCACACATCTTTCTGGGATGTTATATTTTTATCTTCATGTGCCTGCTCTAGTTACATAGTTATACCTTCCTCAAATTTTCTTGAGAGGATCTCACATTTCTAAAAAAGTATATTAGTAATATACTGCCAGGTTTCATATAGTGTTCCTTCATATGTAGACTATTACTGTTGAGGGAGAGGAAGAAAAGTGAAGTGGTGGCTTCTTTCGTATTTAAAATCAACTAGTCTTATTTTCAATACTTTTAGCAGGAATTCTTCAGTTTCTGTTAGGAGGGCCTTCCCATTCTCCAGTTTCCAGCACAGATAAAGTTGTTTTTCTGTATTTATAATGCATCCTTTCAATGCCCCATTTATAATCTAGCTGTTGCACTCTAATAATCTCACCCATTGGGAAAATAGCCTTTTGGTGACATTTGTGTGACTGTTTCTGACATTTTCCGCCAAAGATTTTGCTATTCCTTCAGGATATTTCCATTCCACACAGTGCTTTAGCTTTCCATCACCTATCACCAGGAATGTTTTAGAGATCTCCATTATCTCTTCCTCTAAACCATTATGCACAGAAATTTCAGACTGGAAGTTGACATTCTCTTACTCCACTGAGACTGATGACATTTGCATAATCCTATCTCCATTTCCCTTCCTCCAAGTTTAGATGGGAGAAAAGGGATTAAAGTAATTTAATATTAAACCCAAAATCATTTAGAAATCTCTTTAAAATATTGATTTCATCACATAATTCTCCTGGCCCAAAAACTGTCAGTGCACCCAAAATGCCTATGGGATAAAATGTAAACATTGCAATTTATCATCCAACGTTGGTCATAGTATGCTTTTTAAATAGTTTTTCCAGTCCCAGCTCACATATCTCCTCAGTTCAGTTTTTTGCTTTAATGAGATTGTTTCCTCATTTTTTCCAATTAAGCCATACTAGATTCTACCTGCACATGTTCTTCACACTGTATCATTGCTCGGAAATGCCTTGTATCTTTTCAGTGAATTTTATTATTTTATTCCTAGCTCAAGACTTACTTCTTTTATTGAACTGTCTAAAACCATAGTAGATTATATAGCATTTTTTTTCCTGTGTTACTCAAGTTAGTGATTAATTGTGTTGACTATTTTACCATACATGAAATGAGGAGTTGTCTCATCTCTTCTACTTGGATAATACCTTGAGAAGTGGCACTTAGCATTAATACTGTTTGATCTTCATTTTGACTCCAACATTATTTACATAGTAGTATTGATACTTAACAAATTCTCGCTGTATAAACAGGGAAAACAAAACAAAAAAGACCTAGTAATTGATTTTCATTTTAAGGTACTTTACACGTTCTTGGAAAAAAAGTCTAAAATTATCAGTGAAAAGTTCAGCTGAGTTGGAGAGAGTTTGATCAATAGTTTTCACACAAAAGTTTAAATTATTATAAAAGAAAATTAGACCATATTCACAGGGTATTTAGAATGACTCTCAATGGTATCATTTCTAGGGAGAGATAATGTTGCCGCATCATGGAGGGAGAATGGTGAAATAGGCTCTGAAGTGAGATAACCCTGAGTTCAACTCTCTACTCTGTCACTGTCTAATGGAGTCCTCTTGGGCAATTTTCTAATTCCACTTTACCATTTCTTCATCCATAAAATGGGAATAATAATTGCCCATGAATGATATATCAGGAAATTAAGTGGAGACTAAATGTTTAAAATATTTCTAGAAGTGCAATGTCTACTACATAGGAAATAATAAAAATCCCATTTATTGAGTATATTTCTGTCACCTTAAAATATATTAATTCATCTACTGTAACTTGATGAGACAAGTTGTATTGTTACCTCAATCAAAGATGCGAAAACAGAGAGACAGACAGGATAAGTAATTTTCCAAGATAATGTGGTTTTAAAAAAAGTGGCAGTACCAGACAATTCATGTTGTGTATGTCCAGATCTCATAATCTTGACTACTAGGCTATACTGTCACCAAGATGTATAGAGATTCTTGGTATCTATTCTTATCCATCTTAACTCACACTGGCAGGCAGTCAGTTCTCATGCAAGTTACCTACCTACTTTTGCAGAGCTGGTGTAAGCCTGTTGGGATGTTAATGCGAAACGATAATCCTCTATTTCTCTTGAGATGTGAACACGAGATGGGGGGATTTAAGAAAATATATCATATTGCTACAGAAAGTCATAAAATCTCTTTTCTGGTGACTTTCAACAATATTTTTGGAATGGTTGAAGTATTTCTGGATGAATTTTACAATATTTCATGGTCCCTTTTGAGTCCTATATTCATACAATTTGATTTTCTAAATCCATTAATATATGGTACAGATACGTTTTCCTTCATGTGGAAATGAAATAGCTAGTATCCTAAGTGGGAAAGAATTCATATTTCTAAATTAGGCTTCTGTTTATATTTTTTGGAAAGAAATTTTAAAATTTTATTATATATACATTTAAATGAGACTATGCCTTTTTTATAGTTAATGAGGTAACAGCATTCCAACAGAGTTTAAAACATTTAATTTTCAAAACGCTTTTCATGGCTTTAATAGATTCTGTACATTTTAGTTAAAGTAATTAAATTGTCATCTTAGAACATTCACAGCACAGACATATTAAGAGATATAGAAGCAGTAACAGAGAAGGAAAGAAAAGTGAAGTGACAGGATAGCAATGGAAAAGCAGCTCGCTGGGCTTGAAATACTGCTGAATATGTTTATATCCTAGCCGCAGTATCCATATCAGAACATGATGACAATTCTAAAGACAGCTCCCAGGATCAGACTTTTGGATGTGGATGGCATGAACATGAGTGGGTGTGTGAATGTTTTTTCCTGGCTGGACAGACATTTTTCCTCTTGCCAAAGCCTTGGTGTTTGTATGAAAGATGAAATTCCCGTTCCCAATGCTGTTATAGGTACCAAGAAGAAGTAGGAACATACTGGAAGCCAACTCCAGTTTGGAAAACTAGACCAGCTCTTGGAAGGAAGCCTCAAAATATTGAGTTAATCTTTGTGTAGAAAATCATTCTTCTGTGGTTTGCATATCAGTTATTTAAATATCCTGAAACTAAGGTAAGGAGATAACACATTACAAAACTTGAACTGAAATGACCTTAAATGCTCATTTGGACCAAGTCTTATGATACTGTCATAAAGCCAACTATAAGAAAATCATGCAGGATGGTGGCCAATCAGCTTCCTCAATGCAAAGAGAAATATCACGATTTTTCACTTGTGAGGCTATTCCTACACTTTATCACATTTTATCATATTTTATCACATTTCAGTAATGAAATTTCTCTTTACAAATAGTGAATGTAGACACATATGGGTTGGGATATGAAAGAGAAGAAAGAAGTGAAAAAAAATATTGTTTAGCTACTTTAGCATTAGGCACATAGAAGATGTCAGTGAATACCAGTCCCTTCCCCTTTACAAAAATCCTCTCAATAGCCCTTAAATATTAATATTATACCCATTTTCCAGAAAGGAAACTAAAGCCCACCGCTTACAAATGATGGAGCTGGACTTGGGGTGTTTGACCACAAATGACACATACAAGCTTCCCATAACATCAGGATCTTTCTCAGATTGTACTGACTTTCCCAGAACTATAGCAAAGACCCTTTTTTCTTGTTTAATCGGTATAGTTTCTTCTCAAGATGTCTGATTTAATGATCAAACCTTTCTCTCCCAAGGCATTATAAAGACGTGCTTAAAAGTTTGGGCCTCTGGAGTTAGTCTGAATTTAAAGACAAGCTCTGTCAACAACTATTGCGTAATCTTGGAAATTACTTTAAAAGTCTGGTGTTCAGAACGGTGAAAGGACATTAAGTAAGAACTAAGGAAATTTGAATAAAGTGTGGACTTTAGTTGAGAATAATGTATTGGTTCCTTAATTGTAACCATACTAATGTAAGATATTAATTATAATGTTCATACTACCTCTGGGCTTAGGGTATATGGGAACTCTGCAATTTTTGTATAAATGTAAAACTGTTCTAAAAAATAGTTTGTTTAAAAAAAACTGTGCTTCAGTGTCCTCATGGTTTTCTTATGAAAATTTGATGAATTAAATACATATACAGTACTTAGTTCCTGGTAAATATGAATATGCAGATAAGTGTTAGCTATTTTTTTTTTTTTTAAGTATTAGCTATTTGGGAGGGATGTTTAGGAAAAGGGGAGGTTTTGGCAGAGAAGGAAATGTTTTTTATTGGGAATCTATTTAAAGTGTGCAAAGAATGAGTAGTCAGACTAAAGTGTTCCTGCCTTGCTATGTACCAGACGTTTGTATAGCAAAAGTCCTATCAGGGATGAGCTTTATAAGATCAGCAAGTATCCCTATATCTTCCAAGAAGAGTTTACTAGCCTGCTTCTCTCCAACCTGTCCCCAGTTACAAAGAAAGGTCAGGTAAGATTGAAAAGAAGAAACACACGAGGAGAAGAATTAAACTAAGCACTGAAGAGAACCACATTAATCCCACATACAAGTTAAGGATATTCAGTTTAGAATAGATTCAGTGTGACTGGTTGAACTATGAAGCTCAATACAGGAAACTCAATCTTCTGCTGCCTAAATTTCTCAGTCACCAGTCGCCAGTCACCGAATTCCCTTACTCCTCAGTATTTGTCTGTATTGCTTTCTGTTGCAATTTTCTTACATAGGATGAACATTTCTGTGTAGTGCCAAAGAAAGAAAGCATATGTGAAAAGATAGCGCATTCATTAGGAAATGAAACTAGGTGTCAGATGAAAAGAATTAACAACTAAAATGAATATCTATGAATCATCTTGAGAGGTTCACCACTTGGTTGACTTTCTGCACATCACAAATTTGGGGAGCAATGTCCCTGTCCCCTTCTTAACATAGTGCTCATTTCATCTTCTAGTGTAAAATCAGATCACAAGAACAGTGAACCCCTAACTTCAAAAGATTTTCCCATAGCTGAAATTATACATTGATTTTCCCCAGTCTTGAATGTGCATTTCTTACAGACTTCCAGACACTTGAACCGCACTTTGTTGAGTAAAGTTATAAAGGATTAACCTAAGGTACACTGCACTATGCCTGCACATGGCATTTGAACTCAGTAAGGGCCAGCAGTCCTATCTACCACTGGGTAATAAACTCCTGTGTTCTAAAACTCTCAAGTAGTTCTAAATATGTCTTCATTTTTTTTTTTTAAACAGAAATGATTGCTTAGCTCAATAATCTTCAATTCTGGCAGTACCAGGGGGAACTTTCACAAATTACCCCTGTGTAGTCTACAGAGATTTTGATTTAGTTGGGTTGGTGCAGCCTGGGAATTACTATTTTTTAAAGCTTTCCAGATGATTCTATCATGCAACCAAGATTGAGAACCACTGTAGAAGTAGATCAGCTTAATTAATACCTTTTTACTTTAGGTTTTTCATTAGGTAGATTCCTCACATCACCCAAATGGTACTAAGTTCTGAGGTAAAACAAAATAAGTGGCCTTTAGCCTCTAGGATTCTGAAATCAAATATGTTTGAGACATGCTGTGAACTGTACTTCTTGTCCCTTTCTTAGAAAATCACTGTGCATTTATTAAAGCTATATAGGTTATCAGAGTTTCTGTTGAATATGAGCAGAATGCCAGAACTGTGGGGCTGTCAACAAACTGATAGAAAATGTACTTTAGGCAGACATTTGCGTAGGTTTACACATCTATATGGTGTGTTTAAAACCTGCCCTACCAAAAATGAACCAGTCTCTAGAGATGACACTGAGAGCAATATGGGTGACAGAGTCTCCCTGGCCTAATTAAGGACATGGGTATCAAGTTTGTGTCAACGGAAAACACATTAATGATAAGATCTTTAAATAGCAGTATCACAGCTCTCATCCCTCTAGCCTGTCGATCTGAAAGGAAGAGAAAATTTTAATAGTGTTATAAACAGTAGAAACAGACCTTGGCTTTCCTTGGATCCGTGCAAGGAAGGAAAAGTGGTGTCTTCTGTACTCAGCACAGGACTCTGATTACTTCAATCAGGACCAACTGCTGACAGATTTCTCCTTCACCCCACCCTTGGAACCAGGCCAGAAGCTGGGCTTCAAAGTATATCTAAGTGAAAGTTCATTTCAGCTTTATCAACAAACATGAGTGCGGCCAAGTCATTCTGAATTACCCTTATATAAACAATATTTATCTGTTATTTCCCTTTGAAAATAACTATTGTGTTTTTTGAATAAGCCAATAAAATATTGTTTTTCTTTGTGATTCCTGACATATTTGTTTATACAAATTCCACCAGTAAAACCTACTTTTGAAGGTTCCCAAGATTTGAAAAACATTTAGTGTTTTGCCTATGAATGAGAGTGCAAACACAAACAGGGCTATTCTGCATCATTGAATATTCAAGAGTGTCATAATATTAAATATTCCCACAAAGTATTCTCCTCCCTTCAAACTTTAGTTTCCTTACTAGTAAAATGGGGTGAATCACACCTACCTTAGTGGTAATGAGGATAAAGTGAGAAAATATTCACTGTATTTAACAACTTTTAAAGCTGTCTTCTGTCAATGGTGAGCTACCTGGTGCACAACAAATTCAAATTAAGTCTGTCCTGTCCTACACTAAATTTGTGCATGACCCAGTGGTGGGGATTGTAGTACACTGAAAAAGAAATGTGTCGTACACTTAAGGTTAAAATAGGGAGCTTCTTGAGTCTGCCTCAGACTCAAAGGCGGAGATACCTTTTCAGCTTCTTGAGTCTGCCTCAGACTCAAAGGCGGAGATACCTTTTCAGCTTCATCTACTCTCAAACTCCTTGAGATTCAGTCTGCTTTTAATCAGTGCAAACATGTACAAAGGATTGCATTTCTTTCTCCTTTTAGGCCTTTACTTTTTAGAATCAGTGCTTCCCAAACTGGTTCTCCCAGAGGCCAAATACTTCCTCAGAGGTATTGGAAGGGGACAGAGAAGGAATGATCATGGGTTCAAACAGGTGCTTCCACTTCCCATTAGAGCAGCTTTACTCCTACTCACTTATAATTACTGGTCTGGAATAAGACTTCCAGAAAGGAAAGAGTTCTACAGCTAAAATAAGTGTGGTAACCGTTGCTTTAATGAATCACAGGAGATGGAGCAGTGCCTAAAATGAACCTATCCCCATCCAAAATAATAAATGATTAAGTGACCTCCCATTTTCCTGCCAACTCTATTAATATTTCTTTGAAGGGGTATGTTAAGTGGCAACTTGTATGTTAAATTTCATTTCCACTTTGACTTCCTATGTGTTTTCAGATCTTTGTTTCCACTAAAAAGTGTTTTTTGTCCTCCTATCTCATTGAAATACTTAATCAACAAAAATGACTTTGTCAATTTGGTTAAAATACATTATGTTAAATGTCATTTTATTGGAACATGCTCTTCAAGCCATCATTCTGGTCATTCAACAGTTTAAAATGTGCAGAAATCAAATCAACAACAGGTATGACCACATGGATATATTTTCAGGGGACTGTACAAGGAGTCTCCAATATGTGCTCTGAAGGTTTTGTTTAAATTGCTGTTAATCTTTTCAAGATATTTTCAGATCTCTGCATAGCAGCTTTTTCATATTTGCTAGCAGGACAATTCCAAATACAAAGAGAGAGGCATCAGATAAACAAATCAGACTACAGTAGCACTTCATTAAATGCAAGGATGTGAAAGGTCATTTTATAAATATGAATATAACGAACTGACCTCTTAAACATGTGCCTTTTTAAAAGATATATGAATCTCAAATACTACTATTTAAATATAAAATTCAAACACTGCTAATGCTATAAATTTATTTTTCAAAAGAATTCAGTTCACCAAATTTGATTCAGACCAGTGTATAGATATTTGGACTGATTTTTCCAAATAATCACAGGTGAAAAAGATGATGTTTTTCCTCAAGTTAATCTAAGTAGATCTCGGAGAAGGTAGGATTTCTTTCTCTTTCATTAAAAGCAATGAAGAGAAAATATTTTTCTTTTCTCTCTTTTTTTTCTTTCTTTTTTGCTTAAATTAGTTCATCACTCTAGAGCAGCGGTCCCCAACCTTTAGAGCACCAGGGACTGGTTTTGTGGAAGACAATTTTTCCGCAGATGGGGGGTGGGGGGGATGGTTCAGGCAGTAATGTGAGCGATGGGGAGCTATGGGGAGCTGCAGATGAAGCTTCACTCTCTTGCCCACCGCTCACCTCCTGCTGTGTGGCTCAGTTCCTAACAGGTCGCAGACCGGTACTGGTCCATGGCCCGGGGGTTGGGGACCCATGCTCTAGAGAGAACTAGAGAGGAGAATGAATGAAGCCTATCAATTATTTCAGGGAGTAAACTATACTTTCCGTAGGTTATCATGAATAGATTTTTTTCAATGTTACTAAGGTTACCAAATGAATGACAAACATTTTAAAACTCCAATAGATTTCCCCTTTGCTAAAGGTTGTTTTAAAGTATAAATTGGAAGTATGTGACTTGAAATAGATATGTGAGGTTCTTTCAGGGATATGTAAGAAGACATCCATTGTAGCACCTTTTTCAGTAGTGATGATTTGGAGGCAAACTAGAACTCCATCCAGGAGAATGGATAGCTAAAATGTGGAGGATGTGCAACATGGAGATTGTAGAGCAGTTAGATACTGTGGATCAGATTACGTGTTGCAATGTAAATTGACCTTAAAGACATAATAATGGTCAATGTAAAGGACAGAAGAGAATGTGATACATAACATAGTACTATGTATGTAAACTAAATATCTCTGCACCCTAAAAAGCAATACGTATTTTGCAAGAGTACATATATACACCAAAAAAAAAAAAAAAAAAAGTGCATTGATTGAAAAGTAAGATTATTTCATTCAGTCTTGTGCAAACACAGCCCACTAAAAAAGGGTGTATGATGTTAGTCCTCCATCAAATGTTGATTAAGAAATACAAAGAAAAGAAACAAACAACTTAATGCATTATCACGCTTTTTCCCTTTCTTACATGTAATATTTTAACAAGAATTAATATTGAATATTTACAGGACTGATAAAAAGTTCAGGATTATTAGCTACCTTGAAGTTAATTTAATCATCATTTCCAATATTAAAATTCTCTTTATAACATTGCCTTCAGGTGCCTGTCAAACCAACAAGGAACACCTGCAATGAAGAGGGCTCTGCATCTTTTGAAGGAGCACACTATTTTGGAGTGTGCAAATTTATTCTATTAATAGGAAAACCAGTAGGAGAATGAATAAGAATAATGCTCTTTGTGCAAAATTTAATTCTCATTGGATATAAATCAGTGTTTTTTCAAAGTTGAGGAAGTGACCACTGGCATTAGTATCAAGGAGAAAGTTGTTTAAAATGCAGATTCCTGGACCCCACCCCAGACCTACTGAATTAGAATCTCTGGGTCTGAAAACTTGAATTTTTTTTTAGTTTAGTATTTTTTTTTAATTGAAGTATAGTTGATTTACAATGTTGTGTTAATTACTGCTGTACAGCAAAGTGATTCAGTTATACATATATATACGTTCCTTTTTTAAATATTCTTTTCCATTATGGTTTATCATAGAATACTGAATATAGTTCTCTGTGCTATATAGTAGAACCTTGTTGTTTACCCATTCTGTATATAAAAGCTTACATCTGCTACCCCCAACCTCCCACTTCATCCCTTCCCCAACCCCTTCTCTCTTGGCAACCACCAGTCTGCTCTCTATGTCCATGATTCTGTTTCTGTTTTGTAAATAGGTTCATTTGTGTCATGTTTAGATTCCACATATAAGTGATATCATAACTTATTTGTTTTTCTCTTTCTGACTTACTTCACTTAGTATGATAATCCCTAGGTCCATCCATGTTGCTGCAAATGGCATTATTTTGTTCTTTTTATGGCTGAATAATATTCCATTGTATATGCGTACCACATCTTTATCCATTCATCGGTCGATGCACATTTAAGTTGTTTCCATGTCTTGGCTATTGTGAGTAGTGCTGCCATGAACGTAGGGGTGTGTGTACCTTTCTGGATTAGAGTTTTGTCTGGATAAATGTCCAGGAATGGGATTGCTCGAACATATGGTAATTCTATTTTTAGTTTTCTGAGGAACCTTCATCCTGTTTTCCATAGTGCCTGCAGTAACTTACATTCCTACCAGCATGTAGGAAGGTTCGTTTTTCTGCACACCCTCTCCAGCATTTATTATTTGTAGACTTTTCAGTGATGGCCATTCTGACCAGTGTGAGGTGGTACCTCATTGTAGCTTTGATTTGCATTTCTTTAATAATTACCGATGTTGAGCACCTTGAAAATTTGAATTTTTAACAAGTCTCCTGCGCCCACATCCACTAAGTGATTCTTATGCTCATGAAAGTTTAAGAACTACTTGTATAAACAAGCAACATTAAAGTATAACTCACTCCACTCGTGTTCCTATTCATAAAAAACATGATGTCTGGTGGTAAGCTATTTTATATTTTTCTGTGTATCAGGTTCACACTTCATCTTTCTTCTCTTTCACTGTTCTAAAACATCAAATTCACAATGAAATTTAAAATAGAGGAAACAAAAATCTCTTAGCATATTTTTAATTTATGGTCTTGTTGAAGAAGAATCCAAAACCATCAGGAATAAACTTAAAACATGATTACATTTATGTCCTTCTATCATAATAACAAAGGATTATTCCTTTACTAAATATCCCTGTAGTTATCCAATTAAGAAAATCCTTTTCCTTTCAATACTGTCACAGAAAAACAAACATTCACTGGCAGAGTTGAAAGAAAGCATTAGGGATAAAATGTTAAGATCTGGCACTAAAGTTATATTTGTCACATATGCATATATATTTTACTAAGAGAGGGTACTACATGAGGATTTTGAATAAGAGCAACACTGTTTGGAAATCTAAGTTCCGAAGCCAAAGTTCATTGCTCTGTGCTAATGAGAGGACCACTTTCCCCCTTTTCATTCTCTTGTTTTTAAAATCTGAAAATTTACATTTATGATGAGGAAAAAAAGCATAGAAAAAAATCCACTTTTTCTAACTACAGCCAGTTGAAATGGACAATATATTATCAGGCATACAGTGATCAAGTTATTGTGGTTTTTAAGGCTCTTATCTGCCTCATTGATTTGACTTTGCAAATTTTGGGATTCTGGCAGTGATGCGGGGACTTGGGACTTGTAACATTTTTCCTTCTATTCTCTCTCCAAAAGCTCAAAGAAAACTACTCATACTGCTGACACACACACATTGACTACACACTCGCACACGCACATGTATGCATATGCAAGAGTGCATGTGCCGACGCGCACACACACTGCCTTTCTCTCTGAGAATAGAAATCTGGCCCTTTGAGCATTACAAAGAATACTAAGGGCCAAACGTCCTAGGGCTGGAAAATAGCTATGTTCTTGCCAGCGAGTTAAAGCCAGAGTATCCCCTTTGTCATAGCCAAATTTATGACATGGATCAAAAACTATAAAAAGCTATGTTGCATCCTGCCATTAAGGAGAATTAATATTTTCAGTGGTATGTTAACCAACGTTTTTCCAGTGTCTCTCGTTAAAAGCAGATTGTTGACTTTTCATCATGGTGTGCCAAACATTTTCATTGAAACCCTAGCAAGACTTTCATCTTAGAACCATTATTTCTTAATGGACTTGGATAGGGGCAACATAAAGGAATGGCTCTGCTTTGCAGCACTGCGGCATTAGGCAATGGCCGTCATTAGCGTGTTGGACCTTGCTGAATCATTACACATGCAGACATTTAAGGCATTTCCAGTGTGACTTGATTTTTCCCTTGAAGCGCACTTCATGTTTTATCTATTATGCTTAAGCAACATAGGTTCTTTTTCTACTTTTACGTATCTTTATTATGATTCTTTCTATTCAGCTCTCCAGTTAAAACTGTAATAAATCGCACCATACACACACACAGAGCTTTTTTTGCTTCTTATTTTTTTATTGAGAATATCTATCTGTGGTATTTTCTTCTGTGCTTGGGAAATCAGTACATCTTTAACAACCCTTCAGCCCCAATAATTTAGCAATAAACAACATGACACCAGTTGTTCAGACTCCCCAAATACATACTTTCTCATATATCATTGTCTTGATGTGTACTGGAAGTGACTGTACTATAGCAAAGGAAGTCTGTAGGCTAGATGACAGAGGGTACCATGAAAATAGAATAGACCCTTCCATTTGGCTGAGTTTTGAAATACATGATGTGAAAATGATTATCATACAGCCACTGAGCTGATGCTGACAGGCTCTAATTTGCCCAATAGTCCTTCTTTTCTCTCAAATATATATTTAGAGTCAATGACAGTTACACATAGAGATGGAAATTTTGGCTTTTGGCTTGGGTCCTCACTTGAATGTATTGGCTTGAATGTCTATTGAGTGTTTTATGATGTAGTTGATCAAATTGTAAGGTATGGCTATAGACCACACCACTGACTCTGAAACCAGCAAGCTGAGAGTCACCTGAAGTTAGCTATCAAAGTCAGATAAACTTCTGAAATCCAAGAATGCATGGAAGAGGGCCATTTATCCAAGAAATAATACTTAATTCCAGAATCTAGCTTTTATTAGTTTAATATGCCTCCCAAGAAGTTCTATGACTTGGAAACCAGCATGAATTAAATACATACTTCAAAATCCTTTATTTGGAATATAAGTATAGCTATTCAATTTTTATTCCTAGGAAGCAAAAATCATCCCACTTCCCCTAAATCTATTATTTCAGTTCAGATGCTTTTGAATGCAAGTAACAGGTTTTCACAACCTAAGTGGATTGAACAAGGAAAGGTTGACCATCCCAGGTGGGTAACTGAGTAGCTCAAGTGTGTAGGGCCCTGGGCAGCCCCTCTGCCATTAGCTTTCCCACATAATTCCAAGACTGTTGTAGCTCCAAGCATCGCTTCCTCACACAACAATATGCAAGGCTAAAGCAAAAGTAACTGAGGCTTTCTACTCACATTTTTCTTTCTTTTTCTCAAAGAAAAAACATTTCTCAAAAACTCAATAGATTTCCCATTATGGTTTTGTTCATTTATGTGTTTGTTTTTAGCAAGATATGCTACATGTATAAGGTAAATGCAAATACTTTACAAATTGTTTGAAGGAAACACAAATGATCAAAGTTTCTACTGTGTCTAAACAGACATGCTATTCCAAATATTTAATAAATTGTACAACTTGGGGACTAACCAGAAAAGCTGCAGTGACCAATCAGAATGGATGTCAGGTGTAGTGACCAGAGCCTGTTCAACTGAGAACTGGCTGAATTGACTTGTCTTCATTTAGCCTTTCTAAGTGTTTAGATAAAAGGGTTTTAAAATAGAAGGTCATGGAAACCTACACCGTCATGACCTCCACCAGACTTTCCGTTTCTTGAGGGCTAATAGTGTGTTTTACTTGTGACTGAATCCCTAATATTCACCATAGTCCTTGAAACTCGGAAGGCACTCAGTATTTGGTGAATTAATCAATGACTAGATGTAGTCAATCACAGAATATCTGGATTTGCTTACTATGAAGTTGCAATTCTTTTTTTTTTTTAATAAATTTATTTATTTATTGTTGGCTGTGCTGGGTCTTCGTTGCTGCGCGCCGGCTTTCTCTAGTTGCAGCGAGCGTGGGCTACTCTTCGTTGCAGTGCGCGGGCTTCTCATTGCGGTGGCTTCTGTTGTTTCGGAGCACTGGCTCTAGGCACGTGGGCTTCAGTAGTTGTGGCTCGCGGGCTCTAGGGCGCAGGCTCAGTAGTTGTGGCGCACGGGCTTAGTTGCTCCGCGGCATATGGGATCTTCCTGGATCGCGGCTCGAACCAGTGTCCCCTGCGTTGGCAGGCAGGTTCTTAACCACTGCGCCACCAGGGAAGCCCATTTTTTCTTTTTTAACTCTTCCATCTGTTACATTCTTTATTTGAATTTTCAATAGATTCCCTTCTTTAAGTTTTTTTTGTCTTTTTATGGAGTATAACTGTAGTTGGTTAGAATCTTTTACTCTTTTTTTTTTTTTTTTTGGCTGAGCCATGTGTGGCATGTGGGATCTTAGTTCCCCAACCAGGGATCAAATCCTGCATTGAAAGCACGGAGTCTTAACCACTGGATCGCCAGGGAAGTCCTGAATCTTTTATTCTTGATATGATGAAATACCTAACCATTTTATTGCTGATATAGTAGAATTTAGTTACTCTGTAACTTTTGAAGGGAAACAGAATTTGCTACCCTAAAATATGTCTCCCGGGGATAAGGATTATTTTAGGCTGATTTTTTTTAAGAAACAGCAGACCTAGAAAAAGCCCTGAAAAGTGAATAGAAGTTACTCTTTTGTAAGAGATATTTACATTTATAAGGGAAAGCTTCATTTATCAGAGTGTCTTCCCCCCACCCCCAACCCCGTTTACTAGGAAGAGGAAGATGACTAAATCTCTAGAAAGTCTTTTCGAAGTAGAAGGCAAGGACCTAAATCTGTATAACAACCTTATCCTTATTTGCTGTGCTTTGCCTGATAACCTCCCATAACTGGCTTCCCACCTCCCAGCATCTTATTTTGTCTTTAGCTGGAGGTGGTACTTAAGGAGATGGCTTGGGCCATTTTGGGGAGTTAATAAGTTTTCCTGAGTCTTTTCCATGTATACAGGAAGAATACATTCTATTACACTTCTGTTTTTCTCCTGTTAGTCTGTTTTTCTTACAAGGCATGTCTCAGCCAAGAACCTAGAAGGGTAGAGGAAAAATTACTTTTCCTCCCCTAAACTTTGTTTTTGAATCAAATAAATGTATTATAAATGTTTCAAAGTAAGTAGATTCTTCCTGTGACATATTTTGTTTCTACTGTGATGGTAATTATGAGGTTAGAAATAACACTGCATTTTATATTTTAGCATAAACTATTTGGTTTATGTTTCCTCTTTGGGCGCAGACATACATTAGCTGAAGTTCCTAACTTTGCAAATTCCAAAATAAAAGTTATCTTTTAAGCATACAAATATTGCATGTCTTAAAATACATACAAATGGAATATTATGATAATAAAATTACCTTAAAACTATATATGAAAGACTATGTTTATGAAATTAACTCCTTGTTAAATAGGTCCAAAACAAAGGCAGGGTACTTTTAAAATTTATACTTTAAAAAAAGCAACTGCACCAAAGGAAAAACTACGGGAAGAGCAAAACTTTCAAAATGTGATTTAAAAAAAGAATGGAACCATAGAACACTATTAATACAATATTTGATGTGCTAAAATACTTTTAATTATTTCAGAATTCAAACCTGCTTTCGCTTACTAGAAATTGTTGCATAACTCAAAAGTACCATTATAATTCAATCCAAATGGTATGGTACTTCAATGAGCTGGTGGAATTGATTCAGGACATTAAAGAGATGCCTGCAAAGTTATAAATCGCTATTCTAATCGGGAGTGAAGAGGTTAATTCAAGATTCCACTAAAAAACAGACTGGCAGAAATGTTTCCAGGGACATGCGTTTGTTTGGGGTTTTTTTTTTTCTTCTTCTTTCTCTCTCTCTCTCTCTCTCTCTCTCTCTTTTTACTCAGTAGGGGTTTGGAGAAGAGGTTTGGAAGGGAAGGAGAGGGCTGGTTCCAGGCCCCCTGCATTCCCCAGAGCACCGTTTCAGAACGGGGAGGGCTTCCTGCCCAGGCAGCCATCTGTAACATTCTGCGAACAGCAGGAACCCAGGCTGCTCCAGTCAGTAAACCCGGGGTGAGGATTCTGTCTGCGTTCAAAGAAAAAAACTGGAGGAGTTTCCCCTCTTATTTCTCGAATTCTCTCTGCCTCTCTTTTCTTTTATCTGTTGCTGGCGAACAATGGAGCTGGCTTTATTAGGAGTTGCTTGCGTAAATAAAATAGTATCTCAACAATGTCAGACCAATACTATTGAGGAGACTGGCTTGACCAGTACCAAAATACCCAGCCTGCCTCCTGGAATGTGCTGGCAGCAAGCTGGGAATGTCATCATCCCAGCTAATGTCACACTGTGGAACACTTTCTGGGTTCACTGGACGTGTGTCTGATGTTCCCTAAAGTTACTGCTTTCTAGGCTTGAGTCAATTAGAGCTGACTTTTTGGAAAGTGGTGTCATTTAAAACCTATTTTATGAAAGTTATTTTTGTGCCTATAATTTGGAGCTCACACGTCTGTTATTTCCTCCAGTCCTTGGCATGCACAATATGCCGCCTATGGAAAGTAGTAAAGAGTGACAATGGAAAAAATAACAAGGGCTTTTTTACTTTCAACATCTGGAGAAAACACATTTAAGGAAATGTTAACAAATAGGTACAGGAATTGATAAAGTAAAAAATATGTATATATTATATATATATGTTTCCTTATAGAGGTAAAAATTATCAGGATAGATGGATTTTTTTATAATCAGTTTTACACAAAAAAATACAATAAAATTTAACAATGAAAATGATCTTATTTAAGAAGATTCAGTTCACATCCTTTCCTAGGGTCAGCCAAATGACTAATGTCAAATCCCCAAAGCACATAGGTACAAAAACATTTTCTCAGAAAAGAAGAAAGGCACAGGATTCTAATTTTCAAATTTTCCTATTGTCCATTTTTCAATAAAGCTTAACTATTATATTTAGATTCCTGGCAGCAGTCTAGAGAAGCACGCAAATTCTACTGTAGAATTTGAAACTTAAAACTAAGGAAGAAAACTTCAAGAAGCATTCCAATGCAGAGATAAATATTAGGATGAACAATTCAGCCGTAGTGTCATTGAGAAAAAAATGTACACATGTGAAAGTACTCTATTTTTATACACCAAAATAACTTAAAGACAAAGTATGCTTCAAGGGAAAATAGATCGTAATGAATATCTACTACTGTTTTAACAAAAGAAAAAACAGTAGATATATTTCAGCATAGTTTTTCTACCTCATTTTTTTTCACATTTTTTATTCCTTAAAGTAAGCATCAGTAAATATTCCCATCTGGTCTAAGTTTTAATTTTTGACCCTACATCACAGTTTTATGATAGTATAGGCTAATTTACAAAGGCATTGCATCAAAATTTGAAAACACGAAGAATTGAATAGTTTCTTTTTTTCCTAGCATTACCCATTGTTTAGATGAGAAAAAAAATCCAAATCAGTATTTGGGGACAAAATACATATTAACAAAATACTGTAACAAGACATTAAAAATTGCAAAATCAGATCTGTAGAAATGTTTAAAGCTTTAGAAAATAAGTGGTTTGCTTCAAAGTACATAGAGTTAGTGCTTATGGGGTTAGAATACCCTTGTTGGGGGGATGGGAGAGGCACTTCCTAAGGTTGCTTTAATTCTTTCTTTGTGTCCAATCATCTTGATGTCAATGTCCAGGATTAAGCTTTGAGTTTAAACATCTCAGAACGTATTTTCTTTTTGATATTTCAAAGAAAAAGGCCAATACCATTATCAGGATCATGAGACTGCCATATAATACCAGAAAAATAAATTTTTAATTTACAATTTTATGATAACAAATAATTATAGTAAAAAGGAGGCTGCCCTGTTTCATACAACCAGTGTTTCTTACCTAGGAATCCAACTGGCTAATGAATTGGCAATGAGAACATGTTGTCCAGGATAAGAATGGTACAAATTCTTACGACCATCACATTTTCTCCATTAAGGCAGATTTTCCCTCTTTAAACAAATTAATATATTGAATAATGTTACAGTCCAGTTAAGAGGTCCTGGGATCCATTTTGTCTTTTCACGGAAAATGTAAATATATTGGATGATGTACAATTCTAAAGTACAAGTCTCAGCAAACAATTTTATCTTTCTCACGTCTGCATTTTTCCAGGCACTTTTTATTTTATATAAGTACTGACAACAGAGTTTACTTCCATGTATTGACTGTTTTCAATGGCTATTCAAGAGAATGGTTATTGTGAAAATCTCTAAATTAATGGGGGCCCCCATTTTTCTGGGATAGAGCAAGATATTCATGAACCTTAGCTATATATGTGCCAATAAAAGACTGTGAAAGTAGTTATGGTGAAGTCTACACCTGCTTAACCATTTAACCCTGCCCCTGTGGTTAAAACACAAAAGCCTTGAGTAAGAATAATTACCCCTATTTTTCTGATGAGGAAACTCAGCTTACACATTTTCTAGTCACTTCTCTGGTAAAGACAATGAAAGTATTTGAACTAGGTGTCTCTGACTTCTCCGAAGGACCACATGGCACTTCTGTATTTTGACTTATACTTAGCTAAAGAAAGATAATGCCCCATAAACTAGAGATAGGTTATTAGATGCCAGGAACTGTGGGGTTTGATTTATACATTCCCAGAAACTAGCACAGTGAAACAGAAATGAGACCCTCAATTAATATTTGCTGAATGAATGAATGATGTGAGCTCAATAAAGAGTTTAATTGCCATGTTGGCAAGCTGTAAACTGACTTATATTTCATTAAGCTGTTTCCTTCAAATTTATAGTCATCTTTGAAAATATACTTATTGTGTTTAAATTATGCTCACAATTTTGGAATTTTCTTTTTTTTTTAACTCTTTTCCTTAGAATTGTCAAGGAGAAAGGAAAAAGCTTTTTATCTATATAATTTAAAAATATAATCAGAGCTCAACATCACTAATAATTAAGAAAGTACAAATCAAAACTGCAATGAGATACCCCTCCACATGCATTAGAATGGCTAGTATTAAAAAAAACAAAAACAAAAAGAAAAACAGAAAATAAGTGTTGGTGAGGATGTGGAAAAATTGCAACCCTTGTACACTGTTGTTCAGAATGTAAAATGTCACAGCTGTTGTGGAAACCAGTATGATGGTTCCTCAAAAATTTTAAAATAAAATTATCATATGACACAGCAATTCCACTTCTGGGTATATGCACAGAAAATTGAAAGCAGAGTCTCAACGAGATATTTGTACATCCATGCTCATAGCAGCATTATTCATAATAGCTAAAACATAGAATCAACCCAAGTGTCCATCAACAGACAAAAGGATAAGCAAATTGTGGCATATACATACAATGGAATGTTATTCAGCCTCAAACAGGAAGGAAATTCTGACATGTGCTACAACATGGATGAACATTAAGGACGTTATGCTAAGTGAAATAAGCCAGTCACCAAATACTGTATGATTCCACTTACAGAAAGTAGAATGGTAGTTGCCAGGTGCTGGGGGAAGGGGGAATGTGGAATTATTACTCAATGGGTATAGAGTTTCAGTTTTGCAAGATGAAAAGACTTTTGGAGATGGATGGTGGTAATGGTTGCACAGCAGTATGAATGTACTTAGTACCCATGAACTGTACACTTAAAAATGGCTAAGATAGTAAATTTTATGTTAGGTGTATTCTACCACAGTAAAAAAATTGCGGAAACCGATATGATCAGGGAAAGAGACATTAGTCCATACACATAAGACCCTTTTTGGATTCTACTCAAAATTATCCCTTTCCTGTTTTTTGGTTTATTATTTTAATATAACTAAGTTTTAATTGTCCAATTGTACTTTTTTATTATGAGGGAGAAGGTGAAATCTGTGGACCTTGGTTAATTATTTAAGTGAAGTGGCATCTTTCAAGTTAAAAGAACCGATTTGTTCTCAGAGAGTTTTAAAAAGCCAACACTTAGATATTCACAGGAAAATACTGCCAAGGAGTCTTAAGAAAACCAAGAATTATTAGAAAATCCAGGGCTTTAAAGAACAATACCACCAAAGCATGAATTATTTATTAGCAAAAAAATTTAAATTATTGATTAAGGCACAGGCTTAAAGAGACAGCAGCAGTTAATGAGCTGGGTCTCTTGCTCCACATTATATGGATTCTGTGAATTGATTTTGGAATTTTTGCCTCTGAGCAATGAAGTTTCCATGGGCCAAATGATACTTTCTTTAGTCAGCAGCCCATTAAAATATGTATTTTGAAAATTCATTTAGCAAATATTATTGATGACTAGCCCTGAGTAAGTAGAAGGGATACAAGTATGACAAACATGGATATATTGAAATATGCATTTTTATAAAATAACAATTCCAAAATTTAAATAGTTATGTATATTGTACAGGGCTTTTCTTTTAAAATTAATATAATCCAAATTTCTGGCATTGAATTAGAATGTCTAAAATATAACACTGTAATTGATGGGCAAAATTTTAAATGTTGCATTCTTCTGCTAGTGTTTACAAGTGGTAGTGGTCAAGTTCACTCATTTATGGTTAAAAAAGATCTTTCATGGTTTTTGCTCTAAGCTGTTGAATGAGGTCAAATAAAATTCTCTTTGAATTTTTTCTTTTGTGACTAATTATATAAACTCATATATTTAAGAATTTAATTAAAGGGACCATTAAGGAGGTAGAGATATGTAGAGAGGCATCTCAGTAGAGATTCAAGTCATCACGCATGCTTTTAGCCGTGGAACACGTTGTTACATCTTATTAAAGAAATTAGCGAAAAGAAGGCCGTATGGCATACTGCCTTGGTTTTTCAGGAGAACCCTGGTGTCAGTGCCAGCAGCCTTCCTTAGGTGGCTCTAGGGCCCTTGACTTTCAAAGAGAAAACTGAGGAGAAAGAACCTGAACAGTTATAATTTTACCCACCAATCAGGTAGCCCCCAGAAACTCTGAGAAAACCAGATAAAATTTTTTTAAAGGTTGACCTAAGTTCCTGTGGTCATGCATGTGGAAGTAAAACCTTCCAAATGTGGGCTTTAGTTTTAGAGTGAACACATTTATCCACTCCCCAACCCACCTCCAAACTAACAGGCTGGGGACATTTACAGAAGACACACTTTATATCTATACCTTTTCCATGGCATTCATCTCCCACTTTGGATTCCTATTTACATTCTTTTGTGCTTAGATTTAGTTTCTCTAGGAGAACTATAAATGTCTTTATGGTACATATATGGTAAATCAGTAGAAGGTGCTTCTGATACCAAGGAAGTGTAGAGCAGAGGAAGATGGGAACCTAAGTAGCAGGATTCACCACTGGCTTCTGATCACATGTGTTTGGTAACGGGTAACAGCAGGGAATTCCCCGGTGGTCCAGTGGTTAGGATTCTGTGCTCTCACTGCCGAGGGCCTGGGTTCAATCCCTGACTGGGGGGTTCAGTCCCTGACTGGGGAGCTGAGATCCCACAAGCCACGCAGCGCGGCCGAAAAAAGGGAAACAGCAAATAATTTGTGAAGAAAAAAGACATGGTTCTACATTGGGAGGTATAGATGAGTAGTTTCACAGCTTTGAATGGTTATTAATGAAAGCAGTCATTCAAAGCTTTCAAGAGGTAACCGATACCCAATTTTAATTTTCTAGTGGCCAGTTCTAGAAAGAGCTTTGCAGAAAAACAAATCCTACGCTGGTGGGGAGCATAAAGAAGGAAGGAAGATATTTGGAATATGGGGATTTCCCTTCTTGCTGGCCCAGATCATTCTTACTGTCCCAGAGTGTTTTTATCCTGGCCAGGTAGCACCGTCAAGAAGTAGCAGTGTGGAGGTGGGTTGGAAGCAAATAACAAGCTCCCGCCCCAATGCATACATTATAAGGTTTTTCCTAAGTCAGAAGAAGAGATGTTGAAATTGGAAGACTGTAATCTGATGTGTTAATGATGGATTTCTCAAAACAATGGCATTCATCTTTGTTTTGATTTATACTTGATTTAACATTTGCAATAATTAGACTATTGCAAAACAAGTTAAACTATGCGTATATTTTACAATTTATCCAGCGAATTTTGTGTACAAATCATGTTTCATGTATTATAATATTTGAACATATAGTTTCTTCCACACAGGTAATACTGTTATAATGGGATATCCATTATAACGGTATTACCTGGAGGTGGGGGTGAAGGCAGGTGCCCTGGTTCTTGGAGGTGGTGGTAAATCTATAGTTACGATTATGCTATCACGTGGGTAAAGGAACATTGTGAGCTACTGCGCCAAGGTAATTTTCATGTTTGCCTCATTGTGAGCAGTTAAAACGGTAATATAGAATATGGTAACTTTTTTAGCACGGACCTAACAGTGACCTTTCCTGCCGTGTCCCACTGTTTCTTTATACACTCACGTGTTAACTCATTCAATCCTCACAACCATTCTGTATTAGCCCCATTTTACAGATGACGAAACTGAGAATGTTTCACTCAGTAGTGCTAGAAGGAAATAAAGCTGGAACAGCGGCTTTAAGTCCAGGAGTCTGTGCACTGCTAACCAAGTAGCCTCTCAATAAACAAATTCATCCACAGAGACTGAGGGTTGCTTCCTGAAAGTTCTTGTTTTCCTGAAAGACCTTTCAGCAAGAACTGTGCTAAAACATAAAGTGGGGCATTGTAATTGAATGCTCTTGTGTTGCTGTCTGCTCATTGTCTCTCTTTTAAACAAGAACACATGGCACACCCATTTCTCAGCAGCATCACAGAATATCACTACCTAATTTAGGCTTCATTCAGGAAATAAATAGCAGGTTCTAATATGGGCTTGGGAGGTGCAAATACATGTGTATACATACCAGCATGAATGTACATAAGTCCCTTTGGTCTGCTCAGTCACAACAATTACTACGAAAGCTTCAGTAACTTCATTTTGGCAAACAGAATGATAGGTCTGTGAACCAAATGTTAGCCTTAAGTGTGTTTTTCTGTTAGATCATTAGGTTTCTTTTTTCTGTACTTAACAGATGTGTGGGAACTAAATGGGTCTGGGGAGTCACTGATATTTTATGAATATGAAAAGCACTGTCCTTCCTGTGAAAATAAACAACCATTATCCAGTTAATTGATCTAAATAAAATATTTTTCTGCATGAAAAAAATATTTTCTAATGCTCTTAATTTCACTTTTTACACTCTTAACCTGTGGAAACCTAGACATAAAAGCCTATGGGCTATAAATGGGAGAAAACCCTTACTTATGCATTTTTCTCCACTTGCCTGTTAAATTTGACTCATGTCCTCTTTGTAGAGGAGTGAGTGGCAAATCTGCAGCCCCACCATTGTGAATAATACTGTAACGCGTGCTATGTCATCACACACTAATCACTGTATGGAATAACAGGAAGGGACTTTGGAGATTACCTGATTTAATTCCCTGACTTTATAGAGGAGGAAACCAGGGTCTAGCAAAGGAAGTCCCCGGCACAAGGTCACACATATAATTAGGGGCAAACCATGTTTATTTATATTAATACAATTCAACCTTCACTGTTCTACAAACAGCTGGTGGCTCTGTGACAGGAAAGAAAAAAAAAAAAAAAGGATAACACTGCTGCCATATACACACACTTCATTTATTCATTCAATTTATTCAGTCAACGTTTAAAAAATATTTATCGAGCCTTCCAGCATGCTAAATGTCAGGGATCCAGAGCTGAACATATCAGCTGAGGTCCCAGGAGAGAAGAGCAGTGCTCTGCTTCCATAGGCAACCATCAGGAGTTGGTCTGTAACAAGCCAAGGCCATTGAGGACTCCTCATAGCATATGGATATTGCACAAAGATAATGGCTCCTGCCAAACAGAGTGAGAGAATTCGAGGGGTGGTACGTTAACATTTTCAAAATCAGTAACAGCTGCCATTTTCTGTCAATAACTCAATCACGAAAGACTACCCATGAGTGGAAAAGTAGAGCCGACACTAGGGTACTGATTCACAGATTTCACTGATTGTTGAGTTGCAGTTTTCCTTAGACTTCCTACTCTCTAAAAACATTACGTTTTTTTAAAAAAATATTCTTTTAAGCTCTGGAAGAGACATCAAGAGATTAGAGCCTTCTTCTCTTAGGTAAATGTTCTAAAGGAGTTTAAAAATAAATGACAAAAAACACTCCTTTAAGAATGTCAGGCTGGATAAAAGCCAATGTATGTCCCTTTCAGCCAGCAATTCTATTCAGGAAATACTTCACTTTATATTTTGTAGAAAATATATTTTTTTCATAGAAACATATATAATTTGAGTGATTGTTTTTCTGTAACAGGATTACACGAAACGGAAGAATCAGAGATAAATTCTTAGAAGGCAGGGACAGTGCCTAGGATGTCTGTACATAAAGGTCATAAAAAAACGCTAAAAAATAGTGAAAACTCCGACTTTTGACATATCTCAAGCAGGAAGGATTCAAAATCCTAGAGGTAAAAAGTAATAGAAAATATGGTTAATTTCAAATAGAAGATTACCTTAGTCATGATACAACCAGTTCACTAAGCACAGAAATCGAAGAGGCTCTAATTTCTAAATCTAAGTGGTATAATGTGCTGGGGAAGACAGATCCGCTTTGAAATACTTGTTCTGTCGTAATAGTTTCAATAACATTCAAAAACATTGGAAACTATGAAGACGAAGTAGCAAAGTTTATGTTTTATATTCCTAAATTCAACTATACTTGAAACTGAAAAATTTGCATTTAATTTTAAGCAACATTTTAGAAATACAGATATATATATCTCCTTTAGTTGGGCAGGATGCATCATTCGCCAAATACTGCAAATCCTTTTCTGGTTTCCCTACACTGAGATCTTCTACAGCCAGTTGTTATTTCTATCTCTTAAGGACATGGACGGTTAACAACAAGAAGATTAGAAACTGAAGTTAAAGAAGTGACTGAGAACCAAAAAGGATTTTCTCAATTGCTTATTCTATGTCAAAACAGGCCTTGGGCCCTAAAGACGAAAGTGAGTGTTTCCTAACAGATAATTACTGGGAGGATAGTTTCAGTGACAGTTCCACAGCCAGAAGTGTCAGCAAATTGGCAACCCAATCCTTCCATTCCTCTCTTCTGGTATTTCAGCAAGATAAGGTGGTGTGAGATCAATTACCCCCTTTCTCTGGGCTTTCCATCTTTCTCTAGCAATCAAGGACAGTTCCTTTCCATGTTTCAGTGTCAGTCACCCCTCGCCCACCCCTCCCACCTGAGAAATCAGTGGAATCTGCCTTGGGTTAGGAAAGTTCCAAAATACTTCCTAGCAGAATCATGGATATTAAAGATGTGGAGGACTTCGTTGGATCATCTCGTTCATCTATTTCCCATTAAGGAGTTTTCCAGATGGACGACTTTCATACACTGGATGCCTCCTCTCATTTCTGCACAGCCTAAAGTCAAATTTTGAGCATCCAAGCCTAATGTGGAAAGGTGAATAAGGCCTGCATTCAATAATTTCATAGACAGAAAAGTGCCTTATCCCAAAGGTGTTATCATATTACAACAGCTTTTGGATGGAAATAGGTGACACCTCATCAGAACAGTTACGTGAGAGCGCTGTATGGTCCTCCAAGCTCCACGGCCTGACATTTTTTTGCAGAGAGCAGTGTTTGGTTGCTGTGTCCTGAGCACAATGGAACCCATTGGGAACTCAGCCTTTCCCCCCCCCCGCCCCCCAGCTCTTGCTTTCTTTCTTTCTTGTTGTTCTAGTTTTCTACACATAGGAACTGCTGTTTCAGGGATTTTTTTCCCAGAAACCTCCTGGAAGAGAGGAGTAATGTCTAATGGTACGTAGATAAATCTGCAAGAGGACTTCAGTCAGTAGCAGATACCTTTTCACCAGCAATTTATTTATGAATCTCCCCTTCATATATTTCCATCTGTTTCACACAATGCCGCCAAAAATTGGTATGAATTTCTTTCTTAGTGTTATACTAAAGAGCCACCTTAAGTAAGTGCCATTGTGGTTAGAAGGTTATGGCCACATTATGGTCCAGAAGAACCTTCTGATTTTTCCAAAATGCAAAAACCCAACTTTAACGTCAGGTGAGGTGGAATCCTGGCTTGCTTTCTTCCTTAGCTGTGTAAACTTGCATGAGTTATTTAGCTTGAGTCTCAATCTACTCATTTGTGCAAGGATTTTTTTATAAGACAAAATAAATGTTAAAATATCTGGCCCATGCTCAATGCAAAGTAAATAGTAGTTTCTTTTCTTCCTTTTTTTAAAGGTAATTAATCTCGGAGCCTTGGAAGGATCCCAAAAAATGAGGAATAAATGTGAAAATGTTTTCCCCCCTGCCTCACTTTAAGAAAAAGCCCAAATTAATTCAACTTTTTTCTGGTAATAATTGTTTGCTTCTGAGTACACAGCTCCTTGATACCTTTTTTTAAAAGAAAGAAGAAAAAGAAATCTTGGCATTCAGTGTAGAGTTGACAAAAACATTTAAAAGAATTTTAGATACTAAACTTATTAAATCCTACAGTATTCCACGATGCCCTTGCCATGACACATTAAAATATACCTTAAAAATGTTAATAACATTGGAATCAGCAGACATATCATACTCATGGTTCAAAATGGTAAAGTCTCTTAGTTGCCAGTAGCAGGAAACAACTTGAATTAACAAGCACAAAGGGCAACTTATCGGAATAATTTGGGGAGCATCTTTTCTTGAAATACTTTTCCCTTAGATTCTCCATTTTTCCTTTTCTTCCTCATATTGTTGTTCAAATGTTACTTTCTCAGTGAGGCCGTCCATGATCTCCCTTAATACGATTACAATCCCCTTTACATCCCCAATAACCCTTCCAGAACCTGCTATATATTTATTTATATTGTTTATTTCATGTCTGCTCTCACTAAATGTAAGGCTCACAACAGCAGTGATTGTAGACCATTTTATTTATTGCTTTTGCCTTAGCAACTAAAATGGTACCTGGCATATAGTGAGAACTCAGTAAATATTTATTGACTAACGGAATGAATCCGAATCTCGTGGAATCTGAGGAAGAATAAAAAAATTGGCTTCAGAAAGAGCCAGAGTCATGTTCTTTAGAAGCAGGAGTATTTAGATTTCCCCCCTGGAGTGCTGCCATTAACATGGAAGTCCATATATGGGTAAAATGTTGTCTTCTAACATCTCATTCAGTGTTCATTCTCTGTTAGCATATCCAAAGGATTCATTTGAAGGAGGACGGTGTGACTGACTTGCCTGCCATTAGCATCAAATGGTACCTCAAACATTTCTGCTTAGGTTCTGGAGAAGTGGCCAACACTCAAATGTTTACCAAGTAATATAAAGGTGTGAAGCCAACTGGGTGTAATCCACTGGGAAGTAGTGTACCCTAGTGGTTTACATTAGGGGATAGTGTATTGAAGCAGAGAACAAGTTCCCCTTTTAAAGGGCAAAGCCCCTATGCAGTCTGGCTGAGCACTCTATTGGGCCAAAGCCCACTTTTTTCCAGACATTCTGATTTTCAAAAGAAGCTGCAAATATGGATCTTCTATAAAAATCTCCCCCTTTCAAAATTGTGACAACTATTTAAAATACTGTATTAAAATACACTGTGAAGGTCATGCAAAGCATATCTAGAGGACAGATGTGGCCAACTTGCCCTGTGTTTGTAACCTCCAGTCTAGAGTATCTTTCAGTTCTAGTTATCTGAATTGCATAATCTAAGCCATCTTCACTTATTTGTAACATTTATAAAATTATTAACAAAATCTGCTTTCTCCTTCTAAAGGATTCTCCTTATTTCCTTGATTATTTTAATGATTTCCTTTAGGACCTTTTCCATCTAGTTCATTATATTTGTATTTTTCTTGAGTGCTAAGTGAAATAGGTAAAAGAATACTGAATCTGCATAAAGAACATCTAGGTTCCGTCGTATGTCTCACTAGTTGTGCAAGCTTGAAAAAAGTAATTTAAACTTCTTAGATCTATGCCTTTGACCCTTAAAATGAGAATGACAGCACTAATTCTTCTATCCGATGTGAGGCCATGTACATGAAAGAATTTGCAAACTATAAACTACTTAAAACGTAAGACATTCAAGTAGAGTAAAACCATTGCTTAATAAGACTGTTGAGTCCCACTGAATGCTTTATTTCTAATAAAATGCTTTATTGCCAATAAAACTCTTTATTTCCTATAAAATTTAGAATGCATAATTGCGTGGTTTTGTTGTTGCTGCTGCCATCACAGCAACATTCTGAGATGTTTTCCAGACTATATGATCTTTTTCTTAGGTCGTAATTTATAAGGCACAGTGTAGTAGTTTATAAATTCATTTTGCCCTCAACCTGGCTCATTTTATCCTTTTTCTGTCTTCAGATCAGCTCTCTGAATATCTTCTTTTTGTTGTCGATTATCTCCTTTCAGTCACCCCAATTGTATTTATTGGCACATTTAATCCTTCTTTCTCATGTATTCTTCTTTTTAAAATATCTCCCTTGTTAATCTCCATCTTTAAAAATCACATCAAGACATTGTTAGCTGCTCAAATAAAATGTTTTATTTTCAGGTCCCGATTCATCCAACTAAAAATTACCTCTTCTAAACATTTCTATAACTTTATTAATTTAAATCTTAATGCAGTTCACTTTGATAAACATTTATTCATGTATCAAAGTAAGTACAATGTTCAGTCTTGTTCACTTTTGTAGCCCCTGCAACTCTTAAAATAGGACTTTGTGTATAATAGGTACTCAAAATAAATTGGATAAATGGATTTTTCTTTATTATCTTTATTTTCCTACATCAAAGTCAAGTGTTATTATTCTCGATTTTAATTGTTTCATTATATTCTTGCATGTTATGCCTGTCAACTCAGTATCTCACTACACTTAAGACCTTGGCAATTAGGAAAAAGAGGACTTAAAGAATTCTCTCTTTTTTTCTAAGCAATATATTTAACATGTTGGTTGAGACTGTGTTCCAGCATCAGTCCCCAGGGAACCCTGACACTAACTTTTCTAAGTAGAGAAATGATCATTTATTCTTACACATTGCTTCCTGTCATTAAGCCATTTCCGTACTTAAGACAAAACATTTTCCATAATAACAAGGAAACCAAGTGGTTTTTTTAAACTGTTGTTTGACCACCTATAGCATACACACACTTCCAAAGTTTTTTGAAAGTAGAAATAAAATTACCTTCTCTTTTGTCAGTATCACCTCTGAGAAATCTGAGAGATTCGTTTATTCAATAAATCTCTGTTGAAAACCTGCTAAGTGCCAGGCACTATAAGAGATGATAAGGACACATAAAAGGAAATCCTATTTAGCCCTCAAGAAGCTTCACCTTTTGCAATTGGCTAGGTGCTTTAGTAAGAGTGCAAAGGAGTAATCCTCAAATTCTACCTCGTAGGGAGGCCCGTGAAGGTTTAACTGAGGTGGACACTTAAGCAGAGTCTCCAAGAAAATTTACTTGGTGGTCAAGTGTCAGGAGGTACATTCTGTGAAAATGGAATAGCACATGCTAAGGCGTGGAGGCATGCACCAGCATCCCAGTGTGATGAACTGCATGCAGGCTGTCAGGCTCTTCTGGAGAGGAGCCATAGCTCAAGATAAGACCAGAAGAGACCTATGGCAGAAGGCCTTCTGAACTATGGTGGCGAGTTCCTATTTTGTCCTGTAGTCTGAATAATCACATGTTTGCAAGCAAGGAAGACATCCGATAAGATATATCCTAGAGACAGTACTCTGATGATGGGATAAGAAATGTACCATGGGAAGTGAGACTGTTTGCAGATTATCTGAAAACTTTAGTTTGATGCTCTAAGCTGTTAGAGCAGCAACCATGAGGAGAGAAGGGGATAAGGTATATTGTTTTGGTGGTTTAATCAATAGGAATATATGATTATGATTGAGTTCATTAGTAAGGCATTATTTTCCACTTGTAGAAGCCACAGGACATATTTCTCCCAAAGTTATATTTTTCTAGGAATCCATGATACTATCATTCTTTCCAGGTGCTGCCATCCTGACGAGTATGAGAATACGAATCACCACGCTTAAGTTCCCAGGTTTGCTTCCAATTTCCTCCCAATGGACACTGTGTACTGGAAACCATTAGTCTTTGCTACCACAAGTCAGTTTAGCATGACAGTTTGCACATTCTAGCCAAAACTTTTACCAGGGTCCCTGATGACTTATTCGTATCTAGTCTGTCAATTAAATATGGAACATACTCTTGATTTACTCAGTACAACTTTGTTTTTAGATTTTAACTTGCCATAGTTCATGCATCCCTTGCTTTCCTTTAAAGATGAAGAGCTTATCCCTCCCTTCAACGGTCTCCGCTCATCCCTCATTTCTCATTCTAGCTTGCTAACAGGAGCTATGTTTGAGTTACTTTTTTTTAATATGTGACACACGTTTTCCCTGAGGTATTTAGTAAGGTCGTTGTAGGTGACTCCAGGCTTCCTGTGTTCCAGTTCCTCTCTAAATGATCCTTATTTTCTTTACCAGTTTATGCCAGTAAGTGAGGATAAAGAAACATGGGACAGAAGGAATTCTGATATATTATATATCATATACCATGAAATTAAAACTGTTGAGTCCACCCTTAATTCTTTAATTTTTTTTATTTCTTAAGATCCCAGAAATTTAATTAAGGTACATACCAATAGTTCCAATTATTCCATATATTCATCTTGGTATTGTTTTTAAGCACAGAAAAAAATTGGAAATAATCACAATGCACTAAAATGTTACATTTAGTGATTCAATTATGGTATGTCTAGATAATATACTAAGCAGCCTTTAAAACTTATTATTTTAATCTGATATTGTGACATGAAAAACTATTCATTATACAATATATAATAAAGAAAAAACACATTACTCAATTAGATATGGAGTATGACCTGATTTTGTGATAGATTTCTTTTTATATGATACAATTTGAGTAATAGAATTTCAGTTGAATTTAATATAATTTTTACTATTTTATATTTTCTGGTGAAGGGAGCACATTGACCATTCAGAATACTTGCTGTCTTTATTTGGGAATGCTTATCCTGGGTTTGAGCTTTGCTAAAATTTTCAGAATAAGATATTAGTAATACAAATGATCAGCAGCATATTTTAAGAATGTTTTTGATATGTTTTGAGATGTTGCAAAACAAAACAAAAACCTTCCATCATTTCCTCTGAGTTAGTAGCCCTTGTCTGACTAGAGAGAGACACTGGGTTTTCCCTGTGCCTAAGTCTAGTCAAGGTTAATTTCACAAACAGTAACGCCACCATGACTAAATCAAATTGACAACTTCAGCTTCATTATTTCTGAGATGATATTTAAACTTTATATATATATATATATATATATATATATATATATATATATATGTATATATATATATATATATTTTTTTTTTTTTTTTAGATAGAAGACTGGGTTTTTTGTTTTTGTTTTTCTTTTTTCCTACGCTCCTTGTTGAAAGAATTCCAGCTCCCCTGCCCTCCAGTCTAGTGTACAAGGGCATCATTTAGCATTAGTATTCCATACTAAGAAAAGAAAAGGCCAGTGATTGGGCAAGTTGACATTCAGTTCTGTCTTTATTTTCTTGGTGGCACATATCCTGACATTTCCCACTTGATAACTAGTGTTAATATACTGTGTACATTTTTCTTTCCTTTTATTTTATTCTCCTTTACATTGGCAAGTCTCATAGGAAGAGGGGATGACTTCTTCCAATATCCAGTGGGTTCTTTTTTTTTCCTTCACAATCTGGAAAATTTCATTATGCAATCTAAACTTAGTGTTATGCCACCAACACATTTTGCATGTTAATTCGCCAAGAAGATAAATCACATTTTCTCATGATTCCAGAATCCCTAGGATTATAGGGCATCCCACACTTGCTCCCTGGATGTTCTACACTGGAGCTCCATCTGGTTTTCTTTTCTAAATATGCTCCCCTGAGATCTTCTTCAATTTGAATTGTATTAAATTCATCAAACTTCTTAATGAGCCTTGGGCATTGTTCAACTTGTGTGGTAGTCTCTCCCATATAGTAACAGAGGAGAATCGTAACTGCCTTCAGTATATGTACTTCTAGGCATTCCCATCAGGTCTAAGCACTGTTTCACATTATGTGAATGTCATAAATAACTTGGTTGAAAGGGTCAATGTTTTCTTATCTTGAAGAGAGTCAAAGGGCAGTTTGCATTTATCTAGGAAATGCACCTCACAGATGCTAGTCTTAAAAGCTCCTCAGGGGATGGGTGGGGAAATACTATTATCCTTACATAATTCTAAAAGCCTGGGGGGTGGTGGAACAACTGCACAAATTCTTCCTTTTCCTTTTCATCAAGGCCACAGCAAAAGGAAAGAAAAAAAAGAAAAACACCACTAGTAATTTCATTTATCTTACAATTCACAGTTTCTTCTCAGTAGTATATACTTGTCACATCTTGGCTTATTTCCTTTAGGATGTCTTTTACTTGTATACAGAGTGGGTTGTAAGAGGTTTACTTTAGTACTTCCCTGGAAAGAGTCTCAAGTATACCTCCCCAAATCAGAAGAGCAGAAGCCAGGGGTTTTTTGTTTTGTTTTGTTTTTCTATGATGAGCTTAAGAAATTTAACTCAAATCAGGTTTAAAAAAAAAAGATTTGTAACCGTATTTTAAAGGCCCCCTACACAGTCTACAGCTGTCTGGATCTGTTCCTGGATGGAAATCATAGATGAAATCTGTGATATCTCCCTATTGTATTTTCAGTTCACCACCCAGTTTTAGTTCATGCTTTCTGCTCCTTGCCAAATTCTACTTCCTTTAGACTATAACCCATATCCATTGATTTATGTTGGAAGTCTGGGAAAATCAGCTTCTAAACACTAAAAAAGTTGAATTTTACCAACTAATCTTAAAGAATAGATAAATGCCTGCAAAATTCCTCTTAAAACAAGTATTTTGAGATCAATTCTACTTTATTATTGACTTCTGCAACTGAATTAGAGGGTTTCTTTTTTCCTTTAAATCAACTTTGTTGAGGTATATTTTACATGGAATAGAATGCTCTTGTTTTAAATGTGCAGTCTGATGCATTTTCATACAGACATATGAAACTATATAGCAACCAATCCAATGAAGGTACAGAATAGTTCCATCCCCTTAAAAATTCCCCTATGCCTCTTCTAGAGTGCAGCTAGTGAAAAATTCCTAAGATGAGATTGAGATTGGCAGGTACAGGGAATGGAAAGAAAGCCAGTGCAGCTGGCTTAGTGAAGTAGCAGAGGACAACATGAAAAGAGGGCAGAGAAGCAGGTGGGACCTGATCTTGCATGATATAAAGTTTGACTTTATGTCTGATGTAAAGAAGCCCTTGGAATCTTGTATATAGAGGAGTATTATGATCTGATCAGCATCTCATTTTCCTTCCAACTCCATCTGTCCAATCCTACAGTTTCCACCTGGCCTGGATCCCCTACTTCATGCTTTTCTGATCTCATCCAGAAGAATTTCTGGAATCTTTTTTAACCCCCAAACTTTTATACTACACGTGTCTTCCATTACTTACACCATTGCTTCCGTACTACCTTCTAGCATGTAAAAGGATGGAAGGAAAGAAAAGAGATGAGGAAGGAAAGGTTTTAAAACCACATTGCAAACTGACCATGACACTAAATTATATATTTTATAATATATGACTGCCCTTATTGGCAATTTACTGCTATATAGGTAGTTTTATGAAAAGTGAGACAGAGCAGAAAAACAATTGTTAAATGCATACTATCTGGCATTACTTCAGGCATTGTAGTAAGCATTATACAGTAGAGCATTTAATTTAATAACTCCCAGGCTCAGTAGATGCTGCTTGCATTTAACAAATGAGGAAATAGTTTCATAGAATTAAATTAACTTTCCCAAAGTCACCTAAGTTGTAAGAGTGCCCGGGTCTTTATGGTACCATAACCCATTCTATTCTCCTAATACGTACTGTCTCCTCAAAATTAGGATTTCCTTTCTAGGAGAAATAATATATGCATTTTAACCACGTGAACAGAAACAAGGAAGGGAACTGATACTATTTGTTAAGTTCCTAATATGTGCTGCTCATTAGGCTAGGTATCTAAAATTTTAGCTCTTTTAATTATTCCAGCAATCCCAAAGGAAGGCTCAGAGAAGTTAAGAAGCCTACTCAAAGTCACATGGCCCATTGGGGCAGAGCTGGGAATTGATTCAGCTATGCCCGGTTTTGATACCCATGTTCTTGGCGCCTAACTAAACCACTTTCAGAAGGAAAAAGGTGGCATAACCTCCCTAGAACTAGACTTAAAAGATGCATAGTATACTTATTCTGCAGAACTTTCATCCAGAGATGAAACAGAAAAACCTTGTACCAGCAGGGAGTGGGGCAGTAATCTCCCTCCACTTCCTTGGTGTCTCTGAAAGAGAACATGATTGTCAGGTACCCTAGAATTAATGACACCTTTTGATGGAAGCATAAGAAGGTCTATGTTTCAAGACTCACAGCCACAGAACAGGAAATGGAGCTGTTTGCAAGGGAAATGAAGTTGCCTTCTCTGGGGGGAAACAAAAAGGAACATTTGAACAGGCAATTGATCAGTAGGAAAACGGCAAGGTGATAAAAGAACTGGAAGTCACAAAAGCCCTTGGCATACTAGTTTTAATAAAAAGGATTGTCTCCAGCTATGATTTATGCGATGAATTCCTTGACATATGTTTCTAAGTGTTATCTTTAACAATGCAGGTGTTTCCATCCAGAGCCAACCCCTCTCTTTACCAAGGATAAAAGAATCCCTTTGGGCTATTTATCTGATTGACCAATCAGGATGTACGCTACAGTTTTGGATATGTGACTTTTCACTAATTATTCCTAGGATTAAATTTGAAACCATTATAAAGTAGGTATTCACTAAATATTCCTTTTTAAATTAGATGCTACTTGGTAAAAATCCTAATAATTCTGAGTAAAATATTAAAAACTCCAGATTGGTAATATGAGAAAACACATCTTAAAACATGAAAGACAGTTAATATTTAACATTTTGACTCATAATATGGTGACGTGTAATTTGTTTTGTAATAATCAGATTCGAATCAACAAACTAGATCACATAAAGGTAGCATAACAATCACATGCATTACGTGATCCATAATAGCTCCTTGCTGTGTATATATTATTATATGGCACATAACCATACCGGCTAGTAAAGTGATTTTTCAACTCAAAATGAATATCAGAGTTGCTACTGAGAGTTCTCGGATTGAAAAAACACTGGTAGCTCTGGCACCAAATTACACCTCTTGGTAATGAATAAGCATAAACATCTCTTTGCCTGTGTTGAAACAGCTTTGTCACATGGCAAGAAAAGCATAGCAAAGTTTTCTCTTTTTTTCTCCTTAATACGCTCAGAACTAGCATTCACCTGGCATTGCCTAAGTAGTTTAGGATTTCAGAACTACTGCAAAACAGCCACTTCTCAAAATTGGTGTGACCAAAAGATCCTAAACCATATGCCCCAGATAGTTTTTCTTCTGGAATCTGTTGGGAGACCATTTGTTCAAAAGACTCTAGAGAAATTCAGCAACACATCGGGACCCTTGTGCATTATGATTGACCATAAAATACACTGGAATAGTGTGGATGTCATCTCTAGTGTTTTCAGGGGGGAGGAAGGTTGTAGAGAGTAGGTAGCAGAGTCCTCTGACTTTGTGGATTAACATAAAATGGCCATGACTTGTGTATATTGCTTCTATTCACAATCCTTTGGAAATACTGTCTAGAATATAGGAAGACAATAATGAGACTCTTTCATGGAATACCTTATCTATCTATGTATCTATGTATCTATCTATGTATCTATCTATCTATCAATATTTGCAATATCAGATTCATCTGAAAGTTACCCCGAATACATCAAATATCCTTTTAAGTATAAAAGACATACATTAGGATGTTAAGAGATGCTTTTCTACAAGCATAGATCAGCACATCAGAGCCATGATATGTGCTTGGACCAAGTTAAACCATTATTATATACTTCGAACAGACCCAAATAAATAATAATAATTCAAAGTAGCTAAGAAATTTGAAAATAGGTTGATGTAGTTTAATGTTAAATGTTCCTGTATCTATTGATGTATTTATTTATCCTTCCCAATCAAAGAAGACCTTTGTGCCTGCTACAACCCAAAAAACATATGTTGGCTCTTACTTATTACCATACTTTTTTCTTGTTGCTGCTGTTGTTGGTGGTGGTTATAATCATTTTTTCCCCTCTATTCACATTAGATTCTACTTGTGATAGTTTTCAAACCTCTAAGTGTAGATCTGACCCTGGAGAACATGTCAGGGACTGATTGCCTAAAAAACAAACAAACAAACAAAAAGCCTCATGAAAATGGAAATAAATCATATTTAAGAAATCCCTTTGGGAACTTCCCTGGTGGTTCAGTGGTTAAGAATCCACCTGCCAATGCAGGGGACACGGGTTCGATCCCTGGTCCGGGAAGATCCCACATGCCATGGAGCAACTAAGCCCGTGCGCCATAACCACTGAGCCTGCGAGCCACAACTACTGAGCCCACGTGCCACAACTACTGAAGCCCACGTGCCTAGAGCCCATGCTCTGCAACAAGAGAAGCCACCACAATGAGAAGCCTGTGCACTGCAATGAAGACTGGCCCCCACTCGCCACAACTAGAGAAAGCCCACGCTCAGCAACGAAGACCCAACTCAAAAAAAAAAACAAAAAAAAGGAACTCCTTTGGAGTTTGTCATCCTACTTGTTTCCATCACTTTAGCCCTGCTCAGTGAATAGTATATTAAAAAAAAATGAATAGAAATATTCTTCTTTGGGTTAATTTGCCAACTTTGATGGTGTAAACCTAAGATTCATATCTGTAATGAAAACAATATTGTATTTTCAAGATTCACAAATCCCCAAGGAGGTAATGCCTCAAGCATAAACATTGCTAGTTGCATTTATTCACTTGACTCCTCTTGATATTTAAAAAAACAACAACAACAGCCTTTACAAATAGCATTGTTACAGTGGCTTCGCTTTTCTCCAGAATATCAGTTGGAATTGATATAAGGCCAGGATAACATGAGATGGTGTTTATTTTTAAAGTTACCTCTATAAATGAATCTTCCAGTTTCACATTTTTATGTTTCTCCTTTATGATTAGTCTCTGGAGAAAATACAAATTAAGGAGTTTTTATTCAACTGAAATGGAGGCTTTCTTTAGAAGAATTTCTTTCATAAAGCATAGATCAAATCTAACCTCATATTTTGAATATGGAAATTCTCTTGGTGATGAAATTTATACTTAGTAAATGTGGAATGTGTGCTTCATACTTTATGTGTTCTTGAAAATAATCACTATGCCAGTGAACTTCAAGATGATGAAGTTTATAGGGCCCTCGAGCCTGAACAGATCTCACTTCTTGGATTCAAATATGAACTTGCAACCAGAAGTGTGTGTAGAATCAGCACAAATCTGCAGAGTTGTGGCTCTGGTGGGAAGAACATGTGTGCCAGTCAGAGGAGCCCCTGGCTGGTGTAAGTGACTGAGGAATTGAGAACTTTGGCTCGCTAAGTGTAACTGGGTGCTAGACAGGATTCCACTAGAAAACTTGTGCTGAGATTAGACTAGTTTGTAAAGGATGCCAAGAAAAACACAGTTGGTGCTGCTGGGGGCAGACTGAGGCAAGAAGAGTGAAATCATTGGACATTATAGAGTGTTCTAAAAGATGAGGAATTATCTAATAAAAAGTGTTGTTTTTAGTCTTTGGACCTACTTTTTTTGTTTGTTTTCTTTTTCCTTTTCCTCTTCCCTGTCGTGGTCAGTGGTTGACCTACAGCTAGGTTCAGTTATTTGGATTCTCTGACACTAATGTCATCTGGCCTGGGAATTATAATTCATTATTTTTGTGAAATAGTGACTATCTTAAAGCAATTCATTTGTACTGGCAGAAGGTCAAGGCTAGTGTCAGAGTTTTGAGTGCCAGAAAGAATTGGAAATCTTTCTCTTCTCATGTCCTGACAATGAAAGCAAGTAGGTAGTTCCAAAAGGAATCGTGGAGCTTCTGGCATTACTGGCCTTTGCTTTGACAACAAGAAGAGAAAGGAATGAGTTCGAAAGACATAGGAAATTTAGTTCTTACCTAGATGGATCATGTCAAGTTTTGGTTTTTCCATTTCCCTATATTTCATTTACTTTTTTGGACAATGCTGTAATTTCACAAACTAGTTGCGAAAATAACTGCTGACAGCTGAATTTACATCCCTGGGTCACAATGGTCACCAGGAGATTGGGTCCACAGTGAATAAGCAGCAAGAATCTGGGTAGAGGCAGTGGGCACAGAGATATTATGGTAACAATTTATTTTAAATAGCACAAGACATCACCACTCTAACTTTTTTCTAATCCATATAGCTATAAGGTATTTCAACCCTTAGACACAGTGTTGGGATATGAAAGGAGTAAATCATGTAAATGAACATCTTAACTATATTATTTTGTCTTCAAAAGTCTTTATAATTACATGAAAAATATATTAGTATATTTGAAATGTAGAATTAAAGTCTGAGTTATTGCCAACTAATAAGTGGGTTATTTTATTTATGAAAGTTAGGGGAAGAAGAAAATCAAACTAATCAACTGAAAACAATTATTTACTGAACAGTACTTTGTTGATAGAAATTTAGGAATTAAGCAAGTCCTTTGACCTATAATCTAGTAACAAAGAAAGTTTGCCTATCTATTCCGTTCCCATTCTTTAAGGGAAAGCTATAGGCTTTTAGAAACTCTCAGCCTCTCCTTGGAGCCATGTGCCTTGCGGTTGTGTGAAAGGAGGAGTAAGACACCAGTGTTTACAGATTGTCTACTTTAAGTCAGGTGTTTTACACACGCTATCTGACAAAACCTGGATTAAATGCTACTGAGGGAAGCGTTATAGTCATCTTTTTAGTGAATAATAGCATGAACCTCGAAGGGAAAAAAATAGCTCCACCAAAGGTATATTGTTAATAAGTGATGAAGTTTGGATTTTGAACCAGATCCTTTCTATCCACAAATTCACATTTGATTTACTTCACTGACAAGCTAGAAGTGGAAAGCAATGAAACATATTTCTCAAAACCTGTCCTTTTACCCTTAGCACCACGGGAATGAAAAAAATCAATGGAAAAAAAAAAAAGCCTGTTTCATTCACAATTTATACATTCCGAGAGAGTAGTTTGGAGCAGTGAATGACCAAGACTGGAGCAAAGAACTAACAAATGTGCCTGTAGTCTCCTCTACAGATCCTCACTCTCTGGAAAAACCCGATGCTTTTGTACTGTTTTTCTTACGTGATGGTCAGTCAAGTGTGGTCACAAGAGGAGACACAGGAGAGGCTCGGGCAAACAAAGTTTCTTATGCTCACAGGTCCAAGAGACAGGAAGCAGGCAGGGCCACATGGGAAAGACACCAGGGTGGTCAGGAGCCAGACGGCAAGAGTGAGGGGAAAGCCTTAGGCCAGAGCCTTTACTGGGGTTTCTGTGGGAAAGGCAAGGCAGGGCAAGGAGAACAGTTTCGGATTGGCTGGTTTGAATTTTTTCAGTGAGCTTTATACAGCTATAGGGGTGGTCCCTAGTTGCCTGGTACCTGGCCCTGGCATGATTAAGGCAAAAGAATAGTTCCTCTTGAGGAGTATGGCAGATAGAGGAGATGCTGGCTCTGGCTTGGTTAGTGTGCATTTCAAAACACACTCTGGGCTGGACCCTTTGCCGTCATCTGTAAGAACTGGTTGACCCCGGGAGGGGCAAACTCTCCCCAGCTACAAAGGTGTTTTTTTTTTTTAAGATATCAAAACATTATAATACACAGAAAATTAAAAATATATACGCTACACCTGACGGACTGTCTCACATGTTATGGTTAATGCTGTCCCTTGAATTTCAAGTCACTATCCCCTCAGGTCTTTGGTTCAAGAATATGTGAACACTCTTGACCACCTGATTGGCAGACATTCTTCCACCATCGAGAGAAGCCTGAGTCTTAGTTAGTTCAGATTTCTGACTTCCTTCATGTAACCCACATGACTCAAGAGAAAGGTGACCACGCCATGGGTGAGCCTGAATTATCTAAGGGTAACTGCCCTTTCTGATTAGTAATTGAGTCCAGTTGTGGGTATGTGACTCTGTAAAGATTTCTGGAGGGTTCTAGAGAAGATTTCATAGATCTGTAAAGATTTCTAGAGGGTTCTAGAGAAGCTTTCATAGATCTGCTAAAAGGAACACAGAAAGCCTTTCTCTCTCATTTTGAACACTTGTGACCTTAATGCATCAGGCAACCACTGCATGAACGCAAGGGGAGACAACCTCGTGATGAAGCCAGCATTGCACAGGACAGAGCAGGTAGACAGGACTCGTGAAGTAAAGGTATAGTGGGGCTGAGGGTTCAACAGTCCTACCTCTGGATGTCCCCTCATTGTCTGAGCCAGGTTGAAGTGGATTTTCTATTGCACTTTTGGCTCCAAAAGCTTGCTCTTGATACAGGAGTTTTAGATAAGTGGGAAAAGGCTGGAGAGGACACCCACTACAACATTGGCTTGGTGTTTATCCAGGACTACTGTTTAGAAGCCCTACTATTCCACTTTTGCTTTTCAGAAGGTGTTGCATTAAAGAGAAAGAGTAGAAAGGAAGGCATTTTCAGTAAACTTATGTCCCAGAATTAGGATCACACAGTAGGAAGTTAGTTGAACATCTGCACTGTGTCAGTCACTCTTCTGGGCTGTAGAAATATAGTGAAAAGCAGACAAAACCTCCAAAGACAAGTTACTAACTATTTTAAAGGAGCAGAAAGACAGCAAACAAATCAGCAAATAAGTATATAAAAGGCCAGGTGGCATGAATATTTTCATGCCAAGGCAAAATAATATTCTAAGTAAATATTAGAAAGTGCTATGAAGAAGAGTAAGAGAGAGTAAGGCAATAGAGAATGGCAGTGTGTATGGGGGGGTACTATTTCATATAAGGTGCTAAGAGATGATCTTCCAAAGAAAGGGCATATATGCAGAAACCCCAAAGACTGAGAGAAGCAGTCATGGAGTTATCTGGAGGAAAACTCTTCCAGGCAGCAGGAACAGCAAGTGCAAAAACCCAGAGGTAGGACCATTCCTGGGATAGAAGAATGTCAAAAAGAACAGTTTGGCTGTAGTAGAATGAATGGGAGGAGAGGGAGAAGATGAGGACAGAGGGCGGGGACACATGCCTTTTAGGCAGACATCGGGCATCACAGGACACAATAAAGACTTTGGACTTTCTTCTTTTCAAGAGCTTTGTGTGGAGGCGTGAGATTCTCACTGAAGTGAGAAAATAGACGCTAAGGAGGTAAGACTAGAGGCAGGGAGACATGTTAGGAGGCAAATGCAATAGTCCAAATGAGAGAAAATGATGACTTCAATTTGGAAGACAACATGAAGGTAGTAAGAAGTTGCCAGATTCTGAATATATTCTGAATATTACTGAAAGATTGACTATGCAGTATGAGAGAAAGAAGGGCTTCAAGAATTATTCCATGATTTTGGTCTGAATAAGTAAAATCCTCTTTTTGTAAGATTGTGGTAACTGCAAGATGGACTACTTTGGAGGAGGGTGGAGTTACAAGTTCAATCTTGGAGTTAGCAATTTTCAAATTTAGGATTAGTGAAGAAAATGCAGATTTTTGTGGCCCTCCACAGAGAAGTGTTGAGTAAGAAGCTGGGTATCCAGCTGTAGAATTCAGAAAAGAAACTTAAGGCTGAAAACTTCAGTTTGAAAGTTGTCAGAATCTGAATGTATTGAAAGTAGTGGGACAAAATGAAATCATTTGGGGAATGAATACAGACAGAGCAGAGTTTTAAGACTGGTTCTTGGGCACATCAATGTTTAGCAGTTAGGGAATATGAACATTACCCAGGGTAGGAGGGAAGAGATTAGAAGGGGAGGCCAGTGAGTTAAAAAAAAAAAAAAAAAAGACAGGGCTGTTCCAGAAGCCAAGTGAAGAATGTGTTTTAATGAAGAAGGAATGAGCAAGTCCTTCAAATACCACTAATTGGTAGAGTAAAACGAGAACTGGAAAATGACCATGATTTTATGAGGAAAAGGCCAAATTCAACTTGCTTGGCTTTTCTTTTTTGCAGGTACCACCTTATCATAGTTCTTTAGCATTTGGAATGCAGACTAATTAGACTACTTATTTTTGAGATTATATTTGATTTCTTATCCTAGCCAATAAGTGGTATAAACTTAAATATGATTAGCAAGCTGAAAACACCTGCCTCTGTGCTTCTACCTAGACTCTAATTTGGTGAGTGAGTTAGGAGTATTCAGAGGGTCATCCTACAGTTACATGGGACTCCTGAAAATATGCAAATAACCCACCCCTCCGCCAAAGCATTATATCTCTCATTGGGCTTTAAGGTACACATTTCCAAAGCCACCAGGAAAGGTTTAAAACCAATCTGATTGGCTTTAGCAATAGTCGAAGGACGAGGACAGCATATACTAATGATTTCTGGCAAGCCATTTGGAGATTTTTATTTAACTTTCACTATATATAGCTGTTAAATTATCAGAAGACCTCATGCCAATATAATAGGGTAAGTCTTCCAAACTAAAGCATTTCCACATCTGTGAAACAGCTGAATTTATTTTAAGTTTGTGAATCTATCTAGTTATAAATTTAATTAAATTCCAAATGATATATTAATGAAGAATTCCGGCTTCCAAACTGAATATTATACTCAAATTTTGGCCTCTATTTTTAATATTGACCATCAAATATTCAAACTAAAGGCTTTTTTTAATTAAAAAAATTTTTTTGATGTGGATCATTTTTAAAGTCTTCATTGAATCTGTTACAATATTGCTTCTATTTTACCTTCTGGTTTTTTGGGTTTTAGCCGGGAGGCATGTGGGATCCTAGCTCCCTGACCAAGGGATTGAACCCACACCCCCTGCATTGGAAGTTGAAGTCTCAACCACTGGACTGCCAGGGAAGTCCCTAAAGGCTTTGTATTTTCCTTTGTAGTAGAAACAATGTCTTGAGGCTGAAGGGAGCTGATGGAGTGCGGTACAACGAAAGGGAAGGCTATGTTGTTTACATAGTAGTTAGCAGTTAACCTTAAGCTCTTTCTTGATTATTTCTATGTGAATATAGAAGTTAAAGAAATGACCAGCTTTTTATTAAGTTTCAGGTCTTACTACTCTTTCTTCAAAGAGATAATTTTTGTCTTCTAATAAATACGTGATTCACAGAAATCTTAGTTTTCACTATAGAGGCATTAGTGATTTTCTGTGGCTACAGATCTGAGAAAAGCCTCACTGCCACTGAATGAATTCAGTAGGAATATTGTAGACAATATATTTATTACTAATTAGGGATAAATGTTAGTCAGTTCTTAAAGAAAAGAATAAATCAGCATGTCCATGAGTAATTATTTAATAGTTTTTTCATGTTCCAGGCACTGTAATAAGCTCTTGATATGTAATTAATTCCTGGGAAGAACTCTAGGGATAGGACTATTTTACAGATGAGCACTGTTTTAAACAATGGAAACTGGGGTCTGGAAATTTTAAGTAATTTGGTGAAAGTCACAGTAGGTATGTTGGCTTGCCAGGCTCTTAATCAATACTCTATACTGAGCCACTATGTACAAGTCCAAGTCCTCTTGTAAAGTTTCCATTCCAGAGGAGGAGATAAACAATAAATAAATCAATATATGCAATTTTTTCACATAGATATCCCAAAATTTCTTGAGGTTTATTTTTTCTGAGTGGTGAATAGCTCTAATAGATACAAATATTATTCCTTGTTCATTTTAAAAATACAAGACACGTATATATTTTATTTAACTTATTAATAAGTGAGGAAACCAATAAGATATTAGAACATGTTCGAAAGAGAATTCAGAGAGCACAGATATGGGGAGTCAGAACTGCTGAAATGAATGTGTTAATAGTTAATGAGTTCCTGGAGGTGCACTAGACAAATTCACTTTCTGTGGACATGAATCATTTTCATTGCTACCAATTTCTACAAGTTACCAAGTTATAAACTTGCTCAACAATAATAAATGCAGATAAACCAAGAGTATACTAGACAGGACACCAATTTATCTTTTTGCCGTTCAAAGTCTTTAATACCTTTTCTGACAGTCTATTCATCCTGTGATCATAGTAATCTCAAAGATTATCCTTGAGCATAAAAATAGTGCTGTTAGACCTGATTATTTCCCCAAGTGCAGCAAGAGTGTAATTAATCGTGTAGACTCCTTGAGTTTGCTTTGCAATCCTGAGTCATGCATACAGTACTGAACAGCTAAAAAGGCCATAAATTAATGTCTGCCTAGATATTTTCATAAGGAATCTCAGATTTTACTTTTTTTTTTAACATCTTTATAGAAGTATAATTGCTTAACAGTGTTGTGTTAGTTTCTGCTGCATAACAAAGTGAATCAGCTATATGCATACTTATATCCCCATATCCCCTCCCTCTTGCATCTCCGTCCCACCTTCCTTATCCCACCCCTCTAGGTGGTCACAAAGCACCGAGCTGATCTCCCTGTGCTATGCAGCTGTTTCCCACTAGGTATCTGTTTTACATTTGGTAGTGTATATATGTCAGTGCAAGTCTCTCACTTCGTCCCAGCTTACCTTTCCCCCTCCCCGTGTCCTGAAGTCCATTCTCTACATCGGCGTCTTTATTCCTGTCCTGCCCCTAGGTTCATCAGAAACTGTTTTTTTTTTTTAGATTCCACATATATGTGTTAGCATACGGTATTTGTTTTTCTCTTTCTGACTTACTTCACTCTGTATGACAGACTCTAGGTCCATCCACCTCACTACAAATAACTCAATTTCATTTATTCTTATGGCTGAGTAATATTCCATTGTATATGTGTGCCACATCTTCTTTATCTATTCATCTGTAGATAGACGCTCAGGTTGCTTCCATGTCCTGGCTGTTGTAAATAGTGCTGCAATGAACATTGTGGTATATGACTACTTTTGAATGATGGTTTTCTCAGGGTATATGCCCAGTAGTGGGATTGCTGGGTCATATGGTAATTCTATTTTTAGTTTTTTAAGGAACCTCCATACTGTTCTCCATAGTGGCTGTATCAGTTTACATTCCCACCAACAGTGCAAGAGGGTTCCCTTTTCTCCACAACCTCTCCAGCATTTATTGTTTGTAGATTTTTGATGATGGCCATTCTGACCAGCGTGAGGTGATACCTCATTGTAGTTTTGTTTTGCATTTCTCTAATGATCAGTGATATTGAGCATCTTTTCATGTGTTTGTTGGCAATCTGTATATCTTCTTTGGAGAAATGTCTGTTTAGGTCTTCTGCCCATTTTGCGATTGGGTTGTTTGTTTTATTGATATTGAGCTGCATGAGCTGCTTGTATATTTTGGAGATTAATCCTTTGTCAGTTTCTTCATTTACAAATATTTTCTCCCATTCTGAGGATTGTCTTTTTTATGGTTTCCTTTGCTGTGCAAAAGATTTTAAGTTTCATTAGGTCCCATTTGTTTATTTTTGGTTTTATTTCCATTTCTCTAGAAGGTGGGTCAAAAAGGATCTTCCCGTGATTTATGTCATAGAGTGTTATGCCTATGTTTTCCTCTACGAGTTTTATAGTATCTGGCGTTACATTTAGGTCTTTAATCCATTTTGAGTTTACTTTTGTGTATGGTGTTAGGAAGTGTTCTAATTTCATTCTTTTACATGTAGCTGTCTAGTTTTCCCAGCACCACTTATTGAAGAGGCTGTGTTTTCTCCATTGTATACTCTTGCCTCCTTTATCAAAGATAAGGTTACCATATGTGCGTGGGTTTACCTCTGGGCTTTCTATCCTGTTCCATTGATCTATATTTCTGTTTTTGTGCCAATACCATACTGTCGTGATTACTGTACCTTTGTAGTATAGTGTGAAGTCAGGGAGTCTGATTCCTCCAGCTCCGTTTTTCTTTCTCAAAATTGCTATGGCTATTCAGGATCTTTTGTGTTCCCATACAAATTGTGAAATTTTTTGTTCTAGTTCTGTGAAAATTGCCATTGGTAGTTTGATAGGGATTGCATTGAATCTGTAGATTGCTTTGGGTAGTATAGTCATTTTCACAATCTTGATACTTCCAATCCAGTAACATGGTATATCTCTCCACCTGTTTGTATCATCTTTAATTTCTTTCATCAGTGTCTTATAGTTTTCTGCATACAGATCTTTTGTCTCCTTAGGTAAGTTTATTCTTAGATATTTTATTCTTTTTGTTGCAATGGTAAATGGGAGTGTTTCCTTAATTTCTCTTTCAGAGTTTTCATTATTAGTGTATAGGAATGCAAGAGATTTCTGTGCATTAGTTTTGTATCCTGCTACTCTACTAAATTCATTGATTAGCTCTAGTAGTTTTCTGGTAGCACCTTTAGAATTCTCTATGTATACTATCATGGCATCTGCAAACAGTGACAGTTTTACTTCTTCTTTTCCGATTTGGATTCCTTTTATTTCTTTTTCTTCTCTGATTGCTGTGGCTAAAACTTCCTAATCGATATTGATAATAGTGGTGAGAGTGGGCAACCTTGTCTTGTTCCTGATCTTAGTGGAAATGATTTCAGTTTTTCACCATTGAGAATGATGTTGCCTGTGGGTTTGTCATATATGGCCTTTATTATGTTGAGGTAGGTTCCCTCTATGCCTACTTTCTGGAGAGTTTTGATCATAAATGGGTGTTGAACTTTGTCAAAAGCTTTTTCTGCGTCTATTGAGATTATCAGATGGGTTTTATCCGTCACTCTGTTAATATGGTGTATCACATTAATTAATTTGCGTATATTGAAGAATCCTTGTATCCCTGGATAAACCCCACTTGATCATGGTGTATGATCCTTTTAATGTGCTGTTGGATTCTGTTTGCTACTATTTTGTTGAGGATTTTTGCATCTATGTTCATCAGTGATATTGGCCTGTAGTTTTCTTTTTTTGTGACATCTTTGTCTGGTTTTGGTATCAGGGTGATGGTGGCCTCGTAGAATGAGTTTGGGAGTGTTCCTCCCTCTGCAATATTTTGGAAGAGTTTGAGAAGGATAGGTGTTAACTCTTCTCTAAATGTTTGATAGAATTCGCCTGTGAAGCCACCTGGTCCCGGGCTTTTGTTTGTTGGAAGATTTTTAATCACAGTTTCAATTTCAGTGGTTGTGATTGGTCTGTTTATATTTTCTATTTCTTCCTGGTTCAATCTTGGAAGGTTGTGCTTTTCTAAGAATTTGTCCATTTCTTCCAGGTTGTCCTTTTATTGGCATATAATTGCTTGTAGTAATCTCTCATGACCCTTTGTACTTCTGTAGTGTCAGTTGTTACTTCTCCTTTTTCATTTCTAATTCTTTTGATTTGAGTCTTTTCCCTTTTTTTCTTGATGAGTCTGGCTAATGGTTTATCAATTTTATTTATCTTCTCAAAGAACCAGCTTTTAGTTTTATTGATCTTTGCTACTGTTTCCTTCATTTCTTTTTCATTTATTTCTGATCTGGTCTTTATGTTTTCTTTCCTTCTGCTAACTCTGGGTTGTTTTTGCTCTTTTCTCTCTAATTGCTTTAGGTGTAAGGTTAGGTTGTTTGTTTGAGATGTTTCTTGCTTATTGAGGTAGGATTGTATTGCTATAAACTTCCCTCTTAGAACTGCTTTTGCTGCATCCCATAGGTTTTGGGTGTCGTGTTTTCATTGTCATTTGTTTCTAGGTATTTTTTGATTGCCTCTTTGATTTCTTCAGTGATCTCTTAGTTATTTAGTAGTGTATTGTTTAGCCTCCATGTGTTTGTGTTTTTTACAGATTTTTTCCCTGTAATTGATATCTAGTCTCATAGCGTTTTGGTCAGAAAAGATACTTGATATGATTTCAATTTTCTTAAATTTACCAAGGCTTGATTTGTGACCCAAGATATGATCTATCCTGGAGAATGTTCCATGAGCACTTGAGAAGAAAATGTATTCTATTGATTTTGGATGGAATGTCCTATAAATACCAATTAAGTGCATCTTGTTTAATGTGTCATTTAAAGCTTGTGTTTCCCTATTTATTTTCATTTTGGATGATCTGTCCATTGGTGAAAGTAGGGTGCTAAAGTCCCCTACTATGATTGTGTTACTGTCGATTTTCCCTTTTATGGCTGTTAACATTTGCCTTATGTATGGAGGTGCTCCCGTGTTGGGTACATAAATATTTACAATTTTTATACCTTCTTCTTGGATTCATCCCTTGATCATTATGTAGTGCCCTTTTTTGTCTCTTGTAATAGTCTTTATTTTAAAGTCTATTTTGTCTGATATGAGAATTGCTACTCCAGCTTTCTTTTGATTTCCATTTGCATGGAATATCTTTTTCCATCCCCTCACTTTCAGTCTGTATATGTCCCTAGGTCTGAAGTGGGTCTCTTGTAGACAGCGTATGTATGGGTCTTGTTTTTGTATCCATTCAGCCAGTCTATGTCTTTTGGTTGCAGCATTTAATCCATTTACATTTAAGGTAATTATCGATATGTATGTTCCTATTACCATTTTCTTAATTGTTGTGGGTTTGTTTTTGTAGGTCTTTTCCTTCTCTTGTGTTTCCTTCCTAGAGAAGTTCCTTTAGCATTTGTTGTAAAGTTGGTTTGGTGGTGCTGAATTCTCTTGACTTTTGCTTGTCTGTAAAGGTTTTAATTTCTCCGTCAAATCTGAATGAGATTCTTGCCTGGTAGAGTAATCTTGGTTGTAGGTTTTTCCCCTTTCATCACTTTAAATATGTCCTGCCACTCCCTTCTGGCTTGCAGAGTTTCTGCTGAAAGATCAGCTGTTAACCTTATGGGGAGTCCCTTGTGTGTTATTTGTTGCTTTTCCCTTGCTGCTTTTAATATTTTTTCTTTGTGTTTAATTTTTGATAGTTTGATTAATATGTGTCTTGGCATGTTTCTCTTTGGGTTTATCCTGTACGGTACTCCGTGCTGCCTGGACTTGATTGACTATTTCCTTTCCCTTATTAAGGAAGTTTTCAACAATAATCTCTTCAAATATTTTTTCAGACCCTTTCTTTTCTCTTCTTCTTCTGGGACCCCTAGCATTCGAATGTTGGTGTGTTTAATGTTTTCCCAGAGGTCTCTGAGATGGTCCTCGATTCTTTTCATTCTTTTTTCTTTATTCTGCTCCTTGGCAGTTGTTTCCACCATTTTGTCTTCCAGCTCATTTATCTGTTCTTCTTCCTCAGTTATTCTGTTATTGATTGCTTCTATAGTATTTTTAATTTCAATAATTGTCTTTTTCATCACTGTTTGCTCTTTATTTCTTCTAGATCCTTGTTAAAAGTTTCTTATATTTTCTGCATTCTGTTTCCAAGCTTTTGGATCATCTTTACTATCATTACTGTGAATTCTTTTTCAGGTAGCTTGCCTATTTCATATTAATTTATTTGGTCTTGTAGTTTTTTGCCTTCCTCCTTCATCTGTAACATATTTTTTTGTTGTTTCTTTTTTTTTTTTTTGATGGGTGGTGCTGTATTCCTGTCTTACTGGTTGTTTGGTCTGAGACGTCCAGCACTGGAGTTTGCAGCCAGTTAGATAGAGCTGGGTCTTGGTGCTGAGATGAGGACCTCTGGGACTCTTCACTCTGAATGATATTCCCTGCGGTCTGAAGTTGTCTGTTAGTCCAGCAGTTTGGACTTGGAGTTCCCACCACAGGAGCTCAGCCCCAACCTCTGGCCTGGGAACTAAGATCCCGTAAAATTCGTGGCGTGGTAAAAAAATAAATAAATAAAAGGAAGAATGAAAGAAAAAAGGAGCAGTACAATATCAAAGAATAAAAAAGAAAATAAAATTAGAAAGATAAAAATGTATTAGGAAAATAAAACTATAATTGAAACAACTGCTACAAGGTAAAATAAAACAACAGCAGAAAAAAGAAGAAAAAAAAGGAGTGGGGGTGGACAACAAGCCAAAAGAAGAAATCACTAACAAAGTATAAAGAATAAAATAAAATTAGAAAAATAAAACATTTATTAGGAAAAATAAAAATATAAAAGAATCAACAACAATGGATCAACAAGGTAAAACAGCACCCCAGTCTAAAAGAGGAAAAAAGAAAAGAAAAAAAAAAAAGGAAAAAAAAAGCCTTGGCTATGGGGGCGGAGTTTAGGTGGGGGGTGTTGAACTTAGGCAGGGGCAGGTTTTCGGGGAGTGGAATCTGGGCGGGTGGGGGGGTGACATTTGTGTGTGGGGTGGAGCCTAGGCGGGGCGACGTTGAAGTGTGGGGTGGGGCCTCTGCTTAGGACCTGCGCAGAAGGGGAGAGGCAGCAGGTGGAAAGGAGGGCCTGTGGAGTGAGGGGTTCTAGGATTTGGAGGTAGGGCCCTGAGTGAGGGTGTGTGGGTGGGGTTTAGGCCCAGCTCATTGGAGGGGGTCTCTGAGTGTAGAGGTGGGCCCTGGGTGGGGGTGTAGGGGCGGGGCTTGGGCTCTGTGCAGCAGGAGGGAGGCTCCGAGGGCAGAGGATTAGGGCCAGGAGCTCAACAGGCTTCCCAGTGCCTAAGTGGACAGGGAAAGCACTGGCCCCGTTCCCTTCCATTCCTTCACGCCCATCCCCCACCATCTCTTCCATGGTCTCCCCTGGACCTCTAACCATGGGTGGGTCCTGCTGGGTGTAAGAACTCCTTCCCTCCCCCAGCCACCCCTCAGGGGTGCCAGTCCCAGAGGTCTGGCCTTTACTTTTGCTCCTCCTTCCCTCCCTCCCACTCCCTCGGGACCTGCGTGGCTTGAGGGGGCCTTGGTGGTCAGAGGATCAGACCCGGGATCTCAACAGGTTCCTGGGCGTCCAAGTGGGCAGGGGAAACCTGGCCACACTCCCTTTTGATACTCTGCCCTCCCAGTGGTTCCTCTATTTCCCCCTTCGGGTGTGGGATCCCTTCCCCTCCCCCAGCTGCCCCTCAGGGGCGCCAGTCCCCTACCGCCTCCACTTCTCCACCCCCTTCACTCCCCCTATGCCCTGTGTCCTACCTGGTCCCTGGGGGTTCCTCCCACCGGTGCCTGGTAGGTGCCGTAGCTGTGAGGAGACGCGAGTTCTGCGTCCTCCTAGTACGCCATCTTGACCCTGCCCCCAGATCTTACTTTTTTAAAGCCTCTATTTTTCTATCCCAAGGCCAGGAAGCCAAGCCCAAGAATGTCTCTCCACCAGGTTTTACTGGCAGTACCTACACATCGAAGTGAATTCCTATCTTCTGGAAGTCCCCCAAATTTTTAAAGATTCCTAGTCTGCCAAGAATTTTCTTACTACGCTTTAGGATAAGGCTGGGACCCTGTAAGCCGGGTATTGGGCCAGTTTTCTTGGGAGAATTTTGGAGGCATTGGCTCCGTATTTTTTTTTTCCTCCTTAAAGGCAGCTTGTCACACCTGATTTAAAAAATTTCAGTGTCTAATACTGATACAACACCCCAGGCAAAATCTTGAAGTACAGATTCGTACTGTGGCTATGCAAATAGTTCCATGAAAGATAAAGAGACATACTAAGTTTCTGAAAATAGAAACTTAAAACTATACCAACAGTATTCCAAACAAATAATCACAATAAAATTATCTTCATCACTTTTCTTATTCAGCTCCAGGAAATGAATTCTTATCCTACTGGATCTTGGATTAGTGGTCTGGCTTCATGAAGCCATCCAGCAGTGTGGTGTGAAAGTTGTCTGTGAGATGTAAGTTCTAAAGGCTGTACTCAAGAAACTATTCTTCTAAATGTCAATCATTTAAAGTCTCAGAGACCTTCTCTTTTGATGACACAACTCTGGCCCGTAGCTTATGGCAGAGACTTCAAGCAAGAATCAGAGTAAATCAAAACTGTTTAGAGACTTAATGGTTTTTGTTAATATATCACCATGGTCAATAATATTATCATCATAATCAATAATATCAAAGAGAGTAAAATTCTCTATTGGGGTATAGCCTATATCTATTTTATAGAAGTTTTGATCAATTTCCCTTGGGAGTAAAACTGTATTATGGATAAAAAGGACACTGAAAAATTTCCAGGGACTTCCCATGTTTCTGAAATATTTACATTAACAGCAGTTCATCCACACACACATTATCTAGAAAAGGCTGAGTGTCTCTTCCGAACTGGTAACTTTTCTATGTGATTCTTGCAATAGTAGTAGATCAAATGAACATAAAGTTGTCTCACATCTCTTTATTTATCAGGTAATAGAACAAATCTTTGTGATTCCTCAGGAGACCTCTGGGAAATCTCAAAAATAGTTTTAGGAGTAAAATACATCCTGAAAATGTTTCTATTCTTTTCTAAATTCAGTTTTCAGGAAGGCAAAAGCAAAAGAGTAGTCACAGGCAATTTGGGCACTTTAATAAAATAGGATAATTGTGTCTGAGAAACAATTCCTAGTTACCTATTTAATCAAAGTGACAAAAGATTTTAAAAACAAATCTAGAAGGTAATATCATTGTAAGAACTTTAGCTCTTTAATAACTGAGGAAACTGTATTCTTTTTTGTTTGTTTCTGTTTAATTAAATAATCAAAGACATAAGTAAACATAAAGCACAGAAAATTGTTCTGATGAGACAGTCTCTGCTAGGTAAGCAAGTTACAGAGAAAGTAAAGAAAATCCTCTCATAATGTAGATGAAGGCATGAATCAGTAAACCAAGGAATTAAGCCCATCAAAAGTGAGCAAATGTTACTAAAATTTAACATATTTCATAGCTTCTTTTCAGATTTAGGTATTATAAACCAAGGCTAATTAATTCCAACTTTCCAAGTTTTGTCCTGTATTTCACCCTTTCATATTCTGGAACATAGTGACCTTTTATTGGAGGACAACATATGGTCTAGGACCCCTGGGGAATTCTTCAGAGGTCTATGAGGTCAAAACTCTTTTCATAATAACATTAAGATTTTTTTTTTTCATTTTCATTCTCTCACAAGTGTGCATTGGAGCTTTCCAGCAGTGACATGATGTCTGATATTGTGATAGATTGGATGCAGAAGCAGGTTGAGAATCCAGCTGTCATCTATTATTTCATATATTAAAGATATTTTTTAAAATGTGAAGCAATGTTACTCTTCTAATAAAAAGCTTTTTAGTAAATAGTTATTTTAATAAAAATATGTTCTTTCTATCAAGATGTGATTGATTTACTCCTTCTATCTTTAAATAAACCAATAAATTTGTATATTAAAAATCTCTTAGTTTTAAGCTTTAATATCAAATATTGATAGTTATAACCCACAAGATAATGCTCTTTGGGGCTGACAATAATTTCTAATAGTTTAAAGGTAGGCAGAGATGAAAAAGTTTGGGGAAAGCTACTTTAGGAAAACTGTACTCCTTTTCCTTAAAAAAGAAAAGCACAGAGTTGCATTTTTCTGTCACTATTGCTCCCTGTATGGTCTCAACCACCATAATGATTGTAACTTTTAACCATGGTAACTAACTTCTATATCTAAAGTCATAGGAAGAAACACATTTTTTAAAATGTAATTTGAATATATATGTAGGCCATCCTTTTCCAGAATAGACATAAAATATGAACTACACTGATAGACAGGATACTAATATCTAGATAAGAACAAAAATAGCTCTGGAAGATAAGAGGGACCAGACACAACAGAGCACATGTTTTAGAGATTAACAAAACTTCATTAAAATCACAAGTTATCACACAGAGGAATTCAATATTCACCAAGAGACAGGCTCTCTATTTTATGAATGTAGCCTGAAAAATCTAACAAGAACACAGGAAGAAGGACAGTCAGAATCTCAGCCAAAGCAAATAAGCTTTAGTTAGAAAGACTCATGTTAGACCCATTGAATAGCTGTACACTCCCGACCATCTTACACCTCCCTAAAGGGATGGGAAAACCTGCACTTATCTAGGAATTCACTGAAGACCTAATGACAGAGAGAAGCTACAAGTGACTTTCTTTGTGAAGATTATTTTGGCTGTGGTGGGTTTTGTTTGTTTGTTGCTTTTCTCTGCAAAAAAAGAAAATCTATTATCAGTACTGTTTTTGGTTCTTACTAGGAAATGGTGACACAACAGCTGAGTACACTCATAGAGTCTGGTGAATGGGAAGAGAGTACATATGAATGTGAAAAGTCATCTCGATTTCAGGAATTTGTAGGAAATGCCCTGTGCAGTCAAAGAAGGCTCTACACAACTATTAATGAAAGCCGTCTGTGTGCTTCTTAGGTGAGAGAGATGTTCCCATCTTGGCTTGTGAGAAACTTTATTGTTTTTTAATTTTTTACTTATAGTTATTTATTTAATTGCATGAATGTAAAATGACACTGAGATACTGTACCAAGTTTTAATATCGTATTGGGAAGCATTAGAGTGAAAGATTATAGTCACTATAGCTAATGCATTGGACCAGAGACACTCACGTGTACTGTTCAAGAGTGAACTCTGCATCTTCTCTGGAGGACTATTAGCCACATAGTTAAAGCCTTTAAAACTGTGTCAATCCTGTAATGCAGCAATTCTGCTTCCAGAAACTTAATTTAAAGAAACCCTCAGATGTTATCAGTGTTAATATAGTTAATTATTATTAACAAATAATAATAAAGAAGTAGAAACAAACTGAACAAGCATCAATCCAGAATTGGTTGAAGAAAATAACAGTTCATCCATGTAATGAAACACTATTAGTAGTTACAAATAATGATGTGACTTCATTTATGTCTTCATTCACTCAACAAATATTTGTTTGTAATATTATATAATAGGCACTATTATATAAGTTGGGCATACAGAAATAAACAAAAAAGGAAAGTCCCTGTCCTCCAGGAGATTACATTCTAGCCGGAGAGAGAGGCAAAAACACAATAATAATAGGGCTAATATATCACGTTAGTACTAAGGAGAAAAATAAAGGAGGGAAATGGGAAGGCGGATTTATGATAGGGTGGCTGAGGAAGGATCCACAGAGAGGGTGAATTTGCAACAAGATGTGAAATAGATGAGAGAATAAACCACATAGATATCTGGAAGAATAGGATCCTATACAGAGGGAACAGCTAATACCAAAGCCCCTGAAGAACAGCAAGGGGTCAGCATGGGCGGAATGGAGTGAGCAAAAAGACACATCCTAGATGGTGAGGTCAGAGAGGTAAAAAAGACTTTACCTCTATAAAGTGCCAGTGAAGGACTTTGACCACTGGAGAAGAAAGAACAGAAAGGTAATGTGATTTGTCTTACATGATAAGATTACACTGACTGCTACGTTAAGAATAGATAAGAATGAGCTAAAGGTGGAAGGAAAAAGACGAGTTGTAAGGTTTCTTCAATTATCTAAGCAAGTGATAAAGGGGCTTGGACCTGAGTGTAATAATGGACGTGGTAAGTGGTAAATTCAGGGCTTATTTGGAAAGACAACAGCATTTTTATCAAATCAGATCTGGGATATCAGTAAAATAATTAAAAGATGACTTCAAGATTTATTTCTTGAATAACAGGGAGGATGGAGTTATCATTTATTGAGATAGGAAACAGGAATAAGTTTGGCAGGTAATATCAACAAGATTTGAACTTGAACTTTGAAGTTTTGAATCTTAAGTTTGAAATGCCTATGAAATCATCAAATAGGGATGTCAAATAGTCACTTGTATGTATCAGTCAGGAATTCAGAGAAGTACAGGCTGGAGATATATATTCAGGAGATGCCATCCTGTAAATGGTATTTAAAGGCATTGGATTACGTATGAGCACGATGGGTATAAGCATAGAAAGACAAGAGAAGAGGTGAAAGGACTGAGCCCAATAACACTCCAAATGTTTAAAGACTGGAATTGAGAAGTCAAGGAAACCAAGGGAATTCCCTGGTGGTCCAGTGGTTAGGACTGGGAGCTTTCACTGCTGGGGCCCAGGTTCAGTTCCTGGTCAGGGACCTAAGAGCCTGCAAGCTGTGCGGTGCGGCCAAAAAAAAAATAACGGTGCGGCCAAAAAAAAAAAAAAAAAGAGAGAGAGAGACCAAGAAGAAGGGTCCAGAAAATAAAAATCAGAAGAGGCTCTAGAAGCCAAGTGAAGACAGTGGTTCAAGAAAAGAGAGGGATCCACAATGTCAAGTAAAGGTCAAGTAAAATGAGGAATGAGGATTGCACATTGAAATAGAAGTTAGTAGTTATCTTATGGAACAGTCAGTGGAGTGGATATAAAAGTCTAATTGAATCTAAATTTATAGATAGGTAACATTTTTGAAACCTACTTAAAAGAATAATTAGGGTATAAAACAACACATATTTGGAAAGTATAGTATGAATTTGTTAAATATGTATGTTCATATCAGTGTTATTTTTTTCTTAAATTTTACCCCCAGACTGTACATTTCATACCCATGACCCTTTTATTTTGTAACTGGAAGTTTGTACCTCTTAATCTCCCTCACCTATTTCTCTAGCAAACAGGTGGTTGCCAGAGAGGAGGGAAGTGGTGAGATAAGAGAAATATCAGTGTGTCTTTATATGTATATGTGTACATGTTTAGTATTAAAATACATATGAAATAAAGTCCACCAAGATATTAACAGGGATTATTTTATCAAGTAATGTATTAAATCCTCTACTTTTGGGGTTTTCTCTGTAGCTTTTTTTTTTTTCCTAGTGAGTATCTATTATGCTTTCATTGAGGAAAAAAAAAAGCCAAAGCAATTTCCTAAAAAAATAAGCGATAAAAATACACCACAGAAAATAAGGTAATGTGCACTATGGTAAAAACATCTGTAAGATAAAGAATAAGCTAAAAAGATTTTTGGTTCCTCTTAAGTTAGGAAATGTTTTAGAAAAAGTTTAGTTGTAAAATGCATTTGTATTTAAACACTTGAAGAAGTTCATAGAACTCTTTCTTCTTACACTGTGAATTATTATTCAGTAAAGAGTGTTCTTTTACTTAAAAATAAAAATCTGATTTCAATTGTTCTTAATAGTCTAAAAACAAGATGCTGCATTTAAAAAGCTCATAAGAATATGCATTAGAAAGTTGGAATTTTATTCTTTTTTTTACAAATTCACTTTATTTTTCCTATAGCTCAATAAGTGTTTAATATAGCAAGACTTATATTTTACGTGTTTTAATAGTGATTGTTTAGGAAGGCCTCAGTTTACCAAAAGATCCTCAAACATAATCATGACCCAAGAAGCAGCTGTATCCCATTTCCAAAGAAAAAATTACACCATGCTGAATTGTTTAAAAGAAGTAATATAGTGGTGAATTTTTTTCTTGTGATTTAGTTTGAAATACTGTGCCTAAAATGCTGAGCTCGAAGTCCCATAAAGCTTGGTATGCTTTACAAAAAGCACTCCCAGCTTAATTTAGGCCAGGCTTCCTTTTGCTTTGAAGGAACAAAAAAGAAACATTAACTGTTCCTGGCCTTCTCCTTAGGAATTGACTCAACATTTCCTCAGCAGTCATGGTGATGTTCATAGCAAACTGAGATAATTCTTGAATGAATGAATGAATGAACTGTGGAAAAAAAAAAAAACAGTAAGTCACATTTTATCTTAACAGAATGTAAGTGTAAAGTCTTAGATAGAAATGTAAAAGCTTACAGTCAAATATATTTTTCTTTCATGTGAGGCTGTTTCCTTTCAAAATTATTGTAGCTTCAGGCATGCACTACAGTATTTAGATTAAGCCTCATTGTGCTGTATCACCTAAAATCTAAAAAAAATAAATTTATAAAATATTTATGTATTTACTCTTCAGTCCAAGTAATATAAATGGAGATTCAGTCTTGCCCAATGTTTGTAATTTCTGTACTTCTTGTTTTCTCTTATAAGAACTATCTTCTCTTGTCTTCTAGTCATTCTGAAAATAACTTTCCATTGTCTCCATAATCTGAGTTTCGAACACAAATTATTGGTGTCAAATAGCCAAATATCTCTTCTACTGATCTTATATAGAGGAAAAGTTCAAATTCAAAAAATAATCATATGGAATGCATATTCTAGTCTATAAAGTAATAACTAAAAATGTAAAGCAATGAAGTATAGATTAAAAAGTCATTATAGGGAACAATACAAAATATTTGAAGATATTTGATTGTTCCAAAGGATCAGAGGAAAGGAAGAAAAAAAGAACAAAAAATTGTTGGGACAAATAGAAATAAAAGAGAGATTGTAAAATTAAATTCAACAGTGCCAACAATTACATTAAATGTAAATGGACTAAACGCTCTTATTTGAAGGCATAGATTTTCATAATGTTTTCCGATATATCCAAGTATATCCTGCTAACACTGACAAAGTTGAACAAAGTTGGAAGACTTAACTATCTGACTTTAAGACTTATTATAATGATACTGTATATAAGAGAGTGTGCCATTTGGTATTGGCATAATAGTAAATAGAACAATGGATCAGAATAAAGTATAGAAATAGACCCAAATATGTACAATTTAGTTTTGAAAAGATGCTGAAGCTGTTTAATGGAAGAAAAGAAAATGTTTTCAAGAAATAGCACAGGAGGGCTTCCCTGGTGGCGCAGTGGTTGAGAATCTGCCTGCCAATGCAGGGGATACGGGTTCGAGCCCTGGTCTGGGAAGATCCCACATGCCGCAGAGCAGCTGGGCCCGTGAGCCACAATTACTGAGCCTGCACGTCTGGAACCTGTGCTCCGCGACAGGAGAGGCTGCGACAGTGAGAGGCCCATGCACCGCGATGAAGAGTGGCCCCCGCTTGCCACAGCTAGAGAAAGCCCTCGCACAGACACAAAGACCCAACACAGCCATAAATAAAATAAATAAATAAAATTTAAAAAAATTAAAAAAAAAAAAGAAATAGCACAGTAAAAGTGGATAAACATATGGGAAAAAATAAACCTAAACCTTGACCCAAACCTCACACCACACAAACATGAGGTGAATTGTCAGCCTAATGTAAAAGCTAAATTGCCTAGAAAAGAAAAATAAGAGAAATATCATTGCAAACTTAGGTAGACAAAGATTCATTAGAAATTAAAAAGTACTAATTTTAAAACAAAAAATTGATAAACTGGACTTAATAAAAAATTTAAAATTTTGCTCAACAAAAGTTATTACAACATGAAAAATCAAGCCATAGAATGGGAGAAAATATTCACAATTAGCATCTCACAAGAACTTGTATTAATAATATATAAAGAATTCTTAAAGAATTCTTAAAAAATAGTATTATTCATAATAGCCTAAAACTAGAAGTGATTGATGTCTATCCACAGGTGAATGGATGAACATATAATGATATTAATATATCAATATTCTACTTGGAAATGAATAAAAGAAAACTGATATAGGATGATCCTCAAAGACTTTATATTGAGCAAGATAAGCCTGACACAGAAGTGTGCATACTGTATTTTCTATTTATATAAAATTCTAGAACATCAAAACTAAACTATTGTGATGGAAATTAGAACAGTAGTTGCCTGGTGGTGGAGGGATGGAGATTGACTGGTAAGGGGCAGGAAGGAACTTTCCAGGTTAGAGAAAATAATTTATGTCTTGATTAATCTAGTGATTACATGGGTGTATACAACTGTCAAGAATCATCAAATTGTACACCTAAAACCTGTGCATCGTATTGTACTTGTTATACCTCAGTTTTTAAAATGTGATCATATTAAGGAACTCTGGCTGCTGGGATTCCTTTGCTGGGTTCAGGGATATCAAGCAACACTATATTTATTTTGCCCAAGAATGCTAAAGATAACTCTACCAATAGGATATAGTGATAATAATCCTTTATAGCAATCCAGCACATAGAGTTTTAAAGCAAACGTAACTCCCTTTTTGCCTTAAAATAAAATCTCGAGTTAAATAGGCAGACATCATTATTTCATGTCATAAATGAGGAGAGTGAAGCTTTTTAGCAGGGCATAAGATTAGAAGGAGAAAAAAAAAAAAAAGATTAGAAGGAGAATCTCAGCTTTCTGACCATTAACCAGTTCAGCTCTCTGGACAACTGTGTCTATACAGACTATTGCCATGTTAAGGCTTTGACTGATTGTCCACATTCAACAATCACCCATCTATCTCCTGGCTGTGCTGTTAGGTTATAAAGATGAATAACACAAGGCCTCCGTCATCAAGTAGAATGTAGTCTATACTCACTCTGCTGGAGTACCTTGTAGGAGGATATCTGTTTTGAACACCTTATACAGACATTAAGATGTGAAAGCATTTTCCACATTATCTGGTATGCTGGGATTAAATTAGACATCTTAATCGATAATTTATCAATTTTTATCCTCAATGTTTATTAAGGGAAAAAACACTTTTGGACTTTAAATTCATCATTTGTCCAACTCTTCAAACCCTGAATAGTAGTTTTTATTGCAACAGACCAACCCACTAAATGTGTGCCTTTATTTCTCAACTGGAAGTGGAGGCCTCAAAACCCCAGAAAGGAAACATTTGTTTTGGCCTTTTTTTAGCTGTCCTCGTTGAGAATATACGGACAGCTAGGAGAAGGGATCCTGTTAAGTTTCCATAAAACCACCAGTCCTAACACCACAGAACAGTTTGTTCCTTTTGTTGGTTTTCACATTCCCTGAAACTTGGAGGTGGTGACAGGAAGAAGAAAAGCTCATCAGTAAGGAAATGGGAAAGTTACTGTAGAATAATTAGACGGTTGGTTCTCCTGCACAATATTTTTTATCTAATGAAAGAAATAGTTTCAATTTCACTCTGAAAATTAATTTTAATTGTTTGAAAGGGTGACTTTACCAAGGATATCCTTAAGCCCTAATATTTATTTTCCATTGTATCCTGAAATTTAGAATACAGTGATTAATTTTGCATTTTAAAATTAACAGAAAAGAATAAAAATACCTATTGTAACCTTTTGACTTATTTGGATATACTAGAATTCATAGATTTTAATCTGTAAACAACTAAAATATGTTGACATTTTAAATGGCATTTCTGACAGATTAAAAATATCCCAAATTACTGTATAAATAGTGAGCTGTAGAGCAACTGAAAGCCTCACTTGTAACTTTATTGAATGTCAAGAGTAATTCTTTTTTTTAAAATAAATTTATTTATTTATTTATTTATTTATTTATTTGGCTGTTTTGTTTCTTTGTTGCTGGGCACGGGCTTTCTCTAGTTGTGGTGAGCAGGGGCTACTCTTCGTTGCGATGTGAGGGCTTCTCACTGTGGTTGCTTCTCTTGTTGCGGAGCACAGGCTCTAGGAGCGCGGGCTTCAGTAGTTGTGGCATGCAGGCTCGGTAGTTGTGGCTCACGGGCTTAGTTGCTCTGAGGCATGTGGGATCTTCCAGGACCAGGGCTCAAACTCGTGTCCCCTGCATTGGCAGGTGGATTCTTAACCACTGCGTCACCAGGGAAATCCAAGAGTATTCTTATTTAACATTTTAGAAGTGGTTAATACCATATTTGTTATACATTTTTCATATAAAATGTGGTTTGCAGTCTGCAAAATAAAAAACACTTGACTATAAATTTTATCATAAAAATCACAAAAAATGAGATTGATAATAAAGAAAGATTTAAGTAGTATTCAGTAAGGAAAAGCAGTGGGTGTTAGAATTATAAGACTTAATCAGAAATGACTATGACTATGTTGAATAACTTGTTAAATCTTGTAGCCAACCTGAACAAGAAACTCTGATCAAAACGAGAACCAGTTTCCATTCCTGGTTTTGCCACTAATTAAATGTGTGATATTAGATAAAAGCAAAGAATTTTAAAATGATATGAAGACCCAAAAAACTCAGTGAAGGAATTTTCTCCAACGGCAAAGACCATAACACTGATCCTACCGTCTCCGCCTGATCACTTACATTAACAAGGACTCATGGCTTCCTGAAGCAGATGTTAATTTCCTATAAATTATCTGCAATTACTTCAGTTTAAATAAAGTGGTATAAATGTGAATGTTAGTTTTAATCTGTGCCCTAGATAGAAATAATTAGTTAACTTAAAGAATCCTAATTGAGACTACACCCTCCAGGGATGGTTAACTACTACTTGGAAAATTCTTATCAGAATCCTAAACTGCAAAATTATGGTCATAATCAATTCAGTGGTCCTAAGTCTTGATCCCTGCTCACTGTCAGATGGTATAATAAATAGCCTAAGGAAAGTTAGCAGTGATTTTTCTGTGATGAAATGAGTATTGTATAAAATAACATGATAACATGAGCTGATCGCTCTGCTCTTGGTTGAAAGAGGTGTAAGAATCTTGGGTTAGGGCTTCCCTGGTGGCGCAGTGGTTGACAGTCTGCCTGCCGATGCAGGGCACAAGGGTTCGAGCCCTGGTTTGGGAGGCTCCCACATGCTGAGGAGCGGCTGGGCCCGTGAGCCACAATTACTGAGCCTGCCCGTCTGGAGCCTGTGCTCCGCAACAAGAGAGGCCGCGACAGTGAGAGGCCCGCGCACCGCGATGAAGAGTGGCCCCCGCTTGCCACAACTAGAGAAAGCCCTCGCACAGAAACGAGGACCCAACACAGCCATAAATAAATAAATTAATTAATTTAAAAAAAAAAAAAGAATCTTGGGTTAGCTCAGTTGTTCAAACTGGTGCCCTACGCCTAGGGCTATGTCCTCATTCTGACTAGCAGACTAAAATAATTTTGCTACTGAAATGTTGTCACATTTGCCTCATGGGACCCTCTTGTTTAAATTCATTACAAGAGTCGCCCAAAAGAACAAAGAAACTTCATCGAATTTGCATGTTGAATTCCTGACTTGTGTGTGCTTTGCTAATGTGTGGCAGAATTTAGCCTGTAACTTGCTTTTCTCATAACATACCAAATGCTAGTAAGGTGCTGGAAGCTACAGCTATCTACCCCCAAAAATCCAATATTTATTTATTTTCAACTTTATTGAGATATAACTGACATATAATATTGTACAGGCTTAAAATGTACAATGTGATGATTTGATACATATATTTATTACTAAATGATTTCCCGAGTAAGAGGAACCTAGTAATTTTGAAGGACTAAATCAGTTTAGGTAAGTTCACAACAGCAGCTCATTCTGTTTTTATTTTTGTGCTAATGTCTCAGAATACCATTTATTAATTTGCAAAGAGAATATCAAATTTTAAGTGAACCAGAACATGTATATTAGTTGATGAACACATTACCTCTTCTGGTTTTATAGCTCCCTAAGGAAATATTCTTTATATTTAGCTGACATTGACTTCTGTAAAACTTACATGCATTTGTCATGGTTTTTTTGCCTTCCGGGCCACACACATAAGCCTAATCCCTCTAAAGCAGGGCTAAATTTTTAAACACAAACTCAAAACATGTCTTAGTTTTTCTATTCTGATTGAGACCTCACTTACCGTAACAGGATAAAGCTCAGTCTCAGTCCATTTGAGTGTTTACCCTTTCCAACTCACGTGAAAACCCCCGAGTCTCACAAAAGATAGCCCATTCAGGGGGTCTTCTCCCATCTTCAGTCCACATTTATTTCATCTCAGTTACTCATTACCTAAGATCCCTTGATGAAGGCTGTACCTTGCCATGGTCCCACAGCCCTGGAGTTTAAGGCAGGGCCTCTCTAGTTGCACCAGACCATTCTACTCTGACATTCTGCCACTTTCCTGAAAAACAGCTTCTTGGCAATCCATGCTATCAGTAGAATTACAAATCATGGCTCTCTTCTTACCATGGGAAAACCAGCCTACTTCCAGGAATTTCTACCTCCCAATCTCCAAGAAATCGGCCCTTATACACAAGCACACACATACCCATTACCTTCATCCCACAATGTTTCGTCATTCCCTTCCCCATGAGTCCCCACCACCATCTTCCCAGAGGCAATTACTGTTATGATTTTTTTAAAACCATAGATTAGTTTTGTCTGCTCTAAAATTTGTATAAACAGAATTATACAATATGCAGTATTTTCTTGTGTATGGTTTCTTTCACTCCGTAACATGACTTTGTGTTGTTTGTATCAGAAATTCATTCCTTTTTATGATACTGTAGTAGTATTCCATTATATGAATATACCACTATTTTAGGCATTCTCCTATTTATGAACATTTGGATTGTCTCCAGTTTTGTGAAGGTATTTTAAAACTTTTTCTTGGTTAAACATATTGGAGTACAATTGCTGGGTCATAAGGTATATTCAGTTTTATAAGAAACTGCCAGACCTCTATTGAAAGTGACTGTACCATTTTACATTCTCACTAAAAATGAGTTATTCTACTTCTTCATCAACATTTGGTGTTGTCAGTCTTTGTATAACTAACTATTCTGTTGAGTATGTAGTTGTATCTCACTAAGGTTTAAAGTATATCTTGTCTATACTTCTATGTGTATTAGTATTAGTAATTTCATCTATAAGCCACAGTGGAACGATCACTCGTGTGTACAAGTTTCAGATCTTCAAATCTTGCGAAATATCCCAGTTGGAAAGATAAATATACAGGCCTATTCCTAACTCGGCAGGGGTGCAGGGGGAGCAGATTCCCAGCTCATACTCGAATGTGGAAGTGTGGGGAAGCCAGCCTGAGGCCTTCTGGCCTCTGTTGCATCCCATCTTTGGCTTCCTCCACCTACCATGAGGTTGTCCTGTGCTCATCCATGCGGACAGTGCAGGCCAGGCATCTGAGCTTTGTTCTTATCCTCATACACAGCTTCCCTTTGAGTCTAGGGAAGTACATATCAGTGTAGTAATCTGGAAGCGTGCTGAGTGAGGGACTATGGACAAGGAATTCGGGATTGCATGTTCTTGCCGGTGGGCCAGGGGGAAGAATGTGGGCTTGAGGTGGGCACATCCTTTGACCCCTACCCAAATCCTTGCTCTTTGGGGGAAGTAAAGCCAGAGGCAGAAACCCCTCTTGCACAAATCTGAATATAGTAGTGTAAGAACACCCATTTCAAGTTTCATTTTACTACTTGCCTGATTGATAACAATTTCCACCACTGTTGCTGCATTGGTAGATCCTAAAGGGACCTCTCATTTCCTCAGCCACCTTGGCCTTTCCCCAGTATCTGGCTGAGACGAGGGTAATGTTTTCACAAGGAAAAGAGGGAGAAACACAAAACCAACCAACAACCCAGAAAATGCAAAAGCATATGCACGGATGGTTACCTACCTCAGAGAACTTTTTACGGCTGATATCTAGAAATATATTAGTGATATAGCCAAAACAAGATAACCAGAGAAAAGGAATTCACAACCCCCTCCTACACACACAGACACACATACCCCTGCCAAAATTATACACAGTTGGATCATTCAGAAATGCTTCAGAAAACATTACCCCTCATAGTTGATTAAACACTGTCTATCTATGGCAGTCACTGCTCTAAGGACTTTACATGCACTGCTTATTTAACCCTTAACTATTTCATCTTCATTTTACAAATGTGGAAACTGAGGCATAGTGAGATTAAGTTAAAAAGATTGCTCGAGTTTACTTGCTAGGAAATGGCAGAGGCAACATTCAAAGCCAGACAGTCTGGCTGCCGAATCCACAGCCTAGGCAGGAGGCTATGCTGGGTAGGTCTATGTGTTAGGGGTTTTATGAGGTGTTGTATATAGATTAGCTAATTCAAACTGTGACATAGGTATAATTATCTCTGCTTGACAGATGAGAAAACAGAGGCTAATTTGCCAAAATTATAAAACTAGTAAATGGGGCTTCCCTGGTGGCGCAGTGGTTGAGAATCTGCCTGCCAATGCAGGGGACACGGGTTCGAGCCCTGGTCTGGGAAGATCCCACATGCCGCGGAGCAACCAGGCCCGTGAGCCACAACTACTGAGCCTGCGCGTCTGGAGCCTGTGCTCCGCAACAAGAGAGGCCGCGATAGTGAGAGGCCCACGCACCGCCATGAAGAGTGGCCCCGTCTTGCCGCGACTAGAGAAAGCCCTTGCACAGAAACGAAGACCCAACACAGTCAAAAATAAATAAATAAATTTAAAACAAACAAAAAAACAAACTAGTAAATGACTGAGCTGGATTTTACTAACTTGGCAAAATTATATAACTAATAAGTGGCTAAGCTCAGTTTCAAACTTGATTAAATTATATTTGGACCCCCCCCCATAGCATATGAAGACAACATGTAATATTTTAAAAGATGTTTTAAAAAATGTTTTTTATGTTTTCACTTTCAATTTACACATAGAAGAGTAAAATTCAAGTATCTGGGCATTTCTTTTACATAGAGCACCCCATCCTTTAACAATGCCTGATAAGTAAGGCATTACTATACCTTATTACACACAGGGAAGATTTTATTTGATTTCCAGTCCTGCAGCCTAAACCAAACCTGGGGTTTTGAAAGTGGTGTTATAATTGGCATTAAGTGCATTTGATTTTTCTCTGAGAGAAAAAAGATTCCTTCTTAGACATAAAAAACAATATATCCATAAGTACCAAACACGTTACCTCATCTCCATATACATTTATGGATAAGATAACTTAGTGATTTCATATTTTCCTGTGAATGCAATAAAATCTGAAGAAAATTAAAGAAAAAATATCTACACCAAATCACTCAATATGCATTCCTCAGTGCATTCCACAGCTTGGAGCACATACAGGAAAGTATGGAAAAAATGACTGCCTGAGCTCTCCTACTTAGAAAGATTTAATTTTTCTTCTGAGCCCTTAGTGTGAGCATAGGTGCAGCATTTATTGTACCTCTGTCACACATTTTCAGGTTGCCACTGAATTGAGCATGTGCTTCTTGAATGTAAGGAGGAGTGAAAAACTAGGAAAGGTTCTTAAAGGAGGCAATGCCCTTTCTATCCCTGAGCAGAAATATTTGCACATTTAAGCATAAACCAAGACTATGCTTACCCAACAGCTTACGACTTTACTTCTCAGTATGCTTTTATGATACTTGAAGAAATATTCATTGACTAATTATTCTGGTTAGATTACGCTTTGCAAGTTTCACAGTAAAATTCATTTTTTTACAGATCTTAAAAATACTAGAAGGTCTGAGGAGGGAGCCCCTCTGCAAATGGGGAATCTCCAGTAGCACTGTAGGTGGTGATTGGAGAAAGAAGAGCAAACGCAATTGCAGGAAACCCTACGGCTCCTTTCAAATTAGTACCTCCGTGGAACATTACTTCTGATGAGAATGCGTATCAGTATGGATCTAGGTTTACTAAGCCTGGTGATGTTGTGTGTGAATATTAGTGGGTGTGTTTTACTTCCCCTAAATCCTCCACACAAGCATGCTATACAATGTCCATGCATATTGCTGCAGAATTTATCTGTTTGTTTAGCTTTGGAACTTGACTTTCCAAGAATGCTTCAGCAGTAAATGAGAGGCCCCTGGTGAGAATGGACCCCACACAGCTGCTGGCACTGAGGATGCCTGGGCACAACCCACACCGTGCGGGAAGCTGCTCCCACGTATTTGGCAGTCCTGCTGGGGCCTGGAGCCACTGGCAACCTGGCCACCCCAGATCCTTTCCTAAATGATAGGGTCTCCTTCGGAGGATGGGAGCCAACATTGCCGGAGGCAAGGCTTAGAAATGAGCATGGAACAAAGGGAGATGAGAAGAAAAAAAAAAAAACTCTTGTGGCTTCTTTGCCAGAACCAACAGTGGATGGAGAAATCCTTTAACTTGGTGGTTTGGAAGAAAGGGCCTTCAAGGTGAAGAATATTTTTCTTTTGTTCAGCGTTTGCACTCTGCCCTGATGTGATTTTTGATTTATATTTCTCTTTGTTTTTTTTTTTAGTTGTTGTTGTTTTTGGCTATATAATTTTTTGAGAAACAAAAGCAAACCCAATAGGAAATGAGAACAAATGATTACCCTCCAGATGATAATAAAGATTCCGTAGAAAGTATTTTTTAAATTAACTTTTAAAAAATGTTGGAGAGGCTGAATACACTCTCTTGAGGTTCTGCTATGTGCTAAAGAACGTGCTAGATATTTAACACCTATTATCCTGTTTGGTGCTCATAATAACACTGATAAAATATTTATTTTTAGCTCTGTTTTGCTGATGTAGAATTTAAGGTACGAAGAGGTAAAGTGACATGCCCAGAGTGATAACAACCACAAATGTGATTTGTGACTCAACCTTTGTCCAACAGAGAAGTTCATTCTCTGTCATCATACTGAAAAGCAAATTGTATGCATTTCTCCTCATTATTAATTGTTAACTAATGTTATCACATACTAACGTCTATACCAAATAAGAATTTAGAGGTTTCCCAGAAAATTCCATTGTCAGTTTTATATTCTGACTTTAACAGTACTTCTGTAGAGATATAAGTTTCCAACCTATTTGGTTGCATGGCTAGAGTTAAACATTATTACACAGACTCAAAAGAGGGTTAAATTAGGAGACGCAAGAGATTGTCGAGTCATGCACTGTCCACAGTTGTCACTAGCCACGTGGGGCTGTTTAAATTTAAATTAATGAAAAGTAAATGAAATGAGAAAAATGTATTCCTTTGTAAAGCCAGCCACACTTCAAGTGCTTTAGTAGCCCCGTGTGACTGCTGGCTACTGTATGGGACGGTATGGAATATGGAGTATTTCCATCATTGCAGAAAGTTCTGTTGAACAGGGGTTCTCTATCCCTCACCACTCTACGTTCCAGATGAAGAAGCAGAATTCCAGAGAGTTACTGTGTGTATAACAAATACCTCTGGTGTGCTCTCATCCAGCCCTCTTGTCCCCGCACTACACTGTCATATAAGGTTTTGTTCTTTGTTTTATAATATGAGAAAAAGAAGTAAACAATTATAGGAAGAACTGCAGGAAATTTATTTCTTGTTTGTGACATGCCAAAATGAGGGGAAATGATATTTTTTGTTTCACGATCTTATTGTGAACTATAGGTTTGATTGGCAAAGGTAGAACTCATCTGCCCCAAATCATGTTTCTTATGAAACTGCTTTAAAACCTGGAGAGGACAAAAAAAAAAAAAGCTATGAAACTTTGATCAATAATTTTTTTTCCTAAATGCAAATATCCGTAGGAATGTATCTCTTGTTTTTAAGTGATGGTCATTTAATAAGGAATGTTTTTCAAATGCCCATTTTGTGATAAAATAATCCATTCAATTATACTTAAATAATGAAACTTAAAGGAAATTACCAATATATTTTGTGAAAATGAAAATAATTTCCAAAATGTTTTAAACCTTAATTCTCACAGTATTTGGATGTTGTCATTTCTTCCCTGATTTTTTTCGTATAAATACTCACATATAGATTGTATACTTAAATCTACATTTTTTCATTTGTGCCTAAAACTTCATGTAAACAGTTGCAAACACATATAAGGACATTTTGATTGAGACCCAAAAGGTTTTTTTCTCTAATTATTTAACATTAACACGTGGAATCACTTTCCTTACAGTAGTTACATCTGACTTTAAATAATACCTCACTGAGTCTTTACATTAATACTTGCACTTCTATGTTGTAAGTCATATTTGTTTATTAAGAAGGATTCAGATAACTTTAGTTCGTACTTTCCTCACAGCATTCTCCTGGTGTAGAAGAACAACTAGCTGAATTCTGATTCACAGGAGGGAAAAATGAAGCACAAGGCTGTGATTATCTGAGAGTTTATTCAGTATAGTAAAACATGCAGCAGCTTGGATGTCAGGTATCCTGGATCTGATGGCTCACAAATGATCACAAACTACGTTAAGTCTCTTAATTTTCACACTTGTAAAATCAGTATTATAGTTAAAGGGTCCTGACAGATGTAACATTTATGAGTATGTTCAGTGTATATGTGGTTGCATTTATCATTTAGGATATACACTAGAGTGAATTATCTCTGCTAGATTCTGTGAAGTATTGGGTGTGGGGTTAAGTCCTGACATGATTGTAACATTTAAAGATACTGAATCTTTCACTTAACCATCCCAGCCCATTCTTCTCTACCATTAGGGGTACCTCATGAGAGAAGTTAGACAAACATGAACTTAAACCATCATCCTTCAGTTCAGAAGTTTCAGATTTTTTTTTTTTTTTTTTTTTGGCCGTGCTGTGTGACTTGCGGGATCCTAGTTCCCAGACCAGGGATCGAACCTGTGTCCCCTGCAGTGGGAGCACAGAGCCCTAACCAATGGACCACCAGGGAATTCCCAGTTTCAAATTTTTTTAAGTTTATTTCCCACATTGTCTCTGTCTCGTCCAAGTTCTTATTTCTTTTCTTTGTTTTAGTTTCTTTTAGCTTTCTTTTCAATTAGGATTTTTTTCTAAACTGATTAGCAGTTCTTGGCAGTCATCTTATGTTAGAAGTGTACCAAATGGATCAAGAAGGCAGAGCCTGCACATTGGTAGGCTACTGTATGATCAGGCCACTCAAGATGGCTGTTCTCTTGCTCTCTGTACCTCCCTGTTCAACCAGTGCCTGCTTCACCTATACCCTACTCACCTGACTGACCTTCCTACATACTTGCCTCAGCCCCAGCTAATGATTGTTCTAACTTTCGATCAGAGCACCTCCACCTGAGCGCTTGTCAAAGTGGTGGTGAGGGGCGGGCCCCTCTGCTAGTTTCCCTGGTAACAGATGAACCCACCTGACATCAATTCCCCCTATAACTGGTAACCTCCCCCCTGCCCCTGGGAGCGAAGACTTCCGCCACATCCTGCTCGCGGGTCTCTGCCACGCACAGTGAGGTGTCGCTCCAGGACCTTGCTTCAGACATGTAAGTTTGACGTCTCTGTCGCTGACTCTGGGCTCTTTCTTTGGTCTTGAAGCTGGGCAAGTACAGGGCTTGCGGACCTGCGGGGTGCAGCCCAACAATTGATGGAGCAGCCGGGAGACCAGGGAAACTCCCATGAGCGCCGAGATGTCAGGAAATAAGGACAGGGGATGGGAAGGGGGGGGCATGCACTAACATGTGGTGCCTGAAAGTTGGGGGGGTTCCCCGGGGTTGGCCCTCCACTAATGTGGGGCTCTGTGGTAGCTGTCCTTGATGAATGGTGGCCTCCCAGAGAGTACAGAGGACTCGGACACCCCTAAGGCTGTTTCAGAGATACTGGCCGCCGTTACAGTGGGGAAAAAACAAGTGGCTACAGCTGTGGGCTGGCTGTTGCCCTTTGTATTGAGGCCACAGAGGCTGAGCTAACAGCCAAGGCGAAGCTTAATGCTGATTAAGGAACGCTGATTCCTGTTCCTCTGAAAGTGAGTCGTGTGAAAGTGAGGGAATGACATGTATTATTGTCTATTACTGTTGTTTGTTAAAATGAATTGGTGATTTTGAAACAGAAAAAAATCCTGAAAAATGGCCAAGATGGGATTCTTTTGATATTCTAAAATGGTTTTTGTATGTGCCTTAGAGGAATTTAGCTTTCTGGAAGGTATTTTTCTCCTTGTGTGTTTGAGATGTAAATGATCTATGTGGGCTCTCAGGAACTTTAATCCCTGAGAGTGAAGGAAAAAAAGAGGCCTATTTACTTATTTATTTAGTTATTTATGAAGTATGGTTAATTTACAATGTTGTTAGTTTCTGGTGTACAGTATATGTGTATGTGTATATATATATATATTCTTTTTCACATTATTTTACATTATGATTGATTACAAGACATTGAATATAGTTCCCTGTGCTATGCTGTAGGATCTTGCTATTTATGTATTTTATGTATAGTAGTTTGTATCTGCTAATCCCACACTCCTAATTTATCCCTCCCCCATTCCCTTTCCCGTTTGGTAACCATGAGTTTGTTTTCTATGTCTGTGGGTCTCTGTTATAAATAAGTTCACTTGTATCATATTTCAGATTCCACATATAAGTAATATCATATGGTATTTGTCTTTTTCTGTCTGACTTACTTCACTTAATATGATAATTTCTAGGTCCATAAATGTTGCTGCAAATGGTATTATTTCTTTCTTTTTTATGGCTGAGTAATATTCCATTGTATATATGTACCACGTTTTCCTTATCCATTTATCTGTTGATGGGCATTTAGGTTGCTTCAGGTCTTGGCTATTGTAAATAGTGCTGCTACGAGCACTGGGGTGCATGTGTCTTTCCAGATTAGAGGTTTCTCGGCAGGAGTGCCCAGGAGTGGGATTGCTGGATCATATGGCAACTCGACTTTTAGTTTTTTAAAGAACCTGCATACTGTTTGCCATAGTGGCTGCACCAATTTACATTCCCACCAACCACGTAGGAGGGTTCCTTTTCCTCCACACCCTCTCTAGCATTTATTATTTGTAGACTTTTTAATGATGGTTATAAAAGAGGCCTTTTTAAACTCTAGCAGGAAAACTGTGCAATCTGTCTATATAGACATATGTATGTCTACGTGTACCTTATAAATATGATGTGTCTCTGCTTCCAAATGGCATGGCCAAGATCATTAGGCATAGAAGCAACAAATGACTTCAAGTTACAGTCACTAGGGGTGAAAAAGCTTCTAATACCATTCAAGAGTGGCTGGGTTAACATTTGTTGAAAGCCTTATTGTGACTTCAGGCAATACTCACTTTGATATTTGGAGTGCTATTTTCCATTTCCTTCTTGTACTCATTCATTCATTCATTCACTCATTCATGATGAGTGAATGATGAGGCAAGAGATAAGGGTGAGCTTTTCAAGCAACTGGAGTAGCACCATAAAAGGCAGAAGATGGAGAAGAATGAGGTGGTTTTGGGGGCCCACAAATACCCAGTTTTGCTGAATTATAAGAAACTTGTTGAATAGTAATAGTAATCATGATGGTTAATTTTATGTATCAACTTGACTGGGCCAGTGTGCTCAGATATTTGATCAAAGATTACTCTGGATGAGATTTACATTTAAATAAGTTGATTCTGAGTGAAGCAGATTGTCTTCCATCAGGTGAGTAACCCTCTTCCAATCAGTTGAAGGCCTGAATTAAACCAAAGGCTAAACTTCCCCCAGCAAGAGGGAATTCTGCAGCAGACTGCCTTTGGACTTCATCTGTGACATCTGCTCTCTCTCTTGGGTCTGCAGCCTGATAGCCTTTCAGAATTAACTGTACAGTCAACTCATCCCTGGCTGTCCAGCCTTCCAGCCCACTATGCAGATACTGGACTTGCCGGACTCCACAACTGCATGAACCATTTCGTTAAAATAAATCTCTTTCTATATATACACAGCCTATAGGTTCAGTTTCTCTGGAGAGCCCTGACTAATACAGTAATGGAAGAAAAGTAACAGAGGAAATTTGCGATAAGAAGCTATTAGCAATTTTTAAGTAGAAGAATGACAAGATTAGATAGAGTCATGTTTATGGAAAATGAATCATGTGGTGAAATGTAAATTGCATGGAGGGGCAAAACACATGGTAGAGAAACACACTGGGGGGAAATGTAATAGAGGTTAATAAGCGTTCAAGAACAGGAGTGACATTGTGATAAAGAGAGAGGGAACAGATGTGAGAAAACATAGGTGATGAAGCTAGCAGGTTCTGGAGACAGAATGATCTGGATTTGAAACCCCAGCTCTTTTCTTTCCTATTTGTTTGAGCTTAAATAAGTCCCAGAAAAACTTTCCTTATCTGTAAAATAGAAATAATTCTGGTACCTACTTCATAGAGTGATTGGAAGATTAAAATAAATGAATAATTACTCTGTAATGTGTAACACAGTTTCTGTGTACCTTGTATAGTAACCACTCAACAAATACTAGTTCTTTATACCCTTCTCCCCACACCCCACACACACACATACATACACGATAGCTAGCACATATATGGAGGGTTAACTATGTAAGAGCTAGCATATATATGTGTATACAAACACATATGCTGGCTCTACATTTATGTGCTATCATATATATCTACATATATGCATATATATATAATGTATATATATAATATATATAAAGTACATGGCACAATAGCAGCAGTTTGGATAAGAAATTAAAAGGAGGGGAGGGAATTCAAGCTTAGGTGACATGGGAAAAATGGTACCATTCACAGGAATGGCAAAATCAAAAGCAATAGCTCTTTGGGAGTTGGAGACAAGGAAGGATAATGAACTTGCTCATTTTGGAACGTGTTAGATTTGATGTACTAAATGAGAGCTGAGGAAGAAAATCTGGTGGTTAGAAGTGAAAGTTTAATCATGATAAAGCAATATCTTAATTCCAAAATAACTGGAAGGAAATTGTCAAGATTTTAATGTGCAAATATGTATATTTCTATTACAACAATATTAAGAAAAGACAAAAATTTTAACAAAATGGGAAAATACTGTATTACAGTCATTGCTTCCAATACACATTTGTTAAAATATAGTCAATTCTATAATATAAAATTATAATTCATTAATTATGTTTTCATCACTGTAATGCTTCAGATAAAGCTCTGCTTTTTAAAAGTGGGCACATGTATCAGATATCAAGTTCTATTAATTGAAGTAGTATTCATTTATTAACCTTGAACTATCAAAATGAGAAATCAAGGTCAGAAGTACATACGTATGACTAATTAGTATTTAACACCTATTATACGCCGGGTTTTGTGCTGTATTTACTTTACTTCTTCCTCAGAATATCTCTGCTGGGTTGGAATTCCTTCCCTAATCTATAGATGAGGCTCTCTTTCCTTTGAGAATACAAAGCTAGTAAGATTACAGTTTGATCTGTACCCAAATTTATGTGATTTTGCAGCACTTGGATGTGTGGACTGGTTACCAGAAAGCATTTTTTTACCCAACGGTTCTCAAAATTAAACATTTTTATTGGTCAGGATGCTTCAAAAGCATTCTGTGGCAAAAGATTTTCTATTCCTTTTGGATTCTGCTCAATCACAGAGGAAGTTGTAATAAAAGTTATCATGGTAAGACACTTACTTCAGCTACTGTCTCCTCACGCTGTCTATAAAAAGTTTATGTACCACAGACCATAAAGAACACAACTGAAGACAGAGACTCACAGGATAGAGCTGAGGTAATCTGTGCTCTGCAGACACTCTTCCTATATACCATTTGTAGAAAAGCACAATGAGACTTCTCAGACATCTGTTTTTGAGGTTACCAAAACTGAAAACATCTACAGACTTCACATAGCTTTAAAAACTTTAACACAAGTTGCCATATTGGAAACTACCAGTCAAAATACATTTCTTAAAGCAACCTATTCTTCTTTCATATTTTATTTGTGAAATTATTCTATTATCCATTAGTCTAGCACCGAGTCTATTTACTGTATCTGGTGATACTATTTAGAGTTAAAGTAACATTGTAAATTAAGTATACTGCATATTTATTGCTCCTTCACATTTTCAAGCTTTGACAAAGACCAGGACAAAGACCTCTGAAGGCGGTCTGGAATCCTGCAACAGAAGGGAATGTGTCAGGAAATGGGCTTCTTGAGAAGGTGAAGTTCCTGGCCGCTCCATGGCTGGGCCACAGATTGGCTAATGGGCAGTGCAGGCAAGTGACCACTTACAAAAAGCACTCTAACAGGTGACTATAAAGGGTGACTGGAAGATGACCCCCAATAAGAACCTACTTTGTTCCTACTCCATGAACACTTATTAATCAATCCATTTTTTCTTAAATGTGAAACAATTAGATTTGAATTAGAGATTTCACCTAAATTCTTAAACCCATTCCACACCATAAAAATACCAAAAAAAAAAAAAAATCAAAACAAAACACAAGCATATACTTCTGAAATACTCATTAAGTAAAACCAAACAGAATATAAAAGCCATTTTGTTGATGTCCCTTATGGTGGATCACCCTATGTGAGTAGAAATGGCAAACCACCTTACAAGCCAAATCCAGTGAAGTTGGAAGTGTTTATTCTTTCAGAATCAGTAAACCTTTTTTTGAGAAACATTTCTCTTTGCACCAGGATCAAAATTAGATTCATCTTTAAATTTTTTATTTATTAAACTATGAAGGCCTATGAATTGGTAAATGCTGAAGACAGGATTGCCCTTGATATTTGCAGGGCCTGAGGCCTGCACACGGCATGTCTGAGAATTTTAAAGTTATACATCAGGCTATAGTTAAGGTCCTGCCTGGTTCTCACTAGAGCCCTTGAAGCCCGCTCTTGCACTTACCCTGCAGGTGAGGTCCAAGGAGTATTGCTCTCCCCAGGCTGCATCGATCCCTGTAAACCCAAAAAGCCCCCTGGATCCCCTGGCACAGGGCGAAGTAGAGGCTGGTCCAGCACCCAGGATGCCAGGGCAGTCACTGGAATTACCTGAGCCCAGAATGGGTCTGACCTGGTGAAGTGTCCGGGAGCCAGGGTGGGCAAGGTCACCTCCCATTCTCCTTACCTTTCCAGCTCAGGATTTCCAGGCAGTTCTAATCACATCCCAAAGCTGCATTGCCCCAGGAGGGGGAGGGATGGTATTTAGTTATTTGGAGAATCCAGTCTGACTAAACACCTACTTGGGGTGATTTGAGTCAGTTGGCTTAAACAAAAGCAGCTCCTTTCCCTGACTTCCAGGGCAGGAATTGTGATTTTCTCCACTGCCGTGCCTCACACTAAACACAAACAGCCTCTGGGGGGCGGTGGGGGGTGGGGGAGGAGGGGGGAGGTTGGTGTCCCAAACATTCCTCCCAAATAATTCTGTTTGTCCAATCAGTTACTGAACTTTGGAAAACCTTCCTTAAAAGGTCAAAAAGAAAAAAAAAAAAAAACTTTGTATTTTGGTGTTTGAGAAATGTATTGATTCCCCTATAGCATGGGACCTCGCCCTGGAGCCTTTGAAGGCAGGACTCAAAAGAGATTTATCTTGTTCATGCATTTTAATGTTCTCTTCATTGCTTTTCTCCAGTATCTAGTAAAATTCAGCCATATCTGCAAGAGAAACTTCTAGTTGTCTTAGAGTCATTTCCTTAGTTATAGTATTTCTTATGATAGTGTTTGGTATCAAGACTTTCAGATCTTGAAAGGTAGAGTATCTCATATCTCATTACATTGTTATGGTTAGATTGAGTTTCAGTCGAGAACCCCTTTTCCAGCAGAGATGCACACTTGTGTATCCCCACGTGCTTCTCTAGGCATGGTCAGTCAAGGGGCCTTACCTGGGACCTGGCCCCCGAGTCCTGGGAATGTGACTTAGGGTTGGACAATCTGAATATCTCATGCCTTGGTAACATGACTGGTGACAAACTGGGCTAATCAGAGTCCAGAAGTTGTGACAGAAATGTTGGGAAGAATATGTTCTTTTCCCCAGGAGTCAAGAGCACATTGGATTAGGGCTGTCTGTAGTCATCTTGCTGCCTCATGGAAAAAGCCTCTGAAATTGAAGCCAAACGGAAGCAAGGAGAGATGAGAAAGTCCTAAGGACAATGCTTAGATGCCTGATGCCATCTGTGCCCCTTGAAAAAGCCAATAAATCCCTTGATTTGCTTTAAACTAGTTTGAGTTGGATTTGTGTCACTTGCAACAAAAAGTGAACTGAATAATAGAATTTTGAAAGCAACAATTCCATCTGATTCCAGGCAAATCTGCCCAGGTGTCCCACAAACACGTCATTTTAAAAACTAAACTTATCTCTGTTATTTCCCCCTCCCTGACAAATTGCCTTTGCTCCTGTATTCCAAAACCTCTGGTCAAAAAAAACAGCACTTCCCTTGAGGTTCCATTTCCATAAGTTCTGCCACACTTTGTCCTGAATATCCTTGAATCCATCTTCTCCTCTGTTCTTCTCCTGTTGCTGTTTATTCCATAATCTTAATTTTTTCTTTTTTGCTGGACTGTTGCAATAACCTGTTTCTAACTGGTTTCCTCTAACTCCGGTTTTGCCCACTTGCAAACTGTATTTCATGTTGTTGCCCAAGTGAGATTTCTGACAGGTACTTTTAAAGATGTGACCCCTGTGCCCCACCCGACCCCAGCCCCAACACAGACACACACACACAGACACACACACAAACACGCACGCACACACACAGACACACACACACACAGACACACACACACACAGAGACATATACACCCCTTCAATTGCTCATCATTGCCTAAAAGGTAAAGTTCAAATTCCTTAGCACTGGTTAGCTAGCTGCTTTATAATATGACTTCAGCCTGAACATTTCTAAGCTGGTCTGCTGCCACTGCCTCACAAATAATCTGTGGTTCATCCATAGAAAATTACTCCAGTTCCTCAGGCACATTAATTTGTTTGCACATCCTGTTTCTCCTTTACCTGAAACAGTCTTTCCAATATTTGTTCTCAGCAGAAAAATTGCTATGTGCTTTTCTAGGTTCAATCAAGCCTTGCTTCCTTCTAGGAAACTTAGTCTTTGGTTCTATATAACCTGGTAAGCCCAAATCCTTCTACTTCTTAAGCTCAGCATTTTATTTGTATCCATTATTCTTAAGTCCACTGAGAGAATCTGTGAGGTGTGATCATAGAGGAATAGGAGATAGTAGAAATATGTCTTAGAACTTTGCTGTGAAGAGGCCATGGTTATTATCTATTGTTCCAGAAGCCAAGCAAATGCACAATTTTAGATCTCTTGGTCCTGTACTATTTGGCTGGCTCAGTATATCCATGGATTACACACTCGGGGTCCCATAATATAAACCCTAAAACACACTGGTGTGTGCTGAAAGTGTAGGGACACTCCATGTTGTTTATGAGCTTTCTCCTTCAGTATAGCTTCTCTCCCAGGGCCCAACTTGTAACTCTGTCTCTTCACCTCTAAATTAGAGATTTTCTTCTATTTTCTTCAGTGCTGTACTTTGGACATTTCCTCAAGGTCTCTAGCTTGGATTCCCACTGCGCACCCTCCCTACTTCAGGTTACTTTGTAGAGCATATATACATATTGTAGGCAGCTCATTGGAACCCACCTCTTACACATATGCCCCACTCTTGGGTATATAGACTCTTCTTAATACTGACCAGAACCTCCTTTTAAGTCTGGTTAGCAGGCAATATGAATGTTGGCTTAGTCGTGAGCACAATGTAAATACCCAACAGTAATCATGAAACCCAACTAGATTTCTTTTGCAGTTACTTAAAACACTCCTTTGTCTTGCTTTTTTAGTCTCTAAATGGAAGGAAACAAAAGTTCCTGTTTATTTCTCTGGAGTGCCTGCCTACCACACTGATTTGTTCATTTTCAGCCAGAGAGTAGTTGAAGCCAGCAATAGTGTGACTCATCCATTTGAAATAATTATTTCAGTCCATCGCAGCAGACTGACTTGTTGAAGCTCCAAGGCAACAATGCCGGGGTAAAGTGGTTTATCATTAACTCTCAGATCGCATAATGCCAAATGCTGGATTTTTAGAGTCATAGGTGTTCTGCAAAACCCTCAATGCCCAGGCGAGACATACTGAATACATTCTGTGCATTCTGGTAAATACATCAAGGTAATAATTACTTCCACATTATTCCTTTTAAATATACATTTTTACTCGGGGCCACAGTTTGCCCTTACATACACCCAATGCATTTCAGGTTTCTGTGTAATTTAAAGAAAAGGCGTTGCTGAGGTGAGCCAAATTTATATATGAGTTCTTTGTGTAAGTTATTTCAGAGCTACAAAGGCTGTCGCTTATATACATCCTTATATACAGTTTGTTTCCTCGTAATGGCTTTCTGCCATCAATTGGAATACCTTTCTTACAGTGCACTAGATCCCAATATGAAAAAAAGTTTACTTATTTTTTAATTAATTTTTTAAAGAAAGACTTCTTATGTATGTTTCTAAGAGGACTGGTTTACATTTTCAATACCCTCGATCTGGATATGGTAGAAGAACTGATGTGTTGGAAGGGAAAATAGTGAATTGTAAGGCCAGTGGAAAGAATGGGATTGTTTTCTTGCTTTGCAGGCAAGGGAGAACGTACACAATTTTTTACTATGTGGAAACTGAGGACGAAAAGTATTGTAACATGTCTTTATTGGACAGAGCAAATCTAATAACACAGTTCTTTAAAGTATATTTAAAATGAATAGAATTAGCTTCTGTTGCACTCATTTTATTCCTCATAGAATGTGTATAGTCATTTAGTTTCATATCACTTTGAAATCTTTCTTACAGTTAACATTCAGAATACTATTTATACTACTCTCTGTTCAGTATTGATAATATCATTTACATTATTCATCTCTGCAGATTTTGGTTTCATTAATATTTGGGAATGGCTTTAATATTTCTTTGGATAGGCCTTTCGTATAGAATCAGGTTTCTTAGTTTCAAGTGCTCCTTCTAATTATATTTGATTCAGGAACATTTGGGACTTGATTTTGGGGTTCTCTCTTGTGTGTTGTTTTTACATTTTCCTAAAACCGCTGACAGTTAATGGATGTATTGGGAAGTCACTAGGTTTTACTGTGTTTCTTACTATTGTCCATGCTTTCTATTAAAATACTTATTTAAAATAGCACAAAATTTTGTCTGTGGCTTTGGGAACTTAAACTTAAGTGCATTCTGTGAATCAAATGTGTGTCTGTTCAGAGACAATCAAAAAGAAAAGCAATTGAAAACTCAAGTGCAATGTTGTTACATTTTTATTGAAAAGAATTTTTAAAAAGCCAGATAGTGTGGTACCAGATACATTACTTTAATGGTTAACTCCTTGACATCCTGTTAAAAGGTAGGACTTGTATCTGGGATAGCTTTATGGGGTAAAAATGTCATAGCTTTGATTTTACTACCTCTGACTATAGAAAATTGCTTTAACTAATTTACCCTGTGAATGGTCATGTGTTCAGCACCATCCATGAAGCTTTTGTGGAGAAAATATATAGGATGTATCGTTTCTAGGGTTTCCTTAGATTGTTTGAATAAGCTTTAACTTAAAAATGACCTTTGAATATCTTGATGTGAATTAAATTCCAACCTAGACTTAATTGGTCTGTTCTCCAAATGAAAAGTCCAGGATTCAGTAGAATCTCATGATTTATTTAAAGAAGTTTGTACCTAGAGAATGAGAAAGAGGAGGTGGAGCTACCAAATGCTGAGTACTTATTCATCTGGGTTGATGCATCTAATTATTTCTTGTTCCGTAGCTCTTTTCTAGAAGACAGGATAGTCAAGTGGTTAAAAGCTTTGGCTCTGGAATCGCATTGAAGGTGTTCAAATACCAGGTTTTATACTTGACAGTCACGTGCACTTGGGAAAATTATTTGTTCTCTCTGAGCCTTAATGTTCTCTGGGAGATTTGAGTAAACTTTAACCTATATCCTAGGACCTTTGAGAGGATTAAATGAGGTTAATGCAAACAAAGCATTTATCTTAGACTCTGGCACATGGTAAGATTTGTTAAATCATTCCCCAAGTGTTAGAGATTAGGTGGAAGGTAGTGTGGTCACTGCACTGATGAATGGCATACTAATATCATTTGCTAACATTCTGACGACAGAATGAGGGTGATCAAATTTAGTATAGATCCATCCTTATCTTCTTGAATGATGGGAAGTTCACTTGCCAGATCTAATAAACTCGGAAGCGAAGCGGGCATTCTGGGCTGCCCAAAGACAGCGGCAAGCTAGAGAATGGTGACTATTTGGTAGCCCAGTAATTTCCCCACACTGTTGATACTAGAGAGATTAATGACTGGGCAGATGAGCACTTGGCTTCCAGTGTCCCAACTGAGACCATGTCTGTCAAACGAGTTTCTCTTTTTTTTTTTTTTTTTTTTATAAATTTATTTATTTATTTATTTTTGGCTGTGTTGGGTCCTCGTTTCTGTGCGAGGGCTTTCTCCAGTTCTGGCAAGCGGGGGCCACTCTTCATCGCGGCGCGCGGGCCTCTCACTGCCGCGGCCTCTCCCGTTGCGGAGCACAGGCTCCAGACACGCAGGCTCAGCAGTTGTGGCTCATGGGCCCAGCCGCTCTGCGGCATGTGGGATCTTCCCAGACCAGGGCTCGAACCCATGTGCCCGGCACCGGCAGGCAGATTCTCAACCACTGCGCCACCAGGGAAGCCCCAAACGAGTTGCTCTTGATCACAATTAATGACTGGGAAAATTGAAATGTGAAAAATATGTGTAGTTTACGCAAATTCACAAAATTTCCAAGAAGATGCAAGTCTTGCCTATGTTTTCTATAAAAGGAAAATACAGTATCTGTAAACCCTTGCTCATGGTTTTAGAGAAATTGCAAAGGAAAGATGATTAGCTACGCATATATGTACTGAGTTGTTTGCTTCAGGAAAGAATGCATATCATTTAGAGGGCTAATGCCAGTATAATATAAAAGTGACTGTCAATGTCAAAAAATTACCCAGAATGTTTTCTCAAACAGTTGACATAATAGCTTATCACCCTCGCATGTGGAATGAGGTTTGAGAGGGAACATAGTATCATACCCCTTGTTCAAAATGACAAGCCTATGCACACTGTCTGGCCTGTAATTTCTTGTTTCTGTTTCAGTCTTTGTTTCTCCCCCCACATTTTAAGTTCTTTAGATACAGGGGCCAAGTCTTACTCTTTTGCTAAGGACCGTTCATACCAAATGACACTGGTTTTAAAAAGTTTCTCTTCTTCCTCTGCCAAAATGTTGCTACTGAGGCATTATCATCAACCCACTCAAAGTTCTGTCCCTCCAGTGTGGACGGTGGTGCTGAGTCACCCACACTGTGTCACCTGACCCCCTTTTTGATCATGGCAAACATTTGCGAGACAGCTAGCTGGAATGATGGTTAGCTGCAGGATGAGTAGAACGCTACGTTTTTTGTTTTCAAATACGGTTCTAAAGGGGTAAATATTACAACTCTGGCATCATTAACACTGTATTCTGCACAACCACTAAGCTGCATGCTGACATGTATATTTGAACTGGGATGAAATTCACAGTTGCACACTAGAATCGTTTTAAAGTCACTTGTGTTGAGAAAGCCAAATCAGAATTTCTGTATCTTGTGCCTAAGATGTTGCTGGACCTGAGCAGTGGTTTAGGAGAAAGAGACATGGGTTCTAGGCCTAACTGGGTTGTCCTTCACTGGGTTAGTAATTTTCCTTTGTCTCTGTCTTCATATCTGAAGAACAAGGGATTGGGCTAGTTGGTTGTTTTCCAAACTTACTGAATCTTAATAAGCTCACCAAGTCCTAGCTAATCCTAAACATTGCTCTTCAGCAGGGGTACAGCCTGTAAAACCATGATTTTGTCAAACACTCTAAGTAACTGATACCAGAAAAATTGGGGAAACACTGGATTAGGTGTTGTTTGAGTTCCCTGCGCCCAGCCTCAAAAAGTCAATGGTATAGGAGGTGGTGTTACCACACTGTTAATAACATTCATCTGCAAATGGCTACTCTGAGAGATCTGCTTACTGTAAAAACAGAAAAATCCAAGAAATAAATTCCTTTAAGGACACATTATTTTGCTTTTATTGTATAACAAAATGGCAAAATATATTAATATATTCATTAGTACATACTAATACATTGAAACCATCTGATAGAACATGGTAGTCCGTAAAAGCTTGTGACATCAAGTTGAATGAAGTCTGTTGATGAGAGGGAAAGCAGTTTTACTTTTCTACTCTCTATTCTTATCTGTAGTTGCAACATACTATTGTAGGCTCTAGAGTGTGAAGAAGTGTTAAAAAAAAAATCATGGAAATTTAGGCTTGATATCATCACAGCTGTGAAGATTATGAGCATGGGCCCTATTAAGGAGGTGAAATGATATAAAACAATAAAATTTTATAGCATACACACACACACACACACACACACACACACACACCTTTGCTCATGCTCAAACATCCACACACGCAAACACACGCATGCGCTCACAAATATGAACACATGCACACCCTCTTTGGAACACATGCTGTGTCACACTCTCAACTCTGGATTGAGTTTTTAGTTGATTAAACACATGAAACTGAAACTATCCAAATAAACTCTTTTGGCAGTTATTGAAAGTCTTTTGAAGTAAGCCAGAATGCCTCTACAGTCAATGTTTCCATACCGAATCAGTCCCTGTCACAGTGATATTATGTTTATTTTTTATGCTGGAACGTAGATTTCTTCTTTCATTGCACCAGCTCTGCAATGATAAAAATAAAAGGTAATAATGGACCATTCTGTGCTGTTTGAAGACCTCCTCTGTGGTGAAAACTTATGCTCTAATTCTTTTTGCAGTCTATTTAAAAGATTGGGCTGCTACTTGTAGCAGTATTTTCAGACTTTTTCTATCCCCTCAAAAAAGGGAAAATATTTTCTCGCCTCTATGAACCAGTAAACCAGTAAAGCTTCTTAATACTTGGTGATTCCCTCATTCCTTTTATGTTTCCGGGGCCATGTGGTCTGTTGGAGCTTGTCATTCGTAACAGGAATGGACTGGGAGGGACCCATCTGGGAAATTCTAAAGGTAGTTTTGAAGATTTCCCCAAAAGCTTGTTTCTTTTTTCAGAGCTCTTTACTGCTTAGAAGCAAAACATTTTTATAGACCAAATTTAGACCTTGAGCTACAAGATAAAATTAAATATTTCCAAAAGTTAACTCATAACTTTCTACACCCCACATAAAACCATCCCCTTCCTCCAAAAGTCCCTGCTTTGGATGATGGCATCAGCTGAAGACTCGAGCTCATATCCTTCCCTACTCGTCAAATCCAGTTGTTCTTCACATGCTATCTTACCTCCAGAATAGCTCTCAGTTCTCATCTCTCTGCTTTCACCTCATGGTTGAGTAGGATTTTGTTGAATATAACCTGTTAATCTCCCTGCTGCTAGCCTCTGCTTCCTCAAGTCCTAACTCTGTTGCAATAGTCTTATTTCTAAAGCATGAATCTGATCGTGTCTTTAGGAACTTTGTAAATAGGATGAAGAACAAATGCTTTTCTCTCAGGATTGTCAGCTCCTTTATAACCTATCCACAGTCTGACATCTCAGACTCATATGCTATTATTTCCTTTAGCCCTCATTCAACCCCTCCAGCCCCCTTTTTAGGGACACTGACCTTCTTACCATTCCCTAAACAGGCCCTGTTGTTGCCTGGAATATCTCCCCAGAGATGGCATTCCCCTACCTCTCACATCATGACACTTCTGCCCCAGGCTAGCAAACTCCAGTTCAACCTTCAATTTCATCTCATGTCATATTCCCTGTGACACTTCTGTACCTCCCTCCCAGAGTACTCTGTTCGTGCTCTATTACAGTGCAAATCATGATATGGGTAGTGTAAGGAGTTGAATGTTGGCCCCCAAAAAGGTACATCCACACCCTAACCCCCTGAACCTCTGAATGTCACCTTGTTTTGAAAAAGGCTCTTTGCAGATATAATTAAGAATCTTGAGATGAGATCATTACGGATTATACAGATGGGCTTTATATCCAATTCAAGTGTCCTTGTAAGACACAGCAGAGACACACAGGGAGAAAGGGATACTGTTTGAAGATGGAGTCAGAGACTGAATTGACCACAAGCCAAGAAAGTCCTGGAGCCACCAGAAGCTGTAAGGTTTCCCTCCTAGAGACTTGGGACCTGTCGACGTCTTGATTTCAGACTTTTGACCTCCAGAACTGTGAGAGAATACATTTCTTTTGTTTGTAGCCACCAAATTTGTGCTAATTTGTTGCAGCAAACCTAGGAAACTAATAAAGATAGTTATTTATACATCTGCCCCAAACTAGATCTTGAAATCCCAGAGCAAAAAGGGCCATAGATTTTTTTTTTTTTTAATTAATAGGCTTTTTTTTGGAAGCAGTTTTAGGTTATTGGAAAAACTGAGTGGCAAGTACAGAGTGGTCTCACATATCCCCTCTCCTCCAGTTTCTTCTATTATTAACATCTTGCATTAGCGGTATATACTTATTACAATTAATGAGCCAATATATATACATGATTATTGACTAAAATCCATGGTTTACATTAGGGCTCACTCTTTGTGTGGTATGTTCTCTGAGTTCTGACAAATATATAATGACATGTATCCACCATCACAATATCTTACAGAATGGTTTCACTGCCCTAAGAAGTTCTGGTGCTGTCCCTGTTCATCCCTCCCTCCTCCCAGACCCTGCTAACCATTCATCTTTTTAGTGTCTCCATCTGCCTTTTCTAGATTGTCATATAGTTGGGATCATATAGTATATAGCCTTTTCAGATTGGCTCCTGTCACTTAGCAATATGCATTTAAGGTTCCTTCATCTCTTTTCATGGCTTTATAGCTCATTTCTTCTTACCATTGACTAATATTCTCATTGTCTGGATGTAAGAGATCGTAGACTTTTATTCCACGTTTGTAGCCTTAGCACCTAGCTCAGTGCATGACACCATAAATGTTCATTGAATGAGTAGATATAAGTAGGTACACGATAGATGAATGGTTAATGAACCGTGAACGAGTTTAAATGATTTACTGACTATAAAGTGAAAGCATGAAATCCTATAAAATGACCAAAGTGACTATTAATTTCTTGTTGTCACTAAAAGTACCCAACGGCTGTAATTCAGGGATTCTGGGTTAGTTCTGGGTTCTGCCTTGCTTTGATGTGATTTGTGTAGTAGCCTAAAGCCAAAGGACTAAGCATGAACTGATCATGGAAAGGACACTGAAACTCTTCCTGTCACGTAAGGAAAAGGAGCCTTAAACCTCCAAAAGGTGTATAATTCATATTCATAAGCTGAATACACTTTGAGTTTTATGTTGGTAACTTTGATGTTTAAAAAAAAAAAAAAACGTTAAAAGGTAACTAATGTAGCCTCTAAGAATCTCCTTTAGAGCCAGATTCCAGGCTATTACCATTGCTGACCCCCATGGCTGAATGGCTAGGATCAGAGTTATCCTTTTATTTTGCCCTCCCACCATCTGATTTTTAAGAAAAGAGTATCTTTCAGTAGCATTCAATATGTATGAATGAAATAATATGAAGTGGAGGTTTTAATTCAAAATAATTTTGAGAGGTCTTGGAGGGAGAGACACATATGAAAGACTGGTTCTGAGATGATAGTTGTTGAAGGTGAGTGATAGAGATATGAGGGTTTGTTTTGTTCTCTCTAAATTTATACATGTTTGAGTTTACTCATTTTATAGTAATACTGATAAAGAGAATTTCAACATACTTTTAGATAGCTATATTATGTGAATTGAACTTTTTATCTCATCTCAACACAGAATTTTTATATCCCTAAAAAATTCTAAAAGACCAAATATTCTGTATTAATTAAACAACTTAAGGATCTGAATGCAAAAAATGTGTATATACATACATATGTGTGTGGGTGTGTGTATTGAATATGTATAATATATTCTTAGAAAAACAGATACTTCAAAATAGTGATAATTCAGAGTAAATACATTTGAATCATATTTTTTAAAACACTAGGAGAAAATGCTAGAAGAAATATTGGTAACAGATAGTACATAGTCAAATGGAAATATTTTGGATGCCATTTAAGGTCTAAAAAGCCAAATATAGAAAGTTTCTTCACTGTTAAAAAATGTTTCAATAAAGGATATTTGAATAGCCTCAAATTTGTCATCATATAATACGATTTTGGGTGCAGTTTATTTGTGGTGACTTCAAGGAAGACACAAGAAACAAATCTCTTCTGCAACTTCATAGTAAATAATTTATGTTCAATCAAATTATTGATATATCACAAATTGGAAGGATTCCCCTCCCACCACATTTAAGACTATCCTTAAATAAACTACAAATTCATGTTACTGTGTGGTAATGAACAGAAGCAGAGTGATCATTTCCTTTTTGAATAATGAAAATGTTCCCTTCAAAATGCCCCAAAAATATTGAACAGGAAAAAAACCTAATATTTTGTTCACAACTTCAAATGGTTCAGTATCTGAAGTCCTACCATATAAACTTATTTTGATCAAACTCGTATTACTTAGCTTTATTTCTTAATAAATATATTTATACTTATATAAGAAAATTCTTTTAAGAAAAGGCCAAAAGGAAAAATCCCAGCCTCTGGTTTTCAGAGAATACAGATTGCTCAAACATAGCCATCTTGGGTCCCCACAGGGCTCCAGCTAGCCCCCTCCCAACACCTCTAACTGTGGTCTTCTGCTTTTGCATTTTTCTCTTCCCCCATTGTTTGTGATAAAAATTTCTGGCACATTTATCATCTTTGGCAAAGTAAGTTGTTGAAATCTGATTTGCTGCCAGCTTTCTGGTGAACATGGAAAAGAGTTGAAATCTGTGTTTGGAATAACATTTTATTACTTGGTTGATACTTTTTTTTCTGCCTGTAGCAGTGTTATTTTGGTTTTGCTTGTTTTTAAGCTTCTTTGATTTTTGCTACATGTTTTTTCATTTGACTAATAGAAAAATGTTTGCTTCTTTTCTTAGTCATCTTATGTCAAATGATTCATTTTTCTCTGTCTTTTTTTTTGGAGGGGGGGTAACATCAGGCATTTTTACTGGTGCCTCTAAATTTATCATGCAGCTTTAAAAAAAATAAATCCCCACCAGAATCCTAATGTGTGCTTTGACAGTGTAATGAATATGCCTATCTTAAAATTTTTAATACTTTAATGTATATAGAATGCATAACAGCATCTCTGAATCCATTGCTTGTCCCAGGAGTCAGAATAGGCTACGAAAAAAGACTGTCCTGGTATGATGATTTTCTAAAGATTTGGGTTTTAAGTAGTCACTCCCTCTTTTTTTGTTTTGTTTGGGTGCTATAATAATTTTCCCTTAGTCCCATACCACCTCCCTAATCATTCATTTAGTTTTAATTTACTTATTTATTCGATAAACATTTGTGACCACTGCTTATTTGCCTGCACTAGGTTAAACATTGGAACCATAGATGAATAAGACAGGGTCACTGCATATAAGTAGCTCATGCATCCTGAGGCACATCCTTGTTGAAAAGGAGGAGAGAAACTGGTGTTAAAGATGAGAAAAATGAAAGTAATAACATCTTTCTCTGACATAGTCATAACTGAAAAAATAAAACTGTAATACAACTTTGGAAAGAAAAGGGACTTGCAGAAACATTTTATATTGGGAGCAAACATTTGGATTTAAACACAAGGCTGTCTAGAATCCACTCAAGTTGAATGACAAGGGTTATCTGGTGACATTTTTGCAACAGTCTGCAGGCAAATGCTGCATATTGATAGTCTGGAGGTCACCAAGTGGAGGTTCAGGGCTTTGAGACAGAAGGGAATGAAGAAGCATAAAAGGAAAGTGAAACTACTAGAGTTTGAATATTGATATTTAGAAATTAGAGTAGTAGACACCTCCTATTGATAATAGGGTGATGAGAATGAGGGTTGTAATAATGGGTATTTTGTTTCATTTGCGTGATAGTGATAGTGTGGTGTGGTTGAGCTGCAAATGAATAGTACGAACATGGTAAGTGTTATTATAATATAAACTAGTAGGTTTAGAATCGTTATAGTTGGGTTATCCAATATAATGGCTGTTATTCACCCTATGTAAGCAATTGATGAATAAGCTATATACTTTTTCGTATTTGGGTTTGGTTTAGTCTGCCTCATCCTCCAATTATGAGAGGTAGTATAGATACAGATAATATTAGATTTAGGTCGATGGATAGTGAGATTTGGTATAATACTGACGAAGGTGCAAGTTTTTGTCATGTTAATAAGATTAAGTCTGCTGTTAATGAGATACCTTGTATAACTTCACATACTCAGAAGTGGAACGGAGATAGTCCTAGTTTTATGGTTAGGGCTATTGTTATTACTATTGATGATGTTGGAGTAAAGATTTTTGGAATAGTTCATTGGCCAGAGTATAATAGGTTAATGATAACGGCTATTATAAGTAGTATTGATGCGGTACCTTGTGTTAGAAAATATTTGGTGGATGCTTCTATAGCTTGTGGGTTAAACTTTTTTTATTATAATGGGAACAATAACTAGTATGTTTATTCTGAAACCGATTCAGATAAGTAGTCAGTGGGAGCTGGTTATTACAATTATGGTTCCTGAGATAATGGTCATGGTAAAGATGATGGGATTTATTAGTACAGAAAGGATATATATCAACATTTTCAGGGTATGGGCCCGATAGCTTATTTAACTGACCTTACTATAGAATATAATGTAGTATGGTAGCACGAAGAATTTTGAATTCTTAAGGGTAGGTTTAATTCCTATGATTCTAGAAATAGGAGGATTCAAACCTCTATTATTTACTCTATCAAAGTAAATCTTTTATCAGCCATATATCTTACGTTTGTGGAGTAATGCTTGATGTTACAATAGGTTGTGAGACGTGTCATATGCATAGGGCTAGCGTTAGTGGTAGGAAGTTTTTTCGAAGTAAATGTATTAGTTGATCGTATCGGAATCGAGGGTAGGATGCTCAAATTCATAGGAAAGAGATTGTTAGTAGTAGCTTTTTTGATAATAAAGTTCGTTGTGTAAAGTTCTGGTATGTAGGGGTTATGGAACGCTCCTAGAAAGAGGATTGTTGTGAAAATGTTTATTATGATAATGTTGGTGTATTCTGCTAAGGAAAATATGGTGAATGGGCCTGCTGCATATTCTGCGTTGACGCCTAATACAAGCTCAGATTCTCCTTCTGTTAGGTCAGAGGGGCCTGGGTTAGTTTCTGCTAGAGTGCAAATAAATCATATTATAGCTAAGGGTCATGATGGGAAAATTATTCATAAATGCTCTCGTGTTGTGATGAGGGTTGAGAGAGTGAAAGATCCATTTATTAAGAGGGCTGGTAAAAGAATAATTGCTAGTGTTACTTCACATGAAATTGTGCTGCTCATAGGGCTCTGATTAATGTGCATTTTGAGTTGGAAGCCCATCCGGATCATAAAATGGAGTATAGTGCCAGGCTTGATATAGCTAGCATAAATAATACTCCTAGATTCATATTAATGAGAGGGTAAGGTATGGGTAGGAGAATTCATATGGTTAGGGCTAAGATTGGTGCAATGATAAATATGCAAATAGAGGATGTAGCTGGTCATAGTGCTTCTTTTTTTTTTTTAATTTACATTTTTATTGGAGTATAATTGTTTTACAATGTTGTGTTAGTTTCCGCTGTATAACAAAGTGAATCAGCTAATGTATACATATATCCCCATATCCCCTCCCTCTTGCGTCTCCCTCCCACCCTCCCTATCCCACCCCTCTAGGTGGTCACAAAGCACAGAGCTGATCTCCCTGTGCTATGCAGTTGCTTCCCACTCTCTATTTTACATTTGATAGTGTGTATATGTCAATGCTACTCTCTAACCTAAGTGTCCGTCAACAGATGAATGGATAAAGAAGATGTGGCACATATATACAATGGACTTTTACTCAGCCATAAAAAGAAATGAAATTGAGTTATTTGTAGTGAGGTGGATGGACCTAAAGTCTGTCATACAGAGTGAAGTAAGTCAGAAAGAGAAAAACAAATACTGTATGCTAACACACATATATGGAATCTAAAAAAAAAAAAAGTGGTTCCAATGAACCTAGGGGAAGGACAGGAATAAAGACGTAGTGCTTCTTTAATGAATAATTTGACAGAATCAGCAGTGGATTGTAATAGGCCATATGGTCCTACAATATTTGGCCCTTTTCAAAGTTGCACATAACCTAAAATTTTTCGTTCACTTAATGTTAGGAATGCTATGGCTAGAAGAATTGGGATAACGAGTATTAAGATATTAATTATAAAAATTTTGTTAGGGAAAGGATTTGAATCTCTGGTTATACAGGTTTAAGTTTTATGCAATTACCAGGCTCTGCCACCTTAACAAACCCTGATCTTGGATAATGTTTTGTATATATTAATTAAATTGAGATTATATCATTAATTGGTTTTAAGACACTTTTTAAAGTGGACCTTATTTCTCTTGACCTTTTGTACTGGGAGAAATATATAATAGATAGAAACCGACCTGGATTACTCTGGTCTGAACTCAGATCACATAGGACTGTAATCATTGAACAAATGAACCTTTAATAGCGGTTACACCATTGGGGTGTCCTGAGCCAACATCAAGGTCATAAACCCTATTATCAATATGAATTCTAGAATATTGTGCTGTTATCCCTAGGGTAACTTGTTCTGTAGACCAGTGTTTTGGATCAGTAAGTGATAATATGTTTTGACTGGTAAGTCTAGACTTTAATCACTCAGAGGCTTTTTTGTTGTCTGAGGTCACCCCAACCGAAATTGTCAACCCATATAAATTTTTGTTATTCCTTGGTGATTTAGTTAGGCTTTTTTGAGTTAATTAATTCAAGCTCCCTAGGGTCTTCTTGTCTTATTTTGTTATTCCCGCCTCTTCACAGGAAGGTCAATTTCACTGATTGAAAGTAAGAGACAGTAAAACCCTCATGTAGTCATTCATACAACTCTTTATTTAGAGAACAAATGATTATGCTACCTTTGTGCGGTCAGGACACCGCGTAGCAGGATACAGTTGTCACTGGGCAGGCAGTGCCTCTAATACTAGTTGTGCTAGAGGTGATGTTTTCGGTAAACAGGTGGGGTTTGTGTTGGCCAAGTTCCTTTTACTTTTTTTAATCTTTCCTTGAGTGAATGCCTGTGTTGGATTAACAGTGTGTTTAATAAACAATTTAATGTTGAGCTGTATTTATTTACTAAATAATCTAAGGTTGAGTGGTATTTATTTACTGCTAATTATCCATATATTATTAGTTACTGATGTAAACTTATGCAAGGAGAAATACTTCTTGTTACTCATATTAATATTATTGCCTATATTGGTCAATAGATTAGTCCAGTGTAAATCTAGGAGTTGATTTACTTGTTACTGGTATTAAGGTAAAATTATTGTTGCACTTGAATGCTTTCTTAATTGGTGACTGCTTTTAAGCCAACTATGGTGTTGTTTGTCTTTACTCTCTAGATAAGGTTGTATCCATTTCTTAAAAGCTGTACGTTTTTAGATTAACATTTCAAAATACATTAAAATTTAAAAATTTTTTTGGTAATTTTTAAAGTTGAACTGAAATTCTTTTCCTGGACAACCAGCTATCACCAGGCTCGTTAGGCTTGTCACCTCTACTTATAAATTTTCTTGCTATTTTGCTACATAGAGGAGTTTGTTCTTATAAACTGTTCATAAGTAGCTCCTCTCGTTTTGGGATATTTAACTTAAGTTTTCTTTGTTAAATGTTTGCTAGTTAAATCATTATGAGAAAGGTACAAGGGATAAACTTTGCTTTTTGTTACTTTTAATGTTTCTTTCATCATTCCCTTATGGTACTTTCTCTCTAGCGCCAGAGGGTATTTTATTTATTTATTTATTAGCATCTTTATTGGAGTATAATTGCTTTACAATGGTGTGTTAGTTTCTGCTTTATAACAAAGTGGATCAGCTATGCATTTACGTATACCCCCATATCTTCTCCCTCTTGTGTCTCCCTCCCACCCTCGCTATCCCATCCCTCCAGGTGGTCACAAAGCACCGAGCTGATCTCCCTGTGCTATGCGGCTGCTTCTCACCAGCTATCTATTTTACATTTGGTAGTGTATATATGTCCATGCCACTCTCTCACTTTGTCCCAGCTTACCCTTCCCCCTCCCTATGTCCTCAAGTCCATTCTCTAGTAGGTCTGTGTCTTTATTCCTGTCCTGCCCCTAGGTTCTTCAGTACCATTTTTTTTTTTAGATTCCATATGTATGTGTTAGCATAGGTATTTGTTTTTCTCTTTCTGACTTACTTCACTCTGTATGACAGATTCTAGGTCCATCCACCTCACTACAAATATCTCAATTTCGTTTCTTTTTATGGCTGAGTTATATTCCATTGTATATATGTGCCACATCTTCTTTATCCACTCATCCGTCGATGGACACTTAGGTTGCTTCCATGTCCTGGCTGTTGTAAATAGTGCTGCAGTGAACATTGTGGTGCATGACTCTTTTTGAATTATGGTTTTCTCAGGGTATATGCCCAGTAGTGGGATTGCTGGGTCATATGGTAGTCCTATTTTTAGTTTTTTAAGGAACTTCCGTACTGTTCTCCATAGTGGTTGTATCAGTTTACGTTCCCACCAACAGTGCAGGAGGTTCCCTTTTCTTCACACCCACCAGAGGGTATTTTAAATTTCTATCTCCCATACTTTAAATGTTGAGTAAATGTTTTATTTCGCTTGCTTATACTAGTAGAATGGGGAGGGGTGTTTGGGTGTTCAGAGTATTCATAAATTATGAAATCTCCTAGGTATAAAGTAGGTGCTTTAGTTAAGCTATGATTTGATTTATCCAAGCACACTTTCCAGCATGCTTACCTTGTTATGACTTGTCTCCTGTCATATAATTAGTATTTGTTAATCGATTATAAGAAATTATTATAATACTTGAGGAGTGTGGTGGGCGGTGTGTGCATGCTTCATGGCGTTATTCAATTAAACACTTTATTGTTAATTTACTACTAAATCCTCCTTTGGTTTTTAGTTTTCATAAAGACTTCCGTGTGGTGAGAAATAAATTCTTGAAGTAGAAAATATAGCCCATTTCTTCACATCCCATCGGTTACACCTTGACCTAACATTTTTATGTGTAATAATTATGCTTACTTTTATTCCTTTTTAGGGTTTGCTAAAGATAGTGGTATATAGACTGAGTTAGCCAGGGTTGGTGAGGTTTACCGGGGTTTATCCATTATAGAACTGGCCCCTCTAGAGGGGTGTGAAGCACCACCAAGTTCTTTTCTTAAGCTGCTTCTAGTAGTACTCTGGCGAATAATGTTGTTCTCATAATTATTGGGGTTTAGGGCTAAGCATAGTGGGGTATCAATTCCCAGTTTAGGTCTTAGCTGTCTTGTAATCAGGAAATACTAAAGTCACTTTCGTAGTCTATTTTTATTTTGGTTATGGCTTTTTATGGCTTAATTAAAATTTAACTTCATTTTATATCACTCTTTAACATGCTTTATGCTGAATTTCTATTGATTTGGGTTAATCGTATGACCGCAGTGGCTGGCACAAAGTTTACCAACACTAGTTAGTATAACTTAGTTGAACTTTCGTTTATGGCTTAATTTTTATCGCTGCTGTTTCCTGTGCGAGTGTGGTTAAGCAAGGCGTTATGAGCTACTAATATCAGTGTGCTTGATGCCTGCTCCTTTTAATCTTAATGATTTAGAGGGCATTCTCACTGGGGCGTGGATGCTTGCATGTGTAATTTTATTAAAAACTAATAGAAAAGCTAGGACCAAACGTATGTGTTTATGGAGTTGGTAAACTCATCTAGGCGTTTTCAGTGCCTTGGTTTAGATTTTACGCTACATTAACAAGCTGTTTTTATATAGTGAAGTAACATGTATATAGTTATTTTATGTGGTTTAGGTTGGATTTAGGGCTAAAATTTTGATTAAAAATGGTTGATAGATCTAGAGACGTCTGTCTATATAAGTGGTAAATATCTAAGTAGTTTATTGGTACAACTAGGGTTTATTGTCTAGGTCTATCTAATTTTGAACATTAAATTGTTCATGTTTATTGGGTAGATAGCTTAGTTCTATGTATTTATATGTTTTTGCCCTGTTTTGGGGGTTTGGCAGGGCATTATAGGCATGTAGAGCATGGGATTTAGTGGGGGGTAAGGGGGTTTGTTAAACAGGTCATTTACCTGTTCAACGCATGTACGTGTGTGTACACGTGAGTGTACATATGTCTAATTTCCTTGTGTCCTGTAACCATTGACTGAATAACACCTTATGGTTGATGTTGGTAAGTAATATTCAATTAAAGTCCAGCTACAGTCTGACTGTGTTAAGGCCTTAGATGGCCATAGCTGAGTCACAGCATTTCTTTAAAAATTAAAAAATACCAAATGCATGAAACCACAGTTATATGTGAGCATGGGCTGATTAGTCAGTAGTCCACTGAGATGTCTTATGTACGGGGCAAGAGTAGGCGATATTAGGTGAGAACGTCCTGAAGTAAGAACCAGGTGTCTGATAAAATTCACTGATAGAAACACCCACAACTCATGGGCCCGGAGCGAGAAGAGGACACGTGCCAAGCAGGTTGATGGTTTCACGTGGCTTGGTGATTAAGCTCGTGATCTATTGGATATGATACGCATGTTGACTAGAACTGATTTGACCTAATGTGCTATATATGATTAATAATAACATGTACTCTGTAATATTAATAATGTACAGGCTTATAAGCATGGGGTAAATAATATACGATTATACATATAATGTATTATGTACAGTATAATATGTATGTACATATTAATATGGTAGTGCATGTATGCACGAAGTACATAGTAGTTTATCCTCCACCCAACTTGACAATATTTTTCATGTCTCTTACCTGAGATCTTTTATGTTCCCAATCTACACCTTCTTCATATTTGAGTTCATTCTTTGCCTTGGTTTGAAGTATAGCCTGTAATCCTAAATGGGTTTTTTTTGGCCTAGCATTCTCATTGGCATTCCATATCCATGTATCCAACTGCCTTGATATCACCATCAGGCATCTCACAGGTGCTGACTCAGCTATAGGCTCTTCTAGATCTTCAGTCTCCACCTCCAGTGCCCTTAAATCACAATGCCATCCAACTGGTTTTCAAGCCAGAATGCTGTTTTTATTTGTCTCTCTTGACACTTCCCTCTCCTTCAATGTTCATATCTAATGCACTCTAAAGTCCTGGGGATTTTGACTCTGTCGCAAATTTTCTATCTTCCTTCACTGTTCTTTATCTCCACAATCAATAAAAGGTCTCCCTGGTTGTATTCTGGCCCTTTTCCAAACCATTCTCAATATTGTCCCCCAAAGAGATCTTTTTGTTAAGTCAGAGCTGGTGATGTTACTGTGACTTCTTAAACTTCTTGACTCTTCATTCTTCAAGACTTCCCATTATGTTACATTAAAATTCAAAAGCCTTAACAGGACCTAAGGATCCTACATGGTCTAGCTGATGCTTGTCTCTCCAGCCACTCTCTGCCTTGCTTGCTCCACTTCACAGTGGACTTAAAGAAGTCCTTGGGAAGGACAGGCTCTTTCCTAACTTCTGAACCTTCACACGTGGTCTTTTTTCTGCCTGAAATGCTCTTCTCCCACCATTTGCTTTTATATTTCCTTTTTATAATCTTAATCAATATATTGCTTCACAAAACAAAAAGCCTTACTTTGAATCCTCCTGTAATAAATACTGCATACTTTATCCACACCCCTTTTTTCAGAGGTGAAGTAAAATGCTGGAAATATCGGATGTCAATTGCTCACACTTGTATATTTCACTGGAAATAGTCATCTTCAGAGGGCTATACCATGTCCGATATGGGGATAAAAATGTCTGGTCCTTTGCCTCAAGTTGAGAGAACTGAGGTCCAGATGTCCTTGTAGGGTTTATTGAGGCCTCAGTTGCCTTCCGGGTCAACATCACTCTCTGTCCAATCCTGTCGTCCCCACTTCACAGATATCTCCATAGAGCTCTTGCCAGTACACTTTTAGAACACAACCTTTTTTTCTCAGAGTTTGTTTCCAGGGAACCCAACCTAAGATAGTATCAAGAATGGTCCTAGGAAGCCAGCTATAAAGTGAAAACCTTAATGCTGAGCTGCTCAGTGTCTGGGTGGCAATAAGGATACATCACAGGATGAGCAATGGATAGCCTCTTGCATGCTGTGGTTTAAAATAAGCACTCACTGGTGCTAAACTGGGATAGAATACCAGTGGGAGGGTACAAGATCAACTATAATATTTCTGGCACATGGGAGGGATGAGCAGATTAGTTAGCTATAATGCCTATGGAAGGAGGTGGCCGTTGATGAGTTCCAGTGATTCGTTGAAAAGAGATGTCAGGCTCAGAGTAATTAGTCACCAACTTAATGCAAAATGTAAAAGCTACAGGGCCTCATTTAAAGAAACCCTAATCACATATTGCGGAAGGAAGACAGAGCAGAGAATCAGATACATGACTTCATCCTAAGAATAACAGAGCTTCCGTTAAGGCTGCATTCTCAGCCAGCAGGTCTTCTGTGCCAAGGTCAGAGCCCAAACAGGAAAAGAGGAGACCTTCAGATATGGAATAAGGACTTCTAAATCAATGCTCTTGAGAACTTTGCATTCCCAAATTCCCCTGAACCTACTGGACCTGCAAAATTGACCATATACTCTTTTTTTTTGTTTGTTTGTTTCTGTTTTTAATATAGCTGGTACAAATTACAACGTAACTCCTCAAGATCATCAGCTCTAAGTATTTCTATTTGAGCATCTTTATTGGAGTATAATTGCTTTACAATGGTGTGTTAGTTTCTGCTTTATGACAAAGTGAACCAGCTGTACATATACATATATCACCATATCTCTTCCCTTTTGCGTCTCCCTCCCTCCCACCCTCCCTATCCCACCGCTCTAGGTAGTCACAAAGCACCGAGCTGATCCCCCTGGCTATGCAGCTGCTTCCCACTAGCTATCTCTTTTACATTTGGTAGTATATATAAGTCCATGCCACTCTCTAAATTCGTCCCAGCTTACCCTCCCCCGTCCCTGTGCCCTCAAGTCCATTCTCTAGTAGGTCTGCGTCTTTATTTCCATCCTGTCCCTAGGTTATTCATAACCTTTTTTTTTTTTTTAGATTCCATATATATGTGTTAGCATATTGTATTTGTTTTTCTCTTTCTGACTTACTTCACTCGTATGACAGACTCTAGGTCCATGCACCCCACTACAAATAACTCAGTTTCGTTTCTTTTTATGGCTGAGTAATATTCCATTGTATATATGTGGCTCATCTTCTTTATCCATTAATCTGTTGATGGACACTTAGGTTGCTTCCATGTCCTGGCTACTGTAAATAGAGCTGCGATGAACATTGTGGTACATGACTCTTTTTGAATTATGGTTTTCTCAGGATATATGCCCAGGAGTGGGATTGCTGGGTCGTACGGTAGTTCTGTGTTTATTTTTTTTAATGAACCTCCATACTGATCTCCATAGTGGCTGTATCAATTTACATTCCCACCAACAGTGCAAGAGGGTTCCCTCTTCTCCACACCCTCTCCAGAATTTATTGTTTGTAGATTTTTTGATGATGGCCGTTTGACTGGTGTGATGTGACACCTCATTGTAGTTTTGATTTGCATTTCTCTAATGATTAATGATGTTGAGCATTCTTTCATATGTTTGTTGGCAATCTGTATATCTTCTTTGGAGAAATGTCTATTTAGGTCTTCTGCCCATTTTTGGATTGGGTTGTTTGTTTTTTTTGATACTGAGCTGCATGAGCTCCTTGTAAAATTTGGAGATTAATCCTTTGTCAGTTGCTTCATATGCAAATATTTTCCCCTGTTCTGAGGGTTGTCTTTTTGTCTTGTTTATGGTTTCCTTTGCTGTGCAAAAGCTTTTAAGTTTCATTAGGTCCCATTTTTAAATTTTTGTTTTTATTTCCATTTCTCTAGGAGGTTGGTCAAAAAGGATCTTGCTGTGATTTATGTCATAGATTATTCTGCCTCTGTTTTCCTCTAAGATTTTTATAGTGTCTGGCCTTACATTTGGGTCTTTAATCCATTTTGAGTTTATTTTTGTGTATGGTGTTAAGGACTCTTCTAATTTCATTCTTTTATATGTAGCTGTCCAGTTTTCCCAGCACCACTTATTGAAGAGGCTGTCTTTCTCCACTGTATATCCTTGCCTCCTTTATCAAAAATAAGGTGACCACATGTGTGTGGGTTTATCTCTGGGCACTCTATCCTGTTCCATTGATCTATATTTCTGTTTTTGTGCCAGTACCAGACTGTCTTGATTACTGTAGCTTGGTAGTATAGTCTGAAGTCAGGGAGCCTGAATCCTCCAGCTCCGTTTTCTTTCTCAAGATTGCTTTGGCTATTCGGGGTCTTTTGTGTTTCCATACAGCTTGTGAAATTTTTTATTCTAGTTCTACAAAACATGCCATTGGTAGTTTGATAGGGATTGCATTGAATCTGTAGATTGCTATAGGTAGTATATCCATTTTCACGATGTTGATTCTTCCAATCCAAGAACATGGTATATCTCTCCATCTGTTTGTATCATCTTTAATTTCTTTCATCAGTGTCTTATAGTTTTCTGCATACAGGTCTTTTGTCTCCTTAGGTTGGTTTATTCCTAGGTATTTTATTCTTTTTGTTGCAGTGGTAAATGTGAGTGTTTCCTTAATTTCTTTTTCAGATTGTTCATCATTAGTGTATAGGAATGCAAGAGATTTCTGTGCATTAATTTTGTATCCTGCTACTTTACTGAATTCATTGATTAGCTCTAGTAGTTTTCTGGTAGCATCTTTAGGATTCTCTACGTATAGTATCATGTCATTTGCAAACAATGACAGCTTTACTTCTTATTTTCTGATTTGGATTCCTTTTATTTCTTTTTCTTCTCTGATTGCTGTGGCTAAAACTTCCAAAACTATGTTGAATAATAGTGGTGAGAGTGGGCAACCTTGTCGTGTTCCTGATCTTAGTGAAAATGGTTTCAGTTTTTCACCATTGAGAATGACGTTGGCTTGGGTTTGTCATATATGGCCTTTATTATGTTGAGATAAGTTCCCTCTATGCCTACTTTCAGGAGAGTTTTGATTGTAAATGGGTGTTGAATTTTGTTGAAAGCTTTTTCTGCATCTATTGAGATGATCATATGGTTTTTCTCCTTCAGTTTGTTAATATGGTATATCACATTGATTGATTTGCATATATTGAAGAATCCTTGCATTCCTGGGATAAACCCCACTTGATCATGGTGTATGATCCTTTTAATGTGCTGTTGGATTCTCTTTGCTAGTATTTTGTTGAGGATTTTTGCATCTATGTTCATCAGTGATATTGGCCTGTAGTTTTCTTTCTTTGTGACATCTTTGTCTGGTTTTGGTATCAGGGTGATGGTGGCCCCGTAGAATGAGTTTGGGAGTATTCCTCCCTCTGCTATATCTTGGAAGAGTTTGAGAAAGATAGGTGTTAGCTCTTTTCTAAATGTTTGATAGAATTCGCCTGTGAAGTCATCTGGTCCTGGGCTTTTGTTTGTTGGAAGGTTTTTAATCACAGTTTCAATTTCAGTGCTTGTGATTGGTCTGTTTATATTTTCTATTTCTTCCTGGTTCAGTCTCAGAAGGTTGTGCATTTCTAAGAATTTGTCCATTTCTTCTAGGTTGTCCATTTTACTGGCATATAGTTGCTTGTAGTAATCTCTCATGATCTTTTGTATTTCTGCAGTGTCAGTTTTTACTTCTCCTTTTTCATTTCAAATTCTATTTATTTGAGTCCTCTCCCTTTTTTTCTTGATGAGTCTGGCTAGTGGTTTATCAATTTTGTTTATCTTCTCAGAGAACCAGCTTTTAGTTTTGTTCATTTTTGCTATTGTTTCCTTCATTTCTTTTTCATTTATCTGATCTGATCTTTATGATTTCTTTCCTTCTGCTAACTTTGGGGGTTTTTTGTTCTTCTTTCTCTAATTGCTTTAGGTGTAAGGTTAGGTTGTTTGAGATGTTTCTTGTTTCTTAAGGTAGGATTGTATTGCTATAAACTTCCCTCTTAGAACTGCTTTTGCTGCATCCCAAAGGTTTTGGGTCGTCGTGTTTTCATTGTCATTTGTTTCTAGGTATTTTTTGATTTCCTCTTTGATTTCTTCAGTGATCTCTTCATTATTAAGTAGTCTATTGTTTAGCCTCCAGGTGTTTGTATTTTTTACAGATTTTTTTCCTGTAATTGATACCTAGTCTCCTAGCGTTGTGGCTGGAAAAGATACTTGATACGATTTCAATTTTCTTAAATTTACCAAGGCTTGACTTGTGACCCAAGATATGATCTATCCTGGAGAATATTCCATGAGCACTTAGAAGAAAGTGTATTCTGTTGTTTTTGCATGGAATGTCCTATAAATATCAATTAAGTCCATCTTGTTTAATGTATCATTTAAAGCTTGTGTTTTCTTATTTTCATTTTGGATGATCTGTCCATTGGTGAAAGTGGGGTGTTAAAATCCCCTACTATGATTCTGTTACTGTCGATTTCCCCTTTATGGCTCTTAGCATTTGCCTTATGTATGGAGGTGCTCCTGTGTTGGGTGCATAAATATTTACAATTGTTATACCTTCTTCTTGGATTCATCCCTTGATCATTATGTAGTGCCCTTCTTTGTCTCTTGTAATAGTCTTTATTTAAAGTCTATTTTGTCTGATATGAGAATTGCTACTCCAGCTTTCTTTTGATTTCTATTTGCATGGAATATCTTTTTCCATCCCTTCACTTTCAGTCTGTATGTGTCCCTAGGTCTGAAGTGGGTCTCTTATAGACAGTGTGTGTACTGGTCTTGTTTTTGTATCCATTCAACCAGTCTGTGTCTTTTGGTTGGAGCTATTAATCCATTTACATGTAAGGTAATTTTCGATATGTATGTTCCTATTACCGTTTTCTTAATTGTTTTGTGTTTGTTTTTGTAGGTCTTTTCCTTCTCTTGTGTTTCCTGCCTAGAGAAGTTCCTTTAGCATGTGTTGTAAAGCTCGTTTGGTGGTGCTGAACTCTGTCAGCTTTTGCTTGTCTGTAAAGGTTTTAATTTCTCTGTCGAATCTGAATGAGATCCTTGCTGGGTAGAGTAATCTTGGTTGTAGGTTTTTCCCCTTTCATCACTTTAAATATGTCCTGCCACTCCCTTCTGGCTTGTAGAGTTTCTGCTGAAAGATCAGCTGTTAACCTTATGGGAATTCCCTTGTATATTATTTGTTGTTTTTTCCTTGCTGCTTTTAATATTTTTTCTTTTTATTTAATTTTTGGTAGCTTGATTAATATGTGTCTTGGTGTGTTTCTCCTTGGATTTATCCTCGATGGGACGCTCTGTGCTTCATAGACCTGATTAGCTATTTCCTTTCCCATATTGGGGATGTTTTCAACTATAATCTCTTCAAATATTTTCTCAGTCCCTTTCTTTTTCTCCTCTTCTTCTGGGACCCCTATCATTCAAGTGTTGGTGTGTTTAATGTTGTCCCAGAGGTCTCTGAGACTGTCCTTAATTTTTTCATTCTTTTTTCTCTATTCTGCTCTGTGGTAGTTATTTCCACTATTTTATCTTCCAGGTCACTTATCCGTTCTTCTGCCTCAGTAATTCTGCTATTGATTCCTTCTAGAGAATTTTTCATTTCATTTATTGTGTTGTTCATCATTGTTTGCCCTTTAGTTCTTCTAGGTCCTTGTTAAGCTTTTCCTATATTTCCTCCATTCTATTTCCAAGATATTGGATCATCTTTACTATCATTACTCTGAATTCTTTTTCAGGTAGACTGCCTATTTCCTCTTCATTTGTTTGGTGTGGTAGGTTTTTACCTTGCTCTTTCACCTGCTGTGTGTTTCTCTGTCTTCTCATTTTCCTTAACTTACTGTGTTTGGGGTCTCCTTTTCGCAGGCTGCAGTTTCATAGTTCCCATTGTTTTTTGGTGTCTGCCCCCAGTGGCTAAGGTTGGTTCAGTGGGTTGTGTAGGCTTCCTGGTGGAGGGGACTAGTGCCTGTGTTCTGGTGGATGAGGCTGGATTTTGTCTTTCTGGTGGGCAGGTCCGTGTCTGATGGTGTGTTTTGGGGTGTCTGTGACCTTATTATGATTTTAGGCAGCCTCTGTGCTAGTGGGTGGGGTTGTGTTCCTGTCTTGCTAGTTGTTTGGCATAGGGTGTCCAGCACTGTAACTTGCTGGTCATTGAGTGGAACTGGGTCTTGGTGTTGAGATGGAGATCTCTGGGAGATTTCACCATGTGATATTACGTGGAGCTGGGTGGTCTCTGGTGGACCAGTGTCGTGAACTGGGCTCTCCCACCTCAGAGGCTCAGGCCTGACACCCGGCTGGAGCACAGAGACCCTGTCAGCCACACGGCTCAGAAGAAGAGGGGGAAAGAAAGAAAGAAAGAAAGAAAAATAAATAAATAAATAAATAAAAAAAATAACGTTATCAAAATAAAAAATAATTATTAAAAATAAAAAATTTAAAAGTAATAAAAAGAAGAAAGAAGAGAGCAACCAAACCATAAAACAAATCCACCAATGGTAACAAGTGCTAAAAACTATACTAAAAAAAATAAAAATAAAAAACGGACAGACAGAACCCTAGGACAAATGGTAAAAGCCAAGCTATACAGACAAAAACCACACACAGAAGCATACACATACACACTCACAAAAAGAGAAAAAGGAAAAAAATATATATATCATTGCTCCCAAAGTCCACCTCCTCAATTTGGGATGATTCGTTGTCTATTCAGATATTCCACAGATGCAGGGTACATCAAGGTGATTGTAGAGATTAAATCCGCTGCTCCTGAGGCTGCTGGGAGAGATTTCCCTTTCTCCTCTTTGTTGGCACAGCTCCTGGGGTTCAGCTTTGGATTTGGACCCGCCTCTGCGTGTAGGTCTCCTGAGGGCGTCTGTTCCCACTCAGACTTGATGGGGTTAAAGGAGCAGCTGCTTCGGGGGCTCTGGCTCACTCAGGCTGTGGGGGAGGGAGGGGTACAGATGCGGGGCGAGCCTGCGGCAGCAGAGGCCATCATGATGTTGCACCAGCCTGAGGCGCGCCGTGTGTTCTCCCGGGGAAGTTGTCCCTGGATCACAGGACCCTGGCAGTGGCGGGCTGCACCGGCTCCCGGGAGGGGCGGTGTGGATAGTGACCTGTGCTTGCACACAGGCTCTTTGTTGGCGGTAGCAGCAAACTTAGCGTCCCATGCCCGTCTCTGTGGTCCGCGCTGATAGCCGCAGCTCGCGCCCATCTCTGGAGCCCGTTGAGGTTGTTCTCTGGATCCCCTCTCCTTGCACACCCCGAAACAATGGTCTCTCGACTCTTAGGCAGGTCCAGACTTTTTCCAGACTCCCTCCCGGCTAGCTGTGGCGCACTAGCCCCCTTCAGGCTGTGTTCACGCTGCCAACCCCAGTCCTCTCCCTGCGATCCGACCGAAGCCCGAGCCTCAGCTCCCAGCCCCCGCCCGCCCCGGCGGGTGAGCAGACAAGCCTCTCGGGCTGGTGAGTGCTGGTCGGCACTGATCCTCTGTGCGGGAATCTCTCCTCTTTGCCCTGCGCTCCCCTGTGGCTGCGCTCTCCTCTGTGGCTCCAAAGCTTCCCCCCTCCGCCACCCGCAGTCTCCGTCCACGAAGGGGCTTCCTAGTGTGTGGAAACCTTTCCTCCTTCACAGCTCCCTCCCACTGGTGCGGGTCCCGTCCCTATTCTTTTGTGTCTGTTTTTTCTTTTTTCTTTTGCCCTACCCAGGTATGTGGGGAGTTTCTTGCCTTTTGGGAGGTCTGACGTCTTCTGCCAGCGTTCAGTAGGTGTTTTGTAGGAGCTGTTCCACATGTAGATGTATTTCTGATGTATTTGTGGGGAGGAAGGTGATCTTCACGTCTTACTCTTCGCCATCTTGAAGGTTTCCCATACACTCTTTTTTATTAGAATTTAGTGGCTCCCTTGCTTGAAGATTGTGTAGAGGCCTCAAGTAAGGCAGATGCTTTGTAAGATGACACTTACGTCTCCAATGATCTCCTCCCACCTACCATCCTGGCAACTATTTCAATAACCATATCAAAAAAAGTCAAATCCCAGCGTAGCCTGAACAGGAACTTGAGCCTGATCTGCCAAGGAAGGAGAGGGACTCTACACTGAAGAAGGTCCAGGATCTGGCTGATATATACACTACCAGCAGGAGCAGGGAGATAATGTATAGAATGGGATTCTGAGATGTGCTCAGGGAAGCAGAAACACATCTGATAAGGAAACGTTTATTGACGTGGGGTAGTTTTCTGTGGAATAAGATTTAAAAGTCTGACAAGGATCCCAGGAGATAGTACTAATACATGGCTAAGGTGACTCTTGGAAAGTTGTAAAAATCGATAATCTTCCCTAAGTGAAGTATCAATGTCAGAACTGCTATAGTGGTAGTGGAGTAAGGGTTTAAAAGTCTCCTGGAGATAAACTTTCTATAGTGGATATACTACCTAAGGCTGGCAAACATACCAGTTGAATAGGTTCCATGGCAGGGCCTAGGGAACATTCCATTTACCAAATAAATTAGGAATGCCTAGTGAGAGGAGCCACAGCATCATTGGGAAGTTCAGTGGAGGATTTCTTCTGTAGGCAATAGCTGACCGTAAGACATTCTGCTCCTAGTCTGGGCTTCGTGATCGTGATGGGGATGATGGGATGATAGAATGAGAGGAGGCCAGGTGGCAGCCCTTAACTGTTAGATGCAATGGTGGGTGCAACTTTCACAATGAGCAGCACAATGAAGTTGTAGCCAGGGCTACAATGAGAGAGGTATGGAGAATTCTAATTAAACATAATATCACTGTAGACAAAATAGGCATCCAAGAAGGGTATGTCTTAATTATACAATGTAAACTAATTGAGGAAAGGGGCATGTGGATGGACCTACAGCAGTAAGCACAGCGTGTGAAGATATTTGTATTGCATGTTAATGCCCACTAGAGAGCATAAACCCCGGAAGAGAAACTAAGTAAAAAGGTAGAGATAATGACTAAAACTGTTAAAGATAGCCAGTTGTTGTCATTGGTCACCCCAGTACTGGGACAAGGGGAGAATAATGGAGATGCTGTGATGGCAGAGATGGAGGTTACACATGGGCTGCCCCCACTGAATGTTTAACTGGCCAAAACAGATACCAATGCTGAGTCTCATATGATGCCAGCCCTAGAGAAAACTAGCCAACCACTTGGTGGAGAGTTGATTGCACTTGACTTCTCCCACCTGGAAAGATGAGCAAGTCAAATTCATACACTGCTTATACATTTGCCCTTCCTACCCACAAAGACTTGGTCATCCTCTCTATTTGAAGACATACAGAAAATTGTATTATCTACTGACATAGCATCCTGCATGCCTATGCCTTGAACAAAGGGACTAACTTTATAGCAACCAAGGTATGGCAGTGGGCACATGACCATGGGATCCACTGGGCCTATAATATATAAACCACCCAGAAGTTACTGACCTGCTGAATGGTGGAATGGGCCTCTTAAATATGTAGCTGATCATATGAATCAGTTTGGTTTGAGAGTGTATTACTTTGCTAGGGCTCTCATAACAAATGCCACAGCCTAAGTGGCTTAAACAGAAATTTATTTTCTCTCGGTTCTAGAGGCTGGAAGTCAAAGATAATGGTAGTGGCAGATTTGGTTTCTCCTGAGGCCTCTTCCTTGGCTTGCAGATGGCCACCCTCTTGCTGTCTTTTCACATAGTTATCTCTCTGTGCAAGCACACCCCTGGTGTCACTTTTTTTGTCAAAATTTCCCCTTTTGGGCTTCCCTGGTGGCGCAGTGGTTAAGAATCCGCCTGCCAATGCAGGGGACACGGGTTCGAGCCCTGGTCCGGGAAGATCCCACATGCCGTGGAGCAACTAAGCCCGCGAGCCACAACTACTGAGCCTGCGCTCTAGAGCCCTCGAGCTACGAATACTGAAGCCCGTGCTCTGCAGCAAGAGAAGCTACCGCAATGAGAAGCCCCCACGCGCAGCAATGAAGACCCAACGCAGCCTAAAATAAATTAAAAAAAAAAAAAATTTTCCCCTTTTTATAAGGACACCAGATTGGATAAGGCCTCATTTTAACTTAATCACCTTTTTAAAGCCCCTGTCTCCAAATACAGTCACATTATATGATGCTGGGGTTTATGACTTCAAAATATGAATTTGGGAGGGGGACACAATTCAGCCCGTAACAGAGAAGGAGGGGTGCCATCCTCCAAGACACAGTATATACCCCAAGTCAAGGAACTTTATATGTTGGTTTGTCCTCAAAATCTCAAACACAGGAGACTGGGAACCAAAGAGTTGGAGGTAGCAATCACCCCACTTCTTATCACTCCCAATGACCCACTAGGAAAATTTGGGCTCCCTGTGTTACCAGGGACACAGTAAGAGTCCCACTCAACTTTCAACTTGATAGTTGCTGTCCAGTAACTTCAGACTCCTTGTACCAAGAAAACATCAGGAAAAATAGAGAATCACCATCCCGACAGGCATCTTGGTAAGAAACCCACCCTAAGCATCATGCTGCAAAATGGGACTGAACATATTTTGTGTTCAAGGGATTCACTGGGGTATCTCGCTGCTTCCATGACCAGTTTTAATAATAATGAACAAGCACAGCAGCCATTGTCTGAGAAGAGCATGGTAACTAGGGACTCAGATCCTTCAGGGACAAAGATCTCATTCACTCTACCAGGAAAACCACCTAGCAAGCAAAGGCGTTAGCTGAGAATGAGGAAAATGTGGAATGTGTGGTGGAGCAGGGTGATGAGCATTAGTTACTGCTAAGAGGTCACACGAAGCAACTGTGCTTCATCCTATAGCCCTTTTCTTGTAAGTTTCCCAGGAAAGGTCAATAAGAACCTTGAAGGAGCTGCTCCCAGATAGGGAAAACTTACTAGAAGATGTTGGTGGATCTGTACCACTTGGTAATAAACTATAATTATTACATGGTGCTTCACTCAGATACCCTCTATAGGGCTGACACACCACCCCCAGCTGCTGGGAAAACAGGCTGCTGAGAGCTCACTGATACATCCTTCGCTGTGAATTTCCTCAGCTACCGCAGAGAGTGCCTTACCCTTTGTTATAAACTCTTCCAGGGAAGCAACTTATAGCCAGTGACCATGAAGACGCAAAGCTCTGTTCCCTTGCCTTAATTTGGGATAGCTTTGAAGGGCCGTTCCAGCAACCAGACTTCCATAGGATCAGCTGAGACCTCAGGTGCATTGTGGCCCAACTTCTCCCTCAACCCAGTCCTGCTTCCTCGATGTCTCCACGAGTGTCCTGAGAACACTCCACAATAAATCTGCTTTGTGAAGCTACCATCCTAAATGTTTCCAGGACAGCAATCTAAAGCATTCCACCCTCTTAGCCTCTCACCATATATCTTAACTTTCTTTCAGAGCAATTAATATTATTGGTAATTATACATTTATATGAGTATTCATTTGTTTCTATCTCAACCACTAACATGATTAAGGGCAGGACACATATGTAACTATTTTGTTCACCCCTGTATCCCCTTATACGTGGTACATAATTCGTACTTATTAAATAGTTCTTTCTGCCGCTACTCAAACTAGATAAAATGATCTATTTTTTCAACTCCTCTATTAGTAATACATTGACCTTCCTCTAATGAATTCTTCAGTTACCAGTATAGAAAAACACCAAGCATGAATGAATATAGTTGTCTGCCTTGTGCAGGATGCTGAATTCTGGAGAAAATAGTACCAGCTCCCAGATCATGCCATGAGCTGTAGCCTCTACTTGTTCCTCAACACTGTTTCCTGATCCTTTTAGATTCCCCTAATCAGCTGCTTTCCTTTTCCCCTGAAGAGCTAATTCAGCCTTCTCTAAGCTCCTTAAGCACCTCCGCCTTGTAACTCGCTGTATCATTGCAGAGGACTTGAACTTCTTGACACGATGTTCATTTTTGCAAAACAAAAACACCGATGCCTGTATCTAAGTCTACTTTTTTAGTGCCCAAATCATTAGGAGTACTTTTTGTCTAAGCTTATCGGCCCTAATTTTTAGGCCAGCACTAATTCTTGCGCCTGCCCTTCACAGATGAGCTTCTTGAAGAGTTGTTACATTTGCTGTTTTTGCTTCTTCACCTTCTAGTTTTTCCCCCATCAACTTCAGCTTCCTTTGTGGAGTCCATCATTCCACTGAAATTACTCATACCAAGATTGCCAACAATCTCATTGTTAATAAATCCAACAGAATTGTTTTCAATCATCAGATTACAAAGCCTTTCTTAAGAATGTATGACACTCGTCCTGTCTCCTGAAATGCCCTCTTTCTTGGCTTTCGTGATACCAGCTAGCTTTGTATTCCTTTCACCACTGTTCAAAATTATCGTCAGGCAACTTTATTAACTCCTTGTCTTCTGGGACTCCCATAACTATTGGAATTTTCCTGAGTCGTTGGCGCTCTTCTCTCCATAGTTTATGATGCTCAAAAGATAATCCCATTCAGTTCCTTGGCCTCATTTATTCCAACCATATCTCTGGTGCTAATCTCTATGTGATTGTCAAATTCTACATTTCCAAACCCAAGTTTGTTTTCTTTCTCACTCGCTCCTCCTCCACTCTCCTTATATACATACTCCATTCACCCAGCAACACAAATCAGAAATTTAGGAATTCAGGAATAATACTTGACTATTTCTCAACTTTTCCTTCAGTTAATCACAGAGCTTTCTGAAATCACACCTAATTATGTTAGTGCCTCACTTACATCTGCACAGTGATCTATACTGTCCCTAAGGTAAATCCCTATTTCATTTATAAGACTCCTAGACCTTTCAGGAGCTGAACACCCTCTCACCAGAAATATTTTAATCATTCTTTTCTATCGAGAAAGATAAGATAATTCAAGAGAATCAAGATGCCTAAATTTGAATTCATCATGTACTATCTGTGTGACATTTATTATCTGTGTGAGGCAAGAGAATTAATTTGTCCGTGTCTTTTTCCTTTAATGTTAAAAGAAATGAATAATAGTATCCATTTGTATATGTATGAGAATCAATTCATATCTGACATGTAAAATTCTACAATGGTCCTGACAAGTAGGAACCACTCAACAAATTTTACCTATATTTATTATTATTATTACCAATAGTAGTAGTAGTATCTCATTCTAGACATTAAATTTCTTCAGGGAAGGTACTATGGTAGGCATATAAAAGATATTAATTAAATGATCATTGTATGGATAAAAAATACAAGAGCTCTTCTTTTGAAAACCAACTCATGACACTATGTAATATTTTACTACTTTAAATGCTGAAATAATTGCAAAAATAAGCACATTGCAAAGAATTTCAGTAAGTGTAAATGCTGAACTTATGGCAGAAAGAAAATACTCTGATACGTATAAAATGAGAAGGGACATTAAGACCATCTCGGGAGACTCAAGCACTTCACGTGCAAGGGCTTGAGAAGCAAATATTTTCTGAAATAATCAAAAAGAAAATGAAAAGTTACACCATAAATTTATCATACCTATGGCATAGGAGAAAGCAAGTTTTGCAAAATAAAGCTCAACCAAAGCTGACTTTCAAACTGTCTTATTTAAAACTTCTGGCAGAGACCGAAAACTCAACAACTTGGTTTATCAAAGACCGCAATCAGTATAGCAAGGCTTACAGAAGATTGGAATGAACAAGCTGTTCCACAGACTCTGAACATTATTAGAGTTCAATAGAGTCAGAGCCAGCCATACCATATGGTTGCTGAAAAATTCACTCATCAGGAAGAGCCATAAAATTGCAGTATATTTCCAGAGGTGTAAAACTTCTGCCTATTAAGGATTAAAAAACAAAAAAACAAAACAAAACAAAACTACAACAAAAAACACAGAGAACTTGCCAGGAAGGAAAGGGAAGCAAGATTAGAAGTCTTCTAAAATGCTCTTAGAGTGTTTGTGCTACATACAGCTACACAGCAGACAGTGAAATATGTCCTAGGAGCTGCAGAGATAACAGCGATGCCCAGAAATTCCAGGCTGTTTGTGAATTGTCTGTAGATATTACTGACTCAATACTCACCCACTACTGACAGATGCCCTTCCAATGGCCTTTTCACCCACTACGTGTCCTGATTCAACTACTGCCATGCATTTCCTTCTATTCCACAGACTTTTTGGAATAAAACAAGTATTATGTTTTTCAAATAAAACCACAACATTTAGGTATCAAAATATATTTCTGAATAAAAATAAAATTGACTCTCAGTCACTGGTGAGAAATTCAGTCTCTCATATTACAGATCCTCAGGTCCCCCAAATTGTATAAAATCCAGAATATTTAAAGAGGGCCTCCTGTTTTTTTGGATTTCATTTTCTATTTGTCTGTGCATATCAATCAAGTGGGACTGGTCTCCTGAGGGTGGGAGGCACCACTGGTTTGTCACCAGGCTGAGGAGAGAGCATTTTGCCTAAATTCACAGCTTCAAAGTCCACCATCTGTTCTCCTAAGGATGTCCTGAAGCTCATATCTTCTGACGCCTTGCTACCGCCTCCAAAGTAGCAAGAATCATGCATTGTAACTGATCAAAATGCAACTTTATTTTTGTTTCCTGCAGCCCCATTAAGTCTTATTCAGTGGTAGAATTCTTCCCTATTCGTGAATGAAAACTTGGATGAAATCAAGTCCCTTTATTTTGTGCTCATTCTTTATGTAATTGGTCACTTTGTCACAAACACTGTCTTATTTCAGTTATCAGCATGTCCAAACCAAGATTCTAATTAACCTCCTAACTTGATGAAGCAAAAATCTCTTCTCTAGCCTAGATCAGCCTTAGGCTAGAGCCTGCAAAAGGGATCGCAAGACCGAGTCAGATATTGTAAGTCAGCTGTACTCCTGGCCTTGGCCCGTGGTTAAACTAGACTTTCTCTTGTGATGCACTTTCAGTCACTTCAGGGACCCTCACCTGTCGAAACCTCTATTCTACAGCCCCATGCCAATGTCTATTCCGAGCAGATACTTTGTATTCTTCTTCAGCATCCTGTGACACACCCTGTGATACCCGCTGTGATACACCGTATCAAGTCTCTCTCAGCTGAGGTCTCCTCAGTCTTCTAATCACCATTCTTGGCATGATCTTAGGTGACCTCATCCCAGCTCACATGGCCCATTCTGATCTGCAGAACATACTCTCCCATGCTTTGCCCTGAGAAACTCCACAGTGCTGCAGCATTCTGCTGGCTTGTCACGAAGCAATTAGTTGGCACTTCTTCTGCCCACTAGTGCTTTCGATGTGACCCCCCCAACTGCAGAGACACACATATTTTAGCTCTCCAAGTCTTCTTGTGAAAGTCGTCCTCACCAGGCTTTAGGAAGTGGTACAGAGCCACGTGACTTTGGTGGAGGGTGCCCAGGTTGGTTACAGAGCTCACAGCACCATCTTCTGCACAGGTATTATTCTCAGAAATCTCTTGAATAACATCATCTGCTGAGAGTTCTTGGAGTGGCGACACTGGAACTCAGATATTTTATGAATATACATTGCATATAAAGATGTGTCTTATGTCCATCCTGCTACCTCAGTCTCTCTTACTTGAACATATTTGAAACTGAGTCAACATGAGTCTCATTCCAGCATCCTGTCATGGTAGCATGACCTGCTAACACCGTAGCATCTTCAGTTGGGGGCACATTCTCAGACTTTATACTCTTGCTGCTCTGTTTTCCTTCTTGTTGCTTTCTCAAAAAATACACACGATTTCTCCTCAATTTCAATTGGGTTTTAAATCCTCTGTTCTTATAGTGGAGTGGGTAAGTAAGATGCAAAGACCAGTCTTACCTTTTTCTCATCAACTGATCCCACTTTAAGAATAATAAAAATGAAAGCAAGAGTTTCACGTAACTACACAGATCAGTAACTACTGAGAAATAATACGTATTTATTATATAATTTCCCAATAGTAAAGGATAAAAGTATACACTTTAAAATTTTGCTAGCCAAATATCCAATGCACTTGAAAGCTCTGATAGTCTTTGCAATGAATGAGACATCTTTAGTGCTGTTGAAACATTCCTTGGATATACCATGAGCGTTCCAAAGGAAATTTAAAACTTTTATGGAGGGCAGGTATAACAAAACCAGTAATCACAATCAACAACCTGTGGTTATTCCCACAGATACTGTGACAGGTGAGAGCTAATATCATTCATCTCTAAGTTTCCTTTCCTCTTCTTTCTCTAGTTTTTGTCAAATGATGAGTGTACCTGGACCTCAGTTGTGTGCAGAAGTATAAATAATGCAATGAATAATCTCAAAAGAGGAGCCATTTATTTTTCAGCTAACAAAAGAGAAAGACAAGCACCAACCTGAAATACTTGCCTGGGATCCCAGAGCTGAAGCTCGATACCTGCATCTTAATAGAAGTTTGAAATTACACCAAGTATTGGAATAGAGAAGTATGTAAAAAATGACAGTGATGTCAATTATTTGAGACATCAGGTAAAATATCAAGTAAAATCTCATGTGGATAAGGAACTTGACTATAGATGAGGGTATTGCTTTGCTGTCTACACATAAATTATTGCAAGGGAAGGGCAAGAAATATTTAAGCTGCCAAATGAATAACTAACAATGCCACTTATCTCCCTCAAATACAATGAATATTCATTTAGTTCAATTCAAAATTATTTTTCTTAAGCCTCATTGTTTTAGTTGGTCATAGAATTTCCGTGTGTGTGTGTACGCGCGTAAATGGAGTGAGACTTAGCTCATTAATGGTACGGAAGTAATTCAGTTGATGAATGAAACTGGCAGTGTGGGAGAAGAGTGGTTCATTGTAAATGCTATACAAGGTATGATATATTACCTGTGATCAGAAAATAAGGAAGGGAGTGATGGTGTTCCTATTCTCTACAACAACAGGAGTGTGTTTGGGGTGTGCTGAATGACACATTTTTAAATGTATTGGGATGAACAATAACTCACTTAACAATGTGCAGTTAAGAAGAGAAACATGACACCGGTTAACATTTTAAAAATGACAGAAAGAGCTGATAATGTTTTCTCTGGAGAACAATATTCAGTTGGACATGTAAGCTGAGGGATGTGAGTACTATCTTCACATGTTTGAAACTACCATGTAGAACAAGAGATAGATATTTCTTTAGATGCAAGAGGAAAATGAGCAAAAGGTGAAGGGAGATCATGTTTGGATCAAAGGTAAGATGGGATATCTCAGAAGGAAGGAGGTTCTCTGCCATCTGAAGTGTTTCGATAGTAGATGTTAATCATATCTGAGATAGAATCTCACTTGGCTCATGTTTCTGGACTCATGAATCCCGGTCCATCACCTACTAACACATTAGACTCATATGGAACATATTCAAATAGGTTAAAGAGGCAAATGTATAAGAATACCCCTTGGCTCCCTATCCCAATTAGGGACCCCATATTGACTCCTACTGTTGAGCCTGGGGCTGAGTAGAGGTGATAGCCAAATCACAGAATTCTTTTGTGTCTTAGACCTTTCAAAGTGGATAGCTCCCTCCGCTAGGCTCTGAATCAGTTCTAAAGAATCCTCTATTTCTTTGTTCAATTAACCCATACCCTCCTTTTTTGTTTTCAGTCATGAAACTATTTTTCATGGATTTCATAACTTAAAAATTCATGTGACACATTGACAGACCAAAAAAGCACTTTCCCTTTTCAACATCTGTACTATTGTGATTTATGACCTCTTTTTATTTAGTTTGCTGTCCTACATTTTTTAAGCAGTAGGTAGAAGAATGAGAATCAGTTCTTTGAACTGTATTGTATATAAATATCTGAGCTGAAGTACAATAACGGGTCTGTTGTGCATCACAAAGTAGAACCAGTAAGATAAATAATGTAGCCACATAAAAAATATCTTTTTATTATAAACACCTCTGATTTTACCTAAACATGGCCAAGTACAGAGTAGCCATATCATCTTGGTGTTGTGCATAGCAACTGTGAAGCATATAAACTTGTATGGGTGTTTGTTTTCAATATTTTCTAATCATTAAATGGAGGTTAGCATTAGTTCATCTTTAAATTCAGAGCATTACTCTATACATATGGAGCTTTAACATTTTTTCCCATATGGTGTCATATTTATTTCTACAAAGGAAAAGTGATGACAGAATTTTTTTTTAAAAAAAGTTCCAAAAAATATGTATTAAAACAGCAGTAGATTTCCCATTAAGCAAAGAATTCCATACCTCATTTTTCAGCCAGTTGAAGGAGCGCCGAGAATGTACTGGCTTTGGAAAAGATACATCTTTCCAACCAGTCTTCAGAAAAGTTCAATAAGAATAATTTCCATTCAGGAATTCCATCTTTCATATGCCAGGTGTCAGGACTGTCAAATCTTTGGACTGTTTAGTCTTATCAAACCTAATAAAACAATCATACATAACCACTAGGAAACATTTTGTTGTTCTTTTCTTCACAGCATCACTTTTAAGTTCAACTTGGTTTACTAAAAATCAGTTTTGCATTCTTGAACATCTTGTTCAGATTTCTAAAGAAAATTTTCTTGAAAGTATGTCAGTATAAGGAGTTATTCAAATATACACATAATACAAGAGCGATATTCAGATGCTTATATATTGAATGTAAACTATGAGACATAAAGTTTAAATGGTATTCTTTCTGAGGAAAAGAAATCAGTGGTTGAAACCTTTTAGCCTTATCTTACTGACAGTTCATGGGGAGTCGGATGATGCTGGCTGGATATTTCTTTGTGCCAAACATTTGAAATTCAGTAGAGAAAAGGGGTGTGCAGATGGCCTCCTTGCACCATGATTCAGTTTTGTGATATGATGGTTTCCCTTGTAGAGCTTTGAGTTGAAGGGGTCCTTGTTTTCCTTAGTTCCCATAACGTGTAGTTCTACAAAAGGAATGGGGTGGAAAGAATTTCTCACAGCAAATATTTTAAGTGTCACCTACAATTGATATTGTTAAAACCAATTCCTTGGCTTAATAACATTAAGGTCTCTTAATTTCTTCATCAGTATATTGGTGAATAAGAGGGAAATTTATTTTCAGAGGGGGCTGATGCGATTGCTAACTGTTGCTCTGGCACAGGATGAAGCATGATATAGACTGCATTTTTATAATCCTCTGTGGTTTAAATTTCTCTGGATTTATGAGAGAATAATAAACAATAAATGCTGGAGAGGGTGTGGAGAAAAGGGAACCCTCTTGCATTGTTGGTGGGAATGTAAATTGATACAGCCACTATGGAGAACAGTACGGAGGTTCCTCAAAAAACTAAAAATAGAATTACCATATGACCCAGCAATCCCACTACTGGGCATATTCCCTGAGAAAACCATAATTCAAAAAGAGTCATGTACCACAATGTTCATTGTGGCTCTATTTACAATAGCCAGGTCATGGAAGCAACCTAAGTGTCCATCGACAGATGAGTGGATAAAGAAGAAGTGGCACATATATACAATGGAATATTACTCAGCCATAAAAAGAAACGAAACTGAGTTATTTGTAGTGAGGTGGATGGACTTAGAGTCTGTCAAACAGAGTGAAGTAAGTCAGAAAGAGAAAAACAAATACCATATGCTAACACGTATATATGGAATCTAAAAAAAGAAAAAAAAGGTTCTGAAGAACCTAGGGGAAGGACAGGAATAAAGATGCAGATGTAGAGAATGGACTTGAGGACACGGGAAGGGGGAAGGGTAAGCTGGGATGAAGTGAGAGAGTGGCATGGATTCACTTTGTTATACAGCGGCAACTAACACAACAATGTAAAGCAATTATACTCCAATAAAGATGTTAAAAATACATATATATAAATCACTCCTTTGCAGACCTGTTCTGGAATGGTTGAGGATGATCCTAGTGCATTTAAAAAGGAGATAGAAACTTTATTGACCAACTGTCAGATAATGGGCCAGGTGCTTTTAGGTATATTGTCTCCTCTTACAGTCTCAGTTGTCCCTGAGGTTGTCAACCAGTCCTGCCATTAGTTAAGAGGAACTCTAAGCCATGACTTGTTTTCAAATCACTGGGGCCACTAGATCTTTTTTGACTGTAAATTATACTTCTAAATTCAAGGATTCTGTGTTAGGTTTAAACCCAAGTCCTTGACCTTTGTATCAGTTTTAGTACAGGAGTGTTTGGTTTATTCTTTCAATATTGGCCTGATACTTGAGTTCATCCAAGAATACTTGGTTCTGTTTGCTTTAACCATGCTTCTCCAGAGACTTGAGTTCAGTCCTAATAGTTGCCACTGGGTCCTGATGACCAGTGGCATCTGACTTCCAGAATATCCAGTCATCAAACCGTTGTGGCCTCTATGATAACCATTACTTTGGAATTACCACTAGTAACTAGTGGGATAGAAATATTCATAAGCCTGTATATTCTCATAGCAGGGCAATGCATTTGAATATCAGCTATCATATGTGCCACTTAAAAAAAAAATGTTGAAAATCATCAGTTGTGGGAATTTTGAAGGTACCGTCAAAGTACAGTTTGTCGTTTTGTCCCCTGAGTGCATAAAATCTTCAAAGCCAGAGAGCCCTTTTCATCATTGTATTCCTTGCAACTAAAATGGGGCCTGGCCCCAGATACCTGTGTCCTATCTTGAAAAAGCAGGTCTAGTTGCTACATTCTAATCCTTTCCAGTCTATTTCCAGAGTTTGATTCTAGTATCTGATAGCTTCTTTTTTTAGAACCTTAGGAGCTTAATTTTTTAAAAAAATGTTTAAATGAGATTAGCAGTTGCAGAAGTTGGTGGCAGAGCAGAGCAAACGGTAAAGAAATTGAAGTGAAAGGGAGAAGAAAGAAGGTATACCTCTTATTACCTCCAGAAAATATCATAGGTGATTTTGTGATTGGTCATAGAACCATATTTGACAGATAACATTTAGTTTAAAAAGAAAAGCTTAGTTTAAAAAATGGGTATTTTAGGGGGAAAGTCATATAATTGACCTATATCGTCTTCTTGAAGAATACTTAATATACTTGTAGAATACTTAATATACTTAAATTACAGTTTTTTTCCACATCAGTTCCCATGGCAATCGATGTTCCCATACCTGACACTATGTGGTCATATCCACGTTTAGGCATCAAATCTAGAATTTTCTCCCCAGTGGTCAAGAAAGCAAGGAAATGAGGATGACACAATACAGATTATGTATTCTTGGTTCTTGTCTAATCACTATTTAAAGTAAAATTTGTATGTTTATAAATTAATAAAATTTACAAATTTGGTACATCTAATCTTCTTAGTAGGAAATGTTTAAGCAAAAACAAACCATTAATCATAATTATGAAATAAGATATGAAGTGAATATTAACAAAATGTGAAGGTAAATCTCTATACTGCTAAAGAAGTACAATTGGAGCACAGAAATATGATTTATCCAAGAGAACAAATAATTTAAGAAATGCAGGAGAAATAATTTGTTAGGCAAGAGAAATGGTTCATATTTTTTAGAGACTGTGTATAGTCTGCTTTGGTAAAGAATAGCATGTCCTCTCAAACATTAAGTTAAATGATCATGTAGCAGGTGCAAAAGAAAATATTTTGGAAATATGCCAAAATTTCATAAATTAATATATGCAAGCTCCATAAAAGAATTTCTAAGTGATAATTGTTACACGGTGGCATATAAACATTCTTGTAGCTTCTAGAACTCAGCAGTATATTACCTTTCTTGAAGAAATATTCTTGAATCTCAATGATGATTTACTGGGGTTTGTAAGAATATTAAAAGTAAAAACCAATAATTACAGTGATTGTAAAACTATATATAGAGAGAGAAACCATTTTTCAGAAAATGTACAGAAGTAATTAATATGGGGTTGAAAAAACATTTCTCCAGAAGATAGTAAGAAGCGGTTAATACCAACAAACTTCTTAGCAACATGTTTTCATGGAATCTCAGTCACATCTATATTCTTATCTCTTGTCTAAAATCTCCAGCATTTCACTGAATAATTTTCAGACATTGAAAAGCTGACTCTGTGAGAGCGTACGTGTGAAATACCTTCTAAAGTGGGTGCCTTTAACATGATTTCTTTGTATGTTTATTTTACCCATATTTTTACTCTTCTATTTTTTTTTAACGTATTTTCCTTCAAACTTTGACCTGCATATCCTGAGGGTAGATACCGCTACTTCCTGACACTTCCAAGTACAAAACTCTCTCACTCCGTATGTCTCATGGGGATCATGGTTTCTTGTCATGAGAAGGGTGCTGTGAGAGTCAATCTACTGCCACTCAATGTAACATCTTTCTAATCCCGGGCTATGGTCAGAGGTCCAGGTGGCATATAATACTGTCACACACATAGCACAGTGGAGCACAAAGGATGAATATTCATATTTAAATGCTTACAAGGATATCCATGATGACACAGTTGTTAGTAGAATTTGTGAGAAACAAGATTTTTTAAAAATCTCAGCTGACATATCTTCAGGAGATTATTTGCCATGTGTAATTTTAAAATAGATTTATGCTTTAAAAATACAGTGTTGAAGGAAATATCATAATTATAACTCATGAAAAATCAGACCACGAATAGTGACCAGAAAATATTTTCAGCAAGTTGAAAACTACATTAATTGTTCATAAGAGTATCAGTTTGATCATCTTTTCAGACTTAGTATTGAATTATTTTCATGTTTGAAATTATTTTTCTATTTTATTTCTAAATTTCTCATGCCATCCATGAAAAATCATACTTAAAGATTCAGAAACATTTCATAAATATATTTATTTATATATTATATAAATATAATATACATTTGTATATGTCTGTATGTGTGTATATATCTGTATACACACACACACACACACACACACACACTTTGGAGAATAGAATATTTATCTGTGTTTCTCTGTTCTGCCTTGACTTAATTCAAAGCCTGTGTTTTGAATAAGATTATAAGTGGTTTATTGGTTAAAATTTAATGAAATCCTCTCCGTTTTTTGCATGTACATTCTCCTTAAAGATGCTCATTTTTTAGCTACCTCCTCTACTACAAATTATCATTCCAGATGGCATTCCATTGTTTAAAAATTGATGCCACTTGCCTTCTTTTAGGAAAAGATTGTATTTAATAGGAAGTCTGGGCAGTGTTTTTCTACAGAAAGGCAGAGAGGGTGTAGCTTGAGGAACAATATTAGGCTTTGCAATTGAATTGTTCTTCTGTGAATTACTTCCTAAAAACTGATGTAAGCAAATAACTCTTCCATGTCTCTAAGAACTGTTTTACAATAGGAAGTATCTCAACAATTTGCTGAAAATATTTTCATCCCTTCACTCAGGAAGTGAAGATCAAAAGTGATTTATTATTTCTTTTTCCTTAAAGAAACACATCATAGGTGCCATGTGTCATAGAACACACACCTTAGCTGTGGGTGTGTACCCGTGTTGAGAAACACTAGTACACTCTTGAAAAGAAACATCTCCCTTCCCCCGCCCCCGCCGACAATATGCTTTTAAATAAATTAAATGTAAAGATCACTGGGAGTAGGAAGAGACTTTTATATACTATGGTCATCTCAGTGCCTAGCTCAGGGTCTGACACAGATGCTTGATAAATACTGACCAGGTGAATGAAAGAAAGCTGTTGATAGTCTCAGCTGCTGAGCGGCAATCTCTGAGTGAACTAAAGGACGCTGGGCTCTCTCCTCACTCACTATATTAGCCCCATACCTAAGATAGGCCTCAAGGATATCTCAGTATCAGTTTACCCTTTCAGGTGATAAGAACTGTCTATATTATGTTTGGGAAACACCAACTATGGAGATAAAGGCTATATAGAAAATTGGGAGGAAAAGAAAAAAATCACACAAGACTGAGCCAGGTAGGGACCAGATTATCACTAGCCTGTTGTTAGGTGGAGGAGATGGTCTAGGTGTCTGGATCTCTCTCAGGGTCTATATTCTATCATTCTGTGACCACTTTGCCCACAATATACACTAAGTTTGCTTATATACATGGATGTTCTTGTACTAACAATAAACAAACCTAGATTAGATATCTTAGGAACTCCATAAAGTCACTCAGGAATGTAGAACCTAGAGGGTCCTAGCATCTTCCCTAGTTCTGTTTTTGACACTTCTCTCCATGTAGAGTAACTTTTATTTCAAGTTGAGTTTCACACTCCCTTTGTAACTTTTTCATCGGTTGAGATTCTGCAGGATGTGAATTTTAAGTCCTGTAATAACTATTTTTTAAGGAATGAATTTTAAGGTTATAGTATAGTAGTTAAATTCTGGTTCATCAGTAATCATTTCCCTTTTTTCGTTTTCTTTGGATTTTTCAACTGGCACCCACTGTGCCCTAGACTCACAAAGTCATACTGCTCTTTCTCTTCTAACGTTCCAGTTAATAATGTTGATCTAGGGAATTCCCTGGTGGCACGGTGGTTGAGAATCTGCCTGCCAATGCAGGGGACACGGGTTCGAGCCCTGGTCCGGGAAGATCCCACATGCAGCAGAGCACCTGAGCCTGTGTGCCACAACTACTGAGCCTGTGCTATAGAGCTCGTAAGCCACAAGTACTGAGCCCACGTGCTGCAACTACTGAAGCCCACGTGCCTAGAGCCCGTGCTCCACAACACGAGAAGCCACTGCAATGAGAAGCCCGTGCACCGCAACAAAGAGTAGCCCCCGCTCGCCGCAACTAAGAGAAAGCCTGCACGTAGCAACAAAGACCCAACACAGCCAAAAATAAATAAATAAAATAAACAAATTTATTTTAAAAAATAATAATAATGTTGATCTAAATATCCCAGTAAACTTTATTTTTAGTGAAAATAAGAATGACAAGTTCCAAATTTTTAAATTTTATATATGCTACATACTAAACTTTTATGGTTACAGTAACTTACATAAGGGCATGCCATCTAAGAATTCTGAGCACTTCACTCATTTACCACATTTCTTATACTGAGAAAAGACAAGTGACTGCTTCTCCCAGACCCTTGGTGATGAACCTGGAGCAGTTCAAGTGTCACTTCCACTACAGGTTATTCTACTCACTTTCACTCTGCTGGGGCCTTTTGTAGTGAAGAAACATTGTTTCTACCAGCCCAGCATCCCATTCTCCTTCTTCTAATATAAATACCCTGATTTTTCCTAGGGAGCCACCCCTCCCTGAGTCTCAACTACATGGTTAGAATGTGCCTGGCATTGCTACTAGATTCAGGACTGGGCTTGTAACCCGAGTTTGTCAGATCATTTACATGACATTGACACAGCAGCTTGTTCAAGGATAGGTGTGTCACTCAATCCAGTCTAATAAAACTCAAATCTAGAACTTTATTTGGAACTATTAGGAAAGAGAAACTTTTACTGGATTTAAAGGTGACACAGATATTTTCGGCACCGTAATGTGGAAGAGTCCTTGGGAAAGAGGATAGTATGGAGGGATAAAAAGTGATACAGAGACTAGTTATGACATTATTTAAGACATGGATTCAGCTACACCAAAGCCACGAGTCTCTGCAGTCTACAGTTATATGAGGCAACAAATACCCTTTGTCTTTAACAAGTTTTTGGGGAGAGTGGGGTGGTATGGTAGTCAGAAGATAATAGAGAGGTAAATTGTCACTTGTAACTGATTGCATCTTAGTAGCTAGTTTTATCTTTCATTTCTGGAATTTAATGGTAACTTTAAGTCAAATTCCTTCATTCATATGCAGAATAATAAAAACTCACCTAAATTTCAAACCTTATATCAAATCATCTGGAAATGGATCATGGACCTAAATATAAAAAGTAAATCTAAAAAAAAAAAAAAAAAGCTATAAAATTTCTAGATGAAAGCATAGAAGAAAACATGTATGAACTTGGGTCAGACAAAGAGGTTTGTGACTCAAGTTTGATGATTCAGACACCAAAACACAATGCATGAAAGTAAAAATGGATAAATTGAACTTCATTAAAATTAAAATTTCTCCCTGCAAAATAACCAGTTAAAGAAAGGAAGGACAAAATACAGTGGGGGGAAAAAACCTGTGCAAAGTATATATGTGATAAAGCTATCATATCAAAAAAATTTTTTTAACTCTAAATATTCAACAATTAATAAAAAGCGAATAGCCCAATTTTTTAAATAGGCAAAAGATTTGAACAAACATTTCACAAAAGAAAATGTAAGAAGGGCTAATAAGCATATGAAAAGATGTTCAAGATCATTAATCTTTAGGGAAATGCCAATTAAAACCACAATGAGAGACATCATAACACATCAATTAGAATGTGTAAAATCCGACAACTAGCAATACCAAATAGTGGTGAGCTTGCTGAGCAGCTGAAACTCACATACATTGCTGGTAGGATTAAAATATGTCTCAGCCATTTCCAAACTGGAAAAGAATTTGGCAGTTTTTAAATAAAATTTAACATACACCTATTGTATGACCAAGCAATCCTACTCCTAGATATCTACCTAGAATAAATAAAAAGGTATATTCACACAAAGACATGAGTATTAATATCAGCTTTGTCCATTATTGCTAAGAATTGGAAACAGCTACATGACCTTTAACTGCTGAAGGTATAAACAAACTTCAGTATGCATATACCTGCAATGAAGTATTAGCCATAAAAAGAAGCAAACTATTGAACCACACAACAACATGGATGAATCTTAAATATATTTTGCTAAGTGAAAGAAGCCAGTCCTCAAAGGCCACATATTATATGATTTCTTTTACATGGCAATGGAAAAGGTAAAACTACATGGTGAAAGACAAGTCAGTGGTTGCCAGCAGTTGGGAAATGTCTAGCTTGGGGGGAATGTTGAGTGATAGAACTGTTGTATACGGAATTGCTGTGATGAACAAATGACTCTATGCATTTGTTAAGACCCATAGAATCGTACACAATAAAAAGAAAATTTTATTAAGTGTAAATTAAAAAATAAATCAGCCAGGTAGGGGATGTTGGGGAGGAAGGAGAAGCAATATTACATATAAATCACTTAATCACATTCAAGGGGATGGGGGCAAAAGGAGCTGAAACAATGTGTTCTAGTGTGTAAATTTCTCTCAGGGGTATGGATTAGAAGTCTAAAACTATTCTATTTGTATACTAGGGCTGAACAAATAAGTGAGTAGACATAGATAATAAGATCCAGTCTCATGCTAGAAGAGAGAGAAGTTGTAATAAGGAAAGGGGAAAGGTGAGAATGAATCCTGCAGTGCTGGATTAGTGTGGATGGTACCAGTATTGACTCATTAAAAAAATATAGGTCTATACACACAGGTAAATAGAAAAATAGCTATGGATACGTGTGCATGCATGAGTTCACACACATATTTCTTAGCTTTATCCACTGAATGGGGCTAGCATCAGTGACATCCTATTCGCAAATTAACACACCTCATGCCCAGATATCGGTTTCTTTTTTTTAATTTATTAATTAACTAATTAATTTATTTATTTGGCTATGTTGGGTCTTAGTTGCGGCATGCGGGATCTTCGTTGGGGGCTTCTCTCTAGTTGCAGTGTGTGGGCTTCTCTAGTCATGGCATGCGAGCTCCAGAGTGTGCAGGCTCAGTGGTTGGAGCATGCAGGCTCTCTAGTTGTGATGCACGGGCTCTAGAGCGCGCGGTCTCAGTAGTTGTGGCGCATGGGCTTAGTTGCCCCGTAGCATGTGGGATCTTCCCTGACTGACCAGGGCTCGAACCCGCGTCCCCTGCATTGGAAGGCAGATTCTTAACCACTGGACCACCAGGGAAGTCCCCAGATATTGGTTTCTAAATGCTACTCTCTAATAAAGGAACCAGGGCTCCTGGGAGAATGGTTTTCTCAAGGTGTGAGGCAGGAAAATATGAGATGAGCCTGGAATATTATGTAGTGCCAGAAGTAAAGGAGTGTGGAGAAAAAAAGAAAATGAAGGAGGTAGGCATATGGAAGGGCACAGGAGCCAAACTGAAGGATCTCCCAATGGGCAAAGTTTGAATAGCTTGAACAACAGAATAAGTTACTGTGGTATTTGAGATTAAAAACCCCGAAATAAAAATCTATAAGTATATAATAATGTAAATTAATTAATTAATGCATAAATTTAAATGGGAAAAATCAGTGACTCTCCTTACAGAAGAATTTCACTTAACACATTCAAAAGTACTAAGAGAAAATAGAAAACCACCGTTTGAACACTAGAGTAAAAATTATCACAGGCAAGATCCAAAGATGGATGCTAAAATGAGTTGGATAAAAGTTTAAGCTCAAACAGGATATTTGCACAGTATTTCTCTATAGTATTTAATAATTACAACAGAAAAAAAAAGTTTAGAATGAAAAATCTTAGCAGACACTTCCATGACCAAGTGGTTAAGTTTACCATCTCCAGTCATATGTACTGACTTCATGTAGCCCTTGATACAATGTATTGAGAAGGGCACAGCACTTCTGTGATAGTCTTCTCATTAATCGGCAGTGTCAATCTAATCATGAGAAAACATTAGACAAACCCAAGTTGAGGGGCTTTCTACAAATAACCAGTACTTTTCAAACGTGTCAAGGTCATAAAACACAAGTAATGACTGAAGACTGTCACACATTGGAGGAGACCACATAGGCATGACAGTTAAATGAAATGTGGAATCCTGGATTAGATCTGGAACAGAAAAATAACATTAATTTTTTAAAAATGGTAAAATTTGAATAAGGCCCGTACTTTAATACTAGTGTGTCAAGGTTAATTTCTTAGTTTTTGATAAATGTTTATAAGTATAAAATTTTCCCAGTATTAAAAGAAAACTAACTAATTGATCATTTTAACCAGCAGTAGGCTATCAGTGCTATTTATTCCATGTTGCCAATTTGAGTTTTTATTATTTAGGACATTTCCTAATTTTCCCCAGTGTGTTTTCTGTGATCATAGAGAAAGCATGGAAATACTGCAAAACATCATGTATATAATTTTTATTAGTTAAGATTGACTAAGCTGTTGTATCGAACAGACACCAAAGAATCAGTGACTTAAAAACTACAGTTCTCTATCCAAAACAGTACAGGGTGGGGCTTCGAGGGTATCGGGCAGCTTTGGTCCACAGAGTGATTCAGAGATCCAGTTTTCATTCATATTTTTTCTTCACCATCCTCTGTGGTGTCTTTCTCATATGTTACCACCATGTCCAAGTTAGAACTGATGGGAAGTAAAACGAAAAACTCAGGAAGCTCTGCCTGGTCTTAAGAAATTATCCTGGAAGTGGCACATATCACTTTCACTCACGTGAACTGGGACATCTGTAAGGATGTCTAGGAACTGAATCAACTACAATTCTACTGCTATGGAAGAAGAGAAGAAAGAGTTTGGTGGTTGGCTACCAATCTCTAAAGAGCACTTTTAGGAGATTCCCATCTGTTTTCAATAATGAGGAACTTCATATATAGAAAAGAATCTTTAAGAAATATGAATAATGTCATAACTATTAATGGTAATAGCTGACATCTGAATAGTAGGTTATACTTCAAAAATGATTTTCCTGTGAAATGTCACATTTAATTCTGCAAAACAAATATATTAATCCCAATTTACAAAGGAAGAAATTAAAGCAGAGAGAGATTAAATATTAAATAATAGTACTGCAGGAATACAGTTCTAGATTATCTGACCCAACATGGGCATTTTCTTTATAGACTGTTCATGGATACCCTCAGTTTAATTGTTAAGAATGGTTTGAAAATTTAAAAATCTCACCTCAGTATCATTCAAATTACATTGTTGGAAAATTGTATACACTGGTTTCAGGGAATTAGGAGTTTAAGAATGAGTCAAACTCTCCTTCTGAACATGACCTCACCATATTTGTTCAGTTTGTAATGACTGAATGTTTTATTTAGACCAAAGAACCACCAATTCTAGGCCCTGGTTAAAAGCCAGACCTCAAAGTCTGCTATTATTCCAAGACTACATTTCTAAATATTTTATTTCCTTAATTTGTCTCATGCACTGGTTTTGTCCCAGGCAGTTCTCGTTCACCTCCAAGTTCAAACAAGAGCCTTCAGTCTCACAGTCTCTCATCTCTCCCCCAATTTGTTTTGGCTGATTGCCTCCCACTGTGGCCACATGATTTCTCTCATTTGCACAATTGATGCCATAAGTCACGGCTGTTGACAAGGGAGTACTTGAAAGGGTAGGTTCCTCCGTAGAGAGTGTGGTTAAAGGACAGATCCCAGAATTGAGGACCTCTCCAGTCCATAACATTCCATGATCAATCTCCTCCTTGTGGAGTGATAAAATAAACATCACGCCTATACAGCACAAGATTCTAAATAAGTATGCTGGTCCTTTCCTACCCACATAAAATTGATAATAAGATTATAATGAAGCTGCCAAAAATGTTAATTCGATTTTTTTCATTAATGGAAGTTTAGGTATCTGAATGGAGGAGTTGCTATTATGTCCTCGCTCTGTGATAGACAAAGCAGACCAGAAACTTTAGGCGAAAGTCATGGTCTCACAGCTTAAGAGGCCTATTTATACCTATGTAACCGTTAGAGAGGGGAAAGGACTCAGACGTTCCAAGAGGAATAAGAAAGGTTCCTTTTAAGACTGGAGAACAATTGTCTCCAAATATTTCAAAGGCAGCCCTGTAGCAGCCCTTAATAAGGCATCATTTTGCATTAGCTAATAGGGAAAGCCCAACTTTGGTAATTATTAGAAATCATATATTAGCTCAACATGAAGAAAAATAGGTATAAACATAAGAGCTATCTGAAAAAAAAATGGGGTTATTTCTACAGTGAGCTAGTTTCTCATCCCTTGGAAGTCTTCAAGCACCAAAGCAGCAGTATCAGAGTCTGTGGTTAAGAGAATAAATGCTGAGCCACACTGCCTGGGTCTGCAAACTTGGACACAGTATACTTTAGCATCCTTGCAACATAAGTGGAATAATAATGCCATCTATTTTAAACAGATTTGTGGTAATTAGTTTATATGGAAAGTACTGAGATGGATGAATCTTTACTAATTCTAAATGCTCAATAAATGTTGTAAATATTTCATAACAGCCAGAAATGGAGAAAAATCTGATGTAAATGGAAAAGAAAAAATATATATATAGGAGATTGAAGAGCTGCATTGAAGATTATAACAGATCTGTAAACTCCCCTTAAGACTCTATATGGTCTGCTTTCCATCTTAATCTTTATTAAATTGCAAAGTATTAGAGGGCAGAGAATGTATGAAAAGAATGCCAATTTGAAGCCAGGGAAGATAGGGTAATGCACTGTTTTACAACCAAACTGTCATGGCTTATTAATGGGCTGTGAATGGGTTACAGATATGGTTACAGGAGATAACAAAATGTAAATCCATTTTATAACCATTTAAAATTTTTATCAATTGAAATTATTGTATGGAGCTATTTCAAGCATCAAAACTGATACAAAAAAAGTTATGTTCATTTAGCAAGTTTAAGTTGTTCATTAAAACTTCTGAAAACATTGAGACTTTTTATTACTGATAAATAAAATACAGAAAATATGATGTTTCTCATCAAGTCTCACGTAGACCACCCCACCCCTGAAATCACTTCCAAATGATGCCAATGTGCCGATTAAAGATTATGATTTTCCACATATTGTGACATTAAAATGTATTAGAAGTACTAGATTCCATGCTCTCTTATATACAGTGGTCCCTTGATACCTGTGGGGGATTGGTTCCAAGACCCTCCCCACAGATATCAAAATACAAGAATGCTCAAGTCCTTTATATAAAATGGCATAGTATTTGCATATAACCTATGCACATCCTCCTGTATACTTTAAATTATCTCGAGATTATTTATAATACCTAAAACAAAGTAAATAGTATGTACATAGTTGTAAATACAATGTAAATGCTATGTAGATAGTTGAGAGTACACAGGAAATTCAAGTTTTGCCTTTTGCAACTTTGTAGAGGTTTTTTTTCTTTTTAAACATTTTCCATCTGTAGTTGGTTGAATCAATGGATGTGGAACTTGTTGATACAGAGGGCCGACTGTAATCTTTTTTAATTATTTATATCTTTTACCAAATGCCAATATAAAAATTGCAATAAAACCAACTTAATCTGGTCATAATGTAAGTTTTTGTTTTTGATTTGAATTTTATTTTAATTTATTTTTTTTATACAGCAGGTTCTTATTAGTTATCTATTTTATACAAATTAGTGTATATATGTCAATCCTAATCTCCCAATTCATCCCACACACCCCCAGTTCCCCCCCCACTGGTGTCCATATGTTTGTTCTCTACATCTGTATCTCTGTTTCTGCCTTGCAAATGGGTTCATCTGTACCATTTTTCTAGATTCCACGTATCTGTGTTAATATATGATATTTCTTTTTCTCCTTCTAACTTACTTCACTCTGTATGACAGTCTCTAGGTCCATCCACGTCTCTACAAATGACCCAATATCGTTACTTTTTATGTCTGAGTAATATTCCGTTGTATATATATTACCACATCTTCTTTATCCATTCCTCTGTCGATGGGCATTTAGGTTGCTTCCATGACCTGGCTATTGTAAATAATGCTGCAATGAACATTGGGGTGCATGTGTCTTTTTGAATTATGGTTTTCTCTAGGTATATGCCCAGGAGTGGGATTACTGGGTCATATGGTAGTTCCATTTTTAGTTTTTTAAGGAACCTCCATACTGTTCTTCATAGTGGCTGTATCAATTTACATTCCCACCAGCAGTGCAAGAGGGTTCCCTTTTCTCCACACACTCTCCAGCATTTGTTGTTTGTAGATTTTCTGATGATGCCCATTCTAACTGGTGTGAGGTGATACCTCATTAGAGTTTTGATTTGCATTTCTCTAATAATTAGTGATGTTGAGCAGCTTTTCATGTGCCTCATGGCCATCTATATGTCTTCTTTGTCTATTTAGGTCTTCTGCCCATTTTTTGATTGGGTTGTTTATTTTTTTAATATTGAGCTGCATGAGCCGTTTATATATTTTGGAGATTAATCTTTTGTCTGTTGATTCATCTGCAAATATTTTTTCCCATTCTGAGGGTTTTCTTTTCATCTTGTTTATAGTTTCCTTTGCTATGAAAAAGCTTTGAAGTTTCATTAGGTCCCATTTGTTTATTTTTGTTTTTATTTCCATTACTCTAGGAGATGGATCAAAAAAGATCTTGCTGTGATTTATGTCAAAGAGTGTTCTTCCTATGTTTTCCTCTAAGAGTTTTATAGTGTCCAGTCTTACATTTAGGTCTGTAATCCATTTTGAGTTTATTTTTGTGTATGGTGTTAGGGAGTATTCTAATCTCATTCTTTTACATGTAGCTGTCCAGTTTTCCCAGCACCACTTATTGAAGAGACTGTCTTTTCTCCATTGTATATCTTTGCCTCCTTTGTCATAGATAAGTTGACCACAGGTGCGTGGGTTTATCTCTGGGCTTTCTATCTTGTTCCATTGATCTATGTTTCTATTTTTGTGCCAGTACCATATTGTCTTGATTACTGTAGCTTTGTAGTATAGTCTGAAGTCAGGGAGTCTGATTCCTCCAGCTCCGTTTTTTTCCCTCAAGACTGCTTTGGCTATTCGGGGTCTTTCGTGTCTCCATACAAATTTTAAGATGATTTATTCTAGCTCCGTAAAAAATGCCATTGGTAATTTGATAGGGATTGCATTGAATCTGTAGATTGCTTTGGGTAGTATAGTCATTTTCACAATGTTGATTCTTCCAATTCAAGAACATGGTATATCTCTCCATCTGTTTGTATCATCTTTAATTTCTTTCATCAGTGTCTTATAGTTTTCTGCATACAGGTCTTTTGTCTCCTTAGGTAGGTTTATTCCTAGGTATTTAATTCTTTTTGTCGCAATGGTAAATGGGAGTGTTTCCTTAATTTTTCTTTCAGATTTTTCATCATTAGTGTATAGGAATGCAAGAGATTTCTGTGCATTAATTTTGTATCCTGCAAGTTTACTGAATTCATTGATGAGCTTTAGTAGTTTTCTGGTAGCATCTTCAGGATTTTCTATGTATAGTATCATGTCATCTGCAAACAGTGACAGTTTTACTTCTTTTTCAATTTGGATTCCTTTTATTTCATTTTCTTCTCTGATTGCCATGGCTAGGATTTCCAAAACTTTGTCGAATAATAGTGGCAAGAGTGGACATCCTTGTCTTTTTCCTGATCTTAGAGGAAATGCTTTCAGTTTTTCACCATTGAGAATGATGTTTGTTGTGGGTTTGTCGTATATGGCCTTTATTATGTTGAGGTAGGTTCTCTCATGCCCACCCTCTGGAGAGTTTTTATCATAAAGCAGTGTTGAATTTTGTCAAAAGCTCTTTCTGCATCTACTGAGATGATCATATGGTTTTTATTTTTCAATTTGTTAATATGGTGTATCACATTGATTGGTGTATATTGAAGAATCCTTGCATCCCTGGGATAAATCCCACTTGATCATGGTGTATAACCTTTTATTGTGTTGTTGGATTCTGTTTCCTAGTATTTTGTTGAGGATTTTTGCAACTATATTCATCAGTGATATTGGTCTGTAATTTTCTTTTTTGTAGTATCTTTGTCTGGTTTTGGTATCAGGGTGATGGTGGCCTCCTAGAATGATTCTGGGAGTGTTCCTTCCTCTGCAATTTTTTGGAAGAGTTTGAGAAGGATAGATATTAGCTCTTCTCTAAATGTTTGGTAGAATTCAGCTGTGAAGCCATTTGTTCCTGGACTTTTGTTTGTTGGAAGATTTTTTTTTTTTAAACATCTTTATTGGAGTATAGTTGCTTTACAATGGTGTGTTAGTTTCTGCTTTATAACAAAGTGAATCAGTTATACATATACATATGTTCCCATATCTCTTCCCTCTTGCGTCTCCCTCCCTCCCACCCTCCCTACCCCACCCCTCTAGGTGGTCATAAAGCACCGAGCTGATCTCCCTGTGCTATGCGGCTGCTTCCCACTAGCTAGCTATTTTACATTTGGTAGTGTATATATGTCCATGCCACTCTCTCACCCTGTCACATCTTACCCCTCCCCCTCCCCATATCCTCAAGTCCATTCTCTAGTAGGTCTGTGTCTTTATTCCCGTCTTGCCACTAGGTTCTTCATGACCTTTTTTTTCCCCCTTAGATTCCATATATATGTGTTAGCATACTGTATTTGTTTTTCTCTTTCTGACTTACTTCACTCTGTATGGCAGACTCTAGGTCCATCCACCTCACTACAAATAACTCAATTTCGTTTCTTTTTATTGCTGAGTAATATTCCACTGTATATATGTGCCACATCTTCTTTATCCATTCATCCAATGATGGACACTTAGGTTGCTTCCATGTCCTGGCTATTGTAAATAGAGCTTCAGTGAACATTTTGGTACATGACTCTTTTTGAATTATGGTTTTCTCAGGGTATATGCCCAGTAGTGGGATTGCTGGGTCGTATGCTAGTTCTATTTTTAGTTTTTTTAGGAACCTCCATACTGTTCTCCATAGTGGCTGTATCAATTTGCATTCCCACCAACAGTGCAAGAGTGTTCCCTTTTCTCCACACCCTCTCCAGCATTTATTGTTTCTAGATTTTTTGATGATGGCCATTCTGACTGGTGTGAGATGATACGTCATTGTAGTTTTGATTTGCATTTCTCTAATGATTAATGATGTTGAGCATTCTTTCATGTGTCTGTATATCTTCCTTGGAGAAATGTCTATTTAGGTCTTCTGCCCATTTTTGGATTGGGTTGTTTGTTTTTTTGTTATTGAGCTGCATGAGCTGCTTGTAAATCTTGGAGATTAATCCTTTGTCAGTTGCTTCATTTGCAAATATTTTGTCCCATTCTGAGGGTTGTTTTTTGGTCTTGTTTATGGTTTCCTTTGCTGTGCAAAAGCTTTTAAGTTTCATTAGGTCCCATTTGTTTATTTGTGTTTTTATTTCCATTTCTCTAGGAGCTGGGTCAAAAAGGATCTTGCTGTGATTTATGTCATAGAGTGTTCTGTCTATGTTTTCCTCTAAGAGTTTGATAGTGTCTGGCCTTACACTTAGGTCTTTAATCCATTTTGAGTTTATTTTTGTGTATGGTGTCAGGGAGTGTTCTAATTTCATACTTTTACATGTACCTGTCCAGTTTTCCCAGCACCACTTATTGAAGAGGCTGTCTTTTCTCCACTGTGTATGCTTGCCTCCTTTATCAAAGATAAGGTGACCATATGTGCGTGGGTTTATCTCTTGGCTTTCTATCCTGTTCCATTGATCTATGTTTCTGTTTTTGTGCCAGTACCAAACTGTCTTGATTACTGTAGCTTTGTAATATAGTTAGAAGTCAGGGAGCCTGATTCCTCCAGCTCCATTTTTCGTTCTCAAGGTAGCTTTGGCTATTCGGGGTCTTTTGTGTTTCCATACAAATTGTGAAATTTTTTGTTCTAGTTCTGTGAAAAATGCCAGTGGTAGTTTGATAGGGATTCCATTGAATCTGTAGATTGCTTTGGGTAGTAGAGTCATTTTCACAATGTTGATTCTTCCAATCCAAGAACATGGTATATCTCTCCATCTATTTGTATCATCTTTAATTTCTTTCATCAGTGTCTTATAATTTTCTGCATACAGGTCTTTGGTCTCCTTAGGTAGGTTTATTCCTAGATATTTTATTCTTTTTGTTGCAATGGTAAACGGGAGTGTTTTCTTAATTTCACTTTCAGATTTTTCATCATTAGTGTATAGAAATGCAAGAGATTTCTGTGCATTAATTTTGTATCCTGCTACTTAACCAAATTCATTGATTAGCTCTAGTAGTTTTCTGGTAGCATCTTTAGGATTCTCTATGTATAGTATCATGTCATCTGCAAACAGTGACAGCTTTACTTCTTCTTTTCCGATTTGGATTCCTTTTATTTCTTTTTCTTCTCTGATTGCTGTGGCTAACATTTCCAAAACTATGTTGAATAATAGTGGTGAGAGTGGGCAACCTTGTCTTGTTCCTGATCTTAGTGGAAATGGTTTCAGTTTTTCACCATTGAGGACAATGTTGGCTGTGGGTTTGTCATATATGGCCTTTATTATGTTGAGGAAAGTTCCCTCTATGCCTACTTTCTGCAGGGCTTTTATCATAAATGGGTGTTGAATTTTGTCAAAAGCTTTCTCTGCATCTATTGAGATGATCATATGGTTTTTCTCCTTCAATTTGTTAATATGGTGTATCACGTTGATTGATTTGCGTATATTGAAGAATCCTTGCATTCCCGGGATAAACTCCACTTGATCATGGTGTATGATCCTTTTAATGTGCTGTTGGATTCTGTTTGCTAGTATTTTGTTGAGGATTTTTGCATCTATGTTCATCAGTGATATTGGCCTGTAGTTTTCTTTCTTTGTGACATCATTGTCTGGTTTTGGTATCAGGGTGATGGTGGCCTCGTAGAATGAGTTTGGGAGTGTTCCTCCCTCTGCAATATTTTGGAAGAGTTTGAGAAGGATAGGTGTTAGCTCTTCTCTAAATGTTTGATAGAATTCACCTGTGAAGCCATCTGGTCCTGGGCTTTTGTTTGTTGGAAGGTTTTTAATCACAGTTTCAATTTCAGTGCTTGTGATTGGTCTGTTCATATTTTCTATTTCTTCCTAGTTCAGTCTCGGCAGTTTGTGCATTTCTAAGAATCTGTCCATTTCTTCCAGGTTGTCCATTTTATTGGCATAGAGTTGCTTGTAGTAATCTCTCATGATCTTTTGTATTTCTGCAGTGTCAGTTGTTACTTCTCCTTTTTCATTTCTAATTCTATTTATTTGAGTCTTCTCCCTTTTTCTCTTGATAAGTCTGGCTAATGGTTTATCAATTTTGTTTATCTTCTCAAAGAACCAGCTTTTAGTTTCATTGATTTTTGCTATTGTTTCCTTCATTTCTTTTTCATTTATTTCTGACCTGATCTTTATAATTTCTTTCCTTCTGCTGGCTTTGGGGTTTTTTTGTTCTTCTTTCTCTAATTGCTTTAGGTGCAAGGTTAGCTTGTTTATTCGAGATGTTTCCTGTTTCTTGAGGTAGGCTTGTATTGCTATAAACTTCCCTCTTAGCACTGCTTTTGCTGCGTCCCATAGGTTTTGGGTCATCGTATCTCCATTGTCATTTGTTTCTAGGTATTTTTTGATTTCCCCTTTGATTTCTTCAGTGATCACTTCATTATTAAGTAGTGTATTGTGTAGCCTCCATGTGTTTGTATTTTTTACAGATCTTTTCCTGTAATTGATATCTAGTCTCATAACGTTGTGGTCAGAAAAGATACTTGATACGATTTCAATTTTCTTAAATTTACCAAGGCTTGATTTGTGACCCAAGTTATGATCTTTCCTGGAGAATGTTCCATGAGCACTTGAGAAAAATGTGTATTCTGTTGTTTTTGGGTGGAATGTCCTATAAATATCAATTAAGTCCATCTTGTTTAATGTATCATTTAAAGCTTGTGTTTCCTTATTTATTTTCATTTTGGATGATCTGTCCATTGGTGAAAGTGGGGTGTTAAAGTCCCTTACTATGATTGTGTTGCTGTCGATTTCCCCTTTTATGGCTGTTAGTATTTGCCTTACGTATTGAGGTGCTCCTATGTTGGGTGCATAAATATTTACAGTTGTTATACCTTCCTCTTGGATCAATCCCTTGATCATTATATAGTGTCCTTCTTTGTCTCTTGTAATAGTCTTTATTTTAAAGTCTATTTTGTCTGATATGAGAATTGCTACTCCAGCTTTCTTTTGATTTCCATTTGCATGGAATATCTTTTTCCATCCCCTCACTTTCAGTCTGTATGTGTCTCTAGGTCTGAAGTGGGTCTCTTGTAGACAGCATATATATGGGTCTTGTTTTTGTATCCATTCAGCCAGCCTGTGTCTTTTGGTGGGAGCATTTAATCCATTTACATTTAAGGTAATTATCGATATGTATGTTCCTATTCCCATTTTCTTAAATGTTTTGGGTTTGTTATTGTAGGTGTTTTCCTTCTCTTGTGTTTCTTGCCTAGAGAAGTTCCTTTAGCATTTGTTGTAAAGCTGGTTTGGTGGTGCTGAACTCTCTCAGCTTTTGCTTGTCTGTAAAGGTTTTAATTTCTCCATCACATCTGAATGAGATCCTTGCTGGGTAGAGTAATCTTGGTTGTAGGTTTTTCTCCTTCATCACTTTAAGTATATCCTGCCACTCCCTTCTGGCTTGCAGAGTTTCTGCTGAAAGATCAGATGTTAACCTTATGGGGATTCCCTTGTGTGTTATTTGTTGTTTTTCCCTTACTGCTTTTAATATGTTTTCCTTATATTTAATTTTTGACAGTTTGATTAATATGTGTCTTGGCGTGTTTCTCCTTGGGTTTATCCTGTATGGGACTCTCTGTGCTTCCAGGACTTGATTAACTATTTCCTTTCCCATATTAGGGAAGTTTTCAACTATAATCTCTTCAAATATTTTCTCAGTCCCTTTCTTTTTCTCTTTTTCTTCTGGGACCCCTATAACTCGAATGTTGGTGCATTTAATGTTGTCCCAGAGGTCTCTGAGACTGTCCTCAGTTCTTTTCATTCTTTTTTCTTTATTCTGCTCTGCAGTAGTTATTTCCACTATTTTATCGTCCAGGTCACTTACCCGTTCTTCTGCCTCAGTTATTCTGCTATTGATCCCATCTAGAGTATTTTTAATTTCATTTATTGTGTTTTTCATCATTGCTTGGTTCCTCTTTAGTTCTTCTACATCCTTGTTAAATGTTTCTTGCATTTTGTCTATTCTATTTCCAAGATTTTGGATCATCCTTACTATCATTATTCTGAATTCTTTTTCAGGTAGACTGCCTATTTCCTCTTCATTTGTTAGGTCTGGTGTGTTTTGACCCTGCTCCTTCATCTGCTGTGTGTTTTTCTGTCTTCTCATTTTGCTTATCTTACTGTGTTTGGGGTCTCCTTTTCACAGTCTGCAGGTTCGTAGTTCCTGTTGTTTTTGGTATCTGTCCCCAGTGGCTAAGATTGATTCAGTGGGTTGTGTAGGCTTCCTGGTGGAGGGGACTAGTGCCTGTGTTCTGGTGGATGAGGCTGGATATTGTCTTTCTGGTGGGCACGTCCACGTCTGGTGGTGTGTTTTGGGGTGTCTGTGACCTTATGATTTTCGGCAGCCTCTCTGCTAATGGATGGGGCTGTGTTCCTGTCTTGCTAGTTGTTTGGCATAGGGTGTCCAGCACTGTAGCTTGCTGGTCATTGAGTGAAGCTGGGTCTTGATGTTGAGATGGAGATCTCTGAGAGATTTTCGCCGTTTGGTATTATGTGGAGCTGGGAGGTCTCTTGTGGACCAGTGTCCTAAAGTTGGCTCTCCCACCTCAGAGGCACAGCCCTGATGCCTGGCCGGAGCACCAAGCGGCTTTCATCCACACGGCTCAGAATAAAAGGGAGAAAAAATAGGAGAAAGAAAGAAAGAAAGAGGATAAAATAAAATAAAGCTATTATAATAAAAAATACAAAAAAGAATTATTACGAAAAAATGTATTATGAAAAATTTTTTTTTAATTTTTTAAAATAAATTTATTAATTTTTATAATAAAAAATAAGAAAAAAATTATTAAGAAAAAAATTTATTAAGAAAACAAATTTCAATTTTTTTAAATAAAAAATATAAAAAAACTTATTAAGAAAAAAATTTTTTGAATTTTTAAAAATATTAAATAAGGAAAAAATTATTAAGAAAACACTTATTAAGAAAAAAAATTTTTTTAAATAAAAAAAAAACAGAAAAAACAAACAAAAAAAACGGACGGACCAAACCCTAGGACAAATGGTGAAAGCAAACTATACAGACAAATCTCACCCAGAAGCATACACATACACACTCACAAAAAAAGGAAAAGGGGAAAACTTAATATATCCTGCTTCCAAAGTCCACCTCCTGAATTTGGGATGATTCGTTGTCTATTCAGGTATTCAACAAATGCAGGTACATCAAGTTGTTTGTGGAGCTTTAATCCGCTGCTTCTGAGGCTGCTGGGAGAGACTTCCCTTACTCTTCTTTGTTCGCACAGCTCCCAGGGTTCAGCTTTGGATTTGGACCCGCCTCTGCGTGTAGGTCGCCTGAGGGCGTCTGTTCCCTGCCGAAACAGAACGGGGTTAAAGGAGCAGCTGCTTCGGGGGCTCTGGCTCATTCAGGCCGGGGGGAGGGAGGGGTACGGATGCGGGGCGAGCCTGCGGCGGCAGAGGCTGGCAGGACATTGCAGCAGCCCAAGGTGCGCCATGCCGTTCTCCCGGGGAAGTTGTCCCTGGATCACAGGAGCCTGGCCCTGGCGGGCTGCACCGGCTCCCGGGAGGGGCGGTGTGGATAGTGACCTGTGCTCGCACACAGGCTTCTTGGTGGCTGCAGCAGTAGCCTTAGCGTCTCATGCCCGTCTCTGGGGTCTGTACTAATAGCCGCGGCTCGCGCCTGTCTCTGGAGCCTGTTTAGGCGGCGCTCTGAATCCCCTCTCCTTGCACACCGTGAAACAAAGAGGCAAGAAAAAGTCTCTTGCCTCTTCGGCAGCTGCAGACTTTTTCCCGGACTTCCTCCTGGCTAGCTGTGGTGCGCTAACCCCTTCAGGCTGTGTTCACGCCGCCAACCCCAGTCCTCTCCCTGCGATCCGACCAAAGCCCGAGCCTCAGCTCCCAGCCCCCACCCGCCCCGGCGGGTGAGCAGACAAGCCTCTCGGGCTGGTGAGTGCCGGTCGGCACCGATCCTCTGTGTGGGAATCTCTCCGCTTTGCCCTCCGCACCCCTGTGGCTGCGCTCTCCTCCTTGGCTCCGAAGCTCCCCCTTCTGCCACCCGCAGTCTCCGCCCGCGAAGGCTGTTGGAAGATTTTTTAATCACAGTTTCAATATCATTACTTGTGACTGATTTGTTCATATTTTCTGTTTCTTCCTGGTTCAGTCTTGGGAGCTTATACTTTTCTAAGAATTTGTCCATTTCTTCCAGGTTGTCCATTTTATTGCCACAGAGTTGCTTGTAGTAGTCTCTTAGGATGCTTTGTATTTCTGTGGTATCCATTGTAACTTCTCCTTTTACATTTCTAATTTTATTGATTTGAGTCCTCTCCCTCTTTTTCTTGATGAGTCTGGCTAAAGGTTTATCAATTTTGTGTATCTTCTCAAAGAACCAGCTTTTAGTTTTATTGATCTTTTCTATTGTTTTCTTTGTTTCTATTTCATTTATTTCCACTCTGATCTTTATGATTTCTTTCCTTCCACTAACTTTGGGTTTTGTTTATTCCTCTTTCTCTAGCTCCTTTAGGTGTAAGTTTAGGTTGTTTATTTGAGATTTCTCTTGTTTCTTGAGGTAGGATTGTATAGCTATAAACTTCCCTTTTAGAATTGCTTTTGCTGAATCCCATAGGTTTTGGATCATTGTGTTTTCGTTGTCATTTGTTTCTAGATATTTTTTGATTTCCTCTTTGATTTCTTCAGTGATCTCTTGATTACTTAGTAATGTATTGTTTAGCCTCCACGTGTTTGTGTTTTTTACGTTTTTTTCCCTGTAACTGATTTCTAATCTCATAGTATTGTGGTCGGAAAAGACGCTTGATATGTTTTCAATTTTCTTAAATTTACTGAGGCTTGATTTGTGACCCAAGATGTGATCTATCCTGGAGAATGTTCTGTGTGCACTTGAGAAGAAACTATAAGCTGCTGTTTTTGGATGGAATGTCTTATAAATATCAATTAAATCTGTCTGGTCTGTTGTGACATTTAAAGGTTTTGTTTCCTTATTTATTTTCATTTTGGATGATCTGTCCATTGGTATAAGTGAGGTGTTAAAGTCCCTCACTATTATTGTGTTACTGTCTATTTTCTCTTTTATAGCTGTTAGCATTTGCCTTATGTATTGAGGTGCTCCTATGTTGGGTGCATATATATTTATAATTGTTATGTCTTCTTCTTGGATTCATCCCTTGATCATTATGTAGTGTCCTTCCTTGTCTCTTGTAACATTCTTTATTTTAAAGTCTATTTTATCTGATATGAGTATTGCTACTCCAGGTTTCTTTTGATTTCCATTTGCGTAAAATGTCTTTTTCCATCCCCTCACTTTCAGTCTGTATGGGTCCCTAGGTCTGAACTGGGTCTCTCATAGACAGCATATACACAAGTCTGGTTTTTGTATCTGTTCAGCCAGCCTCTGCCTTTTGGTTGGAGCATTTAATCCATTCATATTTAAGGTAATTATCAATATGTATGTTCCTATTACCATTTTCTTAATTGTTTTGGGTTTGTTATTGTAGGTCTTTTCCTTCTGTTTTTTTTCCTGCCTAGAGAAGTTCCTTTAGCATTTTTTGTAGAGCTGGGTTGGTGGTGCTGAATTCTCTTAGCTTTTGCTTGTCTGTAAAGCTTTTGAGTTCTCCATGGAATTTGAACGAGATCCTTGCCAGGTAGAGTAATCTTGGTTATAGGTTCTTCCCTTTCATCACTTTAAATATATTGTGCCACTCCCTTCTGCCTTGTAGAATTCTGCTGAGAAAGCAGCTGTTAACCTTATGGGAGTTCCCTTGTATGTTATTTGTCATTTTTCCCTTGTTGCTTTTAATAATTTTTCTTTGTCTTTAATTTTTGTCAATTTGATTACTATGTGTCTCAGCGTGTTTCTCCTTGGGTTTATCCTGCCTGGGACTCTCTCCACTTCCTGGACTTGGGTGGCTATTTCCTTTCCAATATTAGGGAAGTTTTCCACTATAATCTCTTCAAATATTTTCTCGGGTTCTCTCTCTCTTCTCCTTCTGGGACCCCTATAATGTGAATGTTTGTGCGTTCAGTGTTGTCCCGGAGGTCTCTTCATTTCTTTTCATTCTTTTTTCGTTATTCTGTTCTGTGGCAGTGAACTCCACCATTCTGGCTTCCAGGTCACTTATCCATTCTTCTACCTTATTCTGCTATTGATTTCTTCTAGTGTATTTTTCATTTTAGTTATTGTATTGTTTATCTCTGTTTGTTCTTTAATTCTTGTAGGTGTTTGTTCTTTAATTCTTCTATGTCTTTGTTAAACATTTCTTGCATCTTCTTGATCTTTGCCTCCATTCTTTTCCCAAGGTCCTGGATCATCTTCACTATCATTATTCTGAATTCTTTTTCTGGAAGTTTGCCTATCTCCACTTCATTTAGTTGTTTTTCTGGGGTTTTATCTTGTTTCTTCATCTGGTACATAGTCCTCTGCCTTTTCGTTTTGTCTGTCTTTCTGTGAATGTGGTTTTCGTTCCACAGGCTGCAGGATTGCAGTTCTTCTTGCTTCTGCTGTCTGCCCCCCTGTAACATAAGTTTTGATCAGACTTAGCATAAGGTTGGCTAGATGTTTTTCTTCCAAGGAACATAATTTTAAAATTTTGTTAAAACCACACTTCAGTGATCTTTCATGGTGTGGGCTATGATCTCCTTTTGGGCAGAAATATTTTACCCAATGGATGAAAATTTACCTGAAATGCAAGTTTTTTCTTCTGTTCTTATGACCAAATGATGGTCAACTCCACACAAGTATATATTTATGTATAACTTAGAATAATATTTTAAAGTGAATTATTCGGGTTATTAGACTCAGAAGCAACATAAATAAAGTCTTCCATAGCAAACTTTCACATTCTATCCCTCATCTGAACAGTACCTGTCAACCCTCCCAAATGAAGTAGTAAAGAGGAAAAGCAACATTACATGACTGGCAGCCTCATCTATGCCAAGGAATATTTGTTATTCTTTCTTACCAGGGCTGTTTCCTCTGGTGGGCACTAGTGGAGTCATACAGGCAGATTTGTGAGGAAAAGCATACAGCCTAGGGAACCTTTCCAGGCACTACTTGGAGGAGACTGATTTTCTATTGTTAAAGAAAGTTGAAAGAAAAAAGTCTATGTCTTTAAATCTTATGCACATTAACTTCAGGTTACTTATTCCCTTGACTTTTTCTTGAGGTAGACAATAGTCTGGAGTTATTATGTATATGTACAGGAAGGTTGTACAACATGCAGAGAAGAGTATATGACTATCAATTACAGAAAAATTACTTTGATTTTATTTTTTATATTCATTGTATACATGGTTTGGAAAGAGCAAAAAGCACCACTTTGCATTCAAATGAATAAAAAGAATTTATTAAGACCAAAGGATCCTAAAGAACAGGGATCACACTTATATGGGCTTGTTGTGCCTTGGAACATAAGCTAAATCAGCCTAGTAAGCTGATTAATTAACTATCTTTGGGTTGATAATTGACCATTTTTGCTGGGTTGACAAGAAATCTAAATCTGCAACCCAAAAGGTCTTCAAATATTCTGTTAAAATTATGTGTAAAAATTAAAAGAAATTCCAATATTTTGAGGATAAATAGGTTTCTTGTAGGGGATACAATTTGGTAGGGAATCATTGTCTCCAGAGCTTTGGAGCTGGATGCCTTGTTGAGATTTTAATTTCTTTTCTCCTTTGCCTGTCAGGCAGGTAAGCAGCTCTATATGTAATCATTTCAGGATAGACGTACGGCAGAAAAGAGGAATGAGCCACAAGTCTTTGTAGACATTTTTCTCAGTGTTTAAGCTCTTAGGAGAACCTAGAGGATTTTATTATGAAGCCAAATCTTTCTTGGTTTCATGAGCATAAATTTCTGAACACAGAAGGAGGATTGACTAGGCTGTGAATAAGAAGAGACAGAGAGAAGGTGATAGATTCACAGACAGGGGACACATCTTGTTCTTCAGCAGTTTCTCTGTGGAGCTGACAGGCTATTGGATGGATGGAAGGATGGATAGATAGATAGATAGATAGATAGATAGATAGATAGATAGATAGGTAGGTAGCAAAAGGGTCCTGTCTGCCAAGCATGTGCAGGAAGCAGCAAGGAGTAGCTGAATTCAAAGAGCCTGTCAGCCCTCTACAGCAGTCATCACAAAAGCAAACCATAGGAACCAAAGACTAGAGTCTACATCTAGGATGACTCACATGTCCCAGGTTACCTAGGACTTCCCCAGTTTTAGCACAGAATCCCCTCAGTCTCAGATAAATCAAGACATTTGTCATCCTTTTGTCATCCCCTTTCATCCCTCTCCCCCTCCCAAATACAATGTTTAAGTACATGGAACTATGCAACAAGCCTTCTACCCCTCCCCCTACCCTAACCACAATGTTTAAGTACATGGAACGATGGAACAAGTCTAAGATGAATATTTCAAAAAGGACTAAGATTTCCACCTGACCTAAGAAATGGGGATTGAGATTCAGAATTCAAAAGGAATTATGGATAATAAAGAAAGTTCTATTTTTTATACACCAGAACCTGTGTACTAAATAATATTTACAATAACTGAATACTAAAAGGAAACAATGTCAAGAGTTTTCCAGTGAATATTACTAGCCTTAAATTCTGTACTGAGCTAAAGCATTGTGTAGAGCCACCAAAGAAATAGTGTCATAATTGCAAAATTCAGAAAATCTCACAGCATTCCTGAAAAAGGTGCTTGAAGGACTATTAGTTGATATAGAAATGAATCAAAAGAAAAACTCAGGCATTAGAGTAATGAGAAATTAGAGTAGTAAGAAATTATGTAATAAGAAATCACATGAAAGCTTGAAGAACTATTAAAATTAAGTCTAAATAATGTTTCTAAAAATGATAGTACAACTAAATGTTAAAAAGGTGAAAAGGTTCTCAAAAAAAAAAGAATTTGACACAAGAATGATAAATCAAAGATAACTTTCATCATGTCACCTATACACATTTGCAAATTGTACCTTTTAAGATGGGGAAGTAAGATCATTTGTTTATTTATTTTTATTGAAGTATAGCTGATTTACAATGTTGTGTTAATTTCTGCTATACAGCAAAGTGATTCAGTCATACATATATGTACCTCCTTTTTTTCATATTCTTTTCCATTATGGTTTATCATAGGATATTGAATATAGTTCTCCATGCTATACAGTAGGACCTTGTTGTTTATCCATTCCATATATAATAGGTTATATCTGCTACCTGCAGCCTCCCACTCCATGCCTTCAAACCCCTCCCCCTTGGCAACCACAGTCTGTTATTTTATGTTCATGAGTCTGTTTCTGTTTTGTAGATAAGTTCATTTGTGTCATATTTTAGATTCCACATATAAGTGATATCATATGGTATTTGTCTTTCTCTTTCTGACCTACTTCACTTAGTATGATAATCTCTAGTTGCATCCATGTTGTTGCAAATGGCATTATTCCGTTCTTTTTTATGGCTGACTAGTATTCCATTATATATATGTACCACATCTTCTTTATCTCTTCCTCTGTTGATGGACATTAAGGTTGTTTCCATGTCTTGGCTATTGTAATTAGTGCTGCTATGAACATAGGGGTGCATGTATCTTTTTGGATTAGAGTTTTGTCTGGATATATGCCCAGGAGTGGGATTGCTGCATCATATGGTAATTTTATTTTTAGTTTTCTGAGAAACCTCCATAGTGGCTGTACCAACTTACATTGGGGAAGTAAGATTAAAATCATTCTCTGTTTTTAAAGTTTACCAAAAAAGAGATCAAAAGATTTGTTGACATTTGATTTTTTTGATAATATATAGGGTAAAATAATTGTCTAGAAACCATAAATAGATTTTTTTAATGAAAGAAAAAGAAAACAAAGGATGAAAGAAAAAGAGAGCAAAGAATAAAAGAAAAGAAATAGGAAGATAGTATAAATAGGATACACAAAACAATTACAAAAGTAGGTCTAGTCATATTGCTTACAATCATGCAGGTTAATGAGTTAAACTCCTTAAATTATAAAACTCTCCATTTACATGATAAAAAATAATTTATTATATGCTGTTATAAGAGAAATGCCTAACTTCATAGTTATCTTTGGGCTGTCCAATAGTGCTGAATCTTGAAACCCCATTGTAATATCACTAAAGGGATTATTTTAAAAGACATAAACCCGCAAGGATGAAGTAGGAGTAGAGACAATAGCGACAGAACTTTGAAGCCTGGGAAAGAGATGAACGAGTGGCCTTGGCCTGATTTGCGCCACAGAATCTTCAAAAGACTCAGGAATTGCTGTCCATGTGTACCTCAGTTAGTGGGGGTGATGGCTGAGGAAAGGGATGGTGGATGAGAGCTATTTGAGAAGCAGTTGTCTGTCTAGATCTCCTCTCCCACTCTCTCCCCCAACTGCCCCTCCCCCACCCTATTCATTGTCTAAAGCTCCCTGGAAACTTGACAGAGGGGATATCTCAACTGAGGGAAACAAGGAAAAGTTGAGGGCAGGTGTGCTGTGGCAAAAAACAAACAAAAAATCCCGGGGAGATCAAGGGTACACCTGTCAACTGCATAATGAGACTTCCTCCTCAAGTCCCTTGCCTTTTTACCAGTGTTACAGCCAAGACTTGACTTAACTTTTGGACAGGACTTGAGTGAGTTGTCCAGTGGGAAATACAATCACCCCCAAAGAAGAGGACTAAAGACACTGACATGGAGAGAGCCACAACACGTGGCCAAGTCAAATCATCTTACTGTCAGTCTCAAGAGCAACAGGTCCCATCACAGGCACAGAGCTTATAACCAGCTTTTCAGGTCCTTCAGTCTTGAATATAGTAAAGAACCCAGGATTGCCAAGCATTTTAGGAAAGCCTCTAATATGAAAGACAGGGGATCAAAACATACAGAAAAAGAAAACAATTTGGAGGAAAAGAAAATTGTGAAAAGAGAAGGAAAACAGAACATCATAATCACAGGGAGGTACTGAATCTCAGACATAAGCATACAAAGACTATATTATTTTAAAAATGGCAAATTATATCTACAATGACACCTAATTTTAATCTGTCTAATGCAGGTTAAAAACAATAATTATTCATGCTATAAAAGGTATAATGTACTTTGCCAAAACCTTGTAGGGGGCTTCCCTGGTGGCGCAGTGGTTGGGGGTCTTCCTGCTAATGCAGGGGACACGGGTTCGAGCCCTGATCTGGGAGGATCCCACATGCCGCGGAGCAACTGGGCCCGTGAGCCACAACTACTGAGCCTGCGCATCTGGAGCCTGTGCTCCGCACAAGAGAGGCCGCGATAGTGAGAGGCCCGCGCACCGTGATGAAGAGGGGCCCCCGCTTGCCGCAACTAGAGAAAGCCCTCACACAGAAACGAAGACCCAATGCAGCCAAAAATAAATACAAAATTAATTTTAAAAAGAAAGGAAAAAAAAAACCTTGTAGGATAGAAATCTTGAGTAGTAAACCAAGAGACATAAAAGTTTATATGCATTTTTGCCCAGAAAACCCAGTTCTAGGAAATGATCTTATGTAAATAATTATACATGTACAAATAGGTATATAAGGACAGTCAATCTGAAAGTATTCATAATAGCAAAAAGTGAGAAAAATTCCATATGTGCATCAAAAAGTGGATGGTTTGCATGTAGAGTGACTAAGATTGTTTTAGTCATTAGAAATCATATCATGTAACAGTAATTGAAGACTTTGAAAGTTTTTGTAATATGACATTAAATTTAAAATGAGTTGCATTTTCAACTTTGAAGAAGTTTGGGTATATGTGCATATGTGTTTAGGTATATATATATAATTAATAAATGCTAAAAAATAAAAGACTGAAAAATATATCAAAATTTAACTGTTTATTTCTGGGTAATGGGGTTATGGGTTAAATTTATTTTCTTTTTATACTTTTTATTCATGTTCTAATTTTTAAAATTCAGAAATAGTAAATATTTTAAATAGGAGTTTGAAATTCTCTTCAGTTGAATTGCCTAGTGACAAATATGGGATGAATGCTTTTCCTCCAAAGCATTTGATTGCTATTATAGACGTAGTCTTCCTACTAGCAGAAGAAGCCCAGAATAACCAACAAAAGTTGTTCACACAACTGTGCTGACAATGATATTAATGTCTAGAACAACATAACAGTTAACTAAGTGAAAACCATGTTGGGTTCAACTCAATGAGAACCAGAGGAGGGTAAAAGCAAATGGAGAAAGATGAAATTGACAGGGAAAACTGATGCTCAATTCGAGCTCCCAGCCTGGGTGGGCAGTTTGGGTGGGAAACTAACCTCTCCAGAGTTTGGGTTCACTGACCACACGTGGAACAAAGGTTTGCAGAACAGGCCAGATTGAAGCAAGTAGCTATAAAAGTGTTCTGTTCTGTGAACACCACCCTGCAACATAATTGGCCACCTCAACAAAGGAAAACAGTGCCCAGGGTTTCTCCATTCAGGAAGCAAATATGAAGAGCAGGAACTGGAGCCATGTGCCAACACTTCCCCAAGATCAGAGGCCAAGAAAATAGTATAATATCTGAAAAACAAATCTGGTCAATTTCTCATAGGACTTTCTAACTCAACTATTTTGAATTGGCAGTATATTTCTAAGGGTCTGGGTGTTGGTTCTATCCTAAAACCATGAGGTTTTGTGAGGTTATTTTTACATAGCAACAGACTTTGCTATATGAACTATCATTTCTGATATTGAAAAGCGAGCTAGTCTACCTGGATTGTGGGAATACTTCTGCTACTTTAAAACAAGACAAAACAACAACTATATACACACACACACACACATATACACACACACACACATATATGAAATTAATAGCCTCAATTCCTTTTTTTCATTAATTCATTTGAGTATTCAACCTCAGTTCCGTGTATATAAGGCATTGATTATGCCTAGGCATTGAAGGGTATATAAAGACAAGTCCCACACATTCTTCTTCAAACCTAGTGGGAAGGGAATAAGATTAATATATAAATGCTTTATTTTTGTAATTATAAATATAAAGGGCTCTTATCAGTCAGTATAGCTAGGCTATGTTGCAGTAATTGAAAAAAAAAAAACCTTGATATATCAGTGACTTCACATAATAAAGCTTTATTTATCACTTATAAAAGTCTAAAGAGGGCAAGAAGTTCTCTAGAGCAAAGCTCCACCAAATGGTGACTCAAGAATATAGGCCAAAACATGGCCTCCAAATTTGCTGCCAAAAAGGTATGGAAGATGCACATTGGCTCTTTTTTATAGAATTATTTTTTTATTGAAGTATAGTTGATTTACAATGTTGTGTCAATCTCTACTGTGCAGCAAAGTGACTCAGTTGTTTATACACATATACACATTCTTTTTTTATATCCTTTTCCATTATGGTTTATCACAGGATATTCAGTATAGTTCCCTGTGCTATACATTAAGACCTTGTTGTTTATCCATTCTAAATATAATGGTTTGCATCTACCAACCCCAAACTCCCAGTCCATTCCTCTGCCTCCCCCCCTCCCCCTTGGCAACCACAAGTCTGTTCTCTATGTCTATGAGTCTGTTTCTGTTTTGTAGATAGGTGCATTTGAGGCACACTGGCCCTTAAATATCTCAGATCAGAAGTGATATTTGCACCAAGTGTGAGCGTATGTGTGTGTGGTGAGAATATGTAAGATCTGCTATCAATAAATTTCAAGTATGTAATACAGTATTATTAACTATAGTCATCATGTTGATTTATTCATCTCATTAATGGATATTTGTACCCTCTTACCAACTCTCCTCACTTCCCCCCCAACAGCTGGCAACCGCCTTTCCACTCTCTGGTTTTATGAGTCCAACTTTTTTAGATTCCATATATAAGTGAGATTATGCAGTATTTATATTTCTATCTGTCTTATTTCACTTAGCATAATGTCCATGTTGTCTCAGATGGCAGGATGTCCATCTGTTTTATGGCTGAATAATATCCTATTGTGTGTGTGTATGTATATATATATATACACACGCCACATTTTCTTTATGCATTTATCTCTTGATGGACTCATAGGTTATTGCCATATCTTGACTATTGTAAATCATGCTGCAATGAACGTGAGACGGTAGATATCTTTAGGAGATACTAATTTCATTTCTTTTAGATATACACTCAGACGTGAGATTGCTGTTAGTTCATGTGGTATTTCTATTTTTAGTTTTTTTAGGAACTTCCATACTGTTTTCCATAATGGCTGCACCAATTTACATTCCCACCAACAGTGTAAAAAAAAAGTTCCCTTTTCTCTTTACCCTCCCCAACACTGGTTATCTCTAATCTTTTTGATAACAGCCATTCTAACAGGCATGAAGTGATAGCTCATTTTGGTTTTGGTTTGCAATTCCCTCACGATTAGTGATGTTGAGCACCTTTTCATGTACCTGTTGGTCATTTGTATGTCTTCTTTGGAAAAATGTTTATTTAGGTCCCAGGTCCTTTGCCCATTTTTTTTCCTAGATATTTAATATGTTTTATTCACCAAGTTAGGGGAGCTATTGTAACATTTGCTAATGACACCTGCTGTCTTCTCTCAGTGATTTTCTTTTTTTTTTTAATTGGGGTATAGTTGTTTTACAGTGCTGTGTTAGTTTCTATTGTACAGCAAAGTGAAGCAGAGTTCCCTGTGCTATACAGCACATTCTCATTATTTATCTACTTTATGCATATTAGTGTATATATGTTAGTCCCAATCTCCCAACTCATTCCACCACCCCCCCTTCCCCCCTTGGTGTCCATAAGTTTGTTCTCTACATCTGTGTCTCTATTTCTGTCTTACAAACCATTTCATCTGTACCATTTTTCTAGATTCCACAAATATGTGTTAATGTACGATATTTGTTTTTCTCTTCCTGACTTACTTCACTCTGTATGACAGTCTCTAGTTCCATCCACATCTTTATAAATGACCCAATTTCGTTCCTTTTTATCCTTTGCCCATTTTTAAATCATGTTGTTTGGGTTTTTTGAGTTGTATGAGTTCTTTATATATTTTGGATATTAACCCCTCATCAGATACATGGAATGAAGATATTTTCTCCTATTCCATATGTTGTCTTTCCATTTTGTTTACTGTTTCCTTTGCTATACAGAACTTTTTAGTTTGATGTAGTCCTACTTGCTTATTTTTGCATTTGTTGCCCGTGCTTTTGGTGTACTATCCAAAAAAATCATTGCCAAGACCAATGTCAAAGCTTTCCCCTGCATTTTCTTGTAAGAGTTTTACAGTTTCAGGTCTTACTTTTAAGTTTTTAATACATTTCACGTTCAATTTTTGTGTATGGTATAAGATAAAAGTCCAATTTCATTCTTTTGCATGTGGATATTGAGTTTTCCAAACACAATTTATTGAAGACACTATCCTTTCCCCATTGTGTATTCTTGGCACCCTTGTCAAAGATTAGTTGACCATATATGCATGGGTTTATTTCTGGGCTCTCTATTCTCTTCCACCGGTCTATGTGTTTGTTTTTATGCCAGGACCACAGGGCTGCTTTAGGCGCTGCAATTGGATGGAGGTCTGTGGGCCTGCCTCCAGGGGCCAGGACGGAAGTTTCTCCCACCAAGTGTCTGAGCAGGAAGGACTGCTGTCAGAGCATAGCTGAGAGGGGCTGAGGCTGAGTTACATAGCCATTTCAGAATCTGCTGTCAGGCTGATCGTGGCCGGCCTGCCTCAGGAGGGGTAGGTGGGGGAAACAGGTGGTGTGTCTCCTGCCTGGTCCCCAGGTGGGCAGAATTGCCTCCAGATCTCAGCCAGGACAGGCTGGAGTCAGGCACAGGACCACACCCAGGACCAATGTCAGCAGGTTTGTTACCCAAGGCACCTATGGGCGTGAATCCTGCTGGGTCCCTTGGGGGATGGTCCTGGGGGCAGGACCAAGGCTGAATGGGGCCATAGCCAATTCCACAGGGGGATGGGGCTATTTCTGGGTCTGTATCCAGGACCATGGTTGGTGAGTCAGACACCTGGGCATGGGCCTGCCTTCTCAAAGAACCCCTCCTCGGTTTTGGGCTCCACTGGGGTTTCACAGTCACCTACATGGGTCCTAAAGTTCCCACAAAGGCACTTTTGTCTGTGGCTGGCTGCCAAATTATTGTTGCTGAGGGGGCATAGGAGCAGGGGACCTCTTATTTTGCCAGCTTGCTGAAGTCACCTCTCCAATTTCTTATTTTTGTATTTAACATAATAGCCTTAGAAAAAAGTGTTGATACCATTTATTTTAAATCATGTATCTATTAATGTAAACGAAGGAGCTTGCTTAGCACAATGCCAGCACATAAAAAACTCTTCATGACTATTTTGACACATTAACTAAGAAACAATAATAAGAAAATGATTCCTTAGCAAGCACAAAATAATATATCCATGAATGATATGGGTAACTGTTTTTAAGAAATACTCTTTAAAACTAGTAAAATTGACTTGAAAAGAACTGGAAGAGATAAGTAATCAGGTAGAGAGTCTAGAAATGTAAGATCAGCCCTCAGGCCCAAATCAACCAAAGTTCTAATCCAAATTAAGAAAACAAAGCAATTTAAAAAATTCAAACCCATAGCAGACATAATTTGTGATCTTTTTCACAGATCTTTCTACCCACAACTTTGTAGGAATTTCTCAAGAAACTTTGTTTCAGTCTTAATTGTTTTATCCTACCTTTTTCTTCTCTTTTGTTTTTAGTTGGCTCCATTGTTGTGTAATTATGCTACTCTTATATGATGATTTCCACATTAGATGATGCAGAATTACTACGCTCTGTGATTATTTTGAAGGTGGGTTATGGCTCAGTGTTTCCATTGCATTTTACCCTTCACTAACCAGTACCAAGAGAATGATACCAGCTTTAAAGTACACAATACCTAGGTTTAAACAAACATCTCTGTTGGAAAATTACTGTTACTGAAACTAGCTGCAAAGAAAATAATGTACTAAATTTAAAAGACAAAAATCCAAACAAATGCATTAGAGATATTTCACCCATACTAGTATGCCTTGAAACTTGGACTTCTCTGATTCTAATGGCCTCTCTCATTCTAACAAAGAAAAATTCTAAAGAGAAGTAAGTTCCAAAGACAAGGACTGCTGTACAAAATCCTAAAACATTGCTCCTAAGCATTTATCTTTACAGCAGCCAGAATACAGTTCTCAATTGGCTTTAGCTGCCAAAACACAACCCAAAGAGGCTATAAGAATCCAGGAAATTCAATTCAACTGTTTGAGAGAATGGACTTGAGGACACAGGGAGGGGAAAGGGTAAGCTGGGACGAAGTGAGAGAGTGGCATGGACATATATACACTACCAAATGTAAAATAGATAGCTAGTGGGAAGCAGCTGCATGGTACAGGGAGATCAGCTTGTGCTTTGCGACCACCTAGAGGGGTGGGATAAGCAGGGTGGGAGGGAGATGCAAGAGGGAGGAGATATGGGGAAATATGTATATGTATAGCTGATTCACTTTGTTATAAAGCAGAAACTAACACACCATTGTAAAGCAATTAGACTCCAATAAAGATGTTAAAAAAAAAAAAGAAAGCATAGTTTGGAATACCTACTATATGTTGGGCCCCACTGGCCTCTGGAAATACAAAAATGTGTATAGCATTTTCATGCTGATACTGCAGTAAAGACATTTACTCAAACCCTGATACCAAGACTGGATAAATTATTGTTGTCTAAAGAATATTCCCAAAGGTATCCATTAACGTTAAGACTCAGTCAACACTTGTACTTAAATAATAACTAACAGTCATTTATTAAGCTCCCACAGCATTCTAGACTCTGAAATCCACCTAAATATATAGAACTCTCACTCTCATGGTGATACTGGGAATAATGGTCCTATTGTACTAAGATCTCTCATCCCTAATTACTTCTTTATCTGAAAAAGAAAACACTATGTACATTTAAATGTTTTATTTCATTATATTAAAGGTAAGTTTACACATGGAGACTGCTGAGTACTCTGTACATATGCTGCACTATTTGTCCTTAAGTCTAGGGATTTCCTTTACTTGGCATGAATTATAGGAGAGGTGCCCAACACCCAGACTGAGTGAGTTATTCTAGCTTACGGTGGTGTTGGAGAGAAAAGCGCATAAACCAGAGGATGTCATTAGACCAGTGACAGTGAAGGAGAAAATATCCAGCGCTGATAGCCCCACTCACTTGCAAGCTGATGGGTGTCAACGTGCGGAGCAGTACAGACAGAATGGCTTAGGAAGGGGTTTGCTGCATCTGGCGAGAAAGGAAGTGTAAAGGCAAAAAGAGAACAAAATATTGTATGTCTGTGTTTCCTCCACCTAGGAAAAACAGACACAATGAATCTACAGTATGTACAGAGAAGGTACTAACCACATGTATTAATACAGTCTTTGTGCCTCAGCTATAAAACAGGTTCTGGACTTGTAGTTAAAGTGGCTGCCCAGATGGGGCCTTTTCCCCTTTCTTTGCAATATTCCATATTCTAATTATGACTTGCACTGCTTCTGGCACAAAAGCAAGGCCGCTGATGTGGCCCCAAGTGTAGGCATGATAAAAAGCCAGGACCATGAACTTGTGTGACTGCTCTTTTCCACTTCCCTTCTCCTCCCTCAGCTAATTCAGTCTGTTTTTTTATTTTTTTGACAGCATTTGGAATTCTTCAAGCTGTCTCTGGTTGCTTTTCACTCACTGAAAAAAAAAAAGAAAAAAAAAGATCAGATCTTCAGAAGTAACTCTATAGTTACTGGCAGGAGAGGAAGCACAGACTAGTTAATGATGTAGTTTAAAACCCCACAAACATATAAAGTGCTAATAATTGATTACAGTGAAAAGGACCTTGTGAGAGATAGTGGAATTGTCCAGTGTTCTACATAAAATCCAAGTGCAAATCTACACCATGGGTGACAGGTTTCCCCACTTCATATGGTACTTCATTTTGGCCCTAAATGTTTAGGTTTTCCATTTTAGACCATAAAAAAAATAACATCATAAAATTAACGAATATCACTAAATGAGATGATCTAAATCACGTTGTTAACATTTCTGTGATTGCTACTAGAGCCTTGTAAGTTTTCTGTTCTATACAAATTGTTGTTGAACTATTGAGTATTAGAAGATGCATTGAACTATACCTTAACATTCCATCAAACTCTTAAGAAGGACAAGTGTTCATAACAATGAGTCTCATGTGAGCTATGTAGCTATAAATATAGGAAAGTATGCTACACAATTTGTCCTTATGTCTTAGCTCTTTGAATATAGTACTAACATAATTCTCGGGTAAAGCATCTTCTATTTTAATGTAAATATTTGATACTTTTTCCCCCTCTTTTTCGCCCTTGGGAGTCATTTTTTCCCTGAGATCTCAATAATTTGTCATTTAATAATCATGAGTGGGACTTCCCGCAGTGGTTAAGAATCTGCCTGCCAATTCAGGGGACGTGGGTTCAAGCCCTGATCCGGGAATATCCCACATGCCGCAGAGCAGCTAAGCCCATGCGCCACAACTACTGAGCCCGCGAGCCACTACTACTGAAGCCTGCGTGCCTAGTCTGTGATCCGCAACAAGAGACCCCACCACAATGAGAAGCCCGTGCACCACAATGAAGAGTAGCCCTTGCTCGTCACCACTAGAGAAAGCCCGTGCAGCAATGAAGACCCAATGCAGCCAAAAATAAATTAATTAATTAAAGGGGCTTCCCTGGTGGTGCAGTGGTTGAGAATCTGCCTGCCAATGCAGGGGACACGGGTTCAAGCCCTGGTCTGGGAAGATCCCACATGCCGCGGAGCAACTGGGCCCGTGAGCCACAACTACTGAGCCTGTGCATCTGGAGCCTGTGCTCTGCAACAAGAGAGGCCGCGATAGTGAGAGGCCCGTGCACCGCGATGAAGAGTGGCCCCCGCTTGCCGCAAGTAGAGAAAGCCCTCGCACAGAAACGAAGACCCAACACAGCCAAAAATAAAAATAATAAATAAATTAATTAATTTTTTAAAAAAATTAACTAATTAAAAAAATCATGAGATTTTTGTATTCATTCACTCATTTATTCATTCAACAAATATTTACTGAGTGCCTGGAAATACAGTAGTTAACACACCAGAATGAAACCCATAATTTACCAAAAGGAGATATATAATAGATAAAATAAACAAGTAAAATATATAGTAAGCTAGATATTGATGGGAGTTACTGTATAGAGAAAAATAAAGGAAATAAGAGGAATAGGGAATGGAATTTTAAATATGGTGGCCAGGAAATGCTTCACGGAGAATCAGGCTATTTATACTTCAGTAGAAACAGACAGAAATCCAGTCATGTGCATTTATGGTAGAAAATTGTTCTGTAGAGAAAAACGACTGCAAAAGCTTTGAAGGCAGATTATTCATGGAGTATGAGAAAAGCAGAGTGGCTAATATAACGAGAATGGAGCAACCAGCAAAGTTGACCACAGAGACATAACCAAGACCAGATTATGTAGATCAATATAAGGACTTCAGCTTTTACTGTGAGTGAGATGAGAAGCCACTGGAAAGTTTATATAGAAGAGTGACATATTTAAATTTATGCTTCTTAAGGCAGCTATATTGATAATAAACTGATGAGGAGACAGAGGCAGAAATGAGATTACTAGCTAGAAGCTTGTTATAATCATTCATTCAAAAAATGATGATGGCTTGGACTAACTTGATAGAAATGAAGGGAGTACAAAATGCTTGGATTATAGATTTATTTTAAAGGTACACTGAGCAGTGCTTGGTGATGTATTGAAAGCAGGTTAGGAGAGAAGGAGAAAAATTGACCCCAGAGATTTGGGCCTTGGCAAATGAAATGTGGAGTTGCCATTTACTGATATGGAGAAGACTCTGTGAAGAACAGACTTGAAAGGAATGGTAAGAACACGATTTTGGACTTGCTGACTTTGAGATGCCTATTAGATATCTAAGTAGAGAGATGTTGAGTTTAGAGAAGAGGTCTAGGATGGAGATATCCAACTGGGAGCTGTCAGTGGAGAAATGATGTTTGAAATCATGTAAAAGATGTGATTGGCAAAATAGTGTAGGGAGAGAAGAGAAGGGTCTGAGGACTTAGCCCTGAGTCACTCCAGTGATTCCTGGTCAGGCGATTAAGAGAAACCCTCAAAGGAGTCTTAGCTGAAGCAGCCAGTGAGAAAAAAGAAAACCTGAAGAGTGTAGTATCCTGGAGTCCACATGGGGAAACTTTCAAGGAGGAGGGAGTGATCAACTGTATCAAATTCTGTTGATGGGTCACATGAGATGATGAACAGGAACTGATTTGGATTTAGCAATATGGAGGTCATCGGTGATTAAACAAGAGCAATTTCAGTAGAGTGGTGAGTTCGAAAGCTTGATTGGAGGAGCTGTAAGAAAGAAAGGTAGAATAATTGAGGACTGTTACTTTAGAAAACATTTTGAAAGTTTTTTAGGTAAAAGGAAATGAGAAATTCAGTGGTAGCTGAATGGAATGATGGAGTCAATAAAATCCTTTTCCTTTTTTCAGACGGGAGTAATAGAGCATGTTTGTTATAAATGATCTAGTAGAAAATGGAAGAAAATAATAATTGGAGGGAGAGCAATATCTAGAAGTAGGAAAGTAAGCAAAACAATCTCCTGCCGAGTGGAAGAATTGTCTTTAGATAGGAACGCCCTTAAGTCATCCACAGTCAAAGGAACAGATGCAAGTAGGTGGTTAGTTATTATGGTAGGACTTTGTGGAAGCTCTCTTCTGTTCGTTTCTATTTTATCTGAAAGCAAGGTCATCAGCTGGGAGCTAGGATTTAAGAGGAAGCATTAGAAGTTTGAGGAGAGAAGAAAAAGTAGGAAATATTTTTCAGGAAGAGTGGGAGAATGAATGGACTAGGGGAATATAATATGATTGCCAGGCAATATTAAGAGCCCACTTGAGATTAGAGGTCATAAATTTAAAGGAAGACAATCGTTATGGTTGTGTTGTTCTGCAGCCATATTCAGCTGTATGGGAACAGATGTGGAGTAGGCAGAGAGATGGATTTAACCGTGGATTAACCATGGGTGAAATTCTGTAAGACAGATACAATGCAAGGAGAGAGAAGAGAGAAATTATAATGATGGGTCATGGGATATAAGGTAGCTGAATAAGAAAGAGAGTTCATAAGGGCACAATGAACAAGTGGTATGATCAACTGATTTTGGCCACCATGAGGTATAATATGCATGAACTGGAAAGACAAAAGGTAATAGTCATGGAGAAAGATTCCTGAAAATGCAATTTTTGGAAGCTAAGAGTTGTTAGTAAAAAGAAACTATATGGTGTAACCTTAGTACTGATTGTCTTATGTAGATGGGAGGTGACCATTTTAGAGCAGTGGTCCTCAGCCTTTTTGGAACCAGGGACTGGTTTCATGGAAGACAATCTTTCCAAGGACCAGGGTGGAGGGGATGGTTTTAGGATGATTCAAATGCATTACATTTATTGTGCACTTTATTTCTATTATAATTCCATTGTAATATATAATGAAATAATTATATAATTCACCACAATGCAGAATCAGTGGGAGCCCTGAGCTTGTTTTCACTTGCCATTCACTGATAGGGTTTTGATATGATTCTGCAAGCATTTGATTTATTATGGTCTCGGTGCAGTCAGACCTCTCTGCTAATGATAATCTGTATCTGCAGCCACTCCCCAGCGCTAGCATCACTGCCTCCGCTCCACCTCAGCTCATCAGGCATTAGATTCTCATAAGGAGCACGCAACCTAGATCCCTCGCATGCTCAGTTCATAGTAGGGTTCGTGCTCTTATGAGAATCCAATGCCACCGGTGATCTGACAGGAGGCGGAGCTCAGGCGGTAATGCAAGCCATGGGGAGCAGCTGTAAATACAGATGAAGCTTCCCTCTCTCACTCACTGCTCACCTCCTGCTGTGTGGCCCGGTTCCTCACAGGCCACGGACTGGTACTTGTCTGTGGCCTGGAGGTTGGGGACCCCTGTTTTAGAGGAGAGGAGGTCAAGGCACCGAGAAGCTAGATTGAAGGAGCATCGACATAGATTTTGAAGTCAGCAAGAATTAAGACAGCAGTAGTTTAGGAGAGAGTGACTATTATCTAAGAATTAAAATCTTAAGAAAAAAGGGAAGGTGACCTAGTGGTCAGTAAATGAGTGCAACAAGGAAGGGTAATATGAGCTCTCACAGCATGAGCTTTAAAGCAGGAAGAATTGATGAAAGGGGGAGAAAGGATTGCTGAGAAATGGCAACAAGCAACAAGTGCCCCTGCCCCATCTCCAGGCCCAGGGGTAGGAGAGTGTAGAAAAGAGCCACCAGTTAAGGGGACTCCTAAGGAAACAGTGTCCTCAAGGAAGAACCAAGTTCAGTTACAGGCATGGCTCTCAGTCTTGGCTGCTCACCTCATAGATTGATTAGATAGATAATAGAATAGATAGGTAGGTAGGTAGGTAGATAGATTTATTTTAGATAAATATTTTTCAGTGTCATTGTTAAAGCTTTCCCCCACAATTCTCATAGAAGTCCTGCCATAGGATTAAAACAAGTAATTTTTCAGTCAAGTAAATTCCATGAATGACATTACTTACATCCTCTATTATGTAGTGAGAAAAGTATCCACAGTCACGCACATAATCAGTTTTCATTATCCCCGAAGATTTAATCAAATGCAATTAGGCAGGAAATAAGCTCACTTAAACATTCTTGGAGTGTGAAGAATTCTCCAACAATAATAAAGACTAATCCTTCTTCATGTGTAACATTGAAGCTACGGAATTATGTGTGTCACTGGGTACAATTCTGAGATGGCTGCTGATACAGCCGCAGGAAGGCCATGTAGCCTTATTGAACTGGATGTCCACACTGCCTCTATTGCAGGCACTATCCCCAAGAAAACCTAGAAATACAACTGTAGTCTGCCATGTTTGTGAGAAAAGCTGTGTTTATATCATTCCTATAAGGCATTATGGTATATAGTTCATTGTGAATTAATGTACAATCGGCGCTAGAGAAAAAGTTCAAGTGCTTATTTCTCAGAGACAAAAGAGGCAATTCATAACTTTTTAAGGCTGAATATTTTATCATTTTAAAATGTGTTCATTTATTCCTTCAGACAACAGGTTCTGAGTACCTAATATGTGCGAGGCACTCTGCGGGCTAATGGGCACACAGCCGTGAATGAAACTCTAACTTCCCATAGTTTACATTCTTCTTCACTCTGGTGAAGAGTCTTTTTTATTCACCATCCAAAAAGCAAGATATATGAATGTTCCCGGATAAATATAGGGGGCTGGAATTAACTTTCAATTGGATATTTCCTCCTAAAATTATTTCCTGATATCCCTTGTGAAGACTGAAGATATATAGGAGTCTTACAAAACTTGGAATAAGAACTCACAAACTCAGAGAAAACTAGTTTCTTAGTAAATCTCTTGTGATGTTTGTAATTTCAAAAATCAGAAACAAATGTTTCTGTCACCCCCTAACAAGTGGACGAGGCAGCTAAAATCAACTCATACATCTTATTTTTTTAAAAAAAGATGAATACTAAAACATAGATGAGATTAAATAAGAACAAGAGAGATCTGAGGGTTTAAAAATAAAAAATGTGGCCATAATTCCTCTGAGAGGAAAAGCTAAGACAAAATACAGTGGTGCTGCAGAAAGAAATGAAAATCCCCAAGGCAACCCAGCAAAGGAAGAAGAGGTTCTCTTAAAGTATAAATGGGTCTTTGTTGAATTTTAACAAGCCCTCAAAGGACAGATTCCCGGAGATGTCTGAAGTTCTTCATTTAATGTGAAAATACTTTACACTTTCCTTTAAACAAAGAAATCACCCCACTGGCTAGGAGCCAGAGCTTGCACATTTTTTGAGGCACCACAGGAAAAGAGAAAAGAAGAAAGAAGCCAAGCACTTCCACATTCACCCTAGGGGAAGAATGTGCCCCACTTCCCAGAGTTCTCATCAGTGGCAGTTCTGGATCCTGACTAATGATTCCTTCCATGCTCCTGGCTTTGCCGCCCCCAATGCTGCTCTCCAGTTTCAATTTTCACCCCAAATCTGGACGTGGCTCCTCAGTGAAGAAAGCCCTGAGATGATGTGGAGGGAATAAAAGGGAAATGCAGATATTAGTGCTACCTGACTCACAGGAAATTTGAACTGTATCAGCTGAGATGGCCCAAAGAGCTGTTGAAATGTAAGATGAAGTTCAGAACAGGATTACTATGCCATGGATTTTGGGGAGGGGGGGGTGGGCGGTGAGAAACAGAGTTTGAACTAAAAGCTTACCAGTCAGTGTGGCATACCATCACTTTTTCATTGCCTCCTGCTCTGGACGGGGGCTTCTTTGAGTCACAGCTGCAGTGAAGATTTTTACTTGACCTCCTGAAAAGGACTATCCACGTCATTTGGGTGGCTGAGCTGGGATAGCTTATCTGTGGGTTACGATTTATTTAAGTATGTGAATATGATATTCATGGATGCAGATAATCATAACACCTACATTTCATACTATTTGGGCTCCATAAATATAAAATAAATAAATTTCCATAACATGGCCGTATGGCATAGCAATGGGAGACAGGGAGTGTCTGTGATTCACTCATGGTCCCACAGCTAGGAGATGGCGGTCAGGGCTCCAGACTGTGCTCTCACGCACTCAACCATCAGCATCTCCTTTCCAAGGGAAACATTGATATGAGCACTAATTGTCACTTTCAGAGATGTACAGATGCTCCTTTGGTCACCAGCAAAGCCCACTGGGATTCCCCAGAAAAATAAAATGGAATCCAGGGGAAAGCTCGACCCTCTTCTTTTGTGCTTAGTCTAGTTCCCTTGCCTATAGGGGGCCACCGTGTACAGAGGTCTTGCACCTAGCACATGGGATTAGAGTTCCCAGTGCAGAACTGCTGCTGCTGACACCCCAATTTGGCTGGCCGTCTGCATAAATGTGTCCCCCGCCCCCGCACTGCAGCTGGCAGGCCATGTGCAGAAGCGCTGCCCCTGGCACTGCGATCTGGAGTTTGAGCAGCACAGCTGCACCTGCCCCGAAAAGCTTCCCTTTGCTTCTGAACCAAACTCGGTCTCATTCTATTGGCTTGAAAGACACCGGCCAGGAGGACCCTTCTTAGGGATTGACTGGGGAGGGTGGATAACACTTTGAAGAGAAACTAACATTTTTAATAAAAGTAGAAAAGGAAGTATCTAAGAAGGCAACACAGAACAGCAGTGAAGGGTTAGGACTGAGTTTTTTTTTTTTTAACATCTTTATTGGAGTATAATTGCTTTACAATGTTGCATTAGTTGCTGCTGTATAACAAAGTGAATCAGCTATACATATACATATATCCCCATATCTCCTCCCTCTTGCGTCTCCCTCCCACCCTCCCTATCCCATCCCTCTAGGTGGTCACAAAGCACCGAGCTGATCTCCCTGTGCTATGCAGCTGCTTCCCACTAGCTATCTGTTTTACATTTGGTAGTGTATATATGTCAGTGCAACTCTCTCACTTCGTCCCAGCTTACCCTTCCCCCTCCCCACGTCAAGTCCATTCTCTACGTCTGCGTCTTTATTCCTGTCCTGCCCCTAGGTTCATCAGAACCACTTTTTTTTAGATTCCATATATATGTGTTAGCATACAGTATTGTTTTTCTCTTTCTGACTTACTTCACCCTGTATGACAGACTCTAGGTCCATCCACCTCACTACAAATAACTCAATTTCGTTTCTTTTTATCACTGAGTAATATTGCATTGTATATATGTGCCACATCTTCTTTATCCATTCAGGAGAGGGTGTGGAGAAAAGGGAACCCTCCTACACTGTTGGTGGGAATGTAAATTGATACAGCCACTATGGAGAACAGTATGGAGGTTCCTTAAAAAACTCAGAATAGAACTACCATACGAACCAACAATCCCACTACTGGGCATATACCCTGAGAAAACCATAATTCAAAAGAGTCATGTACCACAATGTTCATTGCAGCACTGTTTACAACAGCCAGGACATGGAAGCAACCTAAGTGTCCATCAACAGATGAAAGCACTGAGTTTTGATCCCTTCTCTTCGTCCTGTTTCCTAGCTGTGTAGCAACCTTGTTAAGATTCAGTTTTCTCATCTGTTAACCAGGGTAATAATAGTAGGTTTACTTTAAAGATTAAATGAGATGATGCATAATAGATAGAACATAATCTGGACAATAACATTATAATAAATGGTGGCAATTAATTTAATGTCTTTAACATGCCTCCAAATAATCTAACAGTGAATACACCACAATGGAATCTAAAATGTCCACTTGTTTTACTCCCAGAATATATATTAGAAGATTGTCTTACCTAGCTCAGGGATTGGAAAATGCCAGGGATATTTTTGGTTACAAGAAAGAATTGTGAAAATTAATTTGAGCATATCCAAATTCTGGCAACAAGCTGACAACATGAAGCAAATAATTAAACTTAGAAGAAACGGAGAAGCGGCTGTCCGAGGAAAATCAGAACAAGTAATGCTTCCTTCTTAGTTTGCTCCCCAGATTGTCCATCAGTCTTAGATGTCTCCTGGGCTGTTTAGTTTCTAGTCGGTGTGCTCTTGGAGCAGCAGTTGCCTAGACCTCAGCATTGTGGTTTCTAGCACCAAAGGAAGCTTTGTGACCATATCACTCTAAGTCACCGTGTTTCAAGCTGCCAAAGACTTTGGGGTTAAGAATGGTAGAGGACTTCTATAATTTAAGACCAGTTTTCTTTTTCTTTTCTTTTTTTTTTTTTTTTCCATTGGAGCAATTCAATGTGCATTGTGTGCACATGTGTTCCAGGACCGATGGAGACTCAAATGACTATCAGACCCTTTGGTGTGAGTTCAGATTTCCTGAAGGTGTTGGAATGTCTGTAAAACATCAGATGCCCTTCTGCTTGAGTTTTTCTTAAGTAAAGATATTTTAATTCTCTGCTGATTTGAAATCTCACTTTATTTAGGGAAAGGCTTGGCAGTATCTCTGAAAAATTGTTCATAAAAAAATGTTTTTGAGTTTCTGGCAGGTAACTGATTTTCATATTAAGAAGTTAGATCTAATTTGTCTATAAACAAAGACCAGGCATTGTGTTTGTGTGTGTTCCCTCCCACCCCCAAAATCTAAAATCTTTGTTCTTGTTCCAATACTATTAGTCATATTTTAAAGAATTATTGGTGAGCCGCTGTCATCACTCTTACAATGCTTTTTCCTACTTAAGCTTCAGAAAGTTTTTTCAGGGAGGCTTGGACAATGTTATCAATGTAAGTGTTGGGGCTTTATTTCTAAGCCTTTCAATAACTGTAGAGTAGCTTCCTCTGACTTCATTTTAAACTAATCGCATTTGTCAAAGAGAGGAAAGAAGCCTCCCCCACTACTGTGCTTTGAGTACGGGATTCTGCAGTCAGTGGCTTCCACCAGTTACCTTTGTAGCCGAGCATCAAAACGTTAAGAAAATGCTGTGAAAAGGCGAGCATTTGTGGCAGATAAAATCTTTAGTTCACAAAATTTTCGTTCTCAACCAGAAACTGAAAACACAAAAATATCCATCAGTTAGAACATCACCAGCAAGCAACTTTGCAGGTGTGCTGAATATGTAGCTGCTTTTATAACATGGTTTGAGGTGCATTTGTGGTTTCTATTTGCCCAGCTATTCCCCTACATAAGATCTCTTGCTCCCTGTCCCATGGCAGAAATTCTACCATTAGAGTCGTTCCTACGGACTCCAAACCAGAGACTAATGCAATGCTGCTAGAATGCTCCTGTGACAATATAATATATGATACTGGTCCCCTCAGGATAGGCTTGCACATGCTGTGGGAGCAAATGACCAGCAAGTCACAGTGACATAAAATAATAGAAGTTTTATTTTTTTCTTGTTTACATGACATGTCCATCACGGGAGGAGAAGGCTTCTGCTCATCACAGACATTCAGGGAGTTCTCTCATCATCATTCCAAAAGAAAAAGGAATTCCTAAAATAGTCTTTTTTCTTTTCTTTTTTTAATGAGCAAGACAGGAGGGGAATTTATTTATTTTAAAATTTTATTTATTTATTTATTTATTTTTGGCTGCATTGGGTCTTCATTGTGGTGCGCAGGCTTCTCCTTGCGGTGGCTTCTTTTGTTGCGGAGTGAGGGTTCTAGGCGCACGGGCTTCAGTAGTTGTGGCTCGCGGGCTCAGTAGTTGTGGCTCGTGGGCTCTAGAGCGCAGGCTCAGTAGTTGTGGCACACGGGCTTAGTTGCTCCGCGGCATGTGGGATCCTCCTGGACCAGGGATCGAACCCAGGCCCCCTGAATTGGCCGGCGGATTCTTAACCACTGCGCCACCTGGGAAGTCCCGAAAATCGTCTTGAAGTTACAGTCAGGTACTCAGATCTCCAGAGTTACACATATCACTTATAATTACAATTCATCTGTCATTACTGGTCTCATGGCCCCCACAACCACAAACACGGGCTAGCAAGCGCATCCAATATGTGCCTGAAGTGGTGAGAACCTGAAAGCATTTGGTTGGAGCACTAAGGACTCTCCACATTTATCTCAAAGGAGGAGTTCTGAATTTGGAAACATCCTTTACCTTCTGGCTCCAGGAATTCTCAAGATTAAGTGCTGGATGAGCAGAGGGGAAGTAGAGCAAGGCTCATGAGGTTGACAGGCTTCATGGGATGGAAGCCAGAGGGAGAGGATCCTGGTTGTTTGGAAGCAAAGAGCAGATGTTAGAAAGGCAAAAGTAAGACGGAGATCAATTCACTATGCAACTTTGCTCAAATCAGTTTTGCTTAAAACTATATAGTTGCAGTTAGTGTCAGAGGTTTTTTGTTTTTTGTTTTGATGTAAATATACTTTAAAAATAATGCAAAATAATAAATACTGTATGTGAGAATATTATCATAAAAAATGTTACATACTTGTGGACTACTACAAATAACAAAGCTGGGTCATTCATTATTTGCTTAGCATCAAAAGAAAGCAGCTGAAACTTGAAATGTACAGACACTAAGGTTTATGTGTACAAGTTTCTAAGTTTGCTTAGGTAAGTATATTATAAGTCTCCTCAGAATTCACTGATATGGATAACTACTTGTCAGGAAATCAACATTTTTTTTTGTATAAGAGGCCACTTACAGTTTGTTTCAATCTTAGATGTCAATGTTTTTATAATTAATTGCACTTATTTTTATAGTCACTCTCTCCAACCATGAAGCCACTCATGAATACTAGATTACTTAACTTTTTCTTAAGTGTGTCTCAGGAGTTAATTTCTCTTTATGTTGCAGAGTATTACATTGTATGGATACATGTAATTATTTATTAAATGATCTGTTGAGGAACATTTGAGTTGTTTCCAGTTTACAGATAAAGGTGCTTTGAACATGCAGGCACAAGTGTTGTATGGACGTATGCTTTCAGTTCTCTTGGGCATATACCTAGGACTGGAATGATTGGGTCATAGGAAAGTGTATTTTTAACTTTTCAAGAAATTGCCAAACTGTTTTCCAAATGATCGTACAGTTTTCCATTCCTTTGAGCATTGTATAAGAGTTCCAATTCCTCCGTATTTTCACAAACACTTGGTTTAGCCAGTCTTTTTAATTTTAGCCACTCTCACAGGTGCATACTAGTATTTCATTGTAGATTTAATTTGAATTTCTCTAATATTGAGCATGTTTTCATATGTTTATTCACCATTTGAAATATTTTGTGAAGTGTCTATTCAAATCTTCTGTTTATTTTTTTGGATTGTTGTTTTTGATGTTTGTAATTGACTTGGAAGAACTCTACATATTCTTGATACAAACCTTTTGTCTGATACGTGTTGTAAAGCCTTTCTACCAGGCTGTTTTTTGCCTTTTCATTTTCTTAACTGTGTTTTTGGAAGAACAAAAGACTATGTTAAAAAACAAAAACAAAAACAAAGTTTTAGAAGAATTAAAAAAAAAAAAGTACAGGCAACTTACTTCTTAGGTTAGAAAGTAGCTTTTCTAAAGAAGGGGACTATCCTCAAAGTTGCATTGCAATTCTTCTGAGTCTAAGATACTAGATACTGTTAAGGTATGAACAGTCCACAACTAAAGATAATCATAACAAAAACCACCACCACAACAATATCCATTTCCTGAGTGCTGACGCTGTGCCAGGCAATGTGGTTGGCTACTTAAATAGGAAGTGAGTGAGACAGAAGCCTTCCCAACTACAAAATTATACAATTTTTTATCTCTGCCCAAGCCAGCACATTTCTGGTAGTGTTTCATAACTACTCTGACAACTTAAAAAACAGTGAATAAAAAATACACATTTGTAAACATCCGCTTCTCTGACTCTCTTTTAAATACTGTGATACTGGGACAGAAAAGTAGGTTGATGCATGTGATAATCTCAAAATGCAGGATCAAATCGCTTTGCATTCATCTCACTTGTTAAGAACTGATCAAGACAATGATATAGCATTACATCAAATACCTAAGAGGTTTTGCTTGTTTTTATTTATTTTTAAATTGTTTTTTCTTAATATTTACCTAACTTATTTTTTAACTATTAAAACAAGTTAGTACACTGTGAGGAAAATCTTATGAATTTTTAAGGTAAAGTGTAGTTTCTGGAAAATATCATTCTTTTTTTTTTTTTTTTTTTTTTTTTTTAAAGCAGTGGTATTTTTTTTTTTTTTTTTTTTAATGAGGGTCTTGAATCAGATGCGTATGTTTTGATTGATTGATTGGAAAATATCATTCTTATGTTGGATTATTTCAACTGTACCCTCCTGGCACAGGGTTTTTTATTCACTGGCATTTGTCATGTGGTTCTCTCTGAGAAAATAGCCAATAAATGAGTTGCAGGTCAAAGGGAGTTTGATGTTTAAGTCTTGAAGGGTGGTAAAAATTTACACACGTACCCATGCATATAGTAAGCTCTAGCATCAGTGTAACCAGTTACAATTTTCAAGCAAATGAACTGAGATTAAATAATATAAAGAATTCAAACCAAAAGAGGTAGAAAGTAGAGGAAATATGTATATACAAAATGTGGAAAATATCATAAATAAATTATAAAATATAGATTTAAACATAAATATGTCAGTAATTACAGTAAATGTTAATACATTAAATTCCCTATTGAAGTCAAAGATTTTAACTGAATTTATCAACAACAGCAACAATTCTATGCTTGTTACAAGAGGCACAGCTAAATAGAAAGTTAAGAAAATAATTAAAATTTAAAAAGGAAATATATGAAGAGCAGAAACTAGACACACACACAAAAAGCAACTGTAGTGATAATAATATTGAGGTGTATAAGTCAGAAAGCATTAGCAGAGATAAAAAGGAAATTTTCCTGAGGATAAAAGATTCACTTGACCATGGGGATAAAAGGTTTAATTCTAAATGCCTAATTATATAACTTCAACTTTATGAGACAAAAATTAACTGAAATTCAAGGAAAAGTAAAAAATTAATATGGAATAGTATACAAATTATGATTACTGGGCTATAAAGCAAGAAATGAAAGTAATATAAACCACAATGTATAATTTTTAAAGAAAACATGTACAAACCAAATCTTGCAAGATGTAAAAAAAATACTCCAATCAGGAAGGGATTATTCAAGTGATGCTTGGTTTTCAAATATTGAACTATCAGTGTATTTAATTACATTAAAGAAATAGAGAAAAAATCCTGATTTTCTTTATACATTCAGAAAAAGAATTAGACAAATTGCAATAACCATTACTTATAAAAAACTTTTATAAAACTGAATTAAAAAAAATTCCTTCATACTAAAGTGTATCTTCAAAAATCTATAGCAAAATACAAAGTCATAAAGTATTAAAATCTTTTCCCTCTAGTGTCCTGTTATCAACACTGTTATTCTACTTTTTATTGGGTTCCCTAGCCATTATAATAAGACAAGAAAGGAAATAAAATATATATGGAATGGAAAGAAAGAAAGAAAATTGTCACCCTTTGCAGTCAGAAAATCCAAAATAATCTATACATAAATTATTAAAATAAGTTCGTACATCAGGGTTGCTGGATATAAGGTTGTATTGGAGTTCTCCAGAGAAACAGAATCGAGAGAGAGAAAGAGAGAGGGAGGGAGATGGCAGAATTTAAGAGAATGTCTTACATAATTGTGGGGGCTGGCAAGTCTGAAATCTGTAGGGTGGGCCAGCAGGCTGGAAATTCCGGTTAGAACTGTTGATTGATTGATTGATCTATCTATCTATCTATCTATTTGTTTATGACTGTGTTGGGTCTTCGTTTCTGTGCGAGGGCTTTCTCCAGTTGCGGCAAGCGGGGGCACTCTTCATCACGGTGCGCGGGCCTCTCACTGTCGCGGCCTCTCTTGTTGCAGAGCACAGGCTCCAGACGCGCAGGCTCAGTAGTTGTGGCTCACGGGCCCAGTTGCTCCGTGGCATGTGGGATCTTCCCAGACCAGGGCTCGAACCTGCGTTCCCTGCATTGGCAGGCAGACTCTCAATTATTGCGCCACCAGGGAAACCCAGAACTGTTGAATTCTTGAGTCTGAAATCTTCAGAGCAAGTCAGCAGACAAGGTTTCCAATACTGCAGTCTTACGGCAGAATTGTTTCTTCTTTAGGAAACTTTAGTCTTTGCTCTTAAGGCCTTCAACTGGTTGGATATAGCACCACCACCACCACCACCCCACCCCACCCCCGTGTTATGAAAGGTAATCTACTTTACTCAGAGTCTAATGATTTAAATACTAATCATAATTTTAAAAATAGCCTCACGGGCTTCCCTGGTGGCGCAGTGGTTGGGAATCCGCCTGCCAATGCAGGGGACACGGATTCGTGCCCCAGTCCGGGAAGATCCCACATGCCGCGCAGCGGCTGGGCCCGTGAGCCACAACTACTGAGCCTGCGCGTCTGGAGCCTGTGCTCCGCAACAGGAGAGGCCACGACGGTGAGAGGCCCGCGCACCGCAATGAAGAGTGGCCCCCGCTTGCCACAACTGGAGAAAGCCCTCGCACAGAAACGAAGACCCAACACAGCCAAAAATAAATAAATAAATAATTAATTAAAAAAAAAAAAAAAAAAAAAAACCTTCCCTGAAAGCCATCAGGGAGTTCAGGTCTTTAAAAAAATAAATAAATAAATAAAAAATAAAAAATAAAAATAGCCTCACAACAACATATTGATTGGTGTTGAATAAGTTATTGGGCACCATAGCTTAGCCATGTTGATACATAAAATAAGCCATCACAGTCTACCCCTTGTCAATTTGGCACCCATACACATCTTTTTCAAACATATTTAAACTCTAAAGACATTATTAAAGTCATACTTCTGCTTAATATGATACAACTATCCTGTGTGAAACCCAAGTCCCCTAACCCTTTCACCAGAAGATGATGTAAAATGCTTGAATGATAATCGGTCTTCCCTTCATATTCTGTAACTCAACTACTATGATGTAAAGTTAAGAACATTTAACTACTATGAATCAAAGTTAATACATCTCATGTTATATGATGAGGAGAAAGAAAAAAATATTAGATATACACACACACACAAATATATTCATAACAAAATAAGAAATACTCAAAACAATTATATTCCTAGTTTCTGCAACTGGTCACGTGGCCATAACTGGTATTTAAAACTACCTATTCCTCCATCCCTTCCATATTGTCTTAGCCCTCAGAAAGTACCTCAGCTGGCTGTGGTCTATACCTGGTGGCGTGACCCAAACCTGAAGGTCACGTGACCAATTCCTGAAGGTCCTAGGCCATTAGTAATCCTGCCTGAATTGAGTTGTTGTAGTTTTCTATTGACTTGAATCACAGGGCATTGTAGTACTAAGAGATGCCCTAAAGGAACTTCTGCATTACAGATATCCTCTTCCTTACCTCCATTTTATAGTAGCAGTCCAATTTCCCTTTGGCAGTCAGGATCAGTCCCCCTAGCCAGCGTAGTAACTCCCTTATTTGCCTGTTGATTCCGAGGCATGAGGAGCCCAAAGTGGTCAGGTGGCCATCTTCCCTTCCAATTCAGTGGAATCATGCTGTGTTTACTGATGGAAGCATTCCTCCCTTTGGAGACCTCCAGACCAGGGGAACATAAGATGGTGAGGACAGGAAGAAAAATTTTTAATGATGGACCACTAGCAGTAATAGTGGTTCCACTTCCATTTCCACCCCTTGATCCCTGGACCCATGAGTCCTGGATATGGTAGAAACAAAACCATATGTTGGACACTGATTTTCAAGATTCCTTGATATTTATATTATATTGTATTATATATTTGTATACATATACACCTACATATAAGTCCATATATACATACATATATATCAGGGAATCTTGAAAAAACAAAGTAAAACACAAAGAATAAGTTATGAACTATGATACTATTTTATATAACATATGAAAGCACACCACAATATTATTGTTTATACATATATAAATAAGTAGTAAAGTATTAAAATCTGAACAGAAAAGATACACAAAATGCAAGAATAGGGTTATTATTAGATAGATAAAATGATATGATTAGAGAAAGGTATAAGAGAACTTTCATTCATAAACTTATTTAAAAAAAAATTCTGAATCAAATATGGCAAAACACAAAATTTTTCAAATGGGGCACCTGAGTCTATGCTATGGACTGAATTGTGTCTTCCCAAAATTCATATATTGAAGCCCTAAACCCAATATAATCATATTTGGAAAGGGAGTCTTTGGGAGGTAATTAGGTCTAGATGAGGTCATGAGGGTGGGGCCTCATGATGGGATTAATGCCCTTATAATAAGAGACATCGGAGAGCTTAGTCTCTCTCCATCATGTGAGGACACAGCCAAAAGGTAGTCATGTGTAGCCCAGGAAGAGAGATCTCACCAGAATTCTACACTATTGGCATCCTGATCTCAGACTTCCAGACAGCAGAACTCTGAGCAAATAAATGTCTGTTATTTAAGCCATGTTGTCTATGGTATTTTGTTATGGCAACCCAGGCTAAGACAGTCATCATTACATTATTCAAAATATAATTCCTTATATTTGAAAAATCACCTCTCTTTAAAAAAAAAATTCATTGCCATGAATATCAAGGTCATGTTGCCCTAAGGGTACAATGAAAAGCAGAATACTAGAAAAATTAAAAGTGAAAGCATTTTTCAAGTTTAAATCACTACACAACTATCAGATACTGTAAAATCCTTAAAAGTAGGAACTATATGAGTATCCCTGGTGCCTAGTGCAGTATCTGCCATATACCAGTGCTTAATGTCTGCTACATACAGAGTACATAAATGAAACAGAAAGTGTAAAGCTCCACAAACTATTGTTCTTCTGAAATCCCATAATAAAAAGATGAGGTTACAACAACTGCAAAAATATATCTTTTCAGGGACATTTTATCATGTAGCAAGTTTTCAAACTTTAATGTTGCTATAAATAACATGGACCTCTTGGTCTGGTAAAAACCAGTCTCCTAATATCCTCTTTACACAAATTAATTCTGGCTTCTACAGTTGTGATTAAGCCCTTTTCCTTGCTTTCTTTACAATCTCCCTTCCCTAGTCTTCCTTTCCTAGTCCAAATCCTGGATCATTTCATACTAAACAGGCGCATGTGATAGCTTCCTTCTTTGCTGTCATTTGAGCTAATCATCCCAAAGAGGGAATCACTCCTATTTTGTATCAGTCCCAAGAGGTGTACTTCAACTTCTTCAGGAAAAGTGATTGCATTTTATTAACCTGCATCACACAAAGTTCAGAAGATTTTTTGATATACCAATAAGCTGTCATTGTAGAGAACCACATCTAGACTACGGGCCTGGATAGAATCATAGAAATGGAGCTATCAGGGAAAATCTACAAAGAAAAGCATGGCTCCAAGTAAGAATTGTATGTATGGTTCTTTCTTCTCTCTCTCTCTTTTTTTTTTTTAACATCATATGTGTTTATACTTTCACTAAATTTCCAAACGTGTTAATTCAAATTGGTCTCCTAAGTATTCCCTTCTGTTGGTAGCATTTAGCTGTATAGTAAAATGAGCAGCTGCCACAGAGCATTTGCTAATGCTTCCTTTCTCAAAGGGAGATTAGTACAAGTTTAAGTTTGTGTTAATCCCCACCTGTAGCGTGATGACCTCTGTTGGGTTTTCGTGAGTTCAAATGATTGCTACAAAAATAGTTTGGTCTTATTTGCATAATATAGGACTATAGCAACAATATCTGCACTGTGTCATTAACCCGTTTTGCAGTAAATGGTGTTTACATATGGCCTTGGACATGTGGTATCTATTAGGTAACATCTCCAAGAATGGACGCTTACTTACTTGTTAAATAGAAACCAAAGTGTCAAAAATAATTTGGGGGAAAGAAAAAGTAAATGGCAAATGTTGACAGTCATGAGGCTTACTGAAGTTATCAAAAATGCAGATTACTTAGACATTAATAAAAAGAAATAATAATAACAGCTTTTCAGGCTTGACTGGGACCATTTATGGCAAGGTTTCAACATCACAAAACATGACACATTCATATTTTCCTAGTGCAGTTTTCAATTATAATACGATACAAATTTTATTAGTCGTCTAGTAATACTGTAGAATAATTGAAAGAGGCAGTGCATGATTTTTAAAATGGGGACATTGATTCTGATTCTACGAGGCCTTGATTTAAGAAGGAAATAATTAATGAAACATTTTTTATGTAAGGGAAAAATAACTATCTTCCATGGTTTTATCGTCCATTGTTGAATTTTTCGCTTTATTTCAACCGTCTTTAAAAATGATTTGTAATGGCCTAGCATAAACATAATGAACACGCGTTAATTACAAAATGTTTTTAAATGTAAATGATCAGGACCCATTTGAGAGAGAAGAGTCTTGGGTACTTTGGCCTAAGGATAAACGTGGTGTCTCACCAAGTGTTTTCTGCTCCTAAAGAACTGTTGTTGCTGGCATCTCCTGTGACTTCAGATCCAATACAAGAAAAGTTCAGCTATTCTTCTCCAAGACCATGCTACTCAGAACTCGAGCAAGAATTCTTCTGGGAAATTGTTCTGCACAGTTCCACTACCTCATTCATAGTGTGAAAGAATGATGGGAACAGATACAACATCAAAAAATGTTTGTACCACTGCTAAGTAAACACTTTTTTGAGCTATGCCACCATTCAGCCCTTAACGTAGTACAGTATTATAACATGAATTCCAAGACTGAAGGAAGTTTGGAGAAGTGTACTATATCTATGGATAGGTAGAAGAAAGAAATAAAACAAAAAAAAAACAAAAAAACCCTACAACTTTGGATCTTTAATTCTTCAATTTACCAGTTTTCATTGATAAATCATAAAAAAACATAATACAAGACATCTGTGTTTCTATTTCTTATTTAATCAAACTAATTTCAAAACTGAGTTTCCATCCTGCCAGGCTGGTGGAAGATTCAGCCTGAGTTTTTCTGGGGATCCTCCTACACAGAGGTCCCAGTGTTAAGAAATAGGAAATCTCTCTGACCAGTGCTGACAGTTGGCCTTGGCTGCTGCAGGGAGGCCTTGAGGTTTTGTTGCTCTCAGGAGCCCCTGTGCTCCTCTTCAGGCATCTTCAAAAAAGCTGAGAAGCTGAGACTCTCATCAAAGCTCCACAGGGTTGTGTGATATCTTGGGTCAGAGAAGAACCCATATTTTTCTGTTTCTCAAAGGCACAACCCCTCTCCCTTGCCCCCAGAGGATTCCAACCCAGTACCTTCACTGATTTTAGGCGGAGTCTGCTATATGTACCTTCTATTTTCTGCTCTGCAAGAATCCCCAAGGAAAGGAACGACAAAGGTCAGCTACCCATCTGGAATGCAGGGACTGGCAAATTTGTAGGGGGCACAAATGCTATGCAGTATTAGAATAAAATATTGCCATAAAAATGAATAAAAAAATGATTGCCAGAAAATTTTAATTTTAATGGTAACTGAACCAAAATGTGAAAAATATTTTGTCTTGTGCCTTCAGTGCAACCCATTCTAAGATGTCTTAAAGCACAGGATATACTTTTTTCCCAGCCATTTTTGTCTGGTTTCTCTTGGACTCAAACTAAAACTGACCTTATCATTCACTAGACTCTCCTCTCCAACCTCCCCAATCCAGTCACTTCTCCCCTCTTGTCTTGTCTGCACTGGGGACTGCACTGCTAAGGTACTGTACTCCTGAGAAGGGGTACATCTTATATTTATTGACTCTCGGTGTTTCAGAAATAGTGATTGATGCAAGCTAGATTCTGTCATTCCATATTCCTCCACCAGTCAACTGGAGATGCTTTGCTCCCTATACACTCAGTTACTGGGTCCTATTGATTTTACTTTTGTCCATGAACTTCTTTGTGTTGGCATTTTTACGATGCTCTGGTTACCTTACAGCACTTCATCCAGAGCCTTCTCTTGAGGAATCTGTCTACATGCAGATTTTCCTTCATTCCATCCTGTACAACATCACATGAGTCTTCTGAAAATACTGGTTTAGCTTGGTGTCCTTGGTCTTGCCCAAAAGTGTTCATTCTTTCTCTCTTGTCAGAAGGATTAATTCCAAGCTATTCAGCATGGAGCTTCCAACCTACAAAAATATGGACCCAACTTTCTTCTTTTACCTTATTTCTTCTTATATCTATTTAAAAAAATCAATCTAGGCATGACTTTATGGTTCCTTCCTTGCAACCCACAGATCCCTATCCTATTGCTCTCCTGCATCTGAGGAAATCCCTAATATTCTTTAAGTCTGGGTCAAGACCCGCCTTCTCCAAAAAAAGTGCTTCACACCCTGTAGTAGAGACAGTGGCTTCTCTTGTCTGAAAACTTCCAGGTTTGCTTTCTGGTAGCCATTTATTATTTCCTTGAGTATAAACTTGTTTAGACTTGTTGTTACTCTTTTGTATTTTTAAATCATTCATATTACTAGTGAAGTTTTACCTGTGTGGCTATAGACTGTGGGCTTTGAGTGTGAGACTACGGTTCTTCTGTGTAGAGATCGGCACAGCATGTGTTTCATCTCGCCATCAAGATGTCCGAAATGAATGTATAGCTGTGCCTCAGCCTGAATACTATGGCCGAGTATAGAGAAGAAAATGTTTTTGGTGAAAATTAACATAGAATAAATTGTCTAATATGTGTGTGTATATATATGAATATATATGCACATAAGTACGTATGTATATCTATAGCTTCTATTACAAATAAAATGGCTAAGTACACATCTTGATTTTTGATAGGGTTGGAGAAAGAGATCCGACATTCCTCTGGAACAAAGGAAAAGGAAATTTAACTAGTGTAAGGGATGTCTTTCCTCCAAGAGAAAGGAAAAACCTTCCTCCAGCAACCAAAATCCAATATAATTTTTAAAAAGTATTTTGTATGCATGTAAAAGTGGATAATATTTGAATTATCCATTCATCAAAGCATTAAAATGCAAAAACTCATTTCTGCTCTCCAGAATGGCGCCATCGCACATTTCTGCTCCGGAATAATTCGTGTAGACGGATCTGGCAGCCAAACATGAAAGTGTGGGTGCTGAACGGCTGGCAGCTGGCCCAGTATTTAACCCTGCTGTTTTAGAATGCCATAAAATAAGCACAATTTAATCTTTCCAAATCATTTGGTCATTGGCTGTGATTTCCGCAGAAAATAACTTCAAAGAAGACAGGCACCTTTGTTGATGCTTGTTTAAGCAGCCTTGAGCGCCAATATATTTAAGAATAGGAAACAAAAGCCTCAAAGCCTCTGATACATTTTTGGGATTATAAACCAAGGGGGTGTGTAGACCAGCCTATTAATTTTCCCCGGTGGTAAGGATGTGCTCAGATTGATACAATTAAGAGATAATGTCATCAGCTAAGAAGTCATCAGAGGTGGATAGATAATGCTTGTTAAAATCTATCAAAGCAAAGACTTTGCCATAGATACAGAGAACAGATTGGTGGTTGTCAGAGGTAGGGGGTACTGCTCAGTGAAATGGGTGAAGAGAGTCAAAAGGTACAAACTTCCAGTTATAAAATGTATACGTCATGGGGATGTGATGTGTAGCAGGGCAACTATAGTTAATGTTATCCTGCATATTTGAAAGTTGCTAAGAGAGTGAGTCTTAAAAGTTCTCATCTTACTCATTACACGAGGCCACCATCACCCTGATACCAAAACCAGACAAAGATGTCACAAAGAAAGAAAACTACAGGCCAATATCACTGATGAACATAGATGCAAAAATCCTCAACAAAATACTAGCAAACAGAATCCAACAGCACATTAAAAGGATCATACACCATGATCAAGTGGGGTTTATCCCAGGAATGCAAGGATTCTTCAATACATGCAAATCAATCAATGTGATATACCATATTAACAAATTGAAGGATAAAAACCATATGGAGGTTTGTATGGAGGTTCCTTAAAAAACTGAAAATAGAACTACCATATGACCCAGCAATCCCACTACTGGGCATGTACCCTGAGAAAACCATAATTCAAAAAGAGTCACATACCACAATGTTCATTGCAGCTCTATTTACAATAGCCAGGACATGGAAGCAACCTAAGTGTCCATCGACAGATGAGTGGGTAAAGAAGATGTGGCACATATATACAATGGAATGTTACTCAGCTATAAGAAGAAATGAAATTGAGTTATTTGTAGTGAGGTGGATGGACCTAGAGTCTGTCATACAGAGTGAAGGAAGTCAGAAAGAGAAAAACAAATACTGTGTGTTAACACATATATATGGAATCTAAAAAAAAAAAAAAAGGTTCTGAAGAACCTAGGGGCAGGACGGGAATAAAGACGCAGACCTACTAGAGAATGGACTTGAGGACATGGGGAGGAGGGAGGGGAAGCTGGGACGAAGTGAGAGAGTGGCAATGACATATATACGCTACCAAATGTAAAATAGCTAGTGGGAAGCAGCCACATAGCACAGGGAGATCAGCTCGGTGCTTTGTGACCACCTAGAGGGGTGGGATAGGGAGGGTGGGAGGGAGACGCAAGAGGGAGGAGATATGGCAATATACGTATATGTATAGCTGATTCACTTTGTTATAAAGCAGAAACTAACACACCATTGTAAAGCAATTATACTCCAATAAAGATGTTTTTAAAAAAATACATTTAAAAAAATAGTCTTAAAAGAAAATTCTGTAACTAAGTATGGTGACAGATGTTACATATGCTTATGGTGGTGATAATTTTGCAACATATAAAAATATCACATCATGATATATACCTGAAACTAATAGAATGCTGTGTGTCAATTATACTTCAGTTGAAAAAAAAAAGCGAGACTTTGCTATGGGGAACACAATTCAGTGTATAAAATTGTGATGTCCTACTATTGACCTAGAAAAAAACAGACACACATTTATTTAGGATATTCCTCACAATAACCTCATTAATTTATGACATCGATCTGAAATGCAGATTGCATCATTTTATCTTATGGTTACTTGGAAACTTATAAGAAACAACTCTTTTTTTTAATGCTGTCATTTGACAGTTTGGAGAATATTATGTGATTTATTTCAGTAATTGTTTCTATCATATGTGGAGACAAACTCTATGGAAAATAACTGATCTCCCTTGACCAAAGCAGAGGATATATTTTAAATTAAGAAAACCAAACCTGAAGTATTCTAGCAGGAGGGACCCTGTTGTCATAGTTGAACAAATTTTATTATGGTCAGTGAAACTCTGAGACATGGTTCATTATTAAGACCATCTCACCTTGTCTTGATGAAAAAAAATGTATAGAAGACCAAAAATTCATTATGTTCCCAGTGCATTTATCTGACTTAGACTACAAACAAAATAGAGTAGTTCAAAGCAAAATTACTTCTAATATCAATAATACAAAGCAATTTATCTCTTATTTACCTTATCATCAAGAACTAACATAGATGTCACATCATGTATTTTATTAAGCACCCTAAGGTGCTTTTTCTGTCATCAATTTTGTCCCTTATCTCTTGTGCAAATATTCTGTTTTGTCTCCTTTCTTTATATTTTCTGGTGACAACTTTTAATTATTTTACTAGTTAATAGTCCCTTATGTAGTTCAACACGTCATCGATTTTTAGTTCTTTGATCTCTTTTATATGTTCATTGCCAATCTATATTTATATTCTTCCCTCCAAAACTAGGATGCATGATTTGTCCTAATACCATCCTCAAATTCCTTGCCCCTTGAATATCCTTATGTTGTACTTTTTAGATGATCAATTTCTATCTCTGGTTTACTCGAGCCAATTAAGTTCTCTGTTATTCTTCCTTGGCTAGAAATGATTACCAGAAAAAAAAATAAAATGGCCTAACTCTACGAATAAATGCCATTACAAACATGACATTGGACGGAGCAATCTTTATGCTGATTCCCGTTTCACCCAGAGATTGTCGTAGATGTTTACATTCTTCTTAAACCTACATGATTCACTCTGTAGATGATCTATCCTCCTTAACCACAGAGTAAAAATTTCTCCTCTCAAATCCCACAGGGATAAGGGTCTGGATCACCCCACTAGGAGACAAACCTAGACCAAGAGAACTACTAGTTGAGGGTGAGGGGCATCTAAAACAGGTGGTGGAGGAGGGGATGAGAGTATTAATTACTCTCCAAAAGATGACCCACTGAATAACCTCAGAATAAGCCCAATACTTTCTGATCCCTCTTGTAGCAAAGCCCTACCTTTCCTTAAAGATTGATGTCAATCACCCCTGCCACTGTGGTGACTCATTTGCTTTCCTCATAGTCTTTAGCATAGGAGCCTGAAGTAACAGATTAATAGCTGTAGCATAGAGTTTAATGGGACTAACTTTGTGTCCATTGGTGGAAGGGTTCTCCTTTGGGAACTAGCACCTCTCAATCCACAGAACCTAAATTTGTGGCAATGAGAAGCACAAGTTCCCCAAGTATGTCACTGGGAGTGATGGTAATTGATATGGCTGCTATTTCCACCACTTGGTTCCCAGACTCATGTACTCTACTTAGAGACAAAACATCAGATGATGGTACTTGATTTAGAGTGTACACTCAGTCCTGAGGATGATGCAGTCCTGGAGGATTATTCTTGCAGGGTATCATTTTTCAAACTTGTGCCTCAGCTGTATCTTTAAGAGGTCAAACTACTGTGCCACGGAGCTAGTGGCTTCTTTCTGGTCTTGTATGGGAAAGAACCAGTGGATCCCTTGGTCTTGTTTCCACTGCCATATCTCCTCTGATGTAATTATTAAATTATTTGGTATTACGTGTCAGTGAATAAAACACTCTGTAAATCCTCAGATACTGGGCCCAGACAAGGCTTTGCTGGCATGAAAGTCGATCCCTTACCAAGCGTGTGTGTCGATTACAGTCAATATGAGTTGCTGCTCCTTTCAGAGTGGAAGGATCCAATGTAGTCAAACAAGAAGCTGATTGGACTCTTCAGAATACAGTGCTGTAATAGGGTCAAGGATTGATCTCTTTGCTGACAATTTGGGCGTTTAGCAGGGGCAGTCACTAGAATAGCATTGGTGAGTGGGAACCCATGCATAGTCTCCATGACTTCACTCTTCATGTATCCATTGTGCCAGCACTAGAGTGAACAATGATGGAGGCTGGCTGATGTCTACTGGCCAAGTCTTTCTATCAACTTGGTTGGTTAATACCTCTTTTGTGGACAGTGTGTGTATTTTCTGATGGACATTGACAGGAACTTAAGATTGTCACATTTTGCGCTTACTCCATAGGTCCAAATACACGTCACTTCTCTAGACCTCCTGGTCCCTAATTTTCCATTCTTACTTCTCTATGCCCCTGACCAGTCTGCTGGGCTATTTATCACTGTCCTTGAGGTCATGTGCCCTTGGGCTATTTCTGTTTCCACACAAAGTGGATGCTAAATTCACCACTCTGAGCTCTGCCTATTGGGAGAGTTTGCCTATACAGTTTCCTTTCGGGGAAACCCCTGGATTGAACTGCAGTGAATCAGCCATCCATTTTCAACTAACACCAACATAACATACCAACCCTTTAGTGAACCCATTACTGAGGAATACTCTTCTCCATCAGCTGGTTATAAGGAACCTTCAATGCTGCCATAGGTGTGACTTGGGGGAAATCTGCTGGTGAAACAGTGCTAGATAATGTGAGGGTAGGTCTGGGCCACCTGCTTATGCATTTACTTTTTCTCTCTGGCCCTGCTTATGCCTGACTCTGAATGTACTACTTCCATCTTACAATGACTGCTGGGCCCACCTGGCCATATTAACTCAGTAATCTGAGAGAACTCAGTTCATGATGGCCACCTCTGGATGCTTGGTCACTTGATGTCACAGGGTCAGAAGCTCCATTCCTACCAAGGCCCAGTTTCATACCAGGAGGTATGCAGTTAGGTGTATTTTTAGTAGGTGTGTAGTTCTTTGCAACAAATTGTATGGCCTGTTGCAGAACCCGGGGATCTATGTTTGAATACTCCCACTGCAGGTACCGTAGTCTATGCTTTGATTCTCCCATCAGAGATACACAGGGTACCACAGAACAGTACGGCTCAAGTGGCAGGTGCTTGCTCCACATCATGCTCTTGCTTCCTTTGAGCCCCACAAACAACTGGGAGCCTACCATGTCACCCAGAAAATGTGTTGGAACATTATCCTAAGTGCTGAAGATGACGGGTGCAGAATTCAGAGTTTTGTGCTTCATTTTTAGATTCTTTCTATCCACACTTTTCCTAAAAATATATTTAAATTTCTACCATGGCCAAACTTTGCCTTGGACCAGGGGTATACGAACGTGGATAGGAAAAATTTTACCTCTTTATTAAGCATTTTCTTTCATTATGTTCCACAGTTGTGATAGCAATACCTGTTACTTTTTCATTAATAGAAATCATTGATATTTTCATGTCACATTACAGTTATTCCATATATCTTGAACTACTGTTTCTTTACTTAATCATTTTAATATTGTGAGTTATAGATCTGCCTGTGAGCTCTTGAGTTTTGATAGTTTACAAGTGTGTATATTACTGCATCAAAAATTCATGATTTTTTTTTACATATTTGATGTAATGTTTCAATATAGTTGATTCCCTTTATAGTTCTATATATTTATGTTATGTATTTATAAATATTTTTCTGAGAAGGAATCCATAAACTTCTACAAAATTCCACAGAGCTCTCGTTCATGGCATAAATTTTCGGAACCCCTGCCTAGACCAGGCTTCTCTCTCCAGCACGCTCTTTTATGACCCTCAGGCTTTGGCTTACATGGCAACCCTCACAGGCCTTCCTGACCACCCATCCTAAGGCAGCCTCCTGGGCACGTCTAACCACGCTATCCTGTTTTTCTTTCGTCACAGTATTTATAAACGCCTTATATTTCCTTGTTCACATGGCTGTTTGTTGGCTCAGTCTGTCATATTTGATCTAGTTGACATTTCCTTCTTAAATGTCCACTCTAGTATTTCAGGCTTTTCCCTCTGGATTTCCTTCAAGGGATAAATTTCCTTTAAATGATAATTTTCCTTAGTTTTTGTCCACTAACCTTTCTTCTCTAATTCACTTTCCTACCTGAACAATTTCACCCATTCCCACTAGTCCAAACATGATCAAAAGTGTATTACTCCCAAGGAGATAGGCAGGCCCACAATCCGTGATCTCCCATCCTGAAATCCATAAAGCTCCTTTTTCTACAAAGTTCACTGGCAGCAAAACAGCACCTGAATTCACAAAATAGCCTTTATTCATCTCATGTCCTGTGGATACTCATACATTTCACCAACAGAACTCATACTTTGGTTTATTACATGGTGCGACCCAAGATTCTGCTAAAGATACTACCTTTCATAGGATGTGAATAACATAATAGTTTTCAAACTATTATAATATTTTCAAAACTGTGACATTGGAAGGGCTGAGATCATTTGTCTATTTCTAGCCCATATCTAGAGAAGGACCCAACTGTCTTCTTAGTATCCCATAGCTCAATGCGATTGCGTTGCTCTCCTACTTATAAGCCACTTCAGTCACTTCTCTAAGGACATCCAGTGCTTCAGCCACATCAGACTAGGTTCACGCACGCACCTCACTTCTCCACACCCCTGCCCCCGGAAAATAAATCCTCCTGTGTAGTCCTTGTAATGTCTACACGTCTCTGAGAATTTTTCCTTAGCCTACCAAAGCAGAATTACTGAATGTCATTTGGGGACACTTTTGATTGAATAATTATTGCTGAAAACTCTTACAACATTAAATTATAAAAATGCGTGTCCTGGTATTTCTCTTGCCACTATGTGAAGAGCTCCATGAATGGAGAAGCCATGTCCTATTCCCACAACAATGTCTGGCTCTGTTCTAACACTATGTTAGATAAATTTACCATTTTTCCCTCGCTCTCTCCTCCCGTTTCATTCCGTTTCTGTTAATTGCACTAACAGGTATCTAGTCACTCAGCAGCGTTCCTTCATTCTCCCTCCCATCATTCTCTTTAACTATAACATCAGTCATTCATGCCTTGTGAATCCATCTTCTCTTCTCTATCTCCTATGCCACTGCTATATGCCCTCATTATCTCTCACCCAGTGTTTTGAGACACTGTCCTTTTTCTCTACCTGAAAACTCACTTTCTATGCAGTCTGTTATTATTCTAAATGAATGGTCTAATTGTGTTACATGCTAATTTTAAATGTTTTAAATGACTTTACACAACCTATACAATGCTCAAAATCATTAGCATGGCATAAATATCCTTCAGAAGTTGCCCCAGTCTACTATTCAAGCATCACTCCGTGTTATTCAACCCCAAAATTTGTACTTCCCAGCAAATCTTCTGTGACTTGAATCTTCTTGCTCTTTCTGGAATATAAGCCTCTATATTGGTCCCATATCACGTTTCAACTCAAGTTAAATAGCCAGCTTAAATACCCACCTTTTAAAAAAATTCTCCAAGTAGAGAAGATGGACATCTCAGCTCAAGGAAAGAGAGAATTCACCCTTCTTCTGCCCATCCATACTGGTGAGGGTGGATCTTCTTTACACAGCCTACTGATTGAAATGCTAATCTCTTCCAGAGACACTGTCAAGGATACACCCAGAAAGAATGTTTTACCAGCTATCTGAGCATCTCTTATGGAAGTCAAGTTGAACCACAGACTTAACCAGCACAGTTAGAATTAAGATAAGGGTACCTGTTATCACCAGTATTATTTAATTACTCCATAAAGTAGTCAACAAATAATAAATGCATTAGACAACAACAACAACAAGGACGAAGCAAAATTTTAATTATTTGTAGATTATATGATAATTTCTTTAGGAAAGCAAAATAACTATTGTATAAATTATTAGAAATTATAAAAAAAATTCAATAAAGTAGTCATTTGCAGAATAAATTCTTTTCTTCTACAACAGTATCACATATAAAATATATATTTGATTTACAAAATCAACAAAAATATACCTACAAGTAAACTTAAAGAGTTACATCCACATGAATATGATTATAAAACTCTACTAAGGGACATTAAAAAGATCTTTAATGAGATATATATTGTATTACTGGAGAGTAAAATTTAAAAATATTTTAAAATATCAATCCTTCCTAAATTACTGTGAAAATTCAAGGCATTCCCAATGAAAATAGACATTTGTTTCTCTTTGGTCTCATATCAAACATGACAAAGCTGAGAAAATTCTTTGAAATATAAGCAATGAGGGTGACCTAGTCTTACATAGCATTAAATGTCATTATAAAGTTAAAGTGATTGGAAACATTCAGTACTGATGGAGAAACAAACATATCAATGGCACAGAATAGAGAATCTAAAAAACAGATGCAAATATGCATGGGAAAATAATATATGTAAAAACTGGCATTTCTACATAGTCTAGATGATTCATCAAGTGGTATTGGGCCACCTGGCTTATAATTTGGAGAAATGAAATAAAAAACAAAACCTGGAAAATAAACCTTGACAACTACTTCACTTTCATTAAAATAACTCCCAAATGGACTTCAAAGCATTATAATGTAAAAGGCAACAAACACAAGAAATCATTTTCAAATATCTTTCATCTTTGGGGTACAGAAGCTTTTCTAAATATGTTGCAAAATTCAAAAACCATGAAGGAAAAAATTAATAAATTTTCAAACATAAAAATTAAAAATAAGAAAAAAAGGAAAATCATTAACTGGGTGGAAAGACAAAAATATAATAGACAAATGGGTAATAATTACAACAGAGAAAAAAGTCCTATAAATCATAATGTAAGCAAAGAACAACACAAATGAAAATTTAGCAAATTGCCTGGACTGGCATTTCAAGTACATTCAATAACCTAAAATCATATGGTCAAGTTCTTCATCTCAACAAGACAAAAAATTTACAAATACAAACAATGAAATATTATGGCCATATGGTTAGCAAATATTTTTAAATGATTAATAAGGTAACTTGGCAGGATTTACCAGAATTTCAGTTGTGCATATTCTTTGACTCCATATTTCCAATTCTATATGTCTATTCTTCACAAATACACAAGTGGTAAAGATTTCAGTATGAAGTTAATATAAAGTAATCTTTGTAATAGGGAAAACCTGAAAATAACCTTGGTCAACAGGAGAAACATTGTTCAATAGGAGAAGGATTCAATAAATTAGCATATGGACTACATAATAGCAGCCATTAAAAATAAAATAGAAAGTTATTTGTGAAACATTTTTGAGTGAAGAAAAGGATGCTGTAGAATAAAATATCAAATAAGATCCTATTTATGACTGACAAGTAGTATGTACATTAAGAACACATGCCCAAATAGAGATTTTTGGAAATGCACAGGGATGGTGGCAGTGGAGAGGGCAGAGAGAGTGCTGTGTGAGTGAGGGAAGGAGACAAAAGAGAAAATAAAAATTGCCTTTTAATCTTATTATATACAGTTGTATATTGCTAGACGTTTTTTAGATTAGCCTGTATACTTTGTATTATTTTAAAAAGGAAAAGGGAAAAGAGAGAAATTGTGATAAAATTCATTTGTATAGGAGTAATAAAACAGGCATTTTTTATTTTGACAATTTTGTTGGCAATGCAAATTATTACAGTTTTTTAGAAAGCATTTGTTAGCATCAATAAATTGAATAATGTGCATACACATTGAGCCAATAATGATATTTTCAAAAATTACACAATAGCTGTGTAAACCTAAGTATGCAAAACTGTTTATGAGAGAATGCTCAATGAAGAATTGTTTCTAATAGCTAGAGTTTGGAAACAACTTAAATATTTTATCAATAAGGAATAGGTTGAATAACTTATTCAGTTTTAAGTAAAAATAAAAGACACATGTTTCATTTTCACCAAGAATTTTATTGAACAATGTATTCATTAACCGAACGAACTTTTTGGCCAATCCATTAAGAGAATACAGTGCAATATTAAAAACACTGGAGCATATCTCTGTGTATCGGCAGAGGAAGTGGCCCCTGTAAAAAGTTGCAGGACAGGACCTGTTTCTAACTAAACTAAATTCTATCTGGTTTCTGTAATTTACATAATAATATGAACCATTATTGTATACACTGTTGGTGTATACATGCGCAAAATTAGAAATAATATACATGAATCTGTTAACATATATGTTATATATAAATACACATATGTAATCTTTGTTATAGTTGAAGGGTAAGATTAAGGGGAGTCTCTAAATTTCTGTTCTCATATTGGTGATGATTTAGAAGATGATTTAATACTTTCAATATCAGAAAAATAATAACATTATTAATTCAAAACCACCTAAGTTTTTAGATGTCCACACAAATATATTAACATGAAGCATAACTCGGTGCAATTAAGTAAGTTGTCTTCTTTGCAAAAAAGCTAGTTAAAATTAATCTGATGAATGTAAAGACCTATCAATTTGATGTCACTCTTGTTAAAATATAAATATCCAAGAGCTCAGGTACTGCCTCTCGGCACACTTCACACCACTCACTCAGGTGATGTTCAAGGGTAGGAAGACCTGCAAATTATTCTCACAGAAATTAGCTTCTCTTTCTGTAGACCTATGCACTACAATGTTCATATCTAAAACTTGGTATTGTTTTCTCATTCAATCACATAAAAATCCTTCACAATGACAAGGTTTTTCAGCCTTACCTCTGTGGGTTACCTTTGAGACTTTCCTCTTTCACAGAATTCTGAATGTGGAAATGGATGAACTATATCATTATTAACCAACCCATCTTCTGCATGACTTGTACACTCAAACAATTAGAGGCTATATTCTCCTGCAAAAAACTTTATTCCCGTAAGATATTATGACACTGAAATTGAAATTCACAAAGGTAATATTAAAAAAGACTATGTTTTCAGAGGATTTTATCTTATTTCAGACTTTGGTCATGATTAAAATCTCGAATCACTTCTAATGTGTGATAATAAATATGAAAATTTTTAGTTTAGTAACATGCATTCTAAATATAAGAAATCAAAGTAACTTATGAACTCAATCTAATATATTTGAAGTTAGGAAATATGTGTTCACTATCTAACTTACATAGAACTGAAAAAGTAGAATAAAAGCATGATTAACATGATCTCCTTAGATGTATGTTGAGTAAAAGACTACCTTAATGATAATATTCATTTTTTTGCTTTAATTTGGAGTTAATTCTGGAAATTTCAGTTTCTTAGACATATAGTATTTATGCATCTAACAAACTCAGTAATTTTCATTTTATAGGGAGTCATAGGAAGGCAAAACTCTAAAAACTCAAACTCTAAAATCCAAGCTGAATGAAAATAACACCAGGATATACATATGCATATTTGTTGGAGGCTCTATCTTATAAAGTCAGAGTTTGCAAAGTAACATAAATGAATTACCATTCCTTTTGCACTTATAATTATATCTATATATATAATACACATATGCTTGCTGCGTGACAAATGTATGTATACATATCATACCTACGTATACATATAAAACACACACACACACCCCTAATACTGCATTTCCTGGACTCTAGAAGCAGGCACCTCTCAACCACAGTCACCCTCGCTTAACAGTTTAAAGGCAAATTTACTCCATCCTTTAATAAGGCTGTTTTTAAATTCTGAATCATTTCCTCTAGCTTTCCATGGTAAAGTATATTTTTTAATATTTTATATATATAAAAATACTGAATGGCCTTATTAGCTGCAAGCTATAAATGCCACAAAACAGATTTGGAAATTGGAACATACCCAACATAAATGGTTACCAACAGTGAATGGGAAGGCATACGAAACAGGGCAATAAAGCCACACCACACAATATGAGGAAAATCATTAAACAATCTGGAAAAGCATCAAGATGGCTGGCCTCTTTGTAGTTCCAGCACAAAGACTGAGCCTTATTTCTAAATATTTTCCCTGGTGGGGAATAACAGCTTGAAAATAATCCCAGATGTATTCGTTTGTGTAACCATTTGCTTCTTGTAGCATATAGGCATGGAAAAATTATTGAAGGCTTCAGTTCTGGACTTGCATTTTTTTAAATGTCAGGCTTTTGAAAAATAGCACCATTTTTCTTTAAAACCGTTCATTTACCTGGAATGTTGGCCAGCAGGCCTATAATATGGACTTGGTTTTGTTAAGATTGAAAAAATGCCCAATGGCAAAAGAAGAATGGGCAATTTTAGTGGATATAACTAAATATGAACCCAAACTCAAATGAGCAAATGTCCAAGCAGGGTAAAAACCAGTGCTTTTATGATTCTAAGCTAGTCAAGGAATTCTAGATCCTGTTAAAGAAATATCAGTTTAGAGAGAGAAAGTAATCTAGAAAGTTTTCTTTAAAGATACTGAAAGCAGAGCATTTGAAATAAAGTTTAAGACAGTAGACTTTACACTCAGGCATTTCTTTTTTCTTGAAAGTATCCTCTCATTTTGAGATGATTCTAGATGCTGAGACAAGAGTTCCAAAAGCTAAAGGTCATTTTTTAAAATCAATTTTAAAACACAGTTAGATGAAACAATTTACAGTTCTCCATCAACTGTTGACAAATTCATTTAAACTCAACTTTTCAAAGTTCTAAAAATGTATCAAATGATCTGCTAAGTATTAATTCTGCTTTCTACATTTGAGTATACATTAATTATTTTTAAAGTAGAGTCTCTGCTTAGTGTGGTGTAGGTGTGTCCGTGTGGGTATGCGTGTAGAGAGAAAAAGGGAGAATGAGATTTCAATGGCTTTTTTTCCCCCTCACTGGATCAGATTTTTTTTGTTTTGAATCACTAGGAAATAGCTAACTTTTTTTGGTAGGCATTACTAAAATGTTGTATTATTATTATTATTATTATAAACTAGATTGTTGTTTAGAATGTGAAGGGGTATGTTTGAATCCATCATCCATTTTACAGATATTTAATGAGCACCTATGCTATGCCAGGCACAGTTTAGCAACCAGGGCTTCAACAGTGGCAGGGAAACTGCAGTACATCACGCCTCCAGAAGGCTTCTTCAGGAAAACTAGAATCATACTCCTGATTACCTAAGGGAAACAACCTGGGACAAGAAATAAATAGGGGAGTATTTTTTCATTTACAGAACTCTAAATATTTTGTAAACGTTACATCAGTTTCCCTATAATTTATGTAAAAGATTTATCACCTGAGTATGTGTAACTGATATCCTGTAGCTTAGAAAAAAGATCTCTTTGACTCAAATGATCTCTTGCTTTGAGACATACTATTAGCCACATGACAATGACACCAGAAGGAATGGATTAGATTAATTTCAAGTGAAAATAAGGAACTCAATCTAAACTACGTAAAACTAACCTCACTATGATTTATTGCTTTTTTCAGACCATTGAAGCTGCAAATAAAATTTATGAGGGAAGAACAATAAATTAGGACTGGATAAAGGCATAATTTTAGGCCTCAAGTTGCTTGTACAGTTAGATTTTAACACATAAAATTGGGAGCATAATACTAACAAGTTAATAAAATCAGCCAAGTGCTGACATGTAAAAACATTTTTTTGTAACAATTGGTTGGTTCAATCAGTTAGCGTTGTTGACAACCTGAAATTTCAAAAATCTACATTACTTATATTCAGTGAACATTAAAAATGTAGAAAAGTTCATAAATGCATGCAACAGAAGTTCACTGGTCTTGGAATATATTTGGGGAGTAGGAGTGGATAAGTTGCCTTTAAAGTTAAAACTATAAAATTACCACATAATAAAAGCCTGTGCTTTGAACACTAATTGCCCATTTATTAAAAAATAAATAAATAAATAAAGCTCTCTTCCTACAATTATGAGGGTGTGATGTATAAACTTTCTTTGGTTTTACTGAGATGTGTTTTATATATTTTCAGTTCTACTGCTCTTTTCCATTTATTCTGGAGTTTAATTCTACTAATATGCATTAGCATCAAGAAAGCATTACATCTATGAAGATTCCTACAGTGTTTTAATTGAGAGTAAATTGCCTTCAATAAATGGGGCTTCCTACTGGCCTGGAAGGCTGGCCCACCCTAGTGTCTGGGCACAAATGTTCATTAAACCGAGAGTTAAACCGAGGCACGATAGCCCACTTTGTCAGCTGCCTAGAGGGAAGTTGTCAAGTCTGGGACCCTGCTGCTTTATTCCTATAACTGTGTTTTAGAAACACCTCACAAGTGGAATTGTGGTTGCCTCATCCAGAAAATGTGGAAAGGATTAATGTGGCATGTAAAACAAATCACTCCTGAGCTCAGCTGAGAAAGTGGGTATTAAAAGCACTCCAGTCAAAAGAGCTTTAGTGAGAGGGTCACGGTGATATACAGTCAGCATATGTTGGGCTGGTAATGCTGCAGGGTGTTTGGAAATGGTAATGGTCCATGGGTGTAAAGTCTTTCAAGACCTCTTAAAGGCACATGTGTTTCTTGAGCATGTTCTCCAAACAAGGACCTGTTATGGGTTAGATTCACTGAAGCTTTTAAACTTTATTGATTGGTTTGTGGGATTCCAGGTTCACTTACTGCTTAAAAAAAGAAAAAGAAAAAACAACCTGTTGATAAACACAGGCAAGAATCCCACTTTAATCTTAACCTTATGAATCAATAAACAATGTGGGATGTTGCCTCCTCATCGATTATGGTACACACTGTTTATTTTTATTATGGAAGTGCTTGCTAGTTTTCAGAGTTAATGGCAATAGATCTATGTTGTTCTTCTAAATCCAGGTGCTTTGTAGATTTATTTTTGAGGGGGAAGAAAAGGGAGACGTGAAGATTTCTTGCTATTTGAAATATGAACCATGGCCTTAATAAAAACTTGTGGGTTTCAAGTTGAGAGAGAACAAATAAACGTACGAAGTGTAATTTCATAAACTGAAACGATTTTCTTTGGTATTCCCACTTTAGGTACAAATTCTTTCAGAGCTCATATTATAATGCAAATACGTAATTGTAGCCACAGTTGAATGAACTGTTAAAGAAATAAAATGCACTAGTTTTCTACATATAAGTAAACTATTTTTTGCCAGTTCTCCTCTGTTTGGTTTCTATTTGCACTTTTTTATGGGACGCTTATATTTTTTCTAGGTTAGACCTCATCAATTCATTCATTTTTCTAAATAACCTACACCAAAGGATCATGCAAAATCTTTGAAAAGATGAAAGCACAGGCAAAGTTTGCAATAAATAAGGAGTGATGCATTTAAGTAGTTGTCAGCACATAGACTCAAAACAAGCATGTGTTTTTAGGTAAGACCTGATAGAATATCAAGACAGGTTAGCAGGAAGTACTGGTTAACTAACCTAAAAATCTCATCAGTGAAACTAAACAAATAAAAATATTACGTGAGACTGGCAAAAGACAAGGTAGTGTGCTTTTGGGTTTGGGTTCAGTGCTCCTGAGTTTGGCCCCAACTTACAACCATGACTGCAAATATTTTTTCACCAACTTCAAGCATGACATTATTTGTTACCTTTGCTTTACTGCAGGCCTGGTAAAAGTCAAGATCAATAATTTCTCAGGACCATTTCCACTCTACACTGAAATTACAACCAGCCTGAGGGACACAGCAGATATAAAATTTCTTGCCATCTCTGTGAAACTCATAAAGCATCAGCATTGCTTTGTTTTTTAATTGAACTTCCCGTCTTAGTCCCGTTTACGTCACTACTCTCTGACAAATACACTTGGCTGGCAGGAAGGTGTATGGTGAGCACTCACGGTCATTGTATTGGATATGAAATTGATGTGTATAGAAAGAAGATGAAAACGTTACAAAAGCTAGATGGTAAGGACAAGGGAAGCTGTCAATATCACTGGATTTTTGCTAGGCAAGCATGGAATAGTATGGCTATGACTACTTTATATTCAAAGAAGCAATTAATGTTGCTGCTCTCCACATGCCCAACTGTGGCTGAAAAGGACACTGAGTTTTCTGTGCAAAATGCTCAGTATACATGAGTCACTACCCATGCACTGATTGCCCTTATAGCCTTTGATCTTCAAATGCATTTATTTTATGTGAATAGTCTTCTTCATTGATAAGCATGCATGAGTCTGCAGCCCTGTCTTCCCAAGTTGCTTATAATTACTCTTTCAAGGTATTTCTGCCTTAGATATAAATGGACGTAATTTTTATGCTCTGTTAGAAGCCTCCACTTCCAAATGTAAAAGTACTTAAAATTTTCTATTCTAGATTTAGGATTTTTCACATCACTTGCTAAATATGGTAAACGTCCAGAAGGTCAAAGTGCAATGCTTGTCTATTCCATATTATTGGAAAAGGTATTTTCTTTTCATACTGGAATGATGATAGGAAGTGGATGATCTTGACAACAGTATTTCTTTCGTTGTTAGGTATGTGTGAGTCTGTACATGCATGTGACATTTTTGCCACTTTACACTGAAAATGGTTCTGGGCCTGAATGGTAGATTCTGAGATGTCTAACTAGTACTGAGTTGGGAAATTCCCTGTGCTCAGGGGTTCTGACTTTGAACACTTCCCCAAACACACTAATTGGGGACCTGGACTATGTTGACTTTTGGAGGGTTCCACATCTCCCAGACAAACTGCACATGAGGGCAGACTAACCCACACCAGGATGTGCTGCACACCTGTACAACAGATGACCAATTTTAAATGTGCAAAGAAAAACCGCCACAGAATAACGTGATGTTTCCTTCACGTGGCATACCTGCAATGCAGACAGCTAGGGGGCTAAAGCGTGCCATTGAGCTGTAAGTTTTCATTGCTTAAGACATTTTATAGGGCTTAAATTTTATATAGTCCAGTATCAAGTAGTACTCCTAATTGCATGACTTCAAAGTAGACATGTGAGCCCTACTTTAATATTATTTTAGTGGCAGGCAGTCACTGCCCTTCCAATTGTTCTTATGAGGTCCTAAATTAACACTATTATTGGGAGTGTTATTTAACTTCAATTTTAGTGAAAACTATGCCTCCTTCTCTGAATGGCAGTTTGAACACTGAGATTAAATTGATAGAGAGAATCAAGTCTGAATCAGTATATAGCCCAGAGGTACATTGTGAATCCCATAAAGCATTGTTGCAGGCACCTGGTTAGTGTTCTGAACACCTGCTTAATGTTTTTTTCATCATCACAAATGTCCAAGTGCTCAGTAAGTCACTGGGGTTTGAATGACAGCCGTGCGCTAAGCAAGAAGTTATGTTTTTTCACTACCAAACTGGACCATAAATGATGAAAAAGAGGTCAAAAAGGAAGTATGGAACCCTACAAATTTGAAAGGGGAAACTGCTAATAGCTATGAACCTGGTGCAATCAAAGGCTTGGCAAGTCATTGCAAATTACCTGCTCTGTGAATTACTGATCGCACTGCATTATGATATAGAACTTTCTAACTCCTTTCATCTGTAGTAACAGGGCTTTTAATAGCTCACAGATCAAAAGCAAAACACTGCCAGTGGAATTTTGATACAAATAAGCCGAGGTTGCAAAAGTATAATGCATGTGAACAAAATGTTAATACACATCCAATATTGCTTTCAGTTGACAGATTATTTAATAGAGTATATGCGTTTTACAAAGCAAACTTACCAATATAATACTTACAGAAAGGGAAGATAGGTAAGGCATGCCTGACTAATATAAAAGGAAGAGTGAAATCTTGCATGATACTTTCATTAGGGATTAATGTAGGTTGGTATGCTTTAAGCAAGATCTTGGCAATCTTTCACATGGAAGATGTCAAGTCCCTAAATCCTTTTCCTCTAGCCCCAAACTCAGACATGTGGGAGTCAGGGGTACTAAAAATTATCCCTCCAAATATTTTTCTTATGAGGGGAAATATCTGTATCAATAAGTTTCTTTTGAAAAATGTGAAATGCCCATGAAGTGTGAAGTCTGGCGGTCATTTGCATGCCGCTATAATCAGATTGTTTTCCTCTTGCCCCCTTGCTGAAGATCATGGGTACTGATTAAATGGACATTTTTATTCTATGTAAAAAAGTCCCAGGGAAAAGAACAAAAAAACCTTGGACCATCACATATGTTATAGCAAAGATTTGGCTGAATTACTGCCAAGCTAGATTTCTGCACTGATGCAAAAATACCCTAGTGCCTGGGAGTTGGAGAAGAGGAAGAAGCAGATGAAGCAGACAGTTGCCAAAGAGAGATTTTCAGTCATACTTGGATCCTTTATACTTGATAATAACTGATATGGCTGAAATAGAAAATTATTTCCTTATTGGTTCTTGGATCTAAGTTCTTATGTAACCCACTGTAATTCTTTTGTAAGAATAATTTTTTTCATTTGTGATCAATTAGTGTTACTCCTTGCTCTAGTGTTAAACACAGTGATGAAATAAGAGAGCTAGCGTTCTTATCTTACAGGAGATGCACATAAGTGGCCACAATGATATAAAGAAATACAAATTGTGACAGTGCTATAAAGAATATAAACAGAAGGCTGGGAAGATTTTGAATAGGGATGCTGTTTGAGGGGGTATTGTCAGGAAAGGCTCACAGATGAAATGCTGTTTGAGCTGGGATAGGATCAATATGAAAAAGCTAGACTTGTAAAGAGCAGGGTAGATGGGAAAGATAAGATAGAAAGAAAGAATAATGAAAACAAAGGTCCCAAGTATGTGAAGGGCTAAGAGTAGTTGATGAAATGCAAGAAATACAATGTGGCTGGACCACAGAGAGCAGGGAAGAGAATAGAAGATGACGAGGGCAGATGATGTAAGGCTGTGAGTCAGAGTAAGGAAGAGAGCAACATGTTATAACTAGCTATTCTAGGAGGAACAAATGATCTGTGAGAAAGCACTGAAGCAAAACCAGCTAGGTAAACATTGAAGTGCCCAAGTGAGAGATGATGGTGGTTTGGATGAGGGTGGTGGCGGTGGAGGAGGATAGAAATGAAAGCAATCTGACTCTACACCCATCAAGTCCTCAGAGAAATAGTGAAAGGCTCTCAGCCTTCCAGCCCATGTGATATAGTAGCCCAACCTTCTGGTTGAAGTGTTCCATGAACAACACTCTACCCCCAACCTCCAGACAGAGAATTTGTCTCTCCCACCAATATTCCCTTGAAATTGTTTTAGGATTTTTTCAAGTCTGTTGAATGAGCTAAGTATAGAACTCAGGGAAACACGTGAATTACTCCTGCAGTGTCTATTGTAAAAGTGATTTCAAATCTTTGTGACACCAGGTGGGGTGGTCAATAAATCTACTGGTCAATAAATTGCAGCTGATGAAATCTGAGCAGCTGAGGTGAAGTTCTCTACATTATGAGGGGGGGGGGAGAGAAAGGTTGCTGGGGCAAGGAGTGTGAGATTAGGGAGGACTTCAGAAAAAAATGAGTTCTCGTCTATACATTTTTGCTTATTGTTTTTACAAATAGCTTTCATTCACAGTTCTGTATTTTGTATAAATTAAGAAAGTTTATTTTAAAATTATTTTAAAGCATCTGAAAAGAGTATCTGGAGACTTTCCGCACTCAGTACCAGATCAAAGAGGGGAGGCATGAGCATGGAACGTAAGAGCAAACGAGACAGGTTAGAGGCTGTTGAAGTGTAACAGAGAAATGCATTAGTCTGTGCCTGGGGCCAGGGTCCTGGGAGGGGCAGCTGGTAGATAATACTGGATAGTAATGCCTGCATATCACTTATAGTTGCAGTTGCTAAATAATTATTTTATGAACCACATATAGTTTGTTATAGAGTACAGGTTACGGTTGATTGATTCCTTTATGTTTTATAATTTCTCATGAGAGAAGGAAACTTTAATTCGTTAGTAAAGGGAGGAAGATACACACCCTTGGTCCTTAAGTTACCAGTAGCCGCTGCCTATAAAAAGACCAGTAACCAATATGCCTTGCTGCAGGGCTTCCCCATGCTTTTCTTGTCATAGCATACAGAGAAAATGACAGGATTTGTATGGCTCACTGGAGGAAACTGGAAGGGATTTAAGAATGTCTATAAATATCTTTGGGGGCAAAAAGTATTACATTTTCTTGACATTTTATAATTACAAAGACACAGAGCATTAGAGAAAATACTAAATGTTGAAATTTTTATCATACTGGCAAATAAAATCTTTTCAAATATCCAATGAAAAACTTGAGTTAACTTTCATGTATGAACTACGTACCTTTGAAGAAATCATCATGTCTTTCACTGACAAATGCAATTAATGTTGGCATTTCTGAGAACAAAATAATTTTTAATCCAATTGAACTCTTTCGTATATTTCAAACTAGAACTCAGAATGTCTGCATTGCTAAAGCATCCAACATGCAACAAGCTTAAATGTCACTGAGAGCACAAATGTCAAAAACTTACATAAGTATCCCATATATATGTAAAGACAGGGATTGAGGCTGCCACTCACATCTAAACCTAAGAATCCCTGCAAAATTTCTTTGTCCCTGCAGGCTGTGTGCCACTGTCTTTGGGGATCTGAGACCTAAACTCAGCTACAATATGTTAGGGTGCCCCAACTAACACAATCTGAACCTGAGTCCTGAATAGATGTCCATGTACTGTAGGGATCCCCAACCCCCGGGGCCGTGGACCGATACTGGTCTGGCAGCCTGTTAGGAACCAGGCCGCACAGTAGGAGATGAGCGGCGGGCGAGCAATCAAAGCTTCATCTGCTGCTTCCCGTCGCTCGCATTACTGCCTGAATCGTCCCCCCCCATCTGTGGAAACACTGTCTTCCACGAAACTGGTCCCCTGGTGCCAAAAAGGTTGGGGACCGCTGATGTACAAAACACTCCTTAGCCATGGAGAAAGACTTCATTTTTAAATTTTTTTTATTGAAGTATAGTTGATTTGTAATGTTAATTTCTGCTGTACAGCAAAGTGATTCAATTATATACATATATTATACATTCTTTTTATTAAAAAAAAATTTCCATTATGGTTTATCATAGGCTATTGAATATAGTTCCCTGGGCTATACAGTAGGACCTTGTTGTTTATCCATTCTATAAATGATAGCTTACATCTGCTAACCCCAGCCCCCCACTCTATCCCTCCCCCAACCTCCCCCTCCTTGGCAACCAGAAGTCTGTTCTGTGTGTCCAAGAATCTGTTTCTGTGTTTTAGATAGGTTCATTTGTGCCATATTTTAGACTCCATATATAAGTGATATCATCTGGTATTTGTCTTTCTCTTTCTGAGTTATTCAGGTAGGATGATCATCTCTAGTTGCATCCATGTTGCTGCAAATGGCCTTATTTTCTTTTTTATGGCTGAGTAGTATTCCACTGTATATATGTACCGCATCTTCTTTATCCATTCCTCGGTCGATGGACATTTCAGTTGCGTCCATGTTTTGGCTATCGTGAATAGTGCTGCAATGAACATCGGGGTGCATGCATCCTTTCGAAGTGTGGTTTCCTCCAGATATATGCCCAGGAATGGGATTGCTGGATCATATGGTAGTTCTAGTTTTAGTTTTTTAAGGAGCCTCCATACTGCTCTCCATAGTGGCTGCACCAATTTACATCCCCACCGACAGTATAGGAGTTTTCCCTTTTCTCCACACCCTCTCCAGCATTTGTTATTCGCAGAATTTTTAATGATGGCCATTCTGACTGGTGTGAGGTGGTACCTCACTGTAGTTTTGATTTGCATTTCTCTAATAATTAGTGATGTTGAGCATCTTTTCATGTGCCTACTGGCCATCTGTATGTCTTCCTTGGAGAAATGTCTTTGAAGATCTTCTGCCCATTTTTCGATTGGGCTGTTTGTATTTTTGCTGTTGAGTTGAGAAAGACTATTCAGATTGTCAGATAGCTGAAGGTATCACTTGGCCTTTCTTGCAACCCAGTGTTTGGGGGTCATTATCTATGAATCATTTCAATGTTGCTTATAGCAAGAGGCTACTGAACCAGGATGCCAGGCACCCCAGGCCCTACCTGGATCTTCCAGGACTGAGGGAATATCTTGCCGTAAATCTGCAACTCAGATTTTCAGCAAGAGGCCATGAACAGGAAAATTCTGTTTTACAGAACGGTCACTGAACCAGGAAGCTGCCTCTCTACATGCACACTAGACTTTAGACCATATAGGCCCAGTCATACCCCAACAAAAGTGTAAGCTCTTTGATACACTCATTCCCAGCAGGCCACAGGGAAATGGGAAAGAAGTGGAAGCAAGGAGAAAGAATAAACGACTGGCTTCCCATGCGGATTGTTGAATTTTTCTCATTAGCATATATTTTTGGCTAATATTTACAATATGGCATGTTCTGGCCTCTTTCTGAAAAAAAAAAAAAAAGATACAGAAATGCTCCAAATCCTTTCTTTCCTACCCTGTGGAAATGAAAAAAAAAAAAAATTCAGACAGCACAAGTTCACAGCCTGCCTTAGGTGATAAAATTAAATTTATAGGGACAGAGAAGCAGGCGTATTAATTACAGTAATGAGGAAAGAAAGATTACTATTAATTTTGATTAAAACACCTTAATATTTCTTTTTGAAACTCTGATAGCTAATGTTCCTCAGGAAACCAATTTGAATATTTAAAAATACTATCGCAACCATTTTATCAGAGTGTAACGCGTCCAATATTGAGTTGGAATTTGGGTCCCTCTGATTTTCCGTCTTTGCTTTGTTTGCAGTTTTTGCTCATTGCTAAACTCCTGTTTCATAGTCATGGAATATATTTATTTAAATATTTCTCTTCACATGGGCCCAAAGCATATCCAGAGGTGTCACAGAAAATTAATCTGTCAAAATCAAAAGAGTATGTTTCTGTATATATATACATACAGCACACTATTTTTGAATCACCATCTATATTTTTCCAGTGTTTTTCCACAATGTGTATTTTTCTCTGAAAAAAGAGAATTTGAAAAGAATTGCCAAATCTGTCTTGGAACTTCCACTTTAAATTCAAAACAGATTCCCAAATGTCTACTGGGATATATCTCTAGTATGACTAAGAATGTGCACCTGTGATTACCTAAACCAGCCAAAGAATGGCACCATTGCTTCACATAAATGTAGTCACAGATATTTTTTATTTGGTTATAGAGTTTTATCATAAATCCCATGGCTCAGTGTAGAATTCTATCTGTCCTACAGGCCCACTTTTTGCCTTTAGATAACATTTTACAGCAAAAACCTGATGTATTGCTTCTGTCACACTTTGGCCACTAAAGGAACTTAAAACAGCACAATGGGTGAATAGTAAGGAGACAAAGGGAATTCTCTGCCCTTTTGGCTCAGTCCATGCATATGGTCATAATTTTCCAACTTTATGACAATAAGGGGAACGCATTTATCACTCCTCTGCTCCTTCTTAAGTTGATCCTCCATTGTTAAGTTTAGCAGTTGGCCATATGTCTTATAGAATTATTAAATAATGTGAGATGGCCACTTGAGTTTTACAAGGAAATAATGAATGGTGGAGAAAGAGTGGCAGGTTTGAAGGACAGGTTCAGAGAAGCATTAACCAAACTGGATGATTATCTTACAGTTTCTGAGAGTTAAATAGAAAGCTAAAGATAGCCTGACAAGTCTCAGGCTAATTTGTTCTGTCATGTTCTGTTGCAGACAGGATAGGCCCACATCAGCCCTGGAGTAACTACAGTAAAAAATCTTATCTTTTTTCTTCTTCATAATTGTAGACCACACCTAATAGTCCTTTACCTGATTTATCTATAATTGCTCGTACAATTTGGATGGTTCTTAAGACTGAGTTTTCAGACAACTAATTAAATGACACAGTGATTTCACTTGTATTCAATATTGCTCAGTTTTCAAAATCAGGCAAGGAAAACAACAGTCCGATTTTTAAAAATACGCAAAAATACTGGACGGTTTACAAAGGAAGATGATAAAGTGTTCAATGCCATGACTCATCAGGAAAATGCAAATTAAAATCACAATGAGATACCACTATATAATCACCAGAAAATCTAAACGTTAAAAGACAGAAAATGTCAAATGTTGGTGAGCTTGTGGAGCCAACAGAATATTCATACATTGTTGATGAGAATGTAATACCACGCAACTACCTTGGGAAAAGATCTGGCAGTTCCTATATAAAACTAAACAAATGCCTACCTCGCAATCCAGCAATTCTACTCTTAGGTATTTACCTAAGAAAAATGAAAACGTGTACACCAGAAAGACTTGCACAAGAATATTCGCTAAAAGCCTAAACTGAAAAACTAGATCAAGTTTTCATCAGCAGAAGAATGGATAAACAAACTGTGATATTTTCATACACTGGGATATTACTCAGAAATAAAGAGGAACATATCACTACAACCCCATGGATAAATCTCAAAAACATAATGCTAAGTAAAAGAAATCTTACACAAATGAGTAGTTACTACGTGATTTGTTTGAATGACTATGAAGACTAAAATGGCTAAAAGTAATCCATGATGTAAAAACTGGGACATTGATTGTCTCTGTGAGCAGGGGGCTGGGAGATGAGGATTATGTTGGATTTGGCATAGTGATATTCTATACTTTGAAAGAGGTTTTAGTTACGTGGATGTAGATACACATCAAAAATCATCAAATGATGCACCAGATTTGTGCATTTCACCTTACATAAAATTTACCTTAACAAAAAAGAGTCAATAAATATTGAACCCTGGTTGATGATATTCATACTGTTTTGAGGTGAAGGGCACTGATATCTGCAGTTAACTTTAAAATGTATCACATAAATAAGAGATTAGTGGATAGAGAGATTAGTGGATAGAGAGATTAGTGGATAGAGAGGTGAAAAGTAAAGCATGCAAAATTATAGAAACTAGATGCTGAGTATATGGGTATTTACCATGTAAAACTTTCAAACTTTATGTTTGGAAATTGCCATAAGAAAATATTAGGAAAAAGAAATCAGGCATCGCTGATTTTTCCTTCTTCTTTTGTATTGCTCCTGACAACTTAAAGTTGAAATGAAAAAAAGCGAGAGAAATACTGAATACAGCTCTCTAGTTTAAATAAGGCTTCGACGTTCTGCTTGCTATTCTGTTTAAACCCGCATCTCCGTGATTACTTAACGTGGAAGTGAATGACTTCCTTACCCAGAAGGACTCTGTTCTCACAATAAAGAGCAAGCATGGAAAGCAATGAAGCAAGTGCATTGGCCAGGGGATGCACGATGAGCCAGGCATACGAGAGGCCTGCTCACAGACCTCCCCCGTGCCAGCAAGCAAACAGCAGAAGTTCCTCCTCTACATAAGGGGCAAGAAGACATAGTGATTAACTACAAGGCTTTGAAGTTAGGGGCATCTAAGTTTGAATTTGGGCTCTCCCCACCATTAGCTTTCTTTCCCTATCAACATTAGGTTCAGAAAGGTTCACTTTCTGAGTTTTGGTTTCATCATTTACACAATGGACAAGTTATTGGCATGTACTCTTGAGGGTCTTTCTGAGGAATAATGAAGTACTGTGGGTATTAACAATTATTGTCACACACACAGGCACTCACACATAAATGGAGAAGAGAGAAGAGAAATGAAGAAATTAACTTTGATGGAATTTAGAGAAAAGTAAAGTTTTTGGAGCAAAGGGTGTAATGATAAAATAAGAAGCTAGAAAGAAACTATCAAACTACACAACTCCTGGTTTTCGCTTTATTGCTTTTTTGTTTTCTTTTTTTGTACCACGTGGGTTGCAGAAGTCTTTTTTTTTTTTTTTCCCTTCAACATTAAAGCAGTGACAGCAATGATTATTCCTAAGCACAGGTCTGCATAAAAAGCCACACTATGGAATATTTTACTTTCTCTGTAAATCTCCTCACAACCTTCTCATAAATAAATGGGGCTAAAGTCAAGGAAACTGGGCTAAATCCCTCCCTTACTGTTTGGACTATTCCCAAATCATTCATCATGGACACTGGAGGATGGGGGCTTCTCTGTGGCATATATCTTAGGGAGGTCTGGCAGGGTTAAAAGAAAGAGACAAAGGAGCCTATGCTCAAATATCCAGGGCATTTTTGCCAATCTAATGCTAAAAAAAAAATGCACGCACAGCATACTTTTGTCAATAAATCCTCTAGGTGCTTACACTGAAGGTGGTGAAAATTGCTTAGGTAGTTCAAAATCGTATCTGGAGCTTTTTGCAGTCCAGTGTTCTGACAAGTGAAGATGATCTCTAGATCCTGAACTCAGTGACCTCCGAGAATTGCCAGTAGTTTTCTATTGGATTAGAACGGACTAACTCTTTCAACTTGAGTGGTATCTATTTCAATTCTACCATTATTTCTGAGCAAGGAGGATGATCTTGTGCAGGGGAAACTGGGCCAGTTTTAGGGCAAAAATATCCTGGTCCCAGGGAAACTATGCATGTTGCGTAAGAGTCACAAAATCCACGATAGATCGCTCTGTACAATTGCTCTTAAGTCTGCCTAGGATTCCATGTCCTATTTTAAATCTTTGAAGTGAAACTTTATGCCATAGGGTTCTCAATGAGAGGAAAGGGTAAAGGAAAGATATAAAGTAGGGCTGAAGCAAGACAGCACATCTGTTATGGTGTGAATGGCTCTTACAAAATCTCTTCCTTTCACTCAAAAGCGTCTTATTGTTAACTGTTTTATTTGGGGGTATAAAATTATTTATGGGGTTTAGAGTAGAAGGCCACCATGTTTTATCTTCTTCTGGCTTCTGTGCTTGAGAACAATTGCCAAATTGTGGTTGTGTCAGGAAGACTTTAAGTGAAAAGCATTTTATAATTTCTTTAATTAAACATGATCAAAGGCGCCCTTAGAGCATTTGAATGAGCATTTTCCTAGATATGTGGCACTGTCTATATTCTTTTAACATAGCCTATTGGCTCGATGAACCTGTTGCTGGTTCCATAGTTCCTTCTGCTATGAACAACCAAAATTTTCCACTCTTTGAAACTTAGTGTTTTACTATACACAGATAAAACACACCTGTTTCTGATATACAACCACTTTCAATTCTTGTTAACTGTGAAAAATTCATGAAATGGATAAAAATCTGTATTCCCCTTTCTGGTGTAAAATATAATTTGGAGCTTCACACTGTCGATTAAAAAACAGTGAGCACCTACTATGTGCATGGAAGGCACTATGAAAGTCAACAAATCTGAAAACGTTCATTGAGCACCTACTTTGGGCCAGGCTCTCATGCACCGTCTGAAAGGTGGGCTATGAAAACAAAAAAGAAAACCGGAAACAAACACCAATAACAAGCAGAGAAGGAAGGGGGTGGGTTGACGTTTAAACAGGATGACCAGAGAACTTAGTACTGGGGGAAATAAGATTATAATGGGAAAATATGAAGAAAGATGGATAAAAAAATGAGGGTGCAAAGAAATATAGGTTGTTGGGGAAGATCTTTCCCAACAGAGGGAGCCACAAAGGCCTTGAGGTGGAGGAACACTGAACACTTGAAGAAAAGAGGCCAGTGATGCCGTAACTGAACACCTGGGGCCGGAAGCAGCACAGGATGAGTTCATAGAGGTAACACGGAGCCAAATTATATAGGGCCTTGTAAGCCATTGTAAAGACTTTGGTTTTTACCATGAGCGAGATGGGAGCCTTTGGAGGGGTTGAATAAGAGAAGACATTATCTAAGTTTTAATAATACCTAAATCAGGATGGTTGCTCTCTTGAATAGACACACAAACGCACACACACACACACACACACACACGGTAGGATGTGAGTGTAGAGACCAGAGAAACCAGTTAGCAAGCCACTGAGTATCCCGGCTGAGAGATAATTATGGCTTGGATCAGGGTCATAGACATGAAATGATGAGAAGTAGTCAGATTCTGAATATATTTTGAAAATAGAACCAGCAGGATTTGTTGAAAGATTGTATGCATGAATTAAGAGAAAGAGATGAATCGATGATTCTAAAATGTTGGTTGCCATTTACTAAGGAGGGGAAGGTAAAGCAAGTTTTGGTGGGGTGGGGGGGGCAATTACCATTTCTGTTTTGGACACATTTCATGTGAGGAGGCAAGTGAAGATGATTCAGCACGCAGGTGGAGATAACCATCTGGAGTTGAGGTAGAGATCCAGGCTTGATACATATATTTGAGAGTCATCAGCATTTAGATGATATTTAAAGCTGTAGAATTCTATATGATCATCTTGGGAGTGAGTGGACATTGATCAAGTTAAAAAACCAAGCTTTACTACATCGTGAAGAGTCCAGACTGAGGAACTAAAACCAAAAGAGAGGGAGGGAAGGAGGGAGGGAAAGAGTGAGAGGCCAAGAAGAAATGGCCAATGAGAGAGGAGGAGAACTGAGAAAGCATGACGCCCCAGAAGCCAAGTGAACAAAAATAGAAAAGAGTGAGGATTATACTTTTTGATATACAGAAACAATTCTTTACCTTATAAGGAAGATATAATGATATAAAAATATTCCAAATTTAGTACAGTGAGTGGTAAGTGCTACAAAAGATCTGTATTCCAACTGCTACAGTCACTCACAGAAGGGACTTCCTGACCCTCAGTTCATGGGAGGCCTGCATGAAGCAGGTGGCATTTAAACCCAATGTTGAGAGACGTGTGGAAATTTGATGGGTAGAAGGGGAGGAAGAGAGGACAGTTATATCAGAGGGAACATCTTAAAAAGAAGCTCAGAGAAGGGAAAGAACAAGGTATATTTAAGGAACAGGGAGTGGTTCAAGCTGGCCTGGGTGTAGAGGATGTATAGCCTACTTTCTGCACACCTCTAAGGCAGGTGATGTCAGATTTTGCTATGTGGTTTTTGTTTTTGTTTTTTATTAACTCTCCAAAAGCAATGGGTATAAGAAGTCTTAACACAACCTTGAAACTTTTTCAATCCTTTCCCCCAGTCTAACTAACTCTTACCTACCAAATCTTATATTTTCATTTGTAAATATGGTAACAGTCATGGAAAACATCTGTATCTGTTTATCATCTGTGGAGTTCTTGTTCTGTGTAAACTCTGGTGGGAGGAAAAAAGAGTAACAAGTATGCAAAAATATTTGTTGTACTACGAGTCCCTACTGTGTTTCAATTCTGAAGTTGGGAGGAAGAAGTTAGAGAGAGAAACAGGAAAAAGATAAGGCTCACTCTTTGAACAGTTGCATAAATTTATGAGGACAGTCTGCCTGAATGGTTGGAAAATAGAAAATTCATTCTATAGATTTGGAGTTTGGCCCAGCATAATCTGACCTATGCTCCAGTTCCATGGAGACGAAAAAGTTGTGTTGCCTGCAACCACATACAGAATTCCTTAAAAATAACAGTCGTTATCTCTGGGGTCTGATCAACTCATGGCACTGAAGAGAGAAAGAGATAGAAAGAAACATGAGGAGGAATCACATGAGATTTTATTTTCAGTAATAGGAAATATATTAATAGATTCCATCCCTCAAAAAAATGAACATGGTAAATTTTCTTACAGATTTTTTAATGTGAATTTTAATTTTAGGGCCAACTGCACAAGTTTTTCCCCCATCTTTGTATTGCCAATGGCACAGTGTGATGAACAGAGAACCTATTATCCAATTCAAACTCAGACACCAATTTAAGCCCCCGGTCTCTTTGCTCCTCATGGGTCTCATTTGCAACATTGAGGGAGAGGACACTGGTATATAATAAAGTGGGAAAGACTGAACGCTTTGGAGTCATACAGATTTAGTAGCTATATGATGTTGGGCAAGCTACTGACTGTCTGAATTGCAGTTGTTAAACTGCAAATTAGAGAGAATAACAGCTCTCACACAGTGCTGTGATGAGCATTAAAAGAAATCATGTAGGGAAAACTTCTGGCACATAGTAGACCCTCAATAAATATTCATTTCCTTCCTTCTTTTAACTTGAGCATTTCAGTTCCAGTATAATGTCAAGCCCTAATTTGGGGGAAAATTTTCTGAGAGAAAGTACAGAGTTTACCACTATTAGTTGTTTTAAATTTTTAAAAATTGGCATCCAGTCTGTTTCAGAAAATAAGACAGCCTCTGTCTTTAGGGTAAAAATAAAGAATTTGTAGGGAGCACGTACTACATGAACAGTGAGGAGAAAACTGGTATTCCCCTCAGGAGAAAATTTAAGATTATTTGGGAAAAAAGAGGATGGAAGGAAGAGAGGAAGGAAGTTAGTTGATAAATAGGTTTAAAGCCTATAAATTAAAAATGAACCAAGTAAGAGAAAGAAAGGTATTTGCTCTGCTGCCCTTCCCATTAAGATGTTAGGTATTAGGGCTGGCATGACACAGACATCTTTCTTGTTCCTAAAATGGAAAAATATCTTTTATGAAAGTGAGTGAGTTTACAGCAGGAATGTCAGCTCAGTGAATGATTCAGTGCTCTACGTAAGTGGATATATACTTTACTACTTTGACCTTTCTGTATTTTTCATATTTTGCCTGACAACATATTGCAACCATTCCTTTCAGTTAGCAATTAAAGTCTAATTTGCAGCTACCTTTATACAACCAAAGCTTCCCTGCAACAAATGAAAAATTTCAAGTCGTATTGTTTGTTTGATCTCTAGTATCATACAGTTTGGTATTTCAGACATGTAAAACGCCCAGAGCACGAAAAAAACACAGTAAATAGTCACCGTCCCTTAGCACCGTCCGTTACTCAATGTTTCAGTTTGTCATACAGTATGAAATGTAAATGAAGAAAAAGAGGAAGGGAGACACAGCAGTAATTTACGCCTGTCTAGAAAGTTTGGCGCTGCAGCTCCAAGTATAGGGAGCCATTTACAGAAGAAAAACCGTAACCAGAGAATATGGAAGTGTGGAAGGTGAGATCATCCACCAGCAGCAGTCTTTCAAATTCATAGACACTCTCGGATTCATGAGGTGAGAATGAGCAGTGCAGAGAACTGTGAAGTTCATTTGTAGTGTCTGACTTTGTTAACATGCACTCTCAAGCTGTCTTTGTTATGAGATGGTGGTCGAATAGTAAGTGAAAAAAAAAAATCAGTATGGAAAATATCCCCATTAATTGGAAATAATAATAGTGTTACACATAAAAAAGTTAAAGGACTATATGTAACTTGAAAGTGTTATTTAAAAGAGAAAAAATATGTAAATTTAGCAGAACCTTGTACCAATCATTTAAAAAAAAATCTTTACCTGAACTTTTAAATGATTAATTTGAATTAATTTCAATTTATTTGAATGCATTTGTCTTCTATTAAGCATGGTCAAAATTTGTCTCGAAACATCTTTTTTTAAAACTAAACATTTTCTTCAAGGCAGAATTAAATCTATGAACGATTTAATACCGACAAGAAAAGTAATTTATGGAATGAAGCAATGATGCAATGACCCATGCCTTTGTTACATTTCTCTCACTAAGCCTCACATAGATGTTATTTCAATTTCAAAATCAGAAAAGGGAACTGCCCAATATGTCATAGTAGTTTCTCTAGAAACAGGCAAATCAAAATCTAGGAATCAAATGATGAGAGTCTTTAAGGTGTTTCGGGGTGAGAGAAGGAAGGGGAGGTAGCATCAATATGGCTTTTGGGGTCTGAGCGTGTACCAGAAAAATTAAAATACCGTGCATCAATAAAGTGTCACTTATTCTGAAAGACTTGTCTAGCAATTCAGAAATTTTAAAAGTAAACATTTGGGCTAACAAAAATACACAGGTATAATAATAAACATGATTAAATTAGGGGTAAGATCAGGAAAATCTAAAAGGATACATAAGGACCTAAGCTGTATAGACCAGAGCTTTTCAAATTTTAAAGTGCACACAAATTGCTTGGGATCTCATTAAAATACAGATTATGAATCAGTTAGTTTGGGGTGGGACCCAAGATTCTTCATTTTTCATGAGCTCCCAGGCCATGCCAATGCTGCTGGTCTATGGACCACACTTTATGTAGCAAAGCCCCAGATCATGATAAAGGAAGAAGGTTTATCCTAGAAATTGCATCTAGAGAAGTGTGAATATCATATGATCTTTCTGACCAACCCCTGTTCCCACTGTTATTTTCAATGGAACTTACTCTAGAAAACATAAATGAAAGTAACATATTCAAATAAACACAATGTGATATTCTACTAAGGTAAATATATGAATTACTTAACTCAGTTCTCAAAAGAGCCTGTGAAGTATAAAGACTTTTATTATCTTCACTTTATGGAAAAAGAAACAGTCTTGGGGAATTGAACTAATCAAGTCAAAACCACATATGCAGGATTTAGAAACAGTTCTGAATTTGGCAAATCTTACTCCAGAGCCTAAATATTTTTGTCAGTTTTACTACAATTGTCAAGATTGCCCTATTGCATTCTTAGTAATCTTGCAAACAAAGCACTAGACACAAAAGATACAGTAGGGATACAATGGTGTATGAACGTTGGGCTATGCCATCTTCATTGACAGCTTCTAGAACAGAAGTCACTCAAGAATAACTGCTCTTGACATTAGAGATCTTACATGTGTGGTGAATAGCAGCCTTGATGCAATAAATAATCTGTTTCAAGAACCAGAATGAATGAGAGATGAGAATAAAATACTGGATTAAGCTCCTTACACTAAAGAGCGGACAAACAGATTCTAGATAAGGACATACTGGAGGCTCCACAGCCCTGAACATATGGGATTACCACTAAAGCTCCACGTCAGAAAAAATAGCCCTTAGATTTTAGAATCCCTAAGGGACTTTTACTCTATGAAGGGTACACTATTAAATATTTTATGCATTTGATTTTTTTAAAGGGTATAATCCTTCCCCTAAGGTGTGCTGGCCCCAGGGTATTTGAACAAGTCTAGACCAGAATTAATTAGGAGCCATCATTTTCATTACAAGTATGTTATAATTATGTTTGCTTATTTCACACTGTTCAATATACTCCCTCCTGTTCAACTACAGCACAAGGCCTTTAGCACCTGTTGCTTATTTCTGCCAGACTGAAAATATTCCTTTCTCTTTATTATTCGTGTGCAAGGCTAAGATGAACTTGCCAAGAGTTGTCATTCTTGAATGCACCTGCCAAGTGTCAGATACTTTAATAAGTGAAATGCTTATAGCATATGTTGTGTTTGCCACAGCTTCCAACTTCCAGTGCCCAGTATTTCACAAGAGATTGAATATATTCAGGATGAGAGATCCATTCCTTGATATATGTGTATGTGACCATATGCCCATGCGTATACAACACACTTATATAACACACCCCCCAGGTTAGCTTTGGCTGAGTATATATCCTACAGTAATTTACTACCTTACATCTTCAACTTTTTTAAAAAAAGAATAAATCCCTTGGACTATACTTACTGATTTGTTGGCAGTTGCTTTGACGGCATCAGTCTGTGTACTAAAAAATAAAAAAATAAAATTGAGTTTTGGGCTACAAGGTAGCACCCTACGTCCTGTCTTGATAAGTTCTTTGCTTTCCTTTTCTGAGGATGCCTAATACTTTTCCCACTCTTCTGTTAGGTCTTCAATCCATCCAGATAAGAGTACTGCAAAGCTACTGTAATTGAGGGATGGGGCCTAGAATAGAGGCATCCATCCTCAATATACTGAGGTACCCAGCAGGGTGAAGATTTAAAGGAATGCATCCCTTTTCCATGAGTTATTCAACTTTATCCTGCCGGTCTCATCAGATGTAATCAGAGGTGTGGAATGGAAGGAAGGGTAGAGAAGGCTTTCTAGAATGCTGACATGGGACTAATGCCAAGAAAGATGGAGTGATGATGGTTCTGCTTTCATAGCTTTACCACATTCCCAAGGATGAGTGAGGGCTCCCACGTTTTGTTCAGTTTCCGAGGAGCCCATGTGTTTTATGTTTACCTTCCCTGCCCGGCAGAACATTAATTTCCCTTTCCTTGACAGATATCAAAAATCCATGTAAAACTTTCCTGCAATCCACAGTAAAGCTGACGTCTGCAGCAGGAAGCCGTCTTATTTTATGAGCACCCTTCTTCAGGTAACCTCAAGATAGAACAATTTAGACAACTTTCCCTTTTGAAACAGTAGAGCAAAATATTCCTAGACCTCTCTCTCCCTCTTTTTCTCCCTCACTTTCTCTCTCTCTTTTGCTTTCACTCTCCCTCCCTCTCATATATGAAAACACCATTCAGAGCTCAAGCTGCTTGATAATTAAAGAAGGAATTATACATCCTAAGGCCTTTACTATTAGAATGTACATGAGTTTAGTTCATGAACAGCAAGCTTTCATGAACCAAGTGGTCAAGAACCTTGTTGATATAGCACCACCGGAATGAAACCAAGGGACCTTTCTCAGAGGAAGAATTTCCCATATAAGTAAGTCTACAAACCTGTGCACTGACAATTCATTACACCTTCTGGAAAGGTTGCTGTATAGGGCTATAGTCAAACGGGATTTTTCTTATCCTAAGTTAACTTATGCCTTGGTAACTATACTTCCTTGGATGTGATTCAGTCACAAGTGGGATTTTCTCAGAGGTTCTTGGCACACTTAATTTCTAATTGATGCCACTGATAACATAAAAACAGGATTGGGTTATACTTGAGGAGAGAAAAAGATTCTTCAGGTGTACTCCGAATGAGCTCATTTTATCCAGCAAAGGAACGGAAGAGCATCTGCAGGTAAGGTGACTACAACTCTACTACCTGTAAGTAATAGTATTACTGGATCATTACCTAGGAAAACAACCCTAGAAAAAGGTCAAAGCTGGTAGCTTTCAGAGGACTCAGAAAAGCACATAGGGGATAGAGTTCTCTTTCTTTCAGAGCCTAGGCCACTGATCAAAGAATTCCAAAGAGAATTCTGTGCACAGTCACTGATAAAATTTAAAAGGAGATTAGAGGCCCATTTCCAGCCAGAATAATCTGAAAGCCCTGACACGTACCATTATATTGTTTGATGAACATTTCCAGAAGAATGAGATGTCCGTTTTGACCTTTGCAGTGTGAGTAACACATGTCGAAAGGAGGACAGAAGGCTTATTTTTATACAGATAGCAGAAAGCTGCTCTCCTTGTTAAGAAAGCATGGCAGGCTGATTTTGTCTTTCTTTTTTCCTTTGTAATTTGAAAGTCCTCCCAGATAAACCTTTGCAGTATACAACTTGGTTTTGACATCCTGGCTTTATGCCTCTAACTGTTTATAAGTCATGCAAGGAAGTCATCTATCTTGACCAATATGGCTCAGACATATTTTCCATGTTAATTACACATGTTTGGACTGACATTGCAGTGATACAATTTCATTTGTTTAAAACAACAGAATGGATGGCTCTTTAACTCAACAAATGTAGGTAAAAATTCTTCCCAGAGTAAATGCAACAAGTCTGGAAATTATAAAGGCACAGGCACGAGTGGCTGAAACCCCAGAGACTAAGAAGCTGATATTCTGCAATGATCCCTTATTTAGAGTAAAAGCATGTTGGAAAACTACGACATAATTATCAAAAAATTATAATTATAATATATGTGTTAGACACTCCAACAAGATTGGTGTCCTAAAAATAATCACCAGTTGAAAAGGAAGCAGAAGCATTTTTAACTCTAACGCAATGGAACGATTCGAATTTGGGCTGTGTTTTTGAGCAGGACCTCCACATTTTTTTTACACTTACCAGAACACCAGCAGTTAACCCCGTAATGGCCAACTGCTCGTTATTACCCTACATTTGGTCCACAGCTGCGTGGTTCTGCTCACTTTATTGTCATTTCAGCCCTCAGCCCCTTAGATGCCTGGTGACCGCTTGCATGCAGAGGGGCCTTTGGTTAACTAAATCCCCATCAGGATCACAGCTGTTGTAAAACATTCGGTGACAAAAATATCCATGTGCAACGCATAGTAGATATATTTGCGAGCCAATTCGAGCAAAACTTGAAAAACAAATGAGGGGACTAGTCGAATTCTCTGGCTTCTGAACTACATTTCCTCTATTTTGGGGGAATATGCTTTGTAACATTCCAGCATTCCCCTCTCAGTGCGACAGATGATTGGGGCTAAATTTCAGAGTGATGGGCCCAGTTAAGCAAAAATATACTTTTCCACCTTCCTTCACTCAGCCTCAGTAGTTAGAGAATGAATGTCATGTTCAATTATTCAGACAGATTCCTGACTTTGGCATAATACTAACGTCAGTATTGGGTATTTATTCACGATGTGCCTCAGCTTAAGACACCAAACCCTTGTTTCAGCCTGGAGGCCTAGCACAGTGGCCGCATATGTGCTAGTGTGTCTTACCCCAACCATGTGCAACAGCCAACGCTGCCAGGTCCTGTTCATCGCACAGAGGGCCCTGAAAGTGCCCTGTAGGTGATTATGGCTGGTGTTACAATGGTCAACCCCATGTCCGGTTATGACGCTGAGAGACTGTGCTGATTCTGCTTCACCTCGCTACCCACAAACGTTTAAAAACAGGAAGAAGACAAGGAGATAAATGACCTACACCCCAAAAATAGAATGAAGAGATCCATTTCTCGATTGTATCATTGAATGCCACTCCTTTGTCCCATTTTGTCAAGATCCAAAATCAAGTAACAGATGCGATCTGAGACTCCCTTAGATCTAACTAAATTTAAACCCACAAAGGGGGGAGTTGATTCTGGTTCTAACTAATCTGAAATTTGGTTTGTACATGCCTGTGTTGATTGATTGAATTCCTACCCCACACATATTCTGTTCATTCACTAAATTGTTGAGATGTTGCTTAACAGTCAGGGACCTAGATTTTTCTCCTCCATTAACTCATTCAGACATGTCTTAAGCACTCACTATGTGCCAGGCACTGAGGAGAAAATATTAATAAGTCACAGTCCTGGCATGCAAGGAATCTAAGGTTCAGAGGCATATAATCTCTCAAACGTAAGAGAGGGAAGATTCTTTTTTTTTTTACCCTTCCATTAATTCTCCAGTCCTCTGCTGCCATAAATTATACAAATTTATGAGAGGAAAAAGTGCCATTAGTTAGTTTTAGGTGTTTCCCCAACTTGGTGAGGTAGGAGAGAACTCGTGTATATTACCTATGCACTGATGAGTTATTGACTTCTTAGTAATGTTCATTGAGGAAAAAAGATTTTTTTAATTTTGAAACTAAAAATTATCGGGTAGATATCTGGAGCACAACCAATGTATTATGTGCATGGAGTTAAAAATATATAATTTATACATTCTAGCTTTAAAGAATTTAAGTCAGGGAAAACAAGATTATGACAAATAATTAAAAAACATAATTGTGTGTGTATGTCTATATATCTATGTAAGATATGAAAAAATTATGTATAGGAGAGCTCTTGGTATAGAATTGTCAAGGCAAACTTAATTAGTTTAGATTCTCATAATCTAAATTATGTTGCTGCACTTCATGATATTTTCTCATGTTGCTGCACTTCATGATATTTTACAGAGGGTCCCCTCCATCCATAAGATAAAGCACTGGAAGGGCTGTGTGTGTGGAATCCATAGGTGAGTGCAACTCTGCTACCTGAAGCTGGTAAGCTTATTAAACATTTGATCAAGACCAGTGAATTCCAAGCCTACTTTGGTCTATCGCCCTTTTGGATCCCTATTTCTACATACTTTAGCTTTTTCTTCTTGTGTCTCCTCTCTATTGGTTAATTCTGTGCTGTTATTTGAAGGCAGGTCATGGTTCATAAAATAGAGGTTTTCTCTAAAGTTAACAAAATAAAAAGAACTTTCTGGATTTGAATGTGAACTTCTTCCTGACCAAGAAGACCTATAAGATATATCCCTTTACACTAAATATATAAACCTGGGGCCAAGGATTAGCGATTTCCCCTCCTCTAATGTAATAAACAGTAGTAAACATTTTCTGAACTTGTTTAAAGTTTTTTTAAAAAAATAGAGCAGCTCACTTCTTATATTTCTCATAATAGAGGAGAAATGAAGATGTGGCATTCAGTTTAGTCCAAAAATTACGTATTGAGAGTGTGTGTGTGTGTGTGTGTATGTATCCATCCTAATAGCATATATGTATATATGCTATTAGGTGAGATATTGTGAGCACAAAGGAAAATAAGACAGTCTTATACATAAAGTTACTTCTAATCATCAGAGAAGTAGAAGAGGAGCCAAGAGCTTAATCATGATATAGATAGATTAAAAGAAGAAGGAAACGTATCATAAAAATACATATAAGGATGAGCACCTGGCCCATACCAGATAGGCTCTCAAGAGGCAGGTAAACTAACTCTTAAAAGAAAAGCAAAATTTAGGAAATCAAAGAAAAAGGAATGACACAGACTCTTACTTCCAAGGAAACACACAGTTTTTGAAAAGAACAGAGACAGACATACAATATGTTGAATTTTAGGGAACAGCAAATAACTCAATACAAAATGCAAGAGTTGGAGAGATAGAAGAGATTGGAAGAGAGGGCTTTATATACCAGATTATAGAGTTTGGAATTTATTAGATGAGGAAGATGCATTAAAAAATTTTATGAAAAAGAATATCATGATGAGCTAATAAGGGCCTATGCTAAGCACTATTTGCCGTGAACAGGAAAAATAAACATATTGAATATATTCAGGAAATAAAATTGATTGATAGGATTTCACTTGGAAAATATAGAGGAAAAGCTGGTGTCAAATGTGATTAGCAAGTTTTGCCTTGAGTGATTGAGTGATACATGTTACTACTTGAAATAAGAAACAGAAAAGGGAATGGGATCAAGAGCATAGGTAGAAGCTTAAGGCTTAAATAGGAGGTAGGGAATAAAATGTCTGAAACTACAAAGGAGATAAAAAGTAAAAATATAAATGAGTGTTTTACTCATCAATTTTCTCTGAAAGCTAGATAGATGTTTTCTGACAGATTCTTAAAAGAAAGATTTTTTTAAAAGATTATACTTAATGAGATTGAATCTGAAAGTCACCCCTTTGAGAGAAATAATCCATATTCTGAGAATGATAACTAAGAACAGTATTTCCTAAGAGCTTAACTACAAAATTTTGTAGTTTTAGAAAACATTACATCTCACCATTACCTGAAACTAGATTTCTTTATGTAACATATAAGCTTTGCATTTCATTTAAAGTGAAAATACTGTGCTATAAATCGTAAAAAATAAATATTGGAAACTATACATTTCATGAGATATGATTCAATTTTTAATTAGAAAATTTATAGGCCAGCCATTTATATGAGAGAGAGAGGAGAGAGAGAGAGAGAGAGAGAAAGAGAGAGAGAGAAAGGTAATAATACGAGAGAGAGACACAGAGGTAGTACGAGAAAATATCCACATGCATTTAATAAAAATGAAATAATTTGGCATCATTGTTTACCTATCAATTGGCAAAGTTGAAGAAATAGTAAGAAAACAAGCACTTTTAAATACTGTCAGTAGATAAAAAGATAGAATTTCTTATATAGCAGTTTGAAAATATAGATTAAAACCTTTAAATTTTGCACACCGTTTTTATCAAGCATGTTATTTATAAATTATGGGTGTATTCAAGAATTAAGCTGCAAATATACACACACACACACACACACACATATATATGTAATCCCTGTTGTTTATGTATTACAAATGAAGTGGTAGTTTTTAATCAGTGTTTTTTAAATTTTAAAGAAAACATCATCCAATATTCAAAAATATTTAAAAAATGAAAATATTCCTCAAAAGGACTTTTGAATGGGTATTTTAGTCATACTACACAGAACTTCCAAAAATCTTCTCCCGTTTATCTTCCCTAAAATCCTCATTACAGTTTGGCAGCTGCTCCCAATGTCTCTGATTCTCTATTAAAACTCTCCAAAACTTTTTTCTACAATTGAGCACTGGCCATTTCTTCTCTCTCACCTCTTTTCTCCATCTTTTCAACTCAACTTTTTTCTTTTCTTGCATGTGTCTTCCTCACATGAATTAACATAGCCTCTTAGACTTACACATTGCTCTAATTCATCCGTTTCCTGGATCAACACAGCAAAACCGCACACCTGAAATTGCCAAAACAAAGTCTCCTTCCTCTTTGGAAGGTAGAAGAGAATGCTTTAGAAGAAGAGGGACAGCTGAAAATATGTATATATGTTAATTTTTGAAAGTATCTGTCATAGAGAATTTATCATATTTGTCATATTTATAATTGAGAATATTTGAAATTCTAATTATCCAGCAACAGATTGGTTACATTAATTATGCTAAATTAATGCAGAATTTGATGACATAGCTTTCAAAAAGTTTGTGTGTGTGTGTATGTACATATGAAGTATATTTAATGGCAATATTCATATACTAAATTTTAAATCTCTAGTTTAAATAAACGTGTGTAGAGTTAATTTCTCCACTCTTTATTACTGGCTTTGTTGATATATCAAAATATATCAGTAGGATAAGAAATTATGTTTTTCTTTTGTCCTATGTTTTCTAAATGTTTTCTAATTAAGTTATTTGTAAAGGTGAAAATCTTTACTGCTCTAATATAAATAACATGTTAAACTCAGAGAAATGAAAATGTGTCTAATTTCATCCAAACTGAATTTTTTTAAAGTCTCCAATTGACATTCACTTACAATCATGTATGCTAGTAGTTCTAAAAACAGATGTGAGTTATTTTTAGCACTAACTTAAAAAATATAGAACAGTTTCCAACTATATTAATTTGCTAGGGCTGCCATAACAAAATGCCACATACAGGTGACTTAAATAGCATAAATATATTCTCACAGTTCTGCAGGCTGCAAGTCCAAGATCAAGGGGGTGGCAGAGTTGATTTCTCCTGAGGCCTCTCTGCTTGACTTACAGATGGCTGCCTTCTTGCTGTGTTCTCACGTGGCCTTTCCTCTGTGCACGTGTATCCCTATAATCTCCTCCTCTTCTCATAAGGACACTAGTCCTACTGCCAGAAAGTGGATATCAAAATAATAGAAAGATGCAGTTTATACAGTACCACTACTGTATATTTTATTATATTTTAATTCTTTGAAAGTGTGTTATCTACAAAATAACTCTATTAACTAAGAAGTATAATTAATTGAAGATGCCTTTTTTCAGTAATGCTAAAAAATAGAAAGAGGCTGAATGTATTTCCTCCATTTTTAATCTAGCTGTGCCATTACAAGTGTCACATACATAACTGTGCTAACAGATACAGTCATCTAGAATGCATAGCTAGAAAGGAAATACTATACTCCAGGGAATGCCTTAAAAAAATTAGGAGGGCTACTCATTAGTTGTTCTTTGTTTTCTACTTTGGATTACATCAAACTGACCCAAACTCCTATTTATTACTACTCCATTAAAACAAAAGCAAAGTTTAGACAGAGAACATTAATCAATTCATATTTCAATAAGCACAAAGACTACATAGGCCAATAAATCATGCAACCAGCTGTGTCTTTTTTTAAAAGCATTGGTAAATAATCAGTTCAACTGAAATTAATTGCATCTTTTCTTCCCCCAATCCCTCATACACATAGCAGTGTGAAAGTATCTGGAGACAAAGAATAAACTGAGATTCAGTCATAAATAAGATAACCAATTTGTCATACAGACCAAGTAGTACATGGTGAGATCATTGAGTTCTTATGTATATAGCCAAAGCAAAACAGAGTGCTTAAAGTTAAAAAAAACAAAACAAAACAAAACAAGAAACGGAGTGCTAAGAAATTAGATCACAAATTTTTCCAAGGGACATAGGTAGTTTTTCAATGTATAAAAATTCATCCATATATGAGGACTTTTTTTCCTTTTGTGGTTTCACCATCATAATGATTTTATTTACCCAATTACTTTTCTTAAACTTTCATCAAATAATTTACTCAAATGATTTCTGATTGTAACACTTTGTTGGAAATGTGGGTTTCTAGGATTAGCTATGTGAAATAAGTCATCTCATGACGTGAGGCTTCTACTTCATCCACTACCTACACCAACTTGGCAAAAATCCATGCCCAGAAACTTCCTAAAAAATGAAATATCTTTCCTCTTTAGAAAGTAGCACATGAGAGTTGATTCAGGATGCTTTTATGTTAAGTATTCAAAACTATACCTTACAGTGTTAACTACAGTCACCATGTTTTACATTAGATCCTCAGACTTTATTTACCTTATAGCCGAAAGTTTATACCCTTTTACCAACCTCTTCCCATTTCTCCTACACTTCAGCCCTTGGCTACCCCTTTTCAACTCTCTCTGTATGTGGTTTTTTTTTCTTTTTTAAACATCCCCATATATGTGATATCTTGCCGTATTTGTCTTTCTCTGTGTGGCTATTTCACTTAGCATAATACCAAAAGGTCCGTCCATTTTGTCACAAATAGCATGATTTCCTTCTTTCTCATGGCTGAATAATATTTCATTTTATATATATATATATATATATATATATATATATATATATATATATATATATATATATATATATATATATATACACCCCACATCTTCTTTATCCATTCATCCACTGACTGACATTTAGATTGTTTCCATATCTTGGCTATTGTGAATAATGCTGCAATAAGCATGGGGGTGCAGATATCTCTTTGATATCCTGTTTTTATTTTCTTTGGATATATGACGTACGAGGATCTAATGTAAAATATGGTGACTACAGTTGATAAAACTACATTGTTTAACTGAAATTTGCTAAAGGAGTGGAACTTTAATGTTTTCACCAAAAGAAAAACAAACAAAAAAAGGTAAATATGTGAGGTGATGGATGTATTAACTAGATGGAGGGAATCCTTTCACAGTGTATACGTATATCATATCATCACGATGTACACTTTAAATACACTTTACAATTTTATATGTCAACTGTACCTCAATAAAACTGAAATAAAAAATAAAAAACTACTTTGCAGCTGATTTTTCTTCTTTTTCTGGGGACATAATGAGGACTAATTCTGTCACATCTCACACTGCTGTTTACTTTGGTCAGCCCTAAATCTGAGTCTCCCAAGTCATCTATTAACTCTAGGACTGCTGAGAAGCAACACAGCCTAGTAGTTAGGAAAGCAGATCTAAAATCAGGCTGCATGCACTCTAGAGCTCGCGAGCCACAACTACTGAAGCCCGAGCGCCTAGAGCCCGTGCTCCGCAACAAGAGAAGCCACTACAGTGAGAAGCCCGCGCACCGCAACGAAGAGTAGCCCCCACTCGCCGCAACTAGAGAAAGCCCGCGCGCAGCAACGAAGACCCAGCGCAGCCAAAACTAAATAAATAAATTTTAAAAATTATACTAACCAAAAGAAGCCAGACACAAAAGGTTGCATATTGTATGATCCTGTTTATATTAATTGTCCAGAATACGCAAATCCATAGAGTTCGAAAATAGATTAATGGTTGCCGAGGGGTATGGGGAGTTACTGCTTAATGAGTATGGGGTTTCTTTTTGGTATGATGGAAAGATTCTGGTACTAGATAGTGTTGATAGTTGCACGACTTTGTGAATATACTAAAAACCACTGAATTGTAAACTTTATGTATACATTTTATGGTATGTGAATTATATCTCAATTTTAACAGTAAAAAAATTAATTAATCAAATCAAATCAAATCAAATCAGGCTGCAACTTACTGTGACTTTGGGCAAATCATTTAAATTTCCAGTTAGGTTCCTCATCTGCCAAAGGGGGAGATAACACCTACCTCACCTGTTAGAAGGGTTAAATGATAATATTGGTTAAGCATTTAAACAATGGTTAGCACATAGCAGCCTCTAACAAAGAAATACAGTATATCCCTTAATCTGACCAAATGCTGCCCTCCCTTCCAAATCTTTTTCCTAGGCCCAGAATAGGTAGGGCCAGCTTCACGGGCATGCTACCTGTGCAGTCACGCAGGACCCCACACTTAGAAGGGCCCACATTTGACATAACGTTTTGTTGCCATCTTGAAATACATAACGATTTTTTTTCTTTTTTTTTGTAAATTTATTCATTTATTTATTTTTGGCTGCATTGGGTCTTCATTGCTGCGCGCGGGCTTTCTCTAGTTGCGGCGAGCGGGGGCGGCTCTTCGTTGTGGTGCACGGGCTTCTCATTGCGGTGACTTCTCTTGTTGTGGAGCACAGGCTCTAGGCACGCGGGCTCAGTAGTTGTGGCTCATGGGCTCTAGGGTACAGGCTCAGTAGTTGTGGTGCACAGGCTTAGTTGCTCCGTGGCATGTGGGATCTTCCTGGGCCAGGGCTTGAACCCATGTCCCCTGCACTGGCAGGCGGATCCTTAACCACTGCACCACCAGGGAAGTCCCGAAATTCATAATGATTCTTGAACATGATGTCCTGCATGTCCATTTTGTACTGGGCCCTGAAAATTATGTAGCCAATCCTAACAATATACTATCCTGAGATTTCCTTATCAATTCAATCTCTTCTCTGAGCATTATCTTTAACTTCTTACCTTAAGTCCTGATGATACCATTTTCCTTGTCTGATGCAGAGGTTTTTTTTTTTTTTTTTTTTCTTTCTATTATACCCCATATACCACAGGACCAGAAGGTAAGGGGTTGGCTATGTATCACTCCCTCCCATTTGAAGCTTGTACCATCAGACTAAACCACCCACTACATCGCCTTCTTATTCTCATATTTTGACCCAGTTAGTCCCTCTTGACTCATTCTCTTCTCCATCTCAATTCATGCCATCATTCTTGGTAACTTCAGAATGCATATGGATGAACCATTTACTCTGCCTGTCAGATCCTTCCCTTCCTCACCTTCAATTACCTGTTCCTCCACCCCCTCCCAACCAGTGATGCTGGTTGCATCAGCAGTAACTCACCATTCCTGAAAACTTAAAATCAGTCACTCCCTTCCCTGGCTGCCAACTGCTGTTCTTTCGGCTTGCATTCCCAAGTACTCATTTTGCAAGAATTCCTCAACTTCAGTGAAACATCTAATCCACTGACTTCACGTTTCACTCTCTTCCAACTTAATTATGTTTCCTCTTCCCCCTTTAACCTGGCTTTTAGTCCATGTTTCCTAACTGAAATAATTCCCTTTTAATTATTTTACCTTGCTTGCCTCCTTTTTTCTCTAGCATGTTCCCCTGAAAAATCCCAAATATTGGCTGAAACCATTTAAAAAATTTTTTTCATGCCAGCATCGGAGAAGCTAAATGTAATTGTAGATAAACAACTAGGAAGAATACAACCACTTTAAATTTACGCTAAAATTTTCATACAGCTATTTAACACTGCCAGGCAATCCTACTGCACTCACATAGTGGTTTCATTTCCCCAAATAAAATCGTAAACAGCATTTTAATACTCTCTTCAGTCTTTTCAAACTACTGCCCATTTCTGCTCCCCTTCATTGCAAGGCTGCTAGGATGATTTTTTTTTAGTACTTATTAATCCTATTTCCTGCCATTCATTATTCAACTTATGACATTGTAGGTGTTTTCCCATCACTCCCAAGAATCTATTCTTTTGTTACAGTCACTTATGACCATCATCTTGCCAAATCTGCTGTTCTGTCCTCTTCTTACTTGACCTTCACCAGCATTCTATGGTTGACATTCTCTCTTCCTTTGGTTTCCAGATATTTGACACTTTTCTGTCTTGCCTTTACCTACCTCCTCACTGGTGAGCTCTTCTAAGATTCTCTTTCCTCTTAATATTTGCCTGACTCAATCCTGGTGTGTGATTTCCTTGGTTGCTCTTATCCAATTCCATGGTGTAAATACCATCTACATAAGGTGAAAAACTACCCCAGTTTGCCAAGGAATAAGGGGATTCCCAGGTCTTAGAACTTTCAGTACTAAAACAGGGAGAGTCCTGGGCAAACCAGGATGATTGTTCACATTTTACCTATGTGCTAATAACTCCCAAAATCATGCCTCTACTCCACACCTCTCTGATGAGCTTTATTTCCATTTTGGTGTGTAATATACATTTCAAACTCAAATTTGTCCAAGCCAGAAATCTTGATTTGTGCCTTCAATTTTTTCTTCTCCCATTAGTGCCATCTCCATAGATATCATCATAATGTACCAGTCCTTATGTTAAAAAAAAAAAAAAAAAGGAGAGAAGAGGAAAGGAAAGGAAAGGAAAGAAGAGAAAAGGGAAGGGAAGGAAACTAGAAATCATCCATGGCTCCTCATGACTCTTCCTTTTCTATCCTCCAGTCCAGTTAACCACCACCTGGTCCACGCCACCACCATCTCCTACTTGCACCACCACAATAGTCTCCTAACTACTCCCTGTTTAACTCTTGATCCTTTCCAAACCATTCTGCATGATGAAAGCTGGGACAATTCTAGTTTTAAACTAGAAAATTCTTTTGTACGATATATATAAAGAATCATTTCTTTTTAAAACATTTCAATGGCTTACTACCTCTTTGAGAATAGCAACCAAACATCTCTCCAGGTCTTATAACAGTGCTTCTCTATCAACCTGTGGAGAGGATAAGTTTGTTTTAGTTTATGCTTTTGTTTTTTCTCTATTGCACCATGGACTGACGTGCGGTCCTACTGCATATGACTGGAAGCAATCTGCAACATGAGCTGCACCATCCAAGTTCAAACTCACCTGAACTGAGATGAGTCTGGTGATCAAGGGCTGGACTCTCAGCAATGTCAAGCTGCTATAAAGGTTTTAAAATTTAAGTACTTTTCCTGTTTGCTGACTAGAAGTGGTTCAAATCAAACTTTTATTAGCAGTGGTCTATAAGTCTCTGCCTCCCTGACCTTAATCCACACCACCTACCCATGTGCCCCCGACACAGCTGGTGCCCTGGCTTCCTTCCTGCCCTTCAAATGAACTGTCAGGCCTGTGGATTCAGCTTAGAATATTCTTTGTCCAGCTCTCCACAATAAAGCTTATTGTTATTCTTCAGGTCTCAGCTCAGACACTTTCCTCAGAGAGGCTACCCCAAAGGCTCCTTCTCTCAGTTGATGGTCTTTATTTACTCTCTGAATCATAACAGAGTTTATTCCCTTTACAATACATTCTAGAATGTGAACATTTTTAATTTTTGTGTTTTAATGTGTTTTAAATTTTGAAATTAATTAGGACTAGTATAATAAGTAAAACCATCCTTTGCTTGCCAATTCTACACTTACTGAGGAAACCAGAATTAATACATGGATGTGTATCATCTTTTCAGTACAAATACATACAAACACACACCTTTCTTTGTTTTTTATTAATGGACTCATTCTCTACATATTACTCTGTGAAATAATTTTTCACCTAAGAATATATTTTAGACATTTCTAAAGTCTATAGACCAAGACTACACTATTTTATGGTTTCTCTTGAAGCAGGTATACATAACTCAGGTAGGTAGTTTTACATAAATGAGATTTTTGGTTATGTTTTTAATTTACAAGGCTTGTGTTTTTGGTTTGTTTGCCTACTTCTTCTCTGTTCCCTTTCTTCACCTTCATCAATTCACCCTCCCCCATTATGATTCTTGTAAAAACTCTGCCATTTTTTATAGTGTGTGTTGTGTGTTGTTCTAGTTGTTTCTCTGCATCTTGCTTTTCTCACTCAACAACTCACTGTCATAATCACTCCAAGACAAATGACACAGGTCTTACTCACTGTTTGTAATTGCTTTTTAATAGCCCATAGTGTAAATGTATCATAATTTTTTCTCAATTGAAGGCCATTCACTCTTTCAGACTTTTTTCTCTACAAAAAAGTACAATAAACATCCTCGTATGTATATTTTTATACAGTGGTGCTTTTACTTCTGAAGAATGGAGTTGCTTCTAAGGCTATGGTTATTTAAAATTTTAGAGGCACTGCTAAATTGTTTTCCAAAAAGATGGGAATAATTTATAATTCCAATAGCAAAGAATATATAATTTCCTTCATACCCACCAGCAGTAGGTTTATTGAAATTTTAAAATTTTGTCAGTCGGCGATGGTAAAGTGATACTTCCTTGTTATTTTAAGGACAGGAAATTTGAGTTTACTCTTCTGTGAATTCCCTATTCATATCCTTGATGTATTTTTCTATTGAGTGGTTTGTCTTTTTCTTTACAATTTGTAAGGATCCTTTCTGTATTATAGACATTAAACGCTCATCATCATCTGGGTTGCAACCTTTTATGTTCTTCCCCCAATTCTATCGTTTGTCTGCTGACTTTATTTATGTTAGCGTAGTGGACATTTGTCACGTTTGTGGCTGTTCCAGGATCTACTGAACACTTTTTCTATATGTGGATAATTTTCCACTTATGAGTTCTGTCTCCTAAACCAGAAAGTAGAAACTTGCTTTCCCAGGTTCCCTTGCAGCTAGGGTACTAGAATATGCCCCAGCCCCTTCCTATCAGATTCACCTGCACATAACTCTAAGGTGGAAATGATCAAGGCAAGACAGTGAATGTGGTATTGATGTCCTACAGAGACAGCATGCTATCTTCTCAAAAGCAGTCCCTCACTATAGTTTGGACATTTTCCCTTCCAAATTGCTTTTCTGAACATACAGTTAAAATGTATGTTGTTTTCAACCAAGAACCTTCACTGATACTGATATCAATGTGTATACAAAAGTTATTATTTTTAATGTCAACTATATCTCTTTATTTTATTTTTTCTGAGTTTCCGGTAATGTTACGATGTTTCCCCTTAACCCCTATATTGTATAGGTAGCCTTGGTGATTTTCTTCTGTTTTATTTTTAAATTTTAAATCAATAGGGAACAATTAAATGCACATGTATACATATATGTATATTTGTATTTTTGTTTATGTTTATGTGAATATTTATAAACAATATATACATGTAAATATTATATGGAGAGAGAGAGAAATCAGTGCTGTCCAACAAAACATTTTGCAAAGATGGAAACCTATAATCTACACTGCCCAATAAAGTAAACACTAGCCACACTTTAAAACATGACTAAAGCAGCTGAGAAACATAATTTTTAAATTTAATTTAATTTCCATTAAAATGTAAATAACACTTGTGGCTAGTGGCTACAGCATTGAACAGCACATATAGTGAGAGTGGACCCAACTTAGTTTCCTTCTGGATAAATAGCTAATTGTCATCCCCACTTAATAAATAAGTCATTCTTTTCCTACAGAATAGAAATACTAATGTTTCCATATATGAAATTTTCATATACAGACATTTATTTTCTAGATTCTCTATTTTTTATGGATCCATATGGCTAATACCATATTGATTTGACTGTAGTGACTTTGTAGTCCGATGAATAATGTGTGAAGCATATTTTGCAGCTTCTGATTCTCCTATAATCAGACTTTTCTTGGCTGCTTCAGACATATATTCTTCCAAGCAAACTTTTATATCATTGTATCCAATTCTAAAATCAACCTTGATGAAGTTCTATTTATTAGTGCCTCAAATTTATAGGAGAATTTTGAAGAATTGACATTTTTACTGTATTAATTCTTCCCATCCAAAATCACACTATGTTTTTCCATAGTTCAAAGATTGTTTTATGTCCTTTAATATTCTATGAGTAAGATTCACAGATTTTTTTTAACATAGGTCCTGTGTTTTCTTTTTAAAAGTTATCTGTGAGAATATTATGCTGTTTACTATAAACAGATATCTTTCCATTTTCATTGCCATTTGCTTATAGACAATATAGACAAAAGCTCTTGGTCTTAGCATATTTATCTTGTTTTTATCTTAAATTCTCTTATCCATTATTTTTCATTGATTCTGATTTTAATTAGAATCTTAGGGTTTCTAGACATATAATAGTGTCATTAGGAAAAAAAACTTCTATTTTCTAATGTTTTTACTAAATTTTTTTTTAACTTACCATTCCAAAGCAATGGCAGCAGTAGAAATTTACATCTAATTTTTCATATTAATTGCAATGAGAATTTTCTAACTTAATGATAATTAGTTTAATTTGAGGTTGATTATTTTGTCATATTTTATTCTTATTAATTCATAAAATTTTTTAAAAAATATCTTTATTGGAGTATAATTGCTTTACATTGTTGTGTTAGTTGCTGCTGTATAACAAAGTGAATCAGCTATACATATACATATATCCCCATATCCCCTTCCTCTTGCATCTCTCTCCCACCCTCCTTATCCCACCCGTCTAGGTGGTCACAAAGCACCAAGCTGACCTCCCTGTGCTCTGCAGCTGCTTCCCACTAGCTATCTATTTGACATTTGGTAGTGTACATAAGTCAGTGCCACTCTCTCACTTCATCCCAGCTTACCCTTTCCCCTCCCCGTGTCCTCAAGTCCATTCTCTACGTCTACGTCTTTATTCCTGTCCTGCCCCTAGGTTCTTCAGAACCTTTTTTTTTTTTTTTAGATTCCATATATATGTGTTAGCATACGGTATTTATTTTTCTCTTTCTGACTTACTTCACTCTGTATGACAGTCTCTAGGTCCATCCACCTCACTACAAATAACTCAATTTCATTTTTTTATGGCTGAGTAATATTCCATTGTATATATGTGCCACATCTTCTTTATCCATTCATCTGTCGATGGACACCTAGGTTGCTTCCATGTCCTGGCTATTGTAAATAGTGCTGCAATGAATACTGTGGTACATCACTCTTTTTGAATTATGGTTTTCTCTGGGTATATGCCCAGTAGTGGGATTGCTGGGTCATATGGTAGTTCTCTTTTTCATTTTTTAAGGAACCTCCATACTGTTCTCCATAGTGGCTGTATCAATTTACATTCCCACCAACAGTGCAGGAGGTTCCCTTTTCTCCACACCCTCTCCAGCATTTGTTGTTTGTAGATTTTCTGATGATGCCCATTTCACTTCACTTCTAACAGTGAAGTGAAACCTCACTGTAGTTTTAATTCATATAATTTTTTCAGAATGTATTGATATACCATATGATTTATTTTTAATAGATTGATGTACGTCATTATACTGATAGGTTTCTGGATATTACAACTATCTCTTATTTTTTTTTACAAAGATCTTTGTGTATTTACATAGGAGTTTGAGCTGCATTTTTGTTTTTTATGATAACTTCATAAGGTTTTATATTAAGAATTTTTTCCAGGGGAGTAGTAGCTTAAGTAACATAGGAATTATCTATTTTTTATAAAGACTTGATACAATCCAGCTGGGAAAATCTGTGGCCTTAGTGGCTTTCATTAATGGCAGATTTTTAACCTTCTCAATCACTTTTTGATTATTGACATTTTTTTTTACCTTCTCTTGGGATAATTTTAGAAATTTAAATTATGTTAGAAAAGCATCTATGTCACCTATGTCTAAGGTTTTCAGATTTGTTGTCATAGAATTGTCTGCAGACATAACTTTATTATTTTATTACTATTTTAATCACACCTCTAGTTATGTCTCATATCTCATTCCCATTCTTGCATATTTTGCCCCTTTCTAGTCCCTTAATCAGGCTGCTTTTTCTTGCTCTTCAAATCTCACTTGACTTTCAGTATAGTTCAGTAGTTGAAGAAAATGTGATCTCTGAAGTCTAAATAGCTATAATTATATGCTATTATAAAACATTTGTCACTATGAATAATAAGAAATTCTATTGTTACCTTGAGTCTTCAAATACAGCTCAATCAGAAGGTCTACTCCCATTCAGTGATCAAAGCTGAGTCCCCCGTTGAGGGCCTATCAGGGGAAGAGAGGAGAGATGGGGCACAAACTGTATTTAGTAAGCAGGTGAGGGCAACTGTTTGTTGGCAGCGATCAGGAGTAGAAGGAAGCAAAGAGAACAGGAAAATTCTTGTTTGACTGGCATTGTTATGAGCTGGCGTGGTGATCCCTGAGGCCTGCAGACATAAAGCTGACTCTGAGACTATTTCTTAGGTTCTTCAGAAACCTCCATCTCTAGGGAAGAGGTTGTTGGTTGATTACTCCTTCTGTATTCACTGAGAGTCCTTCAGGGTCTGGGCCTCTTCAGTATCTCTCCCTTGAGATCACATTCACCCTTCAGAGAGGAGCCTGCAGAAACTGAGATGATCTCATGCAGGTTCCTTCTCACGCACGGCCCGTATATGGTGTGGGTCGGATGGCTCAGATGTCTCTACTTTGAGAACTTCTAAGCACAAGAGTTAGTCCCTGCTTCCCCCCTCCTTGGCTTATCTACCAGCTGCTGGCTAGTCACTCATTTGTGACCTTTATACTTCACAGCCGAAGTCAGACACTAGGCTCCGGTGTCTCCCCCAGTCTGCCATGGACTGAACTAGATTCTCAGTGTTCTCTTAAAGCCCTCTCTTTAGATCTGAAGTGAAGAACAAAAGAATCCCCACCTTCTGCCTTTATAGTGTGAATTCACAGAACAGCTATTTCTAAATAATTCCTTTACTAAATTATAACAACGGTTCAGTCTCAGAAAAATGAACGAACTTAAGCAATTTTAAGCAGAAAAACGATTAACTCACTTAACTGGTGCCTACCAATCTGGGCAAGGCAGCAGAGGACGCTCCAAGTGGGCCTGGAGGACTGACTCCCAGCCACTGCAGAGAGGACCCATCAGGCCTTGGCCACTCCTGCCACAATCAGGAAACTCCACCCGACGCTATGTACCAGTTTCTACTGCAGTTCCTGAGGATGCAATGGTGAGCAAATCAGACAGTAAATTCCTGCAACCATGAAATCTTACTTTCGGGGGTAAAGTGGGGATGGGAGACAGGGAGCAAGAGAGGTAAATATGTAAAATATACATTATGTTAGATGCTAATGATTGCTATGGAGACAGATAAAACAGAGGCAGTTTGCAATTTCAAGTAGGTTTTTACAGTTGAAACATTACTTTTCTTACAAGATTGACACATACAAACATATCTGAACATTTTTTGAATAATCCTTGATATTTTCTGCACGTATTACCTCTTGGGATAATGCCCCAAGTCTCTCAGCCAGTCTCTCTGCCAGTAAATGGGGAGTGAGAATTCGAACTCAGGACTGGCTGTCTCCAAAGCACATGCTCTTTCCACTACCCACTAGTTTTTATAGTAAAATGTAAACGAGTTTTAGATTTGCCACATCTCAGTTCTTTTATTAATGTGCATATAATTAAGAATTGATATTTAGAGAAATCACTGAATCTAAGTAGATTAAAGCAAATGCCTTTGGGTCTTTCTAGTCATAAGGCCATTCCTGGAAAGTTCTGAACACCTGTCTTAATGCCTAGTTATTGCTCAATCTGAAAACATGGTGCCTTGAGTTGGACCTTGGAAGATGGTAACCAAGATGGCTGCAGAGTTGGTGAGGTGTGTTTGGTGTTATCTGTACATTCTCCCAGAACTGCTCTAGTCCTTCCAGTTTATATATTGAAATGCTCAGGAGTAATCACCATTCTTAACAGACTGGATCTTGTCCAGGCCCAGATTCTTGGGCTTCTCTGAATCTCATATAATGGCCCCAGAATCAAATCCTATTAACTGCTAAGGACCACCCAGGAGTAGCCCTTAAACTGGATGTAGACATGTCGAATTTCCCAGAGCTTCTTCAAGCTAAAGTGGGTCACCCAGACCACACAGAGGCAGGACAGGAGATCTAGTGGAGTTTTGGTTTGGACTCCACTTCCAAAGAATGTGTGATGTCTTCTCCAGCAGCGAGGAAACAGGCCAGAAAGGCTAGAGCCTATTCACTCATGGAAACAGCTTGGATGCAGTATATCATCCTACCACTTGGCTTCAGTAATGTGCATGAGTATCCACTGTCCTCATCTGAGGATCACAGCTTATGAATCCTAACTTGCGAATTTTCCCAAGAATGTTGTAAAAGCCATCTCTCCAATCTAGCCTAACCAATAGATTAAAGAAAGATTTCACTTTGTTTTCTCTCAATTGTCTTTGTCTGATTCTTGGTAAATTCAGATTATTTTCATCAGTATTTTTCTAGAAAATTATTAACTAGGTAATTATATGTGCATTACAATTTTTAGATGACATGTGTTATATATGTGGAAGAGTCACATCGTTTGTCATTCAGTTTATTTCTGCCCATGAGTTTTGGGAACAACACAATCATAAATATCTACAACATGAAGATTATATCAGAGTGAATTCTGTGAACTGACAGTAGTAAATTGGGATTTGCTTTACTTTTTTTAAAGCCTGATTGTGCTGGTACAGTAGTTGAACTTACACCTAGTTGTATGTCTTTGTTTTATATGAGCAAAAGTAGAAAGTGATAAATGAGCATATTGAACCATTCTCTAGCTGAGAATTTTTGACCTTCTGAGTATCTATTACCACTGCCATGTTCTAAGCCTTTCTACTAAATCGCTTGAGCAATCCCAAATTGATAGTTATTTAGAAGAAATTTTTCTTGTGTAAAGAGATATTAGTATGGTTACACTACAAGTCACCATATAATCTGATCTAAGCATAGAAATGCCTCTGAAAACCCAGGATGCTGCTTTTTCTTTAACCATCCATCAACCCGATGACTGAGAGTGTAAGACAATTTTATTTATGATATTCCACTTTCCCCCAAAACCAAGAACAAGAGGTCTCATCAGTTTATAAAATATATATAAAATTAAAATATAAAATATAAAATATATATATATATTTATATATATAAAATATATAAAATATAAAATATATATAAAATATATATAAAATATATAAAATTTCATCTAAGATAGATAAATAGATCTGCAAGTGATAGTTCTATAGAGAAAAGAGAAAATTCTGCTAATTTGTCTATTTCTTGAATAAGAGGGGTGGGGGGCTAACCCAAAAGTCATTTGTCAACCACCATGTGGAATCACTTATGCCAGACCGGGCCATCAATTAAATTGGAAAGCACTGCACTGCACTTTCTAGATTGTAGAAAAAATGCTTATACAAATGAAAAAGAGGGAGCAGCAAAACTGTACCTGGTTGATCCAATCCCCCAAGTTCCTCCAGTTCTATTACCATAGATTGTCTTTCATCACCTCCTGGATTTTCACTACAACTGCACTGCAATACCAGCATCCAGTTACATATCCACACCACTGGTTAGCAGACACCCTAAGAAATCTCTCCAGTTTAGTCATTTATGTGTCAGTGAGCAGGGAGCCCCACTTCCCTCGTTGCCAGAAAACTTACTTCTGCAGGACTGGAGTGATGGCCAGACATTTACAAGACATTTTCTTTGGCTGACAATTTAGTTTTTAAACCCTTAATGGAGCATCTGCAACTACTGTTTTATTGACATAATTTCAAATGCAGTTGTGTTTCCAGTAATCCATGACAGTTTTAAAAGTTTGAAGAGACCAGGAGCTGGAGACAACAGTAGAGCAGATGTGTTTCATTGGGATTTGTTAACATCTTACTAAACTACGTTATAGAGACATTTCAGGAGGCAGGCATCAGCTCAAGCAACAACTCATCTTTAAACACACATACTTCGATGTCAAGTGATAAAATGAGAACACACAAGCCACCAAACACAGTCTCGTAAGTGCCACGCCACAGTCATGTTATTAATTTTAAAGAAAATACACCTATTCATTAAGAAATGAAACAACCACTGAGCACCTATTATATGCAAGACACGGCCTTAGGTTCATGGGATCCATCAGTGATTAAGTTACATGAGTTCAAGGAGCTTCTGTTCTGTGGGGGGGGGAGAGGGGGTGGCAAAATCAGACTGAAACAAAAATAACAAATAAGTAAATTACAAATCTTCCCAGGAGGTGATAAGTGCAATGAAAAGATGAACAAGTGGAACATGGTAAGGGAGCTCCAAAGTACAGGGATTGGGGAGGGGTGTCAGGTCACAGAATCTTAGTCAGTATACTGTCTGACAAAGTGATATTCGAACAAACACTTAAAGGATGTGAGGGGATTAGGAATTATTTTTAAATAATAAATTATCAATTAAATATGAAAGTATAAAAAATTAATATGATAAATTGCACAACAATCTGATAAACAGAGCTGAAAACTAAAGTAAGTTGTCAGAGAGCAAGAATGATGGTAAAAACAAACTTTCCTCAATTCTCACTGTGCTCCTCCCAACTGTTTCTTTTCCATAACTCCCTTCTTCCTCATTTCCTGCTTCGCTCTTCTTTTCTTTCCCTGACAAATTCACATGCTTTTTCTCCCTTTGTAGGTGTATTTTTAAAATTACATGAATAACTAGAAGTGCTTCCAAGAATACATTATTATTTTCCCAGGAAACCAACACACCCACTTACCTTGTTCTTGCTAGAAACACCTTTTTTTCTTTACTCAGGTTGTGACCATCAGAATTATAGTAAGCTCTATGTCTCATTTAATGATTTTAATTTTGTTCCTAAAAACTTGCCGTAAAGTGAAAGGTCGTAAATTGAAAGCAAAATTCATTAATTTTAAAGGGAAAGTACGAGGTATATTATTCCAATCCAGAATACTCAAAAAAATTCTATAGACTGGAATATATATATCAAGTGAACAATGAAAACAAGTTTACATAAATAAATAGTATGAATAAATACAAACAATAGTTTGAAAATAAAAGTCTGAACATAAATTGTAATGAAGTTTATTTTACTCACCAAGGAAGGAAGAGACTGAATAAGGGATGGCAGTCGCAGTTGGTGCTTATCTTCAGACAGGAATTTGAAAATTGGATCTGCTGGATATATTAGTTTCCTAGGGCTGCCATAACAAATGATCACAAGTTGGGTGGCTTGGAACAACAGAAATTTATTCTCTCATAGTTCTGAAAGCCAAAGGTCCAAAATCAAGTCCAAAAGCCTTGGCAAGCCTTCTGGAGTCTCCGAGGGAGAATCTGTTCCATGCCTCTCAGCTTCTGGAGATTGCAGGCAATCCTTGGCATTCCTTGGCGTGTAGATGCATCATTTTAATCTCTGCCTCTGTCTTCACATGGTGTTCTCCCTCTGTGTCTCTGTGTCCAAATTTCTGTGCTTATGAAGACATCAGTTGTTTGATGAGCACTCACCCTCCATTAAGATCTTACCATGACTTGATTACATCTACAAAGACCCTATTTCCAAATAAGCTCCTATTCACAGGTACCAGAGTTCAAGATTTGACCTTATCTTTTTGGGGGACACAATTCAACCCACTGGAAAAGAATTTCTTTAAGACTGTGACGAAATAAAGGCTAAACCTGAGAGCAGTGGAACATGTGGAAACATGGAAACATGTACAAAAGAGACTACAGATTCAGAAGATGCAACATCTGTCTTCTCACCTGGCATACTAACACAGAGCAAGAATGTTTTGTTTCATCCAAACATGATGCTCAATTTGAATTTGTTGCAAATGATATTAGAAATTACTGTGTTAAGTAATTGGCAATTGTGACTTTTCCTGGAAATATGTTGTTGATTTAGTATATAGTTTTCAGTACATTTTGGGATGAAACAGTTATTTCAAAAAAGTGTTATTTTGAGAAAAGTGAGCTGTTATGGTGAAACTGGTCAATTGAACAGTCATAATGTGAAGTAAATCTATATCTTTAGACTCAAGAGCAACTCACCTGTAATCTAGATTCATCGTTTGTTTTCATGATAATGTACTAAAAGCAGTATTTCCAATGTATGCTACTGAGTAGGCCCTGAAAATTCTTAAATATCCCTATAGTGTATAATTTCTGCATAAAAATGGAGGAAGAGAAAAAAGGTTGTTGCCATGTGGATGTTGCAGGTTCATTTTCTGATTAAGTAATTTGAACACCAACTGTTATTGGTTGAATTATGTTATGTTCCCTCAAAATATATGTTGAGGTCCTAACTCCTAGTACCTCAGAATGTTATTTGGAAATAGGGTCTTTGCAGATGTGCTCAAATTAAGGTGAAGTCATTAGGGCCCTAATCCAATATGAATGGTGTCCTCATAAAAGAAATGTGCACAGAGTCAGACACTATGTGAAGAGGTTTTACGAACCTTTATCTTCACATAGATAAAGGCATAACACCATGCATGTACAGATGAAGGCTGAGATCAGGGTGAGGCATCTATAAGCCAAGGAACACCAAAGATTGCCAGAAAACCACCAGAATCTAGGAGAGAGGTGTGGAAAAGATTGTCTCTTACAGCCAATCCTGTCAATACCTTGACCTTGGATTTATAGCCTCCAGATCTGTGAGACAATAAATTTCTATTGTTTAAGACACCTAGTATGTGGTACCTTGATACGGTAGCCCTAGAAAACGAATACATCTCTTAGTGTCAGAAAATTTTATGCCTCTTGGTGTGAAGGGGGCTAAAATTGATATGACATAAAAATTTAAAGTTATTTATTATATGCCATGGACCTTCAAGTTTGGTCTTGAACAATGGAAACCTCAAATACTGAATGCCAGGGGTCTATCCTATACTGGAGCTTCCCAGTACAACCGTGTCCCTACCTCTCTGGGAGAGTATGGTTTAATTATTGCTCCAATGAGAGATGAAACTCAGGTTCCTATAACAAGGGTGGTCAGTGGATGAAGCTGCATCTCTTCTCTTTCACTTTGGGTGACTTAACTCCAAAGAGGAGTCTGAGATGGCACTGAAATGTAACATACATGTAGCAGTAACTCCTCACTACCAGCATAACCTCCACGTTTTTATTCCGTCCTTTGTGAGAGATGATAGCGGAAGGCAAGTACCCAGCTAAAAATATATTTCTCAGCCTCACTTGCTCAAACGATGCTCAGTAAGACGCAAGCACATCTCATAAGCAAGATGCAATAAACAGTTGGATGAGACCTCTGGAAAAGTTTATTAAGCTGACAAGTGCCCCTTCTTTTCTTCTTCCTCAAAAACTGGTTGCAAGGTGTTGAGATCCAGCAGTCATTTGGGGACCATGAGTGGAAGGCTAAGAAATTCATCCCAGAATCCCTGACACTCTTGTGCTATTGAACAGCTATCAGTATTGAACAGCTATCAGTAACTGCCTATCTCTATACTTTTTATTGGTTGACAAATATACAACCATAGATATTTAAATCACACAAGTCAGCAGCCTGTCGCTGGTAGCCAAATGCAATTCTTAACTGATATTAAAATCTATTCTTGCAGTAGACATTCCCTTGGTTTCCAAGTTTCCAGTTAGCTTGATCTGAACTTGTCACACTTTACAATGCAGATGAATACACTAACATTCTTCATTTTTGTCACTGAAATAAACATTTGACCATGAGAACATTACTGCACATTTCAAGGAACATAATTCTAATGAAACCATAATAAATATTTTTATTCTGAGGATTATTCTTGTTATATCAGGTGACTACTTCAGAGATAAAGAAAATTCCCCCTCAAAAAAACCTTTAAATTACTTAATCTTTTTTTTAAATTAATCAGAACAAGTAATCATTTTTCAAAGCCACAAAATGGGTAAGACCTAACTATCTGGTGTGAGTTTCACAGAGTTTTCAATTTTGTGGGCAGCCAAAAAGAGATGAAGGTGGCAATGGTTATTCACTGATTCACTGAGACCTCTACAAATAGCTTCACTAGCAGTGGAGTGGAAATTAAAAAAGGAAGAATGTGAGGGATTCTTTGGGGATATTAACTACCTTTTTGGAACCCAAGTAATGTCTAGAGCATAATTCTATGAGTACTGGTAGGTGTAACATGGAAAACACTTTAAAAAATATACCACAGAACCACTTACCTGGGGACCTACCAGGTAAGTTTGTTTTATTCATGTCTTATGGATAAGAGATAAATGGAAGCCATTCTTTGCTTTTAATAATTCCTCTTCCCTTTCTCCATTCAAAGAAAAATTTTAAAAAATAGAGGAAAAAGAAGGCGATCATCTGAATTCCTTAAAAATTGAGGTTACAGCATTGCCTAAGATTAAGCTTATGTAATCTTCAATATTATAAAGTTAAAAGTATGTGGTCAAAATATTTTTGTTTTTGTGTTTTTAAAGAAAGTGAGGTTTTAAGAGATTTCCCCATGCTTTCCTAGTTAAAAGAGCTTATTAAAAACCTATGCTTTTTTCTGCAGTTTCCCCCTTAAAGTTGTATTATTTCGCTTAAGAAGTCTTAGCTGAATTCAATTACTTGGCATTGTTTCTTTGAAGGTGTCATCGTCCATGTGAAAAAAACAAGTTGCCCATGTTGACCAAGTACCTGAGATGCTTCAGATGGTTTGCTTTTTCTTCTTGGCTACAACATCTAGGCTCAGCAAAACTGTCTTAGTCAAGGGCACAAGTAAAAATATTTTTAATTGATCACCATTCCAGAAAAGTCAGCCAATAAAGCCTTTTTAGGATAGCTCTTCCCGGGCTGATAAGTCACTCATTGACAATCTTAAGCAACGGCAGACTTCACTTAAAAAATACACTGTAGTTCTTCGCCAAAGGAACAGAAGTCACAAGTGGTTCCAGCATTCTCATCTTTCTTTCCTCCTCGTTGAAGATTTTCACTTTAGGACTTCTGATTCTGCTACTATTGTAAGTGCTTCTTCTTCCCTTCCAATCACCATTCTCTCATCTTTTTATTTTCATAGCCATTATCCTTCCAAATCCTGTTTCTGAATGACATCATTCTCGAGTTCTTTGACACTTACCTAGATACTTAAGTGTAATATCTCAAACGTGTTTTGCATCTTGGAGTATAATGAGATTTCATGTTCATTACCTTATTTCTGAGGAGGCAGGTCAGGCAGGGAGAATCATAAATACAAGTTCTGACACTGAGGATCAGACAGCTACTTATAACTCAGCCAGTATCACATATATGCTAAGTGACAGAGCCAAGACTAGCATCCAGTCTTCAACCCCCTCGTCCAGTTCTTCATTCACTCTGCTGTGCTTCTACACTCACTTTTGAAATGGGTACTTTTGCCCCATCAACTAGGAAGGTGACTGAAGTGACTCATGGGAGACAGAATTCTCTCCCAGTCAGACATGTCTCCAAATTGAATTATTAACATTGCTGAAGGTTCAAGAAGTTACTAAGGTACAGAAAAATGTTATTTTGAAATAAACAATTTATATTATGTTACTCTCGACAATTAGGTCATTTACCAAAACTATAATATTCAATGCCATTCATGCAAATCTAACACAAAGCCATTCTTAAAAGCTGAACAAATGGCAAATGTTTCCAGAGGTATCCCTGGCCTGAATTATGTGGTTACCTTAGGGAATTTTATGAATCCAGGTACAGGATGTCATAACAATGTCTGCTTGGGTCAGAGAGCTTCTGCTCCTAGATTTACAGGACATTTGGCTTGTATTCTTTGTTCCTCTATCTCATCAGTTATTTCTAAGGAGACCTATATTGCCACAGTCTTGAAAAATGGTCTTCAGGGTTAGGGAAGGATGAAGATTGGTGGCAAAAATCCAGTTTTTCTCCTCTGTTCTTCCAATTCCTACTTAATTTTAGCTCTGTCTGTAGCCATGAGAATCAGCCTAGCATAAACACAAAAAAAAGGTTGAGTAAGCACACCCAGAGCCCAAATAAATTAAACCAAACTTTGTAGGTGAGGGTATAAGTAGCTGGAAGCTTAAAAATCATGTATACCTGTATTTTCTCTTGATTATTTTTCTGTTTTTTCTTAGCCATCTTTGTTGGAGAGATATTCTGAGTTTATTTATTAGAGAAAAAAATGTTAAAACTTCTCTCACATTAGGAAGTAATTTGCTGGGACTTCCTTGGCGGTCCAATGGGACTTCTAATGCAGGGGATGGGGGGTTCGATCTCTGATTGGGGAACTAAGATCCCACGTACTGTGTGGTGTGGCCAAATAAATAAATGCCATTTAAAAAAAAAAAAAAACAGTTAAGACAGTAATTTTAAAAAAAAGAAGTAATTTGCTAAGTCAATGATCCATTCAATAAGTACCCACTGAGAGCTTATTTTGAGAGACACTGTGGTAAGTACTGGGGATAGAATATGAACCAGACAAGTATGGTCTTGCCTTGATGAAGCTTACCGTCGATGGAAGTGTACAAAAGTAAAAATAAAAATTAAACATAAGTCCGACACATGATAAGTAAAGAATTAATGTTACCACGTGTTATTATTTGAGGGTAATTTATCTATAATATCACCTTGTGGCATAAATCATGAAGCCCCAATCTATTTGTAAAACAAACACAAAATTAAAAAAAAAAAATTAAACATAATAAGGGCTGCAAAAGTGAGAATATAGAATTCTATGAGAAAATTTAGAACAAAACATTCCTGTGGGCATAGCTAAGATTAAATACAATCCACTGTATATCTGGTTTAACTCAATTCAAACTTCCTCCTACTCTTAAGAAATTATATAGAAATAAAAATAAATAAGGGTGATATTATATAAGGATAACCTTGAGCTTGCTATAACATAGAGAAAAATGTAGATCATTCTTAAATTTGAATCCATTAATAATTTTTGTATTCTATTAATTGCAATGTAGTGTCTTCTAATACTATGTGACATCCTCTTTCTAAATATGAAGAGATTATTTTAAACATTAGAGTAAAATAAAAAGACATGCTCTTTTATGCTAATAATTTTTTTGTCACAGTAGGACTCCATCTTCCTTGACTTGTGTCTTGAAGTGGCTGCACTTATGGGTGTAATTCCATGTGAAAATAAAGCCACCAAAATCCATTAATATGGTAGGAGATGGGCAGCTACAACTAATGTTCATCTATACTTTTAATGAAGAAATTATAAATTATTTATTACTCTTAATAAAGAAATTATATTATTCTACAAGATGGTCAGTGCTTTAGTGTGGTCATACAAATATATCACATTTTCAAATTGCTCACCCAAATTCACTGCTAAGAAGGTTTGCCTGATAACCTGATACTGATTTTAATAAAAAAATCATAATGAACTGGAGCACATTACAAATTACTTTTCTTAACTCAGCAAATTTACATAGCGTTTCTACGAGAAATAACCAAGGAACCTTGGCAAGATTCTATACTGATTTTACAATGTCATTCCAGGGAAAGAACTGGCTGTAGTAGAACCCCTAAATCTCCACTGCCAAAATCTTAGCTCTGAGTTGATGATTTGAAAAACAATACCACCACCACCCAAACTGAATGAACATGAACATCTATTTCTGTTTATGAATATGTACTGCTATCATATTGTTTAGGAAATATTTTCCACAAGAACTTTATTCCTATCATCAGGACAGCATAACTAGGACATGTGATAATAGATGCTCCAAGATTAGCCAGCCGTAATTTGAACGTTTATCATAACTTGAAATACCTTTAAATTTTGATAGTAAGGATCCAGTCTATTGAATTTTAGTCTTGAGTCAGGCCAGAGCTATTTTGGTACTAATTTAATAAAGAAATACCTTGTTGAAGATTTACTTCTTCCCTGTCTTTTTAACAGTATACATATCCACTTGATCAATGATGCAAATCTAACTACAGGAGATCCATGGAACTGACAGGAATCATGGTACTCCAATCCATAGAATCTGAGTAAATGTTTGCCAAACTCAGATTTACATCAGCCTAAAATAAATACCTTCTAGTTTCTCTATCTAGTCGTGTTTCCTAAAGGGCTACCAAGTTTGACAGCTGCTATAGTTATAGCTATAGGCAATCCTATTTTAGAGCTGATAGTACAAAAAAACCCAAAAAACAAAAAACCACCGCACACACACACACACAATTTTTTTAATGTTCACATTTCCCAAGAGAGTAGTTGTCAGCTATCCAGGGAATGTGTCTATGTGGGCCAAACCACAGAGAAATATTCTTATCTAGTGTATATTTATTTTACTATTTGCCATATTATAAATATAATCCAAATTTCCCTTTCTTCATGAAATGTTAATACATGTGTTCTAATCTGAAGCTGGAAATCTGTGTCATACCAGTGCTCTTAAAAGAATAGCACAATAAAAAATTTCATATTATATCCAGATATTTTTACTTAATACATTTAAAAAATCTACATTTATATAACTAGCCTCAAATAATAATTAAATTATGCATAATATTAAAAAATAGAAAAGTGGCCTTAGTCTTTAAATACATTTCAAAAAGAAAGAAAATATTCTTATTCATGAATTAAGTAATATACTTCCTGTGAATGTTTTCATTGAGTATATGGTATATAGTACATGCTTGAAAAATATTTTTGAATTTATTGAAAGAACAAATTAAGTATCTAATTATATACATATATCTAATCACATTAGCATAATGTTAACTGTGGTATTCTAAACATTCATATATCCAGTCCAATATAAAACCCTTTTTCACTAATTCACTTAAAAACTGTACTTTCAAAACAATAAAAAATAATCATACTTATTTTTTAAAGTTTCTTGCTGTCTTCTCTTTTAAAAAAATAACAGTTTCTAATTAAAATTTGACTTTTTAATAATTTGTAGCTTAAGGAATTTGAGCACACATATTTGCTTTCCTTTCCTGTGGCACCCTACTTAAAATGATAGTAAAACAATAACAACAAAAACAACAACAACAATAAAGAATACACTCATAACAGTGAAAGAAATAGAAGGAGAATTTAACAAGAACAACAAAAAGTAGATGAGGAGAACTAATTTTCTGGCAGTTGGGCAGCCTAGATACTCTAACATAACTTGCCCTGAAAATAACTAAAAATGCTGGATACAATGTACACAGCATCAGTTGAATTTGTGGGTATGCTATAAAGAGGTAAGGATTATTTAGGCAAAAACTTGGTTTTACCTTGAAGATATTTGTCAAACCCAGGTAATCTTGAGCTATAGTTTTCAAAATTTCACAAATCATGGGAAACATGAAGTAAACCCTAGAGCCAAGCCAATATGGAACTCTTACAGATGATTTTTCTACATAAGCTGGAGAGGACATTGTGCCATATTCTTGATTTGAATATAAGCGAATGTTATCTCCTACAATCTCTTACTCTCCCACCCTCTCCCTACCCTTCCAACTTCCACCACCACCTACACCTTTTCTGCTAATGATAAAAAGAAAAACTTCCTGAAGTGAAATTTGGTGCTGGCAGAGGAAAAAAAATTAACTCACTTAAGAATTCATAAATACAAATAGTTTGTCAGTGAATTTTACAAATCGATGCTATACTAGCTGGAATACCTAAAGAATTTTAGGTCATGAGCTTATTTTGAAGTGGTCCAAGATCAGCAGTAAGTACAGGCACTGGCAGAAACAACTTCTTTCCTGAGGGACACCAGTCTTAAACCAAGGCCTTAAGGAAATACAGGCTAAACTTCAAAGAAACATGAACTCATACTCAAAAATCACCAAACATGTAGGAAATCAAGCACCATGAAGGAAAGCCAGCAGAATTAACAAATAGCAGAATCAGACAAAAATAGGAACAAAGAACAAGGGCAACAATGAGAAAATAATAATGAACATAGCAGATATTAATCCAACTACATCAATAATCACTTTGAATGCCTAAATGCACCAATCAAAAAATAAGACGTTGGGTTTCCCTAGTGGCACAGTGGTTAAGAATCTGCCTGCCAGTGCAGGGGACACAGGTTCGAACCCTGATCCGCGAAGATCCCACGTGCCACGGAGCAACTAAGCCCATGAGCCGCAACTACTGAGCCTGCGCTCCAGAGCCCGCGAGCCACAGCTCCTGAAGCCTGGGTGCCTGGAGCCCGTGCTCTGCAACAAGAAAAGCCACTGCAATGAGAAGCCCGCGCACCTCAACGAAGAGTAGCCCCTGCTCACCACAACTAGAAAAAGCCCGCGCACAGCAACAAAGACCTAACGCAGCCAAAAATAATAAATAAGATAAATAATAATAAAATTCTTTTAAAAAGTATACGTTAAAAAAAAAAGATAGACGTTGTCAGAGTGGATCTAAAAACAAGATCCAATTATATGCTGTCTACAAGAAAACCACTTTTAATATAAACACAAATATAGATTAAAAGTAAATAGACAGAGAAAAGTATACCACACTAATACTAATCAAAAGAAAGCAAGAGTAGCTATATTAATTTCAGACAGAGCAGAACTCAGCAACATCATCGATCAGTTGGATATAATTAACATCTAAAGATTACCTCATCCAACAACAAAATACACATTCTTCTCAAGTTCATATGGAACATTCACCAAGATAGATGATATTCTGGGCCATAAAATACACCTTAACAAATTTAAAAGGATAGAAATCATTCAATGTCTGCTCTTAGACCACAATGGGATTAAACTAGAAATCAATGATGGAAAGACATTTGGGAAAGATACTGTATTTGAGAAAAGCCGAAAATACATGGAGATGACACAACACACTTCTAAATAACACGTGGGTTAAAGAAGAAATCTCAAAAGAAATTTTAAAATATTTTAAACAAAATGAAAATTAAAATCCAACTTATCAAAATGTGTTGGGATGCAGAAAAAGTAGTGCTTGGGGGAATATTTATAGCATCAAATACATATATTAGAAAAGAAGAAAGATTTAAAAATCAATCACATAAGTTTCCAATTCAGGAGACTAGAAAAAAAAAAAAGAGCAAATTAAATCCAAAGTAAGCAGAAGACAAGAAACAATAAGAATTAGAGCACAAATCAATAAAATTGAAAATAAGAAATCAACAGAATATCAATGAAACCAAAATTTATTTCTTTAAAAAGACTAATAAAATTGATAAGCCTCTATCCAGACTAAAAGAGAGAGGACACATATTATTATTATCAAAAATGAAAGAGGGAACATCACTATGGATTGCATAGACATTAACAGGATAATAAAGGAATACTATGGACAACCCTATTCCCACAAATTAGAAAACTTAGATAAAATGGACCCATTCATTGAAAGACACAATTTGCCAAAATTCACACAGGGAAAAATAGACTATCTGAATAGATTTATATCTATTAAAGAAAATGAATCAATAATTAATAACCCTCAGAAACAGAAAGCACCTGGCCCAGATGGGTTCACTGGTAAATTCTACACCTGGCCCAGATGGGTTCACTGGTAAATTCTACTAAACATTTAAGGAAGAAATTATACCAATTCTCTACTATCTCTTTCAGAGGATAAAAGCTAAGGAAATACTTGCTTCCTAACTCACTTTATGAGGCTAGCATTACCTTAATTTCAAAACAAGACAAAGACATCATAAGAAAAGAAAACTAAAGACCAATATTTCTTATGAACATAGATGCAAAAATCCTCAACAAAATATTAACTATTTGAATCTAACAATGCATAAAAAGAATTATACACCACAACCAAGTGGGATTTATCCCAGGTATGTGAGGCTGGTTCAAAATTTGAAAATCAATTAATATAATCCATCACATCAACAGATCAAAAAAGAAAAATCACATAATCATATCAATAGTTGCATAAAAAGAATTTCACAAAATTTAACACCCCTTTATGATAAAAACTGTCAGTAAGCTAGGAATATAGGGAGTGAACATCTTCAACTTAATAAATAATCTACCAAAAAACCTACAGCTAATATCACACTTAATGGTGAGAAACTCATAGCATTCCTACTAACATCAGGCAAGGATGTCCCCTCTCAGTCCTCCTTTTCAACACTGTACTGCAATGTCTAACTAATGCATAAGACAAGGGGAAAAAAAGATATAGAGATTGAGAAGGAAGAAATAAATGTCTGTTTGCAGATGACATGATCATCTATGCAGAAAATCTGAAAGAACTGACCAAAAACTCCTGGAACTAATAAGCAATTATAGCAAAGTTGCAGCTTATAAGGTTAATATACAAGTCAGTCATTTTCATATGCCAGCAGTGAACAAGTGGAATCTGAAATTAAAAACATAATACCATTTACATTAGCACCCAAGGATGAAATATTTGGGTACAAATCTAACTAAAGATGTACAAGATCTATGTGAGGAAAACTATAAAACTCTGATGAATGGAATCAAAGAGTAATGAAATAAATGGAGAGATATTCCATATTCATGGAAAACTCAATATTATCAACATGTCAGTTCTTCCCAACTTGATCTATAGATTTAATGCAATCCCAATCAAAACCCCAGCAAGTTATTTTGTGGATATCAACAAACTGATCCTAAAATTTATATGGAGAGGCAAAAGAGCCAGAATAGCCAACATAGTATTGAAGACAAAGAACAAAGTTGGAGGACTAACACTACTCAATTTCAAGAGTTACTATAAAGCTACAGTATTCAAGACAGTGTAGTATCAGTGAGAGAATAAAAAGATCAATGAAACAGACTGGAGAACCCATTAATAGACCCACACAGATTTGATCTTTGACAAGAAGCAAAGGCTGTACAAGGAGAAAAGATAGTCTCTTCAACAAATGGTGCCAGAACAACTGGACTTCTAGGTGTGCAAAAAAAAAAAAAAAAAAAGAAACTAAACACAGACCTTACACCTTTAACAAAAATGAACTGAAAATGGGTCACATACCTAGGTATAAATCACAAAACTATGAAAATCCTAGAAGATAACATGGGAGAAAACCTGGATGACCTTGGGCTGGCGATGACTTCAGGTACAACAAGAAAGGCACAATCCATGAAAGAAAGAATTGATAAGCTGGACTTCATTAAAATTAAAAACTTCTGCTACGTGAAAACAATGTTAAGAGAATGAGAAGACAAACTACAGACTGGTAGAAAATATTTGTAAAAGACACAGCTGATAAAGGACTGTTATACAAAATATACAAATAACATTTTAAAACTCAACCATGAGAAAATAAATGACCTGACTAAAAAATGGGCCAAAGATCTGAACAGACACCTCATCAAAGAAGGCACACAAATGTAAAATAAGCGTATACAAAGATGCTCCACATCATGCGCCATCAGGGAAATGAAAATTAAAACAATAATGAGATACCACTGCATACCTATGAGAATGGCTAGAATGGTCAGTGTTCAAATCTGAAACACTGACAACACCAAACGCTGGCAAGGATGTGAAGTGACAGGGACTCTAGAACATTGTCGGTAGGAATGCAAAATGGTACAGCCACTTTGGAAGACAACTTGGCAGTTTCCTACAAAACTAAACATATTCTTACCATATGATCCGCCAGTTACGCTTCTTGGTATTTACTCCCAAAAGCTGAAAACTTATATCCACACGAATACCTGCACACATATGTGCATAGCAGCTTATTCATAATTTGTAAGACTTGGAAGCAACCAAGATGACCTTCAGTAGGTGAATGGGTACATTCAAGCAATGGATTATTACTCAGTACTAAATAGAAATGAGCTATCAAGCCACGAAAAGACTTGAACCTTAAAAACCTATGACTAAGTGAAAGAAGCCCATCTGAAAAGGCTACATACTATGTCATTTCAATTATATTGCATTCTGGAAAAGGCAAAAATTATGGAAATTTAAAAGGATCAGTGGTTGCCATGAGTTGAGGGAGGGGGAAGGATGAATAAACAGCACAAAGGATTTTTAGGGCACTGAAAGTATTCTGTGTGATAACATAATGATACATGTCATTATACATTTGTCCAAACCCATAGAATGTACAAAACCAAGAGGCAACCATGATGTAAACTATAGACTTTGGGTCATTATGATATGTTAATATAGATTCATCAATTGTGACAACTGTACTAGTCTGGTGAAGGATGATGTTGGTAATGAGGGAGGCTGTACATGTACGGGGCCAAGAGTATACGGGAAATCTCTATAGCTTCCGCTCAGTTTTGCTGTGAACCTAAAATATTCTTATAAAAAATTTTTTTTAAAACATTAGCCTTAGGGAAATAAATGTTTTAGATTAAAAATAAAAACAAGTAGCAGAACACAAAATTAGAACTTACAAGTAGCTGCCTCTTTGGAGCAGAACTGTGGGTAGAAAGACATGTGGATTAGAAAACTGCTGTTTTTCATTATAAGCCCTCCTGTACTAGGTGATCTTTTTCCTATTACAATGAACCACCTGCATCTGAATCGATAAATGGATAAATAAATAACACAAAACTAATACAAAAGGACTCTTGCACAGAGCTCTTATCATTCACGTGACTAGTGGCTGCCCAGCCTTCTCTTACATCCTCCACTTGACACTATTTTTACTTCTTTGTCCATATATGCCATCCCATATCATGAGGTATAATGATATCTCTCCTCCTTTGCAGCAAGAGAGTCTAAATAAATCCCAGAGCTGAACTGCAGGAAGTTTCTTCAACAGCTTATAAAATATTTTGTAATCACCACTACACGTGAGCTGAGATGCATGTCAGTCATGGAGGAGGAACAGAAAGAGGCAACTGAGAATCGCTGGGATCATTCAAGCTGATCATTCAAGCTAATTTATAGCTAGAGCACAACGGGAATTTACAGAGATCCCTCAGGGCTCCACAGATGGCAGCTCAGCCCTCTGAACAGCAGTGCCCCTTAACTGGAACACACCCGAAGAGAGAAGACAGTGCTCCCTCCACGTCTGAGGTTCAATCAGTGAACCTAGCAGTGACCCAGGACCAGCTAGCATGACTCACCTCTGAGTCAGTCCCATTCTGTCTGTCCCTAGTTAACCTTGTACCAAGTTCCTTTGGTGGTGCTTTTGTTTGTTTGTGTTTTTAAACAGGCTTCACAACTGAAGAAAATTTTGGAGAACAACATTTTCCCCCTCTCTTCATGTAGGATCAGGAATGACAAGCTACAAACATATCCCTTAGTAAGGTAGCTGATGCCTCGTTGGGTGGTTTGCCACCTATGCAACATCAAAAGGACACAGTTCCCTAGATGTTGTCAAGAGAGCGTAAACTCATCAAGGGACCAAATGTATTCTCTTCCTCCTACAGTTAAAAGAAGAAAAAAGCAAAGTTCCGGTCTTGTCTTCCTATTGCTAGTTGTAATTCAGTCATCCCTCCAATTTGCTTTCCAAGAGACTTCTCCCAATACATAACAACCCAGGAACATGGAAACCCCAAATCACACCTTTCTAAAACTATCCCATGTTGACGAACAAACAGTACAGTAGAGAACTGTATTAAAGGGATAATATCCCAGTTTTGATTTTTCTATATTTTGTTTAGTAACTCACCACATTTTCCCATGTCCTGTCTTTACTATGTATTTTCTAAAGCTTTACTTTATCAGAACTGAATGAATCTTGCATTTCATATCATCTTCAAAGCTATGCAAAGAGAGAAGAGAGAATAATTTCACACACTAGGTTTCCCAAAAAGAACAGATCAGTAAGAAATCATTGCCAATCTCATGATGAGATATATTTATAGGTTTGGAGTACTTAATATACATTAGCACAATACAATCACTGAGATGACAAAATAACCACAAACACATCAGAATCCGTGTTTCACCTCACTGGACCTGCAGATGCTTTCCATTCTCATGCAAAGAGCAGAGTTTTCACAGAGCAGTTTACCTAAATCTGAATCGTAAATAGGGAAAAAATTATGTATTTGCCCCAAATCTCTCAGGCATTTTAACGTGCCTACATGTATGGAGCGTGGGGTGCCCTTGCACATATGCGCAGATGAAGTTAATATACCCACATACATGGCACGGACACTGGTTTTCGTGCTGTTCCTCCAACACACCACGTGTCCTGCAAGCTTGGGGCTCTTCATTTACTGTTCCTCTACCTGCCACGCTCTCCCGCAGTTAGCAACATGGTTCACTCCGGCCACAACTTCATGCTTTGCTCAAATGTCACTTTCTTAGTGAGGTGTCCCCAGATTACCGAATCTGAAATCACAGCTCCTCCATCCCAGCAACTCTGAACACTTCTTCCCTGTTTTATTTACCTCCAAAACACTTAATACCTTCTATCGTATCTATAATATACGTATTTCTTTTGTTCTCTAACATCCATATGCCTTGCACATTGAGATGCTCAAAAAGCATTTTTTTGAATGCTTGAATGAATTTGAAGACGATGCAAATGATGTCAGCTTGGTATCCTGATAAACTTTTTAAAGTGTCAGTTCTCCACTATAAACATGCATTTCCTTTTACATCTCAGTAAAACTATATATTCTTTCCAATGCCCAAATGTTGTTTTGATTTTTTTTTTGCTCAAGAGATTTCTTAGCTTCCCCCATTTTCAATTGCTGTATCTCACCGGCCTTCTAGTCTGTCTTCATCCAGTGTTTATTTGACATTTCCTAGTTTACTGAGGACTACCTCAACAAAGAGGGGTTTTCCAAGCAAAAAAAATCCCACAAAGAAAAAAAATCAACCCTGCTGCAGGAAAGAAGAGAAATTGCTGCAGGAGGTCATGTAAACAAAGTGAAAAATATCTGGGAATTATAGGCAAGTGGTCCACCCAGAAGGAGAGAGAAATTGGACTGCCCAAGGAACCCCTTGCTCCCATTCCTCAGATGAGATGTCTCTGGCAGGGGTCCCATCTACCCCCTCTCAATGGGCAATAATTTTCCAGGAGAGCCATTTGGACACGTGGCTACTTTCCAGTCACTTGAGAAGTTCTCCAGCAACTGTGTCCTAAGATGTCTACAGCGTAGGTATGATTTCAGAAGATGAATCTGCCTGAATGATTTCTTGCCTGGACTTGGCCGGGACTTTTTTCCATCTATTCTAATTTTTTTCAGTCTACATTTTTATGAGTATTGAATAATAAGAGTATTTTAGTTTAGATGTCTCTAGTAGCTGAGATCAAGTCTTAGACAAAAGACTTCTAAGGCTGAAATATATATAGAGAAGAGTTCAGGATGACATCATGTTGTATGCACACCAGAAGTGACCACAAATAACCTACAATAACCTTTAAAATTAGTTTTTTCCTGACTTCATAAAACAATATTTTATTTGGCAGGCATATATTGGCAAGCTCTTTCAAAAGCTCTATTTGTTTTCTGTATCCAGGAAGACACAACCAGTGTTTTCACATAGGTTTCCTTCTATGCTGTGGTTTTGCCATTTTCTGCTTCTTATGAGTGGCTGCTGCAGAATATTTTTCTTTGAGACATTTATTAAGAGTAACAAGGGTATGAATGAAAAACCATCCGTATAACAATACAGGGTGGGTTTCTGCTTCCACATGCAATGCTGACCAAATCCAAAGGACAGAAGTTGAATATATCAACAGTGATACAGTTGCTTTACTCTGAGGTTATATAATAACATGCAGCTGGATAAAAATATATTATAGTACACTGAAGGGAATCAGTCCATGTGTCCTTTGATGTGTTAATTAAACCCAAGGTTAGAAAGAGAAATGTTGCATCATAACCTAGTTTAAAAAAAAAAGTTATAAAATTATTCAAGCCAAACTGAGGTATAACAGAGAACAGGAAAACAATTTCAAAGTTATCTCATAGGTATGCCAATTGTTCCCCTTTAAAAAAAAAATGTTCCTATTACAAAATAAAAGTGATATTTTTTCTAAATATTTTAACATATTATAAAATCCTTCTGAATCTGATTAATTTCATATTACTCAGGTTTCTGAATTAATTCACATCACAGTTTTTCAAACTTCTACTATTTCCTAGAAGACAAAGATGATTATGTATAAATCCTTTCAAATATAATAAAAGCAAAATTTAAATTTCCCAAATAAACAGCACTTCTAGAATAAGTCACTATATTTCATTTTCTTCTTTTGGTTCCTATTAATCTTTTACTGTCACACAGGCAAAAGAGGAAGGTTCCAATAATTAACCTTGTGCTGTTGACCTAACCAGAATTAACTGGCTATGCAACAATTTAGTTGTCCATATAAAAACAGGAAGAGAGATTTCCCCAAGTAACCCTTATTCACCATGAGAAAAACAGCTGGTGCTCTCTCTTTCCATATAAGCCTGTGAAGCATGGATGAAAGGATGTATATTTCTGATATCCTCTCTTGTAAATGGGTGGTTTTTTCAGTGGAAGTATGCCAACATTCAGTTCCTGAGAAGCAGGGGCCCAAAAAATTCTGGTCAAAATATTTAGAATTATATCTTTATAAGAGGAGGTCTGTGAAAATGAACCAAGTTTCCTCACCAGTGTTACATGAATGATCACTGCAAGATAATAGTGGAAACCTATACCTTTTCCTCCTACGAAAGGAGGGAAAGATTAATTAAAAAACATTGCCCTCCAACAACAAAAATCAAAGTTTTAGTACCAGACTTCTTTGTGTCCTGCTTTCCAGTAGTTCTGCTACATTTCCCACAGTACACTGCTGGGATTTTTTTATTTTTTATTTTCGCTACGCATGCTCACACATCTGTTGCACATGTGTGATCAACCGACTAGATTTTTGAGCCAAATGTCCTGTTAAATGGACAGAGTGGGCAGAGCGTTCCTTTGAGAGTTAGATTCTGCCTCTGGTGGATTGCCTCCAAATGCAATGGTGTAATAAAGAAAAGAAATCTGCTCATTTGAATTGCATTGAAATGAACTGTGTCCTCTCCTAAAATACCATATGGTAATGATCCCTGGAGGTACGGCACATAACACCTAGGTCTGGCAGACTCCAGTGGGAGGCTGTAAACGTCCCTGCGTAGTCAGACTGTGAAAGGCAAGATAGTTGACAAGAAGCATGCGGGGTGAAACAAGAATCCTATCTGATGTCCCTCAACCAACTTGAAAGAGAGGAGATTGAACAAAGAAATCCTAGCAAGCTGTCCCGGAGAAATCCTTCTCCCACTAAAAAGCAGTTCTTGGATCTCACCTCCAGTAAAGTGAAACCGTATGGAAAGAAAGCTGTTTCACCTGAGCAGTAGCCAGAGTTTCTTTGCAACAAATTATCTCAATAAGACTCAAGCGTATGTCTGCAAAGCAAAAGGCCGTCTTCATAATCAAACCTCCACCAGAGCTAAGAGCAGATGGGTCCAGTAACCAGAGGCGCTGAGAGTCCTGCCGCTACTCTGACTATAGCACTCTCAGTGAACATGATCCTACAGTGGGTATTCGCTGGTGACCTACACTCCATTCTGTGAATCCTCTCAAGGGACACCCCCAGCCCCCCACACACACCAGTCCTTTTTAGGGCGGAGAAATTCAGGTAACTCTGGTGGTGAGGTACTGACATGTCTGTATGCCAGACAATAGAAAAGAATAGCCTATTTTATCCCCTATGGCAATAAGGTACTGCTATAGAAATTCAAGTATGGGGTTTAACCACAATAAAACCCCAGTAGCCATTGGTAGTTGTAAAATTTTCAGCTACGTCATCAGTTCAATTCTGGCCTTTCATTTTTCTTGAAAACAGACAAATCTGCCACTAATTTAGTCCCTAATCAAATATGTTTCTAGAAATAATGCAGGAAATTACCTCAAGACATGAAGTTATTCCTGCCTGAATTTTTTTCTATTCTAATAATTTGATCATAATGGTGTATGTCTGCTAATGGGGTGAAAGAATTCCTAAAACTTCAGTTTCTTTTCAATCATCACTTTTTCTTTTTCTAGACGCTTTGACAACTGAAGTCCATCCATATACCCGAATTTAAACAATGGATTCATTATACTTGTTCTTAACTTTCCTGAAAATTTGTTTTATTTTTCATGTCAAATGTGACTTTGTGTTTTGATTTCTACAATTCCCTTGTGATAATTTTGAGGAAGCTCAGTTATGATTAATTATAAAACACAGATACTGAGTAATGGGATAATAGTAGCTAGAACATACTGGGCAGTTTTATCTTAAACAAATTAGTAGGAAATTAGTTAATAGTCACTCATTTAATCTTAAACGTAATCCAGCAAGATAGGTATTATTATTCTCCCTGTATTTTACAGATGAGGAAACTGAGGCTTGTCAGGATTTTGTAACATGCCTTCGGGCAAAAGCTGACAATTTGGCTGAGGTGTAACCCTATCTTGTGTTTCCAGAGCAGCGTTCTGAAATGACTATTATACCCATCATGTTAGAAGGGTTTTTGGTTTTGGTTTGTTTTCGAAATTCAGACTCTAGAACTGGCATTTCAGACATGTCTTCTCTATGTTCTAAGATCATCAAAAGGGAAAATTCGATTTACCTCCATAATCTCATGGTATTTTTAGGAACCATCATGTAACTAAATATTTTTCCTACCTCAAATATGAATCTTTTCCATGACTTAAGTATTAATCCATTGTGTCTAAATTCTGCCTCTAATAACATTATCTGAAAAGCTTAACTTTCTCTTCAATATTTTCTTTCGTAGAAAAAAACCACGTTTCTTTAATCTTACCACAAAAGTCATCTTTTTTCCCTACTTTCTAAAGCAAGGTACTTTGCCAAAAGTAGAGAGTAAAAATACACAAATAGATTTGATTTTAAGATATTTTGAAAGAACTAAGTGTGTTTAATTGAAGTCCTCCTCTCTATAAGGTTTTCCTCTCCTTGTGTCAATTTTACTTGAGGACCTCTATGAATACTGGGATCACAAAAAATGGCTCTTGGAAATTGTGCAGCAGGCAGCTGACATTTCCAGCGATATCCATATTTCAGAATAATCCTCCTAATAGCAACACAGATGTTTCTTTTTTTCATTAACTGTAGTATCTTCCAATTTAATACTGAAACACCAAATAAATGTCAGCTCTTCTTTGTTGTTGATAAAGACATTGGATTCTGAAGCAGTACTCACATACATATATTACAACCCTGTTTATTGTTTCAACAGAGGAGTTCTGAGTGCAAAGTGTGTGGGAAGAATATTTATCTTATTTTTACAGATCAGAAAGCTGATGCATAGAGATTAAATTATATTTACGAGGTCACTGAAAATATCAACAGAACTGTAATGAGCCCAACCTGCATTCCACAAAAGTCTAAAAATAAAGTGGATTTTCAAGTCATATGTAACTAGCATTTTGAAACATATTATAAAATTAAACAATTCATATGTTCATGCCTTTCATTTCAGCCTTAATTTAGGCTATCAACATTTTATCAGATTCACAGGAAATTCCCAGCACAGTTTGCCAATTGATCTAAAAGCATAAAGTCCAAAGGAGTCATATACATATATATATATATTTTTTAATTTAGAGGATGTATTTCTATAAAATGCATAGTATCATTTGTGCCCAGTAAATGTAAAAGTACTACATTTGCTTTTAGGTGGGGACAAGACTGCAGAAATACAAGTTCTCACACTTCTTAGCTCAATTCTAAAAGCAACTTTCTGGCCATTTTAATAATGTTACTAATTGTCCTGGATGTAAATTTGGGTGCAGCTATATTTCTTTTTGGATGTTTTGTATCTTTCTTGTAATCCAATTTATAACGATTCCCATAGGGAAGTGATTTGTTCTTGTGGACACACATAAATAATCTCTATCTCTTGCTGATTTTAAGTAAAATTGTTAGCTAGGTTTTAGTGAAAACAAATAGCAGTCTCCACCTATTAGCATAACCAAGAATTTGAGAAATAAGCTCCTAATCAGATATATAAGCATGGTCTGATAATATTCTTGAAAATTATTCCTGAAATTTCACATTTGAAATAAAATTAAGAAATTAACCAGGGGCGGGGGGGGGGGGGGGGGGAGGGGAGGAAGGAAGAGAGAGAGAGAGAGAGAGACAGAAGTAAAGAAGCCCAAAATAAGGATTTTGCAGACTAACCTCAGGCAGGTGCCTCAGAGACTTTTTAGTCCAACTGCTGTTTCTCCAGTTAGCATACGATGTGCTGTGTATGAAAACACTCATATATAAACAGGAATTTGAGCTCGGCAACACTTCTACTTACTTTCTCTTCCTCTCCCCTCCCTTCCCAATGTCCTTTTACTTCCTAATCTGCCAAATCAAATGCTAAATCAGGAGCAATCGCCTACAATTAGCCTTTTCAATTAAAATGTAGAGTTCAAAGTTGACTCCAGAGTGAGTAATTGCTTTTGAAAAGCACAACCAGCAGGCAGCTGCCAGATTATTACAACAGTTTACTTAACCTCAAAACATCTGATCAATTTTATTATCTCAGCAGAAGAGAGATATCCTGGAGAGTAGGGTCTAAAATATACTACTCATCCTAGATGTCTGAGAGAAAATAAAAATTCCTCAACACTATAAATATCCTTTTGCCATCACCTTGCTGAGAAAACAAACTCAGATCACACTTTCTTCATTCGAAAGTCAACAGAAACTAAGAAATTGAAGGCGAAAGCATCATGATATCAGCTGGGGCAAAAGTGTGGGGAAGGGGGCCAGGAACAGACAATTTACAAAATTACAAGGTTTAAAAACATTCAAACATCCGGCTCATGATGTTTGGGGTTTTTAATCATCCAGAAAGGAGACAAAGAGAGGGCTGCCAACCTCACCAAAACAAAGAATATCACGTGTCAAGAATCCTGACTTGGCTGTCTCCACACTGCCAACCTTACTTTTCTGAACTCTTCTCTGAGGCCCCAGGGACGAAGAGGATTGAAATCCCTGTGTGATACAAATGGCCTGGGCAGCCCTCAGAGCTCCTGCTTCCACCCAGCAAGGCCAGGGCACAGAATACATACAACCTTCCAGGCCTCCACCCCTGGGGATTTCTCCAGTCCCTTCTTCCTGATCCTTCTATCCCCATCTTGCCAGGCCTTCCCCACAGAACTTTGGATTTCATCTCCTCACTGCTTCTGCAAGCCCACTGGCACCTACCACACTGAACAGGTGGTCTTGATCATTTCACCTTCCCCAGCAGCTTTGTTGTGACGACTGAGTGGTTATTACATGTAAAGTGCTTAGAACCGGCCTGGCACACAGCAAGTGCTATGTAAGTTTTAGCCTTTTGTTTTTATAATTCACTCCGGATGCAGTCTTGACTTTTCTTTGGCTCTGGACCTGGCCTGTTGGGCAGTTCTACCCACTCTCAGGCCCAGCTCCTGGAACATCTCCTCAGATAGTCTGGATGGAGGGTTCAAACAGCTAGTTACCTGGGCTGTTTTGGTGTCCTTACTTAGGAGTCATGTTATAAGAAAGCTTTGACACAATCATATATCTCTCATCTTCCTAGCAATTTAACCACCTTGAACAATGACCCCTAATTATAGTTATTTCCAAAATATACCATCATTCCCAGCCACAAAGGGGTAGATAGATACCACTAATTCCCATCACTACATTTGAGGAATATTAGTATTGCATCTTTTCTGCCCATTCTAGGAACTGTCAACTTGAAAGAAAAACAACATTCAAAGAACAAGTCAATTTAAGAAATGTTCATGGGAAATAAACCACTCATTTCTACAAAAAGGCTCTTCAGTATCTGAAAAATCATGAAAGCACTGTCTAAATACTTATTCTTTCTTTGAGTTTTATTTTCTGATGATTGTCTTTTATGTCTATTCCCCAATCCTATTTCACTTTTCCTTCTAGAACCATGCTAACATATTTGACAGCCTTGAACTCCTAGGAATTCTTGTGTAATAATGTTTTGTGTATGTTCTAATATAAAGTGCATTGATTTATAACCTAATAATCTATAAAGGTTATTGGTTTGTAAAAATTTTGATTCAATCTGTTTATTACTTTTATTCATTCAACCAAGTGTTCTTACAGTATCTTCATGTTATTTTGTGTACATCTAGTTTGTTGCTTTTAATTACTGCAGACTACTCTAGAGTGTGTGCCCAAGTCATTTTTACCTAACCATTCAATTCTTGCCATTAATTAACAACAAAAATATTAACATCCAATACTTAATCTCACCTTTGATCAACATGATCTAAAGTCACAGTGATTCTGCTAATTCATTTTTTTCCCTCCAATCTTAAGAGTTTTCCACCTGAATTAGAGACAAATGATCTCTCTTTCACTTTCTAGTAAAGATACACTCAGAGAAATTAGCATTTTTTTTCTTTTGAAATCTGATTGTTGGCAACCAACATGTTTTGTAGATAAAAGTAAATATCTTTCACAGACACAGAGCAATATAAAACACAGACATCTTAAAAGCCCTGTGGAAACAGGCCATGAATAAAAAGTAAATAGTTAGCCAGCCACGCTTTCAGCATCTATTGCGTTTTAACCACAAAAACGTAGGAAATGCACAAGATCCCAAAGATGATATTCAAATTCCTGCACTGCAGCACTATTTGATATAATGCAATAGGGGAAACAATTTAAATGTCTATCAATAGGAAACTAGACTCTAAATAAAATATGGGATTTTACACAACTGTAAAAAAAAAATGAAGTAATTCTGTAAGTACTGATACAGGAACATCTTAAAAATACATTGTTAGTGAAAACAGCAGTCCACAGAAGAGTATTTTTCATATGATTCCATTTTTGTTTAAAAAAAAGGCAAAAGAAATATCCATGTATAAAAATGTGTGTATATATATATATACAGGATTGCATGTGCTACAAAGTATCTGGAAAGATTCAAATTGCTCCAGAGGGATAGCGAAACCTAAGAGAAGGAAAAAAAATTTGCCTTTTAATTTCTGTCCTTCAGTATCAGTATTTACGTATTTTTCGGTTGTTTACAAGTATGTATTAATTTCATACTAAATTTTTCTAAATATAAATAAAACAAAAATATAACAAATGAACCTGGCTTTTGAGGAAGGTTGGATATTGGTTTTGTTCACGTAGGGAGTAATGCAAGAGCCGGCCCGGGGTGACAGCATCATCCAGGCAAGCAGAAGCAGACGGAAGAAAGAAACCAAGGAGCGTAACACGAAGTTACCCCTACCCCAAATCACTTATTAGATGGCAATGCAGAATCAAAGTAACTTACTGTTTCCACATTGACACATCACTTGCCAAGCTGTAGGTTTTTGTTTTTTTTTTTTAATTGTAATGGAAAAGAAAAAGAAAATTCTCAATTTAAATAGAAGTAACAATTTTCAGTGAACTAGAGAAGTTTAGGGAAGTTTATTTTGTGGCCAGTGATGCTGATAGTAAGGTAAGAAAAAAAAAGATGTTAGAAATGCACTTCAAATAGTTAAGATGCTAAGACATTAAAATATATTTGAAATAATATATATGTGCTTCTTTCTCCTTGATGAAGATTATGTAAATTCTAGTTTAAAATATATTTTACCAATAAAAGGCTAATACCTCAATCTTTCATAAATATTTTGCTTTTGAACTTTTGATGTTTTAATGGTCAGTGCTTCAAAATAGATTATAATATTTTAAAACATTTTTCTCCAAATATTCAAATATTAAAAGTCCAATCCAAAGCAGAACTTGGAGACTTAATGTCAAAATTATGGGAAAAAAATAAGAAAATTTTAATGGAAAAAATAGAGTTAAATGCAGAACCACCCACAATAGAAAGAGAATGAATGTGCTTTTATCTCTGAAAAATACCCATTTTTAATTTTCGTAAGACAGACTGGCAGGTTCTTTTAAAAATTTAAGAATGAAACATTTGATTTTGATACTATGTAATCAAACCAGTTGTCCAGTGGAATAGTTTATCTTAAATGTCTGGGAAAGCTATAACATACACGGAGATTATGGAATTATATCCATGGCAAATAAAACAATAGTAACAACAGACTAACAACATTTGGTGAAACATACTCCATGTAGAACCAAGATGTTTTACACTGATAACCATGAATAAGTGATCTGGATTCTATTTCCACCAGTCATTTAAAATTCGGAATTCTTTACATATACAAATAATATTAATGTTACATACGATATGCTACACTAATTTTTTAGAAGAAAATTTTCTTTGCTTATCAAAATAGTCCATAAGATTTTAATGAGAAAAACATTTTTAAAAGTATGAAATAAATTCTAGGTATTTGCCCTTGAATCTTGCTTTCTTGCTGGCTTACCAGAAGTAAGGCAACAACTGAAAGGCAATATTTATGATGTTATACTCCCTCTAGTGGACATTTTTTAAAGGGACAGTTCAGCAACCTCCCTACACACGCCAGTGCATTCTGAGTTTTAGGATTCTGATCCTCAGTGGGAAGGGTCTTTGCAGATTACTTAGTCAACCATCCCTGTGATACAGGAACCTCAAAGGCAGCCAGATCATGTTTGATCTAAGTTTCACTCCCTCAGGAAAGCTACTGTTTCTATCTTGGGATAACTATTGTTAGCAAGTTATGTTTATATCAAAGCAAATTCCATTCTTCGTATCATGCACTTTTGGACCTCTTGAAGAAACTGGGAAGAGTTTATTCCCTTTTCCATTTTGCCCACCCTAAAGTAAATTTATAAAATATCTCATCCTAAGAGTAGCCACTGAACAAGTGAAAAACAGCATTAAGAAGCTATTTTAAAAATATATTGTCTCAGAAGGGGGTAACAAAATAAGAATGCCCTATTAATAATCCATGAAATTACAAATATACAATCATTGCTTTATTTGCCATTATATAATACCGTTGCCCATCATATCCAAAACTGAGTGTTGTACCAAATAACAAAGAGTTTATGGAGACAAATATGCCCAATAAATGTTTGTTAATTTGAATTAAAAAAAAAATGATCCTTTCACTTTGTATGAAACTACTTAATAAATTTCTATGTGGTGGAAGAACTAGTGCAACTGATTATCTTTTGCCAGTCTACAGTAGTAGAGGAGCCCTGTGTGAAGCCTAAAAGACCTCAAGGGTCTTACTGCCCAAAGGGTGAAGCAAAAACATCTGAACACTTAGTCTCAGTAAAGGGACAAGGTATACCTACCTTACATACCCTCAGATTCATCTCCCCGATTTAGAAGGCTTCATACTGAAATTCCCACCATTGCGTTAATGCCCCTTGAGCAGAAAATCCTCCTGCCCTTTGCTCCTTTGCGCTAGCACAGAACGTACAACTCAGTAGATGCTTAAGCCATGCTCACTACTGATGAAGATGAAGCCCCAGGTTTAATGCTTGACTTCACCAATACTTACAAATTCTCATTTATACCATTTGACAGATTAACTTGCCTTTCTGATTATCTGCTGCTGATAGAGGTGTTTTGGTGGTAAGAAGGAGTGAGGAAAGGTGTGGAGATCAATGAGACTTAGGACAGGTCTTATACTGTGTCATGGTGAGGGAAACCCTGGAAACAGGGCACTATTGATGTAGGATGGAAGAGACATATTTAAAGAAAGGGACAGGAACATGCAAGACACATACTTATCTAGCCCAGATCCATTAACCCACAGAAAAGGAAGTTCAGTCCTTTTCAGAAGCAAAGCACCACCTTCCCCAGAGGAGAATTACAGGACTTTTTCTACTATAATAATTTAAATTGTATCTACCACCCTAGGTCTTGGGGTGGGGGGGAAGCATGGCTTTGGAAAATCATTACACGATTGGGTGAGGGGGCAGGTGGGAGGCAGAGGAGAGGTATGGGGATACGGGCAACTGGAGAGCAGTGGATTTCTTTGTAGATTAGAGTACATGGGCACACGATGATGCTTGTACAAGTAAACAACAATATAGGCACATCAAGCAACCTAAGGCAACATTTCTCACAGCCTGGCCTTCGATGTCATCTGCAGCACATGTGTACAATTTTTACAAAACACAATTTCCATGATGCAACCCAAGGCCTACCCAATCTGAATTTCTAGGGATGCTGCATGATACGCAACATAATTAACAGTATCTCCACATGATTTTCAGTAAAGATATGAAAGTGTAAGAATCAGCATCAGGGACTAAAAAAACTTCTTCACAGGTCCTTATAAAGGAATGGGGGGGGCTTCCCTGGTGGCGCAGTGGTTGAGAATCTGCCTGCTAATGCAGGGGACACGGGTTCGAGCCCTGGTCTGGGAAGATCCCACATGCCACGGAGCAGCTGGGCCCGTGAGCCACAATTGCTGAGCCTGCGCGTCTGGAGCCTGTGCCCCGCAACGGGAGGGGCCGCGATAGAGAAAGGCCCGCGCACCGCGATGAAGAGCGGTCCCCGCACCGCGATGAAGAGTGGCCCCCGCTTGCCGCAACTGGAGAAAGCCCTCGCACGAACCGAAGACCCAACACAGCCAAAAATAAATAAATAAATAAATAAATAAATAAATAAATAAAGGAATGGGGGTGGAGGAAGGTAGGCTCTAAAATTCAACCCTTTCAAGTCCCTTAGAAATTGCCTTTTGAAGGGCAACGTGACATCTCCTGATTCAATTTCCCTTCTGGGAAAGGTATTTGGTTTCTTTGAATAAGCACTAAATTACATAGTTGTCTAACATTTAGAGGCCATATTGAAAAATATCTATCTTTAAATTCTAGGACCACCTTGAGCTCGGAGAAATTATACTCTGAGAATCCCAGAGCAAAACTGAGACGAGAAAACCACAGCTTTATATCCTACTTTTGGCTAAACCAGAGAAAGTGCCAATACATTGAAAAGCTGGATTTATTCACTCGCCCATATATTGAGCAGCTACTATTTATAATGTGTTATGTTTAATGACACGAATACCAAGACGATGAGTGACATTAGTCTGATCCTAACTAATGAGAGTTTGTTAAACTTCCAGAAAATAGCATCATGAAAATGTATAAACTTAATGTGAAAAAGTTTTCAGTAGATACTTTATTTTCAGGTTGATACTTTAAAACGTATTAAGAATTCTGGTTAAGTGTACGTATAAGCGCCTGTCGATGATACCATACAGACCACAACAGGTTCTTACTGTGCCATAATCTCATGGAAAAGTTTACGCAGCATCACTCTCAGTGGGCTGCAAAACAGTTCAGCAGTTTTGTGCTTCAAAAGCAACAGAAAAGGGCTTCCCTGGTGGCGCAGTGGTTGAGAATCTGCCTGCCAATGCAGGGGACACGGGTTCGAGCCCTGGTCTGGGAGGATCCCACATGCCGCGGAGCAACTGGGCCCGTGAGCCACAACTACTGAGCCTGCGCGTCTGGAGCCTGTGCTCCGCGACAAGAGAGGCCGCGATAGTGAGAGGCCCGCGCACCGCGATGAACAGTGGCCCCCGCTTGCCGCAACTAGAGAAAGCCCTAGCACAGAAACGAAGACCCAACACAGCCAGAAATAAATAAATTAATTAATTAATTTTTAAAAAAAAGAAAAACAAAACAAAAGCAACAGAAAAAAAGAAATCTTCTATGGTGCAGAGATTATAGGAATCTTGGGAAAAATAAAAGTAAGGTTTTTTGCTTGTTTTTTGCTGCCTTCTACCTTTTGTTAGCTCTTTCAACCATAGGTTTCCTATTTGCAGCTCCACACTGTAGGAGCACAATTCTTCAACCATGACCTTCTCTCTCTGCTATGGAGGGGTAGGAGTGGGTTAAAACAATGATTCTCAAGACAGGGGAAAGAAAAGGAGGAGAAGAAAGCAGGAAGAAACTTGCATTGTTCCAAAAATTATGTTTTAGTACAATTTTTATCTTGAAATAATATGCTTTTTCATGACAAAAATGTCAGAGAACAAACTTCAAAGGAAACGTCTTTGCCAGTATACTAGTTTTTCATTGTTGTTGTAATAAATTACCACAAACTTGGTGGCTTAAAACAACACAAACTTATTATCTTACAGTTTCATAGGATGGAACTCTAACACAGAGCTCCCTGGTCTAAAATCAAGGTGTCAGCAGGGCTGCATTTCTAGAGGCAAATCTGTTTCCTAGTCTTTTCCAGCTTCTAAAGGATACCCACATGCCTTGGTTTGTGGCCCCTTCTTCCGTTCAAAGCCAGCAATGTTGCACCACTCTGATCACTCTTCCATGGTCACACCTCCGAAGCTCCTCCTGGCCTCTGTCTCCACTTTTAAGGACCACTGTCATCATTGGACCCACCTATTTAATCCAGGGTCATCTATTTAAGATCAGCTGATAAGCAGTCTTAGTTTCATCTTCAATCCTAATCCTCCTCTGCCATGTAATGTAATATGTTTACAGGTTATGGGGATTAGGATATGAACATCTTTGGGGGGCCATTATTCTGCCCAACTACAACTGGTGAAGATAGTCAAAACATGGTCACTACTAACCATAGAAGAGGTGCCCCTTTAAAGGGAGATACAAAATGCAAATCAAAAAAGTGTTGGAGCATGAAGTATATAAGTTCATGAGATGTGGACCAGGTTAGGAAGGCTGGGCAACACTGGCTTAGTAGTAATATTCACTGTTCAGGAGGTGGTTTGATTGGATGGAGAAGGCAAATACATTTATGTCGGTGCCTAGATTTTAGCCTAACAACTAAAATACTCTCAAAGTGAAAATAAATAACATAACTTCAGATATTTCCCAGTCCAGGAGTTGGTATTTGAAGGAAAATGAAACCTCTAAAATTTGTCAGCCAGTAGTTAGGAAAGATAGTCCTTTTCCTTAAATATGATACTATTGGAAGTACACCTATGCCACCAGTGGGGCGTTGAGCAAAATTACAGAGAAAGCAATTTTATACCTTTTGTTTGGGTTGTTTCTTTCACTTTTCTGATGGTTATTGACCCATCTTTCTTCATTTTCTCCTTCGACCAGAATATGAATTTCTCAGATAGGCATCACAGATGAATGCCAGTGGTCCTAAACGTCAGTGCCTACAGAAGCCAGGCAATAAAGAAAAGGAGGCAGAGTGTAATACGTTAAGGAGTAGTGGGGCTTATGGAAAATTAGAGTGTGCACCACATCTAAAAAGGGTACTTACTCCTCAGGTTGAGATCACTTGATTTGCAAGAAAAAGACCCCTCATTGCTAGATAGCTGCATTTTTATAATGAAAATTTCCAATTTTCAAACAGAGGCAATTATTTCATATTTTAGTAGAAACATGAAAAAACATATCTGTGGGTTAAATCCAGCTGCAGAGCTTCCAGTGTGTAAACTCTGGCTAATTTTCTAGTCTTCATAAAGCTATATGTTACAAAATGTCGCGCAACATAAAGGGTAAACATAATACTGTGCTCGCTTGCTTGTGAGAGAGAAAGAACATACTTGTGTACTGAGTAAAGGGTTGGACTATCCTGCTTTAAAATATGACTTGAGTTAATATTTTCAAACATTTTTCCATTTTATTTTTATAATTTTATATGAATCATAAAGGCCTTTAAATAAACTTCCTTTAGTACCAAAGCATAAATTAAGTCCTTTCGAAAACCAATTTTCATGTGGGACAGGGGTGGTAGGAAATATTTGGTTTGTGATTATCACACTAAGATCATTATGGTCATTGCTGAGAGCCTGAATATCACGCAACGTTTATAATTATCAAATGCTGAATGCTGTGTTTTAAACGTCAATGTTGGTAAAATAAATTAACAATCATATTTCACTACTTTTGTGACAGAGGAAAGCCTGCAAAACACACACTCACACACATATGTAATACATATATATACATGTTTGCATATATAGAGATGTGTACAAATTTGTTTCCCTGCTGAATTGATCTCACTGCATGTGCTCAAGTCCAAACAAGAGAAGCAAATTCTACCACCAGGTGGAGCTTAGCTTCCATTAAAGCAGCAGATAAGTGAACAAGATTTCAAGAGCTTGTTTGAATTCTTTGTATACCTTAGGAAAAGACTGAAGTAAAAGGTAAACTAGAGTAGAACCTGGCTGCAAATAGTGGGGTCGACTAAGAGGATGAGCCATAACAACAGACAAATGGTGGATTTACTTGCGGGAGAAGTAGGTACAGAGTTATCGAAGAGTGTGGGTCAGGAATGCAGAATGAGAAGAACATTATTTATGTGGCTTATGAAGGGAAAGAAGATTTGGGAGGCCCATTCAGTGTTAAGCTTGCCTAAATTCTTTTACACCTGTTACCAACATTTAATAGTGTAGATTCAAAGGAAATAGAGATGTGTAAAACATGCTGTCTACTCTTAACTTGCCTAGTGGTAAGGCACTGTAAGTTCTATAGTAGCGTGAAAGTATGACATAAGCACAGATGAAGAAGAAATAAATGTGTGTAAAAATATAATAATAGAGCACATCAGGCAGCAACAGCATGTTCAAAGGCATAAGGCAAAAGAGCACAGCGTGATCAGGAAATGGTAAGTGGTTTGCTGGCATATGTGGCATATAAGGCGTGACTGGCTTATATGGTTGAGGGCATAAACTAAAGTGATGGCAGGAGAAATAAGAAAGTCTCAATTTAATGGATAGTTCAAAGGTAGGCAGTTGCAGAGGGAACAAGGTTAAGAAAAAGGGTCCAAAACTCTAAAAGAGGAAGAGCAGCAAGCCCTGGTAACATGAACTTGGAGAACAAGTCAAACTAGGGGAGAAAGTACAACCTCAGTTTTTTATTAAGTTTAACTAAATAGAAATAGTAAGATATCCAAGTGTAAAAATGTTGTTTAGGTTTTGTGCGGCTGCACAGGAGTGCTGGCATGGGTGACTTATCCTGCGGCGGTGTGGGTTTGAGGAGGCGCCTCGCAGGGGTGAGGCGTTTAGGTGCGTGGCCTCCCCACTCTCGTTGGGTGATGTAACAGAGACCTTGGAGCCAGATTTGCTGGGTTTGTACCCCCGCCCCAACATTTACGCGCTCTATGGCTTTGGGCAACCCAGGTAGCATGAATCTCATCAGCACAGAGAGAAGGCTTCACTGAAAACTCACTGCAGAGCGGTGGGGGAAGCTGGATTCCACAATGGCAGCAGCGGGGTTCGCGGCAATAATCACAGCTTGCAGGCCGCCCCGGGTGGTCTCGTCTTCCTGCAGCTTGTAGACCCTCAGGCTTAGGAGCTGTTTCAAACACACAACCTTGAGAGAGTAAGGTGTTCTTGAGACTCTCTGTACCGAATACATGACTGAACCCAGTGAAGACCTCTATATAAATGTTTAAGATTCTGGCAGCACATGCGGAGACCTACTCTTTTAGCCACCAGCTGCTGGAGACAGCCTCGTAGACAAATTGCTACCAAGTCAGCCTGTTCTAGCTGAACAGCAATTGTAGACCCTCATAATCTGACTTCATAATGGAGACTGCCACATCCACTGCCATGCGGCTGACAGGGTCTTGGTGCTCCGGCTGGGTGTCAGGCCTGAGCCTCGGGGGTGGGCGAGCCGAGTTCAGGACATTGGTCCACCAGAGACCTCCCGGCCCCACGTACTATCAACCTGCGAGACCTCTCCCAGAGATCTCCATCTCAATGCTAAGACCCAGCTCCACTCAACGACCAGAAAGCTCCAGTGCTGGACACCCTATGCCAAACAACTAGCAAGAAAGGAACACAACCCCATCCATTAGCAGAGAGGCTGCCTAAACTCATACTAAGTTCAAACACAGCCCAAAACACACCGCTGGACGCAGTCCTGCCCACCAGAAAGACAAGATCCAGCCTCATCCACCACAACACAGGCACCAGTCCCCTCCATCAGGAAGCCTACACAACCCACTGAACCAACCTTACCCACTGGGGGCAGACACCAAAAACAACAGGAATTATGAACCCACAGGCTGTGAAAAGAAGACCCCAAACACAGTAAGTTAAGCAAAATGAGAAGACAGAGAAATACACAGCAGATGAAGGAGCAAGGTAAAAACCCACCAGACCAAACAAATGAAGAGGAAATAGGCAGTCGACCTGAAAAAGAATTCAGAGTAATGATAGTAAAGATGATCCGAACTCTTGGAAATAGAATGGAGAAAACACAAGAAACGTTTAACAAGGACCTAGAAGAACTAAAGAGCAGACAAACAATGATAAACACCACAATAAATGAAATTAAAAATTCTCTAGAAGGAATCAATAGCAGAATAACTGAGGCAGATGAATGGATAAGTGACCTGGAAGATAAAATAGTGGAAATAACTACCCCAGAGCAGAATAAAGAAAAAAGAATTAAGAGAATTGAGGACAGTCTCAGAGACCTCTGGGACAACATTAAACGCACCAACATTCAAATATATAGGGGTCCCAGAAGAAGAAGAGAAAAAAAAAACGTACTGAGAAAATATTTGAAGAGATTATAGTTGAAAACTTCCCTCATATGGGAAAGGAAATAGTCAATCAAGTCCAGGAAGCACAGAGAGTCTCATACAGGATAAATCCAAGGAGAAACATGCCAAGACAGATATTAATCAAACTAACAAAAATTAAATACAAAGAAAACATATTAAAAGCAGCAAGATAAAAGCAACAAATAACATACAAGGGAATCCCCATAAGGTTAACAGCTGATCTTTCAGCAGAAACTCTGCAAGCCAGAAGGGAGTGGCAGGACATCTTTAAAGTGATGAAAGGGAAAAACCTACAACCAAGATTACTCTACCCAGCAAGGATCTCATTCAGATTCAATGGAGAAATCAAAACCTTTACAGACAAGCAAAAGCTAAGAGAATTCAGCACCACCAAACCAGCTTTACTACAAATGCTAAAGGACTTCTCTAGGCAGGATACACAAGAGAAGGAAAAGAACTACAATAACAAACCCCAAACAATTAACAAAATGGTAATAGGAACATACATATTGATAACTACCTTAAATGTAAATGGATAAAATGCTCCAACCAAAAGACACAGACTGGCTGAATGGATACAAAAACAAGACCCGTATATAGGCTGTCTATAAGAGACCCACTTCAGACCCAGTGACACATACAGACTGAAAGTGAACGGATGGAAAAAGATATTCCATGCAAATGGAAATCAAAAGAAAGCTGGAGTAGCAATTCTCATATCAGACAAAATAGACTTTAAAATAAAGACTATTACAAGAGACAAACAAGGACACTACATAATAATCAAGGGATCAATCCAAGAAGAAGATATAACAGTTGTAAATATTTATGCACCCAACATAGGAGCACCTCAATACATAATGCAAATGCTAACAGCCATAAAGGGGAAATCGAAAGTAACACAATAATAGTAGGGGACTTTAACATCCCACTTTCATCAATGGACAGATCATCCAAAATGAAAATAAATAAGGAAACACAAGCTTTAAATGATACATTAAATAAGATGGACTAATTGATATTTATAGGACATTCCATCCAAAACCAAAAGAACAGACTTTCTTCTCAAGTGCTCAAGAACATTCTCTGGGCTAGATATATATTTGTATAGATATCTTGGGTCACAAAGGAAGCCTTGGTAAATTTAAGAAAATTGAAATCATATCAAGTATCTTTTCTGACCACAACGCTATGAGACTAGATATCAATTACAGGAAAAAATCTGTAAAAAATACAAACACATGGAGGCTAAACAGTATGGTACTAAATAACAAAGAGATCACTGAGGAAATCAAAGAGGAAATTTAAAAAAAATACCTAGAAACAAATGACAATGAAAACACGATGAACCAAAACCTATGGGATGCAGCAAAAGCAGTTCTAAGAGGGAAGTTTATAGCAATACAGTCCTACCTTAAGAAACAAGACACACCTCAAATAAAAGACCTAACCTTACACCTAAAGCAATTAGAAAGAGAAGAGCAAAAAAACCCCCAAAGTTAGCAGAAGGAAAGAAATCATAAGGATCAGATCAGAAATAAATCAAAAAGAAATGAAGGAAACGATAGCAAAGATCAGTAAAACTAAAAGCTGGTTTTTTAAGATAAACAAAATTGATAAACCATTAGCCAGACTCATCAAGAAAAAAAAGGAGAAGACGCAAATCAATAGAATTAGAAATGAAAGAGAAGTAGCAACTGACACTATAGAAATACAAAGGGTCATGAGAGATTACTACAAGCAACTATATGCCAATAAAATGGACAACCTGGAAGAAATGGGCAAAATCTTAGAAAAGCACAACCTTCTGAGACTAAACCAGGAAGAAATAGAAAGTATAAACAAGCCAATCACAAGCACTGAAATTGAAACTGTGATTTAAAATCTTCCAACAAACAAAAGCCCAGGACAGATGGCTTCACAGGCGAATTCTATCAAACGTTTAGAGCAGAGCTAACACCTATCCTTCTCAAACTCTTCCAAAATATAGCAGAGGGAGGAACACTCCCAAACTCATTCTATGAGGCCACCATCAACCTGATACCAAAACCAGACAAAGATGTTACAAAAAAAGAAAACTACAGGCCAATATCACTGATGAATGTAGATGCAAAAATCCTCAACAAAATAGTAGCAAACAGAATCCAACAGCACATTAAAAGGATCATACACCATGATCAAGTGGGGTTTATCCCAAGAATGCAAGGGTTCTACAATATACACAAATCAATCAATGTGATACATCATATTAACAAACTGAAGGAGAAAAACCACATGATCATCTCAGTATATGCAGAAAAAGCTTTTGACAAAATTCAACAGCCATTTATGATAAAAACTCTGCAGAAGGTAGGCATAGAGGGAACTTACCTCAACATAATAAAGGCCATATATGACAAACCCACAGCCAACATCATTCTCAATGGTGAAAAACTGAAACCATTTCCACTAAGATCCAGAACAAGACAAGGTTGCCCACTCTCACCACTCTTATTCAACATAGTTTTGGAAGTGTTAGCCACAGCAATCAGAGAAGAAAAAGAAATAAAAGGAATCCAAATTGGAAAAGAAGAAGTAAAACTGTCACTGTTTGCAGATGACATGATACTATACATAGAGAATCCTAAAGATGCTACCAGAAAACTACTGGAGCTAATCAATGAATTTGGTAAAATAGCAGGATACAAAATTAATGCACAGAAATCTCTTGCATTCCTATACACTAATGATGAAAAATCTGAAAGCGTATTTAAGGAAATACTTCCATTTACCATTGCAACAAAAAGAATAAAATACCTAGGAATAAACCTACCTAAGGAGACAAAAGACCTGTATGCAGAAAACTATAAGACACTGATGAAAGAAATTAAAGATGATACAAACAGATAGAGAGATATACCATGCTCTCGAATTGAAAGAATCAACATTGTGAAAATGACTCTACTACCCAAAGCAATCTACAGATTAATGCAATCCCTATCAAACTACCAATGGCATTTTTCACAGAACTAGAACAAAAAATTTCACAATTTGTATTGAAACACAAAAGACCCCGCATAGCCAAAGCAATCTTGAGAAAGAAAAACAGAGCTGGAGGAATCAGGCTCCTGAACTTCAGACTATACTACAAAGCTACAGTAATCAAAACAGTATGGTACTGGCACAAAAACAGAAATATAGATCAATGGAACAGGATAGAAAGCCCAGAGATAAACCCACGCACATATGGTCACCTTATTTTTTATTTTTTTAACATCTTTATTGGAGTATAATTGCTTTACAATGGTATGTTAGTTTCTGCTTTATAACAAAGTGAATTAGCTATATATATATAAATATATATATATATATTTATATATATCCCCATAACTCTTCCCTCTTGCGTCTCCCTCCTTTCAACCCCATCACCTTATTTTTGATAAAGGAGGCAAGAATATACAATGGAGAAAAGACAGCCTCTTCAATAAGTGGTGCTGGGAAAGCTGGACAGCTACATGTAAAAGAATGAAATTAGAACACTCCCTAACACCATACACAAAAATAAACTCAAAATGGAATAAAGACCTAAATGTAAGGCCAGACACTGTAAAACTCTTAGAGGAAAACATAGGCAGAACACTCTATGACATAAACTACAGCAAGATCCTTTTTGACCCACCTCCTAGGGAAATGGAAATAAAAACAAAAATAAATAAATGGGACCTAATGAAACTTAAAAACTCTTGCATAGCAAACGAAACCATAAACAAGACGAAAAGACAACCCTCAGAATGGGGGAAAATATCTCAAACGAAACAACTGACAAAGGATTAATCTCCAAAATTTACAAGCAGCTCATGCAGCTCGATATCAAAAAAACAAACAACCCAATCCAAAAATGGGCAGAAGACCTAAATAGACATTTCTCCAAAGAAGATATACAGATTGCCAACAAACACATGAAAGGATGCTCAACATCACTAACCATTAGAGAAATGCAAATCAAAACTACAATGAGGCACTATCACACACTGGTCAGAATGGCCAACATAAAAAGTCTACAAATAACAAATGCTGGAGAGGGTGTGGAAAAAAGGGAACCCTCCTACACTGCTGGTGGCAATGTAAGTTGGTGCAGCCACTATGGAAAACTGTATGGAAGTTCCTCAGAAAACTAAAAATAGAATTACCATATGATCCAGCAATCCCACTCCTGGGCATATACCCAGACAAAACTATAATTCAAAAAGATACATGCACCCCAATGTTCATAGAACCCCTATTCACAACAGCCAAGACATGGAAACAATCTAAATGTCCATTGACATATGAATGGATAAAGAAAATGTGGTACATATATACAATGGAATATTACTCAGCCATAAAAAAGAACAAAATAATGCCATCTGCAGCAACATGGATGCAATTAGAAATTATCATACTAAGTGAAGTAAGTCAGAAAGTGAAAGACAAACACCATATGATACCACTTATATGTAGAATCTAAAGTATGACACAAATGAACCTATCTACGAGACAGAAACAGAGTCACAGACATAGAGAGCAGACTTGTGTTTGCCAAGGGGGAGGGTACTGGGGGAGGGATGGAGTGGGAGGCCAGACTTAGCAGATGTAAGCTACTGTATGTATTGATAGAACGGATAAACAAGATCCTCCTGTATAGCACAGGGAACTATATTCAATATCCTATAATAAACCATAATGGAAAAGAATATTTTAAAAAGAATGCATGTATATGTAAAAACAAAATAAAATAGGCATGGACTACTACTATATTCTCAAATCAACATTTAAAAAAAGGATACAGGGACCTGGGTCATTTTGCTAGTCTTGATTGCTGGCCTTTTAGGGACAGTGAGGAGTGATGGCTGAGGACTAGAGGGGCAGTTCTGATGCTCTGGTGCTTCTTGAGATCCAGGTTCTTTGTACACCCCGGATGCAAGAGGAGTCTGAACAATGCCAGAGGTTGACTTTTATTCCAACCGCACAGAACTGGGGCCTGAAATCAGGGATGAGTTGATTTTTAAAAAATAGATATTTTTCGACATATGAATTTATAAATTGAGATTCTAACATATTACATATGCTTCAATGGATTCTTAGATATCATTTGATTTATATATTCTCTCTTGCTCAGCCAGGCTGTAAACTAAACTTGACAATTTATATCCCAACAGATAAAGGCTTAACTAAAGGATTGTTGATACTGCTGCTAGACAGAAGTTAAATTTTATACCTGAAAGGGACCTTAGCAGATTACCATTATATTTAATATAAGCTGGAGTTAACCAGAGGACTAAAATTTAACGATTAGCCTCAAGAAGATTTCATCTTAAAAGTGAACAGAGGTGTATAAAGAAAACATTTCAATATAAAATATAATTGGTAATGAACATGCTATGTGAATACCAAAGAAAGATAATGATACCACTAATTTCACTTTTACCATATCACTTTCCATTGCCATGATTTTCATTTGTTTCTCACCTTTCCAGAAAAAGTGTCAAAGAGAATAGGCATCCTGCCTTATCTCTTTGTAGAATGTGCCTTTATCTCCTTGTAGAATTTCCAGAGGACCCAGAGATCCTGAACATAAGAGATGTTCAATAATTAGGGACCAGGATGTGGTCTGCTAGGTAGTTCTCATCTTAATACCAGGAGATACACATCTACTGTTAATGACTAACTCTGACAGTTGGCCTGAAGCCCGTAGAAGAATGAGAATCAAAACAAAAATACACAACTGAATAAATAGATTCTAAAATTTTTATCAACGTATCTATTATTGGTCATTTTTTATTGTAATTTAGGATAACATTTAGATCCTATTGATGAGAAGCCGTGTAGGGGGGAATTAAAAAATACAGGATTGTGGTCCTGCTTGTGCCACTTACAAGCTATGTGATCGTAGGATCTTCACTTGGCCTCTAGGAGCCTCAGGCTCTTTTATAAAATATGGAAAACTGTGTTCTCAAGAAAGTTACATCAGATATGCAAAATTTATATGGCAAAAAGTAAAACACACTTAATGGTAATTACTACTGAATAACTAGTTGGTCTCCAAAATACTCTTTTACCATAATAAAGATCACAAAGGAAAAAAGCAGTCTTTTACATACTTTGTCCACTCCTGTGTTACTTTGTATAATTGCCTTCTTTAATTTATTCAAGGCTCATAACATATTTCTCCCAGGGGACTTCCCTGGTGAACACAGTGGTTAAAAATCCACCTGCCAATGCAGGGGACACGGGTTCGAGCCCTGGTCCGGGAAGATCCCACATGCCTCGGAGCAACTAAGCCCGTGAGCCACAACTACTGAGTCTGCTCTCTAGAGCCCGCAAGCCACAACTACTGAAGCCCGCGCACCTAGAGCCCGTACTCCACAACAAGAGAAGCCACTGCAATGAGAAGCCCGTGCACCACAACGAAGAGTAGCCCCCGTTCGCCGCAACTAGAGAAAGCCCGGGCGCAGCAACGAAGACCCAACGCAGCCAAAAAGTAAATATATAAAAATAAATTAATTAAAAAAAATATATTTCTCCCAGGTAGATATGAGCTATTTTTGGGGAAAAAAAAATCTTTTTGAGAGTGTTACAAGTGGACCATGGCTGAGACTAAAAAATCCAGACCTTGGGAAATGTATCAATATTCACACTATTTCTCTTGAAGAGAATGGATGACAGCGCTATCACCCATTCTGGGGAGTGTCTAATCATAATACAAGAAATAAGCTAAGTCCTTTGGATGGGGATATAGTAGAGAGTAGACACTGCTTGCCGTATGGTCCAGGTGTAGTTGGGCCCAAACACCCAGGAATCTACAGTGCTTCTGGTAGAGAGTCAAGCGGAGACAGGCCTCCCTCCCTCTGCTTCTCTTTAGTGGTAGCACATGTCCCTGTAGCAACAAAAACCTGATCGCAGTTTCAGGGAGAGTCCAGCCTCTACCTCCTGGAACTGCATGCATCTGTGATCAAGCTCTCTGAGTGAGCTGGAAGAGCATTTAAGACCGGTACTCTGAACGCAAGTACAGTCCCTCCTAGGGGGCTGCTGTGGGACACACAGGGATACTTCAGACTGCAGACGGCCGTGCCCAGGAAAGTGGTTTTCTCATGAAGGTAATAATAGCATGCTGACAAGATGAAAAATAAAGGGTGAAAGAAACTAAGGTACTTAGTCTACAGCATGCATGAAATTGCTGGGGAGGATACTGTGAGTCAGGTTAGTTTCTGACAGAAACCACGTGGGTTCATGTTTTACTTTGGGTTTAGAAAAAAAGCGTGTAAAATCATTTTCACATCACAGGCTAGTGAAGTCACCAATATTAAAGTTGTACAATCACAAAAATTGCATTGAATCTGCATTGCCAATGAGTATTGTTAATTGTATATAGTTATGAATATGTATTTATTATGTATAAATATGTACAACATATTTTCTCTATTTTCCCAATTTGAGATAAACCTGGCTAAATCAGTAATACCTAATCTCTACAAGTTCTTCTTGTATATGCATACAAAACATAAGCTTACAATGCAATTGTTTTAGAACAACTCTTTCAAGAAAATGTTGACATAAAAATATGTGTATATGTGTATATTGCTTTTCTCTTTCTCTACATTCTCATTCTTCCTCTACACACACACAATCAAGAAGAAATTAATAAGACATCATAATGGGGGAATTAAATTTTGGGGTCTTTCTTAAGAGAAAGGTTTACATTTAAGTTTTAACTCTGGTTCAAAAAAATCGAAGAGACCACAATTTTCAATTCATACACTAGAGAGCTGCAAGAGCTGCAAGAAGAGAAGAGTGTGTATCAGAAAAATCCCCTATCTATCAAACTGTCCTTTACTGTATTCACAGATTTATGCAGATGTGTAAAGAGGTTCATTCACTCTTTATTAACTGTAAAGATAGATAATAGACATTATATATATTTTGTGTGCTAAAAGAATATAAAAGAGTGGCTTCAGAGTTGAAGGTTTGTTTGATACTAAGCCACACTGAGAAGTTAGTAAAATAAAAATAAAATTCTATTTAGGCAACACATATAGCTTTGGGAAGGAGTAATATTATGCATAACTCCATGATTAATCCAAATCTTTTAATATCCTTTAAGATTCTCAAACCAGAGCCAAGAATATTTGGTCTATAGTTGATTCTCTCTGCTATCTTATTATAGCATATTGCACTTAATCTTAAATTCCTGATTTATGGTACAATTTATGGATATTCCCACTGGGATACTAAAGCTCTTAATTTGTTTACATATTTTGGCTTTTTTCCAGATTTATGTGAACAGTAACTGATCCAAGAAACAAACAGGCGGAAATGTCTTTGAATAGCATTCTTTTACTATCAGGTCATACATATCTCCATTCAGTAAAACAGGCCACTGAATTCCTGAACTCGGCAGTTCAATAATACATTTTTAAAACTCAGGTGGGATTAAAGAGAATGATTTTCTATTCAAACAAGAAAAGAAAAAGGAACTATGAACTTAACAGCGTCTTAAAAACACATACACAGGATGGAAAAGGAATTCCTCCAAACTACTGAAAAAAATTAGTAACACAGATTTTATCATCTATTTCCTCCTCCTCAAAGGGATGTTTTGTTATCCACTTAGACTGAAGAGCTTGCTTTCAATTAAATTAAGTGCTCAGATGTAAAGAATAGAAAAGAAAAAAAAAAAAACAAGAAAAGAAAAAGCTGACATACCAACAAACTAACCAATTTCAATAGCCCATTTTATAATGAGGTAGAACAAAGAACAAAATGGATAGCTCCAAACTGGCAAAGCTCCAGAAACCTCATTCAGTTAATCTAGTGGATGCTTTGCCAAACCTCATCCAAATAACCCAATTATTACAGTCCACAGACTAGTGGAAATTCTTACAAAATTGGCCTCCATGTGAAATCTCAAATCATGTTTCCACTCAGGTCAAAAAGATAACTAGGATTGCCTTGTGGAAGCTTTTGCCTCTGGCTTAACTGCAATTTTGCAAAATGGAAAATAGGGAATGCATCCAGGTGAAATTCTGGATGTAGATATTAATCAGAGTTTTTAAAACCTCAAGTAAAGAACAGTCCCTCCTAGTTGTAATCCAATTCCCTGACACAGTATCCAAGGTAGAATCAGAAATTCTGGATTTCCAAACTCACTTTGGCTTCCAGTGTGCTGGGTGATCATGAGCCCTTTATCTCTGCATCTGCCTTTTTGTAACTGTCATACCACAAGGTTGATACAGACCTACCTCACAGAGACCCTGCAAGGATTAATTAAGGTTAAACAAGAAAAGTGCATTAGACAATCCAGGCTTCATCTTTGCTGCTAAATAGACCCAGATGTTTTAACACCTGTTCAGATTATTTGGTAGCATCTTCACGAAGTAGAGAGTAATTTGCATAATGCATTTCAGCTGTAAAGACTTCTAAAAAATATCCAATTACTTTTATTTTAATTCTATAGTACTTTCATTAGCAACAGAAAACCTGATTTTTTTCCTCAATACACACTAACGTGTTAAAGTCAGATTTTGTGTTTTGTGCTGCACAAATTTAGATGTGAATCTTTTATCTGGTGGTGGTAATGTATATTTTAATAAAGCCTTAAAATTGAAAAAAAATAAGCTTCTTATATAACAGAGTTATTTAAGGACTCGTGATAAAACCCTGCACGATTTTTTTTAGGTTACTTTTTAAGTCCTGGCAATCCAACATCATCACATGTAGTCATCAGAGTTCTTTCTCAGTCTTCACAGAAAATACCATTTGTAATATTTCATTTACCTAATCAATACTTATTGAGAAAGCCAAACTGATCAATGTTATTTCACCAACTGCAAAATTCAGGTTTCAGCTCCGTGCGTTAAAAGAGTTCAGATTATTTATCCATTCACCAAATCAATGTTGGGCACATATTTTGTGCCAGATAGTATTCTAGACAGTCACTAGAAGGTATCATATAAAGATTCAAAGTTCTTGCTTTTATATAATTTAAATTCTAATGAAGAGGCAAAACTTAGAGATGTGAGTGGTAAAGGAAATTCTTTTTAAGGGACTAATTATTAGACTGATGAGCAAATTAAAAAAAAAAAAGAGCTGGTTATTCGAATATTTAAGAGGACAGAACTTCAGACTGAGGAGACACTATATTTGTTTTTGGACACCAATGACAGAATAGGAAAAATCAAAATTGCATAATGAGTTTTTCAATTTACAATAACACCAGGAAAGAGTAAATCACAGCAAAGAAATGTGGAAAGTGTTTGTACAGGCTATGATTTCCAACACAGGGTTCAGCCCACTCTTTGCTGGTGACTCAAAGTGGGACTTCTCCTTTGAATAATATTATTTAAATTATTAAAAAATTTATCTTTTTCAATTGAAGTATTATTGACATACAACATTATATTAGTTTCAGGTATACAACATAATTATTCAATATTTGTAGACACTGCAAAATGATCACCACGCTATGTCTAGGCACCATCTGTAACTATACAATATTACAATTTTTTTTTCTTGTGGTAATTACTTTCAAGACTTACTCTCTTAGCAACTTTCAAATATGAAGACATTTTTAAAAATCGAAGGTTCTAATATTTCAGATCGGAAGAGAAAAAATTCCTGGCTCTGCTCAGGTCAAGCTCATCATACTGACACCGTTCACCCCCAAATTTTCCCATTGAGCAAACACTGTGATCATTCATGCTTAGGAAAGTCTCATGACAAGGGAAGACTTCATACTTCCTCCTGCCTGGGCATTTCTCTAGACCTTCCTTTCTCTTGTAAAGACAGTGAATGGATTTCAACTTCTCTTTTCAGGTCTTGTTGTGTTGCTGAGGTGCAAATGTCTGTATGCAACTCTGGTTCATCAAGGAAGTATTTCCTTCTACTTTTTCATCTTCCACTTTTGTTATCCAAATATGTCTGATCATTCATTGCCTGAGGAAATCCCAACAACTTTAGAGCTCACAGAGATTGCCATCTCTGTGAGTGATAATAACTGTATGTGAGTATCAGTCTTTGTATGTTTTACTGGCACATGCAGATCGAAGGATGTTCTAAAATATGTTTGTGTGTTGGGGGTAGCAATGCACAAAGGAACGGAAGAGTATAGCAACACTAAAAGGTAATGGGCTTGACCCATTTTCTTTCTCTTGCTATTAACGAAAATAAAACTGAGATTCCCATCTTTGAGAGTCATTCTTTAAGGGATCTTAAAATAGTATGTTTTACAGACTCACAGACTTAGAGAACGAACTTATGGTTACCAGGGGGGAAGGATGGGGGGAGGGATACATTGGGAGTTTGGAATTGATGTGTACACACTGCTATATTTAAAATAAAATGCCGTTCCATGGAGAAAAAAATAGTATGTTTTATAATATTATAAAGAATCATGCTTAGGAATATAAGCTCCAAAGTTAGATAACCAAATTTGAATCACATTTTGCCCACTTGGTGCTTGAATGACTCTGTTACTCAAAGTTATTCAAAATGTATGTGCCTTAGTTTCTTCATCTTTTAAATGGAGACTGGTATACTACCTAGTACATGAAGTTATTATAGGAAAAAAAAGTTATGTACATGCAAAAGCACTAAGAACAGTTTCTGGAACATACTAATCATTCAACAAATGTTAGCTATTTCTACTATCTATTATTTTAATTGCCCGTATTTTAACTCAATATGATTTCAGGCCCAAAAAAGTTTAATTTCTTTTGAAAACTTTTCTATAACATTCAGGTCTATTTTTCTCCTTCAGTAACTACTAACTAGGGAAGGAGGCATCCAGAGAACCTTCTAATACTTCGGGATCATTGCCCTAACCAACAGTTCTCCTGGTAAATGTTCTGCTTTAGCAAAATGTGTGTCTCCAGATATATCCTAGACTAGTGAGAGCAAATGTACCACACACTGCCACAGAACTTCTTTCCTTGCTTACCAACTGGTGTTCGATAAAATGATTCAAAACTCAGTACTGGAAAAAAAAAAAAAAAAAAAGTCAATGAGCATTTATTGAGCTCACCTGTCTGCTGGAGACCCTGCTGATCTCAGCTGGGCTTCTGCATCCATTTGTTGATTAGCTGGAGGTCAGGTGATTCCGGCTCTTGTTTTCCTTTTGGAGGCAGCAGGCCAGGCGGAGTGTGTACATCATGGTGGTGGCAGAAGTGGGAGAGAGCAAGCAGCAACATGCAGGGTCTCTTAAGCCTATTCTCTGCGGTGCACTGCCACTTGTGACTCACTCTGTTGGTCAAAGCAGGTCACAGGATGAATCCCAGAGTCATGAAGTGGACATACATTCCTCGTATGGAAACTAAATGGAGGGAAAGAATATTGCTAAACAGTAATTCAACCCACCACACCCATGTAAACATTATTAAGTGGTCACAATATTCTTTTCCACTGTGCCTAAGTATAGCTTTTATATCCTTAGCTGCCACAGAAATTGCTGGTAAACCTGCTAAATATGAGGGAAAGAAAAAAAATCTGATTGAGACTTCCAGTTTTGCAAATTTTTAATATATTTTACAGAATAATATATCTGAATCTCAAACTCTATTTTCCTATAATGTAAAACATCACACTTATATTTTGAGAATGTTCTGTTCAGTTATTCAGTTGAGACTGAGTCAGTTTGAAAAACATGTACGTATACACTAAATATCAATGAAAATTGTCGTTAGATTTTAAAATATCAATAGTTAGCAATTACCTATATTTTGTTGTGTAAAGAGAACATTTAAAATATTTAATAGTAGTTTCTTACTTTTCATTTAAAAAGATCCATACCTCTTCACAGTTTTGAAACTAAGAACATACCAGAACATATATTAATGTTTCAATGCCAAACACCAGCTGCACAGTCACATCTTGTCCACGTATTTTAAACCATATTAATAAACCCTAAAACAATATGTATTTTTCATTTATTGTTTATTTTTGAATTAAGCTTTTAAAACAATTTCACTCTTTCTTATCTCAAACGGCTTTCTTCACATTTTAATTAAAATATTATCATTTGTTTCCTTGATATAGTGAGTTTCAACATTAAAAGGAAGTAAAATTTACATATTGAACATAAGAAAATGTAGTACTACAACTTGATTTTTATAAAATGAATACTGTATTTATATATATAACGTAAAATTTGATAGGTGTAATTACAGAAGACCCTCGAACAACACAGGGATTAGAGGCGTTGACCCTCCCAGCAGTCAAAAATCTGTGCATAATTTAGAGTCAGCCTTCTGTATCCATGGTTCCTTCCTAGCTACTGCTGAAAAAAACCCACGTATAAGTGGACCAGTGCAATTCAAACATGTGCTGTTCAAGGGTCAAATGTACAGTAAACTAGCATAGGAAAAGAGCGTTTTCCTGGTAAACCAATGCAAAATGCTTAAAGTGACCACAGTAAGAATGGCTCTCGGTAGAATATAGGGGTCTGAGGTCTTGGTAGAATATAGGGGTCTGACTTTTATCTGCAGATGAGTGTATTTGCAAGAAGTCATCTCTCAAATTGAGCACTTTCATGAAAAAAAAAATACTACCTCTTACCAATATGTCATTAATCAAACTACCGATCGCACTGTGTTAACTTCCTAAAAAGGTTAACTTTAAATTGCATGTAATTAAGTAGCATACATTTAAAAAGAAAACAGCCTTTCCACAAAATTTGCACAAGTAGAAAGCAATTTCAGCAACCCTCAGGCATACTTACTATAATATTTAAAGGGATTTTGAAAAGTAAAGTGAAAATGGACAGTTATCATGAAAGTAATTAAGTTTCCCGAAGTGGAGATGAATATATAACTGTAAAGTTGCCTCTGGATCTCTTAACAAATAACAAAAACAACTAATTTATCTTTCCCTCCTGGCCAATAATGCTCTTCATTCCCTTTATCCTTAGCTACAATTTCTGTATGTTGGAAACATGGTTGGAAAGCCAAAAGCTTCAGGACTTTCCTCGGGTCACTGGACTGATCTGTCCCTCCTCGTCCATTCCTCCAACGCTCATTCGGAGCCTCTGGCTCATTTCCCAAGGCCTCTCTGCTGGATGTCCTTTGCCCGCAATCATTGTTATAGAGGAAATGAGCTTAAAACTCATTCTCAGTGGTCCTGAGTTTAAGCCCTGCCTTTTGCTACTAGGCAGACATGTGTCTTTGGAGAAGGTAGTGAGGATCCCTGAGCCTCAATTTCCATCTAAACTGTAAAGGATGTGAGGAGATTTCTTTAAATTATTTTCAATGCTTGAATCACTTTGTAAACGATAAAGAAAAAAATTAAATGCCATAATGATGATGATGATGATGATTTCAGACGTCATCTTAATATTTTATTAACTAAATCTCATAACACTAAATGTTTACAATTGCCTAGGGTAAAGGCATACTAACTGTCCCAAGATAAATTCTTGTCTGGTATAATATTCCCTTTTGTTGAAATCTAAGGCAACTCAGCCAGCACTCAATAGATACAGTGATGTTGCCTGTGCCAGAGATTGCCTAGTTTCCCACCACGTACCTAAAGGCACTCATTTTCTCCTTAAAATCTTCGTAACTTTTCCCCTTTTGCCTTTATGAGCACTTTTCAAATTCTTAAAACATTTTCACCTGAAGATGTCAAAAGGCGCACCTATGACCTTTTACAGCGTAGCCAACCTGCCTTAATGACGACAGACATTCTAACCAAAATCCACACACTGCCCATATATTTCCACCCTCAAGATTTTTAATTAAATGATTTATTTTATATTTCTTAACATCCCTAGAGAAAGAGAAAAAGTGGCGAGCCCAGGAATTGAGATCCAAGCCTACATTCATTCAAACAACACATTTCATTTAGGAGAATGAATTGCAATAATTATTTCATTTCCTCTATATTCTACTCACTATTATTTAAATGTAAAATATAAACTCTCCTACTATTATGGATACTTGAGAAATGAAGGCAAAATCACCCAACATGTTAAGAAGAGACTGCACAAGGTAGATATTTCATAGTCTATCTTTAACCGAAAACATTTCATGCAATTTTTATAGTTCCCACGTGCAGCCTAAGCCCTGGCATAATCTGATCTAATGTGTTTTTATGAAGTGTATATATAGAATAAAAGGCATCTCTAATGACTGGACTGACAAAACTGTAAAATATAAGGTAGGGAAAAATCATCAATATTTAAGATGTATATACCAGTGGAAATTTGAAAGAATAAGAACTCGATTTAAAAAGGCAGCAGTTATCTGTATCAAAAGAAAATTAATTATTTTATGTGCAATGGACTCTCTTCCTTTCAGAAGAAGACTAACTTAAGATTGACCAAAATAACTTCACTTTCATGAAGCTTTCCAGTCTTCTTTTAAAGTTATTCAGAAAAATCAGAAGCCTTTTAAAATAATGTAAGTCAAAACTATATTTCATAAACCAAGGAAAACATACAATTTTAAAACATTAGAAAAGCAGGAGATTACATCTCCTTTAGGGATCTAGGGTAATGTGAGGCTAATGGTGCAGATACTCAAAAGTGCAGAGTTCACTGCTATCTCCTCTTTTTTTTAAGGTGTGAAAAATTGGAATGCAATTCAAAATAACCCATGGAGAGAGGATAATGTTAGAATTAACAATACTCATTAATCTTATTTATTAGTTTCATTATAGTGTGATTTACTAATTAACAGAGAGATAATAGTTGACATTTCCTAAATTCTCATTCCTTGGAGAATTAGCTGACTCATCATTATTTCTATTATACCTTTCATGCCTTTGTGAAAAGATTCTTTATGTGAAGGCTATAATTTTCCACTTATCTGTTTTTTTCCGGTTTAAGCAATTTATATTTGACATGCATAAAAAGTTTTCAAGTTCACCTAAGCATCACATCCTCCAAATTATAAAAGACATAAAAGACAACTTAAACATTCTACCATATACAATTCGGAGAGAAGCACAAAAGAGATACTTAGGTAAATGTTTCTAAGAACACAGTAGGTAATTTTCTCCATGTTCTTTATGCTACCAGTAGTTGACCAATGAGTCCGGAATTTCTTTCTTTGATTAAGGCAGCAATAATGGTGGCACCTTGCCTTAAACTTTCCTGTAGCTTCCGTTCATCCTGAAAGAAAAGATAAAACAATAATTATTTTAGAAAGAAAAGATATCAACACATTAAATTTAACAAGGACCTACTTTTCTTTTTAAAAACAATTTATTTTTTAAAAACTTTACAAACATAAATATAACATTGTATAAGTTTAAGGTGTACAATGTGATGATGTGATACACATATATACAGCAAAATCATTACTAAGTAGGGTTAGTTATCACACCCATCATCTCATATAGTTACCATTTTTTGGAAGGGGGGTGAGAACGTTTAAGATCTACTCTCTCAGGAACTTTGAAGTATACAATACAGTACTGTTAACTACAGTCACCATCTGTACATTAAATTCTCAGAACTTACCATCTTATAAATGGAAGTTTGTATCCTTTAACCAACATCTCCCCATTTCCTCCACTCCTTAGCCCCTGGCAACCACAATCACAGACTCTCTGTTTCTATGTGTTCAAGGAGACACTTTGCAAGGCTTGCTGTTCTTTGGGCTCAGCACTGCATAGAACTCAGACCACAGCCATTGTCCCAAATAAAGGAGAAACGCTTTTATAAGCACTTTCATTATAGAAAAAATATCTGCTGAAGGTACCGAAAAACGCAATGATACAATTTCAAAAGCTAATAATATGAAACAAAAGATTATTTTCCCTTAATCCAATACTGAAGACCAACTTTGGCTCTTCACGTAAGTGCGAATATTTCTTTGATGATACAAGCCTTCTCTTCTCCTTTTTTTTTTTTTTCCCTGAGGGTTCTTCAACAACAGACTTTGTTATAAACTGTGAGTACTGGTGTGGAGGAAAAAAAACAAAACAAAAAACCTGCTTGTTTTTGAAGTAAAGATCAGGCAGATTTGTGAAAAGAGTTATTTCACAAGTTGCTAAAATGTGATTTTCCCTTTGAAATCATATTGCCTATGAAATTCTGTTTTTTCTAATTATTTAGGCTTCTTGAAGGTATGAGGGGATGATAATATGAGGGGAAAATGAAAGTGGAAACAGAGTTAATATCTTAAGGTCCTTGGGTTATGAATTGTGCTAGGTTCAAAAAGAGGGATCTGGTAACCAATTTCTACATTTCGGCATCGTCCGTAATGCCTTATCCCAACATTCGGTATATCACTAGGACCCATTGTTTCTACCTCCTTAATGTTTCTTTTTTTTAAATTTTTTTTTTTTTTTTTAACTTTGGGTTTATTTATTTATTTATTTATGGCTGTGTTGGCTCTTCGTTTCTGTGCGAGGGCTTTCTCTAGTTGCGGCAAGTGGGGGCCACTCTTCATCACGGTGCGCGGGCCTCTCATTATCGCGGCCTCTCTTGTTGCGGAGCACAGGCTCCAGACGCGCAGGCTCAGTAATTGTGGCTCACGGGCCTAGTTGCTCCGCGGCATGTGGGATCCTCCCGGACCAGGGCTCGAACCCGTGTGCCCTGCATTGGCAGGCAGATTCTCAACCACTGCGCCACCAGGGAAGCCCCTTAATGTTTCTTGAATCCACATACTCCACTCAAACTGCCACTGCCAGCATAATACCTCTGGCCCTGAATTACTGAAACATTCTCATAGTCTCTCTGAAGTCTGTCCTCTTCTATCCTATTTCCCACACAGCAATGAAAATACTGATTTTACATAATAAAAATCTGATCACATCATTATCCTGCATAAAATCCTTTGAAGGCCATCTTTAAACTTCAGGATCAAGTATTAACCCTTTACCTGGAAGGTCGTTTATCCTTCCAGCCTCTTCTTACCATTCCCTTAAAATCACTCAGTTCTCCAAGCCATGTAGAACTGTTTAAGATTGCCCAATCAAGCCATTTGTCAAGCTTTCATCCCTTTGCACCAGCTAATCCCTTTGCCAGAAAAGCTGTTCCACTCCCTCTCCTGGCCTAGCTTACCCTAGTTACTCTAAGGTTCAACTCAGATATCAGTGACTCCTGAAATCTTCCTTGACTGCTGTTCTTCAACCCAATTTGAGTGAGGTAAATCTATACGTTTCCATAGCTATGAATTCCTCCAGCACACTGAATTCTAATAGTCTTTTTAGCTGGCCATCTATTCCACCAGATGATCAGTTTCTTGATGTAAAGAATATTTTATCTTTGAATATAAAAAACTTAGTTCAATGCCTAACACATGGTTGCCCTCCATACATTATAACAAATTCAAAGCAAAGGAGGCTTGACAATGATAGACATATGTTCACCCTTTCAGTTTGACTCATTTGTTAACAATGACCACTATTTGGTTACTTTGTTTACTCCTATTTACATATTTAGCCAGAAGTCTGGCAACAGTACAAAGAAGAATATTATCTTATCGAAGCCTTCCCACTACCACCATGCCTCCACTAGCCCAGGCCTGGGTTTCTCATCTATGATGATGGTAGTTAAGAGATCACCTCTGCTTAAACTACTCTTTCCCGTCAGTTTCCCTGATTGTGTTCTAAGAGGTGGAACTGGGGACGAGGCACAGGGCCTGAATGTGGCTACTTTGCCTCTTGTGAGTGAGTTTTAATGACATTTCAATAATGGATTTCAAATGCTGTACCGGTTTCCAGAATATCAAATCACATTAACAAATCATTTAAAAGCCAAATATGTTTGAGCTTAAAATGTGATTCACTTATATAGGAGCAGATATCATTCATGACACACCATTTATAAATATAGAAATAGTATTCTAAAACTGAATGAAATACAAACCAACTATAGATATGTATTTGTCACTCAATAATTAATTAATTACAATGTTGCACGGTATGATACACATCTACTCCCAAGTCTCATTAAAATGAGATATACAACAGATGATGATAATTAAGGTTTCCCATTCAAAAATAAACAGAAAAAGGCTATCTGTATAACCTCTTTGAAACCAGTTTACACTTATAATGAAAGCAGCATGGTAACAAAGAAATGAAGGGGGAAAACCTGTTTAAGATCCTAGGGCTAGAAAAATCGCATTTCTCTATCCTGGAATAAATCTTCCATGCTCATTTTGATTGCTCCACAACTTACATATCTTTAGCTACTAACAAATTTAAGTAAGATTGTTCTTTGAAAGATTACTTTGGCAATTTTTTATACGCATCATTTGGAAAGATTAGAATTCATGAGAAGAACCTATGTTATTCCACTAAATATTTGTTTTCCCTCTCTGCCTGACCTCAATCATTTCATCTTTGAAAAATATGGAATTTTAAGAGCTGATTTCAACAAGATGGTGAGACATACATATACTAAGAAGATTCTAGTATGTACAAAAATTAGATAGACAAACAATTTATGGATTTCAAACTCATTTCAAAATTCCATACCTCTATAAAAGTATTGATAACGTAAGTAAAAAATGCAAGGAAATAAATCTTTAAAAAGCATTTCCTGCTGAAAGTGGATATGCAAAACAGTGTTTTCAATCCTTGATGGAGATAGGGAGTGGAGGGGCAATACAGGTGGTCATTTTATTATCAATCATCTATATTTATGCACATGTATATGCATACATTCCTTTGTGTGCTCCAAATATTATATAATAAAAATGTTTAGTGTTAAAACTACGTAAGCAAGGTCAACATGAACACTGAAAAATCATGTTGATGGTATGCACTCTTGATATGCTATGATGAAATGGTATTTACCTCTGTGGTCTCCCTCCTCAAAACCCATAACGCCAGTCTAATCATGAGAAAAAACATCAGACAAACTCCAATAGAGGGACATACTACAATATATCTGACCAGTACTCCTCAAAATTGTCAAGTTCATAAAAAACAAGGTAAGTCTGAGAAGCTGTCACAGCCAACTGTGGAGACATGACAGCTGTCTCCTAAGGAGACATGAAAACTAAAGGTAATGTGGTATCCTGGAATAAAAAAAAAAAAATTTGGTAAAACCAAGGTAATCTGCATAAACTGTGGCTTAGTTGTTAATCATAGGGGAAATTGCACAAAGGGCACAAGGGAACTCTGTACTATCCTCTCAATTTTTCTGTGAATCTAAAACACAAAGTGTATTATTTTTCCAGAAAAGATGTGTTTAATCAGGTTCTAGAGTCAGATTGCTGGTATTCAAATACTGGCCTTCACAACTGGCAAATATCTTTGAGCAAATTATCAAAGTTTTATAGTTCTGCGTTTTTCATCTAAAACTGGGGTAACAATATTATCTACTTTACAGATTTTTCTGTAGGGACTAAACCAGGTAAGACATGTAAATCACAGATACCTAACAAATATTCTGTAATAACCGCTGTTAGAATTATTATTTTTATGGAGGGTACTGTTTCAGCCACAACACAGTAGCTGATAACACCTACTCACCATACATAACCATTAAATCTGGTAAACTCTATGTAAAAATGTCGTTTGCGGATCTAAGACAGTAACCAATGCATATCTACAGTCCTTGAAAGCAGAGACCATTCACCTCAGATGTCTTGTTGAGAGAATTTTTCGAAACTATAAAGAAGAGAAATAGAGTCCAAGTGAATGATGGTCTCTCTGGATATAAAAGACAGAGATTACAATTTAAAGTTGTCAAAGTGGCTCAGATTGTGCGAAAAACATCCCTGCGATGGGAGAGTTGCAAAGAAGTCCTAAAATTCTGCTGAAAATTCCCCTTATTTGGCCAATTCCTAATCGGCACTTGCACAGGTGGACTCCATAGGGCCTAGCAGAGAATAATTTCTGGGAAGCTAGAGCAATGAGCAGAGATTTTAGAAGCTGCACTGCACTTAGAAGATTAGATGTGAGGTAGGCTGGAACAAGGAGACCTTGGTGAACACCCATGGCCTTCAGCCGAGATCTCTGAAAGACCATGCCTATAACACAGGAATACAGACAAAACTGAACTAGAAATGCCCTAACAAAGCTTTAACAAGCTCCAGAAAAGCAAGTTGATTTCCCAGTAACACACATGCTCGCCAGAACAAATTTTAATATTCTTTGGAGGAAGCTAAAATAAACTAGAGCTTTTATAATGTTTTGTAACTAACAGATGGCATACAATAAAATATTACTTGACAAGTAAAGACCGCAAAACAGCAAAAATAAATAAATATCCATAAACAAGAGAAAAAAAAATCAATTTAAACAGATCCAGAAATGATCCATATATTGGAATTACCCTGCAAGGATTTCAAAATAACTACGATTAATATATTTAAAAAATAGAGGAAGAGAAGGAAACGTTGATGAAAACTGGAAAGTTTCAACATAGAATTGAAATCTCAAATAAAAAAACAATTTTTACAATTTTACAATATAATACTTGAAATTAAGAATTAATTGACTGATTTAATATGAGATGGGAAGAGCCAGAGACAATATTAGTGACCCTGAAGTGAAAAAATATCCAAACTGAAGCAAGAGAGAAAAATGGTGAATTACTACCATAATCATCTTATACCTTGTAATCACATTATTATTCCATTTCCCTATTCCTTATCTACTGACACACCCTACCACCATCACCAAGAAACCTGCTTGGAACATTTAGAAAACTACATATGGGTTATGTCAGCAGCCATGTCATCTGGGAATATTTACTCCATGAAACAAACAAAAAATTTGAAAAATGTTAACCCCATCCCTAGAAAACCAATGTGATGTAATGTACAAATATATGTACAGGACTAGACTGTAGGTAATATTGCTACAGTTGCGCATGAGAGGACAAGGGAATTCAGAGCATGGTAAGATCACATGAGGCAGGAATGTTTCCTCAGGGAGACAGAACCAAATGATGAGAGAAAGAGGAAGAAAATACTGTAGAGTCCAGGATGAACAAGAAATATTTTGGGACAAGAAATGGCTGATCCTTAGAGTGACATATCAATGTGATAAAGCTATTGTAAGAAGAGTGGGTACCCAAATTTTCACATTAAAAAATTAAGAAAAAAGCACCCAAATTAAATTCATCAGCAGTTCACTTACTATCTGTAACTCCAGCAACATTCATGGCTAGGCTTCAGGTTTATAGTAACCTTGATTTATACTCAGTCATAAAGAGCATAAACTGTGAGCATGGCACACCAATGTTTACATACCCACACATAAAAATCAAAAACATTCATTTAATTAAAAGAAGAACAAGAGGATATTTAATAAGATTATTAAAGTCTGCATTTTGCTTAAATCTAAATTATTGTCGTAACAGTAATTACTTCTTATCTTATTGTTCTGTTCACTTAAGAACAAGGTCAAATTTTTGAAAAACAATAAAAATTGCACTCTATCTTCTCATAAAAAAATAAAAATATAACTTCTAGCTGTAAAATACAACATTCACTCTTTTTCTTGGTTACAGCTGTATTATAAACTAGAAACTGGTCCTAAAGGAAAAAAAAGGATGTAGTAATCAGGTTTCTTAAATTACTGGGAGGGAAAATATCAAAATGTTAACGAGAGTTATTTTTGGATGACAGATTTATGGCTATTTTTATTTCATCTTTATGTTTTGCTATATTTTCAAATTTTTCATAATAAACACGCTTTAATAAGAAAAATAAGTTATTTTAAAACTTAGTTTCAAGACTTTAAATTCAGGGACTAAATTTGATTTGTTATCTCATAAAATCAGTACTTCATAACTGTCTAGATTTCCAGAGAATATTTATCCCCACCAAAAACTTCAAAATCTGTACAAAGAAAACATTTTTGTTTGAATATTGCAATTTTCAATAAAAGATTTCCAAAAGAATCATATTAATAATTCACAAAGTTATAGCTTATGGCTGATTTAGAGGTTAAGAAAGATATCATGGAAGTTAAGCTAAAAGTAACAACAAAAAATGTGTACTTAATTTTATTCAGCAGGTTAACAGTTGCTCATTGAGATTTTGAAGAGTTTCTCACAGTTGGGTTATTTAAATACCAGGAAGAATATTTTAAAAATCAATATAAAATTGCTGTTTTTAATTTTTTATATCCTTGAACTGAATTATTTAGGATTAGAAGTCACCATAGGTTTTAACCAGAAACTTGTCATATTTAGCTATTTCTCTATCACTTTGTAATTTCAAGATTAGGATGAAATATGCTATGCTTAGATGGGGGCTTCTCTGGTGGCGCAGTGGTTAAGAATCCGTCTGCCAATGCAGGGGACACGGGTTCCATCCCTGGTCTGGGAAGATCCCACATGTCATGGAGCAACGAAGCCCGTGCGCCACAACTACTGAGCCTGCGAGCCACAACTACTGAAGCCCGTGCGCCTAGAGCCCATGCTATGCAACAAGAGAAGCCACCGCAATGAGAAGCCCGTGCACCGCAACGAAGAGTAGCCCCCACGCAGCAAGGAAGACCCAACACAGCCAATAAATAAATAAGTTTATTTAAAAAAAAAAAAAAGATGCACAAAAGTTCTATTACCATTACCTTTTAAAAACAATTTTAAAATTACTCTAGAGTAATTAAGTCTTGTCAATGGAATCCTGTACTTTAGGTTTTTTGTATGAGATATACATATATGTATATATATAATTATTATTATTATTATTTTTGGTTGATGGTAGGTTTCTTTCCCATGGTTCTATCTATCATCTTCCATAGAGTAGTGAAGTCTCGATGCAAAAATTCTCATGGGACCTCTAAGCCTTTGGCAAGCTCTTTGGAAATCAGGGAAAGTGGATTTCTTTACTTTCACAGAAGATTGGGAATGAAATGGCACCTCCACTATTCATACCAGCTTTTTTCCCTGCTCCCCACCGTCTACCTCACAATTTGGACAAGTAATGCCTGCAGTTTCAGAAGTAAATGACGAAGAAGTAGCACCTTGCAAGTGTACAAGTGGTCAATTTTCTGTAATGCCATATCCTCAGAATTCCTTACTGATCCACTGTCCCTTTCAGTTTTCTCAAAGAAGAACTTTTGGCAAAACTATACCCAGTTTTGGCAAAACTTGAAGAACTTTTTAAAAGGTATATTTCAAAACATTAAACCCTATCATTGTACTACACAGATATCAGTACTTGAATTAAAGAGGTATAAACAAGTTTATGGTATGCTGTTAGAATCAAATTTATGTGGAGTTTGTAGGATCTTGTCTCAAAGAATGGCAGGAAAAGCTATGACATCACTGTTCTCCAAATCTTTATAGACAACCTAAAAGGAAATCTTTTGAGATTTTCATCTTCCATACACATCATTCCTAAAGAACACAATGTACTCTGTTAAAAGAAAATCTATAAATTTAAAATATACATATAAATGTATTATTTAGGCTTTAGATGTCTCAAGAGATTATAAAGATCTTTTGGAAGGGTAAACATTACATTGTCTCAGCAAATTCCATACCGAAAGCCTAATTCAAGTTCCATGAATTACAAAACTGTCCTGAAATTCAATTTCCTTATATTTTGGTATTAATATCTTTCTGCCATCCATCCTTATTTTGGTGAACTCATGCAAAAATTATCTAAATGCCACAAAATTTCAATCACTCTAAACAAATAAAACCTGTATCTATATATGTCTATATATCTATCCATCCATAACACATACAATATACAAAAATCCTAAGTTGTACAGTTTAGAAACATTTTAAGTTTTGTTACATTTGTAAGGTAATTAATATCGTATCAAAATAATTAGAGGCTAAATTTCCTTTCTGTATACATTTTGCTGAAATGGAAGAAAAAAAAATCTAATGGTAACACACTGTCCCCTAGTGGAGATGAAAAAAAAAGTTCATTATTTGTAAAATTCCAAAACTGCAGAAAAAAAGCAGTCACTTACTAATAGAGTTTGCAAAAAACAAGAGTCCTCTCCAAATGAAAAGTATTTGCCTCTTGCTCATTTGAGTGAAACAAATGTCTCCTGAAAACCTCGACAACAAAATACTAGTGAAAATGCACTTGAGTTTACTTATTAACATAAGTACCACACAGCACTTTTCATTTCCTTTATTCTCCATGCCTAGCACAAAGTCTTGCACATACCGAAGGTTCTCAGTAAATATTTGTGAAACAAGATAATTAAGAAGAAAGAATTGGTCAAGAAACCCTGAGGGGGCAGCACTGTTACTCTGCTGAATAAGAACAGAGACTAAAGATTAGGAAAGACCCAAACTATGCAGCTCTCAGAGCCAGAGTGCAGTGGGGTAAAACCTGGGCAGCCAAAAGCACCAGACATCTGGCTTGAGAACACGCATTTCATTATCGTGTCAGTTACTTCTAGATCTGGGACTTGTCACACTGTCATACTTTATTTTCTTACATCATTCATAATATCAATTCTCCCACTTAATAAAGTTGAAAAATCTGTCTCATACACAATGTCTCTTTTAATTAGCAAAAATGTTTTGATCCTATACAACTTACCCAACAGTTACCAAGTCCTGCTAGTTTTCTACTGTGATATCCCTCACCAGCTATACTCTGACCACTCTCAGTCTACATCCTTACCATCCTGTACCTAGATTCCTCTAGGATGTCCTAACTGGCTACTTCTCTCTGTCCATGGCTACGGCTCTAATCTCACTAGAACAACCATTTTCACTGTGTCAAACCCACGTTACTTTCAGCACAAACTTCATCTTAGTATTCAAGACTATTCACAATCAACCTAATCAATCCTTCTGACCAGTTTCCACTCCTTTACTATACAGAATCCACTTCTGTGGCCATACTGATACAATCACTGTTTTCTCTTCTCCAGTAAAATGGTTTCCCAATAATTGTCTTTCTCATTCACATCAATTTTCAAATACCTGGCTGTGATGACTTCCTCTTATGAAATCATTTATTTTACTACACATCAGTAATTTGCATTATCATAGTTTGCCTCACAATCTCTTACAATATCTTGTTAGGTTTGCATATGTATAGATCCTATTTTCTTAGCTAAATTGTAGACAGTAAAAGGCAACTCTCCCAAATTAAATTCTAAAATCAAATAAAGTACTATACCTATAGTAGGTACTCAGTAAACTAACCAGATTAATTTGCTAGTTAATTCTATAAATATCTGGCTTTATATATAACTATTAAGTCATCTTTGAAGCATCGATGTTTTTAGATAAAGGATATATCATTATAGAAATAACCCCCTAAAAATAAAAATAAGAAAAAAACTTGTATCTATACTTGGAAACTGAAAAGGTGTGAAAAACTATAAATTTGTGCTACATGATTCCTCTCCTATGAAAGCAAGCCTGGTCTCAGAGATAAGTGTAGGGACAATGATAAATTTACACTAACATACCCAAGTCAGGAGGATAAAGGCAGACAATGAGGCAGGCATTCTCTTATTTGAGGTGGTTGCATAAGCAGAAAATCTGTATACCAGGTGTTGGTAGGCAATGAGTCCTGTTTCCACAATGGGTGAGAAAAGATAGGGTGGACAGAAAGATTATTCAGAAGAGTATCTTCTTGAGTGGATGGCCCAGGCGTTAGTAGAAAAATGTACTGATAATTTCTCTTAGAGCATAAAGATTGGTTGAATTTTTCCCATAGAATTTAGATTCAAACTTACAAACTTAAATCAAGGAAAGATAACTAAAATAGGCCAATTCAAACATAACTTCTTGGAAGCAACATGTGTGTGTGTGGAAAGGGGGGAATTACTATTGAAATAGTTTTGAGCAGTTAAAAAAGAAAAAGATGTCTGGTTAATGACCATTAGACTCTTAAATATTGGTTAGATGGGTGAATAGTTAGTATCCAAAGTTTTAATCTCAAAGTTCCACAGAAAAATATTTACCATTGTATTAAAAACTCTATTTCCTTCCAAGAAGAAGACTTTCAATTGCAACTTACATAAAGAGTTCTATCCTGACCAGAATGGTGCCAATTTTTATCAGTCTTAACTAGCAGATAATTAGCCTGACAAAGTTCCCTCCCACAATGAAGAGCAGAGTTCTTTTTCATGGAGAAGGACACATGGTAGAAGATTACCTATAGAGCTTCTTCCTAATAAGAAGGTAGATAAAAATCAGCAGATATGTGAAACAATTTTCTAGGTGGAAAGAACCTTCTGGAATCATTAGAATTAACTATATTTCTCTGAAATGATGTTGCTAAATGAAAACAACAAGATTCAAGAAGATACTTTGAACATAGAAGTGGGAACAAAGTAGGAATAATTTTACATCTCTAGACATTCATGTAGATATTAAGTAAATGTATTTGAATTAAATATCTCATTGGAAGTGGTATACAACCTACCTATTCTATATAAATTTGACTTAGATAAATGGAAGACAGACTTGAAATTTTCTAGAACTCAGAAGAATAAAAGACTTAAAATAATAAGAAGAGAGTCAAGACATTAATTAAAGAACCAAATTGTATAAGGGAAACTTGGGGAGAAGACACAGATAATACAGAAGTCATTATAAACATGTAGAAGAAAATTCCCTGAGTTGAAGAAAGACCAGCGTCTGCAGATAGACAGGTATCAATTTAGACCCTTGCAAAATTAGTGAACGAACCCCCCGCAAAAGAAGCCATATTCTGATGATACTTTCAAATTTAAAGATAAAAATTCAACAGGCTACATCAGGCAATACAGATTATTTTCAATAGATAAGAATGGCTGATGTGTAACTTCTCTGAAATATTAAATACCCCAAGAAAATGGGATCTAAGGAAAAGACTGTTACATAGGAATCCTGGCTAACTGTAAGAAGGACAAAAAAGGAGACATTGTGGGATATGCAAGGGCTCTGAAAGCATACCCATTAGCAGAGTCTTTCTTTAAAAAAAAAAAGGAGTACTTAAAAAGTTAACTTATTCAATAACGAAATAAATGAGGAAAAAAATAAGAACAAGACTCCTTTCAGTGACTGTATTTCAGGAACTTACCTGATACCAGGATGTAAGTTATATATTAAGATATGAATAGAGAGATGTTTTTTCCCTTAATGGAATACATAGTTGGGCAAGTCAGACAAACACATAAACACATATATGCATTCACAATAACAAGTTATGAAGAAAACAACAAACCAGTTTAGTATCAAAATGAAACCAGCATTAGAATTTCTAGGCACAAAATAATTTAAACCTATGTAAAAAAAATCTACATAAACAAACATGGATCCACAGAAATGAGCAGTCTCTTAATCAAGAACAGACTTGAAAAGTAAGAAATACAACTTTTACAAATAAAAAACATTACAAATTTAAACCAAAAACAGCCTCAAAGGATGGATCAAACAACAGATTAGACACAGCTGAAAAGAGAATTACTGAAACTGAAGACAGAATTGAAGAAATTACTCAGAATTCATATTAGAGAAGACAAGAAATGGAAAATATAAAGAGGTTAAGAGATTTGGCAGACATGATAAGAATGTTTACTATATATTTAATCAGAATCCCAGAAAGGGAGGATAGAGACAATGGGGAGAAATAATATTGCTTAAAAAAGTCCAGAATTTATAGCACATAGGAATTCATTCATAAAGGAAACCCAATGAATTCTGAAGTGGATAAAAAGGAAACTCAACAAGTAGACAAATTTCAGGGAAACCATGGAACACTAAACATAAAGACATGATCCTAAAGCAACTAGAGAGAACAAACCAACGGAGGACCAACAGTTACACTGACAACAGTTTTTCTCACAGCAATAATGGTAGCAAGAACATACTGGCATATCTGCAAACTGCTAAGAATAAAAGCAAAAAAACAAAAACAAAAACAAAAAAAAACCCCAACTCCCTCCAAAAAAAACCTATCAACCTAAAATGCATATACCTCTTACCCACGAACATCATTTATCAAAAATGAAAACAGAAGATGGGCTCCCTCAGATAAACAAAACATAAAATTTTATTCCTAAAAATACTATGGCACTAAGGGATGTACCTCAGGTGGAAGAAAGATAATTTCAGAAAGACAATCTAATAAGTCAGGAAGGCATGGAATATAAAGAAGTAGCTTTAAAATGAGTATATAAATCTAAAACAAGAAATGTCTTAAGAAAAAAAATAAAAGTAACATACTATTTTTGAAATATTTTGTAAGCCTGAAATTATTTCAAAAATTTCAAGATGAAAAGTTATTAATAACAGAGAAAAAAACTAGTGAAAAACTAAAATCTTAATTCAACAGTTAAGAAAAAACATGAGAAAAGTAGAACAGACAGAAAGCAAAAAACAAGGTGAGAGTAACCACTCCAAATACTTTTTTTAATTTGAATAAATGTAAATGACTAACTAAGCCCATGGGTAAAAACACAAAGATTGTCATGTTGGATTAAAAACTAAACACAGCTACATGGCCTTTATAATAGCTACACATAAAACACAAGGACACACACAAAAGGCTGAGAGTCAAGTGACTGAGAAGGGTAGATCAGAGAGGCACTAACCCAAAGAAAGCTCGGTTCACTGTATTCAGTATATTCACTATAAAAATACAGACTTTAAGACAAAAAGCAGTATTACAGATAGAGGGTCACTACAAAAGTTATAAAAAGTTTCCTTTACGAGAAGCACTTTTGGATATTGGGGGAAATTACAAACTCCATTTTGGACAAATCTGAGATTTGAGCGAGACATTCAAGACAAAATATCAAATAGGCAGTTATGAGTATAGAGCACAGAAAATAGTCATTTTCAAATGAAGGTTATTTAAAACCATATGAGTGGGTGAGAATTCTGGGGGATCACACAGGACAGTGCTCTAAGAATCTGCAGCATTTAGGCATCTAAGAGAAGTAAAGAAGCTGGCAAAGAGTCTGAGAAGGAGCCGACGTACTTTGCAGGAAGAAATCAGGAGTGTGATATTTACAGAACCTGAGATAAAAGGGTCATAAAGAAGAAAATGATACCTAGTTGTCCATCAATATTTACAGATTGTTATAGAAAAAAATCATTCAGTTATACAGAGAGAAGGATAATTATTTTAATGGATTATAAAGCAAAGCAATGCTTTAATAATTAATAATTATTCTTCAAAGACAAGGTTTTTTAAAAAATATGTAAACCACATCACAAAATGTTGGAATATGAAGAGGGCTGAAAGTCATACTGAATTTCTTATTTTACACAGTCAAGCCAATATATATTAAATTATCACTGATTTTAAGTTAACAAGAAAGAGAAAAAGTAGATATGCATATAAAACTCAAAAAACAATCAGTAGTAGTATGAAACAGGATACCACCTTACAAAACCACTAGGGAAAAAAAAAGCAAAGAAAATATCACACATCCTATGAGGTAAATTCCATTAACTAGAAATTTAAAACCAAGGCAGCTTGAGTAACTTGTCCAAAGTCACACAGATAATGACTGAAAAATACAGACTTGAAATCAGGATCAGAATATAGAGAGTCCAAGCACTTAACAACTTTAGGGATAATCTTATCCAAGAAAACATGCTTCTCAATGACTAAAGTTTAGACCCATTAATTTTTTTGCTCAGTTTAATATCAACTTAAAAATATAATCCCTCCTGCGGTTTTTTAATGACTCAGCAGCAATAAGTTGGATGTATGGTGTAACACACAGCATGGTACGCATGCCCTGCCCCCAAAACAGCAAAATAAGTAAATAAATAAAAACAACCAAATTAATTTATGTTTTATGATGTGAATATAAACTGATGAGAGAATTAAATCTCTTGGGTCAATAATAATAAAAAGTCTAACTTGGAAATTGGAACACTGCGGAATTTGTGACATCCAGACAAAAGGTAGAAGCCAGCATTTTTCAGTGAATATTGATGGAGGAATAAAAAAGGAGTTCTGTAAAACAGATGTAGGGGACATAACACAAATATTTATTGAGTCAAATGTCACCTTCGCTTATAGTTTATGTTGTCACACATATACATTGCAAAGGTAAGCAGGAAGCCTTGTCAATTTCAGGAACTATCACGCCACAAAATGATAAGCCATAGCAAACAACATATACCAGAGTCAAATTGCTAAAGCAAAGGCAAAAATTAAAATTTAAACCAAAACATACATTGATTTGACCGTCATGGTTGGTTGGGTTTGGCATGATCCCTGGCAGGATCTGTTTTATATTGAGACATGATGAACGTTTGCTTTCTGTGCTGACATGTTTTCAGTGAGGTGTAGAACACAGAAAAGGGTAGGCAACATTTTAATTATTTCTCCAGCATTATAATAAACTGAAAAAGATCTGGGGAGAACACAAATAAGCAGCACATTAGAAATCTCCTGTGGCACTCTGGAAACCTTACAAAGGAAGCACTAACATGTTTTCCATTCACCCAGCCTAAGGCATAATTCTCCAGTTTCCTGGATATACTAATTTCATAAAGAATAATTTAAGTGTTATATAGAACACACACGATCAAAAGGAAAAGAAAACCTACAAAATCTTTCTTCCTTTTAATTGTTTATTCATTCTGATTGGGATTGGAAGGCCTTTAAAAGACAAATAAATGCCTGGTGGCTATAAATAATTAAAATACTGGCAGAGAGGAGTAATAATTACAAGAAAGAAAATGTCTGTCTGGATTATATACATGTCCAATGAAAACAGCAAGAGACACTGCTGTATGGTGAACACTAAATCATAAAAGCAAAAATGATTGATAATCTTTATAGGAATATATTAAAAGACATTTAAAAGTAAACTCAAGTTCAATGATAGGAAGTTCTTATAAGTAATTATGTACATCATTCTTACAGGAAATACAGTCCTCTCACAGAATGAAATATTTACTTCTGTGACTTGATAAATGAAAGGAAAACTTGCACTAAAAAATCTAGCCTGCTCAGATTTGTTTTGTTTGGATTCAAGCATTTTACTTGGAAATAAGTTCACATCACTGCAGGATAAAAACAAAACAAAAATAAAAACACACAGAGATTACCTAAGAAGACTGTAGTTTATAGTGACATTCTTCTGGATATTATATGTCTCATTTTTAAAAATAAGCATTGTGAATTTCAGGGAATGAAAGCTTGGGGAGGTTTTTCTAATTATTATGGAAAAAGCCTTGGGTTTTGTTCTTCACGGTCTCAATAATCAATACTGAAGGGACATCCTGATTTACAATCATTATGTTCCTTCTGAGGTAAAAATTTCTTGTACATCTGTTTATAGCATGTTATCTTTTTGCTTTCAACTAGTTATGTGCTGTTTAGAAGGAATAAAGTGGATGTTTTATGAGGGAAACAAAATACAAATGTTTAATCAAAGAGTAAACAATTCCTTGGTTTTGACTAGGCACATTTTATTTTTTATTTCCTATTTTAAGAATTTTTTTAACCATTAAAAAAATTGACGTATAGTTAATTTACAATGTTGTGTTAGTTTCAGGTGTACAGCAAAGTGATTAGTCATACATATATATATTCCTTTTCAGATTCTTTTCCATTATAGGTTATTACAAGATATTGAGTATAGTTCCACTGTGCACACAGTAGTTCCTTGTTGTTTATCTATTTTATATACAGTAGTGTGTATATGTTAATCCCAAACTCCTAATTTCCCTTTTCCCCCTAACTAGGCACAGTTTTCAGAGAACACAAGATAGTGTGGAGTTTTTAATGTCTCATAACATTAGTCTGTTTGCTTATAATAGGCTTATTTATCCAAAAAAAGGGAGTTATGGGAAGATTGTAAATATGATGGATTAATACTATATTTTAATATACTTAACATTTAAACTAAGAAATGACACTAAGCTTCTCAGGACTTACTCATCTGCCCTTCTAAAAAATTAATTAGTAGTCATTCCCTGCCATGTGATATGTTGGTAATTCCTAGGGTATATAAAACAGCAAAAAAACAGTTTAAGTTATAGAAGAGGAATACTGAATATAGATGAGCCGTAAGGGACTCAAATTTCAGATAAGTCCAAAGGCAAACTATGTTAGACTCACGAGGACCTACTTGTTTGTTGAGAAACAAGACTCAGAATCCTCAGTAACTTAGAGCTTTGTCCAGCAACATACACTTTCACATCAACCACAAGAGGCCAAGAATATATTTTAGAAATAACCGTTTTATAGGTCTTAGCAGAGGATCGCCCAACATGCTAGGCCACCCAATGGATATCATGTGATGGTAATGATGAACTCTAAAATATGGATTGTATGCCAAGCTGTATGGTGCTTAAGAGACGTGGGAAGAAGTCACCATGCCACGTTAAACTATGAATATCCATGGATTGGGGATTTAAAAGGAATATCGAATTTGTGGGGTTTTAACTACTTTACTTACAACCCTCTACATTTTAGAAAAACAGCTTGAAAAATTGAGGGAAAAATATGTTAAGGTTTATTCCAGCACCAAAAAATTGACAAAATGCCATTTTTATTAAATAAATAAAAACAAAGCAAAAATTGTGAATAAATTTGACATAAACAAGAAACATCCTGATTTTAAACTGCTAATCATCTCTTTTTAAGAGCCACTCAGAAAATGAATACCTGAAATGGCATTTAAAATACAATCTCTTTTTTTTTTTTAGCAACTTCATTTTATTTTTAACATCTTTATTGGAGTATAATTGCTTTACAATGTTGTGTTATTTTCTGCTGTATAACAAAGTGCTCATTGTGGAACAAGGAGAGGAAGCCACAGAAGAAAGAGGAGTTCCATTTAGTTCCAAACTAAAACTAAAACATGATCTTTTAAAAGTGTAAATAAATATAGAACAGAGTTTTTGTTACTTTAAATATAGTAACTATTAATTTTTTTTTTTTTTTTTTTTGGCCAGTAATAAAACAGTACCAAGCATAGTCTTCACCATTTACTCACGGCCATCTATGTAATGTACATTTCATCTGAAAATAGCTGATTTGTTTCATGTAACCCAACAGAATAATTCAGAAGCTCATTAAAAATAAACTCATGAATCAGCGAAAGAGTAATCACCACAAATTTGAAGATAATGTGAGAAAGAAAACAGCCAGGAATGGACAAGCTTTCAAGAATGGAATTATGAGTAATGAGAATGATCATTGTGGACTCTTTGGACCATCTTCCCCAGCCCCCCTCTGCAAATAGTTATAAATTCTAAGTACAATTTTAATTAAGAAATCAACTGATTATTTTTTAATTTTATGAAGTAGGTTGTCTAATGGATGTTGACTTAAAGAACAAGACTATTCTTATAAGGATTTCTTATTTTAATAAATCATTGAGAAGCTGGATCAGATGGTAACCTGATGACACATGCTCCCCTCATTTTAAACCTCTGCAAATGTGTATTGGTAATGATGGTGGGATTAAATGCACTCTGGAAGTACACACATGCACACATAAATGCATATATGATGATACTGGAAAATAAAGAAGAATGCTATGATATGACTAGAAATTTTGGAGAATTTCTGAGAAATAGAAAAAGATGGAATCAGACCGGAAACAAAAACCATAGACCAAAACATGTACAAGTTAGGACTCTGTGAAAGACAATTCCGGATTGACTTAAGCCGAGGATGAACAAATTCCAGGAGCAGAAAAAGATCTTGGGCCAATCTTCAGGGTAACTATTCGTTAGCTATATTCTAAGGAGTCAACAGGATGGCCCATCCCCTCACTCCCCACCTGCATTAAAGAACTGGCAATAAAGATAGTTATTCAGAGCCTAAAACAGATCATGTGGGCACTTGGTCCAGAGAAATAACCATGCTTTAGGTTGGCAGGAAATTCCAAAAAGAAAAGGGGTCTTCTATAAGGAAAACAAGCTATCAGAAGTAAATGACATTTACATAGTAATAATAATGTGGACACAATGCTGTGTTAACTAAAAGTTGTGATAATATGGATGCAATGTTCTCTCATCATAATACATTGTGGAAAAAACAGTTTATACTAGGTTTTCAAGTTTGCTTTCACCATATAAGAATCTATTTTGATTTAACACATTATGAAATTAAAGAAAAAACACAATAAGAATTTTTAATTAGAGGCCAAAAAGCATTCAGTACTATTCAACAACTATCCCTGAGTAAGAATACAAAAAGAGATTAAAAAAAGTGGAACGAACACTCACTGTTTCATTATGTTAAGAATTTCCCTTAAAGTTACAGAAAGCAGAAGGATAAATGGCATGACTACTATAATGTATCATTGCACTGGGTTTCTTAGCCAATGTAACAAGACAAGAACATAAATAAGATGGTTAAACATTGGAAAGTAAGACATAATCCATCTTACCTTTTAAATATAAAAGGTAATCATTTGAAAATATAAAAGAACCACTAACAGTGTTTAGCAAGTAGCCAAGTACAAGATCAATCCATAAAATAATATGTTTTCCTACATAATAGCAATAACCAATTATAAAACTTAATATTTTAAAATATTCCACTCTATAAAATTTGATAGCTCTCAAAACACTGGCAATAACTGATTATGAAATGTAATAAAATTAAATAATCACAATAATAAAGATGAAAATCCATAAAATGGTCATAATTAACTCTTGAAAACTGTCAGGTAAAGCACTGATATTTCCAAATTAAAATAAACTAATCAACAATAAAAATTAGTAATTGCAACTGAAAATAAGTAATTTGACTCTACATGTGTAGGATGTTCAAAAAGAATAAAAATAAAATACAGTGTGTGTGTGTGGAAAAAAAAAAAAGAATAAATCACAAAAAACTGCTATAATGTTAAATATTCTTCATCCAGTAGTTTTATAGCTAATATTATTAATTGTCTGAATTTGGATTTATTTTTATTGACTGATAAAACAATCAAATATGTTAGTTTTGGTTGAGTTTTCAGTTACAGAAATAATAAATTTATGCAATTTTTGAGGCTACCCTATCCTACAACTACAACAACTAAATCTGTTTTGCTACTCTTAGATGTTATATGGGAAAATAATAGAGAAATATTATAAGTTTGTAAAAATTCTTCTCAACCTCCCCTGAACAATACCAGTGACTAAGAATGCCATTTCCTTTTATTTTCTCAAACTGATATATAGAACTTTAAGAAAGCAAATCTGTCGTTAGGGGAATCAAAAGTGTGTTTAAATGAGAAGTCTGAATCTGGGTTAGAGCTAATCTGTGACTTTCACATAGGTGATAATCAGGGGGGAAAAAAAAAGGTTTTTAATGTAAAGAGAAACCAAAAGACAAATAAAGCCAAAGGAATAACTTGGCAAGAAAGCCAGATTTTGGCTAGAACATAAAACAAGGGAGTTTTATTTTATTTTATTTTATTTTTTAATAGATTTTTAAATTAATTAATTTATTTAATTTTTTGGCTGTGTTGGGTCTTCATTGCTGCCCATGGGCTTTCTCTAGTTGCAGCAAGCGGGGGCTGTTCTTCGTTGCGATGCGCGGGCTTCTCATTGTGGTGGCTTCTCTTGTTGCGGAGCACGGGCTCTAGGCGCGCGGGCCTCAGTAGTTGTGGCTCGCGGGCTCTAGAGCGCAGGCTCAGTAGTTGTGGCTCACGGGCTTAGATGCTCCGCGGTATGTGGGATCTTCCCGGGCCAGGGCTCGAACCTGTGTCTCCTGCATTGGCAGGCGGATTCTTAACCACTGCGCCACCAGGGAAGCCCCAACAAGAGAGTTTTTAGTGATGTAAAAGAAAAGAAGAATCCATACCAGGTTCCAATTTGTAAGGCACAAGGAAAAACTAGACCCAAATAACATACCACCTTAGTAGGATTTGGTAATGAACAGAATTAAGAAAAAGCCAAATATGTTACATTTATAACAGAGTATGATAGCCTTAGAAATTTTTTAAAGTTATATAAACTAAGTTAACCAATCAAAATCAACACAATTCGTCACTATAAGATGCATGATTTTTTTTTAAAATTTATTTATTTATTTATGGCTGTGTTGGGTCTTTCGTTCCTGTGCGAGGGCTTTCTCTAGTTGCGGCAAGTGGGGGCCACTCTTCATGGCGGTGCGCGGGCCTCTCACTGTCGTGGCCTCTCGCTGCGGAGCATAGGCTCCAGACGCGCAGGCTCAGTAGCTGTGGCCCACGGGCCCAGCCGCTCCGCGACATGTGGGATCCTCCAAGACCAGGGCTCGAACCCGTGTCCCCCACACTAGCAGGCGGACTCTCAACCACTGCGCCACCAGGGAAGCCCCAAGATGCATGAATTTTTAATTAAATTACTTTTAAATAAATTCACAAAAAGATCTTAAAGTCATGCCCAGCCGTCAATTAATAAATTTAATTTAGTCCCATCTTTTTTAACAACTAAGTATATTAGAATGTAAAGTGTACTTTTTACAGGATGGTTAAGGTTTATCAGTTACTCATCTGAGAACTTCGAGCACCTTCTCAATATAGAATATCATAACCTATTAAATTATTGTGTGACAAAACTGTGTAAAAATGAATTAATAGACACTATTCTATTTCTTCTGACCCTATTTTCTTTGATTTTCCAGAACAATGATGAATGACTGAGTAAAACTAGTAGCTCAGAGATACTAGAGAGCCTTTGTAACAGATGAGGATAACATCTTTTGAGCAACAATCGAATAAATGAACCCACAGCTGAATGGCTGAAACTATCTTTATATTATTTGGCTTCTAATGGCATCTAAGTTTTATTCTTCAAGTTGATCAGTAAGTTGGTCATAATAAGTTATTATGGCTAGGAATATGATGAGTGAAAGAAATGAAAAGAGTATAAGGAGACTAGTGAGCAATCCAAAGACTATTTGTTAAAAATTAGGTCCAAACTGAATAACATCAGAAAATAATTATTTTTACTTCATGATTAAATGTATAATATACAAATTATTTTCAGTCTTATAGTATACTTGTAAACAAGAAACACTAGTATATATTGCTTTAATTATTGTAGCTAAGCCATAAGAGTAAAAGCATAAAAGGAGAAGATTCAAGTTTTAGCAATCTATCTAATTTTAATTAGTACTACCAAATCCATTATTTTTTAGGGAAAAAAATGACATTGATCCCTCTTGCCACATCACACATTATGCTTCCCTATAATTATGTTCCTCCTTTATCTCTTTAATCTAACACCATTAGCCTATTTTCAGCCCTTTGAATTTGTTCTCTTCTGTGGCAAGTCCTTCTTGCATATTGCTTCCTCTCTCTAGAATATTCTCCCTTTCATCTTTACTTTCCTTCAGCTGTCTGCTTGGGTAGAAAAGTTGATTTTCATTTTCATTCCTCTTCTTCAAGAAAGTCTTTCTTGGCACCCTTGCCTAGGTCAAATCCATCCATCTTAGTAGGCTCTCAGTGTATCTCTCCTTTTTAGCTCTTGTCTCTGTTCCAGTTTTGTATTTGTTAATGTGATCCTCTCCTGGCCAAAAGTTCCATGTTATGGTATCAGATACCATGTAACCTTGTCTGTTTGTGCTCAGCATTTGCATCCTGAGTGCCTGTCATGATGCCCAAGAGAGAAAACGCCAATACGTACTTGTTCAGAGAAGTACATATTTTTAATAAATATGTAAAAGATGAAATGCAGTTTTTTTGCACTATTTGTTAATGAATTTCTGCAATTCTTTCAGAAAGTAACTTTTTCTTTTTTCCTATTTTAAGTTTATATTTCATCTCCCTACCACCATTTCCCCTTCCTCCTTAATATGCAATTCTAATGACCAGGAAGGATGTTTCTGTCTGAGCATTCCAACCATTCTAATGTTCCGATATATCACTATTCCAACACTCAGGAACCATTCTTTCCTGGTAGATGCCCTAGCTTCATGGAAGACCTGGGACAAGAATGTGAATGCAATCAAATAAATAACTACTGAACTTAAAAAAAAATACGTTTTCACATTCTACCTCAGATCATCTCAGATTCTATCCATAGCATGGCTATAACACCCCTCAGAAAATCAGCTGTCCTGATCAAATTCTTGATAGGAGTTATCTGCGATAAAAATACAACAGCAAAGCCATTATAATGTTAAAAATATTAGATATATTATAATATTTTTGGTCATTGGAAATAGATAAGCTGTTTTGAAAACAAAAGAATTCATTATTTTTCTTTAATGGTGCATACTGGATATTTTCCAGTCAAGAGTAAGCAAGAAAGAGAGAGAAAAAAAGGGTCCCTTTAAATAAAGCCTCCAGAAAATCTTCAGTTACATCTCAGAGACCATCCTAAAGCATATGGCTAGCTAGGAAATGATGACATTATCCCGAATAAAACTGGCTTTCTGAAATGAGGAGTAGATGGGCACCTAGCAGACTCTGTCTTGCATGTTTTATTTAATCCTCACAACAGAATTAAACAAGTGAATAAAAAGAAAAAATCCATGACTGTAAATTCTTCCTTGTGTTCTACGCAGCCCATTCCTAAATTGAGGAATGGATTTCCAAAGGGCACGTGTCAACTTCCTAACACTGAACCCAGCCCTTATGCTACCAAGTTGTAATAACTGGGAAATTCCCTGGAAACTTCTTTCTTCCTTTTGTATACTGCCGAGGAGCACATTAATTTATGGGAATTAAGTAACAAATCTCTGTATCCTATTTGTTAAAAATTAGGTCCAAACTGAATAACACCAGGAAGATATTCCTAGGAGTTTGGGATTTAAAGGTGAGGAGGTTCCCTATTTTCAGAATGGAGTATATTTCCTGTTTTGGGTTCTTTTAGTTCATTTTAGTGAATTTTCAGCAAAAAGCCATATGTATTTACATATTTAGCCCTTATACTCTACAAATCTTCTTCCCAGGCTAAGATTATGCCTTCTGTTTACTTTGTTTCTAGTACTATTTTTTATGACATGGCCCTCTACACAGTTACTAAATATCTATTGTGTATATATACAAAGTGCTGCATAGAAAACCATGAGGCATACAGAAATGTATTAACAGGTAGTTCCTACTATAAAAAATGATATTCTCTAAAGATTTTTATAGTGAAATATATACCAAAAATTTAAAGAATAATACAAAGGTTAACATCTCAATATTCTCAGATATGGCCTCAAAGCCTGCTTGAAAACAAGCAGAAAATCAAGGAAATTTAAGTGTCTCATTCTGCTCCTCAAGTAGATAAGACTTTGGTTTCATCTGTTTTATATAAAAGGGAATACACTCCATATTAAATTATTTTTGCAAAATGGATTTCAGTGATAGAAACAATCTTTTTAAAACAAAGATAATAGTAGATAGGATGAAATAAATGGTTATAAGTAACATACAGATAATGACATAAACTCATTGGAGTAACTGTCTCTTACAACAGTCAACTAAGCCTTCCAGGACTTGAGCTGGGAGTTTAGAAATACAGAGAGTAGAATTCCCTGGAACCACAGAAAGGAGAATGCTGTAAAGACACTTGGGGCCTAAAATCCATGCCATATTCTGTGGAAGACACCACCCTGACTAATAAAGGCAACAGAAGATCCCATAGCACAGGGCTGGAACATATTAGTTGCACAAGTCTGAAACCCAGGTCAAAACTTTAGATCATATACTCAAGATAATACCCATGAAGATGCCTCATCAGGTGATTTATGCAATGAGAGTACTATTTTTTTTAACATCTTTATTGGAGTATAATTGCTTTACAATGGTGTGTTAGTTTCTGCTGTATAACAAATTGAATCAGCTATACATATATCCCCATATCTCCTCCCTCTTGTGCCTCCCTCCCACCCTCCTTATCCCACCCTTCTAGGTGGTCACAAAGCACCGAGCTGATCTTCCTAAAAGAATCATCTGGGGCTTCCCTGGTGTCGCAGTGGTTGAGAGTCTGCCTGCCAATGCAGGGCACGCGGGTTCGAGCCCTGGTCTGGGAGTATCCCATATGCCGCGGAGCAACTGGGCCCGTGAGCCACAACTACTAAGCCTGCGCATCTGGAGCCTGTGCTCCGCAACAAGAGAGGCCGCCACGGTGAAAGGCCCGCGCACCACGATGAAGAGTGGCTCCGCTTGCCCTCGCACAGAAACGAAGACCCAACACAGCCAAAAATAAATAAATAAATAAAATGCTGGCTTAAAAAAAAAAAAGAAAGAAAAAAAGAAAAGAAAGAAAAAAAAGAAAAGAATCATCTGGAGGAGGAATGATCAAAGAGGGATTAGAGCAGCATTTCTCAGTCTAAGCATTATTGTCACTTTGGGCTGAATAATTGTTATGGGGGGCTGTCCCGTGCTTTGTTCGATGTTTATCATTATCAGTGGCCTCTACTCACTACGTGCCCATAGGACCATACCCTTGGTTGTAGCAACTCCACATGTCTTCAGATATTGCCAAATGTCCTCTGGGGGGCAAAATTCTCTGGTTGAAAACCACTGGATTAGAGGTAGGAAGAGCAATTATTTTTATATATAAAGTGAGAGGGACCATGACTCAAGTGATGAAGCCAAGATCTATACAGGTCTTACATATATAATGAAGAAAGTATATACAGAATTCCTTATTGATTCCAGTTTCTAGTCTTTGTAATGGAAAAATAATAACCAAAAAAATGGAAATTAGCGAAGGAAGCCTATGTTTTAATGAGGTGAGGGAAGGTATGGAAAAGAGATATTGGGTGGATGATCTCTTCATATGAAACCTAAGGCTACAGAGAATAATAACTATAGAAACCCTTTCTGAACTTTTAACAGAAAGATAAAAATAAAAATATAAGTAAATGATACAGAAATGGTCTGACAATACAGGCAATCCGGTCATTGCTAAACTTGCTTTAGTAAATTATGATTGAATTGCAGCTAGATCACACACAAATTTATCTCTTGTCAAAATATCAAAAATGTTGCTAAAAAGCTGCACAAAATTAAATCTAACTGTAAAGCAAAGGTTTCATGAGACATTCCATATTTAAGTGGATACTGTATCAAACTTTTCCGAAAAGTAAAGAATGAGTTTGTAGTATCATTACTTATTCATATACCTGTTTTGAAGTCTGGATTTTTATACTGTATTTCTCTAAAAGTGAAACACATTATTAAAAAGAGTAAATAAACTCCACTAGGTGTCCTTGGCCTAGATCTCAAAACCACTTTATTCCAGTATATTACACCTAAGAAAAGATGAATAATTTTCTTCCTTTTGATGATGATGTTTTTATCACTACTGTTAGGTACTCTTGGAAACGCTCACAACAAAACAGAAAATCTGTAAGTGTATGTTTTAAACAGGCATAATTTCAAATGCACAGCCAGAAGGTTTTACCAAATCTAAACAAGTACAGTGTCGAGCAGTAGGTTAATATATACCTCTATGAAGACCCCTGTTTGACTGGTCCTTGAATATTTTGTGGTTAGGTAAGACTTTATTATATAAACTATATATTGAGCTTTATGCCTTGTAATTAAGTGTTATTTGTGAAAGTTCTTGCAACTTATTTGGAATTTTGCTTCCTCAGCTGGCAGCAATTACAGATTCAAAGACCACCGGAAATAATTCTTCAGCCCCTTTTGAGATCCACAAGATTGTTATGAACACTTAAGCAACTGTACAGGAACATTATACTTCGGTAATAAACAAGGCCAGAGGGAAGGTTATTCTTTTCCATTAGAAAAAAAATCCTGCTCATAAATAATTCAAAAACCAGAAGAGAGGGGCTTCCCTGGTGGCGCAGTGGTTGAGAATCTGCCTGCCAATGCAGGGGACACGGGTTCGAGCCCTAGTCTGGGAAGATCCCACATGCCGCGGAGCAGCTGGGTCCGTGAGCCACAACTACTGAGCCTGCGCGTCTGGAGCCTGTGCTCTGCAACAAGAGAGGCCGCAATAGTGAGAGGCCCGCGCACCGCGATGAGGAGTGGCCCCCACTTGCTGCAACTAGAGAAATTCCTCGCACAGAAACGAAGACCCAACACAGCCAAAAATAAATAAATTAATTAATTTAAAAAAACAAAAACAAAAAAAAAACCCAGAAGAGAAATGATAATTATACCAACATATGGAACTTCATCTGAAATCAGAGCCACCCTCCACAGGATTTTGAACTTTGAAAACAACAGTTCACACAAATTAGTGACTACTTGCCCAGGTAATATATTCAACTAACAAAGCATCTTCCATTTGAGCAACTACAAACATTTCTGGCTTCAGTTGTTAATCTCCAATGAAAAACTATTTCCGTACTATTTTAAACTTGTATATGGTAATAATTACCTGTTTATCTCTGAAGCATCGACACTCTTACAGTGCCCTTTAGAATGTATTTGTGAACCATTTTCCTTTCCATGTCCTTGACAGATGGAAGTATTCACATCTTCCTCCCAGAACAAAAGTTGAGAAGCACACTACTTTCTTTTCAACTGGCTCACTTTTTGTCTCCCAGATTCTCACACTACTGGGCCTACTTCTCAATAGCTTTTCAATTTTACCTTCTTAGACAAAAAATGCAATTGTGTGATACTTGAAGCCAATTAATATGGAAGAGTAGATTACATGGCAAATGAAATTCATAATTCACCTTGACCACATATGCATAAAATTAAGTTTTAAATATTTTACTATAAATTAGAAATTGATATTAAAATGGATAAGAATCCTTTCAAGATAATTATAGATCTTAACTAAGATTTCTTGAATGCCTTGTATCAAGTGTTTCAAATTAACTCGTTTAGTCACTTAATAACCGTATGATATGAATATTATTTTATCTTTACAGATAAGAAAACTTAAGTATCTCATCCAAGTTTACAGAGCAAATAAGGGATGGTCCTGAGTATTAAATCCAGTTCTATCTGAACTTCAAAAATAACATTTTTTTCTATGATTCTATGCTCTATCCTTTCTGAAGTTCAAGAAGGATTCAATTACCAATGAGACTGACTTCAAATATGTACAACCTGAAATAGAGTTACCAGTTAATGCAAACAATTGCTAAGCAACACATGGTCTTTATTCTTAAGGAACTCACAGTCTAGCACTGGAGACACTGTTATTTCTATGGTGTCTTTTAGAGCTCTCTCTGTTGCATCAAATACATGGAACATCAGCACTGCACATAGAAGGTTTCGCAGAAGAAAATAGCTATCCGTTGTTTATTCAAGTGGAGTGAGAGGAGGGTAGTGGAATATATAGACATATAATAACTGATAATATTGTATTATTATTGCATATAAAATATTATAATATAATTACATTAATATTGTATACAAAATAATATATTCATTGTTAATTGTAATATTCATGTATAATAATATATTATATAAACATATATGTAAATCTTTTTTTTTTTTTAATTTTATAGCTACTTTATTTATTTATTTATTTATTTTTGGCTGTGTTGGGTCTTCGGTTCGTGCGAGGGCTTTCTCTGGTTACGGCAAGTGGGGGCCACTCTTCACCGCGGTGCGGGGACCGCTCTTCATCGCGGTGCGCGGGCCTTTCACTATCGCGGCCCCTCCCGTTGCGGGGCACAGGCTCCAGACGCGCAGGCTCAGTAGTTGTGGCTCACGGGCCCAGCCGCTCCGTGGCATGTGGGATCCTCCCAGACCAGGGCTCGAACCCGTGTCCCCTGCATTAGCAGGCAGATTCTCAACCACTGCGCCACCAGGGAAGCCCTATGTAAATCTTTATACATGATATGTCTTGCCACTACCCTCCCCTCACTCCACCTCAATCAACAATGGATACCTCTTTTCTTCCACAAAATCTTCTCTGTGATGTGCTGATGTTCCATATATTTGATAAACACACATACATATTACACAAATATGTATATATCATATATGACATAGCTACACATTATATATACCTTAATATATATGTATGTATACATTTTATTTTAAAATCACAATCTATAAAAGTATTCCCTATGTCTGAGAGCTCCGAGCTCTATAATTTGGGCCAAGTCTCAATTCATTAAGATAATTTCTTGAAACACTATATTACAGAGAACAAGATTAAGATCCTACTTTACAAAGAAGAACTAAGATTCAACTCTAGTGACGTGTACTGCACCTTTTTTATGCGGTTAACCATTGGAAAGGAGTGGAATGGATGGATGAAAAGGGACTTTTGTTCTCTATTAAATATAATTCTCTATTTTTAAATTGTTTTATAAAAAGCCTGGGCTCATGTATTAGCTTTATTTAATGATAACACCACCAAAGATATGTAGCATTTAAAATGAAATACCCAAAGGAGAGTTGAAATTTAGAAACAGCTAAACACAATCTCTTTTTATTAGCATATGATTAAGAATACTATATAACATTTAAATTTTCAATCATCTTATTCCAACAAGGTTAAATCTTCCCTTTAACTTCAACCAACACTTTACTTGGTTTTTCACTAGAATATCGACTGTTTTGATGATTCTATTACTTTCTATAAGCATTTCATACAGAAAAACAACTTGAGAATAAACCTAATGAATAATTCTAAGCCACATTTAAAGATAGCTATGACATTTGCTTTTTCATTACCATATTGTATGCAGTATACAAACAACGCATGATGAACTGTAAATTGCATGCTTGCAATTATAATCCTGCATAAAGTATGAGAATTGAGTGCTGATTAAACTAGTAATGCTTTATTAAACTTTAGGAAAATATCCTGTAGGAAACAATGTTTCACAAAATAAGCTTTATTCATTTTTGAAGTGACAAAAAAAATAACGTAAATTTAAAACAAAGCTAAAATGCTGAAAAATAAGCAAAGTTAATAAAACATAAACTGTCAACTATTCATATATATCTGACATATTTCTCTAAATGAACCGCTTATAGCTGAAGATATTTATGTGAAAATAAGATCATCATTTCTAGAGAATATCTGCTGTTTACTTACCCCCTACAATAATCTTTCAGATAAGACAAATCACCTGCAGCTAAAATATCTATAATTTCTCAAGAAAAGGATTTGTCTATGCAAGGGTAGAAGTGGCAAAGGTACTATATGTTGGGGTGAGTGGAAAAAGTTAAAACTATCCTTGAGTATAGCCTGAGAAATATTAAAAAAATAAATAAATTTGAAGTATCTTAAAAAACTATTGGGGGCTTCCCTGGTGGCGCAGTGGTTGAGAGTCTGCCTGCCAATGCAGGGGACACGGGTTCGGGCCCTGGTCTGGGAGGATCCCACATGCCGCGGAGCAACTAGGCCCGTGAGCCACAATTGCTGAGCCTGTGCGTCTGGAGCCTGTGCTCCGCAGCAGGAGAGGCCTCGATAGTGAGAGGCCCGCGCACCGCGATGAAGAGCGGCCCCCGCTTGCCGCAACTGGAGAAAGCCCTCGTACAGAAACGAAGACCCAACACAGCCAAAAATGGATAAATAAATTAATTAATTAATTAAAAAAAACAAACAAACTATTAACCAAGAATATTTTAGAATCATTCAAGAGCTTTCAAGAGATCATCAGAAGGTATCCAAATTATACTGCAAGTCCACATTTACCTGTATTAACCTGTGGTTCAGGTTTATCTTACATCAGTGAGGTGCGTAAGCGCATTATAACTGCAATCTTACACAAGCTCCGAAACATAAACACAAGGAAAAAATGTAATTTGATGACCTTAATATACTTTTCTAGTTATATAAGTGCCTACATATTGTGAAATCATTTTAAAAAATAGAGTCTTCCTTAAAGTTATGTTGTAATTGAATGGTAGAGACTAAGAATCATTAGTTAAAGTATCTACTAAACATTTAAAGGGACCTATTCACTCTCTTTCTGAGCAGCTCACTTCACATGAGAAAGTCATAAGGCCATTAACTGAAGAAGAGTCAGGGTGGAGTATTGGAAAGAATATAAGTTTCATCTGCAAAAGAGAGACAACAAAACCTAACATGTCCACCCTGAACCTGCCCTATCCACACTAGAATTTTTCTAAATTGTAAATGGGAGTTCTAAGAAAATCCTGATCAAATACAACATTTTATGAAGTTAACTCTCATAAATATTTTATCACTGTTCTCTTTATGCTACTGGGGAAAAAAACTTAAATAAAAATACTACTTTATAACATGAGTTTTCTTTCTGAGCAAATTAATATTGCTCTAAAGTAATTTAAAATATAAATGTGACACCAAAATCAAATGCTTTTTCTTTCTCTTGCAATTAGACTATACTTGCCTTCAGATCCACGGTGCCTGGCATATAGTAGGCACTTAACAAAAACTGATCCATAAAAGAAGGAAGGAATGCAAACTGTATCTCTTGTGTTACCCAGACTGAAATTTGCTATGTAGTTTAAGAGTTGATATAATTTAAATATTGCCAACTTAGATACTGGCATAATTTTCTATTTTGGAATTCAAGACTAACCATGTATAGTTGCTTCATTTTTCCAGAGCAGAAAACCTGCTACAAAATACAGAGAAGTGCCATGGTTAACAGACTCATTGTCTGGTCAGCCATACTTCCCACAGACATAATTAACTTTAAGATTACTACTATTTTGCCATCATTAAAATTCTTTGATAAAAAAAGTCAAGTAGAGTCATTGCTCTTAATAAAGTGTACCCAAAGGAACACTACACAGGCTAGGGCAAAAGAACAAAAATGTATGTACCATATTTATGTTATTTACTAATTTACTATTATATGACTGGTTTTTAAGAATTATTATGTTTCCTTTATTCATATAAATTATTTTGCGGAGACATAAAGAAATGAACTATCAAGTTGAATTGCCTCAGTTGAAGAACCAGGGTAGAAGGACAACAGTGAAACTTCTCTTCTCTGGCCCACTCTCTACCCACAAAAGCCCCAGAGGGGATCTGTCAAGTCTTTTCGTAGAGCATAGTTTAAAAACCACAACCTTATACAAGACTTTTTATCTCAATCTTGTAAGAATACCCTTTTCTAATTCATAGGGTAACATTCATAAGATTTGAATATTTCCCAGCATTTCCTGTATATATGTTTCAATAATCCAGGACACATTTATTATAAAATTCTGCCATTTTTAACAAAAAGAATTTTTTTTTAACATTTGGAGGTCACTAGCTGCTGAGAACTGTTCATTCACTTATGTTTTTAAACAACTAGTTTTTGAGTACCTAGTATGCCTTAAGCACTAAAGACAGGTGTGAAATATTTCACAAGAAAACGGAACCAAAGCACAACATTTTGGACATTAACGCCTAAAACTGGTCAATGGATCTAACGTTCAGAACATTTCCTTAGCTGGTCCTCCCCACTTGGTCAATTAGCATCCTGCATCTTCCTCCTTCCATGTCAGCTGGGATCTTACACCAGGGGTCAGCAAACTACGGCCCTCAGAACAAATCAAAGCTACCTCTTGTTTTGTAATTAATGTGCCACTGGAACATGGCTATTCATTCATTTGCTGTTTGTCTATGGCTGTTTTTGTCCTACAATGGCAGCATTAAGTACCCACAAAACTCCATACCTTCTTTCATCTTTTATAAGAAAAAGAAAACTATTTTATAACAATTTATAAAAAATAAAATATTTTGATACCTAGGCTTTAATTATACAATTTCTTAAATATGTAATCAAGACTTGACATCTGAATTTTATACGAAATACTAATGACCAACTTTTCTATATTTTCTTCACAAATTTACGTAAATGAGTTAAGAAAATAGACCCTAAATGAGCTAACAGCTGTACGGAACTTCTGATTTAGTTTTCTACAAAGACTAACAAATCTAAAATATTAAACACAAGAGATTTAAGTGAGCTATGTAAATATGAATATTAAAACATTTCACTTTAAAGGGCAAAACAAAAGGCACTGTATATATTCTGCTTTTCACTATAATTCTTAGCCTTCACAGGCTAGTAATTATCAGAGTGTTAGGAAGATTATTTATTTAACTGCATTTGAAAATGCTTGATAAGAAAAGCCCCAGTGAAGCATTTGTACGAGTAAAATAAAGCAAACCTGGATATTCCACTGAGTAAAAAGTATGCATGCACCAAGTATCAACGACGTTCTATATTAATTTAAATACAAGAACACACTTAAGGTGGAAAGGCTTCTAATGTCAACAATAATGTTCTACATTGTATTAAAGAGACTGTACAGGAAGAGAAAGACTTTACACATTGAGATGTGCAAATTTAAATATAAATGCTGATAAAAGTTGGATTTTGAGCTAGTCTTGGATAAACAACTGTTCCAAAATAATCCCCATTTCTTAAAGAAAAGTAAAATCTGTGAGAAGAGTTTTCCTAGATTTGTATTCACACACTAACATTTTAAAATTTCCTTGGCTACCTTCCTACCCTACTCAAAATGTAACATCTATGTTATAAATATAAATATGTAATAAATCTCCTCTTGAGGATAATGCATAATTCAAAATTCTATCCTCTGTTAAATTCTAATGAGGTTTTAAGCACTTTTAGATTTTAGCACATTAATGTGTAATAAAATCACCAGAGCAAAGAATAATGAATCTCAACCCTAGTTCACCTATAACTTAGTTTCTTCATGCTCAAACAAGGATTGTAGTAAGATTTCACCAAGATGATTTAAAGATGAATAATAAATGCCTGAATTACATCAAGAAAAAATTGTAGTAAATATCTGTATCCAGTTAGGCTTGGCAGTTTTATACTCTATGTAAAGCTCATGATTAAAAAAAACAATGCTGGGGGAAAAATAATTCTTTATCTTGTAATTGGCTGAGTTAAGGAGTACAAAGCACTGAGAGTAGTATGCAGCATATGGTAAGCAGGATACAAAATCTGAATCACGAAAATTACTATCACTACCATCACTATCACCTCATCTCAGAAATAAAAGAACACAAACAAAACAAACTCACGGAGAGACAACTCTCCTCTCTATGAGTGAAGTACTTGAAAGTAAAAGTGATTTAAATGCATGCTTCTAGGTATTAAAAAGGTGAAAATTGCCACTATTCAGGAAAGATTTTATCATAAGACATCAGGGAATTTAAAACTTCTCTTAGACAACAATTTTGAGACTAAAATCTGTAGAAATACAAGGACAAAAGAGTGTGGCAGAAGCTATTAGATTTCATTAGGTCCCATTTATTTATTTTTGGTTTTACTTCCATTTCTCTTGGAGGTGGGTCAAAAAGGATCTTGCTGTGATTTATGTCATAGAGTGTTCTGCCTATGTTTTCCTCTAAGAGTTTTAGAATGTCTGGCCTTACATTTAGGTCTTTAATCCATTTTGAGTTTATTTTGAGTTTATTTTTGTGTATGGGGTTAAGGAGTGTTCTACTTTCATTCTTTTACATGTAGCTGTCCAGTTTTCCCAGCACCACTTACTGAAGAGGCTGTCATTCTCCACTGTATATTCTTGCCTCCTTTATCAAAAATAAGGTGACCACATATGTGTGGGTTTATCTCTGGGCTCTCTATCCTGTTACATTGATCTATATTTCTGTTTTTGTGCCAGTACCAGACTGTCTTGATTACTGTAGCTTGGTAGTATAGTCTGAAGTCAGGGAGCCTGATTCCACCAGCTCTGTTTTTCTTTCTCAAGATTGCTTTGGCTATTCGGGGCCTTTTGTGTTTTCATACAACTCGTGAAATTTTTTGTTCTAGTTCTGTGAAACATGTCAGTGGTAGTTTGATAGGGATTGCATTGAATCTGTAGATTGCTACCAGTAGTATAGTCATTTTCACAATGTTGATTCTTCTAATCCAGGAACATGGTATATCTCTCCATCTGTTTGTATCATCTTTAATTTCTTTCATCAGTGTCTTATAGTTTTCTGCATGCAGGTCTTTTGTCTCCTTAGGTAGGTTTATTCCTAGGTATTTTATTCTTTTTGTTGCAATGGTAAATGGGAGTGTTTCCTTAATTTCTTTTTCAGATTGTTCATCATTAGTGTATAGGAATGCAAGAGATTTCTGGGCATTAATTTTGTATCCTACTACTTTACCAAATTCATTGATTAGCTCTAGTAGTTTTCTGGTAGCATCTTTAGGATTCTCTATGTATAGTATCATGTCATCTGCAAACAATGACAGCTTTACTTCTTCTTTTCCGATTTGGATTCCTGTTATTTCTTTTTCTTCTCTGATTGCTGTGTCTAAAACAATGTTGAATAAGAGTGGTGAGAGAGGGCAACCTTGTCTTGTTCCTGATCTTAGTGGAAGTGGTTTCAGTTTTTCACCATTGAGAACGATGTTGGCTGGTATATGTCATATATGGCCTTTATCATGTTGAGATAAGTTCCCTCTATGCCTCCTTTCTGGAGGGTTTTTATCATAAATGGCTGTTGAATTTTGTTGAAAGCTTTTTCTGCATCTATTGAGATGCTCATATGGTTTTTCTCCTTCAGTTTGTTAATATGGTTTATCACATTGACTGATTTGCGTATATTGAAGAATCCTTGCATTCCTGGGATAAACCCCACTTGATCATGGTGTACAATCCTTTTAATGTACTGTTGGATTCTGTTTGCTACTATTTTGTTGAGGATTTTTGCATCTATGATCATCAGTGATATTGGCCTGTAGTTTTCTTTCTTGGTGAAAAGACAACCCGCAGAATGGGAGAAAATATTTGCAAATGAAGCAACTGACAAATTATTAATCTCCAGAATTTACAAGCAGCTCATGTAGCTCAATAACAAAAAAACAAACAACCCAATCCAAAAATGGGCAGAAGACCTAAATAGACATTTCTCCAAAGAAGATATACAGATTGCCAACAAGCACATGAAAGGATACTCAACATCACTAATCATTAGAGAAATGCAAATCAAAACTACAATGAGGTATCACCTCACACCGGTCAGAATGGCCATCATCAAAAAATTTACAAACAATAAGTGCTGGAGAGGGTGTGGAGAAAAGGGAACCCTCTTGCACTGTTGGTGGGAATGTAAATTGATACAGCCACTATGGAGAACAGTATGGAGGTTCCTTAAAAAACTAAAAACAGAACTACCATACGACCCAGCAATCCCACTACTGGGCATATACCCTGAGAAAACCAGAATTCAAAAAGAGTCATGTACCACAATGTTGTTTGCAGCTCTATTTACAATAGTCCGGACATGGAAGGCCCCTAAGTGTCCATTGACAGATGAATGGATAAAGAAGTTGTGGCACACATATACAATGGAATATTACTCAGCCATAAAAAGAAATGAAATGTAGTTATTTGTAGTGAGGTGGATAGACCTAGAGTCTGTCATACAGAGTGAAGTTAGTCAGAAAGAGAACAACAAATACTGTATGCTAACATATATATATGAAATCTATAAAAAAAAAAATGGGCATGAAAACCTAGGGGCAGAATGGGAATAAAGACACAGACCTACTAGAGAATGGACTTGAGGACACGTGGAGGGGGAAGGGTAAGCTGGGACAAAGTGAGAGAGGGGCATGGACATATATACACTGCCAAATGTAAAATCGATAGCTAGTGGGAAGCAGCCACATAGCACAGGGAGATCAGCTCGGTGCTTTGTGACCACCTAGAGGGGTGGGATAGGCAGGGTGGGAGGGAGGGAGACGCAAGAGGGAAGAGATGTGGGGATATATGTATATGTATAACTGATTCACTTTGTTTTAAAGCAGAAACTAACACACCATTGTAAAGCAATTATACTCCAATAAAGATGTTAAAAAGAAAAAAAAGAAGATGTGGCACATAGATACAGTGGAATATTATTCAGCCATAAAAAGAAATGAAATTGAGTTATTTGTAGTGAGGTGGATGGACCTAGAGACTGTCATAGAGAGTGGAGTAAGTCAGAAAGAGAAAAACAAATACCATATGCTAACACATATATACGGAATCTAAAAAAAAAAAAAAAAGAAAAAATGGTTCTGAAGAACCTAGGGGCAGGACAGGAATAAAGACGCAGGCGTAAAGAATGGACTTGAGGACACGGGGAGGGGGAAGGGTAAGCTGGGACGAAGTGAGAGAGTGGCATGGACATATATGCACTACCAAATGTAAAATAGATAGCTAGTGGGAAGCAGCCGCATAGCACAGGGAGATCAGCTCAGTGTTCTGTGACCACCTAGAGGGGTGGGATAGGGAGGGTGGGAGGGAGATGCAAGAGGGAGGAGATATGGGGATATATGTATATGTATAGCTGATTCACTTTGTTATAAAGCAGAAACTAACACACCATTGTAAAGCAATTATACTCCAATAAAGATGTTAAAAAAAAAAGTGTAGCAGAGAAATCTAAGGGCATGTATGAGATCCATTTAAGACAGGGGTAAGTAGGATGGTAAGTATTTGTCCATAGAAACAAGTTCATGGCTACCTGAAGACAACTACATATAAGGTGACTGGATATGCAACCTTGAACACTGAACATTCAATTCTGATTGAAGTAATATTAATAGAGTCTCCTTCTCTCTGACGGGGGATGACTAATTATGGTTTGCATAGTCACAGGTAAAGCGCTAATATACCTATCATTGCTCTCCCTTAATGGTAGTAGCACTGTGCCAACGGTATGGGCAATGGAATCAGATGTGGTCAAATATTTTAGCGGTGGGATGTAGACAGTTTTTAGAAAAGACATAGTAGAGGGACCACCTAGGAAACTACCCCAGCTTCTGCCAAGAGGCAAGCAGCACCTGACTATTATAGTGATCACAGCAGGAATGAAGAAAGAAAGTGGGAAATGCCAGAAATATAGAATAATTAGAATTCAGAGCATTTAGTTATTGGCTCTATCTAGGACATGGAGAATAATCAGAAGTGATTCTTGAATTCGGGTAACTGGAAGAACAGTGGCTCCCCTAACAGGAGTGTCAGGAGAATACAATGGTTCAGATTCCTTATCAATAAAATTGGAATGAATACTTTGTGGAAATATCATGACAATTAAAGAGCTAAAGCATGAAGACTAAGCACTGTGACATACAAAATCAGGCTTTCAACCCACTAGCCAATATTATCTAAATGGAACTGATGGCCTTCGAGAAAGGTAACTACGGTAATATTTGCAATCAAGGGAAAACTGATTCATGTAGCCGATTTATAGCCTCATATAGTACATAAACTTTACATACAATTTGTTCAATAGATAAATGTCGCAGGAGTAAATTGCCATGTAATATACATAACTGTGTGAAGTGGGTAGAGCTTTTGAACCTCATCTAAATTTTCCACACAACTATTATAAGTATGATTTTGGAGTCAAATATGGTTCTGTCAAAATATTATTAGTATATATTCAAAATAAATGATGGCATGCACACTTTTTACTAGAATTACCACAAACACTTTGAAAACAGGCTAGTTAGACTCAAATGGGACATAATGATTATTAGTAATAATAGTGGTACATAATAGCAATAATAATAACAATAATAATTAAATATAAAAGAAATGTATGAAATTAAAGATACTAAGAATTCTCTGTAAAATCCCTCAGAAATACCGTAAAACCTTACTAAACCTCTGTGGTTCTCTACTACCTGCAAAATGTAAAGAAGAAGAATATAAAGGAACTAATTGGAAATTTTATTGAGTGTAAAGGCATAGGACCTCCTTCCCCATGTCTAAGCCATAAGCTCCTGAGGCCTCGGTTTCCACATGTGTAAATTTCTGTGTGAAGGCATTTTTCCAAATAACATTACATGATATATATAGTATGTACTGTAATAAAGGGGTGTCATGGTCAACTAAGTGTGGGAAATAATGGGTTAAACTAACTGCTTTCCTGCCTGACTACCCAGAGTCTTCTGTAAGTCAATATAAATTGTGAGTCTCCATGAGTGTGAGTGGCATAAAATAATATCATTTGGCAAATAAATTTGATCACACAGTAACTCACTTCTTGCGGGTGGAGTGGAGAAAACAATACTTAGGAATCTATGCTTTAGGTTATTTCACATGAGTTTCCAATCCAGTATATCATTTGAGCTCCACAACAACCAGGGAAGAAAGCAGAGCAGATAAGGATCCAATGAGTGATAAGGAAATTTAAATTCAAAAAGATAATGAAAGCAGCAAACAGTGAGATTTACCTTTAGATGTTTTCCACGTCAGTCATTCTAGCAATACGGTTTTATTAATTGAGACAATTTCTGATCTCAAGGAGAATACCACCCACACGCTTAAGAAACTACTCTCTCTTCCAAACATGACATTCTCTTCTACTCTCTAAAACAGCCACAGTACAGCTGACTTGCTGTCTCACTTTGAAACACTTAAGCTATTTGGAAGCATGATTTGTTAAGTTAAGCCTAAATGTGGAGGCACTCAGTTACTAAAGCGTGTGTCATGTAAAACTTTCGCTCTCCCAAGAACTTTCTGTGATACCTAGATTCAAAACACGAGACGTTCACTCGGTCGGTGGCTAGAAGACAGAGGAAGGCAAAATAAAGCCTTTCAAAGATAAGTAACATTTCCGAAAGACCATCTGCTTCTAGTTCTTCAATGACAACCTTCATGAGAGACTCGGTAAAATTCTTGAGAAATTATTAACTGCACATTTGCTTTAAGAGTCAAAAATATATTTTGCACATGCCTCAGTTTAAATTGTAAAAAAATATATATAGTCATTCATTATCTTATGTGAGAGACCGGGCCCCAACACCAAAAAAATCCTCCTGAGAAATCTCATTATGGTGTTAGTTGCAACCCAGAGAAAATAATTCATATTTTGTTAAAGCACATACCCTACACACACAGACATGCACACACAGATACACAGACTTCATTATGAATTTTAGGAACTTCAACAATATACAAAGGATTTGGGATATCTCTTCACCAAGATCATGACCTATAGGAACATGATCCTCCAGATCCAAAGTACTTTATTATACTGTTGATATGTAAGTAATCTAGGTGCTGGCAAATTTATAATCTTGTTATCATATTTAAAAATACATATATCCCCCTTTTATACTCTTTAAATTACATTGCTAAACTTACTTCATTTTGGTTTGATTAAAATTGTTACTTAATCTGCAAGGATTAAAACACTTTCTACTGCCCTAAGGCTTTAATTTTAAATTATACTTGCATCTATTCTGAACAAGATCATGATTTAAAATTATGAGATTAAATTCTATTAATTTTGACATTCCATTCTGTAACTCCTCATGTCATTAATATGTAATATTTTCTTTCAAACATCTTCTAACAATAGCCTGTAAATGATCCTTACCACTATTAAATGTTTACATATTAGTTGTCTATTTGCTGCCATAATAAGTTACCACAAATTTAGTGACTTGAAACAATACAAATTTATTCTCTTACAGTTCTGTGGGTGAGAACACCGACACAGGTGTCACTGGGCTTACAGCTCTAGAGGAGAATCCATTTCTGTGCCACTTACAGCTTCAAGAGGTTGCCCACATTCTTTGGCTTGTGGCCCCCTTCCATCCTCAAAGCCAGCAATAGCTGATCAGTCTTTTTTCTCACTTCCTTCATTCTGACACTTCTGCCATCCTCTTCCACTTTTAATTATTTATTTATTTATTATTATTATTATTATTTTTTTTTTTATTTTTGGCTGTGTTGGGTCTTCGTTTCTGTGCAAGGGCTTTCTCTAGTTGCGGCAAGTGGGGGCCACTCTTCATCGCGGTGCGCGGGCCTCTCACTGTCGCGGCCTCTCTTGTTGCGGAGCACAGACTCCAGACGCGCAGGCTCAGTAGTTGTGGCTCATGGGCCCAGTTGCTCCATGGCATGTGGGATCTTCCCAGACCAGGGCTCGAACCCGTGTCCCCTGCATTGGCAGGCAGGTTCTCAACCACTGCGCCACCAGGGAAGCCCCCTCTTCCACTTTTAAACACACATTGGGCTGGGTCCACTCAGATTACTCAGGATAATGTCCTTATTTTAAGGTCAGCTGATTAGCAACCTTATGTGCATGTGCAACCTTAATTCACCTTTGCCATGTCAGGTAACATATTTACAGGTTCCAGGACATTTTGGGGGGGGAACCACTACTCTGCTTACTAGAGTTGGCCACAAGCTCATACTTTATATGCTGTCAATCAGTATCTGTGTTTATCATTAAAGGTATTTCCATTTAAATAATGTTTACTACATACAGTCTTAAATTAGAGCAAAATAGTAAATGGCTTGGTTATAGAAAACTGGGGACAAAAGCCTTAAGCAACTCAATTAAGATCTTGAGCATAATGTACCATTTCAGAAATGTCAACAAAACCCAACGAACAAATTTGAAATCATGAAGCTAGGATGATCTCACAAGTGTCATTCCCACCATCTCTCATAAAGAAGCAATTCCCTGGCTTCCATAAAAGCACCTGCCTGATGCATGCCACATGCCTCTCGTCTACTTCCTTTATAAACTCCCAAGGATTCATGTTTTAAATTAAAGCTTCTATCAGTAGCCTGATATAAATGCATGTGGTTACAACAACACCTACTTTAACTTCCTAATCACACATGCCCACATTCTTTTGTGCATGGCCCTACCAAGCATAGTTTTTATGACTGATGCCATTTATGCAGTAGTTGCTTAATTATCTGTATTCAAGAATTAATCAAGTAACAGAACTTCCTTTTTTTTTTTTTTTTAATTTTTTATTATTATTATTATTTATTTTATTTTATTTATTTATGGCTGTGTTGGGTCTTCATTTCTGTGCGAGGGCTTTCTCTAGTTGTGGCAAGCGGGGACCACTCTTCATCGCCGTGTGCGGGTCCCTCACTATCGCGGCCTCTCGTTGCGGAGCACAGGCTCCAGACACACAGGCTCAGCAATTGTGGCTCACGGGCCCAGATGCTCCGTGGCATGTGGGATCTTCCCAGACCAGGGCTCGAACCCGTGTCCCCTGCATTGGCAGGCAGATTCTCAACCACTGCGCCACCAGGGAAGCCCCAGAACTTCCTTTTTGAGAAACATAAAATATGAATTTTTTCTACCTAAATTAGTTATACTCTAAGCTCTTTGATGGTCGGAACATGTTTGTCTTATTTTAGTGCCTTTCACAGATCCAAGCATATAATACAGATCCAAAAAATAATTGTTCAAAGAATAAATGAAGGCATATTAAACATGTATCTTAAGCCTTCTACCATTTTTGTCCTTACTTGCCTAACAGAATCTATTACTCTCATTATATAAATTTTGCTTTAGTTAAAATCCAACATTCAGTCATAATTTACAAATATTTACTGAGTGCCAACTATGTGTCAGGCTCGTCAGATTCTTTATTAATACAGTGGTAATTTAGTTCCTGCCTTCATTCCTATGATTTGTGGTCTTTCAGATTTTTCAGTCTTTTGCATTTGATGCATTTGATGTTGATATCTGTTCCATGAAGGGTTTCTTAATCACCTCAAGCAGAAATGATCTGTCTCTTCTAGTCCTCAATATTGTCTATTCCACTCACCATTTACACTGCCTCATATAGCAATTATTTATATGCACATCTCATCTCCCTTAATGCAATTTCTTATATAGCCCCTTGTAAGTTATCTTACACACACACAATAGTTGGACATAACATGTTTTCCCCTTAAAAATATAACCTCTGCAAAAACTTAAGAAGGATGTTTTCTACTCTGAAACTGTAATTCTCTTTTTCATTTATGTAATTCTTTTCTTTTTATCAACAGTGAAATATTTATGAATCTTGGCCAATAGGAAATAGAGTGTGTGATTATAAAGAAAAACTACAGTACTGTGGGTAAATATACAGTAATTACTAATTTGCAGGTAGATAATACTCAGTTCAATTATCCTAGTATCCTAAAGCAGTTACAATACACAAAGTTTTCCTCTAAGGGCCGACCATTACAATCTGTCCTTCCTAATGATGTCTTTGTAATGACTGACATTTGGAGCAATCGTGATACTACAAGCAGATTCATCTCATTACACCTTCCATCACAAGGGAAGTGAGACAAAGGCAGTGCAAGATACACAGTTAAAGATAAAATTCAAAATAAACTTCAAGATATATATTTTATATGCAAATTTACAAGTTTTTCTGTAAAGTATGTAGAGATGTTTTTTATATTCTGTGGTGTTAATACAACAACAGCACATAAATTCTGCACATGCGTGATAGGGAGGAGTGGCCCTTCATACAGTATGTTCGAGTCTAAAAGCTTAAATTAGATGACAATAGATGTGTGGCCCAGATTAGGTAGATTGTGCCCAAGACAATGTGGCTAGCTGGCAAGTGAACTAAGACTTGATCTGGAAATAATTGTCAGCTCTCGTTTCTAACCCTTTCTAATAAGTAACACCGTCGCCTCAGGAAAAGGTACTAATGCAGACCTGTGGAGTAGGGTCATTTCTTTAAAAAATTTTCCTGCCAACTAATATTTTAAAAATGCTCTTCAAAACCTTCTTAAATGAACAAGCCTGCCAAATACAATAAAAACTAGTTGATATGCTACAGTGAAACAAGCGGATAAGCAATAAACTACATGCAAAACATTTCACTTCATGCATAGGAGGAAACAATTTCAATGGTAAACAAAAATAAAATGCTCTCTCAGTTAAGTTTTTGAAACATCTAAGGTACCCTTTAGGCTTGAAACAATTTGTATCCAGAAAAATGAATACTGTGTGGCAAGGATCAGTGAAGCCTCAAATTTACTTTTAAAGTTAACTATTGCCAAGTTTGAAAATTTCTTCCATTTTATTTCATTTATACTTAATCTTCAGAAAGGAAGAAAACTCTTTAACCTCTAAGCAGCCTCTCTATTCCACGATCAGCCTTTTGTAAGAATCATTGTAATCGTGATATCATTACTGTATGCAAAGGAAAATCAATAGCAGACTCAAGTCATAATTTCACATATTTACAATGAAACCAGATTTTAGAAGAACAAAGATGGAATTAAAAATAGTTAGGTCTACATATGGATTGTTTTACCAAGTCACCAAGAATCAAGTCATTGGTGATTTGGAAGGAACTGAGTTGACTCACACTCACCTGGGATGAATCCCAGGAATCTCTCTTTTTAAATGCTTTCCAGAGAAGCCATGAGAAGCCAGGTTTGGCTCTTCCCAGTCCAGGTCACACAGAATGTAAAGGATTTAAATGCTGGAGAAGTGGAAACATTTGCATTCTATCCTGTCATAGCTCAGAAAGACAGAATGCAAGATCTAGAAGCATTGTGCTGGGAATGTACAGGAAACATGCATATGTCTTTTCATGCCACCACCAGTGATCGCTCATTAATAAACATTATATCACTGTATGTACAGATACTGTGTCAGTATTGAGGAAATCAAGGCCCTTATCTTGTATTCTCCATTTCTTCAAAATTTAGCATTCAAGCATAACAATGTTTTTATTTAAAAAGATAATATGTGGTATACCTATACGTTAAAATAGTTCCTTAGGTTACCAGATTCATCCATAAAAATTACAGTTAAGTTCTAACTATATCTATATATAATCATTTAGCTTCCTAAACAGAAAAAATCAAATATTAATAGAAGCTCATTTTATCTCATTGGGTAATTCTATATACAATAAAACTGGTGCTCTCTATTTGATGCAGAGTGTTTTGTGCCATAATTATGTAAAATCTTTTATATCTGAATATTTTAAAGACATGAGCAAAATGATTTTTTAAAATAAATTTATTTATTTATTTATTTATTTGGCTGCCTGGGGTCTTTGTTGCTGCGCGCGGGCTTTCTCTAGTTGTGGAGAGCGGAGGCTGCTCTTAGCTGTGGTGCTTGGGCTTCTCATTGCGGTGGCTTCTCTTGTTGTGGAGCATAGGCTCTAGGCGCGTGGGCTTCAGTAGTTTTGGCATACGGGCTCCAGAGCACAGGCTCAGTAGTTGTGGCGCACGGGCTTCGTTGCTCCGTGGCATGTGGGATCTTCCCGGACCAGGGCTTGAACCCGTGTCCCCTGCATTGGCAGGCGGATTCTTAACCACTGCACCATCAGGAAAGTCCCCACAAAACGATTTTTTAATGACAGAATATCAAAAACCCTGCACTACACAATTTCAATGGGATACTTAGGGAACTAGGATTACTTAATCGTTTTATTTCCCCTCAGTTTATGGATAATCAGCAACTTCCTTTTTACTTTAGAATTTTTAAAATTTATTTAAACTATTAAAAAAAAAACCTCTCAGTCTTATTAAGGATACTGTTAAGATTAATAGAATGGCTATTCAGTTTAGGATGCTGAAATGATTCTGGTGACAAACCACATTTAGCATTGTTGGGGATGTTAAATGTCAGGACTAAACCTGCACGAATCCCTTGACACATTTCGAAAGCGTGAACCATGGCTTTTTAATGACTTTTCATCTCATGTTGAAAATCTGGTATAAATAAAGAAGTGCATTCTATTTTGTCATTTTTAGAATTAAAAGAACAGTAACACCACAAAAGAAAACAAATCTGTGAGTGAGAGTTAAGACTGTCAGTCGGCAACATTTCCTGAGTGAGCACCATATGCTGTAAGAAGATACCAAGAGTCCCATCTTCCAATCACTAATAAAAAAATTATCAACAAATAGTTGCTTTCTTAGAATTCTGTTAAAGACACCTGTAAGATTCACAGAATGGTACAATAAAACAATGTAAACGAGGTGGGTGTTGTGTCTCTTAATGCCTAAATGAGCCAAACATAGTAAATCGCATATTTATTTGTTTATTTATGTTGTCCCTTCCAAGGCAGAGAATATTTTGATTCATAACAAATATAAGACCAAAGAGCTTCAAAAACTTAGAAATCACTGCCTGAAACCATCAACTTGCCAAAACCCAACTTGGGAGGGCTCAATTTCCTTTTTCTTTGCTTAACACTCTAGACATATTTCTTGTAGATTTTGAATAGGTAAAAAATCATATTTTAAACTATATGATTTCTTATATTATATATATATACACACACACATAATACACACTATAGTGGATGCACAGGAAGAATAATCACTATCTTGACCTCCAGAGTTTGATTTTTATTTGTAGAGCACTAATATTACTAACTCAATAAAAATCTTTCTATATATAAAGCTTTCTTCAAAATATCTGCAGAAATATTGATTGGGTTTATTATATCTTAAATGATTTTTTAGTTTCTAACTAATGTGTGCTTCCTAGGAAGTTTGATATATATTTTTCAGAAAGAAACAAGACCAGTGTTGTATGTTCCTCAGCATAAATTCTACTCTGTATATTATGGTGTGCTTCTGATTGCCTAAATTATCGAAATAATTGATGTTTTAGATTTTATATATTTAGAAATCCCCCTTTTAGGGCAAAGGAGCACTTTGCTGGTAGCTTGTCTCTTATTTAATCTTAGCTTTAAGTAAAACTAACAATACAAATTGAGGTTTATCCAATAGAATAAAAATTAAAGATCTATTAACCTATCAGAAAGATTTGCTGCCAATTTATTTTCATAATTTCTTTATATATAAACTACCCATAGGTATTTAAACTATTATTTATAATATCAATATAAGTCAGTAGCCAGAAAACTATAATTAGAGTCGAATCTGGCTCTGCGGCCTATTTTTGTTCAATCCATAAGCTGAGAATGATTTTCATATTTTTAAAGGGTTTTAGATAATGGAGAAAGAAAGAATAGGAGGCAGAGACTCTATGTGGCCCGTGAAATTTAAACTGTTTACAGTCTGTTCCTTTACAGAATAACTTTGCTGACTACTAGTATAACTTCCTATAATTTTTTTAAATTAAAAAAACTGACAGTCAACCTTCAGAATTTATTTACTGTATAAAGCAAAGAAAACTGCAGGTAAATAAAAGGTATAGATATAAATATCTACACCAAGTCATATTTCTTAAACTTTTCTCACACAAAGGAACCTAATTCATTCCACATATCACAGAGAGCAGGCAGGTATTGTACAAGATACCTCACATTTACTTAGTTGTCTCTAAAATGGTCTCATGTCACTGAAATTACGCTGAACATTTTACAGAATAGGAACCTGAACCTCTGGAAGATTAAGTGATTTTTTTCTAGGAAAATAAATTGTGTTTAAAATGTACTAATTAACATTTTTACCTTAAATAACATTACCACCTTCTAATTTTGAACTTTCCAACTTCCCTCATGTGCTAAACTCTAGGCAGAGGTGAGAAGCAACTGCTGGAATTAAATATCAAGCATAACCAATTTCTCCCAGTGTTGTATTTTAATATTTTTTATTAAAATAATGCCAATCTGATTTGTGTTTTATGTAGCAGAACGCAGACATTTAACCACTCAACTCAAAATTATAATTATAGACTTGCATTTGAGACAATTGCATCTGGAAAGCCTTTCATTGAGTAAATTGTTTAAAATTTCATGGTACGTGGCTCTCAAGTGATTTATTATGTTCTAGCAGTCCAACAACAAGCGGCAATAAATAACTTCACGGGGGTAGAGGCCTGCCTCCCACTACTCGTAATGGGGTGTGCCAAAACCAAATAAAAACAGAACTCAAGCTTTCTATTTCCAGGAGTTTAATATAAACAAATTTATTGAGCACTGGTTAAATATTATAGGCTTGATTCCCCACATGAGTTATATAGTGAACGTGAAGGAATGCTTATACAGAGTGTATCAGGTCTAAATACTTAGAGTGACAAGATTAAACCTCTGTCATACACTGTAAGAGTAAAAACACATGCCTGAGTACTAAATATATAAAAAATAAATAATAAATATAGAAATAATAAAACACATGCCTGAGTATTAAATATATAATATAATATATAATATTTATATATATAAATATATAAATTAAATACATTAATTTCTTCTTGGACTCCCTAACCAGATTAGAACTAGAGATTACATTTAAAACTTGCTGGTTTTTGAGACTTTATAAGAAAACATGAAAGTGTTTTTAATGCAGTTCTCTTTGATTAATTAACATTAATATTTTACTAGTGATTCTTATTTTAAAGTTTTAAAAAATAATGTTACTGGACTTGAATACTAATGCACTGCTGCTTTGTGTCCACTGTTCTATTTATCTCTTTCACCAAACCATGGGCCAGCTATCGATCGGTATCATACATATTCTACATATATCAATTGCCCTCTCATTTTAATGGTACAAAGATTCCTGCAAATCATATTTCTTCAATATCCAAGCATGTGATGAGTGGACTTATCTCACTGAAAAAACTATAGACCAGTTCAGATATTGCTGAATTTAAGGTCGTGAGTCACGTGACAAGCTGCTGGCTAGGCATGTACAGTAGAAACACAATGATAGATTCAGAGAAATTATAATTTAATCAAACAAAAAAACAAACAGAAATGGGTTCTTTAACCTCAGTTAGTTTGAGAAGCACTACTCTCCAGGATATGGTAGGGATATAAGTGGAAATCAAGGGGAAGTGGCAACATAAATAAGTATGATTAAGGTCAATATAGATACCGTATAAATTTCTTAAAGACTAAACCATTGTTTAGTTATTAACTAAAGCAAACACAAATGAAGCTAAACTCTGTTCTGAGTTATTGAGAAGCAAAAAGTAATCACTACATAATTATGCTATCTGGAATTTAAGAAGTGTGTTTGGGTTAGTTTATTGGAGTTTTGGCCAAGGTTCAGACTCACAAATATCTCTAGGGTCAACACTCATTCTCATTTTATCTCACTTGCTTTATCTCAGTAACTGTCACTGCTCTGTCTGAGTTAGACAAGCTTTTGGCCAGTTTTGCCCACACTTGTACTTTGCATCCAATTTGTCTGTCTAGTACAGACATTGGCAGCTTTTTCAAAGGGCTGTGCTAAGGGTTTAACATCCCTTCTCGCGACTTGAATGGGTGAAGAGAAGAACACCTAAACATGCTCCTAGTCTTGAGAGTCAAGTCTGGACCCCACACTCCCTCGAGTGATCTCTGTAACTTCACTTGGTTCTCCCCTCTCCATCCCCTCCTACCAGATGCTGGGATTTTATTGATGGCATCTTAGAAGATCGCAGAGGAAATGAGAAGACACAGCATAACTTAGGAATGAATGCAGAAAATGACAGGTCTACATCTAAGAAAATTCTATACTATGTCATGTGGAATATTTTCACTGCCATTGAAAGATGGAAGCTGTATGGCCAAAAAATCCAGTCCTGATTTCAAATAAGTGCATTTTTAAAAAACTTTTTTGGAGTCCCAGAACCCTAAGAATCTGATGAAATCTGTGGACCCTGTTGTAGGAAAATGCTTGCATCAACAAACAGAATTTTCCGTTTAATTTTAGGCAGCTCATGGATCACCTGAAATAAGGTCAACCACCCCAATTTAAGAAACTCTGATCTAATCCAATCTTTTAATTTTACAAATAGCTCAATAAAGCTCCAAAGAGGTAATGTTGTTTGCCTAACACAACACAGCAAGTTAGCAGCAAAGACATACAAGTTTTTTCACTCCAAATCTAATGCCCTGAAGAGACTCTTAAAAATCACAGGAAGCTTCTGAGAAAGAGGAGAAATGCTTATAGTGTTTTCTGAGACATGGGGAAATCTTTCAGAGCACAAATCCTGTTTTTTTTCCCCTCAAGAGCCAAGAAGTGAAATTCATAAGCTTCTCTTTGTTACTCTGATTTGAAGAGACAGAAGTGAGGAAGATAAGCAACTCGAGTTAAAGTACCCAGAAGGACATGTAAGAGTTGGGAGAACGTCCTCATATGGAAACAACATGATTCTGCACCAAGTCTATATTCATTAGGATAAAACCAAGTCAACCTAAACATTATTGTACTTATATTAAGAAAAGAATATTAATTAAATTTCTAAAACAAAACACGTTTCAGCTCCCCCTCTAGCTGCCCCCTCTCCCCCAGTGCTTACCCTAGTTACCACTACCACCAACTAACTACACTGACTGCAGCCTGAAACCTGAGTCACCCTAGGCTCCTCCCCTTCCTTTGGCTTCTAATGCTCTAAGACCCATCAGTACCTCCCCTAAGTGGGTCTCTCTCGAATCCATCATCTGATTTCCTCTCCAGCATTCCTGCAAATCTCAAGCTCTAGCCACCTCTTGCCTGGCTTTTCTTTCTTTCTACTCATGTTTCTTTCTACCTCCATTTCTTTCCAATTCATCTACCAAACAGCTCTGAAAGAGATCTTTCTATAAAGCAAATCTAATCACATTACTCTCCGGCTTGACCCCCGCTTCAGTGGCTACCTGTTACCTATAAGCTTCCTTTAAAAAATTTTGTTGGATTTCTGAAATATTTTCAAATGTTATATAATTACTTTTTCATTTTGCATGGTTAAAGATAAAGAATAATGCTTATTTTAGATTATTATTTTATCAGAGATTATATAAAAAGTTGTATAAGTTATATATAAAAGATATATATATAGTTATATATGAAAGTTATCCCATGAAGTCTTTAAACTCATTTTATATGTAAAAAAGAGAGTTCTTATTCCTCTCATTGAAAAAGGATGGATGCTATTTGTATTGCTGTATATTTATTTAAGAAAAAAAAGATTTAGGGCTTCCCTGGTGGCGCAGTGGTTGGGAGTCTGCCTGCCGGTGCGGGAACACGGGTTCGAGCCCTGGTCTCGGAGGATCCCACGTGCCGCGGAGCAACTGGGCCCGTGAGCCACAATTACTGAGCCTGCGCGTCTGAAGCCTGTGCTCTGCAACAAGAGAGGCCGTGATAGTGAGAGGCCCGCGCATCGTAATGAAGAGCGGCCCCCACTTGCCGCGGCTAAAGAAAGCCCTCGCACAGAAACGAAGACCCAACACAGCCATAAATAAATAAATAAATAAAAATTAAAAAAAAAAAAGATTTAGAACATACTGCAATTAAAATACAGACTGAACTTTTATTCTATTACATAATGAAAAAAAGATAATACTTTATACCCTAAAATTTGATTTTCATAATTTGAACTTAATAAATCAGCTGGCTTATTTTTTATGATGATATGTCTTATGTTTAAAAGCTAAGAAAAAAGAGAAAATATTCTATAGTACCACTTGTAAGGCTTCTCCATAGTAACATAAATCCCAGGGATATGTTCGCCTACCCCAGGGGTTTTAGAATCACCAAATGAGTCATGCTGACTTACCAGTATGGAATCCAAGGCTCTTCTGAAGACTTTGCTCCACCTCTAGGTCCTTCACTCTATTTACATCAACTAATTTGGAGTTCCCCAGACCCCATGCCCTTGAATACGCCATTTTTTTCTTCCTGTAGGGTCCCTTTGATTCCCCTTTTTGTAAATGTAGACATTTCCATTCATTCTTTACACCCCAGAGTAGGAATCATCCATTCTCTGAGGCCTTCTCTGAAACACTTTTTCCTTTTGCCATCCCTCTATTCCATGTATGACACATTATTGTCACCATATACATTTTCCTTCTGAACGCTTAATCTCTAGGTAGTAGGAAACTCAATACCAAAACATAGTATGGGGCAATACACATTTATGAATAAATTAATCAATGAAATGAAAAGTTAATTTAGGAAAATAACTAAAGCAACTGGAAAATAGAACAGGTACAGGTGAAAATTTTCTCAACACGACATGGCTTTTTATGTAATGTTATATTGTTACTTTCTCCTTTAAGTATTTTTTTGGGGGCGGGGAGGTGGAGAGGATATCCAAAACGTGTTATACGAACTTCATGTATTGTGACTGAGTCTACAGCGGTGCAGAGTAATCTGGCATAATATTAATGTGACAATCCAAAATTTTACTTTTCCAAAATCTCTTAAGGAGTGGGATGATGCTCTTAAAACAGTGTCTTTCTCCCTAGACATTCAATTGTATCTATGTCAGACATTGCGAGCTGTCTACTAAAGACTTTCTCCTCCCTCCTCAGTTATAGGAAAGTGTACCTGAGACACAGCTGCTGGCTGGGGACTGCATTTCCTAGGTCCTTCTGCTACATGTATGGCCATGTGACTAATCCCTCATTGCTAATGGAGTGTGAGCGAGAATGATGTGAGCAACTTCTATTTGACTTGCTTAAGAGGAAATCTCTGACCCAAGGCTTCTGTTCTTTTCACTTCTATTTCGAGTAGTGGCAACCAGTGACTTTGGAAGCTGGGCACTAAAAAACGGTAGAGGCGCTGCCTGCATGAAACAGAGCTGCTAACAGACATGGATGATCTATCTGGACTGGTTACCCAAGACAGAAATAAACTTCGATCTTGGTTCAGCCACTGAATTTTGGACTCTGTTAGAGCAGTTTAGAAAACTGCCAGTCTTTGTATGTTTCTACATCTACGATACATTTTTATCCAATTTAAATAAATCCTCAAAGCAGGTCTTTTAAAACTAGCAAATTGTTAATATTTATAAGGAGAGATGCATCTTCTGAACTATAAAATTTTGGATAGCAAATTTTATAAAGCCTGATATAAAAAAGTTAACTTTGTATCTACATTTAGAAGTGATTTGCTGACAAAAGTAAACCAACTTTTATGTAAAAGTGACATGATAACATTTCCTGTTCTGAGGTCCTACAGAAAGGGAAATGCAAAAGTACTAAAAGAGAACCATTTGGTGCAAACCCCAACAGGTTGATGTTTTCCAAAAAATGGTTGGGTTACATTAAAATTTTCTGAAGTTTGAGTATACCTCCTGAATCATTAAATAAAACTAAGAAGACTGCCAGTTTCTTTTGTTACATATGGGATATTTAATTATTAATGGAATCCTAGCTCCTTGTAAGACAGAACTGTGAGTATAAATACGAGGTAGAATTATTATTTAAAATTTAGTTTCTGCTCATTTTCAAGTTGACTTCAGAATAAAAAGTTATGGTTTGTTGCAATCATACATATTTTATAATTCATTATAGAAATGAACCCTGGAAGTAAAGTTTCTCTTCGATTTTTATTGCCAAAGGGCACTCATGAAAAAAATAGGTCTATAATAAAAATTAATTTCCTGTAGGAAAGTATTCAAAGAGGGAGTTCTGTGGTGCTACAAATAAATGGGTAAAGAGATACTTTCTGAATGCTTCTTTCTAGCATTTAAATTCAATAAAAAGATATAACTGACAGCTCAATAGCATCACTTCTGGCATTATTTTCATGGCTTAAAATAATCTGGCCTCCTTTTGTGAAGTAGATGTTTGCTTCCCTGGGGATGCTATCAATACAACCATGCTGAAGCTTCACTGCCGATGGTCCTGGCATTGGCAGGGCTCCAGTAACGTGCTAAAGCATGAAATGTTGTAATTTCTGAAATAAGTAACCCCTATCAAATGGGTCCAAGACTGGCTCTATTTTGATAGAAATGGTAAAATCTGATAGATTTTACTCCAAAGTACTGAATGGTACACTGCTTCCTACTTGGAGATTGGCTTTTTCTGTCATTCCTCTGAAAAATTTACGCCTCTTTATTTCAAAGACAGAGTACCAGACATCAGACAGGAGCTCCCTTGACTTACTGCCACCAAGGTTACAAAGCAGCTGTGGCAGGAACCTAGCCTTTCTCCTGGCATTCTGCTAGAAGCCAAGGGTGTCCCTCCTCTTGTTTCAGGCCCACCACTGAACTATGCCCTGTATCCCACCGCTCTGGATGTACAGGTGCTGTGCAGTAGCCCCTCTCTCTTTCATATTGCCACCTTCTTAACTTCTCCTTTACATCAGCGTGGTTTCCCATCATAAAACAAGAAACCTCTACCCACCAGTCTTCTTCAGGCACTTACCTTCCTCCCTGCCCTCTTCACAGGTATTATCACTGTCCTCAAATTGCCCAGCTCTCATTAGACTTGAACTTACCGCCATTTGATTTCCTCCTAACGACTAACACTGTAACAGCCCTTGTCAAGGTTAGCAATTTCCTACATTTTAAAACAAATGCTTTAAAATCCTTACCTTACTTGACACTGTTTTAGAGTCTGAGAATCTCCTGCATTAACCAACTCTGCATATACTACTCTGTAATACATGAACATGGGACAAGGGGTTCTATTTACACAGTTACAACCTAATGGTGGCACTTGGTGCTGTGAAATGTAGCAACCTGCTTTTTTCTTTGTGTCTGGTAATGTTAGCCAATTCTTTTCTTCCTTGAAATGTCCTTTTACCTTAGTTTCTATAATATCATACTTCTTGTATGGTTACAGGTCCTCATTCCTTTACTCATCCCTTAAATGTTGACTTCATTGGGACTCTATTCTAGGCTTCCTCTCTTCACTGTCTGCCTGTGACACGCTATTAAATCTATGGTTTCAACTGCCTATTATTGATAACATCTATATATCCACATCCTAATAGTAATAATGATAAGAGATACTATTTCTGTTACTCTTACATTTTGCCATGCATTGTATGTGTGTTGACACATTTAATCATCACAACAATTCCATGAGGAAAATACTATCTTTACTCCAATTTCAAAGATGTGGAAAGTTAAGTTCAGAAAGGCTTAAGCAACCTGTCCATAGCAGCAATGCTAGCTGGTGGCACAGCCAAGATTTGGACCAGATAATTTGTCCTTCAAATTTCCTTGGGATGCTGCCGATACTATCATGCCAAACCTTCACTATTGCATAGCTCCAAGTCTAGCTCAAGTCCGTACACGGAGCCTTACCCACACTGCCTCCTGGACTTTAGATCTTCATGTATGACTACTGGCTATCGCCACCTAAGTGTAGCTAACGTTTCAGTAATGCCAACCATATGACCGGCTAGACCTGCATATGTAAAGACTTTGGTCAATAGGGAGACTCAACTGAGACAAACTAAACCATCCCCTGGCCAAAGATGACCAAGATGAAGGTGATCAAGTTGGAGCAAAATATGTTCCTACTTCATTCACACAAATACGGTATAGATAAAACACAAAACTTAACTACAGACATAATTCCAACTTTTCCAAGTGAAAAACTGTGTTTTGGGAAACTTCATAAATTCATGATGCTATACATCTGTCCATTTATTTACAGGAAATACATTACACGAAAATGCAAAATACGTGTAATACTCTTTTCGGTTTAAGAATGCAATTCACTCAGAGCTATTTGGACCATTCTGGCCACATACTAACCAATCAGAGCACAGCAATACCCAGACCAAAGGCAATTCACATGATGAGATATGTATTTGCTCCAACTCTGGAAGAAAGAGTTGTCATAAAGACGTACATTTTAGGTACCACAGATGTATGAAAAAGCAACTTAGTCATGGTAGCTGGCAAAACGACAATGTTTATCTATAATAGGTATACACATGATAAAGGCAGAAATTCTCATCACTTTATGTTAAACAAGAGCAGTGATAGTTTGTGTAATAGTGATAGTTTGTGATAGTTTCCTTGAATTCATTATACCCAGAATGGAACTCATCATGTGTTCCCTTGAACCTGGTTCTTCACTGTCAGGATTGCAGTGAAGGACCCCATCATGAAATAGTGGTCCAGCCAGAAACACGGACATCATCTTTGATTTCTCCCTCTTGACAACTTCCAAAATGCTTTTGTAATATAATGTCATATGATGTTTTGACGATAGCAGTCCTGTGAGGCTGTATTATCCTCATTTTATAAATGAAGACATTTATATTCAAAGAGGTTGACTTCCCCAAAGGCACAGACATAAGAGTTAAGATGTTTATTTTGTGGTGCTTCAGTTAATATGTTTATATACATTATCTCATTTAATCATTAGAACATTCCTGTGATTAAGCTCTTTTTTTCTCAAATAAGGTAATTAAGTACAAGAGAGATTAACTCAGTCACTAGAGGAAGTGAGCCAGGATTTGAACTCAAGTCTGTCAGGCTTAAAAGTTCCTCTTAATTACTCCTGCCCTCAGGAAATTACAGAGTAGCCATCTAAATCCAACTTATTTTCCCAGTAGGTGATCATTCAACTGACCAGCTATCCTAGTGATGGGACATTTGCCTTAATTTGGGGTTAAGAGTGTTATAAGAACCACTGTTATACTTTAGATCTTTTTCTTGAAAATGATAAACATTTGTATACACCTTTACTTTTGCAGAGACTATTAAACCTAGATGATATTTCAGTGACTGAGAAATTTATAATGCATTTCCAAGTTAACCTTATTAAAATTAATTCTCTATAACAGTGCTGGAGTTTTATTTATAGAAAACATAGCAGAACACAAAGAAAACCTAACATTCACCAGACTCTGGAAGATACTTTTCTTTAGAGGACTTTTGTAAGTCTGTTTTCTTGCCATTTTCTTTCTTATCTAAAATAAAGATACATAACTCTTCTCTATCCATCTTCCCTCAGCCTCTCCAAGAAAAACCCAAATGTTCTGGATATTTTTAATTAATAAAGCCTGTAAGTTTTACGCATGATTACATATGATAACAGGGAAAGACTGAGAAATTAAATGATCTGTTTAAGTTATAAAAATGGACCAGCAACAGCACTAGGTTGTATTATACTAGGAGCATAATTTATTTGAATTTGTCTTGAAAACTAAACCCAGATACTTGGTTTTTGACCTCTGGGAAAAAGAGCCACATTTCTAAAATATGTTCAGCCTTCATTAGTTCTAGGAACTAGATCAATGGCATAAACGTATTCTTACCATCGAAGAGCAACATAAGACTATGCTATAGCCGCAATCAATGTACAGGACCACCACACACAAGAAGAAATTATCAATTAACTAGCTTCCTATGTTCATTTTGCCAGATGGAACCCATATATAAATACAAAATTTAAAATACCACTTTTCCTTATAAAATACTTAGAATGAGGTTTTGAAAATGCCTTAGTTGCTTTTTTTCACCTCTCTCTCTCTCCTTCCTCTCTCACTTCCTCCAGTTAGACTACTATAAAAATCATCAGTGACTAAACATGAAAAAAAAATGTATAGCTCATGTTGGTAAGTCAGGTACACTTCTATAGAGGTCCTGCCAGGTGTCCTGGAAGAGTCTCCTTTAGACTTTAGGGATCAGACCTCCTTTAGGGATCAGACCTAGCCTATAAAGATACTGTAAAATCTTCAGGTTGAACAAAGACATGAGGTTCTAGCTACTTTATCCTCACTCATTTCCTTCATTTAAAAAGCTCCATACAGGGGCTTCCCTGGTGGCGCAGTGGTTGAGAGTCTGCCTGCCAATGCAGGGGACACGGGTTCGAGCCCTGGTCTGGGAAGATCCCACATGCCACGGAGCAACTAGGCCCGTGAGCCACAACTGCTGAGCCTGCGCATCTGGAGCTTGTGCTCTGCAACAAGAGAGGCCGCGACGGTGAGAGGCCCGCGCACTGCAATGAAGAGTGGCCCCCGCTCGCCGCAACTAGAGAAAGCCCTCGCACAGAAACGAAGACCCAACACAGCCAAAAATTAATTAATTAATTAATTAATTTAAAAAAAAAAAAAAAGCTCCATACAAATTGTGAAATTTTTTGCTCTAGTTCTGTGAAAAATGCCATTGGTAGTTTGATAGGGATTGCAGCTCAATATCAAAAAAACAAACAACACAATCCAAAAGTGGGCAGAAGACCTAAATAGACATTTCTCCAAAGAAGATATACAGATTGCCGACAAACACACGAAACGATGCTCAACGTCACTAATCATTAGAGAAATGCAAATCAAAACTACAATGAGGTATCACCTCACACCAGTCAGAATGGCCATCATCAAAAAATTTACAAACAATAAGTGCTGGAGAGGGTGTGGAGAAAAGGGAACCCTCTTGCACTACTGGTGGGAATGTAAATTGATACAGTCACTATGGAGAACAGTATGGAGGTTCCTTAAAAAACTAAAAATAGAACTACCATATGACCCAGCAATCCCACTACTGGGCATATACCCAGAGAAAACCATAATTCAAAAAGAGTCATGTACCACAGTGTTCATTGCAGCTCTATTTACAATAGACGGGACACGGAAGCAACCTAAGTGTCCATCAACAGATGAATGGATAAAGAAGATGTGGCACGTATATACAATGGAATACTACTGAGTCATAAAAAGAAATGAAATTGAGTTATTTGTAGTGAGGTGGATGGACCTAGAGTCTGTCATACAGAGTGAAGTAAGTCAGAAAGAGAAAAACAAATACCGTATGCTAACACATATATATGGAATCTAAAAAAAAAAAAAACGTTCTGAAGAACCTAGGGGCAGGACAGAAATAAAGACACAGACGTAGAGAATGGACTTGAGGAAACGGGGAGGGAGAAGGGGAAGCTAGGACGAAGTGAGAGAGTGGCATGAACTTATATATACGACCAAATGTAAAACAGATAGCTAGTGGGAAGCAGCCGCACAGCACAGGGAGATCAGCTTGGTGCTTTGTGACCACCTAGAGGGGTGGGATAGGGAGGGTGGGAGGGAGATGCAAGAGGGAAGAGATATGGGGATATATGTATATGTATAGCTGATTCACTTTGTTATAAAGCAGAAACTAACACACCATTGTAAAGCAATTATACTCCAATAAAGATGCTAAAAAAAAAAAAACCCTCCAAAATCCCACATTAAATCTTCCTTAATTGAAAGAAAGTACAGAATTCCCCTGATTACATTCTGTCTAAACATGAACATTTTATGGCTCTCCTTCATCAATCACCTCTTAAATGTTATAATATCCTTGTTTGTACACAAAATTAAACCTGTGTTTCTATTCAGCAAGCTTTGTTAATTACACCAGTTTTGCCTGTTTTCATTTGTACAGTCTTAGAAGAAAGATGTAACTGATAAATATTTCTCTAATTAAATGGTTCTTTTTAATAGCACTAGAGTAAACAGTTGCTTGAATGTCTCTATCTGACAGTGTTGTTGTAGCCTAAAACATTTTTAACAAACATAAAGAAAGGAGATTATACGACTTCTGTTAGTTATCAATTAGTTAAAAACACACGAGCTTCTCAAGAGCCTCCAGTGTTTCCGTCTATCTACTGTGCCAAGTTTAAACTCTTTCAACTACTTTTCAGGATTCTCACAGCATGGCCTTACTGGGTCTCCGCTGTTCTTTGATAGGAACCCAACACCCCTCTGCTAAAGGCATCATGCTTTTTTCCATTTCTTCACCTTTGCCAATGCCCTTCTGTTTATCTTTAACATAAAAATATAATCCTAAAATGGTCTGTCATCTCTTCAAAGAAAGCTTTCCCCATCTTTTCCACCCCAGTTTCGTTACCAACGTCTATATATTTGTAGAAAATTTGTTAGCCTATAACACATACTGGCATTTATTTATATGCTGCTTCCTAGCTGATTGTGTTGAGTCAGTTCAATCTTGTCATCTAATTTATAAACTCCGTAAGCACAGGAAATATGTCTTATACTTTTCTGGACATTTCCTAACAGATGCTGCCTATATAGAAGGTGATGGATATATCCAAATGTACTAAGAGACTAAAACATTTTCTGCCCCAGGTTTTCCAAGAAGGGTTATCCAGTCTGGAATAAAGGCATGGGGTCCAAATTGCCAGGTCCATCGCTTATCAGGACATTTCGGTCACCGAGGTCATGTGGTACAAGCTGGAAAAGGAATGGGCTTGTGGATATTCCAGCTTTCTACTTACTAGCTATCTTACATAGGCAAGCAAGTTAATCTCTGAGCCGCTGACACCTTTGTATAAAGTAAAAAAATGAGAATACTTACACCTCACTGACTTCTTTGCTTTCCTTGAATATGTTGTGCATATCCTGCCTCAAGTCTCTTCTGCTTAAATATTTCTTCCCCATCTATTTACCTAGTGAATGCCTACCCTTAAACATCACATTCTTACAGAAGCCTTCCTTACTCATTTCTCACCTCACTTTATTCAATGACCATCTTCCCTGGTAAACTGTACCCTGATGGAAAGCATGGATTGCACTGGTGTAATTCACACTATATATCCAGTGCACTGTATAAATAAGCAAACATTAGTTACCCAATATTTGTTTCCTGTCCTCTTTCCTCTCATTATGTATTATTTATTTGTATTTAAGAGTCCATAAGTGGCTTTTCTTATTCCTCGATGTGCTCTTAGCATTTGACCAACCACCATACAAAAATGTGAATTAGAAAAACACAAAAATTATGTTATTTACATAAAGAAAGCAACAAGGTCAAGCAAAACAACACAAACAGGGGTCCACATCCCCTTTGTGTGAACTGGCTAAGCAGAGGATTCATGGTAATTTCCAACCTAGCTGCTTACTGGAATACAAGTAAATACTTCTTACAACTTGATTCACTTTAGACAATATTTTTTTAACCTATTAATGTGAAACTGTTTAAAATTAAGTGTACAAAAAGAAAGCACCTCATGATGGAATATGAAAACGTTAATCTGGAAATTCTTCTTTGTATACAAACTATCACTAATAGATACTATACTGGAATAGATTTCTATGATGGAGAAGATACAAATTTTAAATTAATAGGCATTAAGATTTTCATACCTAGCATCAGTATTTTCTGTCTCATTAAACCTGCATAAGAATCCAGACCAATACAAGTTATTAAGAGTGAAGTAAAACACACCACACACAAATCATTGACATAACACTGAAATGAGAACTGACAATGCCATTCTCTTTGAAGTGAGAAGACACTTGTTATTAAAATAAGAGAGCTCTAAACTCCATTTAGTAAGAAAAAGTAGGGTATTTATCTAAAAAATTCTAAAAAAAGCCCCAAAACCCTCAAAGGCTGTACAAATAAATGCTCATGTTCAATTTATCCAGAGTGAAGGTTAATGCTAACCAGTACACCCTAAAGGAAAAAAAAAAAAAGTATACTATGTGGTTTTATTTACACAACATTAATGAAAGTAAAGTTCTCAGCAAACAGGTAATGATAACTACTCAAGCAGTTACAATTAGATTTGGCTCACAGTACCTGGCAGAGCAAGGGTCCCTGAGGGGGCTTCTCAAGTAAAATTATAACCCCACACAGCTAAACACAGGTAGTCAATGCCAACATACAGGGGATGCAGGATTTAAGAAATTGAAATCCAAATCCCAGGAACATGACTTTCTGTAGTCCTTAGCTGGCAGAATTACACCATCATTCTATCTTACACAAATAAGAAAAGACCATGGAAATTATATCTTATTTCCACTTTAATACCTGGTTCACATCTTCCCTAACTTATAAAAGACAAGATGTCATTCAAATAGATAAAAATACTACTGTGCACATTACAAGGTATATGTACTACATTAATAAAAAAGAAATAAAGGATAGAAAATCACAAGGTAAAAAAAAAATTCAATCCATTCTCATTTGAGGAAATAAAAGTTTTTTGAAAGATAAAACAATCTTTAGCTGTACACTTGTCTAACTTGACATTTTGTCTAATAGTTTCACAATTAAACATTGCTAATTGTAATCTAAAACTGAGAGTCAGGAAGGTGAATTATACCCAAATGGACGATTTCTCATAAACTGGTAAAGTGATTGCCTTGTTTTATCATTTTACAACATATTAAACATTTGCAGGGGATCAATCTTACTCGGACAACAAGAATGTAGGCAGCTTAAGGATGAAATACTAAGGCTTTAAAATTCAAGAAAGAAAAATGAACTTAATGATATTTAATGTCCAGCTAACTCACAGTGTGACTCAGTTGCCTATGAATAACTGGTCCTGAGCCAGAGATCTTTCTGCCCCGTGTTGCATCACCATTTCACCAGTGCCTCTCTCAAGGATTACATCAGGGGGACTTCCCTGGTGGCACAGTGGTTAAGAATCCACCTGCCAATGCAGGGGACACGGGTTCAATCCCTGGTCCCAGAAGATCCCACATTCAGTGGAGCAAGTAAGCCCGTGCGCCACAACTACTGAGCCTGTGCGCCACAACTACGGAGCCTGCGCACCACAACTACTGAAGCCTGCGTGCCCTAGGGCCCGTTTGCCACTACTACTGAGTCTGCGGGCTGCAACTACTTAAGCCCACGTGCCTAGAGCCCGTGCTCCACAACAAGAGAAGCCACCGCAGTGAGAAGCCCACGCACTGCAATGAAGAGTAGCCCCTGCTCGCTGCAACTAGAGAAAGCCCGCGCGCAGCAACGAAGACCCAGCGCAGCCAAAAACAAAGGATTCCATCAGAAAAGGAAACTATAAAATTCATATGCTTCTTCTTAGCGATTGGTTAAAATGAGGTTATTTTCAACAATAGTTCTTTCATCTACTTAGATAAAGGAAAACAATTCTTAGATTCAGAAAAATGAGAAGGGCTGTACTGAGGGAAAATAAAGACGAACACAAATGTTAAAAATAAATTATAAACAAATAATTTAGACTTTTCCAGTAGACATGATAATATACTGGTTTTAGGAAGCTCTAAATTTCTGTGACCAGCAGCTAGCATTTATAATTAGTCCACATATTAAAGGGAATTTTCACACCCTAAATAAATTAAAATATGCTATTAGAACCAAATAAAATATGAAAGTATAAATCACAAGCATCCCATAATGTAGGATGTGATTACTTCTGTTAATTTACGGAAATGATTCCCTGTCTTACCTCTTTGAGAGTGCTACCTGCCTATATTCTCCCATATCCTTTGCAAGGACAGAAAGCAAACAATTAAAACTGTATATAACTAATTAGCAAATAATAAGAAACAGGCAGCCAGAGGAGAAACATTGGAACATTAGAAAATTTTTACTTTACTTAAAAAAAATTTTATTTTAGAATAGATTTTTAGCTGAAAGGCACTATTTTTAAATCTCTCACTATTGCATATCAAGAGGCACCTGCACAGCATCAGCAAACATTTAACATGTTACTCCCACCTTTTATGTAACTCAGCACTGATTATCTAGCTGATTATGATTAAGAATCTAATTCATATTAAAATTTAAACAATGAAATTAAAGTGTTTTGCATATTTTTAATATTACTTGTCTCCTCTGCATAACTTTGCTTAAAGTATATCATTGATTTAACTTCAAAACTTCCCCCCCACCCAACTCACTACACAAGTCTAATCAAAAAGTACTTTCTAAGAAAAGCTCTATAGAACAAAGGAGAATTTTCCCCTAGAAATGGTGCTTTCTGTCAGTGGTCCTGAATATTTTTCCCTTGCCAAGAGATTTAAGGCATAGTACACATTCTTAACAGGTCCACTTGCTTCTGGCATCCTCCTGGTACCAAACCTGTTGATAATCCTGGTATAAATATTTTCAAGTAGTTTATTTAGATAATAAAGGTGACCTGTGTTACAAACAGTACTATAGTTTTCTTCCTTTCCTATAGAAAATGCCATTTGAGTCCCATATACTTTCCTCACCTCCCTCCTCAAACTGGCAGAGGAAGTCTGCTCTTCCATCTCCCACACACTCTTAATTTGGTAATTAGAAGGGATTCTTTCCCAATTCCTTTCCCACCATAAATAAAGTAGTAGGGACACTGGGGAATTTCCTCTCTGTAGTCATACAAAGAGGAGTGGCCAGAGTAGACATTAAGAAGCTTGATGCTCACTGTTCTGGAACTGGGGCTACAGCTAGAGGGGAAAGTGTGGTTACCAGGAAACTGCAGAGGTGGACTCCATCCTCAGAGAGTAGAAACAGGGAGAAGCAGTGTGGCATGTGACATGAGGACTGGGTGCTCAGGGACAAAAGGGGTAAAGAGCAGAGGACAGGAATGTCTCATAACACAGAGAATCTGAAAGGAGAATTCTTCCTGTAGTGATAGCCTTGTCGCCCAAGAACATGAGCATTGAAAAGATGACTTTTGGATATATGGATCATTTCTATGTCAGGTTTTCAAAACAGGAGTTTGCTAATATTTGAGTGGTCAATAAACACATTCTGATAATGTAGACAAATGAAGACCCCTTAATAGCTTTTCTTTTCTAAATTACACATGTGCAATTATACATATTTTGACCTGTGGCGCTCATATTTATCACATGTGACCTTCATATAGGTCTAGAATAGGTGTGCAGGTGATGGATAAAGGAGATTTAACCTGTCAGTCTCAAACCCAACTCATTTAAGGAACATTTAAGTAGAACATAAGGGCTCCTGGGGTGAGTAAAGACCTTTTAACACATATCAATTTAGGTATTAAGCAGTCATCGGTATACCCAACATACTATAGGAATGCTTTTCTCCCTAAGAAACTAAAACTGTCTTTTAACATTAAAATTCATGATATTCATGAACAAAACATCGATGTGTTTTGTTTTTAGCTAGAAAAATCCACAATTCTCTACAGTTTTGTCAATATATTTTAAATTATGGAGTTAATATTTTAAATTTTAAACTAGTTTAGATACATATTCTTTAGAGGTTCATTTGTTAAATGGACTTCTCCAGTGATTTTCAACCTACTTGCCTAAAAGAATCACCTGGGAAGCTTACTGAGGTCTGAGTCCTATCTCAAACCAATTCAATTAAAAACTCAAGGGCTAGAGCCCCAGGTCATTTTAATGGAGGGTGGCAGTAAAAATCACTGGTCTAATCCCATTTCTAGCTCTTTTGTGAAATGTATTAATTGGTAATTTAAGAAAAAGTTTCCCATTGTCAAATGTTTGAGACCTAAACCTAGAACAATCACTATATTTAATTGATGCCTGAAGCATTCTTTTAATGATAGAGAATAAGATGAGTATTTCTACTCTTACCATTCCATTTAATGCAGTTGAGCAAGTCCTGGAAAGAAAGAAAAGAAAAGAAAAGAAAAGAAAAGAAAAGAAAAGAAAAGAAAAGAAAGAAAGAAAGAAAGAAAGAAAGAAAGAAAGAAAGAAAGAGAAAGAAAGAGAGAAAGAAAGAAAGGAAGGAAGAGAGAGAGAAAGAGAGAAAGAGAGAAAGAGAGAAAGAAAGAGAGAAAGAAAGAGAGAGAGAAAGAGAGAAAGAGAGAAAGAGAGAAAGAGAGAAAGAAAGAAAGAAAGAGAAAGAAAGAAAGAGAGAAAGAAAGAAAGGAAGGAAGGAAGAAAGAAAGAAAGGAAGGAAGGAAGGAAGGAAGGAAGGAAGGAAGGAAGGAAGGAAGAAAGAAAGAAAGAAAGGAAGAAAGAAAGGAAGGAAGGAAGGAAGGAAGGAAGAAAGAAAGAAAGAAAGAAAGAAAGGAAGGAAGGAAGGAAGGAAGGAAGAAAGGAAGAAAGAAAGAAAGAAAGAAAGAAAGAAAGAAAGAAAGAAAGGAAGGAAGGAAGGAAGGAAGGAAGGAAGAAAGGAAGGAAGAAAGAAAGAAAGAAAGAAAGAAAGAAAGAAAGAAGATACAAAACAGCCTGAGGGAAGATTCAGACAGTTTCTATTTACAGACTACATGATCTACTTACAAAATTCAATAATAAACTCCTAAAACTAATCGGGAAGTTCAGCACAATGACCAAATAAAACATTAATTTATAAGAATAAATGGCACTCCTCTAATTTAGCAATAAATACATAGAGAATATGATAAAATGAGAATTAACACACTAAGAAAAACTATTCAGTACAGAGGAATTAAAGTATTCATGAATCCCTATAGAAAAAATGTTAAAGGCCTTTTAAAAGGCATAAAGAACTGAATAAATGAAGAGATACTCCATGTTACTGGATGGGATCACTTAATATTAACATAATGATGCTCTCCAAGTTAAACTATATAGTAAATGCAATCTCAATAAAAATTCCAGTTGCATTTCTTTAAGAATACTCGTTAGTAGGTGGCATTGAAACAAGTAGCTCACTATATTGAAAAACTTGAAAAAATTTCAATTCTTCAAGAGAACAATATAAAAACTGGATTCCTGTTAAAGTTTCTAAATGTGGAAAATAAATCAATGAGTTAATAGAAGAGAATATAGGAGAATGCATTACCTTTGTTATCTGTGTGTGAGGAAAGACTTCTTTAAAAATTAAAAAAAAAAAAGGCTACGTATGGTTAATTAACAAGACTGTCTAGAAAACACAAAACAATAGGGGCAGAAGATAGCAGATCAATAACTGCCAGGTATTGGATGTGAAGCAGGGGAATGACTGCACATGAAAACTTTTTGGGGCGACAGAAATGTTTGATATCTTGATTTTGATGGTAGTTGCAGAACTATACACATTTATCAAAACTCAATAAACTGTATATTTTAAAACAAAGAATTTTATTTTGTGTAAATTATACCTCAGTAAATCTAACCCCAAAATACCTGTAAATTGTAAGGTTGAAAATTGATTAAGTTATTACATAAATACTCAGAATTTATATTCAAAGAAGGACAGCATGAAAAACATTAGCATTTGGAACAAAGACATTATTCTCCAAATGTCAAAAACCAATGAAGTTTATTGTGTCAATTATATCTCAACAAAGCTGTTTAGTATATTAAAAAAATATGAAGGACATACATATATATAAGGAATTCCTGCAAATTAACAAGAAAAAGACGGACACCTCAATAAAATTATGACCAAGGATAGGATCAGACCAATCACAAAAGAAGGAAATTCAAAATGATAGTAAGGATATGGAAAAAGTGGCTCAATTCATTAGTAACAACAAAGATGGAAATTGAAGCAAGATATCAGTTACACCCATCAGATCCGTAGTTAGGTGGTTGAATACTGTCAAAAGTGGACATTTAAAACCTTTCATGCACTATTGGTAGAAGCGCAGATTAGTGAAGAGATTCTGGAGACTGACTTCCTATTTTTTAAGATGTCAGTTTTCTTCCCCTACTCATTTCATGTCCTTTTTCTTAGCACTCTTCACCTTCTGATACTTTCTTGTTGTCTGTCTGCTCCCAATACAATGTAAGCTACCGTGAAGTTAAAAGGTTTTATCTTACTTTCTTTTTTTTTTTTTTTTTTTTTTTAAGTTTTACTTGATTTTATTTATTTATTTATTTATTTTTGGCTGTGTTGGGTCTTCGGTTCGTGCGAGGGCTTTCTCCAGTTGCGGCAAGCGGGGGCCACTCTTCATCGCGGTGCGGGGACCGCTCTTCATCGCGGTGCGCGGGCCTTTCTCTATCGCGGCCCCTCCCGTCGCGGGGCACAGGCTCCAGACGCGCAGGCTCAGCAATTGTGGCTCACGGGCCCAGCTGCTCCGTGGCATGTGGGATCTTCCCAGACCAGGGCTCGAACCCGTGTCCCCTGCATTAGCAGGCAGATTCTCAACCACTGCGCCACCAGGGAAGCCCTATCTTACTTTCTTTATTTTGTCAATTTTGGTGGGGTTTTTTTGACTGTTTTGTCTACTATTGTCCTCCTAAGTCTATAACAGTGAATATGACGTTGAAGAATTCAAGACATATTTCTAAATAAATTAATAAATAGACATTACATTACATCTTAAGCAATATTGACAGGCTTTTAGGTATAAAGTCCATATAGTGTTCTTAGCTAAATCAAAAGATTATTTTCTCTACTAAAACTACTTAGAAAATGGGCATATGTGCACTGGAATATGTAACAGAGAATTCATGAGTTACAACAGCTCTATTTAATCACACCCTATTAATTTTACATCTTCCCTTATTGTACAAAAATATGCAAAACAAGTAAACAAAAACTGCCTGTATGTAACCTAAAAACTACAAAGATGAACATAACTGAGGCGGATTAAATGCTAGGCTGCCAATTTGAACAAAGTCAACATAATCAACAAAAAAAGACATAATAGGCTGGTCACTGAGATAAAAATTCTTTCACTGGCAAGAATAAAAAATCAGGTAAAGTGAATATATACTTCTGAAATAGCAGCAACTCTGGCAATAGTGTAAATTCTTAGGCATAGAATCAGTGAAACATTGAAAACATGCTTTCAGTGACAAATGGCTTGATAACAACATCCTAATGTAACTCAGAAAACTGAATTATATAATAATCTCAAATGTAAAGGAAAATACATGAAAGTTGTCATGATTGGCAACCTTCATCTTGAACTAAGGGTGAACAAATCTTTTCTGTAAAGAAGCACATCGTAGTATTTCAAGCTTTGTGAGCCAAATGGTCTTTGTCAAAAACTACTCAGCTCTGCTTTTGTAGCACGAAAGTCACCATAGACAACACAAATGAATGAACCTAGCTGCATTTCAATAAAACTTTGTAATTAAAAACAAGCAATTTGCAGATCTAGCCCATGGGCAGTAGTTTGCCAATCCCTATTAAAAAATTTGCTTCCAACTAAAATCAATTATAAATCAGAAGTCACCAGTCTTTCATGAATATTCACAAGGAAAAATTATTAAATGAAAAAAAGAAATTGAGGTTTAAAGAGTTACAGAATTACAGGAAGATAATAGTACCCAATTCTAATTCTATTTTTAACATGAAGTACCCAATCAACTACAAAGTCCTTAAACTGCATAATTTTAATTTTTAAAATGGAAAGCATGGAGATTTATGTGGAATTCTTTAAAGAGAAATTCAATGAATTTTAATTATTTAGAAGACTTACATCTTTCAGTTAATATATTCCAAACAAGATTTCAAAGTAACTCCTACATTATTCAGCAAAAAGTTCAAGTTAGGATCAAAACAGTCTATAACATAATATTCATCCTACTTTTTGAGGGATAAAATAACTAAACTCTAAACATTTCCACACATTTTTAAAGCCAATTACAAGATACACTTCAGGTCTCCAACTGAGAGAATAGGAGGTAATTTTTGTCATTTTTTGAACAACATCTGGGAATTCTTTATAGTTACACGCTCACATGGATTGGTGGAAATGTACTGCATTTTTAGGCAGTACATGGAAACCAGTGAAAACAGTTCTCACAGGCACAGTTTTAATATTAAAGTTAACAGAATGAATTTGTAAACATACATAAAGGGAAGTTGAAAAACTGGAAGAATTTGAAAGCCTGATGTTTAGGAATCTTAAACTAATCAGTTTTAAATATAGAAACCCAAGTCACAGTACTCTCTAAAGTATTCTAGTTTCCTCTTCATCTCTACTGAAACTAAAAAGAATACCATTGGAATAATAAAATGTTTAAATAGAAGAAACAGAATGACAGTTTAAATACTGGAGAAAATTGTTTTACCTGTTACTATGAGTCATTCTGGACTTAAAGTTGTTGAATGTTTTGTTATCAGTCCCAAAGCCTCTGAACTTTGACTTAATCCAAAGCAATGCTACGTCTCAAATCCAAGATTTAGTACAAAACCAGACTTTGCATTAACATAGGCAGTTGTATCATTTTTCATATTCTCGTTATTGGAAAAATGAACTCACCAATTAGGTGAAAGTGATGTTTTTATCCTCAAAGTAAACTATCCTAAAAAAAATTCATATCTAGGCTTTGCTTAATAGAAATATCTAGAATTTGTTCTACAATATACACAAATTTCATATGGATGTTTCTTATAATGACTTTCCTTTATCCAAAACTCAGCAAAAGCAATCCAAGTCTTTAGCATTTGGAGCTATAAATTCACAGAAGTCCTTGAGAGCCAGGAGTGCAGAGGAACGACAAAGATGACAGAGGGGAAGAAAGAGACCCCCCCCTTAATCTGTGTATAAAGTCCTGGTAAACTCTGAACTGCACATGTGTAGACTGACTCAAATAAATATTGCCAAAGATCTGAAAACTGAACTTTGATGCAGAATGTTGTTCAGGTCCCAGATTTTTCCCTGGTGGCACACATGGGAGATGATTGGATAACACTGCAAAAGCTTGAAAAACTAAACTGACATTGAAACCACAGCCCTCAGGAGGCAAGATAGGATTTGAAATCTGAATATAAGTGGGTGGATAGACTGCTAAGACAAATCAACACCAACATCTAGGTGACCCAGATGGTAGAATTATCAAAAAACTTTTAAGCATGTATAATAACCATGTCCAATAAAGTGAGAACAAAAACTCTCAAAATGAAGTGAATGATATATGTCTCAGCAAAGAAAATACAAATTACAAACAATTCAACTAAAAAATGGGCAAAGAACTTGGACATTTCTCCAAATATACACAAATGGTCAATAAGCACACTGAAAAGATGCTCACCATCACTAACCATCACAGAAATGCAAATCGAACCACAGTAAGATACCACTTACATCCATTAGGATGCCTATTATCAAAAGATTAATAAACAGAAACAACTGTAGGTGAGAATATAGAGAAATTGGAACCCTTGTGCACTGTCGGTGGGAATGTAAAGCGGTGCAGCTGCTAGGGAAAGTGGTGCAGCAGTTCCTCAAACAATTAAAAATATAATTAAACATATATGATACAGCAGTTTTACTTCTGGTTATAGTACACTCAAAATAATTGAAAGCACAATCTTGAAGAGACATTTATATAACCATGTTCATAGCAGTATTATTCACAATAGTCAAAGGTAGAAGCAAGCCAATGTCCATAAACAGATGAATGGGTAACCCAAATCTGACATATACATACAATGAAATATTATTCAGCCTTAAAAAGGAAGGACATTCTGACACACAGTAAAACACAGATGAACCTTGAGACATTATGCTAAGTGAAATAAGCCAACCATAAAAAGGTAAATACTATATGATTCTACTCAGACAAGGTAATTTAGAACACTCAAATTTATAGAAGTAGAAAGTAGAATGGGTGTTGCCAGGGGTTGGGGGTAAGAAAAATGAGGGGTTACTGTTTAAAGAGTTTCAGTTTTGTAAGATGAACAATGTTCTCTGAACCTATTGCAGGGATGGCTGTAATAATGTGAATATACTCAATGCCACTGAGCTGCATACTTAAAAATGGTTAAAATGGTAAGTTTTGTGCTATGTATATTTACCACAATTTTAAAAAATAATTTAAAAGAAAATAATTATAAAAAAAGAAAGGGAAATTTTATAATTTAAAATACAGAATTGAAATTTGCACTGGATGAGCTCAATAACAGACTGAAGTCAAAAGAGGAAAGAGTTACTGTCAAGACAGACCACTAAAATGTTCAAATCTGAACAAAAGAAATAAAATAATTGAATCAACTCAGCAGAGTCTCAGAAACCTGTAAGACAATATAAATATAAAATCTGACATGTATATTCTTAGAGTTCCAGAAGGAAGAAAGACTGATGCAGAAAAATATATATTTTAGAAAATAATGACTCTCCAAATTTGATGAAAAAATATATTTAGAGGTTCAAAAACAGGAAACTGCAAACTCCAAACAGGAAAAATCCAGAAAATCATGGCCAGATGCATCATTAATCTAACAGGTGAATACTAAAGATTAAGAAAATATCTTAAAAGCAGCTAGAGAAGAAAATAACACATTACATATAGGAGAACAATAAATTAAATGCTTTCATTTTTCTTAACAGAAACCATAGAAGCCAGATGACAGTACGACATCATTCTTAAAGTTCTGAAGGAAAACAATAATTTTTTAAGTCAAAGTAGAATTCTACAACCAGTAAAAATTTCCTCCAGAAATGAGGGCAAAATAAACACATTCTGAAATGAATGAAAAGTAAGATTTCATGATTATTGGATCTGCTCTAAAAGAAATGCTAATGGAAATTTTTAGAACAGAAGTGATACTAGAAGCAAACATGGAATTCAGGAATGAAGATCAATAGAATTGGTAAATATCTGGGTAAATATTAATATAATAAACTTTTTTCCCTTCATAAATTTGCTAAAGTATGAATGACTGTATGAAATAAAAATTATAACATTGTTGGAAAGATTTCAAAGTGTCCAGACAGAATACACCTGACAACTACAACATACAGGAGGAAGAGTAAAAGGAAACGACATGGTTGAGGGTTTCTATATTTCACTTGGAGTGAAAGACTATTAAACTTAAGTAGACTATAAAAAGACAAGTATGTCTATTATGAGAAACCAATGAATCAAAAAATACATAAAGAGATAACTAAAAATCTATAATTAATTAAATTGCAAGCAACAAGAATTTACTATATAGCATGGGGAACTATATTTAATATCTTGTAATAAACTATAACGGAAAATAATTTGAAAAAACATATGTATAACTGAATCACTTTGCTGTACACCTGAAACTAGTACATTATTGTAAATCAACTATACAATAAAAATTTCTTAATAAAATATAAATTAAATTGGAATGTTAACAGATATTCAAACAATCCAAATGAGCACAGGAAAGAGAAGATAGAAGAATGAAAAAACAGGGTACAAACATAAAACAATTATAAGTGGTAGACCTAAGCCTGTCAGTAATTACATGTCAGTAATTACATTAAATGTAAATTGTGTAAACAAACATAAAAGAAAAAAAACATTTGGATTTAAAAAATAAGTAAATAAAAATATTGCCTACAAGAAACCAGTTTTAAATAAAATGATACTGTTAGAGTAAAAGTAAAATGATGGGAGAAAAAATTCAACCACGAATACACCAACCTAAAGAAAGCTATAATGACAATATTAATTTCAAATAAAGAAGACTTCAGGTAAAGGAAAATTCCCAGGGATAAAGAGGGCATTACATAGAGATAAGGGAGTCAATTCACCAAGCAGATACAGACCATATCCCATGTCCCCAACAAACTTTAAACATTTAAAAGAACTGAAATCATACAAAGTATATTCTTTGGCTGTAATAGAATTATACAAAACATCAACAACTAACATACATCTTGAAAATCCCCAAATATTTGGAAATTAACACATTTATAGCCAGTGGGTTAAAAAGGAAGTCTCAACAGAAATTACAAAGTATTTTGAACCAAAAGAAAATGAAAACACAACACAACAAAATTTTTGAGCCATAGTTAAAATAGTGACTAGAGTAAAATCTATAGTAGTAAATGCTTGTATCAGAAAAGAATAATGGTCTTAATAATCTAAACTTCCACTTTAAAAAAACAATGAGAGGGATTTCCCTGGTGGTCCAGTGGTAAAGAATCCACCTTCCAATGCAGGGGACATGGGTTTGATCCCTGGTCGGTGAACTAAGATCCCACATGCCACGGGCAACTAAGCCCATGCCACAACTACTGAGCTCGTGCACCTCAACAAGAGAGCCCACATGACACAAACTACAGAGCCCACAAGCTCTGGACCCCATGCCCCACAACTAGAGAGAGAAAAAACAACCTGCATGCCACAACTAGAGAGAAACCCGCGCATCACAATGAAGAGCCCACGTGCTGCAACTAAGACCTGACGCAGACAAAATAAATAATTTAAATAAATAAATAAATATAAAAAATACTAAAAAAAAAAAGGTTCACATCAAACAAAAAAAATCTAAAAAAAAAGAGAGAAAAGTGAACTAAACCTGAAGCAAGCAGAAAGTAAATAGTAAAGAGCTTAATCAATGAAACTGAAAACAGAAACACAAAAGAAAAAGAAAAAGAATTAATGAAATCAAAAGCTGGTTCTTTGAAAAGAATCATAAAATTGATAAACCTCAACTTGATAAAAATCACTTATGAAAAACCTAAGCTATTCATACTCAATAATTAAAGTCTGAGTGCCTTCATCCTAAGATTGTAAAGAAGCCAAGGGATATCCTGACAACTTTTCTTTACCACTGTAATGCAGGTCCTGGTCAGTGCAGCAAGGTAAGAAAAAGAAAAGATGGATAGATTAAAATAATAATAATAATAGTAATATTCTATTTGCAGACAACATGATTTGATTGCCTTTGTGAAAATCTCAAGGAATGTACAAAAATAATTCTAAAACTAATAAGTAAGTTTATCACAAGACACAAGGTCAAGATATATAATCAACTGTATTTCTATATAATAACAATGAACAATTAAAATAATTTTTTAAAGTTATCATTCATTATAGCTTCCCTAACCACTGCCCCCCACAAAAAAAAGATACTCTTAGGTATAAGTACAAAGGATCTGTATTCTGAAAACTATAAACCAAAAATGAAAGAAATTAAAGTAGTCCTAAATATGTGTATATATATACTATATTCAGTGATTGAAAAAATTAATATTGTTAAGATGCCAATTCACCTGAAACTAATCTATATATCAAAGGCAACTGCAAGCAAAATCCAAGCAAGAAATTTTATATTGTAAAGCCCATTCTAAAATGTATATGGAAAATCAAAGAAACTGGAACAGCCAAAATAATTTTGGAAAAGAGGGATAAAGTTGAGAATCAGATTTGAAGACTTATTATAAAGCTACAGTAATCAAGATAGCATACTATCAGCAAAACAACAGAAATATAGATTGATGGAACAGAATAAGGAGTCCAGAAATACCTATAACAACACAGTTGTTATTTGAAAAAGGTACAAAGGCAATTCCATTGACAAATAATAGTCTTTTCAATGAAAGTGCTAGAATTTAATGTCTGTATGTAAAGAAAAAAGAGAACCAAAACCTATACCTTATACTTTGAATAAAAATTATTCAAAATTGATCATGCTTCTAAACAGAAAACCTAAAACTATGTAATGTTTAAAAGAAAATATAAAAGAAAATCTTGGTGGCCTTGGATAAAACAAACTTTTCTTATATAAGACACTCCATAAAAGAAAAAAAATGATAAATTTAGATTTTACAAAAATCAATATGTTTATTCTGTAAAAGACATCACTATGAAAATAAAAAGACACATTACAGACTGGGATAAAAATAATCATAAATTACTTATCAGATAAAGGACTTGTCTGAAGAACATATAAAAAAACTCTGAAGACACAATAAACAAGTCATCAAAAAACGGGCAAAAGATCTAAACAATTTAAAGCTAGATGGACAGCAAGTAAGGACATAAAAAGATGTTCAACATCATTAGTAATTATGGAAACAAGTTAAAACCACATAAGATACCATTACACACCTATTGGAATGGCTAAAATAAAATTCATAATACCAAGTGCTAGCATTGATGTGAAGCAACTGAAAATCATACATTTCTGGTGGTAATGAAAAATGACAGCTACTCTGAAAAAGAGTTTAGGAATTTTCTTATGAAAGTTAAATGTACCCTTTCCATATGACCCAGCAATCACACTCCCAAGTATTTACTCTAGAAAAATGAAAACTTCTGGTCATATAAAAACCTGATAGACTGGGAGTTTGGGATTGACATGTACACACTGCTTTTATTTAAAATAGATAACCAACAAAGACCTACTGTATAGCACAGGGAACTGATCAATATTCTGTAATATCCTAAATGGGAAAAGAATTTGAAAAAGAATAGATACGTGTATATGTATAACTGAATTACTTTGCTGTACACCTACCTGAAAGTGACACAACATTGCTAATCAAGTATACTCCAAAATAAAATAAAAATTAAAAAAATAAAATTTTATTTACATGGGTTTTTCAGACTATGAATTTATGGACAAATGAGAAGTCTATCATAATATGAAATATGGGGGAGAATATTTTTGTAAACATCATGTACACAAATATGTCCCCCAAATATTTTATTTTTCTATATTAAAGAAAGATAATGAAGAACAATTATATATTAGTTTTAAACTATTTAATTTTCAACAGGGAGGAAATAAGGTTTAAAGTGATTTTATTCTAGGGAAGTTTTATATATCCTTAAGGATTTGGTTTGTTTTCTCTTCCAAATTGAGAACTCTGTAACAAGTTAGGTTTCCCTTTTTGTAATAATTTTGAAGAAGTTCAGAGTCAAACTTAAAATTATGTTGAATATCATGGCTGGCATTTGTATCGTCATTTTCCTTTGTTCTTTCTATTTTTATTGCATTATTACTTGTATTTATCTTTTATGATAAGCCAATTAAGAAAACTTTATAAAAATGAATTGGAAAATATAAATAACAAAAAAACTATAATTATGTGAATATATATCTGTATAGATATTAAAAAATGAAGTTTCAATCATCCATATATTTCTTAAGCACCTATTTTGGAAATTATGAATACAAAAATTATTAATAAAAGAAAATCTAAGATAGCCATCCTTTCCTTCTCTTTATCAGATACTCTAAGATATAAACGTTTAAACTAGAAAAAGGTATTATTTTTTCTTCAATATATTAATGTTTCTGAAAATCCTACATGATTTTTACAAAACACTTTTTCATATATTTCACATTATGAAGATACTTCTCATTTGTCCACAAATTTTTAGTCTGAAAACCTACATAAATAAGAATATATACTTGTGATTTCCTACATAGCTCTTACTGCAATCATGCTTACTCCTGTGAATATTTGTTTAATATCTGCTTCTATTCTACTGAGGGCAGGAACTGTACTTATCTTGTTCATCAATTTCCACATTCCTCTAGAGCAGACGTCAGTAGACATTTCTTTGTATAGGGCCAGATGATAAATATGTTAGGCTATGCAGACCATAAGATCTCTCACAACTCAGTTCTGATGTTCTAGTGTGAAAATAGCCATAGACAATAAGTAAATGAATGGGTGTGACTGAGTTCCAATAAAGTGTAATTTACAAACACTAGTGGCAGGCCATAGTTTGATGATTCCTGCTATAGAGTTCTGTACGCATTCAATATTTTTGAAACTGAATGAATGAGAATCTTAAATTCAACATAAGATCTAGAGAAAGAACAGATTCCATGTTTAACAGCACTAACGGTGGAAGAATTGTTTGTTCTTTTTTTTTAATCACATATTACTTCTGAGTTGAAAATGATATTAAATATTCTAAAAGAAATTAAGACTAAAGTTAATATTCTCATCATTGGTGAACTCTGGATGGTAGTACAGTCTAAAGAAATATTATTTTGGTTGTTTGCAATATAATATCGGTGGTTTGTCATTATGTTTTTCCCTAAAAGGAAAAATAATAAAATTGTTATCATTAAATATTTCAAATCTTAAAAAAAATACCTGTGCATGAAAATTTATACCAGCATTACTTATAATCACCTGAATTGTGAAACAAATTAAATATACTCCTTCAGGCTCAAATATGTTACATCTATCAACGAAGAATACTACTCGGGGCTTCCCTGGTGGTGCAGTGGTTGAGAATCTGCCTGCCAATGCAGGGGACATGGGTTCGAGCCCTGGTCTGGGAAGATCCCACATGCCACGGAGCAACTAGGCCCATGAGCCACAATTACTGAGCCTGCACATCTGGAGCCTGTGCTCCGCAACAAGAGAGGCCGCGATAGTGAGAGGCCCGTGCACTGCGATGAAGAGTGGCCCCCACTTGCCACAACTAGAGAAAGCCCTCGCACAGAAACGAAGACCCAACACAGCCATAAAAAAAATTAAAAAAAAAAAAAGAATACTACTCAAACATAAGAACAAACTATTGATATATGCAGGAACATGGGTTGATCTCAAGTGCATTACGCTAAGTGAAAGAAGCTAGACTCCAAAGGATACATATTGTTGATCCCATTGACATTGATATTGTTGAAAAGCCAAAACTATACAGATATAGAAGAAATCAATTATTGCTACGAGTTAGAGGTTGAAAGAGAAAATGACTAAAAAGGTGCAGAGTGAGATAATTTTTTCAAGGTAAGGAAACTGCTTTGTATTCTTTTTGTACTGGTTGTTAATGGACATATTTGTTAAAGCTAACAAAAACGTACAATTTGGATGGATGGATGGATGGATGGATTGATGGACGGATGGATGGATATTGAGTGTGTTTCAAAACGAAAAAAAAATACTGTTAAACATAAATATCCAAAAAGGGATCAAGTAGGTAATATGTTCTATTTGGGGCAAATTCATTAACTCACTTTTTTAAAAAAAGTGGTGATAGAGTACTTTAAGTTCACCAAGCCTCTATGTAACACACAGAATCATAATTCTATGAAGCAGTTACAATTAAGGTTGTGGTCAGATGATCAGTTAGGTCTAGAAATAATCACTTGAAAGTTTACTCCCTATAAATGAGAGGAATGAATATAATAACTCAGAAAATAATACATGTATATATTTCTATCAAATATTATTCAACAGTAAAAAGTTCAAAGGCCAATGATTTAAAAACTCAGAGCACTTAATTGTGAAAACACTCCCTAAACACAAAATATTCCAATTAAATTTCTTCTTCACGTAATCTTTCCTTTTTAACTAAAACTAGAGTTGGAGCTAAATAGCAAGAGTAAATACATGATAATTTTATAAAACTAGGCAACTTATTACATGGATCATCAAATGAAGGGCTATTTTCCTTTGGAATTTTTGTGGGCCTACTAAAACAACTGTGGTTTTCCAAGCACTGCAACTACTGAGTAAATTTTGTTGTATCTTTCTGTACACCTACCGTACTATTATAACTTCTTCCATCAATTCAAGAGAGAGAAGATGTGTGAAAAGTGTAAACCACAGAGAGGAGAGAAACAAAGTTTTCTTGGCTGTTGCCTAGGATAGGGGAAAAAAAGAGAGAAATGGCAACTTTGACTGGAACTTGTTTAAGACATCTGAATGTTTTTAAAGGCAGCTTTGAGATCTTCTTCCATCCAAATTGTACATTTTTGTACAATTGAAAAAATATTAGAAGCAGCAAGGGAAAAGCAACAAATACCATACAAGGGAATCTGCATAAGGTTAACAGCTGATCTTTCAGCAGAAACTCTGCATGCCAGAAGGAAGTGGAAGGACATATTTGAAGTGATGAAAGGGAAAAAACTACAACTAAGATTACTCTCCCCAGCAAGGATCTCATTCAGATTCGACATAGAAATTAAAAACTTTACAGACAAGCAAAAGTTAAGAGAATTCAGCACCACCAAACCAGCTTTACAACAAATGCTAAAGGAACTTCTCTAGGCAGGAAACACAAGAGAAGGATAAGACCTACAATAACAAACCCAAAACAATTAAGAAAATGGTAATAGGAACATACATATCGATAATTACCTTAAATGTAAATGGAGTAAATGCTCCAACCAAAAGACATAGACAGGTTGAATGGATACAAAGACAAGACCCGTATATGCTATCTACAAGAGACTCAGTTCAGATGTAGGGACACATATGGACTGAAAGTGAGGGGATGGAAAAAGATATTCCATGCTAATGGGAATCAAAGGAAAGCTGGAGTAGCAATTCTCATATCGGACAAAATAGACTTTAAAACAAAGACTATTACAAGAGACAAAGAAGGACACAACATAACGATAATGGGATCAATCCAAGAAAATGATATAACAATTGTATATATTTATGCACCCAACATAGGAGCACCTCAATACATTAGGCAAATACTAACAGCCATAAAAGGGGAAATTGACAGTAACACAATCATAGTAGGGGACTTTAACACCCCACTTTCACCAATGGACAGATCATCCAAAATGAAAATAAATAAGGAAACACAAGCTTTAAATGACACATTAAACAAGATGGACTTAATTCATATTTATAGGACATGCCATCCAAAAACAACAGAATACACTTTTTCTCAAGTGCTCATGGAATAAAGGCCATATATGACAAACCCACAGCCAACATCATTCTCAACGGTGAAAAAATGAAACCATTTCCTGTAAGATCAGGAACAAGACAAGGTTGCCCACTCTCACCACTATTATTCAACATAATTTTTGGAAGTTTTAGGCACAGCAATCAGAGAAGACAAAAAAATAAAAGGAATCCAAATCAGAAGAGAAGTAAAGCTGTCGCTGTTTGCAGATGACATGATACTATACATAGAGAATCCTAAAGATGTTACCAGAATACTACTAGAACTAATCAATCAATTTGGAAAAGTAGCAGGGTAAAAAATTAACGCACAGAAATCTCTCGCATTCCTATACACTAATGATGAAAAATCTGAACGAGAAATTAAGGAAACACTCCCATTTACCATTGCAACAAAAAGAACAAAATACGCAGAAATAAACCTACCTATGGAGACAAAAGACCTGTATGCAGAAAACTATAAGACACTGATGAAAGAAATTAAAGATGATACAAACAGATAGAGAGATATACCATGCTCTTGAATTGAAAGAATCAACATTGTGAAAATGAGTATACTACCCAAAGCAATCTACAGATTAATGCAATCCCTATCAAACTACCAATGGCATTTTTCACAGAACTAGAACAAAAAATTTCACAATTTGTATGGAAACACAAAAGACCCCACATAGCCAAAGTAATCTTGAGAAAGAAAAACGGAGCTGGAGGAATCAGGCTCCCAAACTTCAGACTATACTACAAAGCTACAGTAATCAAGACAGTTTGGTACTGGCACAAAAACAGAAATATAGATCAATGGAACAGGATAGAAAGGCCAGAGATAAACCCACGCACATATGGTCACCTTATCTTTGATAAAGGAGGCAAGAATATACAATGGAGAAAAGACAGCCTCTTCAGTAAGTGGTGCTGGGAAAACCAGACAGCTACATATAAAAGAATGAAATTAGAATACTCCCGAATATAAATATAAACTCACACACACACACACAAATATAAACTCAAAATGGATTAAAGACCCAAATGTAAGGCCAGATACTATAAAACTCTTAGAGGAAAACATAGGCAGAACACTCTATGACATAAATCACAAAATCAAGATCCTTTTTGACCCACCTTCTAGAGAAATGGAAATAAAAGCAAAAATTAAAAAATGGGACCTAATGAAACTTAAAAGCTTTTGCACAGCAAAGGAAACCATAAACAAGATGAAAAGACAACCCTCAGAATGGGAGAAAATATTTGCAAATGAAGCAACTGACAAAGGATTAATCTCCAAAATATACAAGCAGCTCTTCCAGCTCAATATCAAGAAAACAAACAACTCAATCCAAAAATGGGCAGAAGACCTAAATAGACATTTCTCCAAAGAAGATATACAGATGGCCAACAAACACATGAAAAGATGCTCAACATCACTAATTATTAGAGAAATGCAAATCAAAACTACAATGAGGTATCACCTCACACCAGTCGGAATGGCCATCATCAAGAAGTCTACAAACAATAAATGCTGGAGAGGGTGTGGAGAAAAGGGAACCCTCTTGCACTCTTGTTGGGAATGTAAATTGATACAGCCACTATGGAGAACAGTATGGAGGTTCCTTAAAACACTAAAAATAGAACTACCATACAACCCGGCAATCCCACAACTGGGCATATAATCTGAGAAACCATAATTCAAAAAGGGTCATGTACCACAATGTTCATTGCAGCTCTATTTACAATATTCAGGACATGGAAGCAACCTAAGTGTCCATCGGCAGATGAATGGATAAGAAGATGTTGCATATATATACAATGGAATATTACTGAGTCATAAAAAGAAATAAAATTGAGTTATTTGTAGTGAGGTGGATGGACCTAGAGACTGTCATAGAGAGCAAAGTAAGTCAGAAAGAGAAAAACAAATACCATATGCTAACACATATATATGGAATCTAAAAAAAAAAATGGTTCTGAAGAACCTAGGGACAGGATAGGAATAAAGACGCAGATGTAGAGAATGGACTTGAGGACACGGGGTGGGAGAAGGGTAAGCTGGGACAAAGTGAGAGGATGGCATGGACATATATACACTACTAAATGTAAAATAGATAGCTAGTGGGAAGCAGCGGCATAGCACAGGGAGATCAGCTCTGTGCTGTGTGTCCAGCTCGAGGGGTGGCATAGGGAGGGTGGGAGGGAGAAGCAAGATGGAGGAGATATGGGGTTATATGTATATGTATAGCTGAGTCACTTTATTATACAGCAGAAACTAACACACCATTGTAAAGCAATTATACTCCAATAAAGATGTTAAAAAAAAAAAAACCCAACATTTTTTATGTTAATTTACATCAGCAGAGAATCCTCCATAGAATGACCAATAGTAGCCATATCCGTTACATTTTGATAGATTGCATTCTTTGAACATATTTATATGAAAAAAGCTACACTTTGTGAACATCAGCAATAAAATCATAAGGTTACAAATCAAAGGAAATGTTAAATTTTTTAGGTTTTATAAAGAAAAATATAAGCCACAGCAGTATATAAAGTTTTAGTCAAATGAAATGTTACAATAATAACTTGATAAGTATATTGCACTATACACACTACAAGTCCTCAACCCATGTTGCACATTAGCATCACCTGGGGAATTCTAGAGATTAAACTCCATTTCCTGACCCTACCCTGAGAGACTCTGATTTAACTGGTATGCGGTAAGACCCAGACATTTGTATGTCTTCAAAGGCCTGCAGGTGATTTCAGTATTCAGTGAGGCAGGGCTGGGAACTAGCAATATAATCTTTTATACCAGTCTATAACCTTTAATTAGTAATAAAATTTTGTGGAGGGAGGTAAAATGTTCACAGTTACAACAATATAAGAAGGCAACAAATACATTATAGAGGAGTGTATCTGTTATGCTATTATATTGGAGGATGCTATGCTTCATATATAACAATAATGGCAGATTTATTGATCTAGCCATATGTGTTTGTGTAATTTTTCTAATCTCATTAGGTGCTTATGTGGCAACTATTGTTATTCATTGGTTGAGGTATATAGGAATTATTTTAAAGAAAGTATCACATTTAAGTTTAAGACTTTCTTAAAAGAGAAAAAACTGAATACTAACTATAGACCTCAAAAACATATTTACTTTCCAAATTAAAATATACTAATATGCATAAACAACATCTATTAAAATGTTCTAATAAAAAATTAGAATCTGTTTTGTTATCACCACAATCAAATTCACAGGTGTAAGAATATACACATAATGCTAAATAGGTCAAATTCTTGAATTTTGTTAATCTTTATGTGTTTTCAAATCTCCAGCTTCAAGGTGTAAACAAAACAAATTATGTGGTATCAAGTGCATCAAAACAAAAACACAAACTTAATGGCATGAAATTGACAGTTTTCACTGCTATAATCCAAGCTTTTTCATTACGGTACTCTTTTTTTCAAACTGACATTCCCTTTGAAAATAAGGGAACACTTTTCCCAAATGAAAAAAAGCAAGCATAAATTATTAAATTAATGCAAGGATGTGATACTTGCTTGTAATTATCTTACTTTACATACCTAATGACGTCATGTCACTTTTATACTAAGAAACATTTAGAAATAGTATAAATACTAAATATTAGCAAACCAAAGAGCAGTGATTATATCCCTCAAATAAAAATTATTTTTTAAATCAGACCATTCTGTTTACAGTAAATAACTTACACAGATTTTTAATCTATTCCATATACAATCCATACACATACACAGAAACAATGTAATTAATCTCTAATAAGCAAGAGAACTAGGGTAGTTTTGATTATCATCAGTATTTATTTCTCAATCTGTAAACCTAATGTTCAATTGCTAGAAAGGATGGTAAACATTTACCACTGAACAATAAATAAAAACATATATAATCCATACTCTGCATTTGTTTAATAAAATCTCTGACATCTAGCTGAAATACATTATTTCAGATTCTTCTATCATTGGCCAACTAATTGGTGTTAGGCAACCTTAATAGGGAAAACAGGAGAAATCCTTTCTCCTGGACAAATTATGTCAATGATTATATGCCTGAAATCATTTTCAATAGTATTAAAAAGTTTTAAAATTTTTAAAGTTTATGAAATATATAAAGGTTTATTAGGAATTTTTTAGGAGGTGGGGGGTTGAGGTAAATAAACCACAGTAAAATTTGTTTCAACAGAAAATGATTTAAGAAATAAGTATAGATTGTCACTGTGGTTTATAAACATCATTTCAATAACATCTTAATAAATCAGCCCATTGGGGACAAAACCCCTGTGTGACAAAGTGTTAAATAGATCCAGTATTTCATAAATTATCCAACAGAAAACTCCAGTGTTAACCAAAATAATGCGTAGGTAGATAGGACTTCAGAGAGCATCTACTCCATTCTTCTCATTTTAAGGAGAGGAAATTGATACTCAAAGAATTATATTTATAATTTTCATAGCAAAGTTTATCACTAGTGAAGCATCAGTCCTGGCTCCCCGATTTCCACTTCAAGACCCTACTCACCCATAGCAATTTTTAATCAGTTAGAACTCACCCAAAGTTTAATTGTGACTTGTGCCAAGTTTTTCTTCTCCTTACCCTTTCGAACTTCTTCAGCCAACCCTATGTCCCTCCACTTTCAACACACTGCTCTACCTTAAGTCAAAAAATTCAAGATGAAAAAGGGTCCGATGACCCATCTTCACCCTTGTTACGTGTACACTTCCATCCTGTGCCAGTGACACTGAGTTGACAAAGTAAGAAAAACTGCCTTGAGATTTATTTAAGCACTTTCTGTAAATGTCTAAAGAAAGACTTTATCAGACAAGACTGATAAACACTGAACCACCAGGGAAGTCCCTAAGACTGCACTCCCACTGCAGGGGGTGTAGGTTCAGTCCCTGGTGGGGGAACTAAGATCCTGCATGCTGAGAGGCCAAAAAAAAAAAAAGGCTGATAAAGAAAATCCTAAATCACATGAGTTGGCTCAAGTCTTACACAATGAGGACATTATTGCCTCAATCTCCAAGTGCTTTACAGTCAAGGCACCAGTTCCCCGTCTCAAGAATGCAGGGTTTCTCCATCATTTTGATTTGCTGCCAGCAGTGTGGACTTCATCTTGAGGTTAGTTTTGTTTTTTGTTGATATATAAGGAATGGAGATTTCCCTGTTTACACCTAATGGGAGTGAAAATGGTCTCCCACAGGCTTCTCTTAAGAGTGTAAAGAAATTTCCCAGAAGTCTCCAGAAAATTTCTCCTTGCATCCCAACAGCCAGAATTCAGTCATGCCCTAAAGCAATCATCAGCAAGGGAGTGAAGATTATCTTTAGACCAACTAGTACATCTCTGGGACAAAGGACAAGGTGGTTTTCCCTATGAAACATGACTTTTTACAACAGGATACTGAACAACATTTCAGTTCTGCTAGAAAAGAAGAAGGGGATCATGGTTGCCAAGTAGTCAGCCCTCAATGTTAATTACTCCTTAGCTGCAAATTTCCATACACAGCTTTATTGCCTTATTTTCAAAACTTCCAGCCCCACCTACATGCTTCTATCCCTTCCCTATAGGAAAAGACCCAAAGTCTCATATGGTCCCCGCATCAAGCTCCAAGTCCAGTATCTTCAGGTAATAGCCATTATCCCCAGTAGGTCCAAATTGCTTAGTGAACTCTATCTATATGATAAACTATCTACTCCTTCATATTTACACACCAATCGATGGTGGAATAAGACCAGAAAGCAGCTATAAAATGCCAGATAGAGGATCAATAAAAAGCAATCAAAAGTAATCACGGGTCTAAAGCATGCTCATATCCTTTCCCTGGACAGGGAAGGAGCAGATTTCCAGGTTTGGGAAAGGAACAAGTTCTTGGGGGGCCCACATTTCTGCTTTCTGAAAGGCTTACCCTCACCCATTTTCCTCGATGGACACATTGCTGAATGTGTCTATCAGACAGCTCTAAGAAAGATTTTTAATATTCTAATTTTAGCCTATAATTTAATAATTTTTTCTCATGTACAAAAAAGTTGGAAATGAAGTATTTAAGTGAAAGAAAGCTCTTCTTTCATAATTTTCAGAAAAGTTTTTACAGTCACAATTTGGAGGGGGGCGGCATAGTTATTAGTCAATAAAAAGAAAACCTTTCTTCTTTTTTTTTAATAAATTTATTTATTTTAATTATTTATTTTTGGCTGTGTTGGGTCTTCGTTGCTGCACGCGGGCTTTCTCTAGTTGCGGCGAGCGGGGGCTACTCTTCGTTGAAGTGCGCGGGCTTCTCATTGCGGTGGCTTCTCTCGTTGTGAAGCACGGGCTCTAGGCGCGTCGGCTTCAGTAGTTGTGGCCCGCGGGCTCAGTAGTTGTGGCTCACGGGCTCTAGAGCACAGGCTCAGTAGTTGTGGTGCATGGGCTTAGTTGCTCCACGGCATGTGGGATCTTCCCGGACCAGGGATCGAACCCATGTCGCCTGCATTGGCAGGAGGATTCTCAACCACTGCGCCACCAGGGAAGCCCAAAACCTTTCTTTTTTCAATTTCATAATGGTAGCAAAGTTAAATACAAAATTTCAAATAACTTTAATTGGCATCATCAAATATTCTTCAATGATACAGAGACTAAATGACAAAGATAAGGTTTACTTTCCTCAGGTATTACCCTCTTGCTACCTACTTTATTACTTTAGGCCCATTGAGCATATGCACCATATGATTTCCTTTCTGATTTATTCGTATGTGTTTAATTAGTCATGGTACACTGAAACACACACTCGGTCGCTAAGCAAATTTCCAGGGGATTTTCTGTTCCTGAAACTTGAACTTCATGATAACATTTCTGGATTACGGCCCAATAAGCACATTTACATTCTTTTGTTTAGTTTAGACAGAAAGACATTTTATTAACATTTTAATAATCCATGCTACAACAGAAAAAAACATATGAAATGGGGCATTTTCCTGAATCCTTTTCAGGCCTATTTTCAGCTAATTAATTTTTTAACTATTCTAACTATTTCATTTTTCTGTTAATCTTAAAAGATCTAAAGCAACTCACTAAACCAAGAGCAAGTATCAACAGTATTCAGCTCAATTATAGCTATCATGAAGGAAATATAGATATATAAAACATCTAAAAACCCCTTAAGGCTCCATATAAAGAGAAATACGACGGCGACTTGGTACACATATACACAATCTGGTAGTTTGGAGGGCACATGGAATGGAGAGGAATTTAGTAATTCCTTAAAAACTGGGGAGTGCATGAAGAAGATACATGGATTGATGAGAGGCTGGAGAGCCGAATCTTTTCCGCAGAAAAAAAAAAAACAAGGAAAAGCATTAGGAAGAACCTGGAGGTTTATATGGCTGAAGCAGACACTTGTATTAGAGATTAGTAAGCGTGTGTAAAAGCTGGGAAGTGCAAATACCCAGGATGAGCACTTCAGGCTGCAGTGTGACCTAGTTTGTTATCTTAGATAAATGAGGAGCTGCATCAATGTGAGGAGAAGATGCACGATTTTGGACAGAGTCATTATTTCCATCTTTAAGTAATCTTTACTTTGTGCGATTTTATAGCTAGGGAAACAAGAACAAACGTGTGGTATGAGACAAAGATAAGACAAGACCAGGGAGTACTGTAAAAAAGATTAGTATCAAAGTACATGTTCAATGACACAGATATTCTTATGGTTTCAAAACCAGACTCAGTGATTGAAATGGTTATTATATATCTATGTATACTCAGTGATTGAAATGGTTATTATATATCTATGTATACTCAGTGATTGAAATGGTTATTATATATTTATGTATATAATGGTTATTATATATCTATGTATATATCTATGTACATTCAAAAAATGTATCATAGGGCTTCCCTGGTGGCGCAGTGGTTGAGAATCTGCCTGCCAATGCAGGGGACACGGGTTCGAGCTCTGGTCTGGGAAGATCCCACATGCCGCGGAGCAACTAGGCCCGTGAGCCACAATTACTGAGCCTGCGCGTCTGGAGCCTGTGCTCCGCAACAAGAGAGGCCGCGATAGTGAGAGACCCGTGCACTGCGATGAAGAGTGGCCCCCGTTTGCCACAACTAGAGAAAGCCCTCGCACAGAAACGAAGACCCAACACAGCCATAAATAAATAAAAATAAATAATAAATTGCCATATCTTTAAAAAAAAAAAAAGTGTCATATAGTATTGTAGTTGTTAATGTTACAGGCTTAGATATCAGACTGGCTTGAGCGTCTATTCTACATCCGCCTCTGATAGCAGCATGACCATGCCCCACTTATAGAAACTCTCTGAGCCTCAGTTTCCTCATCCATGGTGATAACCCCCGATAGGGTCATTGTAAGCATATTAGATAATGAACCTAGAGACCTAAATTCAGTGTCAAAACAGCATAGTCCCTCAGTAAATAATAATAATATTTGTCATCATCTGCCCAACTTCTCAAAAACAGTATAAGCTATATATTAAATTGCATTTACTTTTATGCACATTTCAAAAGAAGTGTCTCATTTTATAAAGACAATCTGAAGATTATTACAATTGTGTCTTTTTTTCAGTCCAAATGAATTTTATAAATAATAATTGACTAATATACATCAGGTCTTTCAGCTCCTTGACAAGTTCCTTAATAAGTTCAAAGAACCATTATTTCAGCTCTTCTAGCCATGATAATCAAAAAGAGAAGAAAAATAGAAAAAGAAGCAGAAAAAAGGGCAAATTAAATGCAACTGAATGACTCCCATGCAAACATTTAGTATTTTACAATATCATTCTGGCCCCTGGTGGATAGATACACATGAATAATCTTACGTACGTTTCAATGGCTGCAATTTCTTCTCTTTGGTGGCTATAGGTCATCAGGACTAGGATAAATCTCAGCAAGAGTGTGGCGGAGCCTATCTCACTAGCAGCCAGTAGAGTAACAAGGGAAGATATCCCCTAATGGTGAATAAAAGCACCACAAACGTATTGATAGAAACCTGACGACTCACAGAAGTCAAGTAGGAACGGGAGAGCCAGTTTGCTGTGACCAGATCTCATTTAATATTCACAGAGACAAAAAGTACCCAAGAAAAATGCATAATGTGCATTCATTCCCTCCCAGACAATAATATTGTCCGGAAAATTGTGGCTACACATTTACCATCTGGCAACTGGGAAACATTAGCAGTCAAGCAGCTAGATGTTTGAGCAAGAGCTACCACATACCGGCATGGAAAATCTGAATCAGCAACAAAGCCAGAAGCATACGTCCTGCCAAAGAATGAATATTCATAGTGTTGCCAATACCATACGGGTTGAATTAAACACAAATGCAAACAACTGTTACAATTTCACATTGATATTCTGCCTGACAGCAACATCAAAGATCAAAACAGAGCATGATATAGGATAATTCATCAAGAGTATGTATACAGTTAGCATGAGGAAATGAATCAGAGACTAGCAGTAATCTACAGAGGAATGGACTTTCTGAGTGGGAAAGAATACTGTAAAGGAACAGAATACAGATCACGCAGAGAAGTAGACAAGGTAAACAGGCTTTGGAGATCGCTTACAAAGATGAAACTGCTTTAGCCTTTCGGACCTGTATATGTTGATTTCCATCTTTCTCAAGTCTCTTAAAATGTATTTATCGCTACCCTAAAACCATTCAACATTAAGTATCAGTAGAGGGACTCTGCTGATAGTAAATATATATTTCCAAATCTCTCATACAATAATTCTTTGGTTTACCATAGTCTATATCAAGATCAAATTTAAAAGTTCAAACACAGAAAACTAAACTTTCAAACTTGAGGCTAAAATGAAAGTTCATCCAAACATATAAATGTCAAATCAGCCTGCAGACACGTAAACCAGATGTTTCCCTGCTAGCATATGCATTTACCCTGACAAGGTTCTGTTTTCACTGTTCCCACTGTTTCATTTCAAGGTGTCCAGGCAAGGTTAAGCTAGATACCTATTTTTAATTGTTGACTTTTTAATAGAGGACATCTCTAACTTGGAAATACTGCTTCACATAATGTATAATGCAGAGAAATTAGGATGTGAATCTCTTGTAAGCATCAGAAACAATGAATTAAGTACAGTGCAGTTTGGATCATGGTGTTACAAAATGAACCAAGTAACTGTAATTAAACCATACACATTCCTCAGTAGATTTATTCTATTTGGCTTCCTCTGGATAGCCAACAATAAAAAGAAATCTTCCAAAAAACAGGTCTGATCATGCTATTCCTCCAGTTGTAAACTTTCAAAACCCTCCCTTGTCTTTAGAAACAGCAATTTTTAGTGTGGCTTTTGGGGCCAACTTCAATCTGGCAATCTTACAGCGTAGAACAGAGGTCTTTCCAACATTTCCAAGAATGGGGAGGACCCTTTTCAACTTCAGAATTGCTCAAAGACTATATGCCACCCAGCATGATTACAGAACTTTCAGTGTTTATCACTTGAATCATGCATAATAATAATGAATTTAGTAATGTCTTTATCAATTATAATGTCTACATATATCTGAAAATAATATGTATTATTATCATCTACACAAAATTCTGGGAGCAGAATAGGTTTGAAGACCTCTGTAGTGGCTTTATATCTCATGGTTGAAGAACCACTCCTAAAGTGAAATGAATAAGAAATTAGAAAAAAAAAAAAGAAAGAAAGAAATTAATTAGGAATTCCCTGGGCACTGTTGTCACTCCATTGCCTAGCACTATGCTTGCAGGAAGAGTGTTCATATTTATGTGCTAACAGAATGAACTACTTAAGACCACAGTTTCAGTTGTAGTTACCAAGCTTTGAGGCTTTGCTTTAGTTGCTTCCTCTAGTGGACTGGCTCACCTGGGTATCCACAAGGCTCTGTCCCTCAGCTCCTTCAAGGCTCTGTCCCTCAGCTCCTTTAAGCCTCTGCTTAAATTCCACCCTTTTAGTGAGGCAAACCCCATGCGGGATTCTCAAGGCCCCTCTAACTTAGTCCACTGCATTTACTCTCTTCTAGCACTAATCACTTTCAACCATTCTCTAAATTACTATAGAATTTTTTTTTGTATTATTTTTTCTTTGTCTCCCACCCACTAGAATGCAAGCTCCACAAATGCAGAGATTTTCTGTGATTTGTTCGGATTCTAAAACAATGCCTGGCATAGTGACTTTTAAAAAAATGATTAAATCTTTGGATAAATCATGTCCTTTTGTTGGGCTTCCCTGGTGGCGCAGTGGTTAAGAATCCGCTTGCCAATGCAGGGGACACGGGTTCGAGCCCTGGTCCGGGAGGATCCCACATGCTGCGGAGCAACTGGGCCCGTGCGCCACAACTACTGAGCCTGCGCGCTAGAGCCCGTTAGCTACAACTACTGAGCCCGAGTGCCACAACTACTGAAGCCCGTGGTCCTAGAGCCCCTGCTCCGCAACGAGAGAAGCCATCGCAATGAGAGGCCCGTGCACTGCGACGAGGAGTGGCCCCCGCTCACCGCGCTTAGCCTGCGCACAGCAACGAAGACCCAACGCAGCCAAAAATAAAAAATAAATTAATTAAAAAAAAAATATATATATATAAACTTTATGATGATAATTTTATATCTTATATTGCTGCTCTTACAAGCTTAGGAAGAAGTGGAATAAACACTCTAGTATAAATGACATAATTATAAAAGATGTCAAATGTCAATCTTGTTTTTTAAAAACAGTCTTTATAAATCAATGCAGTAGCACTGCTTTTGCAGAGGCAGGACACAAATATCTCAAGGTACAACTCCTCCATGTGCTTCTCCCCTCGGTGTGAACAGGGCCAATTCATTCAGCATTTTCTTCTTCATTTATGCAGGATTGTCTCCCCTTCTCTCTTTTGGAATTTAGAACTCTCCCAACCTCTTCACCACCAATACCAACTTTCTTCTCCTTCAACCAAATGGCAGTGAATCTGAGTTTTCATACTTTGTTGCTGATTGATTTCAATAAAACTGAAATATATCTATGGTAAAATTTAGCAGGAGCAGGCAATTTAAGCCTTAATTAAACACCTGTTCACCTATGTAAAAAAAACATTAGCAAGCAGATGGGGAACTACGATGATAGAAACGGACAAACTGGCCTTTAAATCAAATCGGGATTTTACCTGGAGGAAATCTAATTTAGGCTTTTAAGCTATGCTGTAAAGCAGAGAGGTCTGTGAACCTAGGTCTTCATTGTCCAGACACAACACTATTGTCCTGAGATACACAACATAGGGGCCTTCTCCAAGTCGATGAGACAGGGCACCTTTATCCCTGGCTTCTAGAATGTGGAGCCGACTCTGTCCAAGTGGAATATGGAGGGCTCATTGGACTCTTACAGACCACTCCTACTCTGCCCCCAAGGAGATTTTTTTTTTTTTAAGGAACTGATTTTTTTCCTCTTTATTTGTTTTTGGCTGCGTTGGGTCTTTGTTGCTGAACACGGGCTTTCTCTAGTGGCGGCAAGCAGGGGCTACTCTTCATTGCGGTGCGCAGGCTTCTCATTGCAATGGCTTCTCTTGTTGCAGAGCACGGGCTCTAGGCGTGCAGGCTTCAGTAGTTGTGGCACACAGGCTCAGTAGCTGTGGCTCGCGGGCTCTAGAGCACAGGCTCAGTAGCTGTGGTGCACGGGCTTAGCTGCTCCTCGGCATGTGGGATCTTCCCAGACCAGGGCTCGAACTCGTGTCCCCTGCACTGGCAGGCGGATTCTTAACCACTGTGCCACCGAGGAAGCCGCCCTCAAGATTTTATACATATACATACACACTTTTGTTCATGCTTATTTCTCAAGTCTCAAGCTCCCTTACCAATGTCTATCCACATCCTTTTTGCCTCTTAACCTTTCCCTAAATTTGATTACAAGGTTTCTAACAAAGTAGCACAACATGGAGCTACAAACCATCTGTCAACACAAACATATAACTGTTTTATCAGAAAAGAGAAAAATCTATAGGAAATTTTTCTCTACCCAGAACAAGCTAGGCAAAAAAGAAAACTAATTTTGGATTTACTTCTTACATGTTTTATTTTGCTGCAGTTTTCATGAATAAGTTTTTGTTTCTCTGTGTCTGTTTTTATTTTTTTTAATCAATTGAGTTGCAGGATTATAAGGTATACTTTCCCTTAAGGTCAAGATAAAGAGGATACCACAGACAAGATGACCAGATTGAACAGTAGTCAGTAGTCTGATCCACCTTAATACTTAGAAACTTATGCAAACTTGGAAATTATGCTCTGTGAGTTTAAAACCTTTTGGTTTGTTTTCTCTCTGGTGTTCTTTTTTAGGGGGGGGGGCTTAAAGAATATGGTATATTTTCCAGGAATGTTTTTGGGGAGGTGGCATCTGGGAATCAGTGGGGTGAGAGACTGGAATAGAGATTTTGCAGTTTGAGACATCTCCCCAGATCATCCTGATGTGTTCCTGCACCACCACTATTATTACCTCACCCCCACAAAGACTCATGGGGGCCAATTATTAAAAAAAAAAAAAAAAAAAAAAAGGCATGAAAAACACTGTTTACAATGTTCTTTATAATACACAATTAGGAGCCCAACCCAAAACAAAGTAAGCTATACAATGATCCCTGAAAGCAAAGATAAGATAAGCAGATAATTAAGGTGAATGCTATTAGAAAAACCGTGTTCTAGCTCCCTAGTGCTCTCTGGAATGTATCTCACTAAGCCAATTCTGGCAGTGAAACACAGCAAGCATCTAAGAACAATTCCTTCTGGAACCAAGTATATCCATAGAGATTTTGCTTTATTTTTTTAACAGGGTTAATTTTTAAACTAACTTAAACTTTTATTCTGTTTCTCTGAAAACTTAAAACTGTTTTTCTAATACAGCCCCACCTGCAGCTGATCAAGGTAGCCCAGGTCAGGAAACTATCTACCTAGGTCTTGATGATGCCACAGCCAGTATCAGATCCAACTGCACGGAGAAGAACATTTCCCAGAAGAGCAGAGAATGGCCTCAGCCTCCCACATTTAAAATGATGCAGAACAAGTCCTAGGAAGTCCTTAACTTCATTCCAGCCACAAGGCAGGTCTGACAAAGTGCAGTGATATTGAGAAAGGAAGGGGGCAGGGCACAACCTTTAAAAGAATGACACAACTGTTAAGGAAATGACATAAACTGGTTAGAACCAACTAGGTCCAAGATGACGGAAACTGATTTCCACTAGACCTTGAGCTTCATTACACTCATTGTAAAACATTAGCATATGCTAAATGACACAACCACCAGTGCTATGACAGTTCCTAGGCCCACCATAAAAGGCCAAAGAGTGGGTGGTGGCCCAATTCCTGGAAATCCCCGCCCCTTCCCCAAAATAGTTGGAATAATCCTCCTAATCATTAGGCTATGAAATTACCCAGCCCTATAAAAACTGACCACCTCGTACCCTGGCACCACTCTTGCCTTCTGAGATGGCCCACACTCTGCGGCGTGTGTTTCTCCCATGGCCTCTTGCCTTCTGAGATGGCCCACACTCTGTCTGTGGAGTATTTATCTCCCTGAATAAACCTTCTTTCACTTTACTATGGCTCACTCTTGAATTCTTTCCTGTGTGAAGCCAAGAACCCACACTTGGCGGCCGTGCTAGGACTTGGACATGACCTGGGATGTGACCATCCTCTCCCACCCCAATCTTTTCCCTGCAACAATACTGTGAGGGCTCCACTGTAAACAGCCTCCTCCCCTTGATAGGACTTTCTCTCAGGCAGTGTCTTCAGGCTCTGCTCTCCAAGCCCCCTCCCACCTCTGCACATCCATTCTCGCCACTCCATGGAAACAGACCATTTGCTTCACCTGCATTGCTTGCTCTTTACTCCTCTGTAAAAACTAAAGACAAAGACTGGTTCTGGGTTTCCAAGCACACCCAGGCCAGGATTCCTTTGATTCACGTGCCATAGTCAAGGAAAGACCCTGCCAACCTCCATGGCCAGCAGCATCCCATCCCTAAATAGCCAAGAAGAGAAGGTTGGATCATAAAGTAACCTGAAAAAGAATATGAACTGCTAAATCAAAAGTCCACTAAATATTAATAATTTAACATTTTAGAGAGTGTGTATGTAATCTTTTTTTTTTTTTTTTTTTCTTAAGAAGCCCTTCTACAACAACCTCACTGGGCAGGTGAACACTGTGGTGCATATGAGGTCCAAATCCAGTTCAGCCACTTATTAGCTTATGGTATGGGGAGTTCCTTAAGTTTCTGGGCCTGGAATTTCTCACCAGTGTACAGTGGAACTATTACCACCCACATCACAAGACTTCTCTGAAGTTTCAGTGAGAGTGTATATGAAAGTGGCCTAGCACACGCAGTGCTCAAAAAGTGTTAGGCTTCTTCCCATACTCCCTGAATGGCTTATTTTAACAAATACCCTTCATCTAGCAGCTTCACTCACCTAGGCATGGGCAGAAGAAAAAAAACAGAATATACAATGAGAGTTCGTGGGGTTATTTTAAGCTGAGAAAAGAAATGCTGTAGATACAGTCAAGAGAAAAGCAGTGGTGTTTTCCAAATAACATGGCAGACTGAATTTCAAAGATACAGAGTCTCAAGCCTGAGCGTCTGCAAAGAATTCCAGAATTCACTCATAGTTAACAGAAGAGCCAACTTCACTGATCAATGGAGAAGATCTGTTCCTATCACATCAAACTTTCTGGTCACAGGAAAACAGCCATCACTCTTAGTTTCATTTCCCCCGAACAGCAAAGATTGTGAACACCTAGATTACTCATAGAGTTTTGCTGCTATTTTCATAGTAACAAGTCTCCTCATAACCTAATGAAGTATATTATTTTAATACACAAAATATGCCAATCTTATTAATTACTCAAATGATGGTAATCATGTTTTAGTGAAACACAATAGCACTTTGTTCATCTGACAACATAGTTGGGGAAACCCCTTAAAAAAAAAAGCAGCAATCTTGAGAAAGAAAAACAAAGCTGGGGGAATCAGGCTCCTGGATTTCAGACTATACTACAAAGCTACAGTAATCAAGACAGTATGGTACTGGCACAAAAAAAGAAATATAGATCAATGGAACAGGATAGAAAGCCCAGAGATAAACCCACACACATATGGTGACCTTATTTTTGATAAAGGAGGCAAGAATATACAGTGGAGAAAAGACAGCCTCTTCAATAAGTGGTGCTGGGAAAACTGGACAGCTACATGTAAAAGAATGAAATTAGAACACTCCTTAACACCATACACAAAAATAAACTCAAAATGGATTAAAGACCTAAATGTAAGGCCAGACACTATCAAACTCTTAGAGGAAAACATAGGCAGAACACTCTATGACATCAATCACAGCAAGATCCTTTTTGACCCACCTCCTAGAGCAATGGAAATAAAAACAAAAATAAACACATGGGACCTAATGAAACTTAAAAGCTTTTGCACAGCAAAGGAAACCATAAACAAGACCAAAAGACAACCCACAGAATGGGAGAAAATACTTGCAAATGAAGCAACTGACAAAGGATTAATCTGCAAAATTTACAAGCAGCTCATGCAGCTCAATATCAAAAAAACAAACAACCCAATCCAAAAATGGGCAGAAGACCTAAACAGACATTTCTCCAAAGAAGATATACAGATTGCCAACAAAGACATGAAAGAATGCTCAACATCACTAATCATTAGAGAAATGCAAATCAAAACTACAATGAGGTATCACCTCACACCAGTCAGAATGGCCATCATCAAAAAATCTACAAACAATAAATGCTGGAGAGGGTGTGGAGAAAAGGGAACCCTCTTGCACTCTTGTTGGGAATGTAAATTGATACAGCCACTATGGAGAACAGTATGGAGGTTCCTTAAAACACTAAAAATAGAACTACCATACAACCCGGCAATCCCACAACTGGGCATATAATCTGAGAAACCATAATTCAAAAAGGGTCATGTACCACAATGTTCATTGCAGCTCTATTTACAATATTCAGGACATGGAAGCAACCTAAGTGTCCATCGGCAGATGAATGGATAAGAAGATGTTGCATATGTATACAATGGAATATTACTGAGTCATAAAAAGAAACAAAATTGAGTTATTTGTAGTGAGGTGGATGGACCTAGAGACTGTCATAGAGAGCAAAGTAAGTCAGAAGGAGAAAAACAAATACCATATGCTAACACATATATATGGAGTCTAAAAAAGAAAAAATGGTTATGAAGAACCTAAGGGCAGGACAGGAATAAAGATGCAGACCTCCTAGAGAATGGATTTGAGGACACGGGGAAGGGGAAGGGTAAACTGGGACAAAGTGAGAGGATGGCATGGACATATATACACTACTAAATGTAAAATCGATACCTAGTGGGAAGCAGCTGCATAGCACAGGGAGATCAGCTCGGTGCTTTGTGACCACGTAGAGGGGTGCGATAGGGAGGGTGGGAGGGAGGGAGACTCAAGAGTGAAGAGATATGGGGAGATATGTATATATATATAGTTGGTTCACTTTGTTATAAAGCAGAAACTAACACACCATTGTAAAGCAATTATACTCTAATAAAGATGTTAAAAAATAAATAAATACATAAAAATAAAAATAAAAATACAGGCCCAATCCCTGAGAGTATGGTTTGATATTCTAGATTGGGTTTCTGGAATCTGTCATTACTTTAAAAAAAAAAAAAAAAAAAGCAAAAACCTACCTAAACCCAGGTCAAACAGAATAAGGTAAACATGATAAATGTGACACACCTACACCATGACTACACCACTGTGAATCTGAAGAAAGCTTTCAGGTACAGAAGAGAAAACCTAGTTATGAAACCAAATCACACACCCGAGAAGGGCAGATGCTACTGTTAGGGTAGCAGATGGGAACCAGGCTGGTGGGGGTATTGTGGTAGAGGCTTTCCGCTGGGTACTACTGTATACGGTTTAAGTTTAAAACCATATGAATTCACTTTCTCTCAAAAAAAAAAAAAACAAAACAGAAAATTTTAAAAGAAAACACACATCTGTAAACCTTAGCATCGTCTCATATGCAAAAAAACTAAACTTTCAATTCAGGACAGTATCTACTTCATTCCTTTAGATGTCAAATTTTCTATTTTTTACTGGAAAATTAGGGTTTTTTTTCCTTTTGAGTTTTGTATAATATAAAATCATGGGAACTGCAGAACTCTTGGCACATGAAGACTCTGACCAAACCTCTGCACTAAGACATGACAAAACTCTAGCACAACTTCTAACAGCGTTAAGGCCCTGTCCCCAGGATAACCCTAACCCCGGGGGAAAAAAAACCACTGCCAGTAGAATTTACTGTTTGTTCCAGCAAATAACAGATAAGCCCCTGAACCCCCTTCAGAGTATTTACTAAAAAGGACTTAAAATTGTGAATCTTTTCTCGGTCCCTTTGAGATGTATATGTATCTCCTACAAGTCAAGAGGATCTTTCTCAAGAAACTCGAAGTCATTCCTTTGAAATGTAATCATCAGGAAGGACAGGGCTTTGGTCTCCCAGACTCTGTGGGAGGACAGAATCGTAAGTTTTGTAATTGCCAGCTAACAGACACAGCTGGCCTCATCACTTTTATATTGACCAACCTTTTGTTATTTCTCACTTGATGTGCACTCTTTCAGCTCTTCCCCACTCCTTCAATCTCCCTTTAAAAGGTCCACTCACCTAAACACAAATTAAATGGAACTCAACTGCACCTCCTAGTATTCAGTCAGTAGCTACTGAAAAAAATGTGTTTTCATAGCTTCAGCTAGTGTCTGTTTTTTTTTAATCTTTGACAGTAGTGCCTTTGATATGTATAAAGAATATGTCCAAAGACCCTAATTAATTTTTAAAATCTCGTTTAGCATCATAGCACAAAACTGTCCCAGTAAAATGGATTAGAATAAAAGAACTAAAATATTTAATTGATGCCCTTAAGTCTTCTACCAATTCTATAAACATACACACACCATTTAGTATGAATCTAAGTTGCAACTCTGCAGAATGAGCCAAGAAAAACAAAGAAAACACTAATCCTGTAAACACACACTAAAATATTTTCATATTACCATTAAAATAAAATTCTCTTGAATCACTTTTCCAAGTAGAATTTATATGTTTCCTGAGTATATACTCAAAGCATAAATTTTTTTTTAAACTTCAGGAAAGATTTTTATCTTACTTGATGAAGTATTTTTGTATTGACTAGAGAATTCATTAATGTAGATCTATTCATCGTGTTTCTGGTATCCAGATTTTGTTAATTTCATGGACCCAAGCAACCAGGCGTTTCACTCTAATTTATTCCGAAACTATCACCTTCAGATCTGTCAGCTTCCAAAAGAAATGCCTTTCCTTCTATGGACATTACTACTTTTCTACAAATAAATGAATTTCTACCACCTCAGATGAGTTCTTGTGCAAGAAGCAAACTGGCTATGCTTCAATGCATACTAAGTGGCATATTTCTCACTGTTATAGTAATTCAAATGAATGCCTCAGCATAACTATAAACTGTTAAATGTTATGGATGTTGAAAAGCATTCTCTCACACTAGAAATTGGAAGGGTTAACGCACAAACCTCAAATCTACACAGTATTAAAATATATATATATATTTTTTCTTACCTCAAGAGCAGTATTTAATCACAGGAATAGCTACATTTAAAATAGACATCTAGAAATACTATGAACACGATCTACATTAAATATTTTCTGCGTGGCATTCATATTCCTACAAATTCAAAACACTTATGGCGTTCAAGAATAATCTGAGGGGGCTTCCCTGGTGGTGCAGTGGTTGAGAATCCGCCTGCCAGTGGAGGGGACGCGGGTTCAAGCCCTGGTCCGGGAAGACCCCACATGCCGCGGAGCAACTAAGCCCGTGCGCCACAACTACTGAGCCTGCGCTCTAGAGCCCGTGAGCCACAACTACTGAGCCCGCGTGCCACAACTACTGAAGCCTGTGCGCCTACAGCTCGAGCTCCTCAACAAGAGAAGCCACCACAATGAGAAGCCCACGCACCGCAACGAAGAGTAGCCCCCACTCACCGCAACTAGAGAAAGCCTGTGCGCAGCAACGAAGACCCAACGCAGCCAAAAAAAAAAAAAAAAGAATAATCTGAGGCCTAAGGATTCAATTAAAAATGTAAGTTGATGCCTAATTTGATTTCTACACACCACTGAATTAATCAAGTTGCAGCTACTTTATCATTATCTTAAGATGTCTTATAAGTCCATTAAAATTTTTCTGCAAAAATTTTGCTAAAAGTAAAATCACACGGCTTTTCAAAATGCAAATATCACATACATTTAAATGCCTAATATTGTGAAAGATTAATAAATTGGCATGTCATCAATTCCCTTAAGCAGTAAAGCAGGTACCTAACAGACAATGACTGTTCACATGATAATGCAGTGAGAAAGCTTGCAGAAACCTGAAACAAAAACATCTAGAACATAGATATAAAAAGCCATTATTGCTTAACAGTTCACGTTATTGCTGAACTCTTCCAACTCAAAAAGAGTTTTTTTCATGGTTTTTAATTTCTGCTTTTAATGGTACAAATGAACTTATTTACCAAACAGAAATAGGGTCACAGAGGTAAAAAACAAACTTATGGTTACCAGGGGGGAAGAGGGGGGAGGGATAAATTGGGAGATTGGGATTGACATATACATACTACTAAATATAAAATAGATAACTAATAAGGACCTACTGTAAAGCACTGGCAACTCTACTCAATACTCTTTAATGACCTATATGGGAAAAGAATGTTAAAAAAGAGTATGTATGTATATGTATAACTGATTCACTTTGCTGTACAGCAAAAACTAACAAAACATTGTAAATCAACTATACTCCAATAAAAAATTAATTTTAAAATTTCTGCTTTTATATTTTTCTAAACGTCCTTCTCTCAATATTTTTGAGCTATGTCTGAGAATGAAGATAAATAATTTCAACATATAAATACACTAAGAAATCAAATTCTTTGTAAGGTAAATGAATTAAAAGAGTAATTATAGACCCTGTAAGCTGAAAGGAGATCAAAGGAATACACACCCACCACTTAGTATAATTCTATTTAATAAAAGATAGCATTTAAAGTTTCTGTTTGTTCTTATGTTGAAATAAAAATTTATTAGTATGTTGATTATATATGCAAAACTTTCCTGAGTTCTTAAATTTAAAAACTGGTCTGCAGATTCTCAAGGTTTCTACTAAGATAATCATATTATTTGCAAATACTGATAAGGTTTGTTTCTTACTTTCCAATCCTTTAAACCTTTTGTTTCTCCTTTTTGTCTTACTGTGCTAGTTAGGACATCCAGAACAAGGCTGAACAGAAATGGTGATTGGGGCCATTCCTTTCATGTTCTTTATTTTAAAGGCAATGTTCCCAATAAGTTTGATGTTTGCTTTAAATTTTTGGTATATCACTTAGCAAGTTAAGAAATTTTACTTCTACCCTCAGTTTGCTAAGAATTTATCATGACCTAGTGATCAATTTTATCACATATTTTTGTTCCAACTTTGAGATAATATTTTTCTTCTTTAGTTTGAATACATGGCAAATTATTGTAGTGGGCTTTTAAATAACAAACTGTCTCTGAATCCCTGGGAGAAGCCAATTGGCACTTATGTTTATGAATGATATTGACTTACAATTTGGAGTTTATTATAACTTTTACCTCTATAAATTCAACTGATAACATAAATGTGGTTTAACCCTTTTTTGTTAATAGTTTACACATTTTCAGGAATGCAGCATTAACAGAAAGCATCAGAGAAGTAAAGTACAGTTGGTCCTCCGTATCCACAGATGCTGAACCCATGGGTGCAGAAGGTCAACTGTACCAGGCAATTTATATGAGGGACTTGAGCACCCACAGATTTTGGTATCTGCAGGCAGTCCTGGAAGCAATCCCTTGCAGATACCAAGGGATGACTGTACTTTAAATCAGAAAGGTAAGGATACCACTCAAATCTATTATGTTCTGACAATATGTGCAAGTATATGTTCATTTTTGCACAGTACATGTTAGTATATCAACATATAGTTACTAAGGGCCTACTTTGTACTAGGCACCAATCCATATACTAGAAATAACTCAGTAAACCAGATTAAAACACACACATACACATAAACACACACACCTCTGCCTTTTTAGGGTTCACATATTAGGTGAGTGAGATGGGTAATAAGCACATATAAATAAGAAGCATTGTGCGCAGACTGTGTTAAATTGCTATGGAGAAAAAGTATGATAGGTGATGGCGAGTACCAGAGTGGGAAAAGGGAAGGTCAATATATATACAATACAAATCATATCTGGAAAAAAAAATACAACAAAGGAAACTGAAACTAAGCGTTTAGACAAAGAGTATAAATACATGAAAGCTCTAGTTTTTTTTTTTTTTTTTTAATGAAAAAGACAATTATGGCAAGGCTGATAGATGTGATAGAACAGTAGTTTTCAACCCATTTCCTTCCATTGCCACAAAAACAAAGAATGATGCTCAGAAAGTGACCTATCCTCTCCTTCCTCTCTCAGGGAGCATGGTGGAGTGAAGATGAGGCAAATAGCGGCTATTTTCATTATTCAGAGTCAATGTTTTCCAAACAGTGGAACTATCTTTTAGCAATGTATAATTTACAGTGCGCTTCACAAGTGGCTAAAAATAACTACAGTTGGTAATATTTCAAGAAGAGTCTGACTACCTGCATTTTAAGGTCCCCTGAAAATGTGATACTCTATAATTCCACAGTTAATTAGTAAATAAGCACCCAAATTCACATCATGTGGACACAAATATTTTGTGTCTTTATCTCACACATTTACTAAGATAGAAAAATTTCCCAAATTAAAAATTGTATCAGTTCAGGCTGCTATAATAAATTACCATAGACTGGGTGGCTTAAACAACAAATATTTATTTCTCACAGTTCTGGAGGCTGGGAAGTCCAAGATCAAGGTGCAGGTAGATCCAGTGTTTGCTGAGAACCTACTTCCTGGTTTGCAGATTGCTGTCTTCTTCTTGTATCCTCACATGTTACAGAATATAAGGGCACTGATCCCATTCATGAGGTCTCTACCCTCATGACCCACTTATCTCCCAAAGGCTTCACCTCCTAATACTGTCACATTGCGGCTGGGATTTCAACACATGCATTTGGGGAAGACACAAACATTTAGTCCATAACGTGAAGAGTTAATAATCTATCATTCTGGCCTGTTCAGCCTGTCCCCCATGCTGTGGGGAATCGTACCACAATTTTCTTATGGGAATGCACCCAACCCTTTTACTCATCCATGTAGTTTGGGTGAGCTAACCTGGCTCCAAAGGTGGGCATATGAAGTAGGCCTGGTTAATAAAATGAACATCCACATGGGCCAAAGTAATTGAATCAGAAAATAAAGACACGTTGTACCAATAAGCTTAATGAAAATGAGAGCCAAGACTTTTGTTGAAGATACTGGGATATAGATATTCTCTTTGCACTGAGTTTACTAAACTTACAGAATATAGACCTGCAGCAGCTGGTGCTTATGTTTGATACTATTCAGAAAACCACATGAAAATAAAGACCCAAGTTATTGGGTATATAGAGGGGTGGAGAAGAGACAGACAAGAGAGAGAAAGAGGCAGTCCCCCCTTTGAGCATCTGGGGTCCTATAATGCATAAAGCCATGAACTTGAATTTTTCAGTTATATTGTTAAAGCGATTTGTGTTTTGTTTCTGACATTTACAATTAAAATTTCCCAACTGATAGGCCAATTAGTTCCCCAATTAATTCAACTGGCTTAAAAATCCATTGTGCCTCCAGTAAATTTAGTTGAAACTGACATAAATGCTGCATTTTTTAAGTTTTGAAATGATCATAAAATTTGTTCAGGAAGCAAAATACTGAAATTTATACATTAACATAAAGCTACATAAAGTAGATTTACACACATTTATTAATAGATAATATGTTTCAGAGACAAAATATCACTATTTTCAAAATTTCAAGGTAACTGAAAATTTAAAGATGAAATTAATTCACAGTTCTATGTTATATAACAAACTATGGCAGGTGTACGTTTATTTCCCAGCTCATTAAAAATTATCAATCTATTTACCTAAGTTACAATTTTATAATTTGCAAACATTGCATAGTCTACGTTTTCTTTTTTAAAATAAAAATCTTAGTGAATTTGGTATTTTGACTAAAAACTTTCATGTTTCCCATCTAAGATATCATATTAGACATAATACATGACATTTGAACTGAGACAAAGGGAAACCTGAATCAAATTCATATCCAAAAAATATAAACCAACTTAAACTCTGAGAAAGCGAGGAGCTAGCAGTAATTTAGCCACCATATCTAAGTCAAACTTTGGATAACTGATGAAACAATTACAGAATTCTAAAATTTCCACTTGAGTTTAGCACTTAGAGTTATATGAAGTGTCCTGGAGAGGAAAATTCCCCTTCCTTCATACACCTCGTTAAAGCTACAGAAGCTATAACAGTAGACACAAATTTAGTAATTTCTCAAACTTTTCTAAGATTTTTTTAAAACTTGGTAAGCTTTTTGGAATTTTACTTATTATTTTTCTTTACTGTACATTTTAGTCAGCCAGGAAATTCACTATTCTCAACGGCTTAAGCAAGATAGCTCTCTCCTATTTTACCTTAGCACATATGCTTTCTTATAAAGTCCCAAAGATACACTAGCTGAAAAGATCTGTAATCTCAAGTGCAATATATAGGGTTTTAGAAGGTACAGACTTGCACAGAACCAGCCATGCTGGTGGCAAAAGGCAAAATACTGGGTTGACCATAAAGTTCCTTTGGTTTTTAAGTAAAAATAAAAGACACATTTTTCAGGGACTTCCCTGGTGGCGCAGTGGTTAAGAATCCGCCTGCCAACGCAGGAGACACAGGTTCGAGCCCTGGTCTGGGAAGATCCCACATGCCGCGGAGCAACTAAGCCCGTGTGCCACAACTACTGAGCCTGCACTCTAGAGCCCGTGAGATACAACTACTGAGCCCGTGTGCCACAACTATTGAAGCCTGCGCGCCTAGAGCCAGTGCTCCAAAACAAGAGAAGCTGCCGCAATGAGACACCCGCGCACCGCACGAAGAGTAGCCCCTGCTCACCGCAACTAGAGAAAGCCCGCGCGCAGCAACGAAGACCCGACACAGCCAAAAATAAATAAATAAATTTATTAAAAAAAAAAAAAAAGACACATTTTTCATTTTCACCAAGAACTTTATTGAACGACATATTCACCGTTTTGTTCCACTACCTTCTGCCATTTTTCAGGGAACTTCATAATTCCATCTTCCCAAAACTTTTTATCTTTTTGATCAAAGAACTGTTCCAGGTGCCTTTTACAGTCTTCCAGGGAACTGAAATTTTTTCCATTAAGAGAATTTTGTAAAGACCCAAATAAATGGAAATCCAAAGGTGCAATGTCTGGTGAATACGGCGGATGAATCAAAACTTCCCAGCCAAGCTGCAACAGTTTTTGCCTGGTCATCAAAGAAACATGCGGTCTTGTGTTATCCTGATGAAAGATTATGCATTTTCTGTTGACTAACTCTGGACGCTTTTCGTCGAGTGCCGCTTTCATTTAGTCTAACTGGGAGCAGTACTTGTTGGAATTAATTGTTCGGTTTTCCGTAAGGAGCTCATAATAGAGGACTCACAATCCCACCATATACACAACATCACCTTCTTTGGATGAAGACCAGCCTTTGGTGTGTTGGTGGTGGTTCATTTCGCTTGCCCCACGATCTCTTCCATTCCACATTATCGTACAGCATCCACTTTTCATTGCCCGTCACAACTTGTTTTAAAAACAGAACGTTTTTGTTACGCTTCAGTAGAGAGTAGCATGTGGAAATATGGTTAAGAAGGTTTTTCTCGCTTAGCTTATGTGGAACCCAAACATCAAAGTGATTCACATAACCAAGCTGGTGCAGATGATTTTCAACGCTTGATTTGGATATTTTCAGTATGTTGACTGTCTCCCGCGTGGTGTAACGTTGATTCTTCTCAATTTATTGTTTTGATTTGATCGCTATCAACTTCAACTGGTCTACCCAACCGTGCAGCATCGTCCAGCGAGAAATCTCCAGCACAAAGCTTCGCAAACCACTTTTGACATGTTCGATCAGTCACAGCACCTTCTCCATACACTGCACAAATCATTTTTGTGTTTCACTTGCGTTTTTACCTTTCTTGAAATAATAAAGCATAATATGCTGAAAATGTTGTTTTCTCCCATCTTCAGTATTAAAATGACTATACAAAAATTCACTAGTTTTGATAAGTTTTTTTTAAAATGCATGCTAATATGACAGCTGTCACAATACAAGCTAACAAAATTGTTTTGAATGAAGTTAAAGACAAGTAAGCGTTACTAGAGCCATCTTACAGAAAAAAACAAATGAACATTTTGGCCAAAGCAATAGCTATTTTCTATTACTTATTGTCATGAACTTACCACAAGGGCCACGTTTGTTATTGCTTAGCTAACCACTGGGAAACACATACCTGTGGAAATAATTAAGCTCTAAAAAGCAGAAGTTATGCATTTATAACATCTAATTAACGTGACATAGTTCCTTCAGTAAAACCTCTCCCTGAGGGCAAAGGTCAAGTCTCAGCCACCATTTGACTTCCTCAAGATGCCTTACAAAAGGCCTTGCACATATTTAAAAACAAAAAACAACCCACAAAACTTGTCCTTCTTCCCAAGGCCTTAAAACACTCAGTAAAAATCTGAGGAAAGGTAGGAAGCATTCACTTATGATTTACTTGACTTGAGAAAGTATATTTGTGAAGAAAACTCACGTTCTTGTGATGGTGCTGGCAAAGCCTGGTGTTCTTTTAGGTTATGAGAAAAACGGTAACTACAAAAGAAGAAGAACGACTTTGGAAAATATGACTGAGGCTTTTTGAAATTATACTGACCAGGTCATTTGTTGAAAATTATTAAGCTGCTTCCCAGTCATTTATATAGTTGTTCAACTGGTTATTTTTTAGGGTAAATGCAATGCCTTCATTATAGAAATTGCTATCAATGTTCAGAAATGTTTGTCACTGAGTGTTTTAATTGTTGCTCTATGATCAGTATGTATTTTTTTTTTAATTTTGCAACATCTCCATCTAAAAAATTAGATTTAGGGGTCATGCCTCTTCTCTTCATGGGCCAGACCTGAGAATTCAGTAACTAGATTTTTAGCAACTTCTTATCTAGGTTTTTAGCCTATTTCTTCTCTTGAAGGTCAAAAGAGTACTAATAATGTTGTGTTAATGCTGGGCTTTCTTAAAAGAGGGAGAAGAGACCACCCTCCCTGAAGAGCCTAAGTCCTTTAATTGCATCAAAACATCTTAAATATGAAGTCAAAAATTTAATAAAGGTATAAAAGGACTAAGATGATGAAGAATATGGCACAATTATTTTAAACCCTCGTATATACATATATTGAGCAAAACTTATTATTCCTATTTAAAATTCAAAACTAAACAGATTAAGTCAGAATCAAAGATATGTACCCAGTAGACAAACAAGAAATGGCCTGACTTTTCACTAGAAAGGAACTAGAAATATATAGTATAATATAGATGCATTAGAAAACCATAAATCTGTACATTTATACATTTAATAATTTTGCCTGTAACTTGATATTTGCTAGTTGGTATCTGTTCAAAGCAGCATATCCTCACTAGAGAATCAATTTTTTAAATTGACTTCACCATCAAGAATAGAGTATAAGATTGGCTCAAACCTACAAACTAAATGTAAGGACATACTACCAGTAAGTGGTATATAGATTACTTTAATGGTCTCTATTTTAATACATTTCACATTGCCCCAATTTCAGCTTGCAAGCCTATGAACAAAAATTAAATTTCCTCTCTTTGAATCTTTTAATGAAAAAGTCTTTGTGGTAAACAATAAAAAAAGTACAGCATGTCCTATAATAAACGTGTTTATTCTTGTGTTCCTGAATCCCCTTGTAAAAAGTCTGTCCATATAGCAGAAGATCTGTGGCCTAGTTATGAAATTTATTACAATTCAGAAGCTTTTAGGCCATAAATACACATGGAGAATCGTATTTTTAAAAAGGAAATAGAGTAAAAATGCAAAAGATTAAAATAAATAATTTTAGCTGAAAAAAATGGTAAATTATCTGTGGTACCCTTGAACACTCTTTCCTTATATTCTTCGTCATATAGGATTTCAGCATGATATAGTGATTAGAAACATACAAAATATAAACACTGACTGAAGCATAATAATAATCGTGAATGGTGTCTTTGTAAAACATCTGTGCTTTTTCTGCGCATTAAAATCCAGATTCTAAAAGAGTGATTGTAGATATGTTTGTTATTAAACCAACTCATTTCCTAATAGCATTAGTATATAATTGCCATTATGCATTCAGTAATAGAAAGTTGAAGCTTAATTAAAATATATTTCCTTACCAGTTGTCAAAGATGAGTAATGAGATGGATGGAAAACTAATAAACTTCACTGTTTTCTATACACAAATCTTTATGCCAAACATTACTCATGGCTTCCTGACTCTCAATGGAGAAGGTCCCTCTATATTTCCTTTGTGTTCATAATCAGAAATGTTGATAGGATTCTCAGAGACAATAAACACATGTTCTAAATTTACAAACTATTATCTTTTCTAAATCCTGATGGTTTAGGGCAGAAAATAAGGAATTTACATACAACCAACTCTCATTCCTGGAACATGGTCCTTAGATAGTCCCAGATTTTGGAAATGTTACCCTTAATCTAAATGACACGCAATATCTAAAAGTCAATAGGCCCCAAATATTTCTAAGTATTCAGAGTTATTGCCATTGGCTTAGAATGCTAAATCTTTATTATCTTGACTTCACATTGCTTCTATCTAGTTTCACTTCCCACTCTGCTTGATGTTTTCAAGTCCTCTAGCATGCACATCATGTTCTCTCTACTTGATTCAGTTAAACACTGCAATTTTAGAGTTCTTTGTACAGCTGCTTCTGCAGTTTGGATAATTAGAGTTACATAAAATGAAAATAAACAGAGAAAGATATCTCCCTCCCTCTAATGTTATTTAAGGAAATTCTACATAAAACTGCTGTGAACAGTGTGTGTGTGTATGTATATATATATATATATATATATATATATATATATATATATATACACAACATGTTTTATTTCAAAGGGCTGAAATAATGCCACATGCATTAGGAAACTCTCCACTTCCCAGGGAATAATTACTCAGTTTTTTCTTTCAACCTATTTGCCATGCCTATTTTTTTTTTTCTATTTCATTAGTTAAAATACCAGAATTTGGGTAATGAATGAAATTAAATCCTATTTTCAACTTTTCATTGATGTTAGTAATATGGCAGGAGTTTTACTGGGGAAACAGTTTATAGGAAATCAGATAACGCCCAATGAAGTTTCTCAATGCTTTCTACGAGTGCACAAACACATCTTCCCTGAAGATTACCAAAAGGATTCCAGTTGTCAGATTCACTGGCTTCTTTTAATTTCTAGTTCTCCTGACTTACTACAGCAACTCTGTTTCCTGGAAACTGTTTTTCAAGCCTCTGAGACACAATACTTCTGGGTTATATGCTCCACTGTAATGAGTCTCAACTCCCTCAAATGCAAAGCCACCATTTTATAGCAATTATTTTGTAATACTAGCTTCACTAACCTGAACTGAAATAATAGAGCCTATCTATGAATATATGCTCCCTAATTTATTTGATGTGGATCTGACCTAAATCAAGCTTTTTAAAATTGTACAGATAACATAAAACTAAGTTTCCATTTCGTTGGCTCCCCACTTCCCTGCTATACTGTCTCTAGCTGTTACTACTCTATTCAAGTGTCAAGAAAAAAGTAAGTTTGTGTAATCATATGTACGTGTGTATGTATGTATACATATATGTAAAATCTGTGTGCATGTTTTTCACCTTTACACATTTCTGGCCCTATTTAGGTTATAAACCCCTTACTTTGCTTGAAGTGGGTAGCAAGAAATATAATTTTTAGCCTCCTATAATATTAGCATTCTGGTATTATTGTGGTGGGCAGCATCTGATATGGCTCCCAGTGATCACTACCTACTGGTACCCATGCCCTATGTAAATCACCTTCCCTGTGTGTAGGTAAAACTTTGTCATTTGTTTCCAATGAACAGAATACAATAAAAGTGACAGGATGTCACTTGGTGATTATGTTACAGAAGACTGTGACTTCTGTCTTCGTTTTCTCTCTCTTGCTTGCTCTGATATTGTGGGATGCTCTATGGACAAACGCCCATGACAAAGAATAGAGGCTGGTCTCCAACCATGAGCTTGGGAAGAACTGAAGACTCAGCCCAGAGAAACTGAATCCTTTCAACAGCCAGCTAAGTGGCTAGGAAGCAGATCATTCTCAGTGTAGCCTTGAGATGACTATAGCCTTGAGAAAGACCCAGAGCCAGAGACCCACAGAGACTGTGAGATTATATATGTAGTTTTAAGCAACTAAGTTTCGGGGTAATTTGTTATGCAGTAATAGTTAGCTAATACATTGTTCAAAGCATTTAGTTCATTAAGAATTTTCCATGGTCTTTTTCATTCATAATTTTGCTTTTTTTATTCAAAAAAATTAAGGAGGGGGCTTCCCTGGTGGCGCAGTGGTTGAGAATCTGCCTGCCAATGCAGGGGACACAGGTTCGAGCCCTGGCCTGGGAAGATCCCACATGCCGCAGAGCAACTGGGCCCGTGAGCCACAACTGCTGAGCCTGCACATCTGGAGCCTGTGTTCCACAATAAGAGAGGCTGTGATAGTGAGAGGCCCGCGCACTGCGATGAAGAGCGGCCCCCACTTGACGCAACTAGAGAAAGCCCTCGCACAGAAACGAAGACCCAACAGAGCCAAAAAATAAATAAATAAATAAATATTTAAAATAGTGTGAAAAAAAAAAATTAAGGAGAGTTCTGTAGCAGGAGTTTGTAAGTAATAATCCATTTCATTTAGATATGTCTAAGTATAATAGCTTATTGCTACTCTCTCTGATGAGTCTGCCAAGTAAGCTAACCAAACTCCCTGAAAATAGTTTCAGTTTTTCAAACACACAGTTGTTTTTTTGTTTGTTTGTTTGTTTTAACATCTTTATTGGAGTATAATTGCTTTACAATGGTGTGTTAGTTTCTGCTTTATAACAAAGTGAATCAGCTATACATATACATATATCCCCATATCTCCTCCCTCTTGCGTCTCCCTCCCTCCCACCCTCCCTATCCCACCCCTCCAGGTGGTCACAAAGCACAGAGCTGATCTCCCTATGCTACGCAGCTGTTTCCCACTAGCTAGCTATTTTACGTCAAACACAGTTTTGAAGAGACATTATCTTTCATAACCTTCCTATTTTCCCAAAGAATGACTAAATCTAAATAATAAAAGCCAAAACAATTTGAAAGTGAAAAATATTTAGTCTCATCAACATTCCCACGTTGAAAAGCCTGATTACTCTGAACAGGGTATTATGGGTTTCTGTAAACAGATTTGGTGCTGCATGCTTGGTGTACATGCCGTTTGACGGCATGGAAAGTAATGTGAGTTTAGTAAATAATTCAGTTAAATTCCAAGTAATTGCTCACTGCAGGGAGTAGAGTTTTAAGCCTAATCTCCCCAAAGATTTTCATTAAAAAAAAATCTGTGTTCTGCTACTTGATAGCATGCACCTATTTGTTCTCCAAGTGATCACACATACTTGAAGGCTAAGAACACAGAGCAAATGGGGTGCATCTGAGAGGAAAGATTGGTGTAAATTGCATCCTACAAATTCAGGTCTTTTGGCACAAAGGTATCCGAGAGCAGTTGGACCTGTTCATATAGTTCTTAATGTTTTATTTTGAATTTACCTGAAGTAATTACAAAGAGATTCATTGTCAAGAATGTTTTCTGGGTGTCCTTTATAGTACACACAAAACCTTCAAAACCCAGACAACAGAGAAAGACAATAGTACTTAACTCATCAAGTAGAGAGATCTTGCTTACACTTTGGACAGAAGAACAATTTACACATCTTTATCTAATTTAATGTTTCGCCAAACAACTTCATTTCACCATTTCACATCCTATTTTGGAGGTTTATAAAAGGATCCTCATAAGTCTTTAACAAACAATTGTTTTTTAAAAAACAAAAAATTACAAAACTGCTTTGGTAACTTTCCTCCTTTTTCTGTATGCCTCCCAGAGCCGCAGTAGTTGTAGGAAGAGAGGAAACAGTGGTATTCAGGAGCTGGGAGAAGGTAAGGGCTCCCCTGTTTTACCCCTGGCCTCTTCAAGACTTGTTTTCTGTAGCTCTGCCTGATGTAGTCCTTTCCAATGGCCTCATCTTACGAAAACACTAAGCCAACTATTGCTTTCAAAAGTCCTGTTTCCCACTGTATCAAACCCAGGAAAATGACAGTACAAAGGAGAAGAAAGGAGACAGGAGATAAGGAATAGATAGTAAACGGCACATACTCCTGACACACTAACATATTTAATATTTCCCTTAACCTTTCTCTAATGGATGTTAATTCCTTCCCTGTTATGGACTGAATCTCTGTGCCCCTCCTCCAAATTCATATGTTGAAATCCTAACTCCTACGTGACGTGACGCTATTAGGAAGAGAGACCTTCAGTTGGTGATTAACTCATTAGAGTGGAGTCCTCATCCATAGAATTAGGGCTCTAGAGGCCTCACCCTCTCCCTGCTCTGTGAGCATACAATAAGAAAACTGTGCTCTGCAACCAAGAACTCCCTAGAACTCAAACATGCTGGTACCCTGATCTCAGACTTCCAGCCTCCAATCTACGGTATCTGCTATAGCAGCAGAACAGACTAAGGCACCACCCCTGTCTTCTACTTTATTAAGGTGTCTGACAAAAAAAAGAGAACAGTTCCCTCTCTGAACTAGAATAAAATACACAAACAATAATGAGTAATTCTGAATAAAATAAAGGAAATAATAGTATAGGTGAAGTTTATGGTCACATAGGGAGAGGAAAGAAAACCCAGGCCCAGTTCTAGAATTCCCGTGTCAGAGTGAGAGATGGTTGATGGTACCACATGACACAGCCTGCACACCTCTTGTGTCTCCTCTTTCTCATCCGACAAAGGCTTTCAAACAGAAGTTCTGACTTCTGCATTTTAAAATGGAGAATCCAAGGCCGTGAAAACTTATATCCCTTGTTTAGGGTCATATACCTTGCTTTTCAGTTAGAGGGGAAGATACTAATTCAATGTAAGAAATAATCAGTTATAATAATTTTAGGAAACTCTTTAACCATGAACCTGTGTGACTCATCTCTAAAGCCCTGAGTACATAAAATGCACAGATTAAATACAAAACTGCTACAGATAAATTTTATAGACTTTGCAAATTTTATTATTATAAAAGTTCATATGCAAAATTGTAATTAAAAATGTATATTTGTGGCAGACACCATATGGAAAGCCTGGATATAGACAAATAACAAGCCCTTGAATGTAAACACATATTAAAGGTGCTCTGTTTGATTTCATTCCAACCTAAGACAGGATTCTGTAACATAGATGGGGCTGATATTGCAAAGTGGCGCAAGCAATGCCTTCCCTAACCATAGCCCATCTTTCATTTCTGCGCTATAGAGACTACAGAGAAAAAACCAAGCTACATTTCCCCAGATTCTGTAGCATCTAAATTCTATAGGTTCTATTATGCACATGGAGGAGACTTAGAAGGTAGAAGTGGTGCCAGAACAAGGAGACTAGATCTAGGGAAGAGACCTTTCATTTTATGGATCAGCTATGGAAGAGTTCCTACCCATGGTCCCCTAGCATATTATATAAGCAGAATCAGGGATGGGAGGCATTTTTCTTAGCACAGTCCCACAGGACGGTTGAGCATTTCTATTAACTGTACTGTTCCTGGCTAGCTAGTATCCAATCTTGGTTCTGTGACTCTTGAGAAATTCTATAAAGCTACAAAATACCTTTTCAAAACCCGTCTTTTAAACAATCAATGATATACTTTTTTTGTTTCCAACTAATTATCTTTATCAATATAACTGCCCTATTTTACTGAGAGTTTTTGAGTGTTTATAACAGTTGTCCTTAATGAACAAGAAGACAGATTTCAGTTACCTGAGAAACTTTTTCAAATGGCCATACTTTTTCAAATGGCCATTCTTCACTCCCTTACCAAACTTAATCAACATTCTACCTGGTATATCAGAGCCTCCACTGATGTGACAGTCCTACACAGATTACAAAGGGAAATCAGTGATTCCAACATGCCAATGGAATGAAGGACCACTGACCTGCATCAGTCATTTAAATCTGGCTCACATTAAACTTTCATCACAGTTTGAGCTTGTGAAACATAGAGCCCGAGGGATATTCCTGATCTCTTGAAATAGAGACAGGGAGGTACAGACTAGATATCTGTATATTTAATTCCTCAGGTGACTATAATATTGTCAGCTGGGGATTTTTCTAAGACCCAGTGTTTAAAAAGCTACTGGCATAGAAAATCAATCATTTATTAGTGGGGTCTAATGTATGTTCATTTAAACAACTTAAACTTATTTCTTTCTTTGAGAATACCAGTAGATTACTCAAGCAAGGGACAGCTGTACAAATCCCAGATCTGGACTTCAGGAAAATACCTAATAAGATGTCTCATGATATCTTTGTGAAGACGGTGGATAAGTAAAGCTAAATGCAAAAATCAGTTGAGTGGATTATTCAATGTTGTAATGTCTGTACAAAAAAGTTACTAATCAAAGGAATAATATCGTTGTAACCTAGAAGTTTTACCTGTAAAATGGTCAGTATAGTTTAAGTTGTATTACAGCGACAACGGAGTCTAATTTCTTTTTCATGCTACATGTTCACTGTTAGTTTGCTGGGGACTCTGATTCACAACATTTTCACTAGGCACCTAAGCTGAAAGAATGTCCACAATTTGGAAAACCTCTGGTGGGATTGGGTAGATAATAGATATAGCAAGTTTTATACTGGCCTAAAGATTAATTGTTTTTCTATTCTCAACACTTCTGCCAGCAAATGTGTGTTTTATTTTTCCCACACTAAACAGTTCTGACACTCACTACCTGGAGTTAGCACTGACCACACACCCCAGGCTTAAGGCCTCAGTCCCACCAGGCTGACTTCTACTTCGGATGCCATCTGTACTTCTGACCAACAAGCTATAGGTCACGGGTTCCTACAATCCGCTTCTTGAATGGCTCACAGAACTCAGGGAAACAGTTTACTTACTATCACAGTTTTAAGGAATATTATTTTAAAATGTAAACTCGCAAACATTTGCCTTAAAAAACAAAGTCATCATGAAAATATTTTAGATTTCAACAAAATTAAGACTGTAAACTTGTAAGCTACTGGCTTGAACAGTTCATGACAGAAATACTAAGTCTGTATATGTTCACTGCCATATTATCAGATACAGATTTTCAAATAACTAAAACATGTTCCTCAAACACATAATTTTATATCATGGACCTCCATGATGGTTTGCATAACAAAGCTGGATTAACAGGATGAAGAATAATATTTTATGCATAGAATTATTTAAAGTAACACTTAAAAAGGGACTAAGAGCCTTTATATGGACTCAACTATAAAAACTGGTTTTAATTATTCATAGTTATTTTTGTATGGTTATTTTAAAAAAAGGGATAGGACCTGATTTAAATTCATTCAACAAATTGTAAAGGCAAGCTTTATGCTACATTTCTAGTCTAGAGCATAAATTTCAAATCTTTCCTGATTTGTTTACAACTTGAGGAACTGAAAACTGGATGATAACATTAGAAAACTTTATACTATGGTCAAGTATTTTTTACTTATATTTATATATGTGTGTGTATATAAATGTATAGATACATATATATACACAGTGAAGCCTGTCACTTGATCTATAACTCTAAGTTTAAGCTACCCACGAAGAGCTCAGTTTAAATTATTAATTTTTTGAGGCCACTAGAATATTTTAAAGTCAATTTTTGGGGAAAAAAAGTTAATTAGTGCCTTACTATGGTGATATAGATAAGAAACTAGCATATTCAATAATTTAGCAAATAATCTCTCTCAAAGGCAGAAAAAACACACACATAAAGCTTATCTAGAGTTAAGTAAAGTATTTGTTAAAGTTTCTTATATCAGTAAAGAAAATATGGAGAAATTGAGTTAAGATATTATAAAGTTAGATGCATTTGTCAGTGACTGAATTATTAAATTATCAGTAATTGATCACAGACAACATTGTAGAACATTTATAGATACTAAAGAAGGACTCAATCCTTAGCTTTATCCAAATCAATTTTTTCCTTAAAGGTATATACAAAATATAGATGACATCTAATTTGTAAATTATATGATGCAAGAAACTATAGCTAATTAATCATATGCTATAATCTAGATCAAAAAAGACAATGAAAGACTGAAATAATAGAATAAAACTAATCAGCTTAAAATTGCCAAATGCAAAAACTCCAATACATGTGTGTAAAAGAACACTATACAAACACAAACAGAGGTTTAATAGCATCATGTGCTTAAAAAGAAAAGAGCCTACGTAATTCTATTTAACTATAAACATCATATACATCAACACTGTGAAGGTGCGGCCAAATATCAAGACCATCTACATTATCAGAAATATCACATACATAACAAGGGAGGTTTTCTTTAAGCCCGAATGAACATATGTGTAACACAGATACAGAAGTCAATTCGATACATTCTCTCTTCCAAGGAGGGGCTATCAATAAACTGAAAACCTATCCAAAGAAGAGGCACCTGATGCTAGTGTCTTATGAAAAATTGTTTAAAAAAAAATCTAGAAAGGTTTCACTGATCAGAGACCTAGAAGCATACAGAATAACTACCTACAAAACACCTAATGGCTCTTACAGAGATGAATTAGATTTAGGGAACAAAGTCCAGTGTATGAACACTACAAAAAGTTGTATCTCACAGCACAGCGGAAAGCACAGAGCAACACTCTTCACTAAACAGTGAATGAAAGCTCCACCTTATACATCTTCATATCCTTGGTGTTTGCAGTGTCAAGTAGGCACTCAATGTTAGAAGTGCTGCTTTAACTAAATGGAAAAATTAGTACTGAAGTAGAAAAAGACTATGCAGAGGTAGTGCTTTCTTTACTTAACGGTATACTTGTGAGGAGTGTTTCAAAGTTTCTTTTAGGGAACATTAGTCCCATGATTTATCTATGGTTAAAGGATTACAGGAGAAAATGGAAAATGGCATAGCCCTTGTCCCCAGGTTGGAGATATGAAATGCTCATCAGTATATTAAGGATTTGTGAGAAGCCCTCATTAAAGAAGTCTGTTTAACTCTATTCACTGTTGCCTCTCCAATTTTTTAACCACAACTCTTTCTTAATGGCATATCTAACAAACATCTCAGGATCTCTCAGTAAGTGCTCTTTAATGTGGAATTATGCATTGGACAGTGTGTTGGGCTAGTAAAAGTCAATTCACGTCTGTGTCTTTAAGGACAAAAGTAAACCTTTCATTTTAAACATTTTCACATACTTGAAACATCATTACTGAAATGTTAAGAAGAGACAAGCAACACCTAAGTAAGCTATCTTTGCATCCTAAAGCAATGAGAGACATATCCTGAAGGGCTTGCAGGACCATCTTTTTCACACTTTTGGTAACTTAGTAGACAGCTGGCTTAGCAGGTCCACGTTTGCTTAAAAGAGCAGTCAGATACCAAGCAGTGGGCTGCAAAGGCTCCTCCTTTTCAACAAGGCTACTTTTCCAATCAGGGAGCCTTCATAGGTACAGAGTCACATAGATACTCACTGTTCTCCATTCCATAAAAGGGTAGAACATGTCAAGTGTGAAAAAAATGAATACTTTTATGTAAACATGAACTCTACAAGTGTTACCAGGTTTAGCAAATAAAACACAAGATGCCCAGTTATACTTGAAATTCAGAATAACAACAAAGAATTTTTTGTGCAAATATGGTCCATGTAACACTTGGGACATACTTATGCTAAAACATACTTTTTCTCTGAAATTCCATGCTCTATTTCATCTGGCAACCAGACCCTCCACTAGAAAGTCAGCTACAGACCCTTTGTGCTTAGTCTAAATCATAGGACAAAGAGAGTTCCAGAACTGTGTGTGCTCTACCATTCCCCAGCTTTTGAGGTTTTCCTGAGTGAACTCTATTTTATACCTGTATAGCACAGCATTAGACCATGACTCCTTTGCATGGCACAAGAGAAATAACTGATTTCTTTTTCCCACCACGTTAACCTAGGGTACCACCAAAGACAATATTGAAGAGGAAACATTCCTGAAGGAAGATACAGACCTGAGTTCTAATTCTTACTCTGCCAGTTTTATGTCCTTGGGCAACTATATGTCTCTCTTTAGGCCTTGGTTGTGCTGACTTCAGGAACCATACAGCACTAACATTTTACAATTCCATGATCCTAAGCGAACTAAACTTTGCCTTGTCCTTAGTACCAACTGGAGATCATGCTTGTCTATGTCAGAAGTAGAGGAAACAACCTCAAAGTTAAAGAAAACCAAGGAACTGACTAACAGATTGCCCTTATATTCAACTAAAATCCATTTGTTTCAAAAGAAATGTTACCTTCAGGCTAAAAAGGCACCTTAAATATTTCATAAACAATAGCTGTTATTCATCAACCATATAGTACGAAATCACTTTTATTCCAGACCACTAAAAAAAAAAGCAGTTGACCATTTTACTTCCTTGACTCCTATGTGGTCCACCTCTAAGACACCATGAAGCTTTCTGCAAGTTCTATGAAAGGTACCTATGCACAAAGGGCAAATCCATCTTCTCTAACAGATTCTCCAAACAGTTTGATTTAAATAGCACTTCTCTGCACAAAGAATCTATAATGCTAATTCATTTTGCCTTCAGCTTAAGTAACTCACTATTAAAAGACAGAGACAGTAAGAGTTTTTGTCTAATTAAATACCATGCCCTCATGTATCCCAAATGCCAGCCACTGCTTTCAAATGATTAAAGTCTTGATTACCAACATCTTTAGCACAGCATTAAAGGAATAAACAACTTTAAATTATACAAACAGCTAAGATTGTGACCTGAGAGTTGCCAGTTAAATACAAAAGTCCAGTTAAATATGAAATTCAAATTTCAAATTCCAAAATTGGAAGTAAAAATAAAATTATTTATTATTTATTTGAAATTCAAACTTAACTGGGGATTCTGTATTTTCATTTGCATATCTGGCAATTTTATGTGGGCTACCTATTGTGAGATCTTTGTCAATTTTCATCTTTTTTCCCCCTAATCAAAACACTTGTTTTGATTTTTAATTTTCCCTTAGAGTCAAGAGTTTCTACCTGCTGCAGAACATGAATAGATAAGTAATTTTCCAGCCCAATTTTTTTTTAAATATTTCTTTGCTTTTTAACAAAATCAGGTTCCCACCAATAAAACTGTAGTCTAAAAAACATACAATCTGAAGAGACCAACATTTTACCTACCTGTGGGTAATATACGAGAAGGCCATATAATAAAATATTTGTTTTTTTCACTTCCTTGGCAAATTCTCTAATCCGCATTAGGTTTTCCATTTTCTGACCAAATGGTACTGATTCATAATCAAGAAATTGCACCTGCAAAATAATATAAAAGGTAACAATCAGAGTACCATTCAGTTTCCCTTGAAAAGTATGACATTAAAGAAGCTTAAAACACATATAATATTGAAATTATTTTTGTCAGTTTATTAACTTCTAATCATTTCAACCCATAAATATTTAATAAAATGAATCATCCTTTACAAATACAGATGCAGTAAACACTAATTGAAAAGTATAAAATGCTAATATTCTATTTCAATTTGTGTCAGAGTCAAGTGTATTGATATAAAGAATATATGATTTCATCAATTCTTTCAACTTACTTCCTAATTTGTAATTTGAAACTAGGCTAGATAGAAATAAATAGGTTAAGAAATTAACAATAACAATAAAATTCAAGGGACTGCTTATCCAAATACATAAAGTTTTTTAGAAGAATCCCTTTCAAAGTAATAATTGGAATTTAATAATAATCTACTTCTTAAAGTAAATCCAGAAGAATTTTATGTAGAATTCTTTTAGCAGTGTTAGTGTTTTTCTTGAAATTATTCAAGTGACTATTTTTTAAGCATTATTTTTCATTTAAATTTAAGGTCTCAGGGTGATCTATGCTCTTTTCTACAAACTATTACTACTGAGATGATACAATACTGTCTGTCTTTCATGGGATATAAAAACCTAAATCACAACAATAGCTTCAAAATAAATTATTTAAAATACAAATGCACATATACAATGAGCATAAAGAAATGTGTATTCTTTTGCAATATCAAAATTTTAAAACTTAAGAATTATTTGTTCAATTACGTGTATTTATTAACTAGGAGCATTTTATAATATACTCCACCTTATATACTAATACTAATCCCTTATACCAATCTTATACTAATCCCTTCCTCTCTGCTCATTCATATGGAAATGTGCTCTTTATGACAATAGACAACAAAACATCTTACTATGTTCTTTCTGTAAAACAAGGGAATGAGAGGTTTTTTTTTTTCACCCATTACATTTTGCTTTTCCAGGGAAAATTGCTTATATAACATCCATTTTTAAAGATAATTGAGATAATGTGCAATATATTTTAATTTAGTAGATATTCAGTAACTTTCTTGGAACTTTTCATTAAATATAGTCAGTTGAAAACATATACATATAGCTGCTACCTCTTGAAATCTAAGGTAACAATATAGACTTTTTTCCTTAAAAATGTCCAATTCATAAACCAAAAGAACAAAGAAAAACACAAAAAAAATTTTTTGGAAGATAAAAAGCAGAAAGAATAAGTTTCAGGTTTTTCTATCTGCTGAATAGCTGAAGAAAAGACCATGTAACCCTGAAACCCTGGGCTCACCTTCCCCTAAGCTCTGTTTCCCTGAAAATTTATGAAAGTGAAACTTCAGCTTTTTTACCAGGTGGCATGACTTATGGTAAAACTAACTCCTGACTGGTGAACCACACCCAGGCTGGAAGAACTGTGAATGAACTATAAATACTAGACCTTCCTTCAAAGTAATTCAGCTTATAGCCAGGTGTTCCCCTTGCTGGTACCTGGAAGCTAATGACTATCAGCTGTTGCAAAAGATGTCAGTCCCTATTTGCAGCTGAAGCCTTCTGAAAGGATGGCTCACATACCACCTTCTGTGATCTCCTTCCCTCACCCCTGAGAAGCCAAGGTAGAGGGAGAAGTGGGGAGAGAAAAGGAGCCCCTAAACTCATGTGAGATGATGGATGAGCTCAGGAGCTAAAGCAGAAGACATGCCCACCTCTGCCCTGCCTTTTTCCCTGCCCTGTAGTCTTTCACAAAGTTGGTCCAACTAGCGCTACAAAGGCTTCTACTCTTAGGAGTCTGAACCTAAAATTGCTGGTGGTGTGCTTGCTACAAAAAGCAGGCTAATTCCCCAACACTGAGGCAATTTTGGAAACGGCAGTCATGGTATGGATCTGAAGCCAAGGGACAGGCTGAAGGTAAGAGTCTCTCCAGTGCCCATATGGCCCGATCACTACATAGCCCCATACCAGCTGGGCTGGGGAACAATACTACTGTTTGGAGTTAAAAGCCTCAGTGGACTGTTTAACTCTTTTAACTGTGTAATTACCTGTACTATTCAGATACCATGAAATGCTAGCGGCCACCTTGACCAACATACTTTAGGTGAATGGAATGCCCTAGAATTTTGCACTACACAACCTGGGCAACCTTACTGCCAGCCTAGATAGCTAGCTAGACAGACAGACATTTCTTGTTTAATACAAGTCTTCCTGACAAAATTTGAGTTCAGAAAAATCTTGCACTAAAGTAAGGGAGGTGGGTGGTAGGGAGATGGTTTGTGTAAAAATAGCACAAGGAGCAGAAAAGACAAGACCACTATAACTGGTAATTATAGCCTGCACAGAAATTTAAAAGGCACAGAAATGAAAGAGCGGAAATGCTGGTAATGCATTAATTAGAGAAGGAACGATGACTATGATACAACTGGGAATGAGCTCTGTGCCAGGAAGCTGCCATTAGGGTTGGCCCAGGAGGAAACGCATGCTGCCAGGAGCTGGGGAACCTCTCCGGGAAGTCAGAGCTGGTAGCAGGTACTCATTTTTAACGTTCCTTAAAGAGTGTCCTACAAGAGAGCCTAAAATTAATTTTTTAAATACCAGTTAATTACATTAACTATTAATTATAAAAATAAATTATAACTCTGGGAGTCTAAAAAAATGGTAAACCTAAAACTCTTGACAAGATTATATTGTAATGAGAATGTTCAATAGATAAAGTGTGCTGAATCTTTTTTTTTTTTTTGAAGGACAGAAATTAGACCTTACACTTGGTTAACTTACAGCTAATTATGTATATTAAAAGTAATGCTATTTAATTAAAGCTATATACAATTATATTGTATAGTTTCCAAACTTGCAGAAGGACTAAAGGATTATTTGTATCAATGCAACAAAGCATAGGAGGAAAGTAAAGTAGCAAACAAAACAATTGGCCAACAGCAATAACCCAAAAAAGTAAGCTTGTAGAAAGAATCCCAAATATAAAAATAATAAAGATAAATGTAACACTTTTTAACTCTTTCTTAAGTGACAGATTTATCAGATTGGATTTTTAAGAAAAATCGAACTATATGCTAGCTATAATGTAAATGTCTAATGAAAACTATCCTGAAAGTATGTACTTTACAGGACAAGATAGTTTTCATTAGACATTTATGTATGCACTGGTATGAAAAGGCATACCATGCAAATACTACCAAAAATTAAGGTTGTAGCAATATAATAGGGTTAAGACAAAAAAAAAAAAACATTAATACAGATAAACAGTACATAATAAAAAACAAAACTTAAAATAACCATAACCTTATTACTAAGAACATAGATTTTAAAACACAAAGCAAAGAAAAAAAAAAAAGACTGAATTATGAGAAAACAATATCCAAATCCATAAACACAGAGGGATGTTTGACTGCACTTCTCTTAGAAACTAATGCATCAGACAAAAATTTTTTTTAACGTCAAAGGCTTCTGCTACCAGTGCAGCAGCTGAGTTGAGGGTGTTTCTCTTTCCTCCCAAGGTTATCATTCTATTCCTGTTTTTCTGGCTGTTTCTATCTAGGAAAAGTTGCACACAAGCTGATGCAACTTCACATTAAATGGACCTAACTCCTTTATTTACTAATCACATAGAAACTAATTTTTCTTACAGAAACAGATGTTGTAGCATAGAACATCTAGGCTGAACTGAAGGACACGCTACACGTACAATAGTTTTTAAAAGCTCTCATCAAGTCATGAGATTCTAAACTAGGAATGGAAGGCTTTCACTCCAGCTATAGGTTTGTAAGATTCAACATACCCTAGCTCCTTGAAAAGAAAAAATGTTAATGGCACTCAAAAATGTCAGTAGGTCAATTCTGTTCACCATAGATTCCACAAATTAAGGAAATAGTGCGTAAAAGTGAATTCTGGGCAAACTATTTATATACCTACAAACTGCCTATTTACCCCATTGTTGACCTAAAACAAAGATGGGTTTATTCATTTGGGATCATCGGAGAATTGTGATTCCGTGTCTGTAACCATGGTGAGCCACGTGCAAATTCTCACACAGCAAGAAAAGGAGAAGGCTTTTATCGAGGGGGAAAAGGAAGTTGGAGGGCTATAGTAAACAAAGAGTCCATGACTTTCTATTCACTGAGTCTTCGCCAGGAAAGAAGAGGAGTGTTTCTTCTTCCTGTCGGGCTCTGCTATAATCTCAGGGCATGAGAGCTCCCCCTTCTGGTCTCCTAATTCTTTTTAATAGAGGTTTATGTTTATTAATTTTTTAATACCACCAAGCCAAGTACTTAAATTATAGGGAAACTTTAAGACATAAAGTAGTAGAACATAGGAGAATAACGCAGCTCCTTTTCTAAATACTTAGTATGTGCTAAATATTATTGTAGCTGACATATGTCACTTTTAAAGAAACAGATACGGATATTGACCTTATGAAATGTATATAATCAGGTTGATAAAATTCGAGCATGAAGAAGTAGAATGCATCTCAAAATTCTCTTTCACCATGTGAGAAAGCCTGATGACATCATAAAAACCGGAAGATAATCTCCAGCAGATGTACTTCCTAATACCAATAACGTAAAATTTAAGCATATACATAACACTGTGCTACTAATTTTGAATTCTAAAATACACCAGATACTTATGAGGTCCAGGAAAACATTGAGTTGGTACAATACAATCAACTTTAATTTTAAAAACAGGACAGATTTATACAACTGTAGCAGAAGGTTGCAAAATGGTCATGATAACTCAAGAAATGTAAATGTTTTTGCCTTAATAAAACAAACAGTTTGGACAGGATACAAGCACTTGTATCCATTGAAATGTAGCAAAACATTTCATCTAGGTTGAGTTCTGCAGATTTGCTTATAGCTACACCAAATATATATTCTTTGGTCTCTTTTTGCACCATTCACTAATTTACTACATGTAAATTATAGGAAAAACAATATTCCCCAGTTAGGATGCCATTTCTAAATGTTCTTTTTCATGCATACATAAAAAAGATATGGATATCTTCCTACCCACCCCCCCCCCCAAATAATGTAATTTCATCTTTTTTAAAGGTAGCAAATTCACTCCTATAAAATAGTAAACTGCTTAAACATTTAACATGTGGATAACTTCATGGCTTTGTGGGTGGGCGAGGTTTCTGGCACTCAGAGTTTGGAAAAGGCTTCTCTCTGCCTCATGTCTTCTACATTCAGTTCTACACATGCTTTATATTTGTCTTAGTAACCATTTAATATACCCCTGGTCCCCAAGAACTCCAATTACTTTTTTATATTATAAAATGTGATTTTTCACTTGTCACTGAGGACAGGTACATTAATTAAAGGACAATAGCTAATATCACGTACAATATTCTTTAAAATATCAGGAATGTTCCATAACACCACATTTAACACTTCTGTCTCATTCCAGAGTCCATGTTCACAGGAAGGCCTGAGAAGGGAGTCAGGATTTGTGGTAGAAGGGAAAACAAACTCTTTGTTTATTTGACTAAGAAAAAAGTCAATTTGTGAAGCTTATGTATATATCCAAGTAATGCATTGCTTAATGCCCACCAAAGTAGAAGGAAGGATGGTCAAAATGAAAGTTCTGGTAATTATCAAATAATTGAGTTAGAAAGAATTGGTAGATAGACCAGAGGTTCTTTGAATCCACACAATAGATACTGCAAAATTATCAACATATGTGTACAGAAAAGTAAATTGTGTGAATGAGGCCCAACATCTTCAAAACATCACTTTTCAAAAGAAATATCAGGGAAATCTAAAAATTGATGAAACTGGCCAATACTATGCAAATCAAAGTAAGAGTTTATCTTAAGGATAAAAAAGCCCCAAAAACTTCAGAAAAATTTTCATCTCACTTCAACTACTTATGAATTACATGGATTTTATTAATGAAAATTAATTTAATAAATTGTACTTCTAAAAAGAAAAAAAGAATAAGCTTTTAATATTGAATCACTTCATTTTAGAACAAGTTTAAATCAATGCCATCATGAAATTCAACTCATAATTCTGATGAACAGAAACTAATTAAGTTTTAAGCTATCATGGAAACTGAGAGCAAATGCCTAACAACTCATTTGTAAATCTTAACAAAATACCAGCAAAGCTAGTAGGTTGGGAAATAATGGCATTTAATAAAAGGTAGTAAATATGGGCTTCCCTGGTGGCGCAGTGGTTGAGAATCTGCCTGCTAATGCAGGAGACACGGGTTCGAGCCCTGGTCTGGGAAGATCCCACATGCCACGGAGCAGCTGGGCCCGTGAGCCACAGCTGCTGAGCCTGCGCGTCTGGAGCCTGTGCCCCGCAACGGGAGGGGCCGCGATAGTGAAAGGCCCGCGCACCGCGATGAAGAATGGTCCCCGCACCGCGATGAAGAGTGGCCCCCACTTGCCGCAACTAGAGAAAGCCCTCGCACGAACCGAAGACCCAGCACAGCCAAAAATAAATAAATAAATAAATAAATAAAATTTAAAAAAAAAAAAAAGGTAGTAAATAAAATAAAATAGTACTTTGCATTAAAATATCAACCATAGAAAAGGTTTAAATGTTTCTATTGATTCAAAGAATTAAAAAGTAAATGAGTTTTATAGTACCAGTAAAAATGTTACATTTGTATATACATTTTTTTTTCAGATCCTTATTTAAAAGATCAAAGTAATGGAGTGAGAACTTCATATTTTAATAAATTTTTTTTGTCAATTTGATTACTATGTGTCTCGGCGTGTGTCTCCTTGGGTTTATCCTGCCTGGGACTCTGCACTTCCTGGACTTGGGTGGCTATTTCTTTTCCCATGTTAGGGAAGTTTTCAACTATAATCTCTTCACATATTTTCTTGGGTCCTTTCTCTCTTCTCCTTCTGGGACCCCTATAATGTGAATGTTGGTGCATTTAATGTTGTCCCAGAGGTCTCTTAGGCTGTCTTCATTTCTTTTCATTCTTTTTTCTTTATTCTGTTCCACAGCAGTGATTTCCACCATTCTGTCTTCCAGGTCACTTATCTGTTCTTCTGCCTCATTTATTCTGCCCTTGATTCCTTCTAGTGTAGTTTTCATTTCAGTTATTGTATTGTTCATCTCTGTTTGTTTGTTCTTTAATTCTTCTAGGCCTTTGTTAAACATTTCTTGCATCTTCTTGATCTTTGCCTCCATTCTTTTTCCGAGGTCCTGGATCATCTTCACTATCATTATTCTGAATTCTTTTTCTGGAAGGTTGCCTATCTCCACTTCATTTAGTTGTTTTTCTGGGGTTTTATCTTGTTCCTTCATCTGGTACATAGTCCTCTGTCTTTTCATTTGTCTATCTTTCTGTGAATGTGGTTTTCGTTCCACAGGCTGCAGAACTGTAGTTCTTCTTGCTTCTGCTGTCTGCCCTCTGGTGGATGAGGCTATCTAAGAGGGTTGTGCAAGCTTCCTGATGGGAGGGACTTGAGAACTTCATATTTTAAACAGTCAATAGAAAAACCGAGTATTACTTTAAAACATGTAAAAAAAAATCATAAAATGAACATTTTTCAGATTATTTCACAAGATTGATTCTCTTATAAGGACATAACTCTGCCACTGTTGTATTTTGCTATTAATACAATTATCTGAAGTATTATGTACAACTACAATTAAGTAACATCTGTATCGTCTGTAACAAATTTTAGAACCAAAAGTTAAAAACAATCCCAATATGAAGCACTGATTTGTTTAGCTACTATTATCTGAAACATTTGACTCTGTATTTATTTATTTACTTATTTTTCTGTTTGAGAAAACTCTGAGAAAAATTGTCAGAGAATACAAATCACTGAAGAAGTTACAAAAAACAGGTGTGTGATTCTTCACTGAGTTTAGTATATAATCTTTATATATTTTAGTGCCTTGTCAAAATTTCATCTTACATGATAAAATTTATTACTGCTATTATTATTAAGGTTGTCTGCAGGCCATTTAGATCAGCATTTTCTGATTTTTTTAAAAAACAGGTATTTTTGGAGTTCACAAGTTAAGACACTCTATGCATTGGGGCAAACCACTACAAAAGTCCATTATAATACTCTGAATTTCTAAGAATAACTGATTCTGTTTTAATGTACCTACATTTGTAAGTGAAAATGTCAAGGCAAATTCAAGTCAATAAACATTTCTGAACACCTACACAAGCTGTCTTGAAAAAGGGAAAAAGACTCTGAGCACACGAATATAAAGGAAGGATTCCAAGACAAAATATTGTCACTCATACTTTAAGGATAATAGGAGTCAAGCAAGCAAGCACTAGAAAAATGGTGTCTCAGGTAGAAAAACTCACCAGAGTAAACACAGATGTGTCAGGTAACACAGTACATGTGCAGAACTATAGTAGTTCAGTATTACCAGAGGGCAAATTGCACAGTGAAGAAAGAAGAATAAGGATGATAAAATTAAGCAAGAGCCAGAACAGCCCAAGGCTTTATGATCTGACTGAGCTTTGTCCAGGAGGGGATAAGGAGTGTCTAGAAGGTTTAAATAATGACAGGGTTCAGGGCAGGCCACCCCAAAATATACCACTTTGACATACTGATTGTTTTGAATTAAAGTTACCTGAGAAACAGTGGGTACAAGGACACTCTGAGCCTCCTTTATGTCCCCCCGAAAGCAGGAAATAAGTTTCCATGTGGAAGCCACCCTCCCTGTACCAGGAGGTAAACAGATATTCTTATGGCCAGAGACAGGGCATTCAGGGCCGAGAAGTCTGTGTAAACACACTCTGCTTAGTTTCTTCGCTAATTAGTACTGAAGCCTAAGTTTCTTTGTCTAAAAGGGTATATCAACAGGCTGCTTTGATTACTCTTGGGTACCTTTGCACATACAAAATTAAAATTTTTTTCCTCCTGTTAATCTGCCTTGTATCAATTATTAGACCAGCCAAAAGAACTTAGAGGGGTAGAGGGAAATTTTTCCCTTCCTGACAATGAGAGTAACATAGTAGATCTGCAATTAGCAAAATCTGTTATAGTGGCTGTGATGAGGTCAAAACTGAAAACAAAAGAGACACTTTTGGGAGGGACGGTTCTTGGAAGGAAGATGATGATTACAAACTTTTTAAACTTCATGCACTTAAACATTCCTGTCAAAACATAGGAATAATGAAAATTAGATGTAAAAACGTAGGAATTGGCACACAAGCAATACTTTAAATCATGAGACTGATGGCCCAGAGAGTATATGTCTATTAAAGAATGTCTAACAGTTATTTTAGTAAAGGTACTAAGTAACTGTGGCAAATAGATCATTTTGGATTGAAAATCTAAGCCGAAGTTCGAGAACCTATGGCCCATGAGTCAATCCAGCCTCCTGCCTGTTTTCTGTGAATGAAGTTGTATAGAAACACAGCCAGCCACACATGTTCTTTGACATCTTGTCTATGGCTGCTTTTGCACTATAGCAGAGTGGAATAGTTGCGACCAAGACCATATGGTGGATGAAGTCTAAAGTATTCATTATCTGGCCCTCTACAAGAACAATTTGAATTTGACACCCCTAATATAAAAAAATTATCTCAGATCCAGGGAAAGAAAATGGCCTCAATTATCTCTTGTAAAATGAGAGCATTCTACTAAATGATTTTTCAGACCCTTTTCTTCTTTAACAATCTATTGTTACTTGAAAAGGGCAAGTATTGACATCGCTCATCAATGTCATGTGATAAAGTGAAATGAGCACAGCGCTTATTCTTGAACTGAGGATAATAGCATCTATGATAATCAACTCTTAGGATTGCTCTGGGGATTAAATGGGATTATTTACTTTAAAAGAAAAGGATAGTGACTCATTATGTGAAACATTCAATGAGTGTCTGTTATTACTAACATTAACATAATTATACTAATAATATGCATTAGCAGGCCACATTTGGGGTTGGGGTGGGGTTCTGAGAATTATAAATGTCATGAGAGTTGCATTTCTTGCAAATGGGAAGAATAAGAAACAGAAGATCAGTTATATTTTCACTGGTTGAGCAAAAATCCTAGAACTCAGTTATTACCATAAACACATAGAATTTTTTCAGAAGACATTTATAGTTCTTTCTCAAATGATCTAGAAATGGGTATAATACTCAGAGTACTCAGAAGAGACATGCAGGCTTAACAGTCCTGTCATTCCCAAATAAGAATTTTCCACTACTGACACTAGGATTATCTTGGCAACACTTGTTGCATTCTACCTTAGCAGGTACCAGTAAATAAAGTATCCCGGCATTTGAGTAGAATAAGTATAAACTTCAAAATCCCATAAAATAAAACCTGTGGTGCCTGGAAAACTGAATCATACTATACTTTTCAAAAGTGTCATGTATAAACTTATTGCAAGTAGGGTTCAAGCCAAAGGATGTCTGGAACAAGAAGCCTTTTACACTAATTCCATCATCTTTCCATTCTTTCAATAAAAGAAAGTTGAGTTTCCAGAAAACTGCCTAAGTAATCTATTTTTAGGTAGCTATAGATTTTTATCGTAAGGGAATAGTGCTTAGGCTTGGAATATTCTTACCATCTTCCTGTCTGCTAATGACTCAACCCATGGACAAGATTTGTTTTACTGTTTTTGTTTTTTCTCAGAATGTGTAGCATTAGTACAGAGAAAATTTTGTAAAAAACATGATCCATCATACAAACAATATATAACTTAGCAAAAGCATTATAATATGAAAGGTATTTTAAATTGTGCTTATACCTGGAATTCTATTAAAATTCAATTATTAAGGAGGCCTTGGAGGCATGTAACTTGCCTTTTCAAGTATAGGTTTTAGGATAAAAACTTCTGTTCAAACACACACACACATAAAACACCAACACACAAACGCCTAGAAAGCTTTTGGATATGAGTGAAATCTTTCTAATTATTTCTGCCAACAAGTTCACGGTAATCATCTGCCTATTCAGCTTTCAGAAACAAACCATAAAGATCCTTCTCTAATGTTGCCTACTTTGCTATTATGCACCCAATTTCACAAAACATAAAATTGGAGATTATGGTTCCTCTCTTATTAAATGAAGCACTAAATCTTAGTATTTCTATCTCTTAAATATATCTTGATTCTAGCCATTTCTGCACATTCACTATAAAACTACCCTAGTCCTAGCCGCCACCATTATTTCTTAGACTATTGCAATAGCCTCTAAATGAAATCAAATGCATCAAGGAATCCCTCTGGATCACTTTAGTCCATTCTCTGTGTTGCATCCAGAATGATGTGTAAAATGCAAAGCTGATCACATCAATTTCTACTGTGCAGTACTCCTTTACAGAGTTCAAACTTCGAAGGCCCACCTTGACCTAGACCTGTGTAGTTCTCACCTTAACTCTCCCCAATGTGTAATTCATTCTCTCTGTTTCAGATACACTGGCTCTTTCCAGTTCTAACCATCCTATGTGTTACTCTTTCCAAATAGAAATGCTATTCCTCTTACTCCTCATAGACTCAGACCCCGCTCAGCCCTCCAAATTTCAGCTTTCTCCCTTATACTTAAGAAGATCTATCCTGATGTTCTATTCCAGGCTAAATTGCCCCTTTCTCAAACAGACCTAATTAAAGTCCTTACCTTGGGGTGGTGGATAGAAGGGACAGATAGTGACCAGGGTCCTGTGACCTCCCAACCACTGGGTCACTTCCCAGGCTAACTCGTCTTTTAACTAAGCTCATATCATTAAGAATCTTCATTTACAAAAACAGAAATAGCTAAATAGTATTATTTCCTTACTTCAGATCAAGATATGAAAATCTGGAAAATTAGCACATATGGAAATGCCTCATTCTTCTAAAGTAAGATGTAATTTTAAAAAGTATTACATTATGAAATAAGCTACATGTATGTCAAAATACCTGACACACAGATGTTCAGTAAATGCTATATGAATTTACACTAAGCAATTAATTAGATAATGAAGAGACTAGGATAGTTTCCTGTAAAGTGCTAACTAGACAGCACCTAAAGTAAGTTTAAAATGAATTAGTAAGAAACAGCATTGGAGTGAGTTTTAACGATTAAGAAATCATTTTCAGAAGGTAGGACATGGCTACACATGGAAGGATAGATTTCTTGGGAGATGGGAGAAAAATTAATCTTGCAACTGTTGTTAAAGAGAGAGAAAAAAAGGGATAAATGCAAAAAGGGAAGAGCTAGACTTAACGCAATAAAACCCAGACTGTGAAAGAGGAAGATAAATAAGAAAGCGGTAAATACAAGAGAAACCATTTTTAAAATCCCATGAGTCTTGTGATAAGGATTAAAGTACAGAAAGGTGTCAAAAATTGCTCAAAAAAGGAATATCCTACCACCTGATTCATATTGAACATGACTATAATAATCTAAATTGCTCTACTATATCTTTATGTAAAAGACATCTGTCGTAGATCATACAAAAGTAAAAAGACGTCACAAAATATTGTAGTATAGACAATATTTTTAGAAAGAGAAGCTACTTAGATGCAATCAAGGACATCCTGCTCTTTTATAGATAAAAATTCTGACCTAAAGTTCAGAGACAGGAAATAACTTGACAAGGTTAATAGGTGTGTTATTTGCACACACCTAGTACCTGTACCTTGAATCCCACTCCAGGTTCACATCCTTACCTTGCCAAAGATCTCCTAAAACGTTAAATAGCCAATTCTTTCTATTCAACACCTGCTTTACAAAAATATAATTTTGTTTTGTCCATGAAGTAAAATCCTTTTAGATATTATGAACAAAGTCAGGCTTAGCTATGTTCATATTAACATATATATTAATTTATAATAAATTACAGAAGTATAACATGTAATTTTAAAATAATAAATGGTATTGAAAATATATTTGGTCCCATCTTTGTAAAGAAATAGCGTAACATAATTAAGCTAAGGGCCATTTCCACTGCTTAAAATAGAATCCAGTGCACAAAAAAAATCTAATAAAAGAAATCCCCAGACATAATTTTTAAAAACGGAATGACCAAACCAATTGTTTATTTCCTTTTCTAGGGCTAAAATTCATGTAAGCCACTTAACAAAGGAGGCTATTTTCATTTATTTTGCCTCCTATTCATTTCATGTTAAATTTTATAAACTGATTTGCTAGGACAGCACTGGCAAATAAATTCACAAACAACTTTGCTCATCTGACCAAGTTTAGTAAACTACTTAAAACAGAAAATTAGTGATTCCAAACCCCATGCTTAATCAAGAAAAAAAAAATTATTCAGAAAACAGAGAAAAAGTTCTCTGGAATTCATTCTATTTGTACATCCATTAGAACATCATTCTATCTGAAAATAAATAACCTTTATTCATTAAAAGAAAGACTACCACAAGGTATGTCCTATGAGAATCAGTTCTTTACACATCATCAGTTACATGTCCATCACAATTAATCTTAGGGAATTTCTATATCCCACAACACAAACTTTCTAGTAACCATTTAGCCGGAAGCAAAGATCTCCTAAAACTTAAAAAAGCAGTCAATTCTTTCTATTCAACACCTCCTATAAGAATGACTTCATCATTCCTTATCTTTGTGTTAGATATGAATCCCTTTGTGATTGAAAGGGCAGAAAGGTTCTAAAGGTATTTTAAACCAATATTTACTTAGATTTTATTATTGATTTAGGCAGGAAATACCTGAGACTTACTATATGAGAAGAAAACAAATGAAAACATTTGTAGAATTTTGTGGAAGTGATTGCATTTCTGCCACTGAAGCTGTATACAAACATGAAAGAGAAAACTTTAAAGTATCTTAAGTGATGACATCACAGACGTTTAACATATGATAAAGTTATAATTTTCTAAGGGAAAAATCAAGGTATCCATAAGGCTACAATAGCAACATGGTTGAGATAGGAATAGAAGAGGGAATGGGGCCTAATCTCTTGGTCATTCATTGGCTATTAAACACTCATACACACACACACACACACACACACACACACACACACACAATATATCCATTCAAAAATAAATGTAAATAAACTAGGACCTGAAACATTCATAGTTGACCCTTGAACAATGTGGGGGATTAGGGGCACCAACCCTTTTCACAGCTGAAAATCCACACATAACTTACGGTCAGCCCTCTGAATACACGATTCCTCCTCCATCCCACAGTTCCTCAGCATCCGTGGATTCAACCATCTAGGATCCTGTAGTACTACAGTATTTACTACTAAAAAAAATCTGCCTAGTAGTGGACCTGCGCAGTTCAAACCAATATTGTTCTAAGGTAAACTGTGCCCCATAAAGAGTAAACCCAATATGGAAGCAGTAAGAATTACGATAGGAAGCGCTCTCTTTTTTGGTCTTATAAGAAATTTTGCCTTAAAAACACACTTTCTTAGTCCAGTAGTAATAAGGTTAACAGAATGATATGTATAGAACAAGAAGTTAAAGTGAAAAATATACATGCTGGGTTCTGTTAAGAAATTTAACAGGACCACAGATTTTTATAAGTTAAATTCGATAAAGGCTCAGTACCCTGTGAAGCTAAAGAAAGAAACCATTAGCACTTAAAAGAAGGAATCAATGTGTTTTTCCAATTGTCATTTGTTCTTTATTAGGAAGAAATTTTAAACACATATATATATGTATATGTGTATTTTTAATCTCTTTCCATCTTATTATTTAACACATTCATGAGAGCATAAGAGTAACAAGTGTATATGATAAACTGCACATTGGATTGATTCTGTTCCTGGCTCTGCCACTGGTGAGTGTGGAACCTTCTGGAAACAATTTACATCTCTGTGACAGTTTCCCCAGATGTGAATGTATCAAGTGTCAACTGATGGTGGTTTTCCATTTTTTTTATTTGCTGACATGTTCAAATATTAAACATTTTGAAGTATTTTAAAGATCATGTATTCTGATCTATTATGTCAATAAACTACTTCCCTGTAACTAGAACTAAATTAGGCACTTTTGAAGGTTTATTTATGTTTTTCAAAGCATTAAAATTCCATATGGGAATTTATGTTTTTTGCTTAAGTAAATTCATGAAAAGATTCCTATCTCTCCTAAAGCACCAATAAAATTACTGTCTACATTGTCAGGGGAAATTAGAGCTCTTGGGTAATTACCCAGATAATTACTGTAAAATTATTTTTCTGTGGAAAGTGATAAACTATTTTATCAAGTAAAATTAAAGAATTTGTTTCATTTCTCAGTTTTTAACTTCCACTTAAATTTGTGGCCAATTTCTTTCTGCTTTTAAAAATTAAACTTTTGGTGCCTATTATATGAATCAGCTATGCTCACTGAATAAATAAGAATATACTGTCCATTATCTCATCTGATAGTAGTACTAAAGGATATTTTGTGGAAATCTTGCCAGATCCAAATAAAGTAGAATCTCTATTTTATTTTCTGGACCTGGAAAGTATTTTTTGACAGTTTTACATTTGATTTTACATAAACTTGGATGGAAAACAGCTACACTTAGCCCTGTCTTCTGAAAATCTCCTCCATTGCCGGGGAAAAAACACCTCTCTGATCATTAATTTCTAAGCAAAGACAGCCTACAATTCAGACTTTTAACACTTTTGTGTCTTGTACAATTTAAATAGAAGCCTATGGGGTTTTTTTGGAGTGATTTTTATATCAGAAACTTTATGAATTTACCTTTTACTATTCTAATAGATCTAAAATATTGTCTTTTCTAAATATTTGTTTATCATTACTTAAGTAGTGAACAAAAACAAATAATAGGAGTAGAAAATAGAGAACTGAACATGTCCCATGTTGATAGTTATTGTATCAGATGATTCCAAAAGAGCTTTCAGATGACCCTCTTGACAGCTGCAATTTGAAAAAGGTGCTAGCAGTACTATACACCCCCTGGTAACCGCAAGAAAGAGAGGCTAACAAAAACTTCAGTCAACTCGGGATAAAAACTTGGCTCCTTGATAACTTACGTGATAGACTAAACAGCATCAGAAATCACATCTGAAAAGGATTCTTAAACATAATTCCTACACAACTTTACGAAAGCAAGCATTGGCTTTTAATGTTTATAAGGTTTTTCTTGTTAAAAAAAACACAGAAAGTGATCTAAATTTTTAAAATTCCTTCATGCCAACCAGTTTCTAGTTTTAAAAAGGCTTTTTTTTTTCTTTCAAGTAGAGACTAGTCTAGTACAAGGTGTGATTGCTATCCAAATATGTGTTCCCAAAGGCTCACAGTTGAAAGATTGCATACAATAACAAACGTCATCCTAAGCCACACAGATGCACTGAGCAACAGAATACTTAAAAAGTGACCCCACCCAACTATCTCTGCTCACTTTAATGCTGGCACCTATTTTATCATCTGTCAGTCTCCAGCTGACTACAGAAATCTGGAAAATTCGGATACTTCATTATAACTACAATTAAGTTATACCTACCAAAACAAAAGATTTTTTAAGTTGATCAAATTAACATTGATAAATTCCTTAAATCATATTCAACAACATCAAGAATTAAGAAGCAGGCAAAATTAGACTACTTGAAATACATAAAAAGAATATAAGAATGATGACCAAATAGATGGTCCAAAAGGGTATTTTGAACAAAGTAGTAATAAAGAATATTTCTTATAAAACTAAAAATAACCAAAAATATTTTTCCAAAAACGACCACTTGAAATGAAGCATGTCACAACATATTACCATATAAATGTCTACAAGATCATTCGAAAAAGTTTATTTTTGCAAATATAACCTAAATTTTAGAAATAGAAGATAAAATAAAATTATTTTAATAAATATCTTAGTTCTTCTAAAATAAAATCCCAATTATTTGTCCTACTTTTCATGCTAAAATTTTGTTCCTTTCTCTACATGGATCTTAAAGCAGTAGCCTCTACCTATGCCAGTTTATCTTAGATAACAAAAACCTCCTACATTAAGTATTTCCTAACCCATTTTGCTTTCATAAAATCCAGGGAGAAGTTGACCTCTGATCTTTGAACCACCAAGAATCCTACAGAACCCGAACTAAAACCTAAGCATCCTAAATACCTAGAACCCAGCACCACTAATCGTCCATTCCTTTACTAGTTAGCTCCCTCCAAGGGGTAAATACTCCAGAATGAAGTTGAAAGTCACACATACCTTTTGAATGACTACTGAATGACAGCTAACCAGGGTATTCCAGAATATTTTTCTATATCTACATAAGAATATAATAGAAGAGATATGTGGGCTTCATCAATACTGTAGGCCTGACATCAATTTTTTAGCACTGAGAACATGATCTAATGTTTTCGTCAAACAAATGCCCCAACTAAACTGACTTTCAGTCCCATTTCTTCTGAATGTTTGTCCTTGTACAGTAAAACATGATGACACTGCAAATGACAGCCTTAACTAAATACCCTCTGAGTTGAAAAAAACCCTCACAAACACCTACTCAACCACAATTTTCCTTTTCATCTGACTGATTCCTACCAAGCCTTCCTCTCTTCAGATGGACTGAAAATCAAAGTTGATAAACCTTGGCATAGGAAAAAGGACCACTGTACTACATCTCAGCCAAGAAAAAATAGGCCCGTAAACATTTACAATACATGCATTCAATTACTATTGAATCACATAATCCCAACATAAAAATGGAGATACTTTTCTATGACTTGGATGTCACTTTGGATTTATTTTCTGATGAATAAAATCTACCTGTTGAGGGAAGCAAATGAACAGACTCTTCTCAGAATTTAAAAGTGCTTTAAAAAGGCTTATTTAAAAAAAAAAATCCCCCATGGTAGGGTCCTTTTTGTCTTGGCTTAATTTTGTAGAGAAGTAATTCAGATAGAAGCAAAGTAAACATACCATAGCCTCAGAGCTACCTGATTCACATAATATCTTTTCAATTACATATATATGTATATATGTCTGCATATGTATTCATACTTTCATATCCACACACTATATGTATATGTGTATGTATTGTTCCCACTTAACTAATGTAAAAATTGTGTCCCCAGATATCTAGACTCAACTTTAAGTCTTTTATTCTACACTATAATATTTTCCACACAACTATTTATTTGGGGAATATTTGAATGATTCTGCCAAATTTTAAGTCACAGGGAAACTGAAATGGCCTTTTGTCAATTTGGGGGTAAAGTAGCATTAGAAGGAAAAAAAGATGAAGCCTTTACACAATCATTTACAGGACAATTAAAAAATCCAGAGACAATTTACTTGACTCTCAATCCAACAAGGCAGTATTCTTTACCTTTCCAGTGATTTGTTCCACCCCAAGGATACAGATTCCAGATATGTTCTAGTGACATTTTCCTATTAAGTTTAATAATAACCCTAATAATCACCACACTGATTCTACCCATGCAATGGGAAAATAACAGGTAGACAAGTATTAACTATAGAGTGACAATTCTCCAGTTTAAAGTGAACATTTTACAGTTTTTATAGCATATTGACTTAGCGTATACTGACTTATAATAATACTACTCTAAAACTAGTTCTCGTAGACACTTCCTTCCTAACTAGAGGATGGTCCATCTTTTCCCTTAGTTTAATACAGAATACTAGGTAGCCAAAAAAAAGAATGAAAATCTGGCATTTACTAGGATACGTGAAATGGAACTCTACAGAAGTCAACAGAACGCTAAATTCAAATATTTATGGAAGCAATACAAAGGACTGAACTTAAGATACAATAGTAACAATAAACTACAAGAACTAACAGTTTAAAAATGCTGTGTGTGTATGTATTTGGTGAAGAGAAGCAAAGGAAAGGGGTAGAAGGAAAATTCAATGATGACACAGATTCCCACCTGGGTGCCTGCCACAACTATACTGCCACTAAGAGAAGTCAATTGACGGGAATGTGCTTTTGGGAGAGATCTGACATGCTAGGTGTGAGAAGATAGTCAAGTACTTAAATGGAGTAGTACCTGATAAAATGCTAAACAATGTAGGACTGAAGCTCCGGAATCAGATTAGAGCAGCATCAGTAAGCTTTGACTCATCTCATCCAAATTGGAAAGAGCAGGAGCTAGACTGTTAAATGAAACTAACATTGCACGGCTGCCAAGGGCCCAGCACTATGATATCAACTACATTTTACATTCATTCATTTTAATCCTGACAGTGATTTAAGAAGTAGGGCTACTAGCCTCATTTCTAAAAGGAGGAAAGCAAGCCTCAGAAAAGTTAAGTAACTTGACCAAGGAACCGAGGTATTCTGAATTCAAAGCCTTTGCTCTCTTCACAGTACCCTTCTGCCTCTTCAGAAGAATATCTGGGGACATGGTGTGAATGAGATTTCCAAGCAAGTTAATGTGGAGCGATGAATAGGGAGCCAAACAGAACTCTGAATTTATCTCCAACCTATGGAGACTTAGAGCCCTTCAGCATTGGGAACATTTCCTGCTGTTCCTAAAAATCTCAATGAAAACATCTATATTTCTGTTGAAATCATTCACATGAGGAATTTGGGTTTCCATGATCAGCAGCACTCATGGAACTCATCTCTAGGGCATAAAATCAAATACAATAGGCAGGTGAAATAATCAAACTTCCCCTAACTGCTTATTTGTTTCTACTTGCATGGCTCAGTCTAGAGCTACTTATTTTTAGTGCAAATTTTCTTTATTCTGTATTAATAATCTCACCTAACAAGAATTTAATTCCCACACTATGGCATAGGCCTGAGCTTTATGAATTCAGCAATTGCTAAGCAACTGTTTTGAGAATTTCATGTTTGGAAAGCCTTCCCACAGCAAAATGCTGCTGACAACAGATTCTTCTCAGCTAGTTTGTCAGTCCTGGGCTCTGATTTTGTTACTTCCTGGTTTTGCCCTCTGAAATTCCCCTCTGCTGCACAGTTTAAAAGGCCAATCAAGTAAATTCTGTACTAAACATACACTTTTAGTCTTTCACAGAAAAGATCTCTCCAAAACTTTCATGGGCCATTCTTCTAGGACTTCTCTTTTATCTGTTGCTCATTCTACTTTTGCTGTCCATGGAACAGAGAAGATGAAACAACCTAAGAGTAGTTTCTTCTATCTGATTTGTGCCCCTCAGTTTTTTAACTTTGGGATTTTTTCTCTAATGGCATTCTGGTAGTACACTAAAATAAAGTTCTTCCACATTATCCAAACAACAAGTCAACTCAGCAATAACCTCTGAAATTCTAATGAAGGAAAAGACATGCAATTTTTGCTAGGGTGAAAACCTAGCAAATCAGTTCAACCAAATAATTGAAATAATAAGGACCTGCAGTCAGAGATGTCAAAGCAAGAAAGTGCGTTCTAGAACCCACCGAGAAGAGTTTCTTCTTTTGGGTTTAGATGGATTTCTTCAGTTGGATGAAATTTTGTTAAAAAGAAAAGTTGAATTTCAAGTAACAAAGCCTAAGTTTGAAAAGTCTGCATTAATTCACTTACTGAAATAACAACAACAGGATACAAAATGGAAAGATTACTCTCTTCAAGCATATTCAATAATTTCTGGGTTTCTTCAAAATCAGATGTCATAACCTGAAAGACCAGAAAAATAAAAGAAGTTCTTAAATGACTTAAGAGTTCATTCAATGAGAAAAATGGAGAGCTTTTAAACATTTAAACATTTAAAATATCTATCAAGCTTAATTTTAAATTTTCAAACAATGTTAAAGGATACCCATAAATTAGCTATTAAAATTTTTTTAATTCATTAATTCAAACCTATCTTATTTACTTTTTACCAGAAATTTGAAAATACCATCTAAAGAAATATCACCCTCTTCTCATTATGTGAACTAGGTTGTTAGAAAATGTGATTTCCCTATTTCAAAAGACAAAAATAACATTTCTAAATACATATTGAATAACACAACTCACCTATCAAAATCTTAAATTCAAATACTTAAGAATCAAGAAAACTAAGTACTTGTCGAACATTACATTTATACAAATCCTCAAGTGCTTTCAATCATTTGTATTAACGACTTACATTCACACAAACAAAATTGTAGCATTCCTCTAAGATGATTTGCTGAAGATCTCTGCCAGATGTGACTTTTACATGCTAGGAGAAAAAATTAGAGGAAAAAAGAGTTTACAAACTAGATAGAAAGACCAAACATGAGCATAAACAACTTTACGAGCACAAAATTTCTATAGGCACATAACGCCAAGGACCATGTATAAGAGCAAAATAATTCAGACTGAAGTTTATGACGCTACCAAAAAAAAAACCCACTTGAACTAGTCCAAAAATAATTAACATTGTTGTAGCAAATAAGGATATAGGAAATTGTTTTAGATAAAAAAAATGTTGAAAAGGCTCAAGATATATTCAGGAATAGGCAAATAGTCTGGTTTTTCTTATACAAAAAATATACAATAGAAAATATTTGAATAAAATTTAAAAATTGGTTAGACAAGAATTTTTAAAGAATTCTGGAAGCATGTTAAGTACTACAAAGAATACATTTAACTAAATATGGAATGACTAGAAACAGGGAAAGCAACAAGAGATTACCGTAATAGGCCTTCTTCTGAGGGTCCAGATCAAGATAGCAGAGTAGGAAGATCCTGAGCTCACCCCTCCCATGAAACACCAAAACTACAACTACATATAGAACGACTATCTCTGAGAATGACTTGAAGATGAGCAGAACAGACTTTCTACAACCAAGGCTATAAAGAAAAGGCCACATCAAGACAGGTAGGACGGGCAGAGGGGCAGACATGCAGTGTAATCAGAACCCCCACCCCCAGTGCAGCAGTCCATAAGCAGGAGGGATATCGCAACCATGAAGGTTCCCCCTGAGGAGCTAGGAGTCTGAGCCCCACATTGGACTCCCCATCCCGAGGGGCCTGCACCAGGAAGATGAGCCCCCATAATGTCTGGCTTTGAAAACCAGTGGGGCGCACGTCCAGGAGAGGTAGAGGGCTATGAGAAATCAAGATACTGCTCGTGAAAGGTTCATGCACAAACTCACTCACTCAGAGTCCCAGCACAGAGGCAGCACCTTGAAAAGAGCCTAGGTATTATCAGAAGGAAATTTACTGACTAATTTTAGGGCTTGTGCTGGAGGGGCAGAAATCTGGTAGAACTCTCTCCAGGGACAGAAGCACTGGCAGGCAACATTTTTTTTTTAAAACTCTTTTTCTACCTACCAGGCTGTTGCCATTTCTGCCACTGTTCATCAACCTAGTTAACCCATGTGCCCCACCCCGGTTTCCCCTGAGGAACAGCCCTCCTCAACCCACCCAACCGGCCCAACCCAACCAACCCACCCAACCCGGCTGGCCTCTCCAAAGTAGCTGCTGCCCCACCCCACCCAGTGGCTGGCCTCAGTCAGCACCAGCACCCCTCCAAAGTGTCTCCTGCTCTCAGGGGCCAGCCCCACACATCAGCAGGCCTGGAGCAGTTGTGGCCAGACCTCTCAGCCAGCCAGGCCAAGAACCAGCACACCTTTTCAGCATGCCTACAACAACTGTGGTCCAACCACAATAGGAGGGCACAATGACCAGGAGAGACTGCACCATCAGGTCCCACAGGACACCATTTATATAAGGTCACTCTTTCAAAACCAGGAGATGTAGCTGATATACCTAACACACAGAAACAAACAGAGTTAGGTAAAATGAGGAAACAAAAGACTATCTTCCAAAGGAAAGGTGGCAAAACTTCAAAAAAAGAACTAAACAAAATGAAAATGAACAGTTTTATCAGATAAAGAGTTCAAATTAGCAGTAATAAGTAAGCTCACTGAATGGGGAGAAGAATGTGAACTCAGTGAGAACCTAAAAAGAAAATATAAAAAAGAGCCAATCAGAGCTGAAGAATACAATAACTATAATGAAAAATACACTAGAGGGAATCAACAAGAGATCAGAAGATGCAGAAGAATGAATCATCAATCTGGATGATAGGGTACTTGTAATGACCCAATCAAAACAACAAAAATAAAAAAACAGTTTAAAAAAATGAGAATTAAAAAAAAAAAAAAGGGACCTCTGATACAACATCAAGTATACTAACATTTGAAGTACAGGGGCCACAGAAGGCAAAGAGAGACAAGGACACAAAACTTATTTGAAAAAAACAATGGCTGAAAACGTCCCAAATCTGGGGAAGGAAACAGACATCCATGTCCAGGAAGCACAGACAGTACCAGACAAGATGAACCCAAAGAGACCCACATCAAGACACATTATAATTAAAATGTCAAAATTTAAATATAAAGAGGGAATTTTTAAATCAGTAAGAGAAAAACAACTAGTTACATACAAGGGAACCCCCCCATAAGACTATCAGCTACTTTTCAGCAGAAACTTTATAGGCCCCAGAAGAGACTAGCATGATATATTCAAAGTACAGAAAGGAGAAAACTTACAACCAAGAATACTCTACCTGGCAAGATAAAGAGTTTCCCAGAAGCAAAAGCTAAAGTAGTTCATCAGCACAAAACTGGCCTTATAAGAAATGTTAAAGGGAATTCTTTAAATGGAAAAGGCCACAGCTAGAAACCAGAAATTTATGAAGGAAAAACTCACTGGTAAAGGCAAACATATAATAAAGGTAGTAGCAGATCAACCACCTATATAGCTAGTATGAAGATTAAAAGACAAAAGTAGTAAAATCATCTGTATCTAAAATATTTATTTAAATGATACCCAAAGTAAAAAGATATAAAATATGACATCAAAAACATAAAACATGGGTAAGAATAAAATGTTGTGCTTCTAGAATGCATTTGAACTCAAGACACCATCAACTTAAAATAGACTACTATACACATAGTTTGTTATATATGAACCTTATGGTAACCACAAGTCAAAAACCTCTAACAGATACACAAAAAATAGAGAAAGGAATCCAAACATAACACTAAAGAAAGTCATCAAATGAGAAGGGAAAAGAACCAGAGAAGAAGAAAGCGATAAAGAACTACAAAACCAATCAGAAAACAACTAACAAAATGACAATAAGTACATACCTAATAAACAGTCATGGGCTTCCCTGGTGGCGCAGTGGTTGAGAATCTGCCTGCTAATGCAGGGGACACGGGTTCGAGCCCTGGTCTGGGAAGATCCCACATGCCACGGAGCAGCTGGGCCCGTGAGCCACAACTACTGAGCCTGCGCGTCTGGAGCCTGTGCCCCGCAACGGGAGGGGCCGCGATAGTGAAAGGCCCGTGCACCGCGATGAAGAGCGGTCCCTGCACCGCGATGAAGAGTGGCCCCCACTTGCCGTAACTAGAGAAAGCCCTCGCACGAACCGAAGACCCAACACAGCCAAAAATAAATAAATAAATAAATAAATAAAGTAGCTATATAATAGTCCTGAATATTAAAAAAAACAAACAAACAAAAAAAACAGTCACTTCAGTCAAAATGAACTAAATGCTATAATCAAAAGACACAGGTGGCTGAAAGGATAAAAAAAAAAAAAAAGACCCATCTATAGGTCACCTTCAAGCGACTCACTTCATATCTAAAGACACACACAGACTAAAAGTGAAAGAATGGAAAAGATTTTCCATGTAAGCTAGGGTAGCAATATGCATATCAGACAAAATAGACTTTAAAACAAAAAATGTAACAAGAGACAAAGAACGTCATTATATAAAGATAAAGGGATCAATCCAACAAGAGACTATAACACTTATAAATATCTATGCACCCAAAAAAGGAGCACCTAAGTACATAATTCAAATATTAACACACATACAGGAAGATATTGACAATAATATGATAATAGTAGACTTTAACACTCCACTTATACCAATAGACATATCAGACAAAATATCAATAAGGAAACATTGGCCTTAAAGACACAATAGACCACTAAAACGTAATAGATATATACAGACCTTCCACCCCCAAAACAGCAGAATACACATTCTTTAAAAATACACATGGGCTTCCCTGGTGGCGCAGTGGTTGGGAATCTGCCTGCCAATGCAGGGGACACGGGTTCGAGCCCTGGTTTGGGAAGATCCCACATGTCACGGAGCAACTAGGCCCGTGAGCCACAACTGCTGAGCCTGCGTGTCTGGAGCTTGTGCTCCGCAACGAGAGGCCGTGATGGTGACAGGCCCGTGCACCGCGATGAGGAGTGGCCCCCGCTTGCCGCAGCTAGAGAAAGCCCTCACACAGAAACGAAGACCCAACACAGGCAAAAATTAATTAATTAATTAAAAAAAAAATAATAATAATACACATGAACATTCTCCAGGATAGATCTCATGTTAGGCCACAAAACAAGTCTCAATAAATTTAAGAAGACTGAAATCACACCAAGCATCTTTTCTGACCCAAACAGTATAAAACTATAAATCAATTACAAGAAGAAAACTGGAAAAAAAAAAAAAAAAGTTTCGGAGCCTAAACCAAAAGCTACTAATCAATCAATGGGTCAATGAAGAAATCAAAAAATACTCTGAAACAAATGAAAATGGAAAGACAATTGTTCCAAAATCTATGGGATGCAGTGAAAGCAGTTTTAGAAGGGATGCTTATAGTAATGCAGGCCTACCTCAAGAGACAAGAACAATCTCAAATAAACAATCTAACTTTACACCTAAAGGAACCAGGAAAAGATGAATAAAAGAAACACAAAGTTAGTTGAAGGAAGGAAATGATGAAAATCAGAGCAAAAATGAAATAGAGACTTTAAAAAAATTTTTTTAAATCAATGAAACTAAGAGCTGGGGTTTTAAAAAGATTAAAAAAATTGACAAACCTTGAGACAGACACATTGTGAAAAAAAGAAAGAGAGCCCAAATAAATAAAAAGAAAGAGAAGAAATTACAACTAATACCACAGAAATACAATGGACAAGAGATTACTGTGAATAATTATACACCAACAAATTGGACAACCTAAAAGAAATGGATAAGTTCCTAGAAACATAAAATCTTCTAAGACTGAATCAGAAAAGAATAGAAAATTTGAACAGACTGATGACTGGTAATGAAATTAAATCAGTAATGAAAAAACTCCCAAAAAACAAAAGTCTAGGATGTGAGGGCTTCACACGTGAATTCTATCAAACATTTAAATAAGACTTAATACCTACCCTTCTCTAACTATTCCAAAGAATTGAAAAGGAAGAAATGCCTTCAAACTCATTTTAGGAGGCCAGCATCATTGTGATACCAAAACCATATAAAAACACTACAAAAAAAGAAAATTAATATCCATCAGGCCAATATCAATGATGAACATAGATGCAAAAATCCTCAACAAAATATTAGCAAACTGAATTCAACAATACATTAAAAGGATCATACATCATAATCAAGTGAGATTAATTCCAGGGACAAAAGTTTGATTCAATATTCACAAACCAATGAACATGATACAGCACACTCACAAAATGAAGAATAAAAATCATATGATCACCCCAATAGATCTAGAATAAACTTTTGACAAAACTCAATATCCAGTTATGATGAAAACTCTTAATAAGGCAGGTGTAGAGGGAACATACCTTAACATAAAAAAGGTCATATATGACAAACCCACAGCTAACATCATAATCAATGGTGAATAGCTGAAAGATTTTCCTTTCAGATCAGGCAAAAGACAAGGATGCCCACCATCACCACTTTTATTCAACATAGTATGGGAAGTCCCAGCCACAGCAATCACACCAGATAAGACACAAAAACCATACAAACTGGAAGAGAAAAAATAAAACTGTCACTATTTGCAGATGATATGACACTATGTATAGAAAACCCTAGACTCCACCAAAAACCTATTAGAATAAATGAATTCAGTAAAATTGTAGAATACAAAATATGTAGAAATCTGTTGCAGTTCTGTACACTAATAATAAACTATCAGAAAGTGAAATTAAGAAGGCAATTCTATTTATAATTGCATCAAAAAGAATACCTAGGAATAAATTTAACCAAGGAGGTTAAAGACCTGTACTCTGAAAACTATAAAACATTGATGAAAGAAATTAAAGATGACACGATTAAGTGGAAAGACATACTGTGCTCATGGATTGGAAAAAAAAATTTGTTAAAATGATGATACTACCCAAAGCAATCTACAGATTCAGTACAGTCCCTATCAAAATACCAATGGCATTTATTGTAGAACTAATACAAATAATTCTAAAGTACCTATGGAATAACAAAGGACCCCAAATAGCCAAAGCAATCTTGAGAAAGAACAACAAAGCTGGAGGTGTCATGCGCCCTGATTTCAAACTATACTACAAAGCTATAGTAATCAAAACTGTATGGTACTGGCACAAAAGCAGACATAGAGATCAATGGAACAGAGGAGAGGGCCCAGAAATAAACCCACCCATATCTGGTTAATTAATTTATGACAAAGAAGCCAATAATACATAGTGTGGAAAGAAAGTCTCCTCAATAAATAGTTTTGAAAAAACTAGACAGTTACATTCAAAAGAATAAAACTGGACCACCCTCTTATACCACATACAAAAATATACTCAAGATAGATTAAAGACTTAAATGAAAGACTGGAAACCATAAAACTCCTAGAATAAAACATAGGCAGAACACTCTTTGACATAAATCATAGCAAATTTTTTTGGATCTGTCCCCTAAGGCAAAAGAAACAAAAGCAAAAATAAACACATGAGACCTAATTAAACTTACAAGATTTTGACTAGCAAAGTAAATCACTGATAAAACAAAGATACAACCTACTGAATGGGAGTATTTGCAAATGATATGACCCAAAAAGGGTTAATATCCAAAATACATAAACAGCTCATACAACTGAATATCAGAACACACACACAACCCAATCAAAAAATGGACAGAAGTCCTGAACAGACATTTCTCCAAAGAAGACATATAGAAGGCCAGCAGGCACACGGAAAGATGCTCAACATCACTAATCATCAGAGAAATGCAAATCAAAATCACAATGAGAGATCACCCATACTTGTCAGAATGGCTATCATCAAAAAGACCACAAATAGCAAATGTTGGAGAGGGTGTGGAGAAAAAGGAACCCTAGTGCACTGTTGGTGGGAATGTAAACTGGTGCAGCCACTATGGAAAAAGGTATCGAGGCTTCTCAAAAAATTAAAAATATAACTACTATACTAACCAGCAATCCCACTCTTGGGTATTTACCCAAAGAAAATGAAAACACTAAGTCAAAAAGATATAAGCACCACTGTGTTCAATGTAGCAGCCAAGATATGGAAGTGCCTGTTGATAGATGAATGCTTGAAGATGTGGAGGTGTGTGTGTATTATATATATATATATATATATATATATATATATATATATATATACACACACACACACACACACACACACACACACACACATGTATGTATGCATACACAGTGGAATATACTCAGCCATAAAAAAGAATAAAATCTTGTCATTTGTGACAACATGGATGGAACATCCATGATATTCCAGAGGGTATTATGCTAAATGAAATAAGTCAGATAGAGAAATACACTTATACGTGGAATCTAAAAAACAAAACAAATGAACAAACAAAATAAAACATAAACAGACTCATAGATAAGGGAGAACAAGCTGGTGGTTGCCAGAGGGGTGGGGATGGGGGAGGTAAGGGTATGGGCAAAACAGGTGAAGAACATAAAGTAGTACAAACTTCCAGTTACAAAATAAGTCATGGAATGGAATGTACAACAAAGGGAATCTAGTCAATAATATTGCGGTAATTTTGTATGGTGACAGATGGTTACGAGACTTATCTTGGTCATCAATTCATAAGGTATATAAATGTTGAATCACAATGTCATACACCTAAAACTAATATGTCAACTATACCTCAATAAAAAATAAAAATAATAAAAATAAAAATAAATTATTATATATGATAGAGAAATAAGACTTAAACTAGGGCAACAATAATAAGAGAAGAAGATTATTACTAGAGGTAGTCCCAGACTAGATAGAAAATAGTACATACACTATAAAAACTTTCCTAATAAAATTTTTCTTCCATATAGTTCAATGCTCTAATTATTCTCTATTTTTTCTATTATAGCAATATGAACAAAAAACTACTAAACAAGGGCTCTGTTATAATGATATCTCTGCTATAACTCTGTACGAAGTCACATTTTCGTGGTTAATACTGGCATTACATTTAGAAAGCTTTAGTTATATATCTAAAATACAATGCTTGTTCCAAAGTAAAACATGAAACTCTGTATCTCTAAGAGCATTGCCTCTTCAGAAGAATTCAGCTTAACTCTACCTAATTTTGACAAAATATTTGAGAAAGAGAGGTAAAGGTTTTGAGGTCTTAGCTACGCTACAGAAATCACTTGGCTCATGAATTTCAAGAATTTTACTTTGGTTTAAAGTTTTTGAGTACAAATTTCAGAGGGAAGATTATTCAAAAAAAAACAAAAACAAAACTTGCATAGTCATCAGCCATGTATCAATAGTGAAATAAAGAAATCAGCTTCCGCTGTGCAACAGTGAGTTTGCTCAAAGAGTCTCATCTTCTAGACACTACAAGGAGATTATTTTTCAGGGGTTTCTCATGTATCCAAACATTTTAAAAGGCATGAATAGCTAATATACTCCAAATTGGCTCTTCAAGGATGTTGACATAGCAGGCAGACTTGCAAAAATAGGCATCTCTCTTCTTGGAGCAAATGTGCTTAGTTCTAGAAAGTAAAGATAGAGACATCTCTCTCCATAGAGCAATCTGCTTGGCATTCTAGAGTAATAAAGACAATGTCTCTCTTGTTAAGAGGAGGATGGGCTGGTTTGCCAGCAGTCCCTGTATAAAATAAGGGCAGTGCTTCCCGATAGCCAGATTCTTCTTTAATGCATTCCACTGCCTAGCAACACCCAGCCCTAATTGCATTTCTCCCGGGGGAACTGCAATTCAGAAAATCAGTGCTGCACTGCTATCCTCCTTACTGCTACTGTTGTAACAGTCTTTCCTCTGACCCTGAAGTTTCATGTCTTTTACCAATATTTACAATACTGGCATGAGTGTTTGCATAAAAATTGGGTATAATCCTCAAATCCTGCCTAGTTTCTGACTTGACAGATATGAAATAAGGCAACCACGTATCTCAACTTTAACAAGTGTGAGTGAATTCTGAACTCAAAAAAAAAAAAAAAAAAAAAGACTTACTTTAAAAAATTTCCTTTTGGGGACTTCCCTGGGCAGTGGTTAAGAATCCGCCTTCTAATGCAGGGGACATGGGTTCAAGCCCCGGTCCAGGACGATCCCACATGCTGTGGAGCAACTGAGCCCGTGCAGCACAACTACTGAGCCTGTGCTCTAGAGCCCTCGAGCCACAACTACTGAGTCTAAGTGCCACAACTACGGCAGCCCGTGTGCCTAGAGACCGTGCTCCACAACAAAGAGAAGCCACCGCAATGAGAAGCCCGTGCACCGCAAGGAAGAGTAGCCCCCGCTACCACAACTAGAGAAAGCCCCGCGCAGCAACAAAGACCCAACACAGTCAAAAATAAATAAATTAATTAATTAATTAAATTTTTTTTTTCTTTTGGAGGTACATAAATAAGGTCTAGGATGAGAACATGAGGGATATTCCAATTTAGCTTTTCAAGTATTAAAACTGATAAAATTCTTGAGGACCCCATACTCTTAGGGACAGAAACATGTTTTTAACCAGTAGCAAATGCTTGACAAATAGGTTTTTAAAACTTAGCACATGGGCTTCCGTGGTGGCGCAGTGGTTGAGAATCTGCCTGCTGGTGCAGGGGACACGGGTTCGAGCCCTGGTCTGGGAAGATCCCACATGCCGCGGAGCGACTAGGCCCGTGAGCCACAACTACTGAGCCTGCGCGTCTGGAGCCTGTGCTCCGCAACGAGAGAGGCCGCGACGGTGAGAGGCCCGCGCATCGCGATGAAGGGTGGCCCCCGCTTGCCACAACTGGAGAAAGCCCTCGCACAGAAACGAAGACCCAACACAGCCAAAATCAATCAATCAAACATACGCATCTGATTCAAGATCCTCATTAAAAAAATAAATAAATAAATAAATAAATAAAAAACTTAGCACAGTCTTGTTTCAAGAAAATAAAAAAAAAGTATATGTTCTTAAAATCAACTATGTGGAAGTTTTTTAAAAAGGTAAAAAAAACTCATCCAAAAATAACACTACCTAGAAATAATTACCCTGAACATCAGGTAAGTATCATTTCAACAATCCTCTATTAATAATATATGCAATAAGCTGGTAGGACAAAACGATGAAGGAACAAAAGCATTAGCACATTTTATGAAAATGGAATCATATGCATGTCATTTAAAAATTATTTAATGTTAGCAAAAAAAAAAAAAAAAAAAGCCCTTAAATACAGTAAAACTGAAGGTGCTGCTATACTTCAGATTATTCTTCACCTCCAGGGAGCTTTTCCTAAATGTTAAGTAAAATAAGTAAAATATCGTGAACAGGATTAAGACACTGGACTTTTCAATGGCAACACACTTCATTTGTAAGTCAGTACTAATTGATTTCCTGCTATGAGAGAGAAAGAAATAGCACTTTGTAACTCTTCTACCCACTGTTGTCGTCACTTGTACTTTTCTACCCTGACAAGGTTTATTAGATTCACAGACTATTCTATAGCCATAGTTCACACAATTTAGACATAATTTGTCTATGCTCAAGACAACTGTTTTAAATAAAAACCTCTCCTTTTATAAATTCATTTTAATTCACTTCTTTATTTGATGAACTTCAGCTGCAAGCAGGTTTTGTTTGTTTTTTAATAAAAACCTCAACATTTTTATATTCCTAGAGTTCTTCCTTCGATTAGTTGGAAGAATAGCTTATCTGGGAATAAAAGTTAAGTTCACACTTTCCCTCAGAGATTTGCAGTCTCTGTACCACTGTCTTCAAACACTGTTTCAAAGCATTGTCCGGATGCTTTTTAAAGTCCATGTGTCATCTACTCACTCTCTATTCACCATTTTTTGGGGGTAGATTTCAACATCAAGTAGTTCCACCAGGAAGTAGTCATAGAAGTTACATATGAATTTTTTTCCTGTTGTCTTTCTAACTAAATGACAATTTGGCTGGTGGTAGTATTCTCGGATTCCCCTTTGATTCCCTCCAAAGTTTATAGACAACGCTTCACTGTATGTATTTGGATAGTAAGTATTGTGGAGGTACACGAGGTCAGGCAGAGTATCCTCCTTTCTGTAACCTTTGTTTTTGTTTTTTGCTCCTAGGTACCTACCTGAAGAATTCTTTATGAGGAGTTTCTAAATCTTAATTAGAATCAGACCATATTTAATTGTCAGTTGCTGTTCCTCAGTTCTTCTTGAAAATATGCGCTCTACATCTTACAGAACTAGTTAGTCATTTCAAGGAAATTTTCTTCTAACTTTCAGAATAACATCTTGGTTTGTCTACTTGACATATAAACATGATCCATATGTTGGATGCTTTTATTATCATTCACACCTATTCTCTTATTTATCATTTAGTTTTTACTTGGAATACACTGTGATTATCCCAAGTTTCCCTCTATGTTAATAACCTGACCTGACCTTTGCTATATTCTATGTCTAATGTACTAATTATTTCTATAACAGTGTGGCTCTAATTGTTTCCACAATTATCAGTCACTCTATTAATCTCTTGCAATGCTGTCTTTTGAATTTTTAACCTTCTTGAATTCTGATTTTTACTGAGTTATTCTACAGAACCAAAGGTGTGAGAATATTTTGAGGGACAGAGAGAGCCTTGAGGTTTATTCCAGATTTTTAAAATCAGATTTGTGTGTTCTGTGACTTTCAGTATAAATTATAGAGCTTACTAATTATTATTTTTACAAGCTGAAGAGTTTTAAAATGGTAGGCACTGATAGTTTCCCCTGCCTCTGCTGAGATACCACCGAGAATTGAGGGATTTTCTGACTTTTCCCCAACCTTCATTTTTTTACCCCCTTTGAAAAAAATATGAAAACCAAACTACATTTTTTTCCATCTTGCAATTGAGACTCTTTTAATAATTGTTTCCAGTGAAATTTAACTCTTTTATTTGGTCATACTGCTTTCCTCCCAAACAGAAAACAAACTATATTTTCCATGCTTGAGCAAAGAAACTTAGATTCTACCTAAATATAGCAAAGGAGACTTTGACACCTTTAACAAACAAAGACCACCTTAGACAATGCTATTAGGTTGTTTATGAAAAAGTTCTATGGCATCATCTTAAGCTATCATTCCTAATGTTTCCACACTCAAACACAACAAATGGAACAATCTGCTGGCTAGAACTCCTTGTTCTGTAAATATTTTGGTTCGGAGAACATTTAAACAAAATTTAAAACAACCTTCCAATGTGTTTAGTAAAATTTAAAAAGTATGTCCAAAAAAAACCCCCCACCATAATATACTTTCCTTACATCATAAAAAAATAAGAATTTACAAAATATTTACTACTAACAAAATGCAAACATCTGCATATTCAAAGTACTATTTAAAGTAGGGATATTAGGAAGGAAGCTGCGTTGCCAAAAAACGTTTTCCATTTCAAGAAGAGTTAAGGCTTAACTAAGGCTGAAAGGCATTGGTTTCCAGTCCCATGAGTCAGAGGTTCAAAAACGTGTTTCTGAAAGCCAGCACTCTTTTTACAGAACATGTTGGCTGGATCATTTCTTAATCTGAATCCATCAATTTCCCACCTCCTTCCCATTCAAACAAGGGCACTAATGTGGGTATATACAAGGGAATCAGAGAGAGATGCACTTTTCACTCTGTAGACAACACATTAACAATTAAAAGTCTTGTGACTGCCAGAGGGTAGGGGAAATGGGGAGATGCTGGTCCAAGGGCAAAGTTTCAGTTATGCAAGATGAATACGTTTTTAGGGATTTAATGCGTAGCACGGTGGCTGTAATTAACAATAGTATATTGTATAACTGAAATATACTTAAGAGGGTAAATCTTAAGTGTTCTCACCCACACCCCCAAAAAAGAAAATGGTAATTATGTGAGGTGATGGATCTATTAGCTTGATTATGGTGATCATTTCAAAGTGTATGTCAAAACATCACGCTATATACATTAAATACACGCAACTTTTATTGGTCAATTATACCTCAATAAAGCTGGGGCGGAAAGTACTTCTATACTGCAAATCCAGAGAACCTTACGTAGCTATGACTGATGCCAACAGAATGCTGAGTCTGGGCCATCAATTCATCAGTCACTGTCTTTATCAATGGAGTCGCCTCTGGCCTGTGGGTGCTGTGTCTGGACCTTCAGTCACAGGGTAACAGCCCAGAGCCTCTCCATCCTGCTTTTCAGCAGTCTTTACCTGAGACACTCCTTTAAGAAGTACTATTTCCAAATTCTGAGTTGCCAATTAACATTTACTTCATGGTTATTTTTAGACTTCTGTGGAGGTTTTGTCCATCTAGCACTGAACATTTACTCTATTATTTTTTAGACAGCTCTAACGCTCTTTCTTGCAGTTAAGAACATGGCACCTGGAGCCAAGATCCCTCGGTGTTTAAATCTAGCTCTGCAACAAATTTGCTGTACAACTTTGGGCAAATTACTTAAGCGCCATGGCTCAGTTTACTCATCAGAATTGATAGATCAGTTAAATTAATATGTGAGAGTTAAGGATTAAATTTTCCAAAACTTCTTCCCTATCGGCTGGTCTCCTGGAAAGCTTCAGAGAAAAAAGCTACAGCTTTAAAACAATGAATGTCGGTAGAGTTTTGAGGTGGTAAGTAAATCAGGTTACCATTCTGCCATGCTATATCAACTATGGACACTAAGCTGGTGGATCATACCAGAGGCCTTCTACTTCCCAAGCTGCCACCACAAGACTCAGACCCTAGCCTGTTGGACATACCAAAGTCTTGATAGTGTTTCAATCCTATCAGGCAGGCAGAGTAGCACGAGAACCAAGGTTCTGCCATGCTGCAATGGTGTTAGATCACAGGCCCTTATCACACCAGGGAAAGGGCTGGTTCTCCCTTAATTATGTAGCTTAAAAGCCACACTGCACAAAGATTAGAGTCTTATAATGCAGTGAACACTGCCTCTGTCCCTGAGTCCATGGATTGGACTTTCCCCAATAATCATTGTTCTAGAAAGACCCTATTCTAGTGTGAGTCCTGTCATGTCATTCATCGTTGTTTTCTTGAATTTATGTGAAACACTAATGACCATCTTTCCATATAGTGTACATTAAATGTTTGCTATTATTCCACTCGCTTCTCACTTATCTTCCACTTTTAAATGACCCTTTCACACATCACCACATCTCCATTATCCCTTTACATTTTAAATCTTACATTTATTGACGTTTTACTATTCGTCAGAATCTGTGCTAAATACATTAAACAATTATCTTACTGAAACCACATAACATACCTCTGCATACATTATCATTATCCTCATGTTATGGATAAGGAAGGTAAGCACAGAAGTTTAAAGAATCTGTCTGAGACCGTACTGCCAGCGAGGGGTAGTACCCAGACTAAGGTCTGTGGGACTCTCAACAGTTAACCTCTCAAGTACACAGGGTGTCAGTTTACTCCAGGTAACTAGTACTACATCATGGAAGTCACAAGACTTTACTCAGAGGGCAGTGACACTACAGGTCCCAAGGTCAACTCAGGAGAAACACCTCATCTGGAGGAAGTCATTTGAGTGCTAAAAAGCCTAATTGCCACCACAGACAATCCCTTAACTCAGATCATTTCTCTGGGTCCTAGACAGGGAAGAGAGTATCTAAGGTAGGTCCTCCAATTCAGGTCCTCAGATTTGAGCCTGGAAGAGTCAAGGGCTTCTGAACCACTGCATTCAATATACGCCAAGCAGGTGATGGTTACAGAAGTAATTATTGTGATAATACAACCTTAATGAAAGTCCTCCTTTATATGTCCCTCTGTCTCACTGTTAAAATTCCCTTTGAAGGCCACTTACTTTTCTGATGCAAAACCACAAGAATTGTGGAATGGAAAATACAAGTCCTAATCTTAACAAACCAGAACACTATCACAAAGAATTCTAGGCTCCCATTTTATCATACAGATTATACATCCAAAGCTAGAAAGTGTCTAGGCAAAAGGCAAAGCTACCAAATCTGCTCAAGCTTATCTTTCCACTGAGGTTTACTATAGAACGTTATACTATATATAACTAATGGGCAATTTTGTAGTAAATGAGAAGTGACTGGCATTAGCTCACATAAATCATGTTTGGCAGGCATATTTTGTAAATATTATCCATTTTGTAAATGATAAAGGATAATATGTTAAAAAGGCATGTATGGTAATATGACCACTTTACGTTTCTTAGTAATGCATAAGACATTTGCAAGCTGAGAACTGGCAAGCTGACGTAAACAAATCTTATCTGTCTTCATTAAAAATTTTTAAAAAGTCACATAGAGTAGGGTACCCTACTATCCATTGGATTAGGGTAAGTTAAGAGTTTCATTCATTCAACCAATAAGTTATCTATTGAGGGCTCTGGGCCAGACACTAGATAGCACATTGAGACCAAAGCAATAGACTAGACAGTTTCTTTCCTTATGGAGATCATACTGGGAAGATGAAATAAAGTTAAGACCTGTGTTTCTCCAATTTCAATACGCATAAGAATCTCTGGGAATCTCGTTAAAAATATAGATTTTGATTCCATTAGATGTGGAGCGGGGTCTAAGAATCTGCATTTTTTTTCCAATTTAAAATTTTATTTAAAAAATGGAACAGATACTTAATCATTAAACACATGAAAAAGTCATCACAGATATCTTTTCAAATCAAATACACAGTATGGTTCTATTATACATCCACAAAAATGGCTAAAATTATAAAACTGACAACAATAAATTCTGTTTGGGTGTGAAATTGACTCTAATTCTTGGTGGTAGTGTAAAATGCCACAAAAAGTAGAATCTGCATTTCTAACAAGCAACCAGGTAATGTTGCTATAGTTGGTCCATGGATCACACTTTGAAGCAGCAAGCAGTTAGATAATATAAAAGTCCTCTCTCATTTTCAGTAGATATATTTACTGAGAAATGTGCCCAACTAACAATCAGAAGGTAACTTTAACCTTGATTCTACTGAAGGTACTGCCTTTCTGTATCATCTAAAATAAGTTACCTATATCTTTTATTAAATATATCAGTATGGCAAGCTAAGTGACTAAAATTAAAGAATTTATTACTTCAACTGTATTTTCCCTCAAATTCTTCCCAAACTTACAGCATAATCTAATTTACACTTACAAAATTTTAACTTTTCTAAGTAATACAGACACTGCCCAGATATATACAGAAGTATCAGGAGAGCCTAGTTTCCATATAAATATGCACTAATAAAGTATGTACAAGTTATGTTCTAATCAAAATGTCATTAATTTGAAATCACTAATTAGAATCCACACCAAATACTGTTTCCAATTAGTTTTATAAATGATTTAAATAGTCTAAAGATAATAGTCTATTACATTTAGCTATGCATTCATTAGAAATTACAATTGTATATACATACACATATACAAATATATATGTATATATATGTGTGTATACACACACACACACACACACACACACAGCTTTGTCCCCAAGCCATTGTAAAATGTGAGTGTGCATGAAACAAAAGTTTACATTAGCAGTTCTTAACTGTGGGAAACTTTGTCCTAAGAGGAAATTCAGCCATATCAGGAGACATTTTCGGTTGTCAGAAGTGGGAGAGGGAAGTACTACGAGTGTCGAGTTGGTAGAGGACAGGGATGCTATTAAATATTCTATAATGCACCACGCAGCCCAGCCTCCAGAACAAAGAGTTATCTGTCCCAAAATGTTAATAACATAGCAACTGCAAAATCCTGGGCTAAATGGAGAGTTATGGTTTTTGGTCTTCAGCATTTATTCAGAAATCAGTAGCTGACACCAAAAGCAGTAACATTTTAACAACTTAAAGGCTTTAGTAGAGTCATTTTTTTAACAAGGGAAATACTAAAATTGCATTTTATCAGACAAGTGTTTTAATATAATTTTCAAATAACATACCATAAATATGACAAGTGTGTTCAAAATGGCTAGATGAGGTCTATATGATATCGCTGATATGTGGAATCTAAAAAAATAATACAAATGAACTTATTTACAAAACAGAAATAGAATTACAGATATAAAAAACAAACTTATGGTTACCGGGGGGGAAGAGGGGGGAGGGATAAATTGCGAGATTGGGATTGACATATACACAGTACTATATATAAAATAGATAACTAATAAGGACCTACTGTATAGACCAGGGAACTCTGCTCAGTACTCTGTAATGGCTTATATGGGAAAAGAATCTAAAAAAGAGTGGATATATGTATATGTGTAACTGCTTCACTTTGCTGTACACCTGAAACTAACACAACATTGTAAATTGACTATACTCCCAATAAAAATTAAAAACAAATAGAACAAAATATATTCTCAGCTCGAACTCTGTCTGCTACCAAGTTTTTAACACTGCCTCCAATTTTAAATTAGATAGAAAATTAAAAAAGAAGAAAACTAAAATCAGCTATAAACATGCATGAGTAGCTTAGTGAAGAGTTTCTTCATATGTAACCACAAAGAAACAATGCACTGATTAACTTTTTTTTCTTTTTTCTTTTTTTGGCCATGCTGTGCGGCTTATGGGATTTTAGTTCCCCGACCAGGGATCAAACCCGGGCCCTCAGCAGTGAGAGCTCAGAGTCCTAACCATGGGACCGCAGGGAATTCCCAACTTTTAAGGAATATTTAATACCACCCTAACACTTGTACAATCCAAATACTGCCAATATAATTGTTCAGACCCTACATAGTAAGTGATTTTTATTAATGTATTTTCCTCTTGAGTGAAAAATATATTTACTGTATATATAAAATAAGATTTCCATCTCATACAACTTTCCATTATGAGTTACATAATAGTAACCTATTGAATATACATTTAGCCCATAGGCACAAAACGTTTTTTAAATGTTAAGGATAAATTATATTTTGAGCAAAAATAACAAAAACATGATCATATGACTTATTTCTGAAGTATGTGAACAATTATCTACCTCAGGATATTTTTAAAGCAGTATGTTTCTAGATGATACAGAAAGGTAGATTCATATCCTGATATAGAATCTTATTACAGATCCTAAAGAATAAACCTTAAAATGTTGCTTACGGACCTGTTTCTTCACGCCACTGCAATTCCCCCTCAGCAGAGCTCAGTTCCCCATCACTCTCTCTCTCCCTCCCCCTTTCCTAACAGAAGGCTTCTGGCCACCAACTTTATCACCATAGCTAACTCCAGTTCGTCTCATCAACATCTTTTATTTGCTATTCTTTTCCCTCCATTTGTAACATCAGTTTTCTTCTGGTTGGGAAATCAATTATAACTTCTTGGGTGTACTCTGTGTTCTAAACTCTTCTCAACTGTTCACATGATTGATGGACGCCCAGCAGCTACCTCTTTATCTCCAGAAACACATTTGGCTGATGTCCAGGTGGAGGGGTATTCCAGAAGCTTGCTTGTTCATCATTCTACCACCACTAACCACAACTATTTGTCTGGCTCCCCCATATACACAGCACTGTGCAAGAGATCAGCGATAAAAGAGATGGTGAAAGAGACAGGCAAAAGAATAACAATAAAAAGTAGCATATGCAGAATGACACCACTGTTGGTAAGTAGTTTAGAAAGTCCAAGAACCAGAAAAAATGGGAACAACTTCATGGAAAGAGTAATATTAAATCAAGTATTAAACAGAACTGACAAGGATGGCATGCAATCAAGCAGAACACTGAGTGAAAAAGAGTGAGAGAAAACTACAAAATTTCAAAGCATGAGCAAGACAATATGCTGGGCCACAAGAGAGTTGACATTGTGAGTGAAAGGTTCAGCACCAACTGTGAGAGGTCTGAAATAATGGGTCAAAATGTATAGACTCTGACTCACATGCAGCAAACAGTCATTGAAGATATGAGGAGAAAGAGAGGAGATATTTAACCTAAGGAGACAAGTACTATAAGGCTTTGAAAACAAGTTCTCAGGTACCAAGACACCATGGATAATTTATTCTGACCATAAGTTCAAGGGGTATATTTGGTTTAGTTTCCCTAAAACAGCAAAAACCTTGGAGCCATTATTAAAGCCATTACTTAAAGCCACCAGAACAAAAGAATAATCTACTTTATGGTGTTACTAAGTATAGTCATACCGCATGCACATAGTTGAAATGTATCACCAAACTCAATTATTAGGGAAACATTAATAAGCACAAAATTATTATTTTAAAAACATTACATGTCCTCTATTCAGAACCAAAAAGAAATCAATAAAATGAGATGACATCAGTGAATAAGTTTTGAAACTTTATCTCAATTTAAATAACATAAGAAAATTAGTGTATACATATTAATGAAAATCAACTGTTGGAGGTTGGAAACTATAATCTACATGCCAAAGAGCAATTTTTGTCAGCTTCTTATAAAAATTTTCCCTCTAAACATATTTACCATGTGTGTAAAATCAATTTCCTGAATTACAAGAGAAGACCTGACTTTTACAAATATATCCCCAAAGCTAGATGTTGGCTATTCTTTGGGCTTATTTGTTTTTAACTTAGCATAACGTAACTAGAACTTGTGTGCAGTGACCTCATTCCTAAGCGGACAAGGATTACCATTTTTACAAATTAACCATCTGGTTCCTTTAGAAAGAGTAATATTTCAATACGTCCCTATGTTTCAAAAATACACACAGATACAAAAGGTGAATACATGTTAAGTATACAAAGAAAAAGTACAGAAAGTGGCATTTAGGGAGGATTATCCTTATTCCCTCATTAATAACCAAATTCTAAAACTCTGACAACCAATTATAATTATAAACTGTTAATTTTATTAAATAGAGCATGAACATAATTAATACCATCCCAAGCAACTAGGTGGTCCAGTGATTTTGGACATTTTTACCTCTGGAAAACTGATCAGGAAATCTGGCTAACATCCCAAACAAACTAAATGGATTTTATTGGATGGTCTTCAGCTAATTTATGTAGTCTTGTACATACACCAAAACCGCATACTCTAAATGAATTAATTCTGTTGGCATTGTTCAGAGTCAGAGGCCCAAGAAACATTGTTCACAGTGTTATTTCACTATTACACTGTACAGTGTTCAGCTTCAAATAAATGAAAAATCGGTATTTTAAACATAATATTTAGAAATATGTGCCAAAATAAGCAAGAAATAACCCTAATTTGAACAGGTCTTACAATGCTGAGATGACTGAATTTGTTCTATTTCTTTAATTTCTGCTTTTCTTCTTACTTCATTTGCTATTTTGGATGTTTTGCTTGATGAATATGTCATACACTGAATTTAGTTATGTCTATTAAAAAAAAAAAAAAGGCACAGATCCATACTCTGGACAAAACCTTGAGGGCATTAGGAAAAATAAACTAGGTACCACAGACAACCTCAACAAAACTAAAGCATGCCTTTCACCCAGGAAAACAAATGATTTTCAGTTATATCCTGCTTGTCATTTGTGGTTACACAAAACAGTAATTAAATTATGTGCTCCAGGAAACAGGAAGGGGTGGATAAGCAAAACACACAAAAAGCCCCTATGGCCCCTGTTTGTCCAGATTATAGATCAGCATTCTTCAGGAGCTTCTTTTCTTTTATTATAGGAACAAAAATTGGGTTGAAGACACTTGTGATCTTAGGGGTACTGTGATGTATAAAAACATTAAATACTACCTGTCTTCTTCCATAGAATTTTACTTTTAAGCAGCAGCAGCCAACGGTCTTTTTACATATGTAAATTGGATCGTGACATTTTCAGCTGAAGTCTTCTACCACTTCATTTTGCTTGTAGGACCAAATGTAAGCAATGGTAGTGGTTACAGTAGTAGTGTAGGTGGTGGTAGTCACAGTATGCTTAACAAAGCCTACGAGGCTGCATTTAGACCCGTCGCGGTCTCTATCCTCACCTCCCACCAGCCCACCTCCACTCCAGTCATACAAGTCTTATTTCAGTGCCCCTGAACGAAGCTCTTCAAGGACCTTTCACACACTGTTCCTTCTGTATTTCTCTTTAAATAGCTAACTCCTGAACACCAGTTTAGCCTTAAGTAAATGCCACATCTGCCAAGAGACGCTCACTTCCTGCCCTCTACTCCCAATTTACATCACTTTCCAGGGCTCTCTTACATAAGGACAGTTTACTTTTTCCTTCGTATCGTTATCACAATTTGTAATTAAACATTTTTTGTGTGTTTGTTTACTGTTTTATCCCCAGCTGCACAGTATGCTCCTTGCGGACAGGGAACGGTACCTGCTTAGTTCAACTGCATAAATCCAGTGACTAGATCTTGATAGGCATTTAATATTTGGTAAATACATTCATGAATTAAGTAACTAATGAAAGACCAATCTTCCTACTTATAAATTCCTTACTGTTCTCAGCACAGTATATAGCAAGAATTATTTTTCAATGACAGTTGGGAAGAAGGGGCAAGGTCTCTTCCATCACTGTCTACTGCCCTGACGTATCTTCTAGAGACCTCTATCTCCAAAGTAGGTAGGTTCTGTGAAATACTTGGACCTCCTTAAAGAAATCAAAGAAGGAATCTAACAAGCCTGATAATGAAGTCTTGAAATTTAAGTCTGGGTAAAATCTGCATGTGTGCGGAGGGTGGGAGCAGTAAGTCTCTACTCAGTTAATTCCTTATTTCACTTTTTAGCAACCTCTTCCATGTATTTGGCGTGTATCATTACATTAGAGTTGAGATATTCAGTTCATCACTAAAGTATGTCTCAAAATCTAGCATGGATAATTATAATAAGCATACTCAATTTCTTCCTTTAGTTTCATCAGGAAACATCCTTTCTTTTCATGCCAATAAAACAATCCTCCTGTTGTTCATTGAGCAGCTCCACACCTACACAGATCTGCCCTACAGGTGCCTGGATTTTAATAGTGGTGACTTCATCCTTTTTATATGTCCTTTGCAAAATGAGACAAAAGCTCTGGAGGTAAAAATATTAGAATATGTGGCATTTTGCGTTTGTCTCTAAGTTATGGGCTGAAAAATGCCATAAGATAAATGTGCCCTTATAAAGGGAGAGAAAATTATAGAAAACTGGTGATTTCTTTTACAAGGAGACTTCTTTCTGACCTTAGATATAATCCTTCTGTCAAACTTAAAATTCTTTTATTTCACCGTTTCTTAGAAAAATATTCAGTAGTAGAAATCATAATGAATCAAGCAGCACCTACATTCAATTAGTTATATAATCTTAGACAAAGTATTAAGGCATAAGGTTTCCCTATTTCTATTTGTAAAATGAGAGGGAAAGTCATAGGTTTATTTTAAAGGATTAAGGTACATAATATTCTCTCTGGCAAATGGAAGGCACTCCATAATTGTTAGTCTTGTGACTGTTTACGAGAGAAAACATCCTGATAAGTCCTTGTGTGATTTAATAGTTTTTAGGCAAATTTAGAAGCCAGGGCAGGTTTAGCAGAAATGAATGACATCTCCTCTGAAGGTCAACCAAGATTGTCTGAGTAAGTTAACAGGACACACAAAGTTCCATTTTACAAGTTCTACCTTCATTAGACTCATTTCTTCTAAAATTCATGTTATACTCAGTATGTTTCATCAGATTATACAACAGGTTACCTACGGCTATACTATGGACTGATCAACATAAAAATCTAAACAAAGTAGTCATTAATTCTTTTCTTGGTTGGTTTATATTGGATAGAATGACATTTAATTCAGGAGATTATATTCATTCCTTGGTGAGAGTATGTCCTCAGGCTGTTGGTTTTGGCTAGTTAGCACCTCTTGTCCGTTGTTGATTCCAAAACTATTCAGAATTTTCTGATCATCTCTGGAGTTTTTTATACAGAATTTCTGGTAGACTCAATTACTACGGCCTAGAATCCATATAAAATAGACTGTATCTCCGCTCATTTGACTAGGGAATTATAGTTGAGATGGATGATGATCTTGATGAGGAAATTTTAGGTACAATAAAGCAAATTTCTGATGTTCAGAGAAGACTCAGGTCTACATAGAGTACTGCCTCACATGCCACAGGAAACTTGGATGGCCATGTTAGTGGGTGTTTTCTTTTTACAACTTAGAAGATTTATTTTGAGATAGTAACAGTTTGTGATAATCAATCTCTAAAACACACCCCCCAATGATACCTACACTTCCCAGTATTCACAATACAGTATTCCCTTGTATAATTCCCTCCTCTTGAGTGTACGTTGGACATACAGACTTGCTTCGAATGAACCGAATACGAAAGAAATGATGGAATGTCACTTCTAAGATTAGGTTACAAAAGTACTGGGCCTTCAATCCTGAGTGCCATGTGGTGAGGCAGCCCTGTCGAGAAGCCTACATGGCAAGGGATTGAGACCTGCCAACAACCACGTAAGTTTGAGAGCAGAATCTACTTCCACATCAAGTCTTCAGATTAGACTGTAGAGGACAGCCTATAGAGGACAGACAGCTTGACTGTAATCAAATGAAAGACCTTGAGTCAAAGGAACCTGGCTAAGCTGTGCCTAGATTCTTAACACACAGAAACTGAGACAGTAGATGTTTGTTACTTAAGGTCACTAAATTTGGGGGTAACTTGTTATGCAGCAAGCACAGCACAATATATAATACAATGTCCAACTTAGTAATAAGAAGTTGTGATCATTTATCCATTCATTTATTTATTTATTCAACATTCAATAAATGTCCCCCTTTTATCAAGACTGCATCATGCTTTGCGAAGACCTCACATGGGGCTGTATAGCCTCTCACAAAACACAATAGAAGGGTACATAAACCAGACCTCAGAGGAAAAACAAACAGGAAAAGCTCCCTGGGGAAAATTACATCGTGGGTGAAGGCCCTGGAGGTAAGAAAGTACTATCACATTTGAGAAGCTGCAAAAAGTAGAGCTGGCCTGAAGAGTGCACAGTTAGTTACAGAGTGCAGGGCTGTTTGGCAAGGGTGCCGGTTAAGAAGACAGATTTTGGTGTTACATGAATCCAAGTTCATCTCCATGTCCCTGTTCTGCCCCTTCACAACAATGTTAACAAGAACCATTTAAACATCCCCTCTATGCCTCAGTTCTTTCATCTTGAAAAACAACGTTAACAGTACCCATTTCAAAAGGTTGTTAAGAGCATTTGCTATGGTACCTAGGGCATAAAATAAGTGCTGAAAATCGTTGGCTGTTATTATTGTTGTATTTGTTATTTTTATTAGTAGTATTAGTCACGTGAGAGATCTTATGAGACATAGCAAGGAATTTTTATATTAATTTAGAAGCAGTGGAAAACCAAGAAACAGATTTGAATGCGGAATAACATGATAAACAATTTAGAACAATCATTCAAACAGCCCCATAAAGAATAAATCTGAGGGGGGCAAGATTGAAGGCTGGAGGTCAGTTAACAGGCTGTTGCAATAATCCAGACAACAGCTGGGGAGCCTAGGACAGTGGCAATGAAGATAAAAGGACACGTATGAAGGATAATGAGAGGTAGAATTCAAATGTTTTGGAACTTGATTTGCTTTGGGAGTGAGATAGAGAATGAGTCCAACTTTATACGAGGTTTAGAGAATGAGGAAATGATATGCATTTTCAGAGACTGAAACCTTAGCAGATGGAGAAGGACTGGCTGGAAAAAGAATTTGTGAATGTGAAATATCATCGACATCATCGACATTTAAGGGACCTCTGACTGACTATACAGATCTGAAATGCAGGAAAATGAATAATTAAACACAGGGCTAGAGAATATTTTGTGTCCCTAGCAAATGAAGGATATGTGAAGCCATCAGCAATTTTTTTTTAAAGAGGTCCAATTACCTATGTACAAAATCTAAAAATCATCAATAGAATCTTGAATCCTGCAAAAGAAACTTAGAAGCAGCAGCCAAAAATGAAAAAGGATAAAAGAAAAACAAGATGTTACAGAATCCACTGGATGAGACTCCTTCTAGAAAAAAATAGTATCAGACAAGAGAGTCAAGTGGTGCAATAAATAAGGTAAGGACTGATAAATGTCTTGTGGATTTCCCATAGGAAGGTCACTGAGGACTTCACCGAGCGCAGTTCCTATGGAAGGTTGGGGCAGAAGTCAAAATGCAGTGAACTGAGGAATGAGAAGATAAATTATTTTAAAGAAGTTTGGCTACAGGGTAACCTTGGGTTTAGAACTGTTTCTTTGTTTTTGTTTTAATGGAAGGAACATGTATCTGTTAATGGGGGAGGGGGAAGGGGGGAAGAGAACCAGAGCTCAGGAGAGGAAATAGTCTCAGTGAGAAGATGGCTACAGATGCAAGATTCTTTAAAGGTTTGGTGCTTGGAAGATAGGAATGTTCCCATATTGGAGTATATAATTATACTCTGAAGTTAGAGATAAGACCATATTTAAGAGTGGAGGTGAAAATGGTGGGGTTAGACTAGTGGTTCTCAACCGGAGGATGATTTTGTCCCCCCTCCAGGCAACATTTAGCAATGTCTGGAGACATTTTGTTTGCTACAACTAGGGGGTAAAATACTGTCATCTAGTGGGTAGAAGACTGGGATGCTGCTAAACAGCGTCCAAGGCACAGGACAGTCCCTCACAATATCTAGTCCAAAATGCCAATAGTGCCAAGGTTAAGAAACCTGGGTTAGACATTTAAGGAGAGAGGAAAAGGTTTAAAATATCCACTGAGGAGAATGGGGAGCTCACAGTGGAATCACAGTATGCTTGCTTTACAACATTCAGGGCCCAGTGAAGAATGAAGACCAGTATTTTTAAAGTACAATAATCTACACTGTTGTATACTTTTCTCCAGCAGTGTTAAGACTGAATATAGGCTCAGAGAAGTGAAAAGTTAGACTGATAACATGAATGAGGTTTTACTAACTGGGTTTAATAGAAGGACAAGGGAATTAAAATTATTGGTAAGAGATCCATGATCCACTGAAGTGATGGATCATGGTATCTAAGTAAAGTGTGAAACAAAAGGTAGCTGAAAGAGAGAAGACAGTGGGATTAGAGTTTCCTATAAAATTTAAATATGTGCAGTGAGAGTAATTTAGTATAAGATAAGGAAAGGTAAAATATTGTGGTCAGAAGTTAAGAAATAGCCTTAGTATTTATTTTTCAGCACAGTTAAGATGATGGCTATATCCAGACTGGGTCCAACAGGTAGGTAGATGAAGTGCACTGAAAACAACGGACACTGGAAATGAGAAGGACAGGACCTGAGAAGCGAAGGCACTGAAAAAAAAAATCACAGAGCGTCAGTTACACACCATTGTGTGTATCCCTAAATTCCACATCATATCATTATTTAAACAGTGATTTGAAAACATACATGGACCCAATGTATCACTGCAGCACTACATACAACAGCCAGGACACAAAAGCAACCTAAATGTCCATCAACAGATGAATGGATTAAAAAGATGTGGTAGGGCTTCCCTGGTGGCGCAGTGGTTGAGAATCTGCCTGCCAATGCAGGGGACACGGGTTCGAGCCCTGGTCTGGGAAGATCCCACATGCCACAGAGCAGCTGGGCCCGTGAGCCACAATTACTGAGCCTGCGCATCTGGAGCTTGTGCTCTGCAACAAGAGAGGCTGCGACAGTGAGAGGCCCACGCACCGCAATGAAGAGTGGCCCCCGCTTGCCACAACTAGAGAAAGCCCTCGCACAGAAACGAAGACCCAACACAGCCATAAATAATAAATAAATAAAAAATTTTTAAAAAAAGATGTGGTATATACATATATAATGGAATACTACTAAGCCATAAAAAAGAATGAAATAATGCCATTTGCAGCGACGTGGATGGACCTCAAGATTGTCATACTGAGTGAAGTACGTCAGACAGAGAAAGACAAATATCATATGATATCGCTTATACGTGGAATCTTAAAAAATGGTACAAATGAACTTATTTACAAAACAGAAATAGAGTCACAGATGCAGAAAACAAACTTATAGTTACCAAGGAGGAAAGGGGGGTAGGGATAAATTGGGAGACTGGGATCGACATATATACACTACTATATATAAAATAGATAACTAGTAAGGACCTATTGTATAGCACAGGGAACTCTACTCAATACTCTGTAATGGCCTATATGGGAAAAGAACCTAAAAAAGAGTGGATATATGTATATGTATAACTGATTCGCTTTGCTGTACAGCAGAAAGTAACACAACATTGTAAATCAACTATATTCTAATAAAAATTAGAAAAAAACACACAAAACAATGAATAAACAAATTTCTCTCTTAAAACAGAGTTGGGAGACCAGAAGGGGGAGCCCTCACACCCTGCAACTACAGCTGAGCCTAACAAGAAGAAACGATCCTCTTCTCTCCTGGCGAGGACTCAGCAAATAGAAACCATGGGCTGTCTATTTACTCTAGCCCTCCCAACTTCCTTGCTCCTTCTATAAAAGTGTCCTTCCCTTGTTATGCGGGGACTTGCATGTGGCTTGTCATGGTTGCAGACCCCAAATTTCAATTGTCTGTTTATCCTGAAGAAACCTATCTTTGCTGAAGAGATATCTGGCAGTCTATTTGTTTTAGATCAATAATTACCAAACATATACAGGAAAAGCAGCAACAAAAAGAGACTATCATAATAATTGTAACAAAAAGGACTCTTTGTAGAATCTAACACTGGGAAGACCAAGGAATGAGTCACACAGGATGCATCAGTTGGGTGCTCAACAAGAGTGTAGAACCCAGCTCTCTAAACCTAGGGTTGATAGCCAAAGTCCCAGTAACACTCTTTCAGGGTTCCATCTTATTGGCTTCTGCACTGAATGGATAAAGCATGAACGAAATTATCCAAGAGTAGAAGACTATTTTTCAGGCAAAACGTTGCCTCACGAGGTCAGACAATGGGAAGTTATCTACACTTAAATATCCTGCAGGATGCAGCAGAGAAATTAGGGCGCAGAACTTAGGAACAGATTCTTAACAGGTGGATTTGAGATAGAAAGCAAAGAACAAGGTGCTAAAAATTCCAGCAACAGAGGAGGAATACTCAGAAAGTCTACGAATAAAGGCAACTTGGAAAAGAAAATTGTAGTATAACCTTTACACCCAAGAGACAGCTGAGGTGGCTGCCATTTCTTTCCAGCTTTAGATTGTTGCTCCAAATGCTACTGGTAGAATTTAGCACTGACTGCCATCAAAACGACCACGGGGAGCTTGTTAAAAACTGAAATTCCAGAACTTATCCCAGATGATTCACTAAATATTTACACATTCCAGGAATCTATGTATTTAACAGTTCATGTATTTAATACAGGACTGAAATTTGGGAACTCGTAGTATCTACTGCTTAATACTGTCACACCTTCATCTCACCTGATGAGTTGAGATGTTAACAATAGATGTCATTGTTAAGTCTCTTATAGTTCATATTTATTGAAAACTTACAGTATGGCAGATGGTTTTCTAAGCACATTAAAATACATTTTTGAAGTTCAGTTATCCCAACAGCTTTACAGTGCAGTTGTTATTAACATTTTCAATTTAAGATAAGGAAATTAGGCAATAAAACAGACATCTGAGCACTGGCAATCTGATACCAGAGCCTGTTCTCTTTGCTGACTGTGCTATCATGATAGAACTAGCTTACTAAAATAAACCTTTTCCTTTCGCTTTCAACTGGAATTATGTATGTTGTTAAAAAGCCATGACATGTTGATCGTAAACCCAGGCAGTTACACATTTTAATGAAAACAAGGAAACTGATGAAAACAATAAAATCAGCTTGGCAAGCAAAACATTTCAAAGCACAAAACTGTCATAAAAATAATGGATGTCCTTAGGGGTAAAAGTAGTAAATAATTCCTATACACCTCCTCACACTCACAGCTACTTCTTGCATTTCCTTAACCCTAATATTAAATATGAGGTTGACTTGGACATTGATCAGTTCAAAAAAGGGAGGGGGGGGGGGAAGAAACATCCATTCACTTCTTCAATATCATAATTATCCTATCTTTTGCATATCTGTTTCTCTCTTTTCTTTCTCTCTCTTCTTAATCTCTTTCTTTTCTTCATGTATTCAACAAACTTTAGTAAGCATCTAGCATGTGCTGGGCACCGTGGCTCTCAAGACAAGTGTCAACCTCACGCAGGGGCTCATGTGCACCAGGGCGGGGGGTGGCTTTCTAAAGAAGTCACACTGACGCTGAATTTTAAAGGAGAAATAGAACTCGGAGAATGAAGGCGGGGAGGAAATCCAGAAGAGGAGTGGAGAAGGGGAACGAATTGTATTTCAAGTCAAAAGTGATGGCAAAACACAGGATTTCATTACAGCAAAATAAGAAAATTAGCTTGAAAGTACTTTTATGCCTTCTCAAGGAAAGCATCTTTGTACGATAAAAATCTGTGGCAATCAAATGTATGTTATCAAACTGGATCTTTGAATACTTACATTTAATTCATTTTTTAGCATTTCTTCAAGACGATGACCTACATGTTCTTCATCTTCTTTTGTGTCCATAACTACACAAATTTGTTGTGAAATTCTTTCTGAGATACAAAAGAAAAAAAATTTTAAGTTTCAAACAGAATATGGAACAAAGCCCTAGTATGCTGAAACCTATACTAACCCACTGTTCGTAACTATTGAACAAGAATAGGGAGGTGTGGACTTTGGGCCAAGTGGAGTGACTTGGACTGCACAGAGATGTCCTGGACTCAACTGACCATCCAAGCCAGTAAATCTATGTATTTAACATTTTGTGGGTGGGTAACCAGGACATCATGTAAGCAACAGAAATAAGAGATCTCTGGATATATTTGAAGAGAGTCACTGCAGGTGACAGCTACTTGGCTCAAGAATTCAATCCTTCCACATTTACAAGGAATCTCCCAGAATCTAATGGAATCCCATCTCCCAGGCAGATCCTCTGGTTAGGCCATAAGATGTCTCCTGCGTACAGCTCACTGTGCCACCTGGTGCCCTGGCTACGCACAGCATTTTCCTTGCCATTCCAGTCAATTCAATTCAATTCCTGCCTGTTTATTACCACAACAAGTGAAAATAGCCAAAAATAGATTTTCTTCAAATTTGGAAGGCTTGAGATGATATAATTTAAAATCATAAGCTGTATGACATAGTGATATTCACCTTTGTAAACCCTGGATGCACTCTCCCCAAATATGTGCAGTCCTCCTTTACAGTAAACAGGTCTAAAATACTAAGAAATGGCTATATTGCTGCCAGTTAAGAACACATTTCATGGTATTATGTCATGGATTTTTTTAAAAGCCTAATTTTAAATAGGAGTCCCAAACCAAAAGTCAGTTTAACTTACGACCTAGCTGCTTCTTACACAGGCAACTCCACATAACAGGCTCTCTAGAAACACTGTTCTAGCAATAGCTAATGATTCTTCCCCAAAAAGCTGGGGAGGACCAAACTTTTTTTTCTTTTTCAATAAATCATAGCTGTTTTATTAATTCTAAGAGAGATTTTTGTTTTGTTTTGGTTTGGTTTGTTTGGGCTCGCCACGCGGCATGTGGGATCTTAGTTTCCCAACCATGGATCAAACCCATGTCCCTGCATTGGAAGTGTGGAGGCATGGAGTCTTAACCACTGGACCACCAGGGAAGTCCAAAACATTTAAAATAATAACGTCACCAGTTAATGGTATTCCTGTTACTACCTACCTCCCACTTATCAATAATAGTATATGTTCCAAGAGCCGTACCCGATATTCACACCATTTCTCATGATGACCCTGCAAACAATATTATTGTGAATCTATGTGACAGATTCAGGAAACGACTTCAGAGAAACAAAGTAACTTGCCCAAGATCACAGGGTTATGAGTAGAAGAAAAAGAATTCAAATCCAAAGAAATTAAGCTTACGAACACACAGCTATTCTACAGCACTAAAATGAAAAGAAAAAGACATCTGACATGAATTGAACATCAAGCATTTTCATATGAGAGGTCCTAATGCTTCATAGTTATTATCCTATTTAATGCCTCAAAATAAATATGTATTATAAGCTATGTATTATAATTCCTGTTTTTACTCACAAGGTACTTAAATCCAGGTCTTCCCAAAGCTTCTGCCTTTTCTATCATGCTTTCTACCTTACAATAATTTCTGTAAAAGAATGTGAAACGGTCTTCACTCTTTTATACCCTACAAATTCAAGAAAACTAATATAAGCGTAGTAATTCAAGTGGATTAAGAGGACACTTCTCTGCTGGATACAGATCTGCTATAATTATATTATCTTAAAATCATTTCATCTTTTAGGACTGTATTCACCCATCAGTAAGGTTCCTAACAACTTGAAAATGTCTATAATTTGAAGTTACACAAGCCTAATAAAATTAAATATAATTAAGAACACAAATGGATGGTACAGATATTAAGTGCTATGGAACATCACTATGATTAGAAAGATAAATTGGTTGACAAGATTAAATAAATCTTTATGCTAAAATGAGCTAGGAGCTCACTCTTGAAAGGTAAACTTTGCTTAGCAGAGCCAAGGGGCTTTGAAAGTGAATAAGAGAAACAAGATTTTTTTAAAATTTAATGTATTGGGGTAGAACGAGTACAAGCATAAACTTACTATGACAAGAGACAAGATAAGTACTCAAAAAATCACGGGGCTTCCCTGGTGGCGCAGTGGTTGAGAATCTGCCTGCCAATGCAAGGGACATGGGTTCGAGCCCTGGTCTGGGAAGATCCCACATGCCGCGGAGCAACTGGGCCCATGAGCCACAACTACTGAGCCTGCGCATCTGGAGCTTGTGCTCTGCAACAAGAGAGGCCGCGACAGTGAGAGGCCCGCGCACCGCGATGAGGAGTGGCCCCTGCTCGTCGCAAGTAGAGAAAGCCCTCGCACAGAAACGAAGACCCAACACAGCCAAAAAATAAAATTAATTAATTAATTTAAAAAAAAAAAATCATGGAATGATTCAGCAGTGAGCTATGAAGTGGTATACTCAGTGAAGCCAGAACATGAAGGTCCCATGCTTTCCTGAATACCTAGAGTGTCCTGAAAGCTTTAGATGTAACTATAGTACGAGCAGTAGCTTTTGAAAACCAAGTTAATTCAAATGTATGTATTGTATTCTCTTAAATATTTGGAGAAATTTGGACTTTGTAATGTCCGAGCAAAAATCCAGTTACATTTCCCAATGCTTCTTTCACACACACCAAAAACATTATAATAAAAAATTTAATGTGTAAGTAATTTACTACATATATAATATGATGGCACCACAATAATTCTGACTAATTTATAAAATAATGCATAAACAACACTTTTCAAAACAAAACACAACATATGCAGATTTCCCTTCCTTGTTTCATCATGTATCCTTTCTAGAATTCCAAGCTCTATCAAATGTAAATCAACAATAAATTAAAACTGACATTATCCCCCTCCAAAACTGAGATACAGTTAGCCCTTGAACATGGGTTTGAACTGCGAAGTGTCCACTTATACACAGATTTTTTTCAATAGGAAATAGTACAGTGCTGTATGATCCTCAGTTGGTTAAACCCACAGATAGGGAGGGCTGACTAAAAATTATACGTGGATTTTCAATTTTGTGAGGGTCAGTGCCTCTAACACCCATGTTGTCCAAAGATCAACTGTATAAATAAAATGAAGTAACTCAAAATCAATTTGGCATTAATTTTTTGCCATGTGTCAGCTGTTCTAAATAGCTTTCTGTTCGGGAATCTTTGCATTACCATATAAATTTTACAATAAATTTGCACAAAATCACCTGCTATTTATTTATTTATTTATTTACTTTTAAGTATTTTGGTCATGTGCGCGGCTTGAGGGATCTTAGTTCCCCTATTAAGGGATGGAACCGGGGCCCCCTGCAGTGGAAGCGCGGAGTCCTAACCATTGGACCGCCAGGGAAGTCCCTCACCTGCTTTTTAGACAAAAATGACATCTTTAAAATCGCAAGCCTTTCAATTATAAACATAATATATTCCTCTATTTATTGAGATCTTCCTTAATTTTTCTCAGTGTTTTATAGTCTCCAGTGTAGAGTCTTTTTGCAATTTTTGTTAAATTTCTAAGAAACATTATTGATGCTATTGTAAATAATATCTTTAGTTGCATTTTCTACTTGTTGATGTACAAAAATATCTTAAGATTTCTATACAGTCTTTGCATTTAGTAACTGCTAAATTCACTTATAAATTCTAAGGGTTTACAAGTTATTTCAAATTTTTTATATATACAAACATGTCAATTGTGAACAAAATTTTATTTCCTTTTTTCCAAATCATAATTTTTTAATCTGATAATGCAACCTTTAGAATTTTGCTTCTATGTTCATGATAAAAATTAGCCTGTAATTTTACTCTTATAAGGTCCTCGTCAGAGGTTTATTAAACATTTACACTGCCTTCATGTAGTCGGTTGGAAAGTTCTCTCTTTTTCTATTTTCTGAAGAAATGTGTATGACTGGTGTTATTTCTTCTTTTCAATGGTTTTGTAAAATTCACTGGTAAAAGCCATCTGTCTTTGTGGTAGCATTTTTAATTAGATTCAATATCTTAAATGGATGAACAACTTTTCCTAGTTGTATTTGCCTATGAATGTGTTCATTTAACCTAAATTTAAGTCTATTAGCATAAAGCTATGGACTGAATGTTTCTGTTCCCCCAAAATTCATGTTGAAGCTTTAACCCCCCTATGTGATGGTATTAGGAAGTAGGGTCCTTGGGAGGTAATTAGGTTTAGATGAGATCGTGAAGTGAAGATCATCTCATAGGGTGAAGTCCACATGATGGGATTAGTGCCCTTATAAAAAGAGGAAAAGACACCAGACCTTCCTCTCACATCCATGTGAGGATTCAGCAAGCAGGTAGCTGTCTGCAAGCCCTGAAGAGAGCCCTTATCTGGAAAATGAATCAGCTAGCACCTTTATCTTGGAATTCCCAACTTCCAGAACTGTGAGAAATAAATTCCTGTTGTTTAAGCCATCCAGTCTATGGTATTTCATTATGGCAGCCCAAGCTGATGAACAAAGTTGCTCACATCTCATTGCAATGTCTATAGGATCATCACTGATGCTCTTTTTTCATTTCTGATAATAATTATTTGAGCCTTCAATATTTTTCATGATCACTTTTGCCAAGGTTTTATCAATTTTATTAACATTTTCAAAGAAAAGTTGTGTTGATTCTCTCTTATGCTTGTCTTCTAACTCATGAATGTTTACTATTTTCTTCAATATCTTCTTCATTCTACTATCTATAGATTGAGTTCACTGTTCTTTTCTAATTTCTTACAAAAGAAAAAAAATAGTGGGCTTTTGTGCTTTTCCTTTATTCTAATACAGTCAACCCTTGAACAATACAGGTTCGAACTGCGAGAGTCCACTTACACCTGTTTTTTTCAATATGTACATAGTACAGTACTACATGAGTGTGACTGGTTAAATCTACAGATGCAAAACTGTGGACACAGAAGGCCAACTGTAAAGTTATCCACAAATTTTACACTGTAAGGAAGGTCAGGTTCCAAACCCCATGTTGTTCAAGGGTCAACATTTAAGGCTCTAAATTTTCCTCTAATTACAGCTTTATTGACACATCAAACATTGTGATATTTTTCAGTTTAAATTATTTCATTTTCAATTTAAAAGATTTCATTCATTTTTTTCTCACTTTATACACTTCTAGTTTCCTCTGTGATTTCTCATTTGACTCATGGATTATTATTAATTTTATTGTCTTTATTAGTCTGCTATTGTGCAAGAAATTGCCATAAATTTAACAGATTAAAACACCCACTGAGCATCTCACAATTCTATAAGATAGAGAGGAGAAAGCTAGAGAGAGAGAGAAAGAGCAAAAGACAGATGAGCATACACAAGAAGAAATGATAATGAGCTCACACATAAAGAAATGATAGAGCAAATGGGGCAAAATGTAAAAAATCAGTGAACTGGTGATCTGGGTAAAAGACAGATGGAAGTTATATGTACTATTCTTGCATCTTTGAAGTTTAAAAGTATATTAAAATAAAAAAATATTCTAACCCCCCCAAGAAACAAATAAGATACAATTAAAAATAGATTTATATACACACACATACACACACATAAATAGCAGAAGACTTTAAAATTCATCTCTCTAAAGTTTTAATTACGTGAGGTGATGGATCTGTTACCTAACCTTATTTGTGATAATCATTTCACAATATATGCATGTAACAAACCATCATACTGTACAACTTAAAATGTTTTACATCAATTATATCTCAATAAAGCTGGATAAATTTATTAAAAAATTAGTTCTGTTCATTAAAGATCAACTGAGCAAAACATAATTAAAGACCTAGATTCAAGACAATGTAACAATAATGAACAAAGTCAATCTTTTATCATGTTGGTTTCTGTATTGTCTGCTGACTTCTTGCAATTCCCAGTTACTTGTATTCCACATGGAAGTCTGTGCCAGACTGGCCACTTTCTAATAGTGTCTACAGTCCATATCAATATCATTTAGCACCAACAATGATAAATTTTCTATCCGGCTACGGTCATTTAAAGTCTAAACTAGGTTCAACTGGTTCTCAAACATGGCTGCACTTAAGAATCAACTCTCAGTATCTTTTTGTTTTGCCTTTATATTTTTAAAATACATATGCTTATAACTCACCCAACAAAATTCTCGCCTGTACTTTCTAAAGCTCCAAAAGTGATTCTAATGTTCAGCCAGGTTGAAAACCTCTGCTTACTCACTGCACTGATTTTCTATAATGTGAGGTTTATAAAAGGTTTCTCTATCTTAAAAAAAATAAAAATTACCTATGATAGCTGATTAATCCCATCAAAATGGTATAAGTCTTTCTGAGTATAATAATTTGGGGATAATTTTGTAGTTTTCTCTCATCTCCATATTGTGGCAACTGAAGGATGATGAATTTAGGGAGAAAAAAAATGTGTTGGGTTACTCATTTCTCTTTGATATTTCAGTGTGAAATTTTTAAAGAAACCCAAACCCACTCAACTCCTACTCTGATCTGCATGGCTCACTGGAGTTTACAATTTAGCCATTTCGGGCCCAGTATTTTAAAGGCAATATTATAAGAATAAAATACAATGTTTATATTTCAATTATAAGTATGAGGCACTTCTTGGGTATCCAATATTTGTTAAATTGTTGAGGTAAATGCAATTTTTCAAAATCTTATACAAATTCTGTATCTGAAAATAGTATATTCATACTTTGACAGCATTTTACATGTATGAAACGAGATGAGAGACTAACAATTACTATGTAAAGCCAAATTTTCTATAAGGAGTTTATAAGTATCTAAAAGAAAAACAGGAGACATGGGAATAATAAAAGATACTACATGAGGATTAATGAAGATTGTATGAATTAATATGTGTAAAGTTATGCAGAATGCTTTGTACAAGTATATCCCCAATAAATATTCACAGGATAAATGCTATCATGGTCATATACATTCATTATGAATATAAGTTAAGACTCCTTTTATCTTACCAAAATACAACCCATCTCTAATTCCAAATGGTGCCTTGTGGTCTTAACATTTCAGAGTTTGATAAACAATCCCTATCAACTTTGTCCCACTGCTTTTCAAGTTTCAAAGTTTCACCAAATATGCAGTAGTTTTATATAGTAATGGAATACACATCTTGAGTAATCAATAGTCCCGTTTTCATCACTTAAATCCTCTGAAGCTAAAATGGATACCTTCTAGCTCTAATCGTTCATATCTTTAGTTTGTCCACTAGACCTAGGCTGAAACATCTTACATGATTTCTATTAATGATTCCACAAACATGCACTGACAGGCTTAACTGAAAATGTTGATGTACTAAGATCTTCATCAAAAACAGGCATCTGCCATAACTGTACTTGTACCATGCAGATGGAAGGCCAAAATGGGAAAGAATGTAAGCTGTAGGAACAGGGCTCAAATAAATTGAACCTCCTCTCTTCCACAGTTATTCTAGTATCCCCCAACTCACGAAGACGGGAAAAAAGGCACATTATTTAAAATTCACTTTCTTCATGAACCACAAAACACTTTCCAATCATTAATATGATTAATCCTTATTATTTCTCAATGCAAACAAAGTATTTAACAACTTCCTTGAGGTTAATGATGAAATCAAAAGAAAAAAGAAGTCTTTAGAATTCTTGATCTGCTGTTCTAACTATTAATAAAGCACTTCTTAGAAACATTTAGAGTTTAAAATAAAAACAATAGCACTGGGGAAAAACCATAAAGTCATTTCACTTCCTGGAATCATAAACACTCTAAAACAAGAATCTACTCTTTGTTCTCACCCCAAAAAAGACCTAAGGATAAATTGGAAAAACATTGAAATTTATTTTAAATCATACCTGACTAGTCAACTTGATGACTAATATTATTCTCTGAGTTTTAGTTTTCATACTACCCTCTCTTTTAAACAGCTTTTAAAAAATCTTTCTAAAAGGCACCTGTGTCACATGATGAAATATTTTGATATCTAAACCACTAGGGTACATCCCTCCCCTCAAAATCATTTTTAACAAGTACTCTGATTTACACTGAATAACTTCATTTATATATCACATCTAGTGTCGCACAGCTGTCATAGTGACAACATAAAATTCAAACTGGAACATAACTTGGAAATCGACAGGTTAGAATTAAAAGCTGTTAGCATTAATTAATAAGCTCAAAATTTTCAGTTAATACCTCAGCCCCACGCATGACAACTTCTAAATGGTCAAAGAATATGTATGATTGCCAATAATTAATAATAATGCCAAAAATAAATAACGTGCAACTTGATTTTACTTTACTGGCTATAATGATTAATTTTGTATGTCAACTTGCCTGGGACACAGGGTGCCCAGATATTTGCCCAAACATAATTTGGGTATTTGTCATGGTATTTTTAGATGAGTTTAACATTTATATCTGTAAACTAAGTAAAGCAGATTGCTCTCTCTAATGTGTGTGGGCCTCATCCAATCATTTTAAGACCTGAATAAAAGAAAACGTTGACCCTCCCCCCAAGTAAGAGATGATTCTCCTGTACAACAGCCTTCAAACTGAAACATGGCTCTTCCTGATTCTACAGTAGTCTGCTGGCCTTTGGACTTGAACTGGGACATTGGCTTTGTAGATTTTGGACTTGTCAGTCTTAATAATCTGTAATCATGTATGCCAATTCCTTATTGTGTGTGTATATATCTCATTTGTTGTGTTTCTCTGGAGAACTCTAACTAATTCACTGGCAAAAAAATTTTAAGCGTTCGTCAACAGATAACTCATAATTCTAAAGTCCTGACCAGAGGATTCCCACCTCCATATATTTTATACAGGGCAACATATAATCACCCACAACACGTTGGGCTTTACACCTCATTCTTCAGCCACCAAATAATACCACCTACAATTCCCTGGACACATCATGATCTTTGCAATAATGTTCATGATCCCCCCGCCTGCAGTGTCGTTACATTTCCTTGTCTAATTCTCCAATAAGGACTATATCAAGCATCATCTGCATTAGTAACTCTAGGCAAATGTTTTAGATGTATTTTGGTGAGAGGAGAAGAAAAAAGGAGGGAGGAACAGAACCACCAGGAAGAATATTGTGAAACTACAGTACCCCCCCATCTCCAAACCCCCAATTCTGATACATAATGACAGCTCTCTCAAACACGTATAACCACACAACTAGGATTCTCCTTATATCCAGGTAATCACTGCATTGCTGAATTTGAGTGTTCATGGGAAAAGGCCCCTCAGTGTAGTTTCAGAAGTGGAAAGAAATCCACATGTACTGTGACCCTAGTAAGTCTATTGGCAAAGCAGATGGTCAGATAGTACACACCAACAGAGCCATATCAGTTCCTTACAGCCAGCAATCATTCTGGTTGTCAGTGCATTCATTCTGATTATTTAGTACTCATGACATTCTATAATTATTGCTGACATTGCTTTGGCTGTTTACTATGGTAGATACTTTTATACATTATTTCATTTAATCATCACAACAACCAAGGAGAGAAATTTTTCTCCCCATTTTACAGATGAGTTAAGCGAGGCTATAAAGCCACTAAGTTGCCCAAGGTCATACTGCCATGAATTGTGAACTTTAAGCTTTCTAACTCAAGTCCATGTAAAGTTAGCATACTAAATGATATTTTTCCCTCTCATACTGTTCTACATTTTTATTTTACTTTCATTATAGTTTTTACATTGGATTATATTATCTATTTGACTTTCTCTCCCACAAAATCACAAACTCCTAACTCTGTAACTTATAATTTCCCAACATTATCCCCAGGTTTTAGCACAGGGCACCAAGAAGGTATTGAACATTGATTAGTTTCCATCTCTGGGCTACGAGCATAACTAAAACACTGTTACGGTGTGAACTGTGTCCCCCTCAAAATGTGTATGTTGGAGTTCTAAACCCCAGTCTCTGAGAATGTGGCTGTATTTGGAGATAGGCACTTTAAGAGCCAATCAAGTTAAAATGAAGACATTAGGGTGAGCTCTAATCCAACATGACTGGTGTCTTTATGAAAAGAAGAAATGTACACACAGACATGCACAGAGGGAAGACTCTGTGAAGACACAGGTAGAAGACGGCCATCCACAAGTCAAGCAGAAAAGCATCAGAAAAATCCAACCCTGACAAAATCATGATCTTAGACTTCCAGCCTCCAGAATTGTGAGAAAATAAATTTCTGTTGTTCAGGCCACCCAGTTTTTGTACTCTGTTATGAACTAATATACAAATTCTCTTATCTAAAATTTGAATAAAAATTAGCATTGTTGAATAAAAGACTATATCTCATATCTCATTTTCTAGAAGAGGATGCAAAACAAATTTGTGAATATAAGGAAGTAACTAGATATCTAGAAAGAGATCAGGAAATTATATCAGGAGAATCTAACTTCAGAGAAAGGAAATTTAAAAATGCAACAATTTTGCTTCAAAACAAATAACTTTAAATATAAAAACATGCCTAACTTTGAAATAGCCAGGCTAAAATACTTATCTTAAATCTCTATTTTCTAGAATAAAAAGTAAAAAATAGGGTCAGCCTTAAAAAAATGCCTTCAATACAACGTAACTCCAAGTTTTGTAGACTTGACATTTAAGAATCATATTCACTTTACTAGGTACACACACATTATTTTCTCTTCCATTTAAGAATATATAGATATACATACATTTACTAGTTTCCATATGGAAAGAAGTAGAAAATATTTAATTATGCACATGAAGGTGACCTATGATTAAGAGAATTTTCTTGAAAGAAACATCTCAATTCATTTGCAGTATTCTGCTCAATACCAACACTAAAAATTATTTATTTAAAAGAGAAAAAAAAGGGAATTCTTGAAAAGTGGCACTGACAGCAAAGGAACACTTTTTTATTTCTAAGAAGCCCCATATAGAAACAAAATTGAATAGCAAAATCAAAAACTCAGGGACAACATTTTCAATAAACTTAGATACAAAGGTTTCATCATAACACTCACGATGCAGCCAAATGAAAACAAACCAACAACAATGATGCAAGACCTGAAATACTGGACTCTAACTGGGAACAAATAGAGGGATCAGTAAAACAGGGTGTCTGACAGATTGGTTAATAGAAGAACCTTAAAGTTTGCCAACAGATAGTCACTGAAAATTTAAGAAGAGCAGCCCTAACTGGAGGAGTTTTACCCACGAAAATAACTTTTTGTGGGGTTAATACAAGAGAACTTGGTTAGGTCTGAAGGAAAAGTGTACATACTGTGAAAATTGACACACCACCTTCAGCATAGCGTCCAACTAAAAGAGAACTTGGAAGTGGAATCAAAATTACACAGGACGGGCTTCCCTGGTGGCGCAGTGGTTAAGAATCCACCTGCCAATGCAGGGAACACGGGTTTGAGCCCTGGTCTGGGAAGATCCCACATGCCGTGGAGCAACTGAGCCCCTGCGCCACAACTACTGAAGCCCGCGCACCTAGAGCCCATGCTCTGCAACAAGAGAAGCCACCACAATGAGAAGCCCACACACCACAATGAAGAGTAGCTCCTGCTCGCTGCAAGTAGAGAAAGCCTGCACGCAGCAATGAAGACCCAATGCAGCCAAAGTCAAAAGAAAAGAGAAGATCCACCTGAAAGTGTGATAGGAGAACAGAGCCAGAAAAATATTAGAATTGTGCTTCCACATTTGTGGACACCACAAGAAGGCAACAAAAGAGGGAGATCTTTGAGCTATCGTCAAAACTGTCTTCCTCTTCAAATTCAAGAAAATTAACTTCACATCCAAATGAATAATGGAAAAATATCAAAGCCAAACCCCATACAAAATTATTATATGCAAAAAGACAATAAGGAGCAGAATAACACCTTTAAAAATAATGACAACATGCCAGAAAGATGTGCCCATCAAACCAATCAAAACTGTAATCTACTTCAAAACAAGCTAAAAACCATTGAGCTAATGAAACAACACATGAAACAACCATTTGATTTGGAATTTTAAAAACTCAAATTAGGTTGCAGAACTCAGAAAAGAGCTCAAAATAGAAGAAAAGATCATTTAAGAAATGAAGACTATACTAGAAGTGACACACGTATAAAACTAACAAATAATACTTTAAGAGAAAAAGGTAAAAATAAATTTTTTTAAATAAACATTCAATATAAAGTAATAAATATTAAAGTTAGGTAAAGATGATCTAACATAAACATAATAGAAATCTATAAAGAAAAAAGAGACTACTAAAAATTATACAGAAACACCCATACACACACACAAGTACATCACATATCAATACCTGCAAATATTTACCAATAAAAATCAATACCAGACATTTTCTAGCAAAATTACTAGACTTAAAAAAATAATCATTCCTTTGGGCACATAGACAAAAAGAAAGAAACAGATAACAGAATAAAAATGAGATAATCTTTAGGACTTTACGTAAGAAAAATAGAGGAACATATTTAAGTTACGCCAGGGAAAATATATGAGCCAAGGATTTTACATTCCACAAAACTAACTTTCAAGTGTAAAGCACAAGCAGTTATCAATGTGAATTAAGTAAACAGTTTCCCAGGAAACTTTCCTAAGAAATGTACCAGAGCTCAAGCTTCGGATAACCAAAGTCTAGAGATATGTGAACAAAATTATCGATGAACAGCACAAAACAGAGTTACTAGCAGAACTGCGACTAAATAAGAGCTAAAGTTAAAACAGGACAGTGTATAACAGCTATACAACCTGAAAACATACAGTGTAAACAAAAAAATGGAGTAGGAGAGTAAATGGGGAGAGTATATGTAGGAAAAACTGTTTAAACTTTTATGGAAATAACATTGGTTTATAGCATTAATATTGACACTTTGAGACCTAGGGTGTGCACTGTTGAATAAAACGAACAAACATTTACAAAATATTCTATTATTCCCTATAGCTTTGAGAACCATGATTCTCAATGTACGGGAAATAAGATACAACTTAATACTGAATTGGAAGTACCATTATGAACTTATGAAGTATTTCATCTTTATGAAACACACACACAAAATAATTGGTAACTTTAGAGAATGATGATTCTTTCGCTTGAAAACTGATAAAGAAAAATAATCAAGCATTTATTTTTGTCATATAAACTGTACCACTGCGTAAGTAAATAGTAGATGAGTAAAGTTTATTTATGAAAATACCTCAATACCTGAAAACTAATTAATAGAATTCGAATATATATATCATGATTCTGAGCCACCCACACAACCTCTTAACAATACAGGCATTGAGTATCAATGGCTGCTATCATCACAAAATTATGTAACCAGGTTTTTTGTCTCCTAACAAAAAACGCACACCATCTCTAGTCTTGAGAAAAAAGATGAAACTAAATCTGACCAAGCTTGTAGATCCAGCTATGACTTTGTAGATGACAGAAAAACGTAAAGAACTGTACCATGCATAAATATGCACCCATCAAAAAAAGAGAAGAAAAGCTACAAGTTACATGGCCTAAATTCAGCAAAAGACAAAGTGCAAGCAAAATAAAGGGATAAGGAACCTGTAGGTTGAGATTTTAAATGTCGTTTAAAAAAATTATCACAACCAAACTGCAGTGTTGAGGGATGCACATTTGAGTGATAAAGTTCAAAAGAAATATGAGGAGGAGATTGCTATAAAATCTGGTTAGCCACTACAAAATACAGGAAAGGGCTTCTGAGGTGCGTGGCAAAGTCCTCTTCATGATCTGGGTGATGTTATGCAGACATGTGCATTATTCTTTAAGCTACAAATTAGTTTTAGATTTCGGTATCTGTGGGTTATTTGACAATAAAAAGTTTTACGAAATAAAAAAAAATTACCTGAAAGTACATTAGTCTTTTCATCTGTACTTCTATTCATTCAGAAAGTACCTTTATATATGATCCAGGGACAAAATTAGGTCTTCAGTATAGCACATAAGGATACAAAAAGGTCTGTAACATGCTATTAAAGCAATCAGTAAACTTTTTAAAATTTAACTTAGAGGAAAACTACCAATAACATGAAAAAATAAGAGCAATGGTATTTTTATTTATAAGGCTCTAAGCTTTAAGAGCTCAAAATATCTTAGAGAGTCCTTTAAATTCTAATGAATCCATGCAATATTACTAATAAAGTTAGAGGATATTAGCCTCCTTTAAAGTAAAAGAAGATATTAGCCTCCTTTACTTTTTTAAAGTAAAAAACAATTGAGGCCCAGAGTAACTCGGCCAAACCACTGGATTACTGCTCACTGAGTGACTGAAAATTAATTATTATTATTATTCTGTGTTATAATAAGCATATATTAAATTCTAACCAAAATCTAGCCGGCAAAATCATCATGGCCTCATTAGAGATGATGATACAGATGACTCACCTGGGATTATACAGCTAGTAAACTCAGGAGCCAGGATTCAAACCAGGCAACCCGGTCTGGAGTGAAGGCCCTCAACCACTCCACATGCTGACAGAATCAGTAAAGAAGATAAGATACTTCCCCAGTTCAGCATCTTACCCAGGAGTTTCCCCACCTTTTTATATTGGAGTAATACACGTCAAACGACAGTCTCACAGGTTCATGGAGTAAAGAGAATTCTCCACGGGCTCCGGCATTCCCCTTTCCCAAACGTTAAGGCATAACAGAATGTAAGAGCAAATGACATCACTCTGGGGCGAATATGAAATCTTCTTTTGTAGCTTTTAATGAAATAACTGGCAAACTTTCAGTACTTAATTACTGTATTTCATTGATTGAAACTTCCATTTTTCCTCTGTATAACTTCTCTGAAATAGGGATGGCATCATAGAATTCCTGCCCATCAGGGCCTTATAAAGATACACTTAACCTCTATTAACATTCAGTAAAATTACCTTTCTGTGTATACGGTGGTCATTTCCATGATTGTAACATTACGGATTTGTGTAACGACCACCACAGTCATAATACAAAGCAGTACAATCCTTCATGCCATCTTTTTGTACTCACCCCCTCCCCAGCTCCTTAGCCTAAGCAACCTCTGATCTATTCCTTGTTACTACATTTCTGTCTCTCCAAGACTATCATTGCTAGTCAACTATACTGCAACATAAAATAATTTTTTTAATTTAAATAATAAAAAAATATAAAAAATAAAAAGACAAAATAAAACAGATAACCAACAAGGACCTACTGTATAGCACATGGAACTCTGCTCAATATTCTGTAATAACCTAAATGGGAAAATAATTTGAAAAAGAATATATACATGTATATGTATAACTGAATCACTCTGCTGTACACCTGAAACTAACACAACATTGTTACTCAACTATGCCCTAAAATAAAATTTAAAAATTTTAAAATCATATGAATCATTCAAAACATAACCTTTTGAGATCAGTTGAGATCTCAAACCTTTTGAGATCATTCAGTATGATTCCTCTGAGATTAAGTTATTTTGTATATGGACAATTCATATATTTTCATTTGAGTTGCATTCCATTGTATAGATGTACCAGTTCACCAATTCATCCGCTGAAGGATATGTGGATTGTTCCATGCTTCTGATGATTATGAACAGAACTGCTATAAACAGTTACATACAGTTTCCTGGGTGAAAGTAAGTTTTCCTTTCTCTAGGGTAAATGCATTGGAATGGGATGCTGGATCATACAGTAAATGTGTTTTTCTTGCTATAAGAACTGTCAACAGCATTTCAGTGTAGCTGTACCATTTTCATTGCCACCAACAATTGTGTAACATTTCCAGTTGTGTCTTCCTTTCTTTTTGCAGTCTCATGATAGGTTTATTAGTGTTATTAATTCTTTCAGGTAACCAGCTTTAGGGTTTTTGTCCCTGAGATTTTGTTTTCAACTTCATTAATTTCTGCTCTTTATCATTTCCTTGCTACTGCTTGCTTTGGGTTTGCATTGCTCCTCTATTTCTAGTTCCTTAACACAGCAACTCAGATCACTGATTCAAGACCTTTCTTCATTTCTAATATAAGCATTTAGGTACTGTTTTAGCAGCATTCTACAAAGTGTGATGTCATTTTACTGAAGTTCAAAACATTCTCTAATTTATCTTGAGACTTTCTCTTGGACACAGATGATTTAATGTTTATTTTCCAAGTGCTTGAAGGTTTTCCTTTTACCTATTATCGATTTCTAGTTTGTTTCTATTATTGTCAGAGAACATACTTTGCATGCTTTCAATTCCTCTAAGTTTGTTAATATGTTTTATTACCCAGGGTACATTCTGTCTTGGAGAGTGTTCTCGTGCACTTGAAAGGAATGTTTATTCTTCTACTGCTGGGTGGAAAGTTTTGTGTAAATTAGATCAAGTTAGTTGGTGGTACTCTTTACTCTTTCTATATCCTTGTTGATCTTCTATTGATTCCAGCAAATACTTAGAGAAATATTGCAGTTTCCAGCTATAATTGTTGATTTGTCTATTTTCCCTTCATTTTGGTCAGTTCACGCTAAGTATATTTTGAAGCTCTGCAGTTAAATGGATACACATTTAGAATTATGTCTTTCTGGTGAATTTATCCTTTTATTATGTAAGGTACTTTTTTATTACTTTCATATTAATATAGTCATCCAGTTTTCTTTTGATTCGTGAATACATGGTATGTGCTTTTACTTTTATTTACTTGTAACCTACCTTTAAAACATTATGTTGGAAGTAAACTCTTGTAGGCAGCATACAGTTGGGTCGAATCTTAATATCCATCCTAAAATCTTTAAGTTGGTGTGCAGAAACCACGGACATTTAATGAAATTACTGATATATTTGGATTTAGGTCATCTATTTTATTATTTATATTTTTGTTTTCTCCCTTTGTTTTGTGTTCCTCTATTTCTCCTTTCTCTTCTGGTTTAAACTTGTTTTTAGTATTCGGTTTTATCTCTTGTGTTTCTGATCGAATCTCTTTGTATAGTTTTTTTCAGTGGTTGCTCTAGGGATTTCAATATTCATATTTAACCTTTTAGAGTCTACGTGAAATATTTTACCACAGCAAGTAAAATGTAGAAACCTAACCATGGTATTATAGGCCCCTTTACCTTACTGCTTTTATGTTGCACTTAGTTATCTACAACATTGCAGCTGTCTCATACATAGAAAAACTCATGAGAAAATATTACCTTTGCTTTCAACCTATAAATAGTTTAAAAATGTAAAGAGAATTATGTGAGTCTATTCTATTTATTGATTCTGTTGCTCTTGCTTAATTCCTGATATTCCTAGATTCCTTCTGGCATCATCTCCTTTGTATGAAAGGCTCTGTTGAGATATTCTTTTAGAGTACATCTTTTGGCAACAAAATTATCTTTGTTTTCCTTTACCTGAAATTGTTTTTATTTTATCTTTATTCCTGAAGGGTAATTTTTCTTTTTTTTTTTGCTGGATATAGAATACTGAGTTAATAATATTCATTTTTAGCACTTTAAAAATCGTATTCTACTTTCTTCTGGTTCCCATGTTTTCTAATGAGAAATTTATAGTCATTCAAATTATCGTTCCTTTATAAGCAGTGCATCATTTCTCTCTGGTTAATTTCAGGATTTTTGTCTTAGTTTTCAGCAGTTTGCTTATGAAGTAAGTATCTGGATATGGACATCTTTGGGGTTATCATGGTGCAATTACCTGAGCTTCTTGAATCTGCAGTTTTATGTCTTTTATCAAATTTGGGAAGTTTTTATTCATAGTTTCTTCAAATGTTTTTTTCTGTACTGCACTTTTTCCTCTGCTTCCGGGATTCAGATGACCTGCTGCATTCCCACAGATGCTGAGTACTGTTAATTTTTTTCCCCATTTCTTTTCATTCTGTAGTTCAGAACGAAAAACTTCCAATGATATATTTTTAACTTCAGTGGCACTCTGCCATCTCCATTCTGTTATTAAGCCCATCCAATAAGTTTTTTATTTTGGTTATCTTCTTTTTTTCAGTTTTAAGATCTGTGTTTGGTTCTTCTTTATTTTCTCTATGCCTTTGCTGAGACTTTTCATCTTTCAAGAGCATTTTCCCTTACTTGTTGCAGCATTTTTATAATCAGTGCTTTAAAGTATTTTTCAGAAAATTCCAACATCTGTGCCATCTCAGCATGGGTATCTATTAATTGTCCTTTCCCATGTGAGTTTAGATTTTCCTGACTCTTTGCATGTTAACTGACCTCAGATCATATCCTGTACATTTGAGTAATATCCTCTCTCACCTCCAACCTCTCCCTGTACATTCCACTTCTTTAGTGCATCCCTTTTCATTACTCTTACCAGAAAGCTGGGATCCTATTTATCCCATTTTGCACACATTTCCCATGACTGCACCTGTGTCCAAAGCTAAGCAACAGGAGAAATTAAGAACAGCAACAGTGGTCATCCCACCTCTTAGAATCATAGCAACTCTGATTGAAGAGGAATGTTCACTTCTCTCAGAATTTTAGGCTTCTCTGGGCCCCCACTGATGCCATTGTCAATACCACTATTGCCACATGATTGCTTCGGAATTAAAGCACTGAGTCAGAGAAAAGAAAAAAGGCGAGATATCTTCACTTTCTGAACATTAGGAAATTCCTTTCCTGCTTCTCTGATCAGAATTAAGGGGCTTTTCTTGGAGGTCTGTCAACTCCAATGCCCACTTCTGGACATTGGACCCAGGGCTGCACTGGATCCAGGTCAGGACATAACAGAGCCTGACATAATTCACTGCCAGTTAGGTAGTACTTCAAATTTGGGTCTTACTCATTAATCCACCCGTACTATTTACTTTGAAGCCTCAAACAGCTGTTCTATGTATTCTGTCCATATAGATTCATTCGCTAGGAGAAACAGAGTGGAGTGAGCTTGCTCCATCTTACCCAGATCCAGAACTCTGCCTGTGTCTTTTTACATATGAGCAAGTGTGATAAAAATATATGCCTAAATAAACATAAAAGAGCTCATTTAATAAATATGTTTATAAGTTTCTAAGTGAAAATAAAACATTACATTGTAGTTTAATTGGCAGCACTTTTCTTTTCTCAACGGTATAAAAATAATATTGCTTCTTACAAGCAATGGCACCTTAGAGTCAATGAAACGTGGTAGAAATGAAGTACCTGGTTACATGCCTCCCAGGACTCCCTAGTCACGTAACAAGACCATGTTGTGGTTGACAGCTGCTTATCTAACAATGCTGTCCGCCTCATACCAAAAGAGCAGAGACCATCTAAACCTTTAAACTTCAAAAGCAAAGTCACAGTCTCTCATTTGCATAGTTAATCAGGCAAGAGTTAAGAATACTCTTCAACAGAACCCTAAATCAGATGCTTAGAGACTTAGAAAGCAACATAAAAGTCTCAGCTGGTTCACTAGGTCACAATATACTAGAGAAGACAACACTCTCAATACCAAAACCAATTAAGCATTAACTGAAGCCCATAAAGATATAAAATAGAGACAACAACTCAGAAGGTCAGCTGTCCTCTTGTGCAGGACCCTTCAATGCTACAGCTACATACTATTAACTCCAAGTGGAAGAAGGAGAAAAGACATGGAGGTCCTTCCAACAGAGGACGCTCCTCTGCCTCCGCTGATCTCTCTGCTCTCCCAGGAGTTGACAGCAGCAGAGAAGAACATTAACACAATTCCAACCATCTACCCCGGAGTTGCATCAAAGCACTCCTAGCATAGATATCCAGAATGCCCAAGTTTTCAATGTATCACAGTTTCACCTGCCAAACTCTTTTGAAATTCTCCCAAGTTTCAATCTAGTTGTAAGTACAATGGAATTCCTTCAGAGCTCTCAATCCCCCGGTTTAACGTGCTTCACAACCTACAACTTAGCCACTTTTGGTTAGGATATACAGTTTAACAAAATATATTCATACATAATGTGTTTTCTTAAGTGTTTAATTCCAGTGTTATTCTAACTAAAGTCCTATATAGGAGGCATAATGTATAATCTCAAAGTTAACAAATGAGGTCAAAATCTAATTTATAATATACTCATCTTTTAGAAATTCCTCTAATTGTCCTTGAATATTAGAATTCTTGGTATACATAAAGTATCCGGTCTTACTTGAAGGGTTAGAAAACAGATGCAATTTGGAATCTTCATTTAACTTCACAAAACAGTAATATGTAAAATCTCTAATATGCACAGCTTCCTCTTTACCGTGTGATAAACCCACTGACACATTAACAAGGAGCAAGGAATACCTAGACATATGCTTCCATCAATTAATCATGAGTAGGGACACATGAGTGCTCAGGATGGTGTTTGTATTTTACAAAAAATTTTCAAACACAGTGGTGAAGAGAGAAGTAAACCTAAATACTAGATTAGTTCTAGAAGCAAGTAGGCAAAAAATCCAAAAGTCAGTTTTCCATTTTCTTAGAAACATCTGACATGATGAATTCCATCAGGCCTCATCCACTATATTGACCTCTTGAGCCAAAATTTTTGTGTTCATAGGTAAGTAAGAACAACTATATCAAATCCAGAAATAGTAATTTCCAAAAGATGTCAAGTTGTAATCCATTCAAAGTGGTGGCAGTCATCTTCTATTCTCCTGTTCAGTTCATTGAATCAAAAGCCAATCTTAGAGTCTATTTTCTGTCTCACATGAACAATTTTAAAGGAGTCAAACAGAATCACCACTGTTGAGCACTGAAATCCCCATCTCAGTTTCATCTGTAGTAAGATGCCTAAGGTTTCTCTGAACACCTATCTAAAGGAAGCTCTTAGAACAGTAAGGGCAGCAGGCCGTCAAGCAAAGAAAAGCAGTCAACAAGCCATGACTACAGAACAAGTGGACAACAGGGGTAGTAACTAGAGATTTGAGAAAGAAATACAGACCCACATTAAAAGGTCAAAGTGGTCTGTAAGTTGGCTTTCTTCTCAAATGTACATGTTTTACCTGGAGGACATCGGGAAGGCAGATTTTTTTTTAAGATGTTTTATATCAGATCTTAACCACATTTTTAAATGAGTCACTGAATACCAAATGAAGTTTCCTATCTTGCAACTGAAAATAAGCAGACATGTGACATCTTGTCTCCTGCACGTGTTTTTACGTGTAAGGATATTACTGTTTTCCAAGAAAACGATGCAAAACTTTTTTTTCTTTTCAAAGTATATATTCTTTCTTAGTTAAGAGAAATAAATTTGAAGGAAATGCAATTTTCTAAGGCTAGTGACTCATCAGGATATTTATAAAATGTATTGTATTATTACTTAAAGCACAAGTGTCATGTTTGCATTTTTGTTGTTTTTTTCCTACCTACATCAGAGTTAAGCCTAACTGGCTGGCTTTTGTCTGTTATTAAGTCTTATTTAGCTAGTTACTTAATACCTCACGGTGACCTTAGAAGTTTTTGAACATGACAGATTTACTTGCTTATGCTTGAATTAGCATCTCACTAATGACAAATTAAGGAAATTATAAAGTTAAACAAAAAAGTGAACTCCACTTTCTCTAATCTTGACCCGACTATTTAACTTCCTAATTTACATTTTTTTTTCCAGTAAGAGTCCAAGGAAAACAAATTGCTATTAAATCATATTGCAGCCTTCCTGTTCTCACTAATTAAAGCTTGATGCAAATGTCGATACAGAGTCACGTAAGATACAATGGCAGTACTATTCAAGAGAGTGAAGAACAAAAAGTGTAGTATTTACAAACAAGTTACGGTATTAATGTGAAAATTTGGAAAATGAAGTATCATCGTCAATAGCCAGACACATCAAAAATTACAGTTTCCATGTAAATCTTAGCTTCGCATTATCCAAAAAGCATGGTTAATAATAAAATGGCATCATCACTGGCTATTTAGCAAGAAAAATCTGATGAGGACATACCACAGATGTAGAAAACTGATTTAAAGTTTCTCATCTTTTCAATTTGAGAAGATTTGAAAAGGCTATGCACTTAAAATGCCATGATTTTAAGTGAAGATATTAAAGGATCACTAAAAAACAAAGGCATTCGTTTCTCCATATGCATAAAATACACACTATAACACCATGAATCTTCCTAAATCTCACGAACACTGAATCAGTTTTATCCACATGTGATTTGATTTTATTCCTTTCAGTCAGAGACAACTTAAAAGTATATTCAGCTACTTTCAATGTATAAGCAGAAAAGAATTCAATTACTTGCCTACTGACTTAATTCCTTTAAAAAATTGTATGAAACATAAAAAAGCAGGCATATGGGGATTTACAGCTTGACTGTGCATAAATACTTGACACTGAAAGAAATCACCTGTATCAATGATGTTGAAAATAAAAATCTATTTTCAGAATAAAGCCTAAAGTTCTGAACCAATAGGCGATACTGTATTTCTGAGAAATCAATTTCCTTTAAAATAAAGTTCTTAGCAAATGGAAAACATTACATAATGACTGGGGAAAGACATGAATTTTTATATGAACATTAATATTAACTATTTTAAGTAATATTAACTAAAGCCAGTTAAAAATGAAAGGATTATCAATGTTACCTATTTTTTCCATTTTTATATAAACCACTATGAGGCTTTTTTACAGTACTAGCTTACTTGGGTTTGTACAATCATAACCAGGAGAGAACAAAATACAATTATTTTTAAAACACTCCAGTCAGAAAATTTAAAATATGTGATCAAAGATGATGGTAGAAAATAAATGCAATGTTTTATTTAGAAATCCCTTAGGGGCTTTCCATCTTAGAAAATTTTAGCATACAGTATTGATCCTTTTGCCATGATATGGTCAGCACAGTAAATCAAGTGTGGGTTTGGGACTGTTTGCATGGTACATGTAAATCTAGATAAAGTATGTTACTGCTGTAACCATTTTAATAGTTTGCGTAGGTCTGAGCATGCAGAGCAGGCTTGGGTGGGCTCAACCAGCTTATGTGACAAAAGTACAGTACCTCTTTGTTAAGTGGCTCTTCACAAACCTGTCAGTCAAACCAGAGTCTTGCTGCACCAATTAACCACACTACTCCCTAGAAAAGTTTATGTTTTAAATTTCACGCACAGAAGCCTAAAAGAGTTAAACATTAAAGAACAATGAACGAATCTAATTCTCTACCTCAGAAAAAGGAGTATTAAAAATGCTTTGTTTTACATAAGAGTAAATTTGTGATTCACTGTTCATTTTTCAAAGTTGTGTGTGTGAAAGACTGTAAAAGAAATCTGAGAGTACTACTTATATACATGTTTCCTATTATTGAACAGTTCACTATAAATGGAAATCCACGTAAATATACTGACAGTAAAATAAATTAAGCTTAAAAATAAAACTTATCTAACAACATAAAATAAAAGTCAGATTTTGAGACTTGCTATAAACCATAATTTGAGGATTTGAGCATCAAAAGCTTGCCTGAAGTTAGTTACATCAAAATTCCCATACTGAAGAGATGGACTTGAACATAAATTAAGAAGGACCAAAATATACATGCTGTTCCAGTGACAAGTCAATCTGGGAATACGAAATGCTCTTACAAGTTTTGACATTTATCTTAGAAATATTTTATAGAGTCTGAAAAACACTTAGTAAACAAGAAAATAGTTACATCAGAATATAATACGTTGACCAGCAATAATTGGTATTTAAGTAAAAAAAGCAGCACAGGAAAGACAACTTACAGAATACTAAGCACTCATATCACAGAGAAAAAAAGTTCCATTCTAGAAGAGGAAAAACTGTTATGACTCAGTGATGAATGTTAAACTACCAGAATTTAAAAATGAAAGAAACAGTACCCAAACCATCATTTTGAAACTATTATTCTGATTTCGAATTTTAATATTTATTCTTTCTCTAGTCTTGTCTAGAAATCTGCTGTTTCAATATTATCTGCTTTTCCCACACTCCCACACTCTCTAGAATACTACTGTGTGCTTAGCACAGCACTAGGAGATAACATCTTCAGCATCAATTGTGTGATCATTCTTCCCAGCTGAAGACACGGTTTTAACCCAACAGAACCTGAACTGGGCAGGCTAGATTTTACAAGCCATTTGCTGTACCCACCAAAGAGAGAGATTGAATCCAATATCCACTTTAGTGGTCAATGTGAGTAGGGACATGACTCAGAAGTACAAAGTGGCCACATCCCAGAATAGAGTCAGGCTTAAGGTGAAGGGAGAAGGGGATTAAATTGTGGATCCTGTTCTTACTATGTGACCTAGAGGAAAGTGCTCAATCTCACTAAGTTTCAGTTTTCCCACTTGCAAAATTAGGAGCAGTAATAGCTATGTTAAGAGCATTATACAGAACAAATGAAATAACATATAAAGTACCTGGCATGAGTGCCATATGCTCCAAGCCCTGGTTCTAAACCTTGACAAAAGTGCATACATTCAAATATTATATCATCTCTATTTTAAAAAAGAAAAAAGATAGATATATACACTGGAGCTCAATATGCATGTGCTGGAAGCAGGTAGAGAGGTAAGGTGGGAGGGAAAGGCCATCTATTCCCATAATTTATGTTCCTTACATTCTAAAGAAAAAATACCAATAAATTTGGTTCAACTCAATGTCAGAGGAGAGAAAAAAGAATAGACATTCTTTCCACCTTCACTGAATCAAATCTAAAAGAGGGTCACACCAAGCTACAGTCAATGCTGAAATCCAAAAAGTTCTTAAACGTTTTTAAAATTGTTTTCATATATAAATTTGATGGCAAACGCATAGCACAGGGAGATCAGCTCGGTGCTTTGTGACCACCTAGAGTGGTGGGGTAGGGAGGGTGGGAGGGAGGGAGATGCAAGAGGGAAGAGATATGGGGATGTATGTATATGTACAGCTGATTCACTTTGTTATAAAGCAGAAACTAACACACCATTGTAAAGCAATTATACTCCAATAAAGATATTTAAAAAAAAATTTGATGGCAAAATGAGTCCTAAACTTGAACTGGCTAGGGACTTTATAGTCATTCCAAATACTGAGCATAAATATTCATGTACTGTAAGTTTCATTATGTGGTAAGGTCCCAAATCCCACTGGTAATGTGATATAATGTACGACATACAGCAGTAGCTTCTGAAAATACACAGTAATCAAAATTCCTAAACACATGTAGCCCAAGAATTTCAGAGAAGGGAATCTGAACAATCTCTGCTTAAGGAAAAAAGGGAGAACAGCTGTATAAAGAGGTAAACTGACTAAGGTAGAAAAATTTATAGTTAAGAATTAATTTTCTATCCTTCTTAAATTAGTATTTGCTTAGGACGCTTGAATATCCTATAATACAGAAACAACCACACTACTTACATCATTGAGTTCTTGGAGAAGCAAGAGATAATCTATATAAAATGCCTTAAACAATGCCTGGCACAGAGTAAGTACCCAGTAAATGCTGTGTCATACAAGTGCCTAGAAAAATACTTTGAACATTTGCATGTAAAACGCAAACAGGTGAATAGATAGCTCAGATAATTAGCCTGCTATATACCATACTCTATTTTAGAATTTTATTTTTAAAAATCTAAGAGTTTTCCTTTTCCTATGCCCGGAATTGTTTCTACTATGAGGTCTCAGAGACAGTATTAGTTCAAGTCATGGAGGCAGGTAGCAATCCCAGTTGAGCCAACAAACATTTGAAACTGACAGCGTGGAAAGACTTGAAGCTCTAAATACAATAAAAGATATTATTTAGGAAAAAAAAAATCAACTATTCAAGACTGGAGAGTAGCCTAGAAGAATGCTTCTGGAAATTAATGTACAAACTAATGAGCCAGAGTTTTTGCTAAAATGCAGATTCTGACTTCATGTGTCAGGGCCAGACATTCTGCGTTCAAGTTCTCTGGTAATCCCAACACTACCGGTCTAGAAACCCAAACAGAGTAGGAAGGCACCACAGCAGTGGTCCTCACAGGGTATGAGCAACATCAGAGTCTCTTGGGAAGTCATGAGAAATGAAAATCTGAAAGAATGTAAGGAGACTCTTCTCTAAATCAGCTGTCGACATCCAGACCGGTTACTTTCCCTAAGAATAAAAGTAGAATACTTTTTAAATACTTGACAAGGAGCATACTAGAACATGTTACCTAAACAAAACAATTTCTCTCTGCAAACAATTTCCAAAACTAAAGTCCCCTGCAATTATACTTAAAATGTAGGCTTTTAGGGGCTTCCCTGGTGGCGCAGTGGTTGAGAATCTGCCTGCCAATGCAGTGGACACGGGTTCGAGCCCTGGTCTGGGAAGTTCCCACATGCCGTGGAGCAACTGGGCCCGTGAGCCACAATTACTGAGCCTGCGCGTCTGGAGCCTGTGCTCCGCAACAAGAGAGGCCGCGATAGTGAGAGGCCCGCGCACCGCGATGAAGAGTGGCCCCCGCTTGCCGCAACTAGAGAAAAAGCCCTCGCACAGAAACGAAGACCCAACACAGTCAAAAATAAATAAATTAATTAATTAATTAAAATGTTTAAAAAAAAAAACCTGTAGGCTTTTACATGATAAGAAGCCTGCTCTTGATAATACACAGGCAAAGTACTGAGATATGTAGTATCCTCACTTGAACCACTTACCAACTTTTCACAAAATGGCTCACTTCCATTTTACCCAGGTCATAGAGATATGAGTTTATAAAGAAACGAGACTGAATTTTATATTTCCTTGTGCTGAGAATATAGCGAACTACAACATGGTTTAGGCAACTTCTCCAGAGTAATGTTTATACATAGCCTGGCTCACATGTAAATATATGTCAACATTCTGATTTATAGCTGTAGATGATCTGTTTACATACACAGATACACAAATTAAAGTACATTAATGGTTTGAAACACAATATTCTTGAAGGACAAAAAACATGAGGATAAACTACAAATACAGAATGTTACGAACAAAGAAAAGATTTCAGTCTTCTGAATGTGAAGCCAATTGATTGTTAAATAGGCTTTCCATAAAATAAAATAAAAACTGTTGCCCTCACAATTCCCATGCAGTATTTCTTTCAACTTCAGTCAACATCTGAATTTACAAGGTCACTTCTCAGTCGCTATCTGAGTACATCGTTCTGTCCTTAACATATTTTTGAAGGAGTAAATTACAAATAGATTGTAAAGCACCACACTTGCTTAGGCACTGGGGGTGGGCCCCTCTGATTTTGGCTAGGACCATGTATACATACAACAGTGGTGATGTCAGGAGACATTTGATGGTCACAGCAGGGGAGGGGAGGGAGGGAAGAGTGCTTCTGGCATCTAGTGAGTAGAGGCCAGGCAACTTTTAGGATGTTGCCTGTCAAAACAGTCCCCAGAACAAAGAATTACCTGGCCTAAGATGCCAATAGTGCCAAGGTTAAGAAACTGATTTGAACTGTGGAGGTTGCAAAAGTACAGAATGAATGTCCCTTGTGCATCATCATTACATTTCTAGCACGGTGTCAAGCACAGTAATAAATATTTGTTGATTATGAAATAAACTACTTCTGTGTAGCTGAGATCTTAGAGTCAGAGATGAAAAGAATGAGAAAGGGGTTATTACATATATAATATCTAAAATTACAAAACAAAATTGCAGTCATTGTCAGAACTAGAAGGAATTAAAAATCATTCAGCCCAATTTCTCTATTTCAGAAAATTTTTTTTCTCATGCAAAACATGCTGTCTAATGTACTGATATGGCAGTGCTGGGAGGGGGTAGACAGTCCTCTGAATAAATAAAAACAAAATATAATATATTTATAAATTAGAATATCAGTTTTCACTTCTAATAGTGTCAATGTCACCTATGTTTCTCAAATTAATAAAGTATTTCCTTTATAAAAGCTAAAACCAACGTTACACAAATCATAATAAGTGATATTTCAAAGCAGGAAACAAAATAAATGTAATTATTTTTCAAAAAAACAACTCACAGACCTCCGTGGCCTACAGCATTTATACTTCTGAGAATTCTGGGCTTTAAAATGTCATGAGAAATTCTCAACTGGCTTACATTTTTGAAACATAGGAACTGACAGTCATAAGGCCAAACATACCCTTAATAATCGATTCAGCTGCATACAGATCTCGTTTGTAGGTCACCTAGAGGACAGATAAACTTCATTAGACTTAACAGAGTAGGAAGGAATGTGAAAGCAATAAAATTATGCCCCCAAGGAAATTCTTGATTTTGGAGAAACTATAAACACATAATACTGACAATTTTTAAATTATAACAACATCAGTTTATTCAGAAAAAATATATATTGTTTCTACAAATGGTTGAAGGTTTGTTTTTAAATCTTTAAGTAAATTGAGACGTTATGTGGCAGTGGTTACCGAAGTCTTATTAATATAAGTATTATATCAAAGAAAATGTGGTAGCATTTAAATAAAAGTATTAGAATTATTGTTTAATAGTAGGCTTTATGTTAGAAGGAAAGAAGGAAAAGTATATATTAAAAAAATTACCAAATTGCATTTTCAGTTGAAATGAGATAATTCTGAAAGACCAATTCACATTGAGGGTCTTCATTCTGAATTGAGTTTATCTGTATACATCCAGATAAGGTTCACCTTTTTAAGATTTTTATTAATACATAACTGATAGAAAGAGCCTGGAGGGTACCACCATGTATATAAGAACAATCATGATCTTTGCTTAAGAACATACAGCCTCCTTGCAATAACCTATTCCTTGTAATATACCCTGCATGGTCCTACAGCAGATAGTTCCCAGACTACATCCAGTGAGCTCAGGTACAGAACATGTCAAGTGCACGGCACTGCAGAATCCCTTTTCCTGCATCACAGAACTGAGGAACATAGTAAATAATCAAATATATTAATAAGTACTATAAAGTCTCAGGAGCTTATCATTCACATGTTCAGATGATTATGATGCAAATGGTCTAAAAACCCACTTTAAGAAATACTCACTAATTAATACCCTTCCATGTCTATAATTTGGACTATTTTCCTCCAGATTATATCCTAACTAAACTTGTACAGAAACTTTGTTCAGCTAAGTGGCTCAGGGCACTTCTACCCAAAATAGGTTTCCCTGCTATGCCTGTATCCTGGCAGGTAACCCTGGTCCAAAACTATACCTTACAATCCAGAACTAATGTAGCAGCTAACCTGTAAGACAGATGGAAATTTCCTCAAGCACTCAACCAATCTATTAAAATCAAATATGACATTGTTAAATTATGTCTAAAACAAGCACATGTGAACCAAAACTAGTACTATAGTTACTGATCCAAAATGCAGTTCTCTTATCTGGGGAAAAAAATAGAAAACAGACACTTAAAGCTTCAGACTATGCATTTTACCAAATTAAAGAATGTATTGATCTCATTCACTCATTCAATAAATATTTATCAAATAACTACCATGTTGTACATCCTGTTCTAAGGCTGGAAGAGAGCAACGAAAACAGTGAGCAAAACTCAACCTGTAGAAACAACATTTTAGAGGATAAATTCCTCTTATAAGAATTGAATAAAACACATTTGTTTCGGGCTTCCCTGGTAGCGCAGTGGTTGGGAATCCGCCTGCCAGTGGGAATCCGCCTGCCAATGCAGGGGACACGGTTTCCAGCCCTGGTCCGGGAAGTTCCCACATGCCACAGAGCAACTAAGTCCGTGAGCGACACTACTGAAGCCTGTGCTCCGCAAAAAGAGAAGCCACTGCAATGAGAAGCCTGCGCTCCGCAAGGAAGAGTAGTTCCCGCTCTTGGCAACTGGAGGAAAAGCCCACGCACAGCAACGAAGACCCAACGCAGCCATAAATAAATAAATATTTATTTTACCAAATAAAGACAAGACAAGGCTGCGGAGCTCAAGACAGACAGGAAGCAGAGATCCTCAAGGCCTAGAGCAGAGCCACATGGGGGCTTCACGGGCGAGAGAAGAGGCTGGAAAGTCGGGGTTCCCACAACACAAACCCACACATGCACATGTGGTAGAGGCCTCCTGTCATGTCAGTTACATCCACTTATTCTTTTAAATGCCTCTGAACACCTTCTAACCCCCAGCCTTCGGCCAGGCAATGGGGACACAGCTACCTCTCATGGTATTAAATATTAATATTAAATATTAAATATTTTAAAAAACACATTTGTTTCCATAAAAATCCAAAGTTAACTAGATATCTGAAATCATCACTCAATATTTACAATTTAAATGAGAAAAGGGGCTTCCCTGGTGGCGCAGTGGTTGAGAATCTGCCTGCCAACGCAGGGGACACGGGTTCGAGCCCTGGTCTGGGAAGATCCCACATGCCGCGGAGCAACTAAGCCTGTGAGCCACAATTACTGAGCCTGCGCGTCTGGAGCCTGTGCTCCGCAACAAGAGAGGCCGCGATAGTGAGAGGCCCGCGCACCGCGATGAAGAGTGGCCCCCACTTGCTGCAACTAGAGAAAGCCCTCGCACAGAAACGAAGAACCAACACAGCCAAAAATAAATAAATAAATAAATAAATAAATAAATAAATTTATAAATGAGAAAAGGCTTTTTTTCCCCCTATAACTGTCCGCTATGTAAGGTAAACTCAAATCAGAAATTAACAGGAAGATGCCTAATTACCATAGCTGATTTTTTATTCCTTCCTGCTTTCTTTGAGAGATAAAACCACATTCCAAATTTAAATGGAATAATTGTGAAAGTACTTTATTCTTTTTTCCAAATAAATCTATCTTAACAATGGGTTTTTTAAATGAAAAAAACTTGGTCTCAAATACTAAAATGATTTTTCTAGCATATTTGCAAGACAACATTTTTGCATTGGAATCAGTCTTATGAATAAAATACATGAATTATTACCTAAAGGTTCTTTCTACACTAATATTAAATAAGTAATTGTATAAACAAGAAAGACGTCAAAATTTGAACTGTGCCCTCTGCAGTGAAAGCGCGGGAGTCCTAATCACTAGACCGCCAGGGAATTCCCCTAAAATTCATCTTTTTGTCTACATTTTCTTGTTGGCTGTGGATACGTACTATACACAGATTAAAGTTTTTGATGTTTATTAATATTTTCTACATAAAGCCTTATTGAAAACCTCAACTATACTTCTCAACAAACACTGATTTAAGGAAAATAAACTACAAAGTATTTCTGACAAACTTATCAAGTACTGTGTTGAAAAGCAGCCTTCTGTTTTTCTAAATAAAACAGCTGCCATATTTCAAAGGGAAGAGTACTGAAAGTGTTTTAATTCTGAATTGATGACGCTTTTTCTATCAAGCTTTTACAGTAATATGGATTGTCCTTTCCTTATTTTTAATTTTGTGAAAAGTTTAATAATCAGTTTTGAGATTGATTTTCTTCTGTAAGCATGATCTGCAGGTTTTCTTTGACCTTGCATAATACCTCAGTATGGAAAACAGTTACTTTAAAAAAAAAAAAAAAAATCAGCCCTAGTGATAGAAGAGCCTCAATCCTCTGATTCACTGGTTTTCACGCTGTGCTCCTTAGAGCTCAGGGGCCACCGGAAGACCAATGTGGAAGCTCTGTGCAGCTGACGCTCAGAGCCCCACATCTGCTACTCACCTAGTTTAGCTCAATTTTTGCCTGTTTTGTTTCACTGTGCTTCTGTGCAGTATTGCATCTTAGTATTTAGCTTTAAAAATATTTATATTCAGTGGAAGAGAAACCTGCAACTGAGAGCCACAGAGATAGTTGCCTTTAACTCCTAGGTCAGAGCACTCTCAGCTACCTCAAGGTGAGTTCCAGAGGACACTATTGTACCTGCTTTGTCTTGCTCTGTGTTGACAATATGGTAAATTAAAGAGACTTCTCAGAGCCAAGTCCAGTTGGCCACCATCTTACATAAATCAGACTACACTTAATGTTCTTCCATCTTTCACCTCATAAGAAAATGAGTATGTACTCCAATAATTAGAATAAAGCCAGAAAATCTTAAATTTCGAAGACAGATACAGATTTAGATTTGGATGGGGATATTATACTGATTTCCAGTTCATCAATTATGTCTATCTAGAAAATGTTCTTTCCTCTAGACTGGATAACTAGATGAAAACCTCTAAAAAGACACAATTTCACCACATTGTATTTTTGAGGTTAAAAAGCAAAAAGTGAGACTATTTTCATTTGTTTTTAACAAAGATGCTAGGACACTTGAATCTAAAAAAAGTAATTCCCATCAAAAGAAATCCTCAAAAGTCAGTCATTCCAATAATGTTGTGATGACACTTCAACACTTTCTAAAGAAGCATTTTCAGACAATGGAATACAGTTAAATTTCTTCAATAACTTATTATGAATCTTTTATGCCTTGAAGACAGTTTTAACATTTAGAAACAAGAAGTCTGTTCAATTAGGTCTGTGTAGTATAGTTAGTGACCAACTCTTTATATTGGGACAAAAATATGGTACAACTATAAATTAAAGGAATGGAGACTAAATGTAGTCTCCTCTTATGTAGACTAGATGAAATTTCACTAAAATAAGAGTATGTTCAGGAAGGGCTGGCTAGGCACAACCACTCAGGCAGAGCTTAAGAGCCAACCCCTATTCTCAGGAGTCGGTCCTGTATTCTTCTATGGTTGGTCGCTCTTAGGGAGGGAAAAGGAGGGAGAAGAAGGGGGGTTTGCTTATTCACAAGGATGTCCTCTACCCTGCATGGTGATCTGAAAAAACTGATGTTTCCTCTAAACCCAGAGGAGCTACAGCAGGAAGGTTGGCCTCAACTGTGAATGCTGACTTTTTGCATTTACTTCTATTTTTTAATAAAAGTATGTAAAATACAAAATAATAGTCCTCCTGGGATTTCTGGCAGCAGATGAAATAACAGTCCTACATGTGGTCATGAGAAATTTCTAGTCATTCTTCCCAGCACCAGGGGTGAACTCCCTCACTTTCTGAGGGGTAGGGGAAGGTGTCCTGGCTCTGTATTTCAGAATCCTCCTTTGCCTTATTGCTTTGTGGTAGTGAAAATTCTCTTGAAATATGCACTCTCTTCACTGTGCACTCTTCACTGTGTCAGATTTCTGAATCATGTTCCAGGTATTTGGCCTGCCACCCAAGTTCAATGCCAGTTTTAGCATAATTGTACTAAATCTTCTTTCAACTCTGAGTTGTAAAAAGTTGTAGCATTGTTGGAATTAGTATTGAATTAGAACACTTATTTCAATGTGTAGATTCCATTGCTTTGGTTTAATATAGTATCATCAAGCTAAATAGGGCTAAATGAACAGCCAGTAAATATCAAAAATATTTTTTAAAGGTAGAGGATGATGAGACAGGAGGCAGAAGAGGGAAATAGGGAACCTGAAACAACTACATCATGTGCACTCAAAATAACTTCCCCTCAATCACAGAAGAAATTTGACACCTTAAAAAGACCTCAAAACTGCAATTTGAAAGACTTTTTGCCCAGTTCACTGCATTACATGCCCTTTTAGAATCCAAGATCCTGGTAAGGCACATCATTATTCAAACATTCTAAGAGCAGGGCTTCCCCACTCCGGCCCAGTTCGGAAAGTGATACTATGAAAATGACCCCTCTGGGCCTCGCAGGATATCACCCTTTGGCATGTGTATTAGTTTCCTAGGGCTGACATAACAATGTACCACAAACTGGACAGCTTAAAAGAGGAACATATCCTCTCACAGTACTGGAGGCTAGAAGTGTGAAATCCAGGTATCAGCAGGGCCACTGCCCACTCCGAAGGCTTTAGAGAAGAATCCTTCCCCATCTCTTCCTAGTTTCCTGGGGTTGCCAGCGATCCCTCACTTTCCTTTGCTTGTCGATGCGTCACTCCAATTTCTATCTCTATTGTCATTGGCATTCTCCACCTATCTGTATGTGAATCTTTTCTCCTATTCTTACAGATCCGATTTAGGGCCTCTTCTTTACCAATCTGACTTCATCTTAACTTGATTATATCTGCAAACACTCTTTTCAAATAAGGTCACATTCACAGGTGCCAGGGGCTAGGACTTGAACATATCTTCTGTGGGGGGACACAATTCAACCCACAGCAGCATTATGAAATGACTCAGCAGGAGAATGAGTAGAAGCACTTGGAAAAGCCAACCACAGCTCAGTGCACTGACATTTGTCGCACATAAAAGGGAAGCAGAGCGCCAAGATGTACGAACTAAAACTGTGATACTGTATTGCTGGTGGAAGCAGTGCAATTTGAGATTTCACTCAAAAATACTGAAATACATTTGTGAAGACAGAGTGTAAAATTCAAAGAAGAGCAGTGTGCTGCTTTCCTTTCACCTGCAGACCTGAGGGTACTTTACAAGTTTAAAGAAGGCTCAGAATACCCACAAGAAGTAGATACTCACACAGCCTAAAACATCAGCAATGAGGCCAGAGAGTGCTGACATGTTAGTAGCAATAAAATATCTTGAGTTTTTACTTTTTTTTTTTTTTCAACATAGCCTGCAAATTAAGTCTAGCAGGTCTATGGTGACATGGGTCAGGATCTTTAACAAAATACCTAATTGGTTACTACCAAAATCCTCCCAATTGATATGTATATCACCATCTGAGCCATATATAGAAAAGGACAAACAAAATGAATAAAATGTTTGCCTTCTGGGTTGATGACATTCGGATACTCTTAAAAGAGCAATAAGACTGCATTAATTTACCCCACCAGGCAATAATTCAGGCATGTCAATATTTTGTAACCTTAGAACAATTTAAGTATGTATGAGAAAATCTTAGCATGTAGCAAGGCCCACCAGGTGACTTACAAAATACCTAATCAACACATAGGGCTTTTTGTTTTGTTTTTATGTCAATGAGGAAATATGCTTTTAGATTCATATATTCTCAGAATTAGGATGAAAGTTTACTAACCAGATTTAGATGGATGCTTTATAAAGATTTCATCCAACATTTCAAAAGCAGCAATACTTATTCAAAACTATGATATGACCCTACAATTCTATTTCAGAATACACTGTTCAATTCAACATATTTCTACCCAATCAAACACAGGAGAGTCACGCTGTAAAGCACTCCTCCCACAACAGGAAGCTGAACTATGATAGTGCAACAGCCACTTCATTCCTCCTAAAGAAAGAAGTTTGCCATAAAGGCAGTCAAACCTTACCACAGGAAAGAGCACAATTCCTCTTAGGAGGAGGTGAGTGGTTCTAGCCACCAACCCCACTGGGTCAAAACTGGCAGATATGTGTTTCAACCCAGTTAAGTTGGAGCGACCACCCCAAGACCTGTGAGGAAATGTTGTTCTTTTGGGAAGCAGAGATGCACCCTCAATCCAGTTGAAGGTAAGGCTACAGTGTAAAAGATTATATGTAAAGAACACACACAAAAATTGTGAATAAAACAATCTTATTGGCTAAAATGGAATTTGTTTGAATAAATTATCCCAGCATGAATTTTCTTGCAACCAAGCAATAGAAATGATACCATGTTTGATGGTTTAGAAAACCTAGTGAGACTCAACGCCTTTTATGTATGCATATACGCACATATCTTTATTCCTGGAAATACTGTTTCAATATGAAACCAAATATTTTTATACTTCTCTATCTTCTAAAGCACCTGGAAATTGTCTGTACTTGTAGACAATACGTCTTTAGGAATGACACACCAACACAGAGCAAAGTACCAACTCTCTTACCTTCCAGAGGTCAGGAGATCCTTCTATAAGTTTGGCTTTGATGTGACAGTATTTTAGAGCCAAATGCAAACACTCAGTTCCAAATTCCAAGTCATAGTCACTACACTGTGTAGGAAGAAAAAAGAATTAAGAAGTTGAAATATAATTTTAAATAAACTAAACTTTTAATTTCATAATCAACTGTACATAGAAAAGAGCCTAGAAAATTCGCAAACTCTTTAGTTAGCTACTGATTAATCAGGTAGATTAATCTTCCCCTTGTCCTAAAAGCCAAATGAAACAAATAGAAAACAGGAATGTTGCAATCATAAGAGTTTTTAACTTCCTGAATAGTTTCAGGTGCCAGATAAATACTTTATTTCCTTTGCTCAAAAACTACATTTCCAAACACATTTGTGAAATGCCTCAAGGTACAACTGAGGATTACTGCATCAGACTTGATTTAACAAATATAGGTATCCATAAAACTCCAAACCCCTTATCTCATATTGATACCACTTTCTTATTAATTGGTATTTTAAATATCAATATATCCTTTTTAGAGGATATATTTTGATTCTGAACATGGAAATATTTCAGTCTTTCATTATGAGAAAAAATGTAAACGCCCATTAGATTTTAGTAAAATATAAGTAACATTTTTTAGCATTTTAAGCAGAACCATCAAAATGACCAACACAATATAATTCAGCTGAATAACAGTCACTAAGTACCTATCAAGTCCAAGGTTTGTATTAAGGACCAGAATATAAAGACAAATGAAACATGTTTTGTGTCCTCAAGGAACTCAAGTCTAGAAGGGGAGGTTGATCTATAACAAATATTTTATAACAGAATGTGATATGGAGCATTAGAGGAATATTTATAAGTAGACCGGGAGATAAAGTACTTAATTCTATATGAGGGTATCAGGGAAGGCCCATCAGAGGAAATGGTCTCTGATCTCATTCCAAAGACTGAATAAAACTCAAGCATAGGGATACTCTTCAGGCTAAAAGTGCCAAACAAAGATACAGACGTTGCAGACATCTGCTGGATTTGCATTTACAAAGAGCATATCCATATAAGACACACTGCAGGAAGGCAACAAATATGAATATGACATTTAGCATGCTTTGCCAATCTTTATTGTACTGGAGATCACAAAATGCCAAATTTTAATGATTTATGAAGTTAATGTACAAGAAAATATAACCATCAAGTATACCCAGAGTCCCAAATTAATCAGAACAGTCTCAGCTTAAACTTTCTATACTGATATACTACATAACATGATATTTATTAAACATTTTCATCTTTAATATAGTATTATCAGCAGTAGTTACATTCAAATAAATTAAGTTTTGGTAAACCTCTGCATTCTACTTTCAACGTCTGCACAGGCTCATCTAGTAGTATGCAAGTGACACCAACCTACAGTAAAAAAAGAGTTCTCTCCTAACACACGGTTAAATCCCAAAGATGACCAGCAATAACCCTTTTCCTGCCTCTTTCCAGATGCTAGATATTGAACACATTCATGGACAGCCTTAAAAGTGCCCCAAAGTGCATACTAAGAGGAACCCACAGGAACAGCTACTTCCTTTGTATCTCAGGGATGAGAATTACTTGATGCTGTGCTCCTGCTACTCACGTGATGTACCAGCCAAGATGGCAACAGCTTACAAATTGCATGAAGTCTTCAGGATTCCAATCGACAGAGCCAACAGGAAACAAGGAAAATGATGGATCAGGTACTTAGGAAATATATACTAGAAACAGATACTGAGCCATCTTGGCAGAAATAGTCTGAAGCTGTTATTCACTGTATAGATTAACATTACAACTATTTACGGGGTTTTTGGTAACTTTTTTGCATTAAACCTTGCTTCTACAGTTAGCTCAGAAAAAAAAAAAAGCATGCTTAATGACAAAATAAATTCTGAATGCGGTTCTTAAGAACATGGATGACGATTTCTACTTCTGCCTAGATATGGAGAGCTGACAAAAATGATGCTCATTTCAGAATGAAAGAAAAAAGCAGACAAACTACAAAAGCAGAACTTTTTCTCAAAACATCAGAGCTGAGGTCACAGGATTACCAAGTAGCCCTAAATCTAAGAAAAGGCATGCCTCCCCCAAAAAGGGAGAGAGTGATATACAGGCAGGTAAGAAGAAATCACCTAAAAATTCCAACAAACTGTTAAATACTGAGTGGAGGAAACTAGGAGAATGTAGAACCTCTGGGACTCACAGCCACAACAGGAGTTTATACCCACCTGCAGAGTCTTCTTCAGCAACCTGTTACTGGGTGCTCATGAAGAGCTGTAATAGTATTTCAAAGTGACTGTGATTTTAAACTCAAGGTAATCACTAAACAAACGCTTTATAGTAAGAAGTCAATAGTGATAAGAGGGAATCATAAAATGAGAAATTAATACAAAGGCAGGCATAAAAAAAGAAAAGGAACAAAAATAAAGCACCCAGCAAGATGGTAGATTTTAATCAAGTAAGTTAATTAATGTGTAACTACACAAAGTATTGACATTATCCAGCATGGGGGCCATAGTGCTATCACTGATCACATGAAAAACACACAAATACATAGGTGTGGAGAACCCTCTGCCTCCCTAAACTTGGAGCCCAAAATAGTGTTAACAATGTCCTCCTCAGGCAGAAGCCCTTAGCACACTATTGTCAGAGGTCCCCACATACACTGCCGACCCCAGTCACCTTACAGTGAACCTCACGAACAACAGCCCCACTTATAAAATCCACCAAATCCAACCAGTCTCTAACATACACACATGAGCAAAAAATCCAGATTTAACTGAAACCCGAGGTAAAACTAAAATGAAAGATAAGGTGAAAAAGGCAAAAAATATTTTGTAGGAACTAGAAACTATACAGTTAATAAAGACTTAATAACACCAGAATGATAGTGTCTATACTCATAAAATAAGGATAATATTTAAGAGGATAATATTTAGAATGGTGGAAAACAGAAAAAGATAATAGATGACTCAACCACAAAGTCCAATATGTTAAAAAAAAAAAAAAAATCAGGGACTCCCCTGGTGGCACAAAGGTTAAGAAACCGCCTGCCGAGGAAACTTACACAACCCTCTTAGATAGCCTCATCCACCAGAGGGCAGACAGCAGAAGCAAGAAGAACTACAATCCTGCAGCGTGTGGAACAAAAACCACATTCACATTAAGATAGACAAGATGAAAAGGCAGAGGGCTATGTACCAGATGAAGGAACAAGAAAAAACCCCAGAAAAACAACTAAATGAAGTGGAGATAGGCAACCTTCCAGAAAAAGAATTCAGAATAATTATAGTGAAGATGATCCAGGACCTTGGAATAAGAATGGAGGCAAAGATTGAGAAGATGCAAGAAATGTTTAACAAAGACCTAGAAGAATTAAAAAACAAACAGAGATGAACAATACAATAACTGAAATGAAAACTACACTAGAAGGAATCAATAACAGAATAACTGAGGCAGAAGAATGGATAAGTGACCTGGAAGACGGAATGGTGGAATTCACTGCTGCAGAACAGAATAAAGAAAAAAGAATGAAAAGAAATGAAGACAGCCCAAGAGACTTCTGGGACAACATTAAACACAACAACATTCGCATTATAGGGGTCGCAGAAGGAGAAGAGAGAGAGAAAGGACCAGAGAAAATATTTCAAGAGATTATAGTTGAAAACTTCCCTAACATGGGAAAGGAAATAGCCACCCAAGTCCAGGAAGCACAGAGAGTCCCATACAGGATAAACCCAAGGAGAAACACGCCAAGACACATAGTAATCAAAGTGGCAAAAATTAAAGACAAAGAAAAATTATTGAAAGCAACAAAGGAAAAATGACAAATAACATACAAGGGAACTCCCATAAGGTTAACAGCTGATTTCTCAGCAGAAACTCCACAAGCCAGAAATGAGTGGCATGACATATTTAAAGTGATGAAAGGAAAGAACCTACAACCAAGATTATTCTACCCAGCAAGGATCTCATTCAGATTCGATGGAGAAATCAAAAGCTTTACAGACAAGCAAAAGCTAAGAGAATTCAGCACCACCAAACCAGCTCTACAACAAATGCTAAAGGAATTTCTCTAAGTGCGAAACACAAGAGAAGAAAAGGACCTACAAAAACAAACCCAAAACAATTAAGAAAATGGTCATAGGAACATACATATCAATAATTACCTTAAAAGTGAATGGATTAAATTCTCCAACCAAAAGACACAGGCTTGCTGAATGTATACAAAAACAAGACCCATATATATGCTACCTACAAGAGACGCACTTCAGACCTAGGGACACATACAGACTGAAAGTGAGGGGATGGAAAAAGATATTCCATGCCAATGGAAATCAAAAGAAAGCTGGAGTAGCAATTTTCATATCAGATAAAATAGACTTTAAAATAAAGAATGTTACAAGAGACAAGGAAGGACACTACATAATGATCAAGGGATCAATCCAAGAAGAAGATATAACAATTATAAATATATATGCACCCAACATAGGAGCACCTCAATACATAAGGCAACTGCTAACAGCTATAAAAGAGGAAATCGACAGTAACACAATAATAGTGGGGGACTTTAACACCTCACTTACACCAATGGACAGATCATCCAAAATGAAAATAAATAAGGAAACAGAAGCTTTCAATGACACTACAGACCAGATAGATTTAATTGATATTTAAAGGACAGTCCATCCAAAAACAGCAGATTACACTTTCTTCTCAAGTACGCACGGAACATTCTCCAGGATAGATCACATCTTGGGTCACAAATCAAGCCTCAGTAAATTTAAGAAAATTTAAATCATATCAAGCATCTTTTCTGACCACAACGCTATGAGATTAGAAATGAATTACAGGGAAAAAAATGTAAAAACCACAAACACATGGAGGCTAAACAATACGTTACTAAATAACCAAGAGATCACTGAAAAATTCAAAGAGGAAATCAAAAAATACCTAGGAATAAATGACAATGAAAACACGACAACCCAAAACCTATGGGGCAAAAGCAGTTCTAAGAGGGAAGGTTATAGCTATACAAGCCTACCTAAAGAAACAAGAAAAATCTCAAATAAACAATCTAACCTTACACATAAAGGAACTAGAGAAAGAAGAACAAAAAACCCCCAAAGTTAGCAGAAGGAAAGAAATCATAAAGATCAGAGAGGAAATAAATGAAATAGAAACAAAGAAAACAATAGCAAAGATCAATAAAACTAAAAGCTGGTTCTTTGAGAAGATAAACAAAATTGATAAGCCATTAGCCAGACTCATCAAGAAAAAGAGGGAGAGGACTCAAATCAATAAAATCAGAAACGAAAAAGGAGAAGTTACAACAGACACCGCAGAAATACAAAACATCCTAAGAGGCTACTACAAGCAACTCTATGCCAATAAGATGGACAACCTGGAAGAAATGGACAAATTCTTAGAAAGATATAACCTTCCAAGACTGAACCAGGAAGAAAGAGAAAATATGAACAGACCAATCACAAGTAATGAAATTGAAACTGTGATTAAAAATCTTCCAACAAACAAAAGTCCAGGACCAGATGGCTTCACAGGTGAATTCTATCAAACATTTAGGGAACAGCTGACACCCATTCTTCTCAAACTCTTCCAAAAAATTGCAGAGGAAGGAACACTCCCAAACTCATTCTATGAGGCCACCATCACCCTGATACCAAAACCAGACAAAGATACTACAAAAAAGAAAGTTAAAGACCAATATAACTGATGAACATAGATGCAAAAATCCTCAACAAAATACTAGCAAACAGAATCCAACGACACATTAAAAGGATCATACACCATGATCAAGTGGGATTTATCCCAGGGATGAAAGGATTCTTCAATATACGGAAATCAAACAATGTGATACACCATATTAACAAATTGAAGGATAAAAACCATATGATCATCCCAATAGATGCAGAAAAAGCTTTTGACAAAATTCAACACCCATTTATGATAAAAACTCTCCAGAAAGTGGGCATAGAGGGAACCTACCTCAACATAATAAAGGCCATATACGACAAACCCACAGCAAACAGCATTCTCAATGGTGAAAAACTGAAAGCATTTCCTCTAAGATCAGGAACAAGACAAGGATGTCCACTCTCACCACTATTATTTAACATAGTTTTGGAAGTCCTAGCCATGGCAATCAGAGAAGAAAAAGAAATAAAAGGAATACAAATTGGAAAAGAAGAAGTAAAACTGTCACTGTTTGCAGATGACATGATACTATACACAGAGAATCCTAAAGATGCCCCAGAAAACCACTAAAGCTAATCAATGAATTTGGTAAACTTGCAGGATACAAAATTAATGCACAGAAATCTCTTGCATTCCTATACACTAATGATGAAAAATCTGAAAGAGAAATTAAGGGAACACTCCCATATACCACTGCAACAAAAACAATAAAATACCTAGGAATAAACCTACCTAGGGAGACAAAAGACCTGTATGCAGAAAACTATAAGACACTGATGAAAGAAATTAAAGATGATACCAACAGATGGAGAGATATACCATATTCTTGGATTGGAAGAATCAATATTGTGAAAATGACTCTACTACCCAAAGCAATCTACAGATTCAGTGCAATCCCTATCAAATACCAATGGCATTTTTTTACAGAACTAGAACAAAAAAATCTTAAAATTTGTATGGAGACACAAAAGACCCCGAATAGCCAAAGCAGTCTTGAGGGAAAAAAACGGAGCTGGAGGAATCAGACTCCCTGACTTCAGACTATACTACAAAGCTACAGTAATCAAGACAATATGGTACTGTCACAAAAACGGAAACATAGATCAATGGAACAAGATAGAAAGCCCAGAGATAAACCCACGCACCTATAGTTATCTATGACAAAGGAGGCAAGGATACACAATGGAGAAAAGACAGTCTCTTCAATAAGTGGTGCTGGGAAAATTGGACAGCTACATGTAAAAGAATGAAATTAGAACACTCCCTAACACCATACACACAAATAAACTCAAAATGGATTTGAGACCTAAATGTAAGACCAGACACTATAAAACTCTTAGAGGAAAACACAGGAAGAACACTCTTTGACATAAATCACAGCAAGATCTTTTTTGATCCACTTCCTAGAGTAATGGAAATAAAAACAAAAATAAACAAATGGGACCTAATGAAACTTCAAAGCTTTTGCACAGCAAAGGAAACCATAAACAAGACGAAAAGACAACCCTCAGAATGGGAGAGAATATTTGCAAATGAATCAACGGACAAAGGATTAATCTCCAAAATATATAAACAGCTCATGCAGCTCAATATTAAAGAAACAAACAACTCAATCCAAAAATGGGCAGAAGACCTAAATAGACATTTCTCCAAAGAAGACATACAGATGGCCAAGAAGCACATGAAAAGATGCTCAACATCACTATTAGAGAAATGCAAATCAAAACTACAATGAGGTATCACCTCACACCAGTTAGAATGGGTATCATCAGAAAATCTACAAACAACAAACACTGGAGAGGGTGTGGAGAAAAGGGAACCCTCTTGAACTGTTGGTGGGAATGTAAATTGATACAGCCACTATGGAGAACAGTATGGAGGTTCCTTAAAAAACTAAAAATAGAATTACCATATGATCCAGCAATCCCACTACTGGGTGTATACCCAGAGAAAACCATAATTCAAAAAGACACATGCACCCCAATGTTCATTGCAGCACTATTTACAATAGCCAGGTCATGGAAGCAACCAAAATGCCCATCGACAGACGAATGGATAAAGAAGATGTGGTACATATATAAAATGGAATATTACTCAGCCATAAAAAGGAACGAAATTGGGTCATTTGTTGAGACGTGGATGGATCTAGAGACTGTCATACAGAGTGAAGTAAGTCAGAAAGAGAAAAACAAATACCGTATATTAACGCATGTATGTGGAACCTAGAAAAATGGTACAGATGAACCAGTTTGCAGGGCAGAAGTTGAGAGACAGATGTAGAGAACAAATGCATGGACACCAAGGGGGGAAAGCCGTGGCGGGGGTGGGGATGGTGATGTGATGATTTGGGTGATTGGGATTGACATGTATACATGATGTGTATAAAATTGTTGACTAATAAGAACCTGCTGTATAAAAAAATAAATAAAATTAAATTTAAAAATTTAAAAAAACAAAAAACAAAACAAAAGAATCCACCTGCCAAAGCAGGGGACACGGGTTCAAGCCCTGGTCTGGGAAGATCCCACATGCCGTGGAGTAGTTGTGCCACAACTACTCAGCTTGTGCTCTAGAGCCCGCGAGCCAAAAAAAAAAAGAAAAGAAAAAAAAGAAACCGCCTGCCAATGCAGGAGACATGGGTTCGATCCCTGGTCTGGGAAAGACCCCACATGCCATGGAGCAACTAAGCCTGTGAGCCATAACTACTGAGCCTGTGCACCACAACTACCAAGCCCACATGCCACAACTACTGAAGCCCGCGTGCCTAGAGCCCATGCTCTGCAACAAGAGAAGCCACAGCAATGAGAAGCCCACACACTGCATCGAATAGTAGCCCCCACTCGCCACAGCCAGAGAATGCCCGCACGCAGCAACAAAGACCCAACGCAGACAAAAATTAATTAATTAATTAATTAACTACTTTTAAAAAAATCAGAAGAGCAGAAAAGGCTAGGAGAAGCAAACAACCAAATAATTTTTTTAATTGCAGTAATAAAGAACAAGAGTTCCCAAATTTAAAAAATCTTATGGAATATAGACGCTAAGAGATGAAAATATACCAAATCCAATTAACAACAAAAAGTCTCTTATAAAGAAGTAGGAATCCAAATTGGACAAGACTACTTAGCAGCCAATCAGAAAAACAATGGAACAGTTTCCTCCTAATTCTGAAGGCAGTGGTTGTCAATATAAAACCATACTCCCAGAAAAGCTATATATCATGTTTGAAGGCAGAATATGGACTTTTAGAAACATTGGAAGTCTCAATAGAATTTTAATTCCTATGTACTCTTTCATTCTAAGTTTCTTAACAGACTTTGTTTTTTAGAGTTTCAGGTTCAAAGCAAAACTGAGCAGAAAGTACAGCTATTTCCCATTTACCCCCATCCCCACGTACGGACAGTCTCCCTCACTAACAAAATCCTACACCAGAGCGGTACATTGGTTAAAATCAATGAACCTACACAGACACGCCAATACTACCTGAAGTCAACAGTTTACATTAGGGTTCACTCTTAGTTTTTTACATTTTACGCGTTGTCACAAACGTATAATGGTATGTATCCACCACAATGGTAACATATAGAATATCTTCACTGCACTAAAATTCTTTGTCCTCCTCCTGTTCATCCTCCTCCCTTCTCCCAATCCTGGGCAACCAATGAACTTTTTCCTGTCTCCATTGCTTTGCCTTCTCCAGAAGTCATATACCTGGAATCATACAGTATGTGGCCTGCTCATATTGGCCTCTTTCCCTTGGTAATATACATTTAAAGTGCCTCCATGTCTTTCATGTCTTGAATTACTTTTTAGCACTAGATAATATTTCATTATCTGGATGTACCACAGTGTATGTGTGTACACACCTACTGAGGAACATCTTGGCTGCTTCCAAGTTTTGGCAACTATGAGAAAAACTGGTATAAATATTCAAGGGTAGGTTTTTGTATGGATATAAGTTTTCAACTCATTTTAGTAAAGACAAAGAAGTACAACTGCTGGATCATATGCTGAGAATATGTTTAGTTTTGTAAGAAACTGTCAAAATGTCTTCCTAAGTGGATGTACCATTCTGCATTATTACCAGCAATGAATGAGAGTTCCTGTTACCCCACATCATCACCAACACTAGATATTGTCAGTGTCTGGATTTGGGCCATTCTAATAGATGTGTAGTGGTATCTCGTTTTAATTTGCATTTTCATAATGACATATGATGTAGAACATCTTTTCATATGCTTATTCCCAATCTGTCTATCTTTTTTGATGAGGTGTCTTTTACCCTTTTATTAACTGAATAGTTTGGGGTTTTTTTTAGAGTTTTAAGAGTTCCTTGTATATTTTGAGTAAGAGCCCTTTGTCACATGTCTTTTGCAAATACACACTCTCAATTTGTGGCTTGTCTTCTCATTCTCTTCAAAGTGTTTTTCATAGAGAAGTTTTTAATTTTAATGAAGTCCAGCTCATCAATTATTTCTTTCATAGATCATGCCCTTGTATTGTATCTAAAAAGTTATCACAGTACTCAAGATCATTTAGGTTTTCTCCTATGTTATCTTCTAGGAGTTTTATAGTTTTGTGTTTATCATTTAGGTCTATGATCTATTTTTTTTTTAATTTATTTATTTATGGCTGTGTTGGTTCTTTGTTTCTGTGCGAGGGCTTTCTCTAGTTATGGCAAGTGGGGGACACTCTTCATCGCGGTGCGCAGGCCTCTCACTATCGCGGCCTCTCTTGTTGTGGAGCACAGGCTCCAGATGTGCAGGCTCAGTAATTGTGGCTCACGGGCCCAGTTGCTCCGCGGCATGTGGGATCTTCCCAGACCAGGGCTCGAACCCGTGTCCTCTGCATTGGCAGGCAGATTCTCAACCACTGAGCCACCAGGGAAGCCCTATGATCTATTTTGAGTTAATTTCTGTGAAAGGTATATGGTCTGTGTCTAGATTCATTTTTTTTGCATGTCAATGTCCAGTTATTCTAACATCATTTACTGAAAAGACTATCTTTGCTCCAATGTACTGCCTTTGTCAAAGATCAGTTAACTATACTTACATGGGTCCATTTCTGGGCTCTCTATTCTGATTACTTGATTACTACAACTTTACAGCAAGTCTTTAAGTCAAGTAGTGTCTGTCTTCCAACTCTGTTCCTCAGAATTTTATGGGCCGTCCTGGGTATTTTGTCTCTCCATACAAACTTTAAAATAAGTTTATCAACATCTATAAAAAAAATTGCTGCGTTTTTTATTGGGATTGCTTTGAGTATGTAGATCAAATTGGGAAGAACTGACATCTTGATAATACTGAGTCTCCCTATCCATGAATAGAATCTCTCTCTACTTCAGTTTTTTTGTTTTGTTTTTTGGGTTTTTGTTTTGTTTTCTTTTGGTTTGGTTTGGTTTTTTTGGTCACAGTTCTAGAGCTTTCCTTATATAGACCTTACACATATTTTGTTTGATTTACAACTATTTCATTTGGGGGCACTAACATAAATTATGTTTTTAATTTTAAATTCCTATATACCAGCAACGAACAGGTGGAACACAAAGGACAGTTGTACATTAACTCTGAATCCTGCAAACTTTCTATAATGACTTAATTCCAGGAGGTATTTTGTCCATTCCTCCAGATTTTCTAAATAGACAATTATGTCATCTGCAAAGACAGTTTTATTACGTCTTCATGAATCAGTGTTTCTTTTTCTTATTTTATTGACGAGGAATACCAGTATGATGTTAAAAAGAAAGGGTGAGGAGAACATCCTTTTCTTTCTCCTGATCCTAGTGGGAAAACTTCTAGTTTTTCATCATTAAGTATGCTGTTAGCTGTAGGTTTTTTGTAGATAATCTTTATCAAGTTGAAGAAGTTCCCCTCTATTCCTAGTTTGCTGAGAGTTTTTAATCATGAATGGGTGCTGGATTTCATCAAATACTTTTTCGGCATCTATTGAAATAATTACTTGATTATTCTCCTTCATCCTGTTGATGTAATGTATTCTAATAATTTATTTTGTAGAGTTCAACCAGCCTTGAATACCTGGGATAAATCCCACTTTGGTGTAGTCTATTAATTCCTTACATACACTGTTTGATCCTGTTTAAGAATTTTTGCACTTATGTTCATGAAATATTGGTATGTAGTTTTCTTATAACGTCTTTGACTGGTTTTGGTTTGGCTAGCATCCGAATGAGTTTGGAAATCCTCCCTCTGTTTCTATCTTCTATAAGAAATTGTCCAGCATTATTATCATTTCTTCCTTAATAGTTAGAATTTCCAAGTGAACCCATATGGGCTTGGTGTTACTTTGGAAAATTATTAACTATTGATTCAATTTCTTTAATAGATGTAGGCCTATTCAGATTGTCTACTCTTGTGAGAGTTCACTGATTGTGTCTTTCAAGGAATTGGTTCATTTCATCTAGGTTGTCGAACTTGAGGGCACAGAATTGTTAATAATATTCCGTTATTATCTTTAAATGTCTACTGGTTCTGTAAAGATGTCTCCTATTCCATTTTTGGTATTAGTAATTTGTGTCTTTTCTTCTTATGTGGTTTATTGATTTTATGAACCAGCTTATAGTTTTATCTACTGATTTTGTTTTCCATTTCATTGATTTGGCTCTAATTTTTATTATTTTTCTTCTGCTTACTTTGGAATTTGCTCTAACTTCCTAATATGAAATGTTAAAATGACTATTGATTAAATTTCTTTTTTTTAATATATACACTCAATGCTATGTATTTCTCTTCAAGTACTGACTTCGCTACATTTCAAAATTTTGAAGAGTTGTGTTTTCATTTGTGTTTAGTTCAAAATATTTTTTAAATTCCTCTTGATATTTATTTTTTGATGCATGTGTTTAGAAATGTATCATTTAATCTCTAAGAGTTTGAGGATTTTCCATTTATTTTCCTGTTACTGATTTCTATTTTAATTCCATTTTGGTCTGAGAGCAGACATTGTATGATTTTTATTGTTTGAAATTTATTAAGGTGTGTTTTATGGCCCAGAATGTAATCTTGACTAACACTCATGTCAACTTGGAAGGAATATATATTCCAGTATTGTTGGATGAAATAGTAGACAGATGTCTATTGTATCCAATTGATTGATGGTGTTGAGTTCAATTATGTCCTTACTGATTTTCTGCCTGCTGAAACTGTCCATTTTTAATAGAGGGGTGTAGACGTCTCCAACAATAATAGTGGATTTATCCATTTCTGCTTGCAGTTCTATCAGGCTTACCCCATGCATTTTGATGCTCTGTTGTTAGGCACATAATATTAAGGATTTTTATATCTTCTTGGAGAATTGAATCCTATATCTTTAAATAAATCCTTCTTTATCCTTGGTAACTTTACTTTCTCTGAAGTCTACTCTGAAATTAATGACTACCTCTGCTATCCATGAGTGTTAGCATGGTAAGTCTTTCTTCACCTGTTTACTTTTCTTTTTTACATTTTTTTTTGTTATAGTTGATTTACGATATTACCTACGTGTCAGATGTAACAATATAGTGATTCACAATTTTTAAAGGTTATACTCCATTTATAGTTATTATAACATATTGGCTATACTCCCTGCACTGTACAATGTACCCTTGTAGCTCAGGTATTTTGTACAGAGTAGTTTCTACCTTTTAATCCTCTACCCCTGTATCCTGTCCCTGCCCTCTTACCTCTCCCCACTGGTAACCACTAGTTTGTTCTCTGTATGTCTGTGTCTATTTCTTTTTTGTTATATTCACTAGTTTGATTTTTTTTTAATTCCACATATAAGTAATGTTATAAAATATTTGTCCTTCTCTGTCTGACTTAATTCATTTAGCATAATAGCCTCCAAGTCCATCCATGTTGTCGCAAATGCCAAAATTTCATTCTTTTTTATGGCTGAGCAGTATTCCATTGTATTTGCGCGTGTGTGAGTGTGTGTACACACCGTATCTTCCACTAACCCAAAGTTAGAATAAAAGAAATCAAAGATCAGGGTAGAAATAAATGAAATAGAAACAAAAAAAGAAAAGAAAATAGAGAAACTAAGAGCTGGGTTTTTAAAAAGATAAACAAAATGGATAAACCTTTAGCCAGATTCATCAAGAAAAAAAGAGAGAGAAGGTCCAAATCAGTAAAATCAGGAACAAAAAAGAAGTTACAACTGATAACACAGAAACAAAGGATCATAAGAGATTACTACAAACAACTATATGTCCATAAAATGGACAGCCTAGAAGACATGGACAAATTCCTAGAAATGTACAGTCTCCCAAGACTGAACCAGGAAGAAATAGAAAATATGAACAGACCAATTACCAGTAATAAAATTGAATCAGTAATTTAAAAACGAAAAAAACAAAAAAACTTCCCAACAAACAAAAGTTGAGGACCAGATGGATTCACAATTGAATTTTACTCAACATTTAGAGAAGAGTTAACACCTTTCCTTCTGCAACTCTTCCAAAAAATTGCAAAGGAAGGAACACTTCTGAACCCATCCTATGAAGCCACCATCACCCTGATACCAAAATCAGACAAAGGTATCACAAAAAAAGAAAATTACAAGCTGATATCACTGATGAACATAGATGAAAAAAACCCCCAAGAAAATATTAGAAAACATAACCCAACAACTCATTAAAAGGGTCATACATCATGATCAAGTGGGATATACCCCAGGGATGCAAGGGTAGTTCAATATCCACAAAAATCAATCAATGGGATATACCATGTTAACAAATTGAAGAATAAAAACCATATGATCATCTCAATAGATGCAGAAAAAGCTTTTGACACAATTCAATATCCATTTATAGTAAAAACTCTACAGAAAGTGGGTAAAGAGGTAACATACCTCAACATAATATAGGCCATACATGATAAACCCACAGCTAACATTATACTCAACAATGAAAAGTTGAACACATTTCCTCTAAGATCACAAACTAGGATGCCCACTCTCACCACTTTTATTCAATAGAGTATCGGAAGTCCTAGCCACAGCAATCAAACAAAAAATAAAAGGCATCCAAATTGGAAAAGAAGTAAAACCATCAATGTTTGCAAATGGCATGATACTATACATAGAAAATTTTAAAGACGCCACTGAAAAACTACTAGAGCTAATGAATGAATTCAGTAAAGTCACAGGATACAAAGTTAATATACAGAAATCTGTTACATTTCCATACATTATAATGAACTATTATAAAGAAATTAAGAAAACAATCCCACTTACTATCACATTAAAAAGAATAAAAATACCTAGGAATAAACCTACCTAAGGAGGTAAAAGACCTGTGCTTGGAAAACTGTAAGACACTATTGAAAGAAACTGAAGACAATACAAACAGATGGAAAGATATACCATATTCATGGATTGGAAGAATTAATACTGTTAAAATGACTATACTACCCAAGGAAGTCTACAGATTCAATGAAATCCCTATCAAAACACCAGTGGCATTCTTCACAGAAATAGAACAAATAATTTTAAAACTTGTATGAAAACACTAAAGACCCTGAAGAGCCAAAACAATCTTGAGAAACAAGAACAAAGCTGGAGGTATCACACTCCCTCATTTCAAACTATATTACAAAGTTACAGTAGTAAAAAAAAAAAAAAGAGTATGGTACTGGCATAAAAACAAACACATAGTTCAACACAACAGAGTAGAGAGCCCAGAAATAAACCCATGCTGTCAACGTCAATTAATCTACGCCAAAGGAGACAACAATATACAATGGAGAAAAGACAGTCTCTTCAATTATTGGTGCTGGGAAAACTAGCCAGATACATGTAGATGAATGAAAATAGAACATTTTCTCACACCATATACAAAAATAAACTCGAAATGGATTCAGAGTAAGTCTTCCTAAACGTAAGACTGGAAGCCATAAAGCCCCTAGAAGAAAACATAAGAAGAACACTGTTTCACATAAATTGTAAAAGTTTTTTGTTTTTGTTTTTGGCTGTGTCTCGTAAGGCAAGAAAACAAAAGCAAAAACAAATAAATTGGACCTAGTTAAACTTCAAAGCTTTTGCACAGCAAGGGAAACTGTAGACAAAATGAAAAGACAATCTCCTGAATGGGAGAAAATATCTGCAAATGATGTGACTGATAATGGGTTAATATCCAAAATATATAAGCAGCTCGTATAACTCAACATCAAAAAAACAAACAATTCAATTTTAAAAAATCAGCTGAAGTCCTGAAGAGACATTTTTCCAAACACAACATATAGATGGCCAACAGGCACATGAAAAGATGCTCAACATCGCTAATCAGAGAAATGCAAATCAAAACCACAATGAGATATCACCTCACACCTGTCAGAATGGCTATCATCAAAAAGACCACAAAAAACAAATGTTGGCGAGGATGTGGAGAAAAGAGAAACTTTGTGTGCTATTGGTGGGAATATAAATTGGTACAGCCACTGTGGAAAACAGTATGGAGGCTTCTCAAAAAAACTAAAAATATAACCACCATATGACCCAGCAATTTCACTCCTGGATATATATCTGAAGAAAATGAAAACACTAATTTGAAAAGACACTTGCACCCCAATGTTCACAGAAGCATCATTTACAATAGGCATAATATGGAAGCAACCTAACTGTCCATCAACAGATAAATGGATAAAGAAAATGTGGTATACATATATACAATAGAATACTACTCATCCATCCCTTTACTATTAATCTATGTCTATTTAAAGTAGATTTATTGTGGATAACATACAGTTTGGTCTTGTTTTTTGACCCTCTCTGCCTTTAAATTGGTGTATTTAGATTACTGACATGTAAGATCATGGATATAGTAGGATCAGTATAGTATCTACCACATTTGTTACTGTCTTTTGTGGCCCTTGTTCTTTTTTGTTCCTTCTCTGCCTTTTGTGGCTTGAATTAAACATTTTATATGATTTCTTTTTCTCCTTTCTTAATATTTCAGTTATAGTTTTTTTTTAGGGGCAGTCCTAGAATCTGCAATTACATTTACCACTATTTTCAAATAATACTGCATTGATTCATAGGTAGTGTGAGTACCTTAAAACAAAATATTCCAATTTCCTCCCTTCCCTCTCTTGTATCACTGCTGTCATTCATTTTGCTTATATGTTAAGTATACATAAGTATATATAAACATACACAGCATATAAATACACTGTTGATTATTTTGAACAACCTGTTATCTGTTAGATCAATTAGGAATAAGAAAAAGAAAGCTTTTTCATTAATCGTCACTTAATCCTTCCCCAATTCCCTTGCTTTCTTTATGTAGATCCAAATCTCTGACCCATATCATTTTCCTTCTCTGAAGAACTTTTTAACATTATTGAAAGGCAGGTGTACTGGCAACAAATTCGCTTGATGTTTGTCCTGGAGTCTTACGTTATTCCTTCACTTTTGGATGATAATTTTCAAGAGTACAGGAGTCTAGGTTGTTTTTTTTTCTCTCTCTCTCTCTTAATGCTTTAAGTATTTCACTCCACCCTCTTCTTACTCGCATGGTTTTGAGGAGAGATTTGATGTAGTTCTTATCTTGTGCCTCTATAAATAAGGTGTTCCCTCCCCCTTTTGGCTTTTTTCTAGATTATTTCTCTTCAGTTTTCTACAGTTTAAGTATCATAAGTCTAGGTGTAATGTATTTGGCATTTATCCTTCTTGATGTTCTGAACTTTCTTGATCTGTGATTTGGTGTCTGACATTAATTTCGGGATGTTTTCAGTCATTGCTTCAAATCGTCTCGTCCTTTTTCTTCTTCTAGTATTCCCATTTTATGTATAATTTTTGTAGTTGTCCCACAGTTCTTGGATATTCTGTTCATTTCTTTCCAGTCTTTTCTTTGCTTTTCAGTTTTGGGAGTTTCTATTATGACATCCTCAAGCTCAGAGACTCTTTCCTCAGCTGTGTCCAGTCTACTAATGAGCCCAAAGGTATTCTTCATTTCTGTTAGTGCTTTTGCTCTCCAGCATTTTATTCTCAGAATTCCCATCTCTTTACATTGTCCCTCCGCTCTTGCATGTTATCTAATTTAACTGTGGAGCCCTTAGTATGTTAATATTTTAAGATTTTCGGTCTGATAGTTCCTACATGTCTGCCATTTCTGACTCTGGTTCTGATGCTTGCTCTCTCTCTTCAAACTGTACTTTTTGCCTTTTATTGTGCCTTGCAATTTTTTCTTAATAGCCAGATATAATGCACAGAGTAAAAGGAACTGCAGTAAACAGGCCTTCAGTAATGTGGTGTTAAGATGGGGGAGGGGGATGCGTGAGGAATCATTCTTTAGTCCTATGATTGCGTCACAGTCATTTAATGAGTCTGTGCCCCTGGACTGGACTTCACACGTGCTCCCAGTCCCCCACCATTGTGTGGGGCAGGTAGCTGGAATGAGCTGGAGTTGGGTATTTCCATTCTCCCAGGTATGTTAGGCTCTGAATAAGAGTTTAGGCTCTGGTACATCAGGTTCTCTGGAAGACCAACTTTGTTAAAAAGAACGATGTTCTCTGGTACTTCAAAATGGTTACTTTTCCCCTCCCCTTGCCAGAAGTACAAGGGGATTTTTCTCGTATACTCACTATGAGAATCTGGTTGAGCTCTTGTGGGGAAAATGCATAAAAGTGGGGGAGGGGCTCCCCGTGACAGGGTAACCCCTGGAGCTTTTTACACTGACTTGTCCCCACTGTGTCTCCAGTAACTCATCAACTGCAGTTTAGGTTTTCCCACACTGGCACTGGTTTCTGCAGGGGTTTCTGCTTACGGATTTTTGCTCCAGTAGGTTGTGAGTCTCTGTATTTGCCTGTTTCTGCAATTTTGAAGACAGCGATTTGCCCTGTGACTTCCCTTCTCTGATTGATGTAAGACACGTTTTTGATTTTTCAGTTTGTTTAACTTTCTCCTTGTTGTTAGGATAGAGTGACAATTTCTAAGCTCCTTACATGCATGGAAAGCAGAAGTTCACCACACACTCTTTCTCAGGGGATGGTGCTCCACAAAACTGGGGAGTGAAGTGAGAAAAGGGAAGACATAAGATGCAGAAAGCATGATATCCTAACAGGAGAGGAATAAAGAGAACAGCTAGAAGAGTAGTGAGGAACAGTCTCAAGATGATGGCTATTTAGGAGGCAGAGTGACAAAACAGGTACGAGAGGGAACTGGGCTTCCTCAGGATTGATGCCTACAAATGGAAAATAAAAGATTCTGCATAAACATGCAGGTTAAGAATGAGTAGAATCTCTTTGGAAGGTCTCAGGAGAAATTGCCTCTGGAAAGAAGGACTAAGAGACAGAGTTGACACGAAGATTTTATTTTGACCCTTGCCATGTGTACATGGTCCTTGTACTTATTGGGGAAAAAAACTTCATGTAGTATTTATGTAGTATAATGTAATATGCAGTATAAATGTTATATTCCCAAGAATTATATGCTTATAAGAGTTAAGATTTTGTTTCTAAACATATATATTTAATACTTTCAACAAATCAACCTGATGTTCTGATGATAATTAAGTTGCAGAGCATTTAAAGCTCTAAGCACCTGAACCTAAAAATAGTATGTGTATTACTGTATTATAAAATTTTAAATCTGGCTACCATTATGATAAACATGGGATATTAATTCTCATATAGTCAATTTGTTCTTGTTCTTACTTTTCTTTTTCTAACAGTAATTTAAAGCAATTTGAATTGAAAACTGCATTAAAATTCATAACAAGTCCTTAGATAGGGTTTGCTTAGATAATGAAAGTACATATGTACTTTACTGAATTTGATGCACTGTTACCAAGGGGTATGCATGTTGCAGTCAGTTGGATTCCAGCTGTGGTCTTTCTACAGAACGAGCTGTCTGACTGGGGAGAAGATATTTTAGTAGTCTATCCCTCAAGATTGTTCCACTTTAAAAAATGGAGAGTAAGAGTTGCTAAAAAGAGCAAACATAATAGCGATGTAAGGTGTCTGGCATAGTGTCTAGGTTATGGTTATTCCCTGATAAACTCTGTCTAGTTAGTGATTATAATACAGATAGTTAACCATACAAACTGGGGTTTAAAAAGCAGCCAGAAGCTATTCAGTAATATCTAATGGTTGTGTAGAGTTCTATTTTCTCTGTAGTGTGGGTAGCTCTGAAAATGTGTACAACCTTCTCCTTCTACTTTCCCTTACACCTACTTTGCATTAAGAAAAATGGAAGAAAAATTAGCAGTGAAATTGGAAGAATAAAGGTAGAAGATGAGCAAAGTTTTAAAGTATATTATTCTCAATTGTGACAATTACAAACATGGATATTCTCTTTCCATTTTGATTTGTTCTGTAAATCACACATAGTTGAAGCTTTTTTGTTATGTGTATATTGTTTTCCTGTCTTTTCTACATAGTGGTTAAGTGACTAACATCAAATAAATAGTTCAAAATACACCTCTCACACTGTTCAGTCAGTCTCCGTGGACCATCACCCTATAGTTAACCTACTTCCCAGCCCTTTCTCCTGTACCATCCTCTGTTACGCTTCAGTTCACTCAAACTCATTACCTAATAGGTTCTTCACCTCCTAGATTTGAAGGAATACCTATTGCTCACCAGCATTCTCAACTGGTTTCTACTGCTTTTCCCAACCATCACTAGTAAGTGGTACGAAGGCAGGATTAACATTCCAGATCCCTACTGCTCTTCTTCCATGCAAAACACTCTTTCCTTCCAAAATGCATGCCATCTGGACAATGTTCCAACCTTCATAACACTATCATCTCTCACTACTTCATAGGCTCTGCAGTTTCAGGCACGTGGGATCAGTCTTCCTCTTTACTCCAATTACTGACATTATACTGGCTGAATTCAAGGTCCATGTGCACAAACTTTAAATATTCTAGCCATTTCCTTGACGTTTATCTTCACTTGAACAACTAATTTCTGTTGTTGGGAACTTGATTTTTACCTTTATCTGTGACTCCTCTGAAACTTTTCATTCCATAAACCAGTCTGACTGGAGGATCTAACCATCATTTCTCTTACTCTCCTCTCACAATGAAGTTGCCCTTTTCCCTGAATGAGGCACCCAATCCTATAAAACCTCCATTTGCTCTTGATTAGGAAATGTTCCCTTTCTTAGACTGCCCTTCATCAACCAAGAGACTATGGTGGAAGGCATGAAAAATGTCATTATTAGCACCCCAACTGCCTTGATCTCTTGTCCATCCACTAGATTTCCTTTATAAACTCCAACTACAAAATCATGTCATCTGTTCTATTTTCTAAATTTTTAGTTCATACATTTCAGTTATCAAACTACATAGTTCAAAGAACCAAATATCTCTGTAAGATTTGTTATGAAAAAGTCAACCTCACCCCCTTCACCCTACTTTGTCTTCTCCAGAGACAATCATTTTTCCTTCTTTCAATTGACTCTTCTAACATTCATTTCCATGTGTAACGGTCAACTATCAGTGAGTAACAAATGGACGTATAATCTCAGTGGCACATAGCAATACACTTCTTTCTCACACACGGCTGTGGGACAGCTGAGATGACTGTGCTCTAAAGCTGCAGGACTGTAGGCTGGCTGTGGCAGTTCTGATCTGTGGGTCTCACACTGCAGGCCACAATGGAGGGGAAGCCACGAGAGTATGCCTTCCTTAAGGCAACAGATGCACCAAAGGGCAAGCCCAACAGCACAAGCACATTTATGCCTCTGCCTATATCACATCTGCTAAAATCCCAAAGCAAGTTAAGAGACCAAATCCAGAATCAAGGAGCAGAGAAATATACTTCACTTACCAGGAGGCCATAGTAAGGGTACAAAAGCAGAACACTGTCAGGTCTGAGCAATTGCAATTAAATAGTTTACCATCACACCATCTCTCTAAATAACATACTTGTAATGCTGCCTCTTTATTTTCTGAGTTGGCCATCATATATGGAAGAACTTTGTCTTCTCTCCTCCCAACATCACCACAGTACACACCAACACTTCCCATTCCCCATGCCTTCAACATCCTAATTTTGGTTAAATCAATGTGTGTTTACATTACTGACTATGTAAACATTACTCATAGCTAGGTTATATAATTCCTTTCCTGCACAAGTCTTTGTTTTTCCTGGAATTAGAACTTCTCTTTTGTTTCAAGTGTTTGGTTTTCTACGTACTTATGACTCATTCAACAGCAAACAGCTATTTGTCTAGACCTACTCTCAAGATATTCACACACATAAGGCATTTCACCAACTTTATGTTCCTGAAGAAGTCACTTTTGGAGTCTTCTGACCTTTTTCAGCATGGACTGATTGTTGTCCTCTGACAGTGACACACAGCTATCATCCTGACAACGCCCTATACCATGATCCTGGGGATACTCTTCATCTTTCTCCTATCATGAATCTCCAATATCCCACGTAATCTTTTTGAATGACACTCTCCTTTCTGTGGAACACATCCTCTAATAGCTTTCTGAGAAAGGGAATATAAGAGGTAAGCTTTAAAAACACTTTTTGTGGCATTATTTCTTTGATATTTCCTCCTCTCAATTTTCTCTTTCAGAAAGTTTTGTTATTAAATATTGACTTTATTTGATTGGACTTCTAATTTTCTTTTCTTTCCTGTATTTCATCTTTTTATCCTTCATGGGAAAGTTCCTCAGATTTATTTTTAACCCCAGATCTTTTTTATCCTCTGAACATTTTTTTTTTGAGCATTCTGATCTTAATTCATGTTGGCAATGAACTTTTATCTCTGTAATGATATTTTTAAAAGTTTTCCTTTCTCTACATATTTGCTGCTTCCTCATATTATGCTTTTCTGTTTGTTTTGGTCTCTATTTTCCACAGTAAAGTGCACTCTTCACATGGGATGGTAAAGTCGTCAGCTCATATTTAAGAGTGGACGATTAAAAAGCTATTAAGCAATGAGTGCAGGGGTGGGGGTTGTGAACGGTGAGCTTCACTATACGGTGATGGGGAACCTCTGAGGTTAGTACTTTTAGGTCTTTCTTCTTTGACTAGACATATTACTCAAATAAAACACTTCCAATCTCCAGCCAGGAGAGAAAGCCAAGCCGCCAGGATGTTGGCTGCTGAGTGGGAGAAGAGACCATGGGCTTCCCACGTTGGGCAGGCAATGTGCACATGGTCTGTTAGTCACTGGGGCAAGGCACTCCTTCCCTCAACTGCACCCAGTGTTCTCCCCAGACGGAGGAAGCGTTTCACCCCCACCGGTCTCTTGGGTGGGGGGGGGGAGGGGGGAATCACAGAGTAGAGAAGGTGATTTAGAGATCAGACTATTTTTTAAATATGTTCCAGCAAAGCCTCCTAATTTTGTCCCCCTTCACTCAGTTCTAGGAGTACCTGGTGCTACCAGGTCTTGAACTTTTGGGGAATTCTACTGGAGTCAATTTTAATTCTTAGCTTTCCCTACATCTCTCTTATAATTCAGCCTTCTCAGATCGACTGCATCAGTTACTACTTATTCACCTGTTTTCTGGTTATTTATTTGTTTGCCATCACCACCTCTCATTCTCCTTAGTTCTGTGGGTTCATGTTGGTTTTAATCCCTTGCTAAGTGGATTTAGTGAGGTTTGAGTAGTGAACAAAACTAGATACATGTTCAGTTGGTCATCTTTACCCAGAAACAGGTAAGTAATTACAAATTGTCATCCACAGAGGCGACTTCAATTTATATTCCCATAAACAACACATGAGAATGTAGCAGAGTTCTTAACATGAGGTGAGTGAATAGGACTCAGAGGGACTGTAAAAACCTCTGAAAATAATATTGTGTGTATAATGCAGTTATTTTTCTGGGAAGGGATTCTACAAGTGTCAGAGCTTTTATAACACAAAAAAAGTGAGGAACTATTGTTTTATGGTAATCATATAATGGTCCATGGTTACAAATAATCCAATTACATATCTATTTTTCCAGCTTTAACGTCACTCACAGTATTAGTTCTGCAAAGCAGCCTGGGAAGTTTGCCCAACAAAGAATATACACATTAGAGAAAGACTAAATCAAAGGCATGCATGCACAGGTTCCTCACTCTGCAGTTACAGAACCATACTCAGAATGTTTCAAGTAGAAACAAAATAGGCTATCTTACAATGAGGTAAACAATGAACACCTGCATTCAATTTATCATTTGAAAATCAAACTTGAAGCATTTTGCATACATTTACATTGTTTGAATTCTGCAATGTATTTGAGAATTGCAGGAGAGACAGTTGTCCAAGAAGCTTTGTTCTTACAATATATCCAATCATTTTATGAGTAAACAACCTCAGACTAAGTCCACATGACGCTGATAACATAAATGCAATCCTCAGTCTTCAGGAAACAAATTACAAATGGCCTGGCTAAGGACAAGATTTCTATGAGTACAAATTTTTAGAAGAGTTATACAGAATTACATTTACAAACGGCTTTCAAACACTTATCAGTTAAAAAAACAAAACAAAAAACTGTCAGTTTATTCACATTTTTATCAGCTCTACCCAACCAAAAGCCACTATGAACTTACAGGCAAACACCACCCATATGCATCAGTTAAACATTACCTAGAAGATGATACTTCTTTTCTGCATCCAGATAATTAGAGGGAAAAATAACATGGAAAATTAAATTTCACTGGTCATTGTATAACCGTTTTTAACGATTTCTGTTCAGCTTCACGATCAAATACTGTCAAGCACTATTAAAAACTAAGAGGTTTAGGGCTTCCCTGGTGGCGCAGTGGTTGAGAATCTGCCTGCCAATGCAGGGGACACGGGTTCGAGCCCTGGTCTGGGAAGATCCCACATGCCGCGGAGCAACTGGGCCCGTGAGCCACAACTACTGAGCCTGAGCGTCTGGAGCCTGTGCTCCACAACAAGAGAGGCCGCGATAGTGAGAGGCCTGTGCACCGCAATGAAGAGTGGCCCCCACTCTTGCCGCAAGTGGAGAAAGCCCTCGCACAGAAACGAAGACCCAACGCAGCCAAAAACAAAAATAATAAATAAATAATAAATAAAAAATGTTTAAAAAAAAAAAAAAACTAAGAGGTTCACTGAATATTTTACTCTTACGTATCTTATTTGAAAAAGTAAACTTATCGAAGTCAGTAAATAAAATGAAGAAACTGAGATAGTGCCCAGAAACCCACTGAGTAGACATATCACACATGCATTGTCCAGCCCCAGGGTCAACAACTAAGGGAAAAACTGAAAAACTGTATCAATACCCAACCGCAGAGATAAGGCAACTTTAAATTCATGCAGAGAGAACTGTTAGAACAGGGGTCCCCAACCGCCGGGCCTCGGAAGGATAGCGGTCCGCGGCCTGTTAGGATCCGAGCCACACAGCAGGAGGTGAGCAGCGGCGAGTGAACAAAGCTTTATCTGCTGCTCCCCGGCACTCGCATTACCGCCTGAACCATCGCCCCCCAAAACCCCGACCGTGGAAAAATTGTCTTCCACGAAACTGGTCCCTGGTGGCAAAAAGGTTGGGGACCGCTGTGTTAGAAGGCTGCTATTGTAATCTCATCAAGAGATCATGAGATCTGAAATAAATCCAGGAAACAGAGAAGGGAGGGCCCAGAGCCAGAAGCTATTTCAGCATCAACAGGGTTGGTGACATTATTACCCCAGTTGGAAGGTACAGAAAAAGGGAACAGTTCCATTGGTTAGATTCATGGCATCAGTTTAAGTTCCCTATAGAACATCTAGTAGGAATACTTGTGAGAAGCTGTAAATAAATGTCCAACATTTATGAGAGAAACATGAAAAAGAATGATCAGAAAACTTGAGGAATATCTATCCAGATACCAAGCAAATATTTATGGAAAATTTGCCAGGCATCCTTCCCTAAGCACCGAGAAGGATGAATGAGGCTGGGGAAGATATACAAGCAAATACAACACGAAGAGATCAAAGTTAAATTTGTATGTTCACAGGCTGCGGGAAATGAAGGGAAGCACCAATGACTTCATGACATCAGTTCTACTTTTTCTTCAATGATACAAGTTGCACAAAATTTAACCTGAGTTCAGTGCAACACTTAAAACTGTAACAATCTGCTTTAAACCACAAACATTATCTCATTATCTCAAGACCAAAACTATAGTTTTAAAATTATCCCACCTTCTCAACAACTTGCCCGATAGCCTCCTGCTGGCCCATTCCTTACACTAATTTTAGTACCTTCAGCCTTCTCCCCGGTTCTCATATTTCACATGATATTTTCAAATATTTCTTCCAAGTCTCACTTTACAATCTAGTTCCCCCAGCATCAACTGTTGACTTAAGCACTGTGAAACTCTGTTTCTAGGTTTTCTATGAAACTCTGTGGCTCCTAAAAACTCTTCTCTACAGCCTAGCCTACATCCTTCAATCATGAAAAGTCATAGCTAAGAGAACAGGAATTAAATTTGCCTGAACACTAGGCCATTGATGCTAAAACTAACAATGACAAGCTGTTCAGCAATAAAACAGAACAATGGACTGACATGTGCAACAACATGGATGAACCTCGCAATCGTTATGCTTTAGCCTTAGAAGCCAGACACAAAAGACTACAAATTTGGCCCAATAGAAGGCAGCAAGGACAGTGTGCCAGTGGCAGATCTAGGCTTTAAGAAACTTCGTGTGTTTCCACCCTTTTATACCTGCCATCTCCATGAGAACATGCCTGGATAGACTGCTGGTCAAACAAAGGTGAAAGAATGGGGCAGAGCCCTCCAGCCAATGTACACCTGCAGTACAAAGCAGAGCTGCCCCAAAGCACAGCACATGCGCGCGCGCACACACACACACACACACACGCACACACACTTACTGATGAGAGTCTGGACTAAGGCCTGCATGTCCCTCCCTCACCATCAGAGAGCTAGGCTGTGGTCTCTGGGCAGGAAGAAACCAGTTACACACCAGTGAGCACCTATTTAGTAGGATTGTCTGGGGACACTGGGAAGTCGGCCAGGAATACCTGGATTGCAATACTTCTGTAATAGGTAACAATCTATTCTGAGAAACTTAATAGATCTCCTTAGCAACAAGGAATGGGGATCATTTCATTTGTTGTCAACAAATATAGAACGTGTGAGGGAAAACACAGCCCAAGAGGTTGGTCACGTTTCTGCTCCTTTTCTGCACATTCTACACATTCCAGCATGGACCAGCAGAGCATGCCACTGGCAAACCCCAACTCCTCTGTGCCATTACACCTCACTCTGTGCACCAGCCTTTGATGTACTTAGACCCTGTGTTCAAAATGAATTACACCGGCCCTTGCCACCTCTAGCATAGATGGAGGCAAATACATGGTGCACCACTACTAACAAGGCCTAGGGAAAATGAACACTCTTCTATACACAATCACTCTCCTCATTATCCTTATGTAATCCATCCAATAATGTAACAACTGAGTTATAAAAGACAGAATTTTAATTTCATCCTTCTCATTTTTATCACAACAGGCAAAGTGCCGGAAACAATGTGAGGTTTTCCAACTTTGCCCAAATTTATCTGCTCCTGTTCCAATAATTAACACATCGAAGAGAGATTGTACTTGAATTTTTTAAACAATATTGGGTGTTGGCCGTGCCCTCCCCACCCCACCCCCCACCTTTTTTGGGAAAGAAAATACCCAATCTACAATCCCTGCTAAGAAAGCATCAACCTTGTTTTATTTTCCTGTCATACCCATCCCTCCCCAACCCCACTCCATAGGTTCTGCTGACTGGTCTATTGGTGGGGACCTATCTCTAGAGGAGCCAGTCCATCAGATGATCAGTAGCTTATGATCTGGGTGAATTGGCTGATGAAGGCTCTATATGCCCGAAGTTTGAACTAGGACATGAGGGAAGAATTTGCCAGTTGAGAAAGGAAGTCAAATCTACTATGGCATGCACTCCTCTTGGAGAGCGAGGGTTATGGCAATTAAATCTGAAGTTACAGAAAAACAAAAATCATAAATTTAGAAGATGAGGTAAAAAAAAATGGATTAATCATAAGGCAGCAAAACCCCTAGAAGTAACTCAGGTCTCAACAGCTTGCCAGTTACCAATGAATTCTCTTTTTCCAATAACTTACATGTCTTTCTTGGGAAACTTTGAATCTCTCTTCCTTGCAAACTCAAGAGCTAATCAGGGAACTTCCATAGACATTGGAAAGTTCCAGTACCAATAAAAGTTCCTGATAGAGGCAATTACCTCAAAATCCTTCTGAAAGATTGTATAACTACCAGCATCACTGATTATTATTTGTAAATATGGCGAATTATCCAAAAACCTTTTCCAAACCAAAATGACAAGTATAAGACTGACTATTCTCTGCGAGAATGCTACCTGGGTACCCCTGTCACAGCATATTTGAAGTCTCCAGAGTCTTAGCTCATTAGTATCAACACGGATAGACTCTTCTCTCATGCACTGAACATTCAAAAAATTCCATTTTTAACCTTAAAGTAAACTTGTACGATGGAATATATCGACCATACAACCAACGTCAAAAGAAATGGCACTCCTCTTTGAACCATGTTTTGGGAACATATAATGAACTTGGCAATATAATAGGTAAGTGATAGTCTGTCCAAAAACTACTGTGAAAAAATTTAGTCTTTATACTCAAAAAGCATAGTGTAGTAACACCTTTTCGTAAGATTGGGATATGTTTTAAGAAAAACAAAGAAAAAAGAAATTTCGGTGATAGTACAAAGGACAAAATGTACGACTCATACCCAACCTCAGTTCTCAGTCCTCTGAAAGAACTGCATTCCCTCCCAGATTAATAATTATTTCCTGAGTGTTGACATTTATTCCCTGCTATTCAACGTAAGCAAAAGCACATTCTCTTTCCAAAAGGATTATCGTGATATTAAACAGACATCCAACATAGAAAGGCCGAGATGAACTACCCAAAAAAAAAAAAAAAATTACAGGAAAAGAAACAGCTCTGATTAGTTTTCATTGTGAAAATATCAAGAGTAGGAAACACATGTAGATATCAAAGAAGGAAATCTCTCTTAAAATCTGGATGTCCTGGGACCTGGATAGATCACCTGTCCTACAAAGCCTATCATAGATATCTTATTCTCTAGGGAATCCTCATATTAGAAGATTTAATAGCCATCAAGTCCATTATGAGTTAAAATTACCTTAATTTGTACGCATTGGGACCACAAAAAAGCTGAAGCAGTAATCCTGAAAAAAGTAATTAATCTATGTTAAATACATTTAATCAGTTCTGTATGTGTTATGTTTTCAGTTTAAGAAAAAGATTCAAAACATACCTAAATAATTCTTGCCAAATCTTTAGTTTGTTAAATTGTGTAATTTTTTCCCCCAGAAAGTACAATGCTTGTGAAAGATCTCAGGGTGAATACACTGAACACAAGAAGCTATCTCTTGATCATTCAAGTGCACAGCAACAAGATAGAACAAACTTCCTCCCTGGTGTAATTTCAAATAAGACCAATTTAGGACCAATTTTATCCAGTGTCTAAAAACTATCAAATCACAAACATGCCACATTTGCCCCACCAGGGACCATTTCTAGTTGCCTTGCTGCAATGTCAAAGAAAAACTAGGACTTTGAGAATTGATGTCTTTCCAGGTTAGAATAAAATGAAAATTAGCACCTTGAATAAGACATTCCAGTTCACTTGTACCATGGTTTTTTTCTGTTTTTCCTAAAAGAATCAAAATATTTTATAGCATCCTTTCAAATCATCGCCTAAAAGAAACAGCAGTTCTTTTACTTTCTTCTTTCCCAAGAATGGGGAGTTCTCCAATTCACTCCAGGTCAAACTCTGATTATATTCAAATATATCTCTGCCTTGGGGAAAAGCAAGGGAAGGTGGCCAGCACTCAAGAGTATCAAGTTACAAGCACCCTAACACTTTTTTCAAAGTGCATCTTGTGCAAACAGAAAAACGGTAACTCCAAGGGAACAGCCATTGGAGAGATGCATATACTCTCCCCAGGATGAAATATTTTTTCTTTCATACATTCAATTCACTAAAAATGTTCTTAAGTTAAACGGTGATTTTTATCCTAGAACTGTATGCTTATTAAGAAATTATATCAATATATACACTCATATCAATACACACATATCAGTATCTACATATGATATATCAACAGAGGCACTAAAAAGGGGGAGCTCCTCGGTTCAGCAATAAAGGTGCAACGTGCAACACTCACTCCCCTTGCCTTGCACAGAAGTGAAAATTCACCACACCTGACCTTGGTATATTCCACATCATGGACTTGCAACAAAATGCCAGGCCATATTCACCACACATTGTCTTTGCCAAAGGCTAAGAAACTGTATAATTAGTCTTTTTCCTCAGTTTCTCCATAAAAATCAGATTAAAAAGGCTTCCTGTTGTAACTTCCATTTTATCTAATATTTTTGAAAGCCACATGTATTTCACCGTAGAGGAAGATGATACTGAATCACACGTCCACTCACTGTAGAACCGTTGGTGAGAGAACATCTTTTAATTTATTTTAACTTCTAGAGGTTTTTCTTTTTTAATGGTTTCTCCTCCTGTTGTTTATTCCTTGGTATTATTTTATTCAGTTTCCTAAAAGATTTGAGAGCCCTGACTTAATTTTTAACTGAAGAACTTAAATATCTTGGATGTTTCACTGTACAAACGCACTGATTAAATACAGAACAATCTAAGCAGTAGACCACATTCAAAAGACTAGTTTTACTTCAATTTTACCATAAATTAAAAACACTACAAAGCACTACATTTAGATTAAATCATAATACTCTTGCAAATCAATTCCTAAGTTGTTGCTTTGCTTATAAGAACCACAGATAAGTAACTCTACCTCTAGTTTTCATAATGGAATACTTCCTACTATGTTTTGAGGGGGAACCTGTGGTAATTTGGGGTCATTTTTAACATGATTGCCTGCTAACCACCACACAACACAGCACACACCTCAGGCCTCAGCAGGAAAAGTGGATCCTTCAGCAATGGCTGTCTAGGCAGCTTATATACAAGACCTGGAGTTAAATCATTGAAACAATTAAAACATTTTAACCCCACTGCGGGAAACTTCACCAAAGCACAACTTTTAAAAGAAGACGTTTCGATTTAAGACTACTCGGGAACCAAGATGGCGGAGTAGAAGGACGTGCACTCACTCCCTCTTGCGAGAGCACCAGAATCACAACTGGCTGCTGGACAATCATTGACAGGAAGACCCTGAACTTCACCAAGGAGGATACCCCATGTCCAAGGACAGAAGAGAAGCCACAGTGAGACGGTAGGAGGGGCGCAATCAGAGTAAAATCAAATCCCATAACTGCTGGGTGGGTGACTCACAGACTGGCGAACACTTATACCACAGAAGTTCACCCACTGGAGTGAAGGTTCTGAGCCCCACGTCAGGCTTCCCAACCTGGGGGTCCGGCAACGGGAGGAGGAATTCCTAGAGAATCAGACTTTGAAGTCTAGTGGGAATTGATTGCAGGACTGTGACAGGACTGGGGGAAACAGAGACCCCACTCTTGGAGGGCACACACAAAGTAATGTGTGCATCGGGACCCAGGGGAAGGAGCAGTGACCCTGGGGGAGACTGAACCAGACGTACCTGCTGGTGTTGGGGGGTCTCCTGCCGAGGCAAGTGGTGGCTCTGTTTCACCGTGGGGATAAGGACACTGGCAGCAGAGGTCCTGGGAAGTTCTCCTTGGCGTGAGCCCTCCCAGAGTCTGCCATTAACCCCACCAAAGAGCACGGGTAGGCTCCAGTGTTGGGTTGCCTCAGGCAAAACAACCAACAGGGAGGGAACCCAGCCCCACCCATCAACAGTCAAGTGGATTAAAGTTTTACTGAGCTCTGACGCCACAGCAACAGGGAGGGAACCCAGCCCCACCCATCAACAGTCAAGTGGATTAAGGTTTTACTGAGCTCTGACCGCCACAGCAACAGTCAGCTCTACCCACCACCAGAGCCTCCCATCAAGCCTCTTAGATAGCCTCAACCACCAGAGGGCAGACAACAGAAGCAAGAAAAACTACAATCCTGCAGCCTGTGGTCCAAAAACCACAGTTACAGAAAGACAGAGAAGATGAAAAGGCAGAGGGCTATGTACCAGATGAAGGAACAAGAAAAAACCCCAGAAAAACAACTAAATGAAGTGGAGATAGGCAACCTTCCAGAAAAAGAATTCAGAATAATGATAATGAAGATGATCCAGGACCTCGGAATAAGAATGGAGGCAAAGATCGAGAAGATGCAAGAAATGATTAACAAAGACCTAGAAGAATTAAAGAACAAACAAACAGAGATGACCAATACAATAACTGAAATGAAAACTACACTAGAAGGAATCAATAACAGAATAACTGAGGCAGAAGAACGGATAAGTGACCTGGAAGACAGAATGGTGGAATTCACTGCTGCAGAACAGACTAAAGAAAAAAGAATGAAAAGAAATGAAGACAGCCTAAGAGACCTCTGGGACAACATTAAACGCAACAACATTCACATTATAGGGGTTCCAGAAGGAGAAGAGAGAGAGAAAGGACCAGAGAAAATATTTGAAGAGATTATAGTCGAAAACTTCCCTAACATGGGAAAGGAAATAGCCACCCAAGTCCAGGAAGCGCAGAGAGTCCCATACAGAATAAACCCAAGGAGAAACACGCCGAGACACATAGTAATCAAAGTGGCAAAAATTAAAGACAAAGAAAAATTACTGAAAGCAGCAAGGGAAAAACGACAAATAACATACAAGGGAACTCCCATAAGGTTAACAGCTGATTTCTCAGCAGAAACTCTGCAAGCCAGAAGGGAGTGGCATGATATACTTAAAGTGATGAAAGGGAAGAACCTACAACCAAGATTACTCTACCCGGCAAGGATCTCATTCAGATTCGATGGAGAAATCAAAAGCTTTACAGACAAGCAAAAGCTAAGAGAATTCAGCACCACCAAACCAGCTCTACAACAAATGCTAAAGGAACTTCTCTAAGTGGGAAACACAAGAGAAGAAAAGGACCTACAAAAACAAACCCAAAACAATTAAGAAAATGGTCATAGGAACATACATATCGATAATTACCTTAAATGTGAATGGATTAAATGCCCCAACCAAAAGACATAGACTGGCTGAATGGATACAAAAACAAGACCCATATATATGCTGTCTACAAGAGACCCACTTCAGACCTAGGGACACATACAGACTGAAAGTCAGGGGATGGAAAAAGATATTCCATGCAAATGGAAATCAAAAGAAAGCTGGAGTAGCTATACTCATATCAGATAAAATAGACTTTAAAATAAAGAATGTTACAAGAGACAAGGAAGGACACTACATAATGATTCAGGGATCAATCCAAGAAGAAGATATAACAATTATAAATATATATGCACCCAACATAGGAGCACCTCAATACATAAGGCAACTGCTAACAGCTATAAAAGAGGAAATCGACAGTAACACAATAATAGTGGGGGACTTTAACACCTCACTTACACCAATGGACAGATCATCCAAAATGAAAATAAATAAGGAAACAGAAGCTTTAAATGACACAATAGACCAGATAGATTTAATTGATATATATAGGACATTCCATCCAAAAACGGCAGATTACACGTTCTTCTCAAGTGCGCACGGAACATTCTCCAGGATAGATCACATCTTGGGTCACAAATCAAGCCTCAGTAAATTTAAGAAAATTGAAATCATATCAAGCATCTTTTCTGACCACAACGCTATGAGATTAGAAATGAATTACAGGGAAAAAAACGTAAAAAAGACAAACACATGGAGGCTAAACAATACGTTACTAAATAACCAAGAGATCACTGAAGAAATCAAACAGGAAATCAAAAAATACCTAGAGACAAATGACAATGAAAACACGACGACCCAAAACCTATGGAATGCAGCAAAAGCGGTTCTAAGAGGGAAGTTTATAGCTATACAAGCCTACCTAAAGAAACAAGAAAAATCTCAAGTAAACAATCTAACCTTACACCTAAAGAAACTAGAGAAAGAAGAACAAACAAAACCCAAAGTTAGCAGAAGGAAAGAAATCATAAAGATCAGAGCAGAAATAAATGAAATAGAAACAAAGAAAACAATAGCAAAGATCAATAAAACTAAAAGTTGGTTCTTTGAGAAGATAAACAAAATTGATAAGCCATTAGCCAGACTCATCAAGAAAAAGAGGGAGAGGACTCAAATCAATAAAATCAGAAACGAAAAAGGAGAAGTTACAACAGACACCGCAGAAATACAAAACATCCTAAGAGGCTACTACAAGCAACTTTATGCCAATAAAATGGACAACCTGGAAGAAATGGACAAATTCTTAGAAAGGTATAACCTTCCAAGACTGAACCAGGAAGAAACAGAAAATATGAACAGACCAATCACAAGTAATGAAATTGAAACTGGGATTAAAAATCTTCCAACAAACAAAAGTCCAGGACCAGATGGCTTCACAGGTGAATTCTATCAAACATTTAGAGAAGAGCTAACACCCATCCTTCTCAAACTCTTCCAAAAAATTGCAGAAGAAGGAACACTCCCAAACTCATTCTATGAGGCCACCATCACCCTGATACCAAAACCAGACAAAGACACTACAAAAAAAGAAAATTACAGACCAATATCACTGATGAATATAGATGCAAAAATCCTCAACAAAATACTAGCAAACAGAATCCAACAACACATTAAAAGGATCATACACCACGATCAAGTGGGATTTATCCCAGGGATGCAAGGATTCTTCAATATACGCAAATCAATCAATGTGATACACCATATTAACAAATTGAAGAATAAAAACCATATGATCATCTCAATAGATGCAGAAAAAGCTTTTGACAAAATTCAACACCCATTTCTGATAAAAACTCTCCAGAAAGTGGGCATAGAGGGAACCTACCTCAACATAATAAAGGCCATATATGACAAACCCACAGCAAACAGCATTCTCAATGGTGAAAAACTGAAAGCATTTCCTCTAAGATCAGGAACGAGACAAGGATGTCCACTCTCACCACTATTATTCAACATAGTTCTGGAAGTCCTAGCCACGGCAATCAGAGAAGAAAAAGAAATAAAAGGAATACAAATTGGAAAAGAAGAAGTAAAACTGTCACTGTTTGCGGATGACATGATACTATACATAGAGAATCCTAAAACTGCCACCAGAAAACTGCTAGAGCTAATTAATGAATATGGTAAAGTTGCAGGTTACAAAATTAATGCACAGAAATCTCTTGCATTCCTATACACTAATGATGAAAAATCTGAAAGAGAAATTATGGAAACACTCCCATTTACCATTGCAACAAAAAGAATAAAACACCTAGGAATAAACCTACCTAGGGAGACAAAAGACCTGTATGCAGAAAACTATAAGACACTGAGGAAAGAAATTAAAGATGATACCAACAGATGGAGAGATATACCATGTTCTTGGATTGGAAGAATCAACATTGTGAAAATGAGTATACTACCCAAAGCAATCTACAGATTCAATGCAATCCCTATCAAATTACCAATGGCATTTTTTACAGAACTAGAACAAATCATCTTAAAATTTGTATGGAGACACAAAAGACCCCGAATAGCCAAAGCAGTCTTGAGGCAAAAAAATGGAGCTGGAGGAATCAGACTCCCTGACTTCAGACTATACTACAAGGCTACAGTAATCAAGACAATATGGTACTGGCACAAAAACAGAAACATAGATCAATGGAACAAGATAGAAAGCCCAGAGATTAACCCATGCACCTATGGTCAACTAATCTATGACAAAGGAGGCAAAGATATACAATGGAGAAAAGACAGTCTCTTCAATAAGTGGTGCTGGGAAAACTGGACAGCTACATGTAAAAGAATGAAATTAGAATACTCCCTAACACCATACACAAAGATGGACTCAAGATGGATTAGAGACCTAAATATAAGACTGGACACTATAAAACTCTTAGAGGAAAACATAGGAAGAACACTCTTTGACATAAATCACAGCAAGATCTTTTTTGATCCACCTCCTAGAGTAATGGAAATAAAAACAAAAATAAACAAGTGGGACCTAATGAAACTTCAAAGCTTTTGCACAGCAAAGGAAACCATAAACAAGACAAAAAGACAACCCTCAGAATGGGAGAAAATATTTGCAAATGAATCAACTGACAAAGGATTAATCTCCAAAATATATAGACAGCTCATTCAGCTCAATATCAAAGAAACAAACACCCCAATCCAAAAATGGGCAGAAGACCTAAATAGACATTTCTCCAAAGAAGACATACAGACGGCCACGAAGCACATGAAAAGATGCTCAACATCACTAATTATTAGAGAAATGCAAATCAAAACTACAATGAGGTATCACCTCACTCCTGTTAGAATGGGCATCATCAGAAAATCTACAAACAACAAATGCTGGAGAGGGTGTGGAGAAAAGGGAACCCTCTTGCACTGTTGGTGGGAATGTAAATTGTTACAGCCACTATGGAGAACAATATGGAGGTTCCTTAAAAAAGTAAAAATAGAATTGCCATATGACCCAGCAATCCCACTACTGGGCATATACCCAGAGAAAACCGTAATTCAAAAGGACACATGCACCCGAATGTTCATTGCAGCACTATTTACAATAGCCAGGTCATGGAGGCAACCTAAATGCCCATCAACAGACGAATGGATAAAGAAGTTGTGGTACATATATACAATGGAATATTACTCAGCCATAAAAAGGAACGAAATTGAGTCATTTGTTGAGACATGGATGGATCTAGAGACTGTCATACAGAGTGAAGTAAGTCAGAAAGAGAAAAACAAATATCGTATATTAATGCATGTATGTGGAACCTAGAAAAATGGTACAGATGAGCCAGTTTGCAGGGCAGAGGTTGAGACACAGATGTAGAGAATGGACATATGGACACCAAGGGGGGAAAACTGCGGTGAGGTGGGGATGGTGGTGTGCTGAATTGGGTGATTGGGATTGACATGTATACACTGATGTGTATAAAACTGATGCCTAATAAGAACCTGCAGTATAAAAAAACAAACAAAACAACTAATACTAAACTTTCATTGGGTTATTTGTATGGAAATATGTTAATATAAATGTTTCAGACATTACATGAAATTTCTAAAAATCTTATATTTGTATTTGTATGGAAATATGTATGGAAATATGTTAATATAAATGTTTCAGACATTACATGAAATTTCTAAAAATCTTATATTTGTATTTGTATGGAAATATGTATGGAAATATGTTAATATAAATGTTTCAGACATTACATGAAATTTCTAAAAATCTTATATTTGTATTTGTATGGAAATATGTATGGAAATATGTTAATATAAATGTTTCAGACATTACAGGAAACTTCTAAAAATCTTATATGTTCTGGTATAAGGTTATAAGTAATAATCCTAGTTATTACTTTAAAATGTATATCTCAGAAATAACTAATTTTCTTGTCAACTGCATTATTATGAACTTTCATCAAATCTTTAACCATGGTCATTTTTAAGTCTTCTGTCATTTACAGACAGTTCTGGGTGTACTCTGATGATTTTGCAAATATGTTCCTATAAAAGGGTTTCATCTTCAAGAAATTCATGGAAAAGACTCTGACAAGTACAGGTTTCTGGTAACTGACTGTACTGCTGAACTGAATGAATAAGCATTTTCAGAACTCTAATGAAAAACTGATGAACTCATAAAAGTGCTAACAAAAGATCAAGATGAAAAAAAATTAATTACATGGGACTGAGTGAACTGATGAGGATGAGTATAATTTTTGTGACTTTCTGTCTGAATTAAAAAAAAAAAATCCCACAAGGACTCAGAGGCAAAGAATATACAAATCAATTTTCACTGCAAAGTAAAGGAGCTGTTACAGTGGAGGATTACTGGACTGAATGTCAATATTATGACATAGTATGAGTGTGTTTCATGTTTGGTAATTGCAATCATTGTTGCTTTTGTTGTGGTCATCCATGTACAATGCTTGGTGTCAGTCTATTTATCTCTTGTAAAAATAAAATACAGTGTGTGTGTGTGGAAAAAAAAAAAAAAAAAAAGAAGACGTTTCTTCATACAGTTTTAATTACTGATTATATCCAAGAGGTACATCAGACTTATTCAAAGCCCTATGCAAAATGAAGTTAACACTGGCAGTAGTTAGGAGCCTGTGAGATAATGAATGTATTATTTTATCCATTACTTCATTGCTAGCATTTCTACCTGTGCCTGATAAAAATGCAAAGGAATTTTTAATCAAAAGGTAGCATATTTTAAAACTATATTCCAGAGGTATCAAACAGATTCTTACAAAAATTTAGTGTCAATCATATGGCTTTGGAAAGCATATACTACTGTCATCTGGATTACCTGAGAACAGTATATCTGTACTAATTTTTTTCTTTTTTTTTTTTTCTCTTTTTTTTTTTTTGTACTAATTTTTAATCTAAGATTGCTTTTAGAGTGTAGTCAGGTCTTCCACTGTCCTTAGATTATATACAAATAGTATTTGATTAACGATTAAGGAACATTGACTTCAATCTGAAAGTATTAAATTATACATGTGAAAAATTAGCTCCTGAGAGATACTGGCTCATCCTGTGCCCAACCTTTTCTTCTCATCTGTAAACTGCATACTAATAGTGTAAACAATCCCACACACGAGTATGTGTATGCACACACAAAAAGCCAGCATTCGCAAAAAGCCAAAGATTCCACAGTCAGATTAAGCCTTAAATTATGTATTTTCATAAGGAATCTCTTTAGTTAAAAAAAAAAGAAAAAAAAAGGCCTAAATAAAATCGAATTCTCCTGTGGTTGCAGTCACAAAGGACATAAAAAGGGCAAGTTCCTAGAAACCATGATGTTAGTTAGCCACAAGTAAAAGAAATACTGCATTCAACTCTGAGGGATTTTTAGATCAGGTTAAACCAGCAAATGTACCTGCTTGTTTCAGAAGTTTTCAATAGCTTTCCCTCAGTTTACCAATCTAGAAAAGGTAAAGCTCAGTCATCAAGGATCAGGAGCTGAAAATAACTTTCATTTTCCTCTAGCTTTCTTTCTTATAAGTAATAAATTCAATGAAACTGTAACATCTTAAAGATCACAATAAAATGCACTCATCCATTACACACATACCCACAAGCTAACAACTGCCATATGTCAGGAATTCTGCAGAGCAATAAGAACCAATTCACTGCATTCTTAAAGTTCTATGGCACAAATAGGATTTTTTTAATTTTTAAAAGCCTCATTATTACCCACACTATTTTTATGATACAGCTTAGCAAAAATAAGTAGATTTCTATTCCCCAGAAAAATACTTAAAACAAGATTGCCTTCATCTTTTCTTGCCACTGCTCCTCACTTGCCCTTATCTCCCCTTTAGCTGTAACTGAGAAGTTAAAATACATGAAAATTGTCTCCAAGGCCATCAGTTTTGTGCAGAAGTGCACTATTTTCTGAGTGTTACTAGCTGGGATCCACAGCAAATGTTCCTTATGCAAATAAGTTCAGGAAATGCTAACTTCAACATAGTTCAGCAACTTCATTTCAGAGACTTTAGTTTACTAATATGCATTTTGAATATCTGAATGGGGGATATCATGTCTAGCATTTCCCAAGTATATTTCACCAAGAGATCTTTTTCTAAAACTTACTCTCTTCAGGAACAGTGTTCCATGGAACACAGCTTGAAAAATTATGATTTAACCCTTCCTAGTTCAACTTTTCCACAGAATATGCTCACAGCCTATGTCCCTCTTCTAGTGTCTCTCCCTCTGTTTTGTTTTGTCTGTGTTTCTCTGTCTTTTTCTCTGTCCTTCTCTATTTCTCCTCTCCTCCCGCCCTCATCTCTGTATCTATTTCTTTCTCATCCTTTTTAGTCTCCCTCTGTCCCCCTACTTCCTCCCTCTTTTCCTCTCTCTTTCACACACACACACACACACACACACACACACAGCACCTCTTTTACAAAAGTCTAACCAGTGGTTTCATGCCAACCATAGCATCTATATATTAATAATGAGCCTGTATTTAACAACAAGTGAGACTTTGATTATATATCCTAAGAAGTGAGTTTCAACTCACTAGTTCAGTGTAGGCATGTGCTTTGTATTAGACACTGATATTCTGGTTTCCAGAAACATCTCTTAAGTAAAAGCTTAAACACTTTGCCTATTTAATCACAAAGGGCATTAAGCCACTAATTGTATCTAATGTGAAAATTACCAGTCTACTAGTCTACTACTAGTAGTCTAATAGGAGACTAGTCTAATAGGAGAAAATATGCCTGATCTGCTAATTTAGCATATCTACTTAATTGTAATTAAAACATCAAAGCAGAGACAAACACATTTTAGAGAAAGATATTTCCAATTTAAAGAACAAGACATTTAGAAGATATTTATTTAGTACTAAAATATAATTTAAAATAACATGGTGGATATGACATGTATATAAATAGTATACATAGTATCAACTTTTGCATATTTGGTTCTTTCATATCTGACATTAATACTCCTAAACTCAGGAGTAACTGACTTACAAAAATCATGTGAAAAATCAAGTAATAAAATTACTTGTTGGGACTTCCCTGGCGGTCCAGTGGTTAAGACTCTGCGCTTCCACTGCAGGGGGCATGGGTTCGATCCCTGGTTGGGAACTAAGATCCCACATGCTGCACAACACAGCCAAAAAAAGAAAACATTACTTGTTGAGGGGACTAAGCAAAAAGAGCTAAGTATTCCAAAAATGCTTTCTTCCATAAGAACAACAAGAACATTGGCAGATATTATGGAAATCAGCTTTCTAAGAACTCTGCAAAGTAAACAAAGGCACGTGAGGATCTGTGGAATTGTTCAAACACATAGCACTAAATCTTGGTAAAAACAGTTAATGTTGCAGAATTTTAATTCACCCTGTTCTGCCACACGTTCTCTTCTGAGCATGACAGCCCTGAAAACCAACTGCCTACAACCACAATGAAAACCAGAAGCCTGGCAGCCACTGGATAAGGTAAAACAAGCCTGGAGCTTCTCAAATCCCAATTCCCAGATAACTGCCATAATTTGACCTGTCCAGAAGTTCCCTGAAAAATCCAAATCCAAAGGTTTGTCTTTATTTGACTTGAGTCAGAGCTTTCCAATGCAGTGTTTCCTTGGGAGCATTAGCTACATACTATCAATGCTAATTGTTTATTACTGCAGCTGCCTAATGTGGTTTTAACAATTGAAAATAAGCTGACCAAACAATTAAAAGGAAAAGCTGGAAAATGAGATGTCCACAGGGGACTTTGAAAAGCTTCAGCGTATTCCTAGGAATCTAGAAAAAGCCACATACATGCATAGGGCTGTGCACATAACAAGGAAAGACCTGAAAATGCCCTATGCTCTCACTTCTGCCTGCCATTTTGCATCTTCACAAGATGGAAGTGAGAACTAAGGCAGAGTTGTAACTGCCTTTCTGAGTATAGGAAGTGTGCCCCTACACACACACAGAGCCCTTAGGCAAAGCTGGGAAAATTGTTAGTTCCAGACATTTAAGGAAAGCTCTAACCATTAGCCAACTGCTACAAGCTAACTTAGCAGACTTCAATGGCTACATATGACTAAGGATATAGATATTCCAGAATGAGTTCAGGAAAGTTATTGAACAGTAGAAACAACCAATATTTACAACAGTAAATGCTAAGGGGATGGGTTCTGATTTTCACAGTTGCCATATTAGTAAAAATATCCAGTTTAACAAAAAAAAAATCAGATACGCAAAGAAAATGAAACATAAGTAGAGAATAATCATGGGAGAAAAACTGTCCTGAAGAAGCCTAGACTTCAGATTCACTAGATGAAGACTTCAAGTAAGTTTTATAAAAATAAGTTCAATGAACTGAAGGAAACCATGTCTAAAGAACCAAAGTATGAGAAAGTTGCCTTATCTGTTAGATGATATTAATAAAGTAGAAATTACTAATAAGAACCAGATAGAAATTCTGGAATTGAAAACTATAACAGAAATGAAAAATTCACTAGACAGACACAATATGGTTGAGTAGTCAGAAGAAACAACTGGCACATTGAAGATAGGTCTCCTGTGTTGGTATGCTTGATGATGTCCCACCTAGAAGGAAACGAGAAAAAGGGGCAAAAAGAATTTGCAAAGAAGTAATGCCTGACTACTTCTTAAATTTGATGAAAAAAGTTGATTTATAAATTTAAGCTCAATGAACTCCAAAAAAACAAACAGGAAGAGATACATGTCTGGATGCATGACAGTCAAATTGTCAAAAAACCAAGAAGAATTCTGAAAGTAACAAGTAACTTATGCGTAAGATTCACTATTAAAGTTAACAATTTCTTAACAGAAACCATGGAGGACAGAAGGCAGTGGGAAAACATATTTAAAGGGCTGAAAGGAAAAGATTGCCAACCAAGAATTCTATATCCAACAAAATAATCTTTCAAAAATGATGTAGAAATTAAGACATTCCCAGGTAAGCAAAAAGTGACAGAATGGTCTACAAGAAATACCAAAGGAAGTTCTTGAGGCTAAAATGAAAGGACACTAGACAGCAACCTGAATCTACATAAAGAGTACCAGTAAAAATACTACATACATAGGTAAACATAAATGATAGTATACATGTATTTCTGGTTTAACTTTTTCTCCTTCTTAAAAGACAATTGCAAAGAGCAATAATTATGAGTATTGAAGGGCATGCAGTGTATAAAGATGCAATTTATATGACATTATAGCACAAACTAGTGTATACACAGTACAGAATAGGAGAGTATTGCTGACCTTACATTGTTTAAGAAGGAAATCATGTTGATTCTTTTAATGCCAGAAAAATTTCAATTAAAAAAATTATCTAGGACTGGGCCTTCCCTGGTGGCACAGTGGTTAAGAATCTGCCTGCCAATGGAGGGGACACGGGCTCAAGCCCTGGTCTGGGAAGATCCCACATGCTGCGGAGCAACTAAGCCTGTGCACCACAACTACTGAGCCCGCGCGCCACAACTACTGAAGCCTGCGCGCCTGCAGCCCATGCTCCACAACAAGAGAGCCACAGCAATGAGAAGCCCGCGCTTCTCATTCTCATTATGGGCCAGCTGACTTTCCTGCCAGCCTGTAAGTTTCTATTTGGGAATTTTTCCATGATTTAAGTATCAGACTGTGACAGCCTGAGAAGATGTTGGTGAGTTGTCACCAACTCAAAGAAGAAACTTGACTTTTTTTTTTTTTTTGCTTTTACTGGGGAGTAGCCCCCACTCGCTGCAATTAGAGAAGGCCCATGCACAGTAACAAAGACCCAACGCAGCCAAAAATAAATAAATAAAAGAAATACTTTTTTTTTTAATTTCATGAAAAACAATTATTTAAAAAAAAATTATGAAGGACAAACATATCTGTAGGCAGTACTCAACCATCAAGTCACCACTTTTGGGACTCTGCTGTAATGTCACTCTCAGTACTATAAAACTTATAAAATATGTACAATTATCCAATTTTTTATATAGGAAATTCACTCTCCAAATGTTAACAATCTGTCATTAAAGCTGAAACATTTACTCAGGTTATTTTCACCAGAACCCAAATGACTTCCTTTAGTCCTCTGTATCATTAATATATAAATTAAGATATATAATATGTAAAGGTTTTGTTTACTCATTGCTAAGCTAACTTCCCTATAATAACACTATTATTTATTCTCACATAGTCTTTTATTGTATAGGTTAAGTGTTCTAATGCGGTATTTTAAAAATGCTTGTAGTGAACTGCCACACCAAAATAAGATACACTAGAGAACATAATCAATTTCAACTAAAAATATAAACCTATATCTTCCAAGTTTTTAGTTTTTATAAGGGATATATATATATATATATATATGTTTGTTTGTTTGTTTTTTTAATGAGTGGCTATTACATGCTAGGCATTGGGCTCAGCACTGAGGGTAATGTAGTGAACAAGACAAAGTCCCTACCCTCTTGGACTACAACTTACAACTTATAGGGGGATAAAGATAAGAGACATGTAAACCAGACCAAATAGATAATTACAGATTACAATCAGTAACAAGACTGACCATAATGAGAGCCACCCAGTCAAGCCCAGCTTATATCAACCAACACCCAGCCAACCTACAGACCAACTAAGGGAGAAGAGTTGTTGTCGCATGCCGTGGAGTCTTGGGAATACTTGTACATAATGACAGCTGACCAGCACTTGCAACATCAGGCACTGTACTAGGAGCTTTCCATGTGTTACCTCATCCAAACTTCCCACTGATCCTTCGAGATAGATAATATTTTTAGCCCTATTTAACCAATAAGGAAATTGAGAATGACAGGTTGAATAACCTGCTTACAGTCACACTGTTAATAAGTGTGAGAACCAAGAATCAAACCCAACTGGTCTAATTTTAAAGTCCTCTGGCTCTTTATTACTTTGATAGTGTCCCTTCTCCTAAGTTGGCTTCAGTCTGCTAACAACAGTATCAGTAAGTATATCCTTGCCCTATTTCTTTTCTAGCACTCATGGATGTAGATTATAAAAAATACACTACGAACTCAAATTGGTGTTTCCAGATTTATTTTTGTTGTTCTTGTCGCCTTACGATCTCCTTTACCTGGGTGCAAACTAAACAGTGTTACCAAGCTTTGATACCACTTGAAATGATTATACTGTTTTATCTTCCAGAAAATAGAAGTTATACCAGCAAAATGAATTTTACTATTTATCATTTAGATTTTTAAAACAAATTTTAATTAAATTCAGTTTTTTACAAAAATGTCTTACAAAACTAAAAATAGAACTACCATACAATCCAGCAATCCCACTACTGGGCATATACCCTGAGAAAACCAGAATTCAAAAAGAGTCATGCACCAAAATGTTCATTGCAGCTCTATTTACAATAGCCAGGACATGGAAGCAACCTAAGTGTCCATCAACAGATGAATGGATAAAGAAGATGTGGCACATATATACAATGGAGTATTACTCAGCCATAAAAAGAAACAAAATTGAGTTATTTGTAGTGAGGTGGATGGACCTAGAGTCTGTCATACAGAGTGAAGTAAGTCAGAAAGAGAAAAAGAAATACCGTATGCTAACACATATATATGGAATCTAAGAAAAAAAAAAAAAAGTCATGAAGAACCTAGAGGCAAGAAGGGAATAAAGACACAGACCTACTAGAGAATGGACTTGAGGATATGGGGAGGGGGAAGTGTAAGCTGTGACAAAGTGAGAGAGTGGCATGGACATATATACACTACCAAACGTAAAATAGCTAGTGGGAAGCAGCCACATAGCACAGGGAGATCAGCTCGGTGCTTTGTGACTACCTAGAGGGGTGGGATAGGGAGGGTGGGAGGGAGGGAGACGCAAGAGGGAAGAGATATGGGAACATATGTATGTGTATAACTGATTCACTTTTTTATAAAGCAGAAACTAACACACCACTGTAAAGCAATTATACTCCAATAAAGATGTTAAATTAAAAAAAAAAAGTCTTACTGAAAATAATAATATTTCCAGATGACATTGTAAGTATACAATTTGATAGTGACAACATCCTCCTGGAAAATAAAATATAATGGCAAGAATGTTACTTTTAGGAATAAACTAAATTTAGTAAATTCCTTCATCTGAATCAAGAAAGCCAGGGTAAGTATAAAAAGTGAAATTTATTTAAAATGCAGCACTCAATATACAGTTCATTTTTTCACGTAATATTATACTGCTTTATATACCACCAGGACATGATATAACATGATGATTTGTACTATGGTTGAAAACAAAGGGCATTTATGCTTTCCATAATCCATCAGAATCAGGTATGAAGTAGACTAGCCTACTTCTAATGACAGGAAGTCTGTGACTTCCTGATGCTCTTAATTCCATTTAGTATTTTGTGGTAGGGAACACACAGACTGCACGAAAGGATATAACCTATCGTTAACAGCCTAAGGAAGCTTTGGACATTTACCCTTTTTTTTTTTTTTTTTTTAACTTATAAAGAAACTTGAGATCTTTAAGGGAAAGAAAAAAAAGTCTGGCCAAAACATCTTAGAATTTTTAGTTTTTCTTAGAAATGGAGGATACAAAATTTTTCCTTGCAGTTTTCTTATTATCCTAAAGACAATAATGGGTAAAAAAGGGTGTGTTTCCAAGAAAGGAATTTAGTGTCATTAAACACATAAGTTTAATAGAATGTTTCCTGAACCTCCACACTGAACTACAGCCATCAGAAATTAACAGAGTCAGTCATCCTATTTACTGCTACGATTTCAAATACACTCATTCCCCTATGGCATGTATATCAAAAAATATTCAACATTAGAACCAAATCTCAAAGTGAAACCAAAAAGATGAAAACCACACAGGTAAAGACAGACAACATGCTAATAAAAATGCACTGCTGAATATATTCACAACTAACCAGCTGAGGACATAGTCTCCAGTCTTTTCAACTAACAAGCTAAGGACATTGTCTCCAGTCTTTTCATCCTGTGTTATCAAACCTTATTAAAAGGTATTTGCAAAAGCAATTATACTTTTTTATGGGCAATTATTATCAAAATGTATTAAAATAAAGCATGTTGTTGTTTTAAGAATCAGTTACAGGAAACATAACAGGTAATCAGGCTGTAATTTTTATCTTGTTTCTGCCATTTAATACATATTGACCTTTGTAAGTACCTTGACTTCTTAACTACCAAATGGGAAGATCACCTACCAGTTATTCTTTCTTCCATATCCCACTCAGTGAACCAGTTTCCCTTTCGCTCTGTGTGAATCAAAAATTCGATGCTGGGGCTTCCCTGGTGGCGCAGTGGTTGAGAGTCTGCCTGCTGATGCAGGGGACGCGGGTTCGAGCCCTGGTCTGGGAGGATCCCACATGCCGCGGAGCGGCTGGGCCCGTGAGCCACAATTGCTGAGCCTGCGCGTCTGGAGCCTGTGCCCCGCGACGGGAGGGGCCGCGATAGAGAAAGGCCCGCGCACCGCGATGAAGAGCGGTCCCCGCACCGCGATGAAGAGTGGCCCCCGCTTGCCGCAACTGGAGAAAGCCCTCGCACGAACCGAAGACCCAACACAGCCAAAAAATAAATAAATAAATAAATAAATAAGAAAATCCTTTAAAAAAAAAAAAAAAAAAATTCGATGCTAATTTAACCAAAGTCCTAGATGAGGCCAAAGAGGACATCTTAAATCAGTTTCGAGGAATCGAATAGTCTTAAAGACACATACACTCCTCCCCGGTCAATCCCCATTCTAAACACATTTCCTGGGACTTCCCTGGTGGTACAGTGGTTGAGACTCTGCTCTCCCAATGCAGGGGGCCCGGGTTCAATCCCTGGTCGGGGAACTAGAGCCGGCATGCCGCAACTAAAGATCCCCGCAACTAAAAATCCCACGTGCCGCGACTAAGACCTGGTGCAGCCAAATAAATAAGTTAATTAATTCTTTAAAAAGATGATTAAAAAACTAAACACACTTCCAACTCACTCAGCTCTCAGGAACAGATGTAAACGCCTGCCCAAAGTGAATGCTTAGACCAACAGGCACCCAAATAAGAACTGTCAAAGCAAAGGGCAAGTAGCTCTAATAGGGATTCATCACTTGTTCAATGAATACATTCTAACATCTGTTATGTAGAAATTTTAAAAGAAGAAATTGGCATTGAATAAAAATGTGATGTGGTTAAATCTGTTTTAGTTCTGTAAGCTGAAGAATCAATTATTACTGGAGTTTTGCATACAAAGGCCAGTATTTTTCCCCATTGAAACAAACCTTCTAGTTTTTTTCCCCCACTAACTTAAGCCTGAAATCTTTTTCGAAGCAACTGTTTCTTCTCTAACACAATGTAAAATATCCCTGTGGTGATTCATCTGGTAAATGCATTTACCACTAACTCCTCATATGTTTAACCCCATCCTGCTATCAGCTTAGTCTGCTTGGGCTGCATTAATATCTCATGCCCATTTATGCTCATGTAACCAACCAAATGACCATTGGATGGTCCTTTCTATCTCTACTCATCTCACTGGCTTGACGACTTATATACCCCATCCATGCTCTATAACAAAGTATAATGTGAACAAGAACAAAATTTCAGGGAAAAAAATCCTAGGTTACTTCCGACTCTCAACATTATGAAACTTAAAGAAATTAAGTTTAAAGCATTAACTGTAAGTTTTTACATGTGAACACTTTACTAGGGACTAAACAAACTGAAGCCAACAATGGACTTACAATAATGTGTAATAACTTCCATTAATTGCTGCTATTTCCAGTTATTTCCTTCTCAACAACCTAGCAAGGATATTAACCCCTTGCATGGTCAAAAATACCAAGAGTCAGAAAAGTACAGCAAATTACTGAACATAAAAGTAGCAGAAACCAAACACAAACTCAGACCTGTGTGATTCCACATTTCTTACTTGTACAGTATGATGAATGTGGTGGATTAAAGAGAGCCACAAATTCCTCGGGGTGTTTGTTTTCCCTCTCCTTAAATATATGGGCTGGATTCTATCTGCTCTGACCTACAGAAAATGACAGAACTGGCGGAGCTCCAGCTCTGGGCACAGGCTGTAACAAGACTAGCAACTTCCACCTTGATCTCTTGGAACCCAGGCTATCTTCAAGTTCACTGTCCCATTCTTCAATTCACTGTTGATTACAGTGAACAGATTCACTATGGGTTTTTTAATCCGGGATATATTTCCATTCTCAGATTTTCATTTGATTTTTCACCCTTCCCATATTTGTCTTGAAATTCCTCATCACTCATCCATTCTACCAACCTTGTATATCAATTCAGGTCTTGTAAATTCTTCAACATATTTTTTCTTCAACCTATTTGTCATAGTTATTTTAAAGTCTTATACTGCTGCTTCCAACCTTGGGGTCTTTTTCTATTGACCTCTTAACATGAGTCACTCTTACCTTTTTAATGTTTAATAGTTTTGAAATACATACTAGACACTGTAGAGGATGTATTCTACTAACTATAGATTGTTGTCTTCCACAGTGTTTCCTGGGAAGTGGTACTCCTAAAATGTGGTCCTCTTAGAATATTGATGAAAAGCCCAAGGTGTTTACCAATTCCCTTTGCATAACAAGACTCCAACTCCAAACCCTGTCTTCCTTTGAGGTGAGCAGCTCAAGTCTCTGCTTATCTTCTTCAGGCTTCCAGTTGATGTTTCTCCCTGGGGCTCTTGGAATATTGTCCCACACATGCACAGCCCAGGAGTCAGCAAAGGCTTGAGGAAATTTTATATGCATGTTATCAGGCCTCCCTCCTCTGTGGCTCCTAATGTTCTGGAATAGCTCCCTCAATGGCCAACTTCCCTGGCAGCTCCAAACTCCATCCTCTGGTTTCTCAGGATAAAAAAAAAAAAAAGCTTTCTGCCTGGCCACTACAGGGACTGAGAAGTGACCTCAGGGAAAAGCACTTCATTTATCATTCAATGTTCAGTCAGGAGTTGTAAACTACACAAAAATTTCAACAGGAGAGATTTAATATACAGTATTATTAACTACGTACAATAGTTACACTAAGAATTAATAAAACAGAACTCTAAAAAACATACCAACTCTGAGGGAAAATACCCAAGGAAGGAACAACTTGGAAAGAAGAGGGTGTGGGGCCTCTATCCAAGGCTGAGATTCAGATCTCATTGGAGAAGGTATGGCTGTAGCCCACTGGATGGTGGAGGAGTTTAGCAGCTCGACCTGGGCCAGAGATGGTACACAGTCAGCAAGCCAAGGCTGGCATTTCAGGAACCATGGGTGAGGAAGACTGGCAAGCTGGGAGTCCCTCTGGATGGCCCGGAGCCTGAGACTGATGAACAAGGAACTGCAGACAGGGACTGACAAGCCCAAAGCCTCCTGCTGGAATGCCAAGAAACCAAGGCTGGCGCACACACAACGGTGGTCCAGGACTGCACACGGGAAATCCTCCACCAGCCTGTCGGCAGGCAGGAGCTGGCAGGCAGAGAATGGCAGGCCAGAACTCGCATCAAAAACTCGTTCAAGAGTGAGTGGCACTGAATGCCACACACACACACACGCTGCTGGCAGCTGCGGAGCCAGCAGGAATGGAAGCACACCAGACTTGGGACGAAAATCCCCTTCCTTTCGCACCCTCCGTTGCAAAGGAGAGATGTCCATGGGATCCAGCGATGCAGTGAAGAGTGGATTTAGAGCTGAGTGGCACACAATATATGTGCGGATCTTACCTAGCGTGATCCCCTTCTTTCAAGGGTTGAATTCTTTCCAATTTTTGCACACGTTTGGTCCTCACTGCTGTTATACAAATACAAATATATACATATATATCTCATCTCTCTTTCTGTATTCATGTCTCTGTCTCTCTCAAGAGAGAGAGATTCTGGAGTTTATCATTTTTATCCACTGAAGAGTTGGCTGTTCAAGCACTTCTGCCCTTACAAGGAGCCAAAAGCCCTGGGAAATGATTTGACACAGAACCTAGAGAATACCATAAGCAGAGAACTACCACTATTTTGTTTCAGACTACCCACTGTGAGGTTTATGAGGTATATGGCCATCTTGGCATTCACAGTGCTCCTAAGTTTCACTAAAAATAAACCCTTGTCCAAAATATTCTCAGTAAAAAAAAAAAAAGATTCCACTCGCTCTAAAAGAAATTGAGTTCATTCAACAACCTATGAAAATGTCTCCTTTAATGGTCCAGATAATGCTAAACTACATCTCAAGCTCATATTTTGAAACATCAAACTCTTTCTCAAGATATTAATGCCCACATATAACAACGCCCATAAAATAAAGACAAACTTTGAAATCATGTGCAGGGCAGAGATTAAAGTTTTATTTGTTGTAAGTCAACAATATCTCAGAACATGTTGAAGGGCACACAGTTTGAAGGGTTGGCCCACACACAACTATTTCAGATATGACTAATCTCTACAACAAAGGTGGTTCCTAAACACGCCAGATTTAATATAGTATAGAGTTAATAATCTTTTTTATGTCTCTATATATGACTTTTCAATGTTCTAGGCAACAGCCCAATAACACAAAACCCTGCCGGAACCACTTAAAAGCAAAACTTTCCTTCTGGTTCTTTTGGCAACACTTTGTGAAACACCCAAGAAGAAAGCTATATTACAAACTCAAACAACTTTGGCATCAAACAGCATGGAAAATTGTTACTTTATAAGAGACATGTGTATCTTCTAAAAATGCTAAGAAAATAATTTAGCAACGGCAAAAAACAGTAAGAGCTGCTTGTACGACACTGTAAGTGGACACAGTATGGACAAAATTCCACAGGTGAATTAGATGTATCAGTCTGGGGAGTAATATATGATAAGGGATTATAGGAATTAGACTTCAGGTTGTGTGTTGCTAGGGAAGATGTGCACTGGAAAGGTAGGTTCAAGGATCAGAGAAGGCTTCACTGATTAGTCAGTCTCACTAGACAAGCACATCCCACCAACCAAACGCGGAAGGTGAGGGGAAGTCACGGAGAGGTCTGTGCAGCTACTGCCTCAGTTGGTCCCCAGACCAGCGTCTTTGTCTGGTGGTGAACTGGGGTAACAATCAATGGCTCTAATAGTCAGGTAGACAAGGCAGACGGAGTGAGACGGTGAGGACAGGGTGAAACTACTAGGCATCTTTGTGCCTGTTGGTCACCCCATCTAACAACAAAAAGACCTTAGGAAAAAAATGGCTTCTGCTGCACTTCACCCTTCCAAAACTCATTCATATTGTTCTTTTGGCCAATCTAACAAAGAAAAATAGTTCCCAAATAGCCAAATTGACACAGCAATACCTACCACAGATGGGTGTAATTCAGATATCGACTACAATAGGATATAATTCAGAGATGCACAGAACGGTCATTAATTCACCCGCTTAACAGAACAGTTTGATAGGTCTAAATAAAATTTTATGAATTTTTAAAATTTATATGCCTTCATGATAAAGTATCTCCTCAAAATATCTCACCATACTTTTTCCATCATTCTCCAATTTTTTCTAAAATAAAAGAACCTCACAGGGGAGTTTAAGTTCTTAAATCTGCCTGCAAAACTTTTTTTGGCCAGAACTGGTAAGCTACCATGAGATGTTAATACATATACTACACAAATTAATACAAGAAGCCCAAGAACTAAATGAGATCAAAATTTATTTCATCATCTGATTCTGGATGAACCCAAACCTTACAAGATTTCCTTTTCCAGTCAAGTGAACCAGGAAGTTTTTCATTTTGAACCTTATTTCTTCCACCTAAATAATAGCATCTCTTTGCTAGTACACAGTACAGTTCATGATATGATCATGGAATTGCCTGGTAGTCTGGAGCTCTGTCATTTTCGGAAGAGCATAAATTAGAAGGACTGCCTGTGTGCTAGAGTCTGCCAGCTCTTGTCACATACAAAGTGTGGAATTGGACTGCCAGTTATGTATAATTCTTCAGTGTCCATGTAATTTCTCAAACCTCCTTATAAATCCTGCCCTCTCCCAACTGTCCTCCAGAAGTCAGCACCTACTTTGAGCTGCAGTAAAATATCAGGAAAAGAAAATACTGTATCTCTCAGTTCATTTCTATTTATTTTAAAAAGCAGCTTCTCTTGCCAAATTCTGTAAGCCAGAGATCAGGATTTTAGAGATAAAACAAAAAGGCTTTGACAGCTCCAAGAGACCTTTCTGCCTACTGCTTAAAACAGAGTACGTATTTCCATTGGATGCTTCTTCCCATACATTCCATTCCCCACCTTTAACTTTCTCATCAAAAAAGCACAAACATACCAAAGATTTCCAGTAATCTCCCAGAGTGGAAATTTTTTCCCCAGGATCTTATTTTTCCATTACAATGCCATGAACGCAGGACAAACTACAGGAAGAAAGTAACGACCCTATTATTTTTGTTATCCTCTCTCCAGTCTGATTCTATGTCCTCTGTTTGCCTCATCTTTTGCCTGTCTTTTGTTGTTCTTACAGACACTTGCAATTGGACTGCATCCACAGTGCATTTTTTAAAAAATCATCTAACACAGGTAAAGACAGATGTTCATATCTTATTAAGACACAGTTCCTAAAGAACAAGTGTGAACCAAGGTAAGAGCATTAAAAAAATTGATATATATTCTCTAAGGTTTCTACAGTATGTCCAGTTTTCTACTCCATGGTATATAAGGAAAATAAACTCATAGTTTCTATAAAAGCATTATATATTTTATACTATAAAGTCCTCACAATTTTCAGAATTCTGACAATAACATGTATTAAACATCTACTAGATTTGAGGCACGATTCTGGATATTTGACACAAAAGAAAGATTTAGAGTAAAATATGGTTAGCATCAGTTATACTAAAGAGTGCATTATCACCCCAAATACCCAAAACAATCCTTGATTTCAAAACTTACTATAAAACTACAGTAATCAAATCAGTGTGCTACTAGAATAAAGACAGACATATAGACCAGTGGAATAGAATAGAGAGCCCAGAAATAAACCCTTACATTTTTGGTCAAATTATTTGGTGCAAAGACTATTCAATGGGAAAAGGATGGTCTTTTCAACAAATAATGCTGGGAACAATGGATATCCACATGCAAAAGAATGAAGTTATGCTCTTACCTAGCACCATACACAAAACTAACTCAAAATGAAACAAAGACTTAAGTGTAAAAACTAAAATTATAAAACTCTTAGAAAACATAGGAGAAAGCTTCACAACACTGACTTTTGCAATGATTTCTTGGATATGACACCAAAAACATAGACAAAATTTAATAGATAAATTAGAGTATATCAAAATTAAAAGACTTATGCATCAGAGGGCACTATCAACAGGGTGAAAAGGCAATCCATAGAATGGGAGAAAATATCTGCATATCGTATCTGATAAGGCATTAATATCCAGACTATATAAAGAACTCGTACAACTCAACAAAAACACAACCCAATTTTTGAAAGGAACAAAGGACTTGAATAGACATGTCTTCAAAGAAGATATATAAATGGCCTATTTTTACACAAGTAGCCTCTCCCTACAGATAAAACTTGACTAAAAATAATATGCCAATAAATTTGAACATACAAATAAAACAGATAAATTTCCAGAAAAATACAATGTGTCAAAATTGGCACAGGGAACATGACAAAGCCTTGATAATTCAATAACCATTACAGAAACTGAAATGTTAATTAACAATAACAGTCAGGTTCCAGTCCAATGTGGCAGCATAAGACGACCCTGAACTAACCTCCTCCCATGGACACACTGAATCTACACCTACACACAGAGCAATTCCTCCTGAAGAACTGAGGGCTTACTGAACAGCTTCTGTACAACGAACAAGAGAAGGACCACAGAGAGATGGGTAGGAGAGATAATACCAATGGGAACCCCACCCCACAACATGGCAACCTGCAGTAAGGAGGGACATCACCAAGGGGCCTGTGCACAGGTTTGCCTGCCCTGGGGCATCATGGAAAATAAACAGTGGTTTAAAGAACATCTATACTACATGAAGGAAATCCATTTACTAACCATAGAGCATCTGCCAAATGGGTGGGGTAGGGATAGTGGGAAATAGCTGAAACTCTGGGATCAGAGGCACCACGGAGTGCCATTTTTTGCATTCACCCTCCATCTTGATGCTACAAGTGAGAACACAGTCCAGGCACTCAAGCTGGCCTGCCAGTGCCACCACAGTGTACCCCAGCCCCCTGGACCACACCAGCTCCAAGCATCTTGCCAAGTTAGCTCTCCTACAGGGCACACCAGGACCCCACAGCTAGTGCCTGCTCAAGCTCCAGCAGTCCTTCCAAGGTGGCCCCAACACAGTGCACCCCAAGACCCCCACTGGCCCAAGCCCACGCCAGCCCACCTGTCACAGTCACCCAGCCCACAGAGTCTACACAAGGTATATTCCTAAACAAGGCCAGGCCTTTAAGACCAAGAGACGTACGTGTTCTGCCTAATTCAAAGAAACACAGAGACTACCAGAATGAGAAGCCAAGGGTATGTTCCAAATGAAAGAACAGAATAACCCCCCCACCAAAACCTACTAAAACAGAGATAATTTACCTGATAAAGAGTTAAAAGTAATAGTCATAAACATGCTCACCCAACTCAGGATAAAAATGGAGAAAAAGACTATTAACAAAGAGTTAGAAACTGTAAGAAAGAACGAATCAGAACTGAAGAATACAATAACTGAAATGAAAAGTACACTAGATGGAATCAATAGCGCATTAGATGATACAGAAAACTATATCAGCAATCTGGAAGACAAAATAGTGGAAATCACCCAAACAATACCTATCATCAATCATTTTTGATGTAAATAAACTAAATGCTCCTATCAAAAGACAGAGTGGCTGAATGGACAAAAAAAATGAGACCTGTCTATATGCTGCCTACAAGAGACTCATGTCAGATTCTGTATTCTGCAGAATACACGTTATTTTCAAGTGCACATGAAACATTCTCCAGGATAGTGACATATTAGGGCACAAAACAAGTCTAAATAAATTTAAGAGGACTGAAATCAAATGAAGCATTCTTTTCCAAACATGAAACTAGAGATCAATTCCAAGTAGAAAACTGGAAAAAACAAACATGTGGAAACTAGACAACATGCTACTAAATATTCAGTGGATCGAGGAACCCAAAGAGGAAATTAAAATACCTGAGGAGGGGATACCTTCAAGATGGTGGAGGAGTAAGATGTGGAGATCACTTTCCTCTCTACAAATACATCAAAAATACATCTACATGTGGAACAACTCCTACAGAACACCTACTGAACGCTGGCAGAAGACCTCAGACTTCCCAAAAGACAAGAAACTCCCCACGTACCTGGGTAGGGCAAAAGAAAAAAGAAAAAACAGAGACAAAAGAATAGGGACGGGACCTGCACCTCTGGGAGTGAGCTGTGAAGGAGGAGAAGTTTCCACACACTAGGAAGCCCCTTCACTGGTGGGGACAGGGGGTGGGTGGGGGGAAGCTTTGGAGCCACGGAGGAGACTGCAGCAACAGGGGTACAGAGGGCAAAGCAGAGAGGTTCCCGCACAGAGGACTGGTGCCGACCAGCACTCACCAGCCTGAGAGGCTTCTCTGCTCACCCGCCAGGGCAGGTGGGGGCTGGGGGCTGGGAGCTGAGGCTTGGGCTTCGGAGGTCGGATCCCAGGGAGAGGACTGGGGTTGGTTGCGTGAACACAGCCGGAAGGGGGCGAGTGCGCCACAGCTAGCTGGGAGGGAATCCAGGAAAATGTCTGGAACTGCCTAACAGGCAAGAGACCATTGTTTTGGGGTGCACGAGGAGAGGGGATTCAAAGCACCACCTAAACGGGCTCCAAAGATGAGTGCAAGCCACGGCTATCAGCGTGGACACCAGAGACAGGCATGAGACACTAAGGCTGCTGCTACAGCCACCAAGAAGCCTGTGTGCGAGCACAGGTCACTATCCACACCTCCACTCCCAGGAGCCTGTGCAGCCCGCCACTGCCAGGGTCCCGTGATCCAGGGACAACTTCCCCGGGAGAACACACGGAACACCTTAGGCTGTTGCAATATCACGCCGGCCTCTGCCACTGCAGGCTCGCCCTGCATTCCATACCCTTCCCTCCCCTCAGCCTGAGTGAGCCAGAGCCCCCGAATCAGCTGCTCCTTTAACCCCGTCCTGTCTGAGCGAAGAACAGACGCCCTCAGGCGACCTACACGCAGAGGCGGGGCCAAATCCAAAGCTGAACCCCAGGAGCTGTGCGAACAAAGAAGAGACAGGGAAATCTCTCCCAGCAGCCTCAGGAGCAGCAGATTAAATCTCCACAGTCAACTTGATGTACCCTGCATCTGTGGAATACCTGAAGAGACAACAAATCATCCCAAAATTGAGGCGGTGGACTTTGGGACAAACTGTAGACTTAGGGTTTGCTTTCTGCATCTAATTTGTTTCTGTTTTTATGTTTATCTTAGTTTAGTATTTAGAGCTTATTATCATTGGTAGATTTGTTTACTGATTTGGTTGCTCTCTTCCTTTTTATATATATATTTTTTTCCTTTTTCTCTTTTTGTGACTGTGTATGTGTATGCTTCTTTGTGTGATTTTTGTCTGTATAGCTTTGCTTTTACCATTTGTCCTAGGGTTCTGTCTGTCCTTTTTTTTTTTTTTTAGTATAGTTTTTAGCATTTGTTATCATTGGTGGATTTCTTTTTCAGTTTGGTTGCTGTCTTTTTTTTATTACTTTTTACTTTTTTCTTTTTAATATATTTTTATTTTTTATTTTAATAACTTTTTTTTTCTTTTTTTCTTTCCTTTTTTTTCTCCCTTTTCTTCTGCGCCGTGTGGCTGACAGAGTCTTGGTGCTCCAGCCAGGTGTCAGGCCTGAGCCTCTGAAGTGGGAGAGCTGAGTTCAGGACACTGGTCCACCAGAGACCTCCGGCCCCACATAATATCAAGTGCCAAAAGTTCTCTCAGAGATCTCCGTCTCAATGCTAAGACCCAGCTCCACTCAACAACCAGCAAGCTACAGTGCTGGACACCCTATGTCAAACAACTAGCAAGACAGGAACACACCCCATCCATTATCAGAAAGGCTGCTTAAAATCACAATAAGTTCACAGACACCCCAAAACACACCTCCAGATGCAGTCCTGCCCACCAGAAAGACAAGATCCAGCCTCATCCACCACAACACAGGCACTAGTCCCCTCCACCAGGAAGCCTACACAACCCACTGAACCAACCTTAGCCACTGGGGGCAGACACCAAAAACAATGGGAACTACGAACCTGCAGGTTGTGAAAAGGAGACCCCAAACACAGTAAGTTAAGCAAAATGAAAAGACAGAGAAATACACAGCAGATGAAGAAGCAAGGTAAAAACCCACCAGACCAAACAAATGAAGAGGAAATAGGCAGTCTACCTGAAAAACAATTCAAAGTAATGATAGTAAAGATGATCCAAAATCTTGGAAATAGAATGGGGAAAAAACAAGAACTATTTAACAAGGACCTAGAAGAACTAAAGAGCAAACAAACAATGATGAACAACACAATAAATGAAATTAAAAATTCTCTAGAAGGAATCAATAGCAGAATAACTGAGGCAGAAGAACAGATAAATGACCTGGAAGATAAAATAGTGGAAATAACTAGCACAGAGCAGAATAAAGAAAAAAGAATGAAAAGAATTGAGGACAGTCTCAGAGACCCCTGGGACAATATTAAATGCACCAACATTCGAATTATAGGGGTCCCAGAAGAAGAAGAGAAAAAGAAAGGAACTGAGGAAATATTTGAAGAGATTATAGTTGAAAACTTCCCTAATATGGGAAAGGAAACAGTCAAGTCCAGGAAGCACAGAGAGTCCCATACAGGATAAATCCAAGGAGAAACACGCCAAGACACATATTAATCAAACTATCAAAAATTAAATACAAAGAAAAAATATTAGAATCAGCAAGGGAAAAGCAACAAATAACATACAAGGGAATCCCCATAAGATTAACAGCTGATCTTTCAGCAGAAACTCTGCAAGCCAGAAGGGAGTGGCAGGACATCTTTAAAGTGATGAAAGAGAAAAGCCTACAACCAAGATCACTCTACCCAGCAAGGATCTCATTCAGATTAGATGGAGAAATTAAATAGAAATAAAAGGAATCCAAAATGGAAAGGAAGAAGTTAAAATGTCAGTGTTTGCAGATAATGTGATACTGTATATAGAAAACCCTAAAGATTCCACCAAAAAAACTACTAACAATGAATTTGATAAAGTTGCAGAATACAAAATTAATATACAGAAATCTGTAGAAATTTCTAAACACTAATAACAAGCTATGAAAGAGAAGTTAAGAAAATAATCCCATTTACAATCCCATCAAAAAGAGTAAAATACCTAGGAATAAATCTAACCAAGGAGGTTTACCTGTACTCAGGGAAACTACAAGACACAGATAAAAGAAATCAAAGATGACACAAACAGATGGAAAAATACACTGTGTTCATGGATTGGAAGAATACGGTTAAAAGGACCATACTACCCAAGGCAATCTACAGATTCAATGCAATCTCAATTAAAATATCCATGACGTTTTTCACAGAACTAGAACAAGTAATCCTAAAATTCATACAGAAAAGTGAAAGATCCTGAATAGCCAAAACAATCCTTAAAAAGAAGAACAAAGCTGGAGGTATCACACTGCCTGATTTCAAACTCTACTAGAAAGCTATACTCATCAAAATAGTATGGCACCGACACAAAGACAGACACATGGATTAAGTGACCAGAAATAAACCCACACTTGTAGGGACAATTCATCTATGACAAAGGAGGCAAGAATATACAAAGGGGAAAAGACTACTTCTTCAATAAGTGGTGTGAAACTGGACAGCTACATGAAAACTAATCCAACTGGACTATGGACTACTCTCATAGCATGCACAAAAATAAATTCAAAACAGATCAAAGATTCAAATGTAAGTTGGAAGCCATGAAACTCCTAGAAGGATACATAGGCAGTAAGCTCTTTGACATTGGTTGGCCTTAACAATATTTTTTTGTATGTTTCCTCAGGCAAGGAAAACAAAAGCAAAGACAAACAAATGGAACTGCACCAAACTAAAAATCTTTTGCTCAGTAAAGCAAACTATCAACAAAACAAAAAGGAGAAGATATTTTCAAATGATGTATCCAATAAAGGGCTAATGTCCAAGATATATAACCAGCTCATAAAACTCAGAAAAACAAACAACCTGGTTTAAAAATGGACAGAGGCTCTGAATAGACATTTTTCCAAGGAAGACACACAAATGGGCAACAGGCACATAAAAAGATGCTCAACGTCACTAGTCATCAGGGAAATGCAAATCAAAAACACAATAAGATACCACCTCACACTTGTCAGAATGGCTGCTATTCAAGTAGACAACATAAAACAAGTGTCAGCAAGGATGTGGTGAAAAGGGAACCTTCACACAGTGTTGGTGGAAATGTCAACTGGTGTGACCGCTGTGGAAAACAGTATGGAGATTTCTCAAAAAATTAAAACTAGAAATACCATAAGATCCAGCATTTTCACTCCTGGTTATCTATTCAAAGAAAACAGAAACACTAATCCAAAATGAAATATGCACCCCTATGTTCATTGCAGCATTATTTACAATAGCCAAGATATGGAAGCAATGTGTCCATCAATAGATGAAAGGATAAAGAAGATGTGAGATATATATATATATATATATATACACACACACACACACACATATATATATATATACACACATACACACACACACACACACACACATATATATATATATATATATGATGAACTATTAGCCATAAAAAGTATGGATGGAGCTAGAGGGTATTATTCTAAGTAAAATAATTCAGACAGAGAAAGACAAATATTGTGTGATTTCACTTACATATCTACCTAAAAAACAAATGAACAAACAAAACAAATAGAATTATTGATACAGATAACAAACAGGTGGTCACCAGAGGGAAGGGGGAAGGAAAGAAACAGGTGAGGGTGATTAAGAAGTATAAACTTCCAGTTATAAAACAAATGAATCATGGATATAAAATGTACAGTGTGGGAAATATAGTCAATAACTATGTAATATCTTTGTGTGGTGACATATCGTAACCTCACTTGTGATCATTTTGAAACACACAGAAATATCAAATCACTATGTTGTATAACAGAAACAATGTTTTTGAGGTATAATTGACCTACAACACTAAAACTTAGAAAAATAAATTTGTGTTCACCAGAGGAGGGGGGTGGGAAGGGGAATTGAATGAAGGCAGTCAAAAAGTATAAACTTCTGGTTATAAGATAAATAAGTACTAGGGCTGTAATGTATAATATGATAAATATAACTAACACTGCTGTATGTTATATATAGGTTGTTAATAGAGTAAATCCTAAGTTCTCATCACAGGAAGAATATTTTCTTCTACTTCATTAATGTTATATCTGTATATGATGATGATGTTGACTAAACTTACTGTGATAATCATTTAATAATGTATGTAAATCATTATGCTGTACACCTTAAGTTTATACAGTGCTTTTGTCAATTACATCTCAAAACTGGAAGAAAAAAATGGGCAGAAGACCTGAATAGACATCTTTCCAAAGACGACATATGGATGGCCAAAAGACACATGAAGACACACTCAACATCACAAATCAGGGAATTTTTTTTATTGAACTATAGTTGGTTTAAAATATCGTGTAAGTTTCAGGTGTATAGCATAGCAATTCAGTTATATATATATGTGTGTATATATATATATACTTTTTCAGATTCTTTTTCCTTATAGGTTATTACATAATATTGAGTATAGCTCCCTTTGCTATACAGTAGGTCCTTGTTGGTAATCTATTTTATACATAGTAGTGTGTATATGTTAATCCCAGCCTCCTAATTTATCCCTCCCTCCACCCCCCTTTCCCCTTATGGTAACCATAAGTTTGTTTTCTGTGTCTAGGTCTCCTTCTGTTTTAGAAATAAGTTTGTGTCTTTTTTTCTTTTAGATTCCACATATAAGCGTTATCATTTGATATTTGTCTTTCTCGGTCTGGCTTACTTCACTTAGTATGATAATCTCTAGATCCATCCATGTTGCTGCAAATGGCATTACTTCATTCTTTTTTATGGCTGAATAATATTCCACTGTGTGTGTGTGTGTGTGTGTGTGTGTGTGTGTGTGTGTACACACACTACATCTCCTTTATCCATTCATCTGTCGATGGACACTTAGGCTGCTTTCATGTCACGGCTATTGTAAATAGTGCTGCGATAAACATTGGGATGCATGTATCTTTTCAAATTATGGTTTTCTCCAGATATATGCCCAGGAGTGGGATTGCTGGATCACATGGTAGCTCTGTTTCTAGTCTTTTAAGAAAACTCCTTACTGTTCTCCTTAGTGGCTTTACCAATTTACATTCCTATCAACAGTGTAGGAAGGTTGCTTTTTCTCCACACCCTCTGTAGCATTTACTATGTGTAGACTTTTTAATGATAGCCATTCTGACCAGTGTGAGGTGATATCTCATTGTAGTTTTGATTTGTATTTCTCTAATAATTAGCAATGTTGAGTATCTTTTCATGTGCCTTTTGGCAATCTGTATGTCTTCTTTGGAGAAATGTCTATTTAGGTCTTCTGTCCATTTGTTGACTGGGTTGTTTGGGGTTTTTTTTTTATATTGAGCTGTATGAGCTGTTTGTATATTTTGGAGACTAATCCCTTGTCAGTCACACTGCTTGCAAATATTTTCTCCCATTCTGTGGGTTGTCTTTTCATTTTGTTTATGGTTTCCTTTGCTGTGTAAAAGCTTTTAAGTTTAATTAGGTCCCATTTGCTTATTTTTGTTTCTTTTTCCATTACTCTAGGAGGTGGATCCAAAAAGACATTGCTCTGGTTTATGTCAGAGTGTTCTGCCTATATTTTCCTCTAGGAGTTTTTTTTTTTTTTTTTTTTTTAATATTTATTTATTTATTTATTTATGGCTGCATTGGGTCTTCGTTTCTGTGTGAGGGCTTTCTCTTGTTGCGGCAAGCGGGGGCCACTCTTCATCGCGGTGCGCGGGCCTCTTACTATCGTGGCCTCTCTTGTTGCGGAGCACAGGCTCCAGACGCGCAGGCTCAGTAATTGTGGCTCATGGGCCTAGTTGCTCCGTGGCATGTGGGATCTTCCCAGACCAGGGCTCGAACCCGTGTCCCCTGCATTGGCAGGCAGATTCTCAACCACTGCGCCACCAGGGAAGCCCCTCTAGGAGTTTTATAGTATCTGGTCTTACACTGATGTCTTCAATCCATTTACTAATAGGGGAATTTAAATCAAAGCCACAATGAGGTGTCACCTCACACCTGTCTGAATGGCTATCATAAAAAAGACAGATAACATGAGTTGGTGAGAATGTGAAGGGGAACCCTTGTGCACTGCTGGTGGGAAAGCAAATTCATACAGCCACTATGGTAAACAGTATGGAGGGTCCTCAAAAAACTAAAAACAGAACTACCATAGGACCTAGTGATTCCACTTCTGGCTATTTACCTGAAGAAAACAAAAATACTCATTTGAAAAGATATATACACCCTTATGTTCATTGAAGCATTATCAATACAATAGATAAGATGTTGAAACAACCTAAGTGACCATTGATAGATGAATGGATAAAGATGTGGTACGTGTATATATGTGTCTGTGTGTGTGTATATATATGTATATAAGGGAATATTCTCAGCCAAAAAAAGAATAAAATGTTGCTCTTTGTGACAACATGGATGGACCTGGAGTGCTTTACATCAAGTGAAATAAGTCACAGAAAATCAAATACTCTATGATTTCACTCATGTGGAATCTATAAAACAAAACAAACAAAACCAACATTCATAGAGAGAACAAAGTGCTGGTTGCTAGAGGGGAGGAAGGTGGGGGGATGGGCGAAAGAGGTGAAGATTAAGACGTACAAATTTTCAGTTATAAAATAAATAAGTCACAGGAATGTAATGTACAGCATAAGGTATATAGTAATAATACTGTAATAACTTAGCATGGTGACAGACGGTAATTGGATTTATATGGTGATCATTCATAACATATTAAAATATCAAATCACTATGTTGTACACCTGAAACTAATGTAAAGTCAATTATACTTCAATGAAAAAGAAAAAACAGTAACAATCAAAAGCTTGTTTATAAAACAGTGAAAAAAGTTTATACACAAATAAATGCAAAGACGCCCAGTGTTCATAAATGGGAAGATTTCATATTGTTCAAGTATCTATACTTACCAGTGCAATGTGCACTTTCAATGCTTCCCCCAAAACCCTAGTGACTTTTTTTTTTCTTTTATAGATTTAGGAAAAAAATCTTGAAATTCAAAGAACCACCAAACACCTAGTATAGCCAAAACAATTTTAAGAAATGAGAACAAAGTTGGAGATACTACACTTCCTGATTTAAAAGTATATTACAGGGCTTCCCTGGTGGCGCAGTGGTTGGAAGTCTGCCTGCCAATGAAGGGGACACGGGTTTGAGCCCTGGTCTGGGAGGATCCCACATGCCGCGGAGCAAATAGGCCCGTGAGCCACAACTACTGAGCCTGCGCGTCTGGAGCCTGTGCTCCGCCAACAAGAGAGGCCACGATAGTGAGAGGCCCGCACACCGTGATGAAGAGTGGCCCCCGCTTGCCACAACTGGAGAAAGCCCTTGCACAGAAACGAAGACCCAACACAGCCAAAAAATTAATTAATTAATTAACAAAAAAAAAATTTTTTTTAAGTATATTACAATATTACGTACTCAGAATAGCATGGTACTGGAATAAAGTGAGAGACGTAGACCAACAGAATAGAATAGAGAGCCTAGAGATAAACCCACATATACACACTCCACTGATCTTTGCCAAGAGTTCTGAAAGTAAGAATGGGGAAAAGATCATCTCTTCAACAAATAGTGTTGGGGAAACTAGATGTCCAGATACAGATTAATAAAATTGGACCCCTATCTTACATCGTACATAAAGTTAAACTCAAAGTGAAGTCTTAAACGTAAGACCTAAAACTGTAAAACTCCTAGAACAGAGAAAACGCTTCTTGACATTGCTTTTGGCAATGATTTCTTGGATATGGTACCAAAAAACATGAGAAACAAAAGTAAATACAGACATATGGAACTGCATGAAACTAAAAATCTTCTGCAGAGCCAAAGGAAACAACAGAATGAAAAAGCTAAACTAAGGAATAGGAGATATTATTTGCTAAACCATGTATCTGATAAGGGGTTTTTTTATACTCTAAGAGGTATAACTGACTTCATACTATATTAGTTTCAGGTATATAGCAATTCAGTATTTGTATAAATTGCAAAATGATTACCACGTTAAGTCTAGTTAACATCTGTCACCTAACATAGTTATAAATTTTTTTCTTGTGATGAGAACTTTTAACATGAGTTTAATATTCAATATCTGTGAGAAACTCATAAAACTTAAGAGCAAAACAACCCAATTTTAAAATGGGCAAAGTACTTATCCATTCATTTCTCCAAAAAAGACATAATGGCCAACAGGTATCTGAAAAGATACTCAACATCATTGGTCAACAGGGGATCACAAATCGAAACTAAAATGAGATATCACCTCACAACAGTTAGGATGGCTATCACCTAGTTTGGGGAAAGGGAAGTGCTGGCAGGGAAGTGGAGAAATTGTAACCCTTCTACACTGTTGGTGGGAATGTAAAATGGTACAGCCACTATGGAAAACTGAATGGAGGGTCCTGAAAAAGCTAAAAATAGAGAAAAAAAACTGTCTTCTAACCCCATTCTCCTTTTAAAAAATCTCCAAACTTACATAGTTTTACTGGAAAGAATTTCAGCAATAGTACGTTTCTCATAAAAATTGTTCAAGAATAATTACCCACCTCATTTTATAAAAATAATACAGCATTGCTATAGTACTCAAATAAGGACAGCACAAAAAATGAAAAGCTTTTCCACGTATAAACACAGAGGAAAAATTCTAAATATCAGGTAGCTAAATCCAACAGTATAAAAAACTACATCAAGTAGTGTTTATCAAGGAATCAAAGATGGTTCAACATCAGTGAGTTTCAAGTTAATTCATCCCATTCGACAAAATGAGAAAAAGTCACATGATGATCTTGCTAGATACAGAAAATCAAAATTTCAAAAAGCATACTTGTGATTCTGTAAAAGAGATCAACTTTTTTGGAAAAGAGTTAAAGATTAGTTCAACTTGTTGAAGACTTTCTATCAAAATAACACCTACAACAAACAGACTCAAGTTAGATACAGTCCCTTTAAAGAAAATCCAGAAGACCATACTCCACTTTGCTCTTCTGCAACATGATACCAGAGGTCCTGGCCAAACCAACAATGAATAAATAAGGATTCAAAGGAAAAAGACAAATTTGTCATTATTTGCATACAGTATAATCATTTATGGGAAAACAGAATTCAAGAATAAACTTAAAACCAGAGTTCAATGAATCTGCCTATCAATCCTCCAAAGAGGATGTGGGGGAACATAACAGCAAACATAAGTTAGAAAGTACAAAATAAATTACAACAGCTAACACATAATCTAAGAAATTACTGATAAAGAATATGTAACACAAAGTAAAAATCCTTCAAAAATTTAAAAGACCTGAATGAATGAGCCATACTGTGTTCATAAATGGGACAACTCACTAAAGACATCAATTTGATCCCTTAGTTTATAACTCCAAAACATTCCAATAAAAGCTTCCAACTGGTGGGAATTTATCAGGTTTCAAATTTTTTATCAAAGTAATAAAGGTCAATAGTTTAATCAGTCACATGTTATGCCCTGCCTCAGACTCTCTTGGTCTCATACACCCTATGCCACTGAAGTGACTAACCACATGTGGGCCCACATGGTCCTACAGGCCACAAGCCAGTCTCTGGTTTCTCCCTGTAGCTACCTCTGGACACAGTTACGGCTCCCATGGTGTAAGTCATGGGATCTGGCTTCCCTTGGGACTGAGTGGTACAAGTACATTCAGAGTGGTACAGAGTTCATTCCCTGTGGGAGAAACTTCAACCAAAAGTTGAAATTTGGGTTGAAGAGATGGCCGATGAATTCTGTCCCTTAGAACGGTCTGTTAGGAGGAAAAAATAGTTCCTTATAAGCCTGTCTGGACATGTCCTGTGTAATAAAGTGACCAGCTGTTTTTGTGAAGCAGTGGCCAGACTGGCACACATACCTCACATCAGTATTTAAGCCTTGCCTAAGGCTCTATATGCTAGGGCACCTGTGCTAAAAACAGGCAATTTTTGAAGTAATTAATGAATTTAAAACAATGGGGTAGTTTCACAGGAAACAAGTACATCAGTGAAAAACTCAGAAATAAATCTACGTATATTGAAAATTGTCAATGTAACAGGCTGTTTCACAAATTAGAAAAGAATTGATGATTTAGTTAATGATGTTGGAAAAACTAGCTTTATAAAGATTAAAAAACTAGAATTATATTGCAGAATATTTTCTAATGCCCTCCAAGAAGATTAAAGACTTAATTGTGAACTGAAAAAACTAACACCAATAGACTATAACCACAACATAGGAACAAATTTAAGACCTTAAATGCACACAATTTGGTTACATATAAATGAAGAACATTAAAGATAACATTAGCAGAGAAGTTATAGACTAAGAGAAAATATTTGTAATGTGTACAACTAAGAAAGGAATACATCCAGAATACAGAAGAAACTCCACCAAATAAAGAGAGAAGAAACTCAAGAAAATGGACAAAGGATATTAATACACGTTAATAAGATAAGCAACACAGAAATGTAAAAATATATGTAGAACGGTAGCAATAAAACTCAAATTTGTAAAACAGAGATCAATATATAATATGCCTATTACACTGATAAAAACTAGAAAGTTACAGCACTTCATAACTATAGAAGATGCGGCTGAAACTAGAACTTCCCCACCCCCCACTTCATTGCTAGTGGAATCTCAAACTGGTGCAGCCACTTGGAGAGCAACCAGGTAGAAAAATGAAATTAAGAATGCATGTACCCCATGACCTAGCAATTCCACTCCTTGATATGTACCCCAGAAAAACTGTTGCACTGTGCTTACAGTGACAAATATGGGGGCTACCATTACTGCATTTTTGGGAGCAAGCAATGTAGGTCTCCAAAGAGACAGACAAGTAGAATGTAGTCTACACACATAATTAAAAACTATGAAGTAATCTCATCAAGAACAAGGAACGAGCTCTAGATTCTTCAACATGGAAGACGTCATAGTGAATAAAAATCAAGATCTGTTAAGTTTTAAAAACTTAACCTGAATAAGACATGTATTTAGATACATATGATAAGTTGACTAAGAAAAGCATTAAATACAACAGAAGAGGTTCTTCAGAAAGCAGAAGAGTAAGATCTTGGAAAACGGAGAGAAAAAATAAATTTTTTAAAAACAAAGAGGTGGCTAGCACAGATAAACTGTAGTAGCCAACGATAAACCAGGAAGGAACATCAAGTCAGTTCTAAACACCTAAGATCCAAAACAAAACAGAAAGGGAACTGTCAAGTTTGCACTTTAATGTATCTCTAAATACACGTTAAAAACTTTGATGGTAAAACGCTTTGGTGTATAAGGCAACAGATTTCAAAGGCTTCAATAAACGGAAAAAAATCACCAGGAATTAAGGTGACCAATAAATGATAGCGAAGTAGAAATATGTTTTACCTTTTTAAACTTATTTTATACCTAGTAGTTTGTACCTCTTAATCCCCTACCCTATCTTGCCCTTCTTACCTTCCCCTCCCCACTGGTAACCACTAGTTTGTTCTATATCTCTGAGTATGTTTCTTTGCAGTATTCACTAGCTTCTTAGATTTCACATATAAGTGATACCATATGTTGTCTGACTTATTTCACTAAACATAATACCTCCAAGTCAATCCATGCTGTTGAAAATGGTAAAATTTCATTCTTTTTATGGTTGAATACTATTCCATTGTGTATATATACCACATCTTTATCCATTCACTTGTTGGACACTTCGATTGCTTCTATATCCTAACTATTTTAAGTAATGGTACTATGAACATGGGAGTGCATATGGCTCTTCAAATTAATGTTTTTATTTTCTTCAGATATATACCCAGGAGTTGAACTTCTACATCCTTTGTATATTGAGGAACCTCCATGCTCTTTTCCACAATAGTTGTACCAATTTACATTGCCACCGTCAGTGTACAAGGGTTCTCCTTTCTCCTCATCCTCATCAACATTTGTTATTTGTGATATTTTTGATGATAGCCATTCTCACTAGTGTGAGGTGATATCTTACCATAGCTTTCATTCACATTTCTCCAATGATTAATGATGTTGAACATCTTTTCACGTGCCCATTGGCCATCTGTATGTCTTCTTTGGAAAAATGCGTATTCAGGTCTTCTGCTCATTTTTGCAGCAGGTTCTTTATTTTGGACATTATATGATCTGTTCATATATTTTAGATATTTACACTTTATCAGTGATATCATCTGCAATTATTTCCTCCCATTCAGTAGATTGTCTTTTCATTCTGTCGATGCTTTCTTTTGCTGTACAAAACCTTTTAAGTTTAATTAGGTCCATTTGTTTATTTTTGTTGTCTGCCTATTTTTAATGAAACATGAAAGGAACAGTATATACCCGAAGTAGACATAACAGGATAAAAGATGTGGTAAGGAAACTAAGTCATGAAGTCTGTAGACTGGAGTTTTGAGCAATGGACTATTACTGTATGCCATGCTAAGGAGCTGGTAGTTTATCCTGTGAACCACAGAGGACCACCTAAAGTCCTAGAGCTGTGGGTGAACACTGACAGATTTGCATGTTGAAAGGATCATTTGTGGGGATCACTGGTGTGGAACATTAAAAATGGACAAGGATGGCAGGAGGAAAATCATCAAGAGAGATCCTCCCCCCACCCCCCCACCCAAGTCCACATGAAGGATGAGGGCTATATCAAAAGATAATCAAGTGATTAGTTTTTAAACTGTACCATCAAATCTTATCAATGTAAGGGAAGATTCAGAAAAAAAGCAAGTTTGTGAAGCAATAATTTATAAGGTTTTCTCCATATACATGAAGTAAATAAGAGACAAAGTACTGTTTTAGGCTATGGTTAAGAAACTTCTGAAGGTAAAAATATTCTCAAAGGAGATCCCAGCCAGTGTCACAGAATCATTTTTTCTATAGCACTTTCGAATTTCTCCAAAATAGAACCAGAACTCGTCTGGTTACCTGAATATATATAAGTAGGATAACTGGAAGAAAAATAAAGGTAGAAGAGAGAAGGATACAATCTTGAGAAATATGACCAATAGAGAAAAGCATGACTTTGGGAAGTGTTTAATAAATTCAAACAAACTATCAAGTTGTGATTTTCTCAAAGTATAAATCTATAGATCATGGTTTTATGTATGAGACGTGCAACCTGCTACCATAGTTTGTGCCTGACATTTGAGGGGCAAAAATAATGTTTTGCAGATACTTCCACTAATTCAACAAGTCGCTCATTTCCAACTCAAAGCTTTACCATAAGAGCCCTCAAAAAAAAAAAAAAAAAAAAATAAGAGCCCTCATTTGTTTTTCACTCATTTTCTTCATAGTTTCTTCCATCTTTCACTTACTCATCCCACTACATACCTTTTCATTTCTATCCCTTCCTCAATTCTTCATTTATAAAAATGATTACTGCCCTCCTATGTTTCCTACTTTTCCTTTTCAAAACCCCATGTGACGTGAGGTTTCTTCTGAAACTGTATCCTGAGGCTCTTCCTCATTAACTCCAAATTCAACCCAGGCCTAACTAAACACAGAGAGGGAGGCAGAAGGAATGGGCAAGTACACTCTGTAAAAACAGCAATAAAACCTCCGAGAACTGTAATGCTTGTGGATATAAAGGAAAGACTCTTAATAAAATTCAATGCTTTTGACTTGTTTCTTGTTAACCTGGCATTTAAAGCCCAACGTGTTAGCACTCAGTACAAGATACAAGTCCTATTTCATTCTAATGCATGTGGGGTGTGAGCAGGTACGTATTACAAAATGAAATTCCTATTATATTCCTTTAATTTTATAATTGTATTCTTGGACCTAGAGACTTCAGTGACAGGAATCTTTAAGAATCAAAGGGCTATTTTAGGCACATTTTTGAAAGGTGTTTTTTCCCTTTCAGGTTAAACAGCCAGTTTTATTAAAATACTCTTAATGGAGATTGAGAAAATTTAACACCTAAGTATTAATCTCTGCAGTGAAGTCTAGTATATCAAACCAAAAGGTATATAATTAACACTGCAGAGAACAATTCTGTCACTGGTTGAGTTCTGCTCTGTCTTCCATGCATGTGCATTTTCATGAAAATTTAACAAGTTATCTTCTAAAATGCTCATTGAGAACTTAAAAACTTGTGTTAGAAATGAGGCCAGGTCTCAATAAAGTTTAGAATACCATCTGTGCCCATCATACCAATTTTCCTCAAGAAATCGATTCATGTAATTTAAAAAGCTTTTGTACAAAATTTTTCTAAAACAGTATAGAACATGATTATGTATTTGAATATTCAATAAGAATCCTCTGGACCAATCTGGTGTTTTCCTCATGTTTCTACAGACTGAGTAATTTTCACTACTGAATTTGTTACTCTTTAATTTAGCCATCTTTTCCTTTAGCAGCTGCTTAATGCATCGTTAAAAATTCAAGGAATGAAAGTTTTTCAAATCGTTTTTAAGCAACAAAACCAAGTACGTGGGAAAGTCCAAAACCAATCAAAACCAAATACTTAAGTATTTATATATTTTAAATGTGTATCACATCTGCAGATTTTTAATGACTTCAATTACTATCAACCCAGTCACATGTCAGTATTCACATATCCAACTAGTTTTTCTATTTCGTATGTGTACTCATACACACACGTGGACATGTAAGCATAAATATATATTATATACAGTTAACATAACGAGTTATATTAATATCATGAGCATTTTCATGCTCCATAAAGATTCCCCCAAAACAACTTTAAGTGACTCTTTAAATTCATTAAAACTAATCTCTAGAAATAGAGGCCGAATAGAATTTCTCACATTTACAAAAATGCTGCAAATCACTAGCTTTACACACAGATGTTTGCCTATACCTCTGATTTCTCAGATGAATTTCTTGAAGGTTTTAGAAAAAATTTCAGTATGTACATAACATATATATTACCCCATGTAAAGCTTTTTACATAATAACTGACCTAAGTGTTAACACATAAACATGTATCTACATATACCCATGTATCTATAAAACTTACATTTGAAAATGTTAAGAACATCATGTAAGCCATGAACTCTTCCAGGTGCTAGAGATAAGATAAAATTCCTGCTCTAATGGAGCGTTCATGCAGGAAAGAGAAAAATCTACCAAAAATACATTAGTGATATCTAATGAAACTAAAGCAGAATTAAGCAATACATGACAGAGAATATTTTTTTATATAAGTTATCAGTGGAAAGCTTCTCTGAGGAGGTGACATTTGCATAGGGACCTAAATGCAGAGTGGAAACAGTGTTAATATCTTGAAAAAGTGGCCCAAAAGAAGCAGTACATTGGATATTTTTCATATTTATATGCATACACTTTGATGTTCATCCATTGAACAAATATGTACTTGGTACTAATAAAATATCAGGCAAGTTGCTAAGACAGGTACCATGCCTACTTTCACAGGGCTCATGGTCTAGCAGGGGAGTTGGACATTTCATAAGTGATTTCCCAAGTAATTATTCCATCTAATTTTGATGCTGGGAAGAAAAAACAGGGCACTGGGAAAATGTGTAGTGGGTTGGACTAACCTAGTGGGGATGGGGGTGGACAGTAAAGGCTTCCCTAAATGATAATTTACTTACTACCTAAAGGATACGCAGCAAGATAGGAAGTAAAGTTCCAGAAAGGGCCAAACTTGTATTTGAGGAAATAAAGTGAGCATAACTAGAGCACATAGAACAAGAGGATGAATGACATGAGACAAGAAATGGTGGGGGAAACAATCCAGCAGATTCATACACAGAATTGCAGCTTGACATCTATAACTTCCCAGCACCATTTGACGAGGAAAAGTCATCCATAACCTCAAACTCGGGAAAAACAACAACAAAAACCAAAAATAACCACCTTTCTGGCCACAGTCCATATGGCTTTGGATCAGATTAAGATGTGCTTCTTCTATGTATAATACAATCTCATATGACCTTACTTACAAGTGCCCGATTTCTGCTCAACTCAGTAAATGATCAACACTATTACGTATTTTCTACGTGAGTACCACAAAGCAAAGTTATACCCTTGATAAGATATAACAAGTTCACATGTCAAGCCCACATTTCAAGGCCACATTAGTGATTGACCCATTTGATGGTTTTACAGTTTTTTTGATCAAATATTTCAGTTTCCCATAAATGTCCAGAAAATAGCCCTGGAAAATAGATATATTTTTTCTTTGCGATGATTTTGTATATTTTTAGCTTAAGTGTAAGAATTTAAGAATAAAAGTCAGTATTTACTATGGACTAGAGGTATCCTTTTTTATCCTAAAGCCTAGATACCTCCCCCCTCCCTGGGTCTCAGCTGATGATCTGCACCCCACATCACTGAGAAAATAAAAGCCCGACAACAAACTCCAACAAATCTCCCCACTACATCTATTAATCTACATCTGTACCCAAATATGGCCTTTCCTCCTATCCCTGTGGATGAACTATCCATCCCCTCTCAATACAGTATCAGTCTTTTCCTTTCTACTAAATCACTCCATCATTATATCAATATGTTGTCATGCCATCCACCTTAATAAAAAAATTCTCAGTTTAGAACGCCCTTCGGCCACCCCATTTTTCTGCTCCATATGCATGGAAGTTCCTATAAAAAGCGGCCCTCCTATTCTCTAGTCAATCAACTGCAACCAGGTTTACATAACTAACACCACCACCACCCCGACACTGGCGATCTCACACTGGCGAGGCTTATTATGGTCAGTTCTCGATCCTTTTTTTAAACCACTATGCAGCATTTAACAACTGCTCAATCACTCTTGAACCCCTTTCTTCACTAGGCTTCTGGGACATTACCCTGTTACTCTTTGGCCACTCCTCTTCTGAATAATGCCCCTTCTCAAGATATCCATGTCCTAATTCCCAGAATCTGAATAAGTCACTTAGAAGGCAAAGGGACTTTGAAGATAAGATTAGAGATTTTGAGATGGGGAGATTATCTGGGACTATCTAGATGAGTCTGACGTCATCACTAGGATTAGATGTGACATTGAAATCAAGAGCTTGTAATGGTATGAGGGATAGGCCAGAAGCCAAGGAATGCAGGTGGCCTCTAGAAACTGGAAAAGTCAAGGAAATAGTCTCCCCTGTAGTCTCAAGAAACACAGCCCTACCACCTCGATTTTAGATTTCTGATCTCTAGAATTTTAAAGTATTTTTTTTAATTCTGTAAGTTTGTGGTAATTTGTTTCAACAGTAATAGGAAACTAATATATCTTCCCAAACTCAATCTTTGACTGCCCCATAATTCAACCTTTGTACCTCTTACTTTCTCTGTACCTGTTTTTCTAGTTACGTCAGTTAACTCCAAGGCATTAAATGTCTGCATGATAGCAATTCTCAAGTGCCTATCATTATCTGGATCTTTCCACAGAATTCTAGTTCCATATAGTCAAAAATGTTAAGGGATACAGTTGAGTATGTCTAAAGGAAATCTCAAACTTAGTCTATCAGAACAAAACTTTTGATCTGATCACGCAAAACCATCTCTTCCTCTCGCATTCTCCATCCCAATAAAGGGCAACTGTAATTAGGAGATTGGGATTGATATACATACACTATTGATACTATGTATAAAATAGATAACTAATAAGTACCTACTGTATAGCATAGGGAACTCTACTTAATGCACTGTGGTGACCTAAATGGAAAGAAAATCCAAAAAAGAGGGGATATATGTATACTTATAGCTGATTCATTTTGCTGTACAGTAGAAAGACAACACTTTATTGTCTTTTTTTCCTTTTTTTTTTAATCAGTCATCAATTTTATATACATCATTGTATACATGTCAATCCCAATCTCCCAATTCAGCACACCACCATCCCCACCCCACCACAGTTTTCCCCCCTTGGTGTCCATATGTTTGTTCCCTACATCTGTGTCTCAACTTCTGCCCTGCAAACCAGTTCATCTGTACCATTTTTCTAGGTTCCACATACATGCGTTAATATACGATATTTGCTTTTCTCCTTCTGACTTACTTCACTCTGTATGACAGTCTCTAGATCCATACACGTCTCAACAAATGACCCAATTTCGTTCCTTTTTATGGCTGAGTAATATTCCATTGTATATATGTACCACCACTTCTTTATCCATTCGTCTGTCGAAGGGCATTTAGGCTGCTTCCATGACCTGGCTATTGTAAATACTGCTGCAATGAACATTGGGATGCATGTGTCTTTTTGAATTACGGTTTTCTCTGGGTATATGCCCAGTAGTGGGATTGCTGGATCATATGGTAATTCTATTTTTACTTTTTTAAGGAACCTCCATATTGTTCTCCATAGTGGCTGTAGCAATTTACATTCCCACCAACAGTGCAAGAGGGTTCCCTTTTCTCCACACCCTCTCCAGCATTTGTTGTTTGTAGATTTTCTGATGATGCCCATTCTAACTGGCGTGAGGTGATATCTCATTGTAGTTTTGATTTGAATTTCTCTAATAATTAGTGATGCTGAGCATCTTTTCATGTGCTTCTTGGTAATCTGTATATCTTCTTTGGAGAAATGTCTACTTAGGTCTTCTGCCCATTTTTGGATTGGGTTGTTTGTTTCTTTAATATTGAGCTGCATGACCTGTTTATATATTTTGGAGATTAATCCTTTGTCCGTTGATTCATTTGCAAATATTTTCTCCCATTCTGAGGGTTGTCTTTTCGTCTTGTTTATGGTTTCCTTTGCTGTGCAAAAGCTTTGAAGTTTCATTAGGTCCAATTTGTTTATTTTTGTTTTTATTTCCATTACTCTAGGAGGTGGATCAAAAAAGATCTTGCTGTGATTTATGTCAAAGGGTGTTCTTCCTATGTTTTCCTCTAAGAGTTTTATAGTGTCCAGTCTTACATTTAGGTCTCTAATCCATTTTGAGTTTATTTTTGTGTATGGTGTTAGGGAGTATTCTAATTTCGTTCTTTTACATGTAGCTGTCCAGTTTTCCCAGCACCACTTATTGAAGAGACTGTCTTTTCTCCATTGTATATCTTTGCCTCCTTTGTCATAGATTAGTTGACCATAGGTGCATGGGTTTATCTCTGGGCTTGCTATCTTGTTCCATTGATCTATATTTCTGTTTTTGTGCCAGTACCATATTGTCTTGATTACTGTAGCTTTTTAGTATAGTCTGAAGTCAGGGAGCTTGATTCCTCCAGCTCCGTTTTTTTCCCTCAAGACTGCTTTGGCTATTCGGGGTCTTTTGTGTCTCCATACAAATTTTAAGATGATTTGTTCTAGTTCTGTAAAAAATGCCATTGGTAATTTGATAGGGATTGCATTGAATCTGTAGATTGCTTTGGGTAGTAGAGTCATTTCCACAATATTGATTCTTCCAGTCCAAGAACATGGTATATCTCTCCATCTGTTGGTATCATCTTTAATTTCTTTCATCAGTGTCTTATAGTTTTCTGCATACAGGTCTTTTGTCTCCCTAGGTAGGTTTATTCCTAGGTATTTTATTCTTTTTGTTGCAATGGTAAATGGGAGTGTTTCCTTAATTTCTCTTTCAGATTTTTCATCATTAGTGTATAGGAATGCAAGAGATTTCTGTGCATTCATTTTGTATCCTGCCACTTTACCAAATTCATTGATTAGCTCTAGTAGTTTTCTGGTGGCATTTTTAGGATTCTCTATGTATAGTATCATGTCATCTGCAAACAGTGACAGTTTTACTTCTTCTTTTCCAATTTGTATTCCTTTTATTTCTTTTTCTTCTCTGATTGCCGTGGCTAGGACTTCCAAAACTATGTTGAATAATAGTGGCGAGAGTGGACATCCTTGTCTCGTTCCTGATCTTAGAGGAAATGCTTTCAGTTTTTCACCGTTGAGAATGCTGTTTGCTGTGGGTTTGTCGTATATGGCCTTTATTATGTTGAGGTAGGTTCCCTCTATGCCCACTTTCTGGAGAGTTTTTATCATAAATGGGTGTTGCATTTTGTCAAAAGCTTTTTCTGCATCTATTGAGATGATCATATGGTTTTTCTTCTTCAATTTGTTAATATGGTGTAACACAATGATTGATTTGCGTATATTGAAGAATCCTTGCATCCCTGGGATAAATCCCACTTGATCGTGGTGTATGATCCTTTTAACGTGTTGTTGGATTCTGTTTGCTAGTATTTTGTTGAGAATTTTTGCATCTATATTCATCACTGATATTGGTCTATAATTTTCTTTTTTTGTAGGATCTTTGTCTGGTTTTGGTATCAGGGTGATGGTGGCCTCATAGAATGAGTTTGGGAGTGTTCCTTCCTCTGCAATTTTTTGGAAGAGTTTGAGAAGGATGGGTGTTAGCCCTTCTCTAAATGTTTGATAGAATTCACCTGTGAAGCCATCTGGTCCTGGACTTTTGTTTGTTGGAAGATTTTTAATCACAGTTTCAATTTCATTACTTGTGATTGGTCTGTTCATATTTTCTGTTTCTTCCTGGTTCAGTCTTGGAAGGTTATACCTTTTTAAGAATTTGTCCATTTCTTCCAGGTTGTCCATTTTATTGGCATAGAGTTGCTTGTAGTGGTCTCTTAGAATGCTTTGTATTTCTGCGGTGTCTGTTGTAACTTCTCCTTTTTCATTTCTAATTTTATTGATTTGAGTCTTCTCCCTCTTTTTCTTGATGAGTCTGGCTAATGGCTTATCAATTTTGTTTATCTTCTCAAAGAACCAGCTTTTAGTATTATTGATCTTTGCTATTGTTTTCTTTGTTTCTATTTCATTTACTTCTGCTCTGATCTTTATTTCTTTCCTTCTGCTAACTTTGGGTTTTGTTTGTTCTTCTTTCTCTAGTTCCTTTAGGTGTAAGGTTAGATTGTTTACTTGAGATTTTTCTTGTTTCTTTAGGTAGGCTTGTATAGCTATAAACTTCCCTCTTAGAACTGCTTTTGCTGCATCCCATAGGTTTTGGATCGTCGTGTTTCATTGTCATTTGTCTCTAGGTATTTTTTGATTTCCTCTTTGATTTCTTCAGTGATCTCTTGGTTATTTAGTAACATATTGTTTAGCCTCCATGTGTTTGTGCTTTTCAGGTTTTTTCCCTGTAATTCATTTCTAATCTCATAGCATTGTGGTCAGAAAAGGTGCTTGATATGATTTTAATTTTCTTAAATTTACGGAGGCTTGATTTGTGATCCAAGATGTGATCTATCCTGGAGAATGTTCCATGAGCACTTGAGAAGAAAGTGTAATCTGCTGTTTTTGGATGGAATGTCCTATAAATATCAATCAAATCTATCTGGTCTATTGTGTCATTTAAAGCTTCTGTTTCCTTATTTATTTTCATTTTGGATGGTCTGTCCATTGGTGTAAGTGAGGTGTTAAAGTCCCCCACTATTATTGTGTTACTGTCGATTTCCTCTTTTATAGCTGTTAGTAGTTGCCTTATGTATTGAGGTGCTCCTATGTTGGGTGCATATATATTTATAATTGTTATATCTTCTTCTTGGATTGATCCCTTGATCATTATGTAGTGTCCTTCCTCGTCTCTTGTAACATTCTTTATTTTAAAGTCTATTTTATCTGGTATGAGTATAGCTACTCCAGCTTTCTTTTGATTTCCATTTGCATCGAATATCTTTTTCCATCCCCTCACTTTCAGTCTGGATGTGTCCCTAGGTCTGAAGTGGGTCTCTTCTAGACAGCATATATATGGGTCTTGTTTTTGTATCCATTCAGCAAGCCTGTGTCTTTTGGTTGGAGCATTTAATCCATTCACGTTTAAGGTAATTATCGATATGTATGTTTCTATGACCATTTTCTTAATTGTTTGGCGTTTGTTTTTGTAGGTCCTTTTCTTCTCTTGTGTTTCCCACTTAGAGAAGTTCCTTTAGCATTTGTTGGAGGGCTGGTTTGGTGGTGCTGAATTCTCTTAGCTTTTGCTTGCCTGCAAAGCTTTTGCTTTCTCCATCAAATCTAAATGAGATCCTTGCTGGGTAGAGTAATCTTGGTTGTAGGTTCTTCCCTTTCATCACTTTAAGTATATCATGCCACTCCCTTCTGGCTTGTAGAGTTTCTGCTGAGAAATCAGCTGTTACCTTTATGGGAGTTCCCTTGTATGTTATTTGTCGTTTTTCCCTTGCTGCTTTCAATAATTTTTCTTTGTCTTTAATTTTTGCCAATTTGATTACTATGTGTCTCGGCATGTTTCTCCTTGGGTTTATCCTGTATGGGACTCTCTGTGCTTCCTGGACTTGGGTGGCTATTTCCTTTCCCATGTTAGGGAAGTTTTCAACTATAATCTCTTGAAATATTTTCTCTGGTCCTTTCTCTCTCTCTTCTCCTTCTGGGACCCCTATAATGCGAATGTTGTTGTGTTTAATGTTGTCCCAGAAGTCTCTTGGGCTGTCTTCATTTCTTTTCATTCTTTTTTCTTTATTCTGTTCTGCAGCAGTGAATTCCACCGTTCCGTCTTCCAGGTCACTTATCCATTCTTCTGCCTCAGTTATTCTGTTATTGATTCCTTCTAGTGTAGTTTTCATTTCAGTTATTGTATTGTTCATCTCTGTTTGTTTTTTAATTCTTCTAGGTCTTTGTTAAACATTTCTTGCATCTTCTCAATCTTTGCCTCCATTCTTATTCCAAGGTCCTGGATCATCTTCACTATCATTATTCTGAATTCTTTTTCTGGAAGGTTGCCTATCTCCACTTCATTTAGTTGTTTTTCTGGGTTTTTTTCTTGTTCCTTCATCTGGTATATAGCCCTCTGTCTTTTCATCTTGCCTATCTTTCTGTGAATGTGATTTTTGTTCCACAGGCTGCAGGACTGTAGATTTTCTTGCTTCTGCTGGCTGCCCTCTGGTGTTTGAGGCTATCTAAGAGACTTGATGGGTGGCTCTGGTGGTGGGTAGAGCTGATTGTTGCTGTGGCGGTCAGAGCTCAGTAAAACTTTAATCCACTTGACTGTTGATGGGTGGGGCTGGGTTCCCTCCCTGTTGGTTGTTTTGCCTGAGGCAACCCAACACTGGAGCCTACCTGGGCTCTTTGGTGGGGCTAATGACAGACTCTGGGAGGGCTCATGCCAAGGAGTACTTCCCAGAACTTTTGCTGCCAATGTCCTCATCCCCATGGTGAAACAAAGCCACCCCCCACCTCTGCCGGAGACCTTCCAACACTAGCAGGTAGGTCTGGTTCAGTCTCTCCCGGGGTCACTGCTCCTTCCCCTGGGTCCCGATGCACACACTATTTTGTGTGCACCCTCCAAGAGTGGGGTCTCTGTTTCCTCCAGTCCTGTCGGGGTCCTGCAATCAATTCCCACTAGGCTTCAAAGTCTGATTCTCTATGAATTCCTCCTCCCGTTGCCGTACCCCCAGGTTGGGAAGCCTGACATGGGGATCAGAACCTTCACTCCAGTGGGTAGAGTTCTGTGGTATAAGTGTTCGCCAGTCTGTGAGTCACCCACCCAGCAGTTATTGGATTTGATTTTACTCTAATTGCGCCCCTCCTACTGTCTCATTGTGGCTTCTCCTTTGTCTTTGGATGTGGGGTATCTTTTTTGGTGAGTTCCAGTGTCTTCCTGTCGATGATTCGAAACACAACACTTTAAAGCAACTATACTCCAACAAAAATTAATAAAAAAGAAAAAAAAAGGGGCAACTGCATTCTAGTTATTCAGAGCAAATTCTTCACCCATGATTCTTCCCATTCTGATAACCCATACATGACCAATTGGCTTATCCTCATTTTATTTTTAAATATATTCAGAACAAACACTTCACACCAAATACTCTACTATCCAAATTGCCCTAATTGTCATCATCTTTGCCTTGATCATCACTATAGCTTATTTCTTCCCTTACCTTCTGTAAGGTACCATCCCCACAACTGACAGGTGACCCCATAGAAGTGAGGTTTCACACAGCACCATCCAAAGTCTTCCCTTCTCATTCAGGGTAAAATCTAAAGCCCATAACATTGCCTTTAAGGCTCAACAAGATACCGGACCCAGGTACACCTCCTACTTCCCCCCATGATGTCATTCTCTTCCAGCCTTGCTCACCTTCTTAGATTCTGCGTCCTGTACGTAAAATGATGTTCTGTCAGTTACCTGCACGACTTATAGCCTCACTTACTTCCTGATGTTGGTTTCAACTTTACCTTTTCACAGAGTACTTCTGACCGCTCTATAGAGAACAACTTCCCACCCTTGGAACTCTGTCCTATCTTACTCTTCTCTATTCATTAAAAGCAAACATATATATACACAAATCATATAGATGAGAGAAATATTTCATACAAATTTCCTTATGAACGCCTTTATGATCAAAAATAATTTTCATAAGAACTTGTATCAAAATCTCCAAAATGGCTTGAGAATTCCTCATCTGAACCACAGAACAGTTATTTTTGTGTGACTACATTCTCATTCTCCCAAGAATGCAACAGAAGAGAATTTATCACATACAACAGATATCTTAGGGTGCTGGTTCACAAAATTCAGTGTCAGGATCACGTGGCCAGCTTGCTTGTTAAAACAAAAATGGGTGGGCCCTATTCCCATAGTTTCTAAGTAACTAAGTCTGAGGTGGAGGCGCAGAATTTGCATTTTAACAAGTTCCAAAACATGCTTATGCTGCTGGTCTGGGAACCATAATTTGAGAACTATTGCCTCAGTGCATTAAGGCTTAGTTCTCTACCAAAAACTGTTGAAACATGTTACTCTAATGTGAGGCTCATAAGGTTGTATTACATTTTCTAAAATAGAGCTATCATATTTATTCTTCTTAATGTAAATGCTTATATAAAGATGACCAAATTCTTTCATTAATCTTAAAAAAAATAGAAATACTTAGCAAGATTCAGGCTTTTTAGGATTATCGATAGGGTAATATTTGATTAATGACCAAATATAGGTAAATTTCTGTATAACAAATTTTAAGAAAACAAAACAAACCACTGACGACTATTCATACCATGAAAACTGATTACGATTTACATTCTCAATATTTAAAACGGTAATTGATAGTAAAGATTGATTCATTGTGATTAACTTTCAATCCAAAATGCGGTATTCTTTTATTATAAAATGTCAATATTTATGCTACCATTATCTCATATTCTTTAAAGTCCATCTATCTCTATTTACTGATTGTCTAACATCAGCCAAGCATTGCCTTAGTTGTTGTAAGTGATCTTATTTCATTGGGAAGTTTCTGACAAGCATAATACCTGATATTTAATAACTGTTTAATAAATAAACACGGAAATGAATAGCAGTAAAATTTACAGATACAAAAATGTTTCCAAAACATGAAAACAAAGACAATCCAGTATAATCTAAACATGAATGATTTGATATTTTGAAATCACTTACCTTTAAAATTTTAACAAAATATCTATACAGCTGTGCAAAATGTTTACTACATTAGGCCTGAGATTGCAGGCCTGAGCAGTAGACCTGCTCACCAGGTGGGCCCTCGGTCAGTGTCTGGGAACTTGGCTCTTTGAGTGTTTCCAGTGAACAGTTAACTGATAATAGTGGCTCACTATGCCTAGATGTTCACATAAACAATATGGTTTATGTTGAACACCGGCTTTTCTCCTAGGCATCCAAAGTTTATGTGCAAGGCAGAGGGTATCTATGTGACCAACACAATACCTTAGACATCAAATCTCTAATGGGCTTCCCTGAAAAGAAACATCACACCCAAGCTGGTGCCTTTTCATTGCTGGATGGAAGGTGTACTTTGTGCAACACTGAAGGAGACAGATCATGAGGAAGATTACACATGGATTCCTCCAGACTCTGCCTGGGTCTTTTTCTCTTATCATCCAACTTCACTCTAATCAATTTTAGCCTTGAGTCCAACTATGTACTCAGTTCCATGAGTTCTTCTAGCTAATCTCAAAATATGGGGGTGGTTCTTAGAGACCCTCAACACAGCAGATTGTCAAAAAGCCAAGATTCTTACCTGCTGATACGCTTCATATATCACATCAAATAGAAAGGCCTGTGGCATTTCACTCGCCCTGTGTCTCACACGTTCCAGCGAGTGGTCTAAGCAGCCATCTGCAGATGGACTGATGACAGTAGATACAAGAGGTCGGATTGCTCCTGCAGCCTAAAGGATAAACAGAGGCAAATGACACATTTATTTCACTTAGAAAATATCTGAAAGTCAAATTCTGAACTGTGTATCTTTGTTTTGAAACGGATCTTACACCTTCAACAAGCTACCTCAAGAACATATTTAAACAAGTCTTAATTTCGTTCCTAAATCAAATCATTTCCAGTCAAACACCAATCTCATACCACTAGAGTTCCATATATTAGAGATAGAAATAATTTTTCATTATGGATCCAAAATCCTCTTCATCACAGGCCATTGAAGTCAAATACTAAAAAAGGATGCTAAGATACAATTGAGTATTCCCTGAAGATGGGAAGAAGGAGACTATTGTCAAAGAACTGAAACAGATTATACATGAATATTTACTTGTTAGTGTGCCTTCAAATATTTAATCTACACATTACGTCATTAAGGAACAAGACATATTCCCTAAGATCCCCAAAATGAGCTCAGCCACCAGCCAAGTGACAATGAATATATGTCTTGCTCTAATTCCTGCAAAAAAACAGCTCCCTTCAGACATAGCATCAATGCAACGCTCCCTGAGGCAAATATCCATTAATTTCAATTGCTCTTATGAAAGCTCTGTCTCATTAATAGATGCATCTAAACTTTAAAAAGACACCTTATCTGACAGCTTTTCCCTTTACCTTTAATAAGTTTCACTGTAATACAGTCTTGAAGGTCATTACCAGACAGCTACCTTGGTGAAGTAGTCTTAAAATAAACTTCCTAGGGTAGGCCTTAACCCAGCTGTCTTATACTGACTATAAAATGTCCTATCTTTCATGTAATTGCAGCATATAACATTAAAAACCTAAGAACAAATTTGGTCTCAAGGAGACCAACATCTGAGAAGGACAGTCCATAAACTAGTTTACAAAAGCCAAGGGACTGGCTGAAAGTCAAAGCTAATGTGAGAGCCAAGTAGACTGTACAAATTGTGTCGCCATTTCCAGTGACTCAAACAGAGATTTGGAGCCTAGGCATACTAGCAAAAGTGAAGAGACAGCCAGCAGTGATAGGAAAGGAGTAAAGTCCAAGCAGGTGAAAGGTAGATAAAAAGCAGGTCCATATGGTAGTTCTATTTTTAGTTTTCTAAGGAACCCTCATACTGTTCTCCATAGTGACTGTACCAGTTTACATTCCCACCAACAGTGCAGGAGGGTTCCCTTTTCTCTGCACCCTCTCCAGCATTTATTGTTTGTTGATTTTTTGATGATGGCCATTCTGACCAGTGTGAGGTGATACCTCATTATAGTTTTGATTTGCATTTCTCTAATGATTAGTGATGTTAAGCATCTTTTCATGTGCCTTTTGGCCATCTATATGTCTTCTTTGGAGAAATGTCTATTTGTTTTTTTGATATTGGGCTGCATGAGTTGTATATTTTGGAGATTAATCCTTTGTCAGTTGCTTCATTTGCAAATATTTTCTCCCATTTTGAGGGTTGTCTTTTCGTCTTGTTTATGGTTTCCTTTGCTGTGCAAAAGCTTTTACATTTCATTAGGTCCCATTTGTTTATTTTTGTTTTTATTTCCATTTCTCTAGGAGGTGGGTCAAAAAGGATCTTGCTGTGATTTATGTCATAGAGTGTTCTGCCTATGTTTTCCTGAAAGAGTTTTACAATTGCTGGCCTTACATTTAGGTCTTCAATCCATTTTGAATTTATTTTTGTGTATGGTGTTACAGAGTGTTCAAATTTCATTCTTTTACATGTAGCTGTCCAGTTTTCCCAGCACCACTTATTGAAGAGGCTGTCTTTTCTCCATTGTATATCCTTGCCTCCTTTGTCATAGATTAGGTGATCCAGCAATCCCACTCCTGGGCATATAACCAGAGAAAACAATAATTCAAAAAGATACATGCACCCCAATGTTCATTGTAGCACTATTTACAACAGCCAGGACATGGAAGCAACCTAAATGTCCAGCAACAGAGGAATGGATAAAGAAGATGTGGCACATATATACAATGGAATATTACTCAGCCATAAAAAAGAATGAAATAATGCCATTTGCAGCAACATGGATGGACCTAGAGATTGTCATACTGAGTGAAGTAAGTCAGACAGAGAAAGACAAATATCAGACGGTATCACTTATATGTGGAATCTAAAAATAAGGGTACAAATGAACTTACCTACAAAACAGAAATAGAGTTACAGATGTAGAAAACAAACCTATGGTTACCAGGGGGTAAGCAGGGGAGGGATAAATTAGGAGGTTGGGATTAACATATACACACTACTGTATATAAAATAGATAACTAGTAAGGACCTACTGTAGACCACAGGGAACTCTACTCAGTACTCTGTAATGGCCGATATGGGAAAAGAATCTAAAAAAGAGTGGATATATGTATATGTATAACTGATTCACTTTGCTGCACACCTGAAACTAACATAACACTGTAAATCAACTATACTCCAATTAAAAAAAAAAAAGAGCAAGCCCGACTTGTCAAGCCTAGTACTCATCAGCAGAGGTTAGAAGACAGGAAAGGAATACACATGCACACACGCCATAGTGTTTTTTAAGGAAAAAAAATATAGTTCTATTACTTATAGTTAATTAACTATGTACAGTTAATTCTATGCCAGACAATGACATAAAAATTTAAAAGAACATGAGACATACAAAATGTCTCCATGAAGAGCTGTGCAGACTCTCTGCAACTAGAGAAAAGCATTTTTAAAAAACAACCATTTAAAGCCTTTGAAAATTGTCCTAAGGGCATTCAACAAATTAACATTTAAGAATATCTCTTAAACCTTGGAAAGAACAGTCTGTGGTACTGGAACTGTCATCTGTTTTTTTCCTTCATTCCACAACACCCTGCTCAATGTGACTTAAGTTCCACTCAGAGTAGGTATGGCCAAAAAGAAAGGGTTCCCTCTCCCACCAGCTCCCAGTGGGAGGGGCAGAGTGCCAGCATTTCCCATCCCACTCAACTCCATGTCACAAAGGCTCAGTTACCAGCAAGTATGGCCAAGAGGTTGTAGACTCCCTTCACCCACATAGCCTCCACTCAATAGAGTGGAAGACCCACCCCAGGCATGGTAGGTAGAGAATACTGGGGCACTGATCACGCTTGGCCCAGTCACACACAGGGCAGAGGTTCTGTGCCAGGAGAGGCAAAAAGAAGATGAGTCTAATGCCTCCAGGCAGCACCCTGCTCACGAAGTAGTGGTGTCACTCAAACAACATGCCCACCTATAGCTCCAAAGCAGTGGCATGGTGACTTTTCACAAGGAGAAAGACAGGCTCTAAGAAGAGACAGCTACTAAGCTCTCCCCAAGGGAACTTGCTTAATTCGAAGTGTGAGGAAGTTTAAGGGTAAGCACACTCTCAAAAGAAACGGAGATCATGGTAAGCAATTAAGAGGAAGGTGAGAGCTTCATGAGAGCAACAAGCTGAACCATAGAGAAGCTAGTTTATCGGAGACAACCAGAACAAGAGACAGCTAACAAGAACCACCCACCCACCCCCAGAATCAGAGCAAACCTCCAATACCGGCTTTACAAACTACCCCTGCTAAGGGACCAGAATTTACTTGGATCAATCTGTAGGGTACTTTATGTATTTGGCACTGTTCCAAAAAAAGAGCAGTCAGCAGGCAATGAATGGAGCTTACCAGTTGGGTGTCAGAGGCAGACAGTATAACAGAGATCGGGGAAATACAGATGAAGAGAACCCTGCTAAAACAACTGTCATTCCGTGGTGACTGAACACTTGTCTAGAACTGCACCCTCTGAAGTGACTTCAGAGGTTTTGTCCTGTACAGGAATAAGACTGTGACTTTGCTGGTCTATTTTAGTAGCCAAGAAAATAATAAGTCTTGGGGAGGTACTTGGAACTGACAAAATACATTATCTAAAATATGCATTTTTCAACAACAACAAAAAAATGTAAAGACATGCATCCAAACAGGAGGGTGTGATCTATACAAAGGAAAAAAAAAAAAAAAAAAAAATGGCAGGCAACAGAAACTGCCTGTGAGAGGGCCCAAGTGTCACACTTATCAGGTTAAGACTTCAAATCAGGTATTATAAATATGTTCAAAGAACAAAAGGATATCATGCATAAAGAAATAAAGTATGATGACCATTAGTATTATCAATATTAGGAATACATATTTTTAAAAACTGAGTAGCAATTTTAGAATTGCAAAATAACTAAAATGAAAAATTCACTAGAGGAGTTCAACAATAGATTTGAACAGGAGAATAACTGAACTTAAAGTCAGATCAATAGATTACACGAAGAAAAATGAACAGATTCACAGAGAAACGTAGGACATCATTACAGACATTTTTGTAATAGGAGTACCAGAGGGAAAATGAAGGCAAGAAAGGAGCAGAAAAAATATTCAAAAACTTATGACTGAAAATTTCCCAAGAAAAGCAATCTGCACACTCAAGGAGCTCAGTATACTCAAAACAGAATACACACAAAGAAATTCATATCCAGACACATCGTAGTAAAAATGCGAAAGCTAAAATCACAGGAAAAAAACTTGAAAGCAGCCAAAGATGTTTTATCATTAACAAGGGAACACCAATAAGATTAACAACTGATTCTAATCAGAAACAATGGAAGCCAGGAGGCAAGTGGGTGATATGGTAACTGCTCAAAATAAAAACCTGTTAAAGTTTAAGTCCAGCAAAATGAGCATTTACAAAGATCAGATCAAAATAAAGATTCTGAGCAAACAACCAGAATTTGTGGCTAGCTAATTCACCCTACGAACACTGATAATCTTTACGCTCAAAGAAAGCAACCCTAGACGATAATTCAAATCCACATGAAAAAAGAGCACCAATTATTTAAAAAATAATAAAAAATAGTTATAAATGCCTTTTTCTCCTTTCTTATGTTAAGAGGTTTAAAAAGGAATTGTAGAAAATAAATATATAAGTTAATTGATCAACCTATAATACTGAAATATATATTTGACAAAAACAGCATATTGTGACAAGGAAAAGATGAGTAAAGGTGTATCACAGGAAGAAACTAACAGATGATAACTTGAATCTACAGTAACAAATGAAAACTGAAAATGGAAAACAAGGAAGTTAATGACATTCCTTATAAATACAGCTCACCTTTCTTCTCAGCTTCTATAACTGGTGTAAAATAAGATGAAGTGATAACAACAATGGATTATTGGGTTTCTAACATACATGCACCTAACACTAATAGCACAAAAAGGCAGAAAAGGGAATAGACCTATTTAAGAGTAACATTTCTGTACCTCCCTAGATTTTAGTTAGCATATATCTGAATTATGTTAAGATGTATACTGTAAGCCCTAGAGTAGCCACTAAGAAAATTAAAAGTTAAAGTGAGAAAGTAAACAAATTAATGTTCCATAGAAAATATTCATTTGATACGAAAGTAAGCAGTAATGAGAAAAGAGACACACATGAAACAGAAAGTAAACTGGCCAATGTATATCAATGACATTAATTTTCAGCAGATTAAACAATCCAAAGTCACATTGTCAAATTGGATTAAAAACCCAACTGTATGCTGTCTACAGGAGACACACATTTGAGACTCAAAGATCCAAATATACTGAATACAGAAGGATGAAAAAGGATATATATCAAGCTAACAGCAACCTGTAAGAAAGCTGGAGTAGCTATATCAGAAAAAATCCAAAAATGTTAAAGATAAAGCCATCTTATAATTTAAGAAAGGTCAATTCAACAAGATACAAAAATTTATCTAACAGATCCCCAAGTACATGGAGCAAAAATTGGTAGGATTTAAAGGAGAAATAATCCAGCAGTTGGAGATATCAACACCCCACTTTCAATAATGAGTAGAACAACTAGGCAGAAGATGACCATGGAAATAAGACTTGAAAAGCACTATAAACCAACTATATCTAACATATCTATTGAATACTCCACCAACAAAAGTCTATACTCCAAGTATACATGGAGAATTCTCCAGATCAGACCATATGTTTGGCCATAAAACAAGACACAATAAATTTTAAAAGATTAAAGTCATACTAAGTATGTTCTCTGATCTTAAGAGTCAAATTAGAAAACAGTGGTGCAGCCACTATGGATAACAGTATGGAGGTGCCTCAGAAAGTTAAAGATAGAGCTACAAAATGATGCAGAGAGTCTACCTCTGGTTATTTATCTGAAGCAAACAAAAACACGAACTCAAAGATACCCACCCCCATATTCATTGCAGCATTATTTACAATAGCCAAGACATAGAAACCTAAATGGCCATCTTCAGAACATGTGAAGACCTCAAGGGCATTAGGCTAAGTGAAATTAATCAGAAAGACATATACTGTATGATCCCACTTATGTGGAACCTAAACAAAACAAAACGACAGAAATAGCTCATAGATACAGAGAACAGCTTGATGGGGACGGGGGTAAAATGTGTGAAGGAAGTTAAAAGGTACAAACTTCCAGTTATGAAATACGTCATGGGGATGTAATATAGTTAATACTATATTGCATATTTGAAAGTTGCTGAGAGAATAGATCTTAAGTCTCTTCAGAAGAAATTCTGTAACTATGTATGGTGACAGATACAGACTTATTGTGGTAATTTCTCAATGTATACAAATGTTGAAACATGTTGTACACCTGAATCCAGTAAATTGTATGTCAATTATACCTCAAAAAATGTTTTAGAGAAACAAAAAGAAATGTGAGAATTAAGAACATAGCAATTGGGCTTCCCTGGTGGTGCAGTGGTTAAGAAACCGCCTACCAATGCAAGGGACACGGGTTCCAGCCCTGGTCTGGGAGGATCCCACATGCCTCGGGGCAACTAAGCCCGTGCGCCACAACTACTGAGCCTGCGCTCTACAGCCTGCGAGCCACAGTTACTGAGCCCACAGGCCACAACTACTGAAGCCCACGCACCTAGAGTCCATGCTCCACAACAAGAGAGGCCACCGCAATGAGAAACCCTGCACACCACAGCTGAGTAGCCCCCGCTTGCCGCAACGAGAGCGCATGCACAGCAATGAAGACCCAAAACGCAGCCAAAAATAAATTTAAAAATGCAAAAAACAAACAAACAAAAACATAGCAATTGAACAACACACTACTAAATGAATCCAAGAAGAAATCACTATGGAAATGATACTTTGAGATCAGTAACATACACAATGTAAAGCAACTTGAGAATGCAGTTAAAGCAGTCCTCAGAGAGATTTATAGCTGTAATTGTGCATATATAAAAGGACATTTTCGGGGCTTCCTGGTGGCACAGTGGTTGAGAATCTGCCTGCCAATGCAGGGGACACGGGTTCGAGCCCTGGTCTGGGAAGATCCCACATGCCGCGGAGCTACTAGGCCCGTGAGCCACAATTTCTGAGCCTGCGCGTCTGGAGCCTGTGCTCCGCAACAAGAGAGGCCGCGACAGTGAGAGGCCCGCGCATCGCGATGAAGAGTGGGCCCTGCTTGCCGCAACTAGAGAAAGCCCTCGCACAAAACGAAGACTCAACACAGCTAAAAATAAATAAATAAATAAATAAAGTAGCTATTAAAAAAAAAAAAAGGACATTTTCAAAATCAAAACCCTAACCTTCCACCTCAAGATACTGAAAAAAGAGAAACACTTAAGCTAATGCAGGCATAATAATAAACATAAGAGCAGAAAATAGAATAGAGAAAAACCAAAACCCAAAGTTGGTTCTTTGAAAAAGATTAAACAGTTTTTTTCTAGTTTAGCTAAAGGTTTATAAGACTCAAATAAGTAATATCAGGAATAAAAGTGGTGACATTTCCACTAACCTTATAGAAATAAGGAGTAAGAAAATTGCAAGCGTATTTTAACAAATTAGGTAACAGATAAAATTACATTTTTCTAGAAAGACACAACCAAAACTAATTCAAAGATAGAAAATCTGAATAGACCTTTAAGAAAATTAGGCATTTTTAAATTTCCCACGAAGAAAAGCGCAGCCCCAGATGGCTTCACTGGTTAATTATAATGAAAGTATTTTTTTCAATACCAGTTCCTCACACTATTTCAAAAAAAATAGGAGGGAACATTTCCCAACTCACTCTTTAAGACCAATATTACCAAAACCAGAGACATCACAAAAAACCAAACTACAGATCAATACTCCTGAAAAATATAAACACAAAAATCTTCAAGATAACAAACCAAATTTGGCAACATGTAAGTAGTATTGTGCACCATGACCAAGTGGGATTTATCGCAAGAATGCAAAATTAATTTAACATACCAAAAAAAAAATCAATGTAATACACCATATTAATAAAGAACAAAAACACATGAACATCTCAATAGACTCAGAAAAAGTATCTGACAATATCCAACACTTCATGAAAAAAGCAAGCAACAAACTAACAGAAGAGAACTTGCTCAATCTGATCAAGGGCATCTACAAAAAAATCCACAGCTGACATCATACTTAATGGTGTGATGACTTAATGTTTTCCCTTCAACATCAGGAACAAGGATGTCCACTGTTGCCACTTTTAATAAAAGTACTGGAAGTTCTCATCAGGGCAGTTATGCAGGAACATCTAATAAAGGCATCCAAGAAAAGTAAACTGTCTTCACTTGCAGATGACACAATCTTATACACAGATAATTCTAATGAATCCACTTAAAATACTATTAGAACTAATAAACTAGTTTAGCAAGAATACAGAGGACAAGATTAATATATAAAAGTTAACTGTATTTCTATACATTTGCAAGGAACAATCCAAAAGTAATTCATTTATAGTAACTTCAAAAAGAATACTTAGGAATATATTTAACAAAAGTGCTATATATTTAAATATACTCAGTAAGTGCAAAACATTCTAAGAACTACAAAAAATTTCATACCTCTTTTCTAAAATCCAACATCTCCACATACTTACTGGCATCCATTCCTTCTCATGTAGGTCTCTATAGCAATAGTCTTCTGTCCTGCCTCAATTTTGTATTCTTTTACTGAATTGTCTCCATTAGAGTACATGCATTTTGTGACATCTCCCATCATTACATCAGTCTTCCATTGATCATACATCTGCCAGTTAGTACCAGTTTAAAATAAGACTCTTTCAAACAATTGTCCATACTATACTATTCCTTATCTGTAATTTTTCTCTCCTCCCATGTGCTCTGTAGTCTACTTTTGTTAGGATTTTATCTCCACAACTCCACAAAATAAATTTTTCAAGCTCACAATGACCCTCACATTGCTAAATCCAATGGATAGCTCTTTATCTTCGTGAGGACATTTGTTCACTTGGTTTTCAGAAACCATTATCACCAAGCAAACTCTCATCTTCTCACACTTTAAATCCTAGATTCTTATATCCTCCTTCTAAATGGAAAGCACTTCCAGAACTCAGACCTCAGACTTCCCTAGCTACATTCATTCCATAGGTGACTTCTTCAAGTCCCACAGTTTCAAATACTATCTTATACGAGACTTTGCAAATCTATAAATCCAGCCCAGATATTTCTCCTTAAATCTGGAGTTGTACATCCAAATACCTATTTAACATCTCCATTCAGATCAAAACACACAACCGGACTATAAAAATCCAAGTTCTGGTTTCACCCATACCACACCCCCCTAACTGGCTCCTCTACAGGTGTTCCCGTCTAAATAAACGTCTACTCTATTCTTTTAGTCGTTCTTACCAAAAACATTGAAGGTCATTGATTTCTCCTCCTCTCATATTTCCTATCCAAACCATCAGCAAAACATCAGCTTCAAAATATCCCAAATCTGCCCACTTTTCATTGTTTCTACTGCCACAATCTGAACCCAAGGCACCCATATTCACTCTCTCAGATCCCACACAAATCAAGAGCCATAAAGACATTAGTCATTTTGGCTATATTGAAATAAAAATGCTTGCTCATCACAAAACAGTATTTAAAAAGAAATTTTTAAAAGGGAGGTAATAGTTACAAAGCATATACTTTGCAAAGTATTCGTTTACAGAATAACCCCAACAAACCAGTGGTTATTTGAGAACTAGAAACGGGGGCAAAAGATTTACATGTGCAATTCAATGAGAACACATAGAGCCCATAAACACATGAAGAATACCCAACCTACTTATAAGATGCCAATTTAAACCACAAAGAGAAAGCACTTTCCACTATCTGGATTAGAAAAAAATAAGTCTAACAGTGTCAAGGGATGGTGAGAATGTGGGGCAACAAACTGTTGTTAATACACTATTGGTGACTGTAAACTGATACAAATTTAGAAAATAATTCAGCATCATCTGGTAAGGCTGGTAACATGCACATATCTTGACTAGAGAAATCCTTGCACATGTGCACCAGAAGACATGAGTAGCACTGTTCATGCTAGCAATGTTCATATTAGCATAAACTAAAAATAAATGTCCACTAACTGTAAACAGATAAATTGTGACATATGAAGCAGTGATCATGAATGCATTATAGATACACAGATTAATGTGAATACATTTCCCCCAATACACTGGGCAAAAAATATATATACAAAACAGTTAAAAATCATATGAACGTGTGAATTATACCTCAACAAAAAAATAAAATCTAACAAGTATGTTCTTTAGGGATACACGCTACAAAACTGAAGAAAAGGGCAAGTAAACAAAGTTCAAAATAATGTTTATCCATCTGGGAGGAGTAAACAAGATCAAGGCAGGGACAGTTTCACAGTGACCAGTAATGTTCTATTTATTATACCATGTGGTAGATGTGCAAGTGTCCGAAGTTCTCTGCCTGTTTTTGGTATTTTTAAAAAGAGAATTTCTAAGATGTGTATTTATGGACCCTCATTTTGATTACTGAAAACTAACTTCAAGAGCAGAGATCATTCATTTTTGAGATGTCATTATGGTAGGATTAGTATATTGCAGAAATTACTAGGTTCTTTCCTATGGAAGCTAAAACATTAGTTGGAAAGTAACACAACATAAAGACAATTGAAAGCACAAGGTGGCTTCCTAAGCCACCTAAGACCAGCTTCCTAAGTCTCACTACACAAAAAGCTGAAGAAAAGAGTCACAAGTGAAAATACCTCTGCTGTCCAAGTATGGACAAAGTGAGTTGCCTCTAAAATACAGCTATCTGAGAAGTTTGTCTTATAAAATGTAATTCCCAAGTTATCAAACACACTGTTTCCATGGGAATTAGCATAATGAGCTCTGATTGGAAGCTTAACAGCTCAGCACCACAGTGATTACGTGCCTCTCAGGCTAATCTATCAAATATTTCCACATATCAATGCATGGAAAACGTCATAGATACAAATCATACAATATGAATAAAGAACCCCACCTCTCCTGTTTACTTTTAAAAGCAAAATTGAACAATGCTTATCATCCATCAACACAGCAGGTACTAACATGCATCCCTCCTCAGGCATCTGCATTCAAGCTAATTATGACACTCTACAACAGAAATCCTCTGACTAGGTAATTAAAATTTCAGTTAGCTGAGTTATCTTTATTCAGAGACTACTTAATAAATGTTTACAGAATAACATCTTCAAAGCTAATCATTGCCAATTATGAGATTCTGACTATTTCACATTTTTATAGTAGAATACTTCCCATCTCCTTTTATGAGGAAAGAATCTATAGTTTATTCAGTATAGAAATATAGGTTTTAGAAAAACCTGTCCAAACTGTGCTATCACTACAAACTATCCCTAAACCTGAATATGCAGCACAAAGGCATAAGGAGTACCCGCTGTACACTAAACTTTAATTCTGGAGAATTAGAGTAATACCATTTATCTGAAACCTAATATGATCAGAGATAAAGTTTAGTACATATCCAAGTTTAATTCCTAGGTATACTCATCTTTCCTTAATCTACCCTTTCAAACTTCATTTTAAAGTAATTAATTGAACAGATTTGCAAGGGCAGATAGTTTCAGGTAATCAAGCAAAACAAAAACCTTTCACATAGCAGCTTCTCTAGCATCAGAAACAGATCAAGTTTCACCTCAGACCAAGGCAGTCAGGGAATAAGTAGTTCACCACCTGCCCTGGTCTTAATTTAAACCTTTGCCAACATTTCCCAAGAAATAATCAGAACTCACTGTTTTCTTCCAGAACTCACTCATTCTTTAGACATAGGACTTAAATCAATACCAAACTTTCTCTTGAGTAGATAATAAAGGATCCATTTGGCCCAGGAGAGCTTATTACCTGACCCACACCCAGGACTGAACTCTGACCTTCAGTGTGGATCATCATGATCACAACCACCAGAGATTAAGTGATTACTAGCCATGGTCAATTCTACTTTATGCCAAATTTCCAAATACAGAGTCAAATATCTGTTAAGTGATTTTTTCATCTCTATTTTAAAGCAATCCATTCCTAGGTATTTTATGCTTTCTGATGCAGGGGTAAATGGAATTATTTCCTTAATTTCTCTTTCTGATCTTTCGTTGTTAGTGTATAGAAATGCAATAGATTTCTGTGTATTAATTTTGTATCCTGAAACTTTACTGAATTCATTGATGAGCTCACTCTGAAAACTAAGATACTGATGAAAGAAATCAAAGATGTCACAAAGAGATGGAAAGATATGCCATGTTCTTGGATTGGAAGAATCAATGTTGTCAAAGTTACTATGCTACTCAAAGAAATCTACAGATTCAAGGCAATCCCTATCAAATTACCAATGGGATTTTTTGCAGATCTAGAACAAAAAAATCTTAAAATTTGTATGGAAACACAAAAGACTCTGAATAGCCAAAGCAATCATGAGAAAGAAGGACAGAGCTGGAGGAATTAGCTACTTCAGACTAAACTATAAAGCTACAATAATCACAACAGTATGGTACTGGCACAAAAACAGAAATAATAGATCAATGGAACAGGATAGAAAGGCCAGAAATAAACCCACACACCTATGGTTGTACCACTATGGAGAACAGTGTAGAGGTTCCTTAAAAAACAAAAACAGAGCTACCATATGATCCAGCAATCCCACTCCTGGGCATACATCTGGAGAAAACCATAATTTGAAAAGATACATGCACCCCAATGTTCTTTGCAGCAATATTTACAATAGCGAAGACATGGAAGCAACTTAAATGTCCATCGACAGAGGAATGGATAAAGAAGATGTGGCACATATATACAATGGAATATTACTCAGCCATAAAAAAGAATGAAATAATGCCATTTGCAGCAACATGGATGGACCTAGAGATTATCATACTAAGTGAAGTCAGACAGAGAAAGACAAATATATGATACCACTTACATGTGGAATCTAGAAAAATGATACAAATGAGCTTACGTACAAAACAGAAACAGAAAACAAACTTATGGTTACCAAAGGGGAAAAGTCAGTGGGGGGAGGGATAAATTATGAGGTTGGGATTAACATATACACACTATTGTATATAAAATAGATAATCAACAAGGACCTACTGTATAGCACAGGGAACTCTACTCACTACTCTGTAATAACCTATATGGGAAAAGAATCTGAAAAATAGATATATGTATACATATAACTGAATCACTTTGCTATACACCTGAAACTAACATTGTAAATCAACTATATTCCAATATGAAATAAAAATTTAAAAATAAAAAAAAACAGTCCAGAATACATTGCATAAAGTTATAAAACTGGGTAGTGAAAGTATATTCTTGATGCATACATACACATTAACTTCAGCAGAATTTCCAAAGTGTTGTTCATCATTGCTAAATAGTCATGCTGCACAGTCCTAAGAGATCCCACACACACCCCATGTCAAAATTTCTCGGGCTTCCCTGGTGGCGCAGTGGTTGAGAATCTGCCTGCCAATGCAGGGGACACGGGTTCGAGCCCTGGCCTGGGAAGATCCCACATGCCGCGGAGCAACTAGGCCCGTGAGCCACAATTACTGAGCCTGCACGTCTGGAGCCTGTGCTCCACAACAAGAGAGGCCACGATAGTGAGAGGCCCGTGCACCGCGATGAAGAGTGGCCCCCACTTGCCGCAACAAGAGAAAGCCCTCGCACAGAAACGAAGACCCAATGCAGCCATAAATAAATAAATAAATAAAAATTAAAAAAAAAAAATTTCTCATTATATAAATTCCACTGTTTTTCTTCAGATTAACAATTTTCCAACAAAAACTAATGCTGCTAACTATGCTACAGCACATGGGATAGCCCCCCCCCCAAGAATAAAGAATTATCTTACCCAAAAGGTCTATTGTGCCAACGTTGAGAAACCTTGTGCCAGGTTGATACTCAAATATAGGAAGAAACAAAGTCCTGGAGGCTGCTTTCAGATACAAAAAGTCCCTGTTTTACATATTGCAAAAATCCAATACAGGAAGTATAGGAGACCTTGTTTTATGAGAAAAGATAAGATAAATCATGAACCAGTGCGGAAAAGGTCCCAGGCAGTCATAACCCTTAGGCAAATGCCATTTCCATAAATAGGTCTGTAAAGATGTGGCAAACAAAAAATCAGTGCCTAAACCCTAATTTCACAGAAACTTGGAGGCAAGGGTGGGGAGGGCAGGAACACAGGGATTTAGAGAGAAGAGATGAGGACTACCACAGGGAACAGAAAAATTAAAAGCACACAAGATACACGTCCCTTATTTCCTATGGCTCATATACCACACCGTTAGTCAAGCCCAGGCAGTCCAGTGCCCTGAACATTTATAGTACTATCTACTTCCCTCTCCATTTCATTTGGCTTAAATAGGATTCATCATCACTCAGCTGCATCATTACTGTAGATCCCAAACAAATTTCACTTCCCTCAAACTCTTCCTTTAGTCAACCTACTGAACAAGGCAGACAGTCATCTTTGTAGAATTCAAGTCTTATTATTCCCTCCTCAAAATTCAGTGGCTCCCTCTTACTTATGGATGAAATTCAAGGAAAGATATCAGGGAGGATTAGTGAATTCCAATCTGCACATGATTCCAGAGACACTGAAAAAGGCAAATTTAAGTGGTTCTATCTAGCTGGAAGTTGAACACAGCAGGTCTGGAATTCAGAAGTGAGAAGCCTGAGAATGAGAGAGATTTGGGACAGTGTGTCAGTGGAAGTTAAAACAGGTGCATACAAATGTGTTGTACCCAGTGAAATAATAGTCTTTAAAAGTTACATGTTGTATGATTCAATTTATGGATTCTGGAAAAGACAAAAATACAGGAACGGAGAACACATCAGTGGTTGATGGGGGTTAGAGGAACAAGGGTCTGAATACTAAGGGCAAAAGGAGGAAATTCTTCAGAGTGTTAGAACAGTTCTGTGTCCTACCTGTGGTGGTGATTACAAGAATCTTTACAGGTGTAAACACTCAGATTGTACATTCCCCAAAAGTGTGTTTTATTGTATGTAGATTTAAACAATATTAAGTATTGTGGGCATGATTTAGATTGCTCAGAAATACTTTGTTTGGTGATAATAAAAGTTAAAGGAACCTTATTTAAAGGATGGGAAGAAGTATCTGAAAAGTGAGTGGTCAAAAAGTAAGAGGAATGAATAAAGTCACAGAAGCCAAGGTAGGGGCAAGAGTTCCAAGGAAGAGCTAGTTAACACTATCAAATTTAAGCCATTCTCTACACACTGGTGTACTCTAACACTCAATTCTGATGTCAGCCACCTGGAGTTAGCATAAACCCATGGTTCATAACCAGACTGCCGTTACTTCAGACACCAGAGAGAAGTGGGGTTCCCCAGGCCACCAACACTTCTGACCAACTGACTCCAAATTCAAGAGGTTCCCACAACCTCTATTCAAGTTCAGTAATTCACTAGAATGACTCAGAGCTCAGGAAAAATGCTTATCACATTATGATTATATGATTATGATTACTTACATTACATATTTATGACAAAGGATACAAATCAGACTAGATAAGTAAATGAAGAGACACATGGGGTGAGATCTGGGGGAGACCAGAACACAGAGCTTCTACGGTGCCCTCCCCCCAAACAATCAGGGAGCAGCATGTTTTCAGCACCTCATTGTTCACCAACCAAGTAACTCCCCACTGTGTTTCAGTGTCCAGAGTTTATTGGGATTTCACTTTGTAAGCATGATTAAACCATTGAGCATGTGACTGAGTTCAGTCTCCAGCACCATTCCTCTCACCCCAAAAATCCAGCTGGTTCAAAGCTCCATTGGTCTTGCTGGTAATCAGCCCCTATCCTGAGTCATCTCATCTTATTAGCGTAAGCTCAAATGAGATCCAATAGGCTCATGAAAAACGAAGACCCTTGACAAATTTCAAGGATTTATTCTCCCTGCAAGGAACCAGGGACAAAAGCCAGTCAAACTCCTTGTCATACAAAAGACTAAAAATGTATTTAATTGGGAATTGGAAAGCTACAGGTGATTTTTAGTCAGAATAGTCAGAGGGGAAAGAGGCCAGATTGATTGCAATGCATTGAGCGATAAATTGGAGATGAAGAAGCAGAAGCAATAAATATAACCTGTTACTGTAAGAAGCTGATTACGGAGGAGAGGATAAAACATCATTAGAGATGCAAAAACAGAGAGCTCAGGAAAGAAACATATGCAAGTAACTAAACTAAACGTCTTCCCTCAGGAGCAAGTCTTTAGGAGGTTGCTCTACTGATAGCATGAACTGAAAATGAGACTTTACTGGCAGTTCTTAGAGTATATGCAATAGCTTATTAGTCCTTCTAAAAAGGATTCTCCCTACATCTTTATTTTTCAGTGCTCCAACTTATTTTACCCTTCCAACATATCCCTTATAACAATGTCCTTATAACTACATCTCTTGACTTATAATTATGCAGAAATATACAAGTACTTCATACTTGTAAAGGACTCCTATTTTGGCAATATGGCAGATCACATACCTTGGAAAAACCTATTACAATTTTTTTTAATGCAGAATTCATAAACAGCTTTTAAAAGTAACTTTGAAAAGTGCCTTTTTAAAAAAGAACTTTAAAAGTATGACTCTCAAGAAAACTCCCTAGAACTAACATGATAGCCAGAAACCAAGGAAGTAAGATGGCAGAGACCTTTGGGTTAACAAGAGGCTTTAGTTTTAACAAATGAGAAGGAATGAGGAATTAGATCTTGAGCCTGTGCTACTTGGTTGGTTAGAACTGTAGCCCTCAAAGATCCATGAGAAGCTATATACTCGTTTAAAGAGTAGACTAGAAAAAGGTGCCCTCAGCGAGGAAAGACAAAGCAAAATTGTCTGTCCTGGCTTGGGAGTTGGGGCGGGGTGGGCAGGAGGGTGAGCTGGGGGTGGGAGTAGTCTTCCCTGAGAAGTGGTAATGATCATCTATACTTTATACGTGTGTTTGATACTTGCTTTAACACCACCATAGGATCTACAAAACTTCAACCCGAGAATTGACAAAAGTTGCTGCAGGTTGGAAAAGCCCTTGGGATCCCTGGCAGAGGGAACACAAATTCATGTTTCAGAAACATACCTTCATCCCATGCCCAGAGGATTCCTGCTGATAGAGTCCTGCCAAACATGGGTTTACAATCCAAATTGCAAAGGAGGACACCAATCCTCATGAGCAAAAATGAACAGAATTGAAGAGCTGGAGAATTAAACTACCAAGAATTACTATTAGCTACAATGTATAAAATGTTTAAATACTGGGGCTTCCCTGGTGGCACAGTGGTTGAGAATCTGCCTGCCAATGCAGGGGACACAGGTTCGAGCCCTGGTCTGGGAAGATCCCACATGCCGCAGAGCAACTAGGCCCGTGAGCCACAATTACTGAGCCTGCGCGTCTGGAGCCTGTGCTTCGCAACAAGAGAGGCCGCGACAGTGAGAGGCCCGCGCACCGCGATGAGGAGTGGCCCCCGCTTGCCGCAACTGGAGAAAGCCCTCGCACAGAAACGAAGACCCAACACAGCCATAAATAAATAAATAAATAAATTTTAAAAAAAAGAAAGAAAAGAAACTTTAAAAAAAAAAAATGTTTAAATACTGAAAGACAAAACAGAAAAGCAAAATAGAAAAAGACCAGTCACATTTGAAATGGACCAAACAGAACTCCTAGAAATTGATAATTATTACAATTGTAAAACTCCTTAAGCAAAAGATTATAACTGAAGAATGAAATAGAAAACTGAAATTACCCGTGAGGCAGTCCACGAGAACAAGCAGAAAATATTAAAGTTGAGACATGAGGACAGGATAAGGTTTATCATATATAGATGCATATGGATAAAGAAGAAAAAAAGCTGTCAGTTGGGAAATGGGACAAGGTCAATATTCAATAAGATAATCACTTAGGATTTTTTAGAATTGATTTTTAAAAACCATAAAATTCATAAAGGACAAAAAATCCAAAGCAAGGGAAAAAAGATTCATGTATTGAAATACCAGAGACACTGCACAAAACCTGAAAAATTCTTACATGCAACCAGACAGAAAAGGCAGATTACTTTCAAGTGATACAATTAGACTGGTTAGCAGACTTCTCAAAGGTATATTAAAGTCAGGAGACAATGGCATAATATATTTTCAAGGTACTGGGGAAAAAATAACTGTACACTTAGAATTTCATACTCTGACCAACCCTACCAAAAGTAAAAGAAATAAGAAATAAAAGTAAAAGAAAATAAATGAGAAGCAAAAGTAAAAGAAATGATAAAAGCTGCCCTACTGAAGTCATCTTGCCTCTGTGGAACCCAAAAACGGAGCATACACAGAGAAAAGAACTGGGGTCCTGGCAACACTTTTGAGCCCCTATATGCAGACAACCTAATGTCAGCCTTAATTTGGGGGCATCTTAGTCTCTTGAAGTAGTACATCATCATTAATTTGGATTTTTTAACCAAAATGTAATGTAAGTTAAAATATCAATGTTATCTTAAGCCTGCATACCCACCAGGGGGCTGTCACAGTGTCTCATTTATTCAGGAAATGATTTATCTGAAAGGGACCTTTTTGGGTAGGGTTTGAAAACTAAGAGGTAAGAAAACAGGACAATCAGTTGAGAGTCTATAAAACACAATTTAAAATAACAAAGGAGAATGAGTTCAAAGGAATCCCAGGCAAACAACTGTCTGGTAGCTCTAAGCAAAAATCTTCACTACTTTCTTTATAGAAAGTAATTCAGACCAGTTTTCTGCAATTTGACCTGAGGTTAAAACGATGCCAATACTTCCCACCAATTCAAGAACTTCAACTACTAGTAGTACATCTCAATTAGTTGTGTTTTTGTTTTTAGGATTAAAATTTAGAACAGGGTAGGAGAGGTGGCAGAAAGTAGTGCCTGAATTTCCTGAGGCTACTGGGTCACTATCCTCAACATTCTAAGGAAATGAGAATAAGCAAAATAAGTGTCCCCAGTTGAAAACTGTATTGTTTAGAGCAAACCCTTCCTGATTAGCAGAAACCAGCTTTTCATTGCCCTTGAGCTCTTTTACAACTCTCATAAATTATAGATAACTGATAGTAAATGGAAAATCATTCTCGCCTATAAACTTGCCAATAGATTCTGCCCAGTGAAGGTTCAACTGGCACCCCTCGTCCCGTGGGGAAAAAAAGTTTTGTCTATTTGTGAATTAATTTCAACATTCCTTTATTCCATACAAATTTGTCCTCCTCTCAATTGTAACATCTGTCTGGTTCCCTCATTAATGAGGGCAATAAACTCCTTAACATGCTCCTTATAACTGCATGAAACTAATAATGATTTTACACTTATGAAAATTATCCCTTAACATCATCAAAAACAAGGCAGTATTTCTTAGACACCAAATTTCTGAAGTTTTCTTAAATTAGTTGTAAAGATTTTGCTTTAAACCAGCTTTTCAATGTATTTGGAAAGTTTCAGATTTAATTAAAACATAATTTGTTTTATTTAGAAGGCATAATGAGACCGAACCTTACAAATTATATTCTGATTAACAACTTAAGAAAATTAGAGTCTAAAAGCAATTCTGACAAATGTGCAACTAACAAAAAATGACCAAACTGCTATACATGTTTTATTAGTCACCTGTTAAATGATATTCTCAGCATATTAATTGGTGCAAATTAATCTTTTGCCTTTCAGACATACTACCAAAAGAATCACTTCATAAACAATCTTAGAAATTCTCTGAATACTCAAAAAACCCAAATGTTTGATTTTCACAATGAGTTGTAAGTGCTATTTTCCCAAAAGGTAACATAGGCAAAGAGCCATAATTTATTTGTACTATGGTATGCCTTAGACTTTCTAACTTCCCAAATTATATAGTCTTCCCTAAGAACTTTCAAACTTGTAAAGTTTTACTCAAATTCTTAAAAGTTATAAATCCTTTCTTCTTTTATTCCTCCTCATCACCCTTGCACCTGGCCACATTGTCTCTTCCACAATCTAGGAGCCTGGAAAAGAGGAAGAGGCCACAAAAAACACTGGAGCCGTGAGAAAGTTTTGTGGTCACTAATGTTCCTGAGCCACAATTTTCACTACATCAAAATACCACTTAGAAGTTATATTAAGGATAAGAAAAATGTTTCATTTTACCTGTGGAATTCTTACATAGGTCTAAATGTAAAAGAAATTCATGTTGTAGAGAGATGGAATTAGGAGCAATTTCCTGAAAATGAAAGTCCAAATACATATAGATAACTAAAGAGAAATCAGACTATCTTTCCCAGTTGAGTATTTTATAACTTCCTGACCACCCAGATGGCTAGGAAGGCTTAGATGACTCCTACCATTGGTCTACAATCTTTGAAGGAACATATTATCTGAGATATTATAATTATTCTTACAGTAATACCACTTTAAATACTTAGCACTTTACTATGTAGTTAACATATATACAATTTCCAATCCTAAAAGCAGCCTTACAAGTTAGCATCTATATTTTTAAGAGGCAAATAACCTCAAAGAAGTTGAGAAAGTTGAACATATTATACTACTAATAATTAGAAAAACAGAATTGGGCCTCAGTCTGTCCAATTCCACAGCCTATTTCTATTATACTATACTAAGTCTGGGCCATGAATTTTCACTAAGTCTCAAATTTAGACTGCAAACTTAAGTTTAGTATCTATTATGTCATTTACAGGATTTTACTCAGTAATTTTAAAAAGCAAATATGTTCCAAAGATTACAGTAGATCTTTTGCTATCCTGTGTTTATTTTGGTGAAATAGAAGTGAACACAGAATTCTGTCATCCTAAGATTATTCACTTTAAGGGGTGTGAAATTCTTGCCTGGCTGTTTGTGCTAAAAAATAAACCACTTCTAAAAAATTAAAACAAAAATTGGGTGAAATGAGCCAGGTTTGTTTGTTTTTTTTTATTTTGCTTTAAATCACATAGCTCCTAGACTCTTACAAGATTCTTAGGCTTTCTTTTCCTTTTTTGTCATGCCGCAGCATGTGGGATCCTAGTTCCCCGACCAGGGATCGAACCTGCACCCCCTGAACTGCAAGCGTGGAGTCCCAACCACTGGAATGTCAGGGAAGTCCCTCTTAGGCATTTTTAGGTAAAGGAATGAAATTAAATATGCAGCTAAGGTCCATCCATTCATATCCATACTCTAATGACATTATTGCATTCTTCTCCAAATAGCTCATATTACATTATGATAAATGACTACCTAGCAAAAGAAATTCCAGAACAGTCTCACGATCTATAATAATATAAACTTCCTAAAACAAATTAGCATAACGTCTTATGTCATCTTGCCCATTTTAATTAACTTGACATTTAAATATTGAATATAATTCCATCAAAATCCAGCAAATGAATACGTGCTATAGCGTTTGCCCCTTTTATCCGTTCTCAGAAGTATTTCAATACTTACCCCATGTTCCTTAGCAGCTGTGACAACTTTAAGGAGGACATCTTCCTCAACAAATGGTCTCACAGCATCATGGATAATCACTACTTCCGGCTTTGAGAGTCTACGGTTGGGCTGATCCTCCACCAGTGCTTTTAATCCATTGAAAATTGACCTGTGGCGGGTCACTCCGGATTCAACCAGAGAGATGCCTTTATGCTGGTACCTCTGAATAATACACTTCATTGCTTCCATGTTCTCTCCGGTGACTGCCACAACAATGTCCTTTATCCAAGATACTCTATAAGGAAAGTATGCACACATTTCGTTATCAATTGATTCTTAAACAACTAAAGTTAAGCTAGTAACAAAACTGAGTTACTAATTACTACTAATACATCTTCATAGGGACATTAAAAACGGAAAGTGGGGGCTTCCCTGGTGGCGCAGTGGTTGAGAATCCGCCTGCCAATGCAGGGGACACGGGTTCGAGCCCTGGTCTGGGAGGATCCCACATGCCGCGGAGCAGCTGGGCCCGTGAGCCACAATTACTGAGCCTGCGTGTCTGGAGCTTGTGCTCCGCAACAAGAGAGGCCGCGATAGTGAGAGACCCGCGCACCGCGATGAAGAGTGGCCCCCGCTTGCCGCAACTGGAGAAAGCCCTCGCACAGAAACGAAGACCCAACACAGCCATAAATTAATTAATTAATTAATTTTTTTTAAAAAGGCAGGAACAACAAAAAAAAATGGAAAGCTATTAACTCAGTCAATGTTATGCATTTTTAATCAGGTCTAGTAAAGGGGTTGATTAAGAATTTGAATTTTTCATACTATAGAAACATGAATATAAATATAAGTAGTATTTTTCAATACATAGTGTGAAAGTACCCATACTGCAAAACATAGATTAGGTATAGATATGTATCACAGATTTCTTAAGTTAAATTTAAATAATTAGCATATTCATCAGTAGACTAAGAGAAAAAATTTAAGATTATGCTTTTAAATTGCTTTTTTTCCCCAAATAATTCTCTCCATTAAATAGCAACAACTCAAAGCACTTTTGAATTCCACAAGTTGTGTCTCTTTCAAGAAGTCCATTGATTTGGCAACAAAGCTGGATAGCTGAACTAAACTTTGCCTACATCGAGGTGAAATGTTTTAGCTTAAATAGGGAAACTATGCTAATTAAGTTTGTATAAGTATAAATCAGGCTCAAATAAAAGAGAAAACTCATATTTTAATGAAATATAAAATTAAAGGAATTCATCTGCTGAGTCAGATACAAAGCAAAGCAATTCTTCTCTGTTCTGAAACACTTTCTTAAAGGCCTACTGACATACAAATACTAACAGTCCACAGCGCTGAGTGGCAGGGGCTGCAGTAAAGTTGGGCAGAATTCTCTTGAAGACCAGTGTTAACAGAGGCTAACGTGATTATACACTCAAAGTTCCACAGCTGACGGGCCCAAGCCAGGAAAACTGCCTCTGGCCCATGATATCAACTCTGATTAAAGGCCACTTTAAAATTTAATGGCATTCTTAGCCTCTGAGATCCTACATGTTCATGCTAGACAGTTAAGTCTTGTACTCACTTTTAAAGAGATGAAAGAAGGGTCTGAAAATTACCGAATAATGAAATTAACTATCGATAAATGAAAAACACTGGGTTGCTTCACTCAATAATTAACCATCTCCTACCTTCTGCTATTGAACAAACCCTTCCTATAACCCAAAACCCCATTCTGCCTGTGGCTACGACAGCACTACACTGATGCACACAACCAAAACTTCAGGGCACACTATCCTTTCATTTTAAGTCCATTCTTCTAACAAATATTTATTGAGCACTGAATAAATGATCAGAATTGAGTATACAATGGAAATAGTTACTGCTTTCACAGAGCTTACAGATAAAACAAAGAACACCAACAATTGCAAGGTGCAATAAAGTGCTGTGAAGGAGAGGTCCAGGCTCCAGGATTGTATGCAGCACAATATTTGACCAGCACAGAGAAGGCCAAGATAATGCTCCCTAAGGAAGCAGAGTTTTCTCTTCAAGTGGCAAGAGGCAGGAAAATAGGCAAAAGGATTTGGAGGGAGAGAGAGAGGGATGGTTTAAGCAGAGGCCGTAGCAAGGTTCTGAGAAACTAGGAGGAAATGGAGGGGAGTTCTTTAAGCACAGAGACGAGCCCATGAAGAGGCTGGAGAACCAGACAAGAGATGGGCTGGGCTAGGCCATGGAGACCTCCAAGGCCATATTAGGGGTTCTAGTCTTTAATCTTAAAAAATAGGAATCTAAAAAAAAAAAAAAAAATAGGAATCTAGAGAAAAACTTTATGCAGGACATTTACACTCAAATTAATACTCACCTCCCCCAGTATTCTATGCTGTTCAATGACATAATGGGAACTGTGGTAGGCAGAATAGTAACCCCCAAATGATGTCCATCACCTAATTCCCAAAACCTGTGAATATGTAACCCTACCTATCAAAAGAATTTTCTATATGTAATTAAGTTAAGGATCTTGAGTTGGAGATCATCCTGGGCTATCTGGGTGGGTCCAATATAATCACAAGAGTCCTTACCAGTGAAAGAAAAGCAAGTAAGTCAAGGGAGAAGATGTGGTAACAAATGCAGCACTCATTATGACACAGGACCATAAGTCCCAGAATGCAGGTGACCTCCAGAACCTGAGAGAGTAAATGGATTGCCATCTGGCAAGTAAATGGATTGCCCCAAGAGCCTCCAAAAGGAACACAGCACTGCTAACACCTTTATTTTAGCCTAGTGAAACCGATTTTTTGACTTCTGACATCGAAAAGTTTAAGAATGCATTTACGTTGCTTTAAGCCACTTAGTTCCATGGAAATGTTCACAGGAGTGACTGCAACTTCTAATTTAAGAGCATAAACTTTACTCTGGTGCAAGATGGAGAATAGATTGGGAAGAGAAAGCATGCAGACAGACCAGGTAGGAAGCTGCTGCTGAAGTCCGAGCAAGACAATGATGGCAGCCTGTCTATCAGATGGTGCTTGTGGATGAGATTTAAGAGATGGTAACCTTCCTGAGTTAGAGGTAATAATCCTCCTGAGTCAGTAAGAAAAACTGGCAAAATAAATAATTTACCAATTAATATGAAATAGTAAATTAATCGATGTTAGCTAAGTCTTCAGCATTAGTCATGTTTTAACTCATGCAGTCCTCACACTCTATACTGTCTCATATGGGAAACATCAGAAGGACCTGATACACAAATACATCGTACTTTATCTTCCTATACTGCCATCTGATGCCAAAAAATACTTGAAAAAAATATTTTGACCATTTTTCATCAAAATACAACATTCCATCTTCTAGAAGGTAGGCTCCATGATAGCAAGGACAATATCAGTTTTGCCCATTGCTTTACGCCTAGTAGGTACTCGACAATTATTTGTTTTATCAATAAATGATTTTGGTCTGTCTCATCTACCAGGATCTTACAACATAGCATAGTTTCAAGGATTATGAAAACAGAAAGCTCTCCTCATCAACCTGAAGAGAGAATGAAAATCAATGAAAATGCCGTCCCTATGCAATATTGTTTGTTGATTGTTTTGTTTCGATGAGTTTGACTCTTTACTCTGACTTCTAGATTCTAAGGCTCCAAGGATGACTGGGATTACTTATGTTTTGTCAGACACCTTGGGGGAATGTTAATTGCAAGCTAAAGCAAAGCAACACCACTCACAGAATACCAGACCAGAAAATATGTAGTTATGTGAACAGGCAATAAGGAGGATTCTGGAATATGACTAAGTGTAGGTTGCTCTTTGCTTTGTAATCCATCCATCCCCCACTTCTATCATTGCAAATTTAACACTGCTAGAACTTACTCTATTTACATGGTTTAAAACTTATACTGTGCTTAACCAAGTCCTTAGCAAGTGACAGTTCCTCAGTGCCCCCTAGGTGTAAGGTTTCCCAAGGTTCTGTCCCCACTGGCACAGCTGTGACCCAGGCAGCCATCTCTCCCATTATTTCTGCAATAGCCTCTTAGCTCGTCTCCTCCTTCTCACTTAATCAACAAAATCCACTCTTACCACTTCTAGATGACTTCTCTCAAGTGTAAACCTTAGGTCACCCCCTGCTGGCTCTTGAGCAGGACACTTCAAGACCTGATCTCAGCCTTCTCCCTGCACCACTTGGTCTCTGCCACGCCCCTCTTTCTCTGACCGCCACATTGTCTCACATCCAGGTCTCCGCTTATGCTGCTTCCTCTGCCTCTCAACATTATCCCCCATCCTCATCGTTCCTCCACCCCCACCCACTCCTGGCTGAGTCCTACTGTTCTTCAGCTGTCAGTTCAGATGTGGCCTCCTCCAGCAAGCTCCCCTTGACATTCTGAGTGCGGCATCTCTGCTCTCAGCTCCCAGAGTACTCTTATCGCTAGGGAGTCTTATCAAGCATCATACTGTTTCATTTTTACCTCCCTCACTAGGCTGCCAACTCACAGGAAGCAAAGACTATATCCCAGAGCTTGGCACATACCAAGCTTTCAGTAATATTAATAGTAGCAATAGCAACAAAGATGTATTCATTGTTGGCTAAGTGCCATGTACTGTTTGGAGCATGTGTCTGTAATATTTCACTTAATAGTCACATCGGCTCCGAAAGAAATCACTATTATCTCCATTTCACAGATGGCACAGAGGCAGTGACCTGCCCATGATTATACAGCTAGGAAATGAAGGGACCTGGGTATACTCCAGTCTGACTTTGGAGCTCACACTATAAACCTCTGTAGAAGCACCAACACTGAGAGGTCATAAAATCCATGAGAGAAAAAAAAAAATCACGTCTGGATCGTCATGTCCCCAGCAATTCATTTATTTTGAACAATGCTGCTGCATTTATGGTCAAAACATGGTCAAGTTTATTTCTTACAGTTTAAGCATAAGTAAGTATTCCTTCATTCATGTGTTCATTTAGTCATTCAGAAAACATCCAGTAAGCATCTGTCATTTGCCAGACATTATACTAGTCACTGGTAATCCAATAACAAAGACCGGCAGAATTCTTGACCTCACAGACTATGTATCAAGAAGTATCTGTTAGGGCTTCCCTGGTGGCGCAGCGGTTGAGAATCTGCCTGCCAATTCAGGGGACACGGGTTCGAGCCCTGGTCTGGGAAGATCCCACATGTCGGGGAGCAACTAGGCCCGTGAGCCACAATTACTGAGCCTGCGCGTCTGGAGCCTGTGCTCCGCAACAAGAGAGGCCGCGATAGTGAGAGGCCCGCACACCGCGATGAAGAGTGGCCCCCACTTGCCGCAACTAGAGAAAGCCCTCGCACAGAAACGAAGACCCAACACAGCCATAAATAAATAAATAAAAGAAGTATCTGTTAAATGAATCAATGAATAGGTAAGAGGAAGCTTAAGCAATTAGGAATAAAACGTGCTCTTGAGTTTATAGAAAAGTTTAAAAGTAATCAAATCTATTTAGTTTATTAATAGGACATCACACTGTTTGCTTTTTTTTAAATAGAGAAGTTTTAAGTACATGTTCAACTATATCAGTGGACAGGACTTTTTTCTAAGGCAAGAGCTTAACCTGTGCCCTAACCTATCACCTTTTACTTTCCATAGTCTATTCTATCAGAAAAATAAGCTAAAAGCAACTTTTAAAGACATGTTGCTTTTTTGACCAAAAATTACATGAAATTAAATGTTAAAATATAGAATAATGAAGAGGGAGAAAGATCGGACATTGCTTGACAGTATTCATTCAAACATCTGAGTTAATGAACTTCCAAAGGTCAATCCCAATTTTACTGGAATGCCTTAAAATATCTATAAAATGATTACCTATGTTCCATCAAACAGAAAGCAGTCCAAAAAAGTAGATATAGATTAGACAGATATACTCGCGGCCTAAGACTATCTGAAACAATTTTATGAGGCTCTAAACAGAAAAATGTTTTAAACAAGTGTTTCTCAAACTGCAGATTTCAGGACCCATTAGAGTATCATCAAATCAATTTTGTAAGTTAAGACTAACAGTTTTGAGTCAATAGAAATTAATACAACAGTAAAATTCGAATGCATAGCAAGTAGTAAGGACAGATTGTTTTCATGAAATTCTCTTTCAAATATGTTGGATGTAGTTAAGTATGTGTCACTGAGTCAAGAGCAAAATCTAATTCTTACAACAGGTCACAATAAAAAAGTTCGGAAAGCTGATTTACACAACTCTTAAGAGATAATGGGCTTGTTATGCTATTTTGTTCAGCAACCAAGCATACACCCAGCACTTGCAAGCCTTTATAAGTACTGCTTGTGTTTTGAAGGATTTATTCACATACTTTTCTAGTTATAGAATTAAAAGCCTTTTACAGTATTAAAATTAAATATGTAGAATCATGGCACTAAGAAAGGCCTTAAGTACCTCACACAGTGCCTAGTGAACAAATATTTGCTGAATAAATGAATTTGGTCGACCTCCTTAGCTGAAGGCAAGTCCACACTGAACCCCCTGTAGCTGGATTTTATCAAGTTCTGAGTATTTCCTCCCTAGCACATTCCATAGGCAAATACAAACCTAACCTCAAGCTCCATTACACCTACCGACATTTTGAGGAAAAAATACAGTATCTCAGATGTAATCTTCTCCCAGAATATTTTAAGATTTATTATATTTAAATATAATATATTTCTATTAATATGTGTATTATATTTTAAAAATAAATATTACTTACAGGTATATTGTGCTCAGACAGTTCAACAAGATCAGTTGAAAGTAGATGTAAACAAATGCTTTTAAAAAACAGATGGAGGGACTTCCCTGGTGGTCCAGCGGTTAAGACTCCACACTCCCAATGCAGGGGGCCCGGGTTCGATCCCTGGTCAGGGAACTAGATCCCGCACGCCGCAACTACAGATCCGGCGCAGCCAAATAAATAAATATTTAAAATAAATAAATAAAAACAGATGGAAAAATCAGGCCCTGTTAACACTTCTTAAGTGCTCTCACCCAGGCTGCAGAAGTTTGGCCCCAAGGGACAGTGACAGCTGTGGCTCACTGACATGACAGTTGTCATGGAAATTAGGCCTCGGGATTGTACTGTGGCCATAATTTATAGATTCCTCATTCTCCATAAACACCCTGATATTTTAGAAGGAAAATACCGAATTGGTGTGAAGGGGCTGGCTCCTGACTGCCTTGACAATGTCAAGCCTCTTTAATATGGCCCATGAAGGCTTCCACTGGTCAAGCCCAGACTACCCGTCCTGGTCTTCTCTCTTGTCTCACAGTAGCCACAGGGGGGCCAATAGGAACTGAAATCTCCAATCATCTGACCTGTGCAAAACACAGTCCCACTCTATTTCTTCTACAATACAGGCCTCTTCCTTCCCTTGACTCAGACTTAACGCTTTTATTAATGAAGCATCCAGACAAAATGTTTAAGTCAAATTCATATATCTGAGCAATCACTCAAAAGCATCCTAAATTCATCTCTTTTTCTGAATCCTTAGTACAATTAATCACTAAAAATTGCCAATTCCTATCTTCTAAATATTTCTCCTGTCTTCCCTACTCTATTCCTACTTTCAGCTTAATTCAAGCAATTAATATTGCTCATTTGGATTAACATTTATGCTTTCTATTCTCTTGTTCTAACAGAATTTGCAGTGGTTTTCAGAAACACAGTAGGACAGAACAATTTTTTTAAGTACACCAAAAATATTAAAAGAAAACTTTCAGAAGATCAAATAAACCAGAAGTTAATCCACTGAAAAACACCATGGAGTCTTTAACAGTTACTCAAAATGGACTTTCATCGATTTTCCAAGTAATAAGAAAGCCACCCAGTCTCAATCACAAAACCCATGGTTTCCAGAACATACAAATTGACAAAATGAATTTTTCATCTGGATTTATCAGACTCGAGGAGACTAACTCACATTAACCAAACTAAAAAGGCTCTGAAACATGAATTTGAATGCCAACGTATTAATATACAACGATACACATTACTATCACAACGTCCGCAAAGTTCTTTATCAACGCAACAGCGTATTTTCTTCCTATAAAAGATTTCTATGGGAAGCCAATTTATAATAACAGGTTTTGATGAGCATGAAACCTTATCAAGAAACATCTTAAGCAGTGTCCTCGAGAACTCAAGAAGCCTCATGAGCTATGGAGAGGGCTGTGCCTGACTTCGTGCAAACCTATTGTCAGAGAAATTCCCACCTAGTCCACAGCCACCAGGAGTCTGAATAAGCATGGCCAAAGTTTGCCTCTCTGACTTGCTTTCATTGTAGTTGTCATTTGAGTCTATTTAGCTATTCCAGGTTAACTAGCTCTCCTTAACACTTTCTTTCCCTAGATATTTGAAGCCAGAAATTAGACTGCCAGCAGAAATTTTTACTTCCTATTTCAGACCTGGGAATCCATTTTTTTTTTAACCAGTAAAATTTAGATATCAGTTGATCGACTGTGAGTAGATTTTACAACCGAACTGTCAGAGCTTTAGGCCCCTGCCAATAATACCACTGCCACATGATTTCTTAAAGCAACGCTTCCTTTTGCAAACTCAGGTCATAAACCGTTATGAAAAGGATTAATACCCTTGACCTCAGTTCCTTGTTAACAAAATAAGAAAAATCAAAGTTCTCTTCAAGTTATAATCTGTGGTTCAATTTATATTTTTATTCCCCCTAAAAGGCCAAAATGAAACTTTAAAACTCCTAGAAATGTTTTTAGTCAACTTCTGAAGACCTTTGTTCTTACTACAACCTACAAATTAGTTACACTTGATCCTTTTAGTATAATGCCTGTAATGCACAGATCTGAACAAGTTGCATAATCTCAATATACTTTGTGAACATATAAACATATATATTCTTCTACACATATAAAAGCTAATTGTAACATATACACACACACAACTAGTTCAGATGGACTTTGAGCCTCCATTGGTCCAATGAAAGCCTTTAGCCAACATGTTTAAGATTTGAGGGTTCAGAGATTCTTTTAAATCTCATTTCATCTGATAATTAGTTTAAGAAATTTCAATGGCACACAAGTAAAACGTGGCTAAACTAGAAAAATGCGTATTTTTCCAATTTCAACTGAAGCAGAAAAACAATATGAAGTCCCAGACAATTCACAAGACAAACTTCTCAATGTCTCCTCCAACTTCTCAGTTATGCAAAGACAGGTGCTTTAATGCATAGCATGTTTGAAAAGTAAAGTACTTCCTTGAGTCTACCTTAAGTGCTAAGGATCTCATTGGAAAATGAGAATCTGGCTCTTAATTTCTCTGTGGCCATAGAGCTCTTCACTCTGCCATTGGCTGTGCTGGTTCTGAGCCTGAGGCTAAGCCTCCAGTGTTCTGACAGGGTTCTGGGAGTCTTTTTTTTTTTTGAAGGTTTCAACCAGTTGCCTTTACAGCTGTAGACAATTGTTCTCTGTCTACCCTACCTTAATTAGTACTTTTAACTGCTGAGTCTTTCCAAGGTTCTATGACTTCAATCAACTTGCTTCCTTCACAGCTCTTCTACCTAAAGGCTTACGTTTCTGCTTCCTTGAGCCTGTTAAAACAGACTGTATGGCTATACATTTTTACTTGCTTTGGATAGGTAAGTCAATGAGTAGAAATAAATGTTTACATGGCATTAACTGAAAACCAAACTAGTCATTTTTTTTGCATTTCCCTATCCCATTTTGGGGCCAAACTTCCGGGGTAACCTCCTTCTGAATCCTCATTAGTTCTTTACATTGACTCTCAGTTCCAAAAGCCAGGAACTTCCATAATTTATCTTTCGGGATGAAATGACCTAGGCCTTTTAGCACCACACTCTAGGAAAACTATCAGCAGTCTACGGAGCTCATCTTTTACCAATAGAAGGGCTTTCATTTGGCAAATGGCTAAGAAGCACCCATAGATACACCCCTGTGATGCAAGGTTTCCAAGGATTTCCTCAGACATACTCCAAAATAACCATATTCCATAAATTCTTCAGGCATTGTAATAGTTTGCAAAGAATGATCCCGGAAGTATTTCAAAATGGAGGTTTTGATTAGTTACTATTGCTATTAGGATTTTATTACTGCTGTGATCAAATTAAGTAAAAATATAAGTGTTCCATCTTATTTTACATCAACAAGGCCTTTCCAGAACATTCTTGTACTTTAAAATCGATATTTTTTAATATCCACCTATCTCCTGCTGCCTCAGAAGAGGCAAAACTGCAAATACAGAAGTTTTGTGGGGGGGTTTTCCATACGAAGGAAAATTCAACGTAGAAACGTCTGCACTCCCTTACATCTAAATGCTTAATAGATAAAGATCCTGCTGGCCGAGCTCTATTGTGTCCCCTAATATTACCTGCATAAATGAGCTACGTTGTCACAATATCTATGACACTGGAATATTGGAGGAGCATGAATCAACTACTCAGAGAAATGGAAAACTACAGAAGCGAAAGAAGCACCTGGAACTCTTTCAATGTTTGTATGAGTTTCACATGTAACCACCAGCCACGAATCAAAGGTGATTATGGGTCTTTACACTTCCACTTACTTTCTGAATAGTGTCATTTGGAAAAATTACCACATGCAAAGCAACTGGGGCCTTTGGCTTCTGGGGTGTGTGAAAGCGTGGGAAGTAGGGGTCTGTTTTCTGGATAACATGCTACTGTCCTTTGACTAGAACCTCATTAGCTTCGTCTTCATTAAAGCCTCCTAAAGCAAACGGTTCATGTCAATCCACGTGAAAACATATTCCCACAGCTCCACACTGGCTTCTATAAGTTTAAACACCATAGCAACACCTATGTGGACCTTTGTACTCGCCCCCCCCCGCCCCGCTTCCCATCCCTCCAGCCTCACCCCATGCTCCACATTACACACGGCTAAAAACGAGCTAAAATAACGTACCCTTCCTTTTCACCTCCTTCGATCCTCACTACTACTCCCCTGGTCTTCCTTATCCCACTCCTTTTCCCTCCATTTCCCCAGCTAGTCCGTTTTCGAAGATACAGCATGTAGTTAGCGCCCTTAAATCCGTTTCCACCATCAAAAGGTTTGGATTAAATCCTGCTTCTCGGTCCACCTTCAGTACCTAGTATTTAGCACAGTATGTCTCATATCAGATACTCAGTTAATATTTGTTACTAGTTGATAAAAAGAATGACCAAAGGCCCATATAACTATATTTGCAAGTAAAATCTAGTTTGCAACTATATTTTAACCTCATTTGCAACTCATCACCCACGCATGCGCGGAGACAGCCGCTGAGAGTAAAGTGCAAGCGTGAGAGAGAATATGAGACAGGGACAGGGAGACTCCTAAACCAGCTTCCCATTAGTCCCCACAGGCCCCGGGGTTAGAACTAAACGTCCCCCGCGCTAACCCAGTCAGTCTTGAGGGCAGCTCCACAGGCCGGCGGCTGGAGCAGTAAAGGGCTCCGCGGGGCAGCCCCGGGCTCCGCGGGGCAGCCTCGGGCTCAGCGCCCGTCTGTTAAAGGGCCAGAGCTCCCCTTCCGTGAAGGGCTAGCGGGAATGGAGCCCGAACTGGAATGACCGAGCGGGTGGAGTACGGGCCCGCGGTCCGCCGAGAGCGGGTGCCAGCGCGAGCACAGCTACTGGAGCAGGTGCCGCGCGCGGGCTGCCCTGGGCGTGAGGGCGGGGAGCAGGGGACCGGGGACCGCAAGGCCCGCTTGGCGCCGCATTACCTCTCCAGGGCCTGCAGGGTGTAGCTGATGAGCGGCCTCTCCAGGATGGGGCAGAACTGCTTCGGGGTGGGGACGCCCATCCTCTCCCCGCTCCCCCCCGCCGGCAAAACGGCCGCCACGGCCGGCGCGCTGCACCCGGCTTCGGCCCCGGCCCCGCTCAGCAAGCAGGCCGAGGCCGCCAGGTCGGCGCCGCGCAAGCCGCGCAGGCGAGGCCCGGCCTCTGCGGGCCCAGAGCTGCCAGGCAGCCATGACTCCATGGCGGCGGGCGGCGGGGCGGGCCCTGCTCGCCCCGGCCCACTGCGCCTGGGCTCTGCTCCGGCCCTAGGCTGGGGTCGCAGCGGGGAGGGCGGGCGAGGGCAAAGCGCGCACACAGACAGAGTCCACCCGAGCCGCGCGGGCCAGGCCGTTGTACGGCCCCAGGGGACGATCCAGCTGCCGGTCTTCCCTCCGGGCGCGTCTTCGGCCTCTGTCCCGAGCCCAGCGCCCCGGAAGGGCTGGATTTCCCGGCTCTCGGCTTCTCCTCTGGCAGGCCTAGCAGTCGCCGCAGGTGGAAGTGTCAGCCCTCCCTATATGCCTAAGGGTCTCCTTAAACCTTAACAGCTGTGCGCAGGCAGTAGCGGTCAGGACTCCCTCCCATCCCTCTCCCCTTGAAGAGATTTGAAGAGATTTGGATGCGAGCCACGAGATGGGACAGAGAAATGTGCACCTTAGCTATCTGGCTTTCATTCGCTCATGAGGCATCCTGGTTCCATCTCGGGTAAAGACAGGTGGATGGGTAAATGTTATTATGAAATATCAAGCCAAACTGCAGCTGTTCCCAAATTTGCCTGCAAATTGGAAACACCTGGGGAGCTCAAAAAATGCTGACGCCTATGTCCCACCCTCAGAGATTGGGTTTAATTGGCCTGGTGTGTGGCCTGAGAGTTTAAAGATATCCCCAGGTGATTCTAATGAGCAGGCACGTTTTTTTGGAACCATGGAGCCAAAGCGATAATACTAATAATTGCTGAATAGTCGGCACACATTATCTCATTTAATCTCCAGGAGAACCCAGCTATTACTGTTCCCCTTTTACAGAGGCGGAAATAAGGTTAAAATGTTTAAGTAACTTGTGTAAGATTGCACACCTAAAGGCCTTTGCACAGAAGTACAGCCAGAGTTGAAAAATTCCAGGCCTGAAGCGTATCATGCCCTTATTTAGTACTGTCTTTGCTGGCAATGCTTACCATGAAAGTGTACTAAAGTATTTGGAGTGTCAGAACAGATTGTATTAGGCCCCTGGAATGTAAACTCCTTGAGAGCAGGGTCCTTACTTTTGTGGTTTGGGTTGTGTCCCCAGGTCCTGGAATATAAAGGAAGTTTAATAAATATTCATTGAATAAGCTACTGATTGAATGAATGAATGACAATCGAAGTATATATAATTAAATATTTGCTAATTTATCAATCTTCACCCATCAGTAGTAAATATAAGATTCATAAAATAGGAGTCTTTTAAGCACTGAAAATATTATCAGATTATAATATTCCAATTTAGTATTTTTAGCCATTTTCCCAGTTTAGAATGAAGCATACAAAATTAAGATTTAAATTTTCAACTTTTATTGTCTTTTGATTTGATCTTATTATTAAAATCACTATCACTTTTATTTTTGTTCCTTTTATATTATAATCAACGTTTAGCTCCATTCTACTTGAAATTTGTCAGATCACTGACTCAGTCGAAAAGTAGGCATCATAATACATTTCACTTTGTAGCACCACCACGCGTATCTAACCTATAGTATGCATTCAATTAATACATGTTGACTAATTGATGGATAAATGAATAAATGAGTCTACCTACAGAGGCAGAAAAGCAATCAAATAATTGTTTCTATTAATATTGATCTTTAAACCTCGCTTTTTTTTTTTAAATAAAGTCTTTTTTTTTTTAAAGGAACTCCTTTATTTACTTATTTATTTATTTATTTTTGGCTGTGTTGGGTCTTCGTTTCCGTGCGAGGGCTCTCCCCAGCTGTGGCCAGCGGGGGCCACTCTTCATCGCGGTGCGCGGGCCTCTCGCTATCGCGGCCTCTCTTGTTGCGGAGCACAGGCTCCAGACGCGCAGCTCAGTAGTTGTGGCTCACGGGCCTAGTTACTCCGCGGCATGTGGGATCTTCCCAGACCAGGGCTCGAACCCGTGTCCCCTGCATTGGCAGGCACACTCTCAACCACTGCGCCACCAGGGAAGCCCCAAAACCTTGCTTTTTAATCTAATGGTGGAGCTAAAGCTATTCTTCATTTTCTTATTCTTGAGCAAAAATAGCATAGTAATAAAGGTCTTGTTATATTAATTTCTATATAATCATTAATATAATTAAACTTGGAAAATTTAGCCAGAATCTTGTTATATTGATTTAGTTCTGTTCTTAGAACAAGTATATTAACTTTGCTCTGTTCACTATGAACCCATAGATCTTACATAGCGTATGTTAACAATGTTTAATAGATAGACTTTTATTGAAAAAAAGGACAGACTTTATTTGGATATCATAATATGAGAAGCAAAGTTTTTTTCTGTGCCTTTTTATATGGATATAAATAATTCCTTATTATGCATACTTTGGGTAAAGGATGTAGTTTCCATGTTCCTTTTTTTTTTTTTTTTTTAATTTATGGCTGCGTTGGGTCTTCAGTTGCTGTATGCGGGCTTTCTCTTTATTTGCAGCAAGCAGGGGCTACTATTCGATGCGGTGTGCAAGCCTCTCATTAAGGTGGCTTCCCTTGTTGTGGAGCACGGGCTCTAGATGCGCAGACTTCAGTAGTTGTGGGTCGAAGGCTCTAGAGTGCAGGCTCAGTAGTTGCGGCGCACAGGCTTAGTTGCTCCGCGGCATGTGGGATCTTCGAGGGCTCGAACCCTTGTCCCCTGCATTGGCAGGCGGATTCTTAACCACTGAGCCACCAGTGAAGTCCCTGTCTTTACTTTTTAATGCATATAGGAATACCCATTAAATGGAAGTGGCTCTTGTCTTTGTATCTGAAAGGCCTAAAATTCCTGTTTTTGGTTTGTTTCTACATGTCAGTGTACCATGGAAGATTTATCTTGGGGATTTTATTATTATTATTATTATTATCATTATTAGAGAATTTTAGATCAAATTGGGTTCATTTTTCAAGTATTAATTCAAGTATAATTAGCACTGTCAATCACTCTCCTCCTCCCCAACCATACTTACTGTTTTAATAGCATTTCTGGAGGTTAGTTGGGGTGTTGCTCACAAATGCTAATGAACAGCTTAATGGTTTACCCTTTAACTCTTTTCAATTCAGAGCCAAACAAAATAAATTATGGTTCCAGCAGGGGCCAGCCCCAGCATTTCTGTCAGCCTATGAATTCTAATTCCTGTTTTGCTATTGTGTATCTTATGTAAATGAGACAGTCTATTAACCTCTGACCTTTAACTCATTTTTATACATAAGAAAGGTAATGCTCCGAATTGAGGTCTTTCTGTGGATAATTCAAACTAAACACCACATGGCAACAAGAATATTATCTTTCGTTCTCTCAATATTTCTTATAAAGTTAATTATCAACCGTCTCAACTGTCCACCTTGTTTTTCCTGTATAGCTAAAAAGGGAAATAGTGGTGAATAGCCTTAGGACTGAATGATAAATTTGACTTCATTAATGCTACCAGAGTTTAACTTTTCATAAGAATCATCTGGGGACCATTGTTAATATACACAGTAGTTCTAATATAGTTTATATAATATAATCATTTACATATTATATATTAATCTTAGAAGATATATTATTGGCACCTTTGTTTCAGGAAGGAAGACCCCTCCCAGGGCCCAGGAGTGGGCTTTTGTCTAACACCTGGAAATGAATTGTCCAAGGAGACACACGTGCTGCCAAAGCAAAAGACTTTATTGGGAAGGGGCAGCCGGGTGGAGAGCAGCAGAGTAAGGGAACCCAAGAGAACTGCTCTGCCAAGTGGCTCTCAGTCTCAGATTCTATGGTAATGGGGTTAGTTTCCGGGTTGTCTCTGGCCAATCATCTTGCTTGGCCCATAGTCTGACTCAGGGTCCTTTCTGGTGGTGCGCACATCTCTCAGCCAAGATGGATTCCAGTGCGAAGAATTCTGGGAGGTTGGTCATCTCCTCCCTCTTTTGGCCCCTCCCGAATTCTCCTGGTTAGTTTTCGGTGGCGGCACACCATGTTCCTATTGGGACCTCCTGTTGTGAGACAACTCAGGCAGGTGGTTATCATCGTTCCTGGCCAAGGTGGATGGTTTCAATCAATGGTCCCCTAACACCTTCTGACAGAAAGTTTGCTTCAGTAGATCTGGAGTAGGCCCAGAAATCTGCATTTTTAATAGGCTTCCTTAGGTGATCCTATTGTAAGTTTGGACCAGACTTAAACACTGAATTGAAAAAGAATTACACCCCAGTTCACTTTATATCCAATGCATTTAATTTCAAGACCTAATGCAAAATGCATGTAATATATTAAACATGCCATATAAAAATTGCATAAGAAATCCATTAAAATGTCTGTTTTATTTCCTTGTTAATTTATAAAGAAGAAAACACGAGGGGAAAATGTTTAAATGCCAGGAATTTTTTTAAAAAGGTGATAGAGACCTGGAGAACCGAATTATCCCCAAGATCTTTCTACAGACCTGTCGTTGAAAAACACATCACCTCTGACAGCCACCAAAGGCCATGTCCTTGACCACAGCTTAAGCAGAATTGAAATTGTTGCCTGGAACTCTGTCCTGAGCATGGAACTCAAGGTTGCGATTCAATTGAGGGATGACACATACCTCCAGAAAGTAAAAGAGGTGAATGCCCTCTATGGATAAGAAATGTGGGAGAGATGATATCTTTGATGGGTTTGTTTAGGAAACAAATGACTACTCTAGAATTGGTGGTAGCCAGTTTTCATAATCTGTGGAAGAGAAGAACATACAAAATCATCAATGAAGACCAACAGCTAGAAAAGGAAGATTTGCCATTTCTGTCAGGAAAGATCTTGGCAGCAGTTATTCCTATATATTTTAACTGCAACTTATTACTAAAACAAGATTTAAAAAAAAAAAAAAACCTAGGCTTTAAGAAGAAAATGCTCCCTGAGAATTCAAAGTCATATCTGTTTACTAAGGAATAAGAAAAGAAGAATGTGGACATTTGAATGTGGCATTATTACCACAACCACCACCCCGCTCCCTGCCAAGCATAGAGTAAATATAGGATGTGAGCCATGCAATAGAGTCTGAATGTGGGACATCATTGCCTTATAATGCCACACCTAAGAGGGTACCAAGTCTTGATCTTAAGCAGATCAAAAGGGACTCTGGTGGGGTATGGTACAGAGAGGCAAAGAAGTGACATGGATGAAGGCAGAGAGAGAAGACTGAGACAATGATGGTACAGTCTCTTCAGTGATATCCAAAGGATATGAAGATATAAACAACTTTTAATTTTTGTTTAAAAAAAAAAAAGTGCTTCACTGCTTTTTAGCATGGGACACTTACTTCAATAGCCAAAAAAACAAAAAAAAAACAAAAAAAAGAAACGAAGAAGAAGAAAACACAGAGTAGTTTGGGCAGATGCTGTAATATCTAGTTAGGAGAACAATAAACTAAACTGGTTTGGACAGGAAGCACTTAGTAGTGATGGAAAGACCACGCTTCATGGAGAAGTAAATTGTGGTAGATTGCAGAGAGGAAGAAATGAGGTCACTGTTTTGTTTATGCTGTATGTGAATAGAAATAAGTTAAATAGAAATTAATTACTTCCATTTGTGACCGTGGCTACCACTAACTGGCATAAGACATAAGTGAAAGAATGAATGAATTAAGAATGTTCAATGTGCCAATGAATATAAACCTAAATGCCTGAAGACCAATTTACACTTAGTCTTCAGAAAAATTAGAATGCTTAAAACTATTCCCAAAAGAAAAAATTGTTTTGATTTAAAGTTGCACAGACTATCCTCTTTCTTCCTCTTCTCCTATCATTATTCCTTGAAAGAACTCAAGACCTTGACAAAAGATTAAAAAGAAAAACAAAACACTTTCCCTTGTGTCAAATCTTTCCTTAGTAGTTATTTTTTTCTCTTAACTTCATAAAAAATCTGATCATTAACTCCTATAGTACAATAACAAAAATAGGCACAAAATTAACCAACACTGGTCCTGGGCAAAATTTCAAATTTCATTATGTTTCTCTTTGGCTCTCCTGGCCTCTCACCTTCTGGTCCTTTTTCCTTTCTCCCTACTGTCTCCTGAATTGGGCATCTCACTATCAGCTCTGCTGACCATAAGTTCATCTGTGACTTTCACCGATGGGCTTAACCCTTTCAGCCTTGACCAGGACAGGTAGCTCCATCCTGTGAGAGGGCTGCACCTTAAATTTGTCTCATTGCCTAGAAGAACTGCTTTACCATTCACAGGGTGTACTCACCTCCTGGCAACCTTCCTCCTGAACTCTACTCCCATTGACCCAGGTCTTTAAATTTGTCTCATTGCCTAGAAGAACTGCTTTACCATTCACAGGGTGTACTCACCTCCTGGCAACCTTCCTCCTGAACTCTACTCCCATTGACCCAGGTCTTTAAATTTGTCTCATTGCCTAGAAGAACTGCTTTACCATTCACAGGGTGTACTCACCTCCTGGCAACCTTCCTCCTGAACTCTACTCCCATTGACCCAGGTCTTATGATTGTCTCCTGCTTGGAATTCCACATCTCTTTGGCGTAAAGTAGAACAGAATCCCAGTTTGACTGGCTAAGCTTGCATCACCAGAGGGCTGTTCTCTGCTTAATTGGCTGGATAACTTCTCTGAAAGGATTAATCACATAAAAACATGTCACCACTTAACTGGGTTTAAATGTCAGTCCTGTGAATTATGATACCTGGGTCTCACTAGAATGTTCTATAACCTGGCCTTGAATTACTTCCCATGCCCACTGGCTGCTCCTGCTAGATCTGGGTTTGGTCAAGTTATATGACTAAGGCCTTCCTGCCCCTACTAAACCTGGCTCTCAAAGTGATGAAAATACAACCGTCTCATTTATCCTGGGAAATAACAACTAATAACGGTTGTTTCAGACATTTCCATTTAAGTAAATATCAGAATCATGATTTAAAGGCATGATATTCTAACCTTAAAAATTCCTAAGGCCAGGGGCTTCCCCGGTGGCGCAGTGGTTGAGAATCTGCCTGCCAATGCAGGGGACACGGGTTCGAGCCCTGGTCTGGGAAGATCCCACATGCCGCGGAGCAACTGGGCCCGTGAGCCACGATTACTGAGCCTGCGCGTCTGGAGCCTGTGCTCCGCAACAAGAGAGGCCGTGATAGTGAGAAGCCCGCGCACCGCGATGAAGAGATGGCCCCCACTTGCCACAACTAGGGAAAGCCCTCGCACAGAAACGAAGACCCAACACAGCCATAAATAAATAAATAAATAAATAAAGACTTTCTCTCTATTTCAAAAAAAAAAAAAAATGTATTTCTTTAAAAAAAAAAAAAAAAAAAAAAAATTCCTAAGGCCAGAGATAATAGCAAGAAGTCCCCATACACGAGGCCAGCACGAGTCTAACCTTAAAAACAATCCACTTACTATTCTTTATTTTTGAATGGATGGTCAAAGATAAGTGTGCTATGTAATTGCTAAATCACAATAAGCACTAGAGAACAAGAACTGTATCATTTTACGATTTTTCTCAGTTGTCTATTGTGTATAACAAACCATTCCAAAATTTAGTGTCTTAAAATAATACCATTTTATTGCTCACAATTCTATAGATCAGGAATTTGGGCAGTACTGAATGAAGACCGCTCATCTCTCTTTCATTTGAGGTTGACCTGGGTAGTTCAACTGGACCTGGAGATGAATCCGAGATGGACTCATTCATACATCTAGGGCCTTGGTGCTTGGCTATTGGCTAAGGTATCTCAGTTTACTTCCACATGATCTTTCTCCAACAGGATAGCCTGGCCTTCTTTATATAGTGGATGGGTTCCAAAAGAGCAAAAGTAGATTCTACCAGGCCTCTTAAGTTCTATGCCCAGAATTGGCACAGCAATACTTCTGTCTCACTATATTGGTCAAAAGAAGTCACAAGTCCAGCCCAAAGTCCAGCTCAAGAGGAGGGAAAATGGCTCCACACCTTTTGATGCAAGAAATGGCGTGTACTTACAGGGCATGGAGGAATTATTAATGGCCCATCTTTGCAGTCTTCTGCAGCCACCAGTCACCCACTTCTGGAGATTCGCATGTCTTTAGATCAGAACATCTACTCAAACAACACAGATTTCACAGATTCCTGGCCAGAGCAGGGCAAAGGATTCAAAGGGTCATTCCCTTGCTTTCCTGCCAAGAGAGGAAGAGATTGAAGAAATACAGCATGATTGAAGAAATACAGCATGATACAGCCCTCTCTGCTCTTTCAGATCATTTGTTTCTACAAGTTATTCACTAGAAGTTATCAATAACTATCCAAACCCTCTTTTTTGCCATCATAAAACCCAAAACTAGGGCTGAAATATTAGCAAAGTGAATATATACCCAAGAAATTACTTCTGTTACTGAAGCCCCTACTGTTATATATACCCCAAGTGATAGGCCAAGAACTGATTTCCAAAATGTGACAATCTTTCAGTCTCACTTGTAATCATACTGTATGGACCAGCACTTTATTAGAGAGCAAAATGTTGGTGATGAGAGTTCTTCATAATCTGAATATTCTTTCACTTTTTAAATTGTAATCATAAGCATTAAATTTATTTAACTTTAATCAGAGTTAAAACTATTTCACATGATAGTCTTAATTTAAAATTCAGTAAAACTAAAAATATGAGAAAATACAGTATTTGCAATAATGGAGAGGACCAACACAACTCCTTTGAAAGTCTATGAACAATTTGGAAGGTGGCTTCTATTATCCCCATACTGAAAATTGTAAGCTCCAAGTATTAATATTTGTTATGGCCATTTATTCTATTAAAGATCCATGTCTACAAAATGATTTGGGCTTTTTCCTCTACCTACGGCTATAGACTTGGTCAACTGGGAACTTCTGAACATTAAACCTACACTATCTTGGAAATGGAGCCAAAGGGCCCAATATCAACTAGAGATGCACAAACTTGTGTCAACCAAATGACTACCTAGCTGTCAGTTTTTAATAAACAAACCACACCCCCAGTGGTAACACTAGTGGAGACATTGTATTTTGCCGGATTTTGTTCATATGGATGTGGGGTCCTGCTTCAACAACCTCGTTGGTGTGAATTAGGCCTCTCTTTTGAAATCATCTGTGCCACATTTGAGCGATAAATTGCTTCTTCATATCTTGGGACAGGAACTGAATTAAGAGTCCTGTCTTCTGGGCAACTGCTCTCCATTTTCAAATCCCCTGAAGAGCACACGTAAATGTCAGGCCAGAAAACAGTGGACAAAACTACCCACAGGTGGGGAAAATCAGACAGAGTGGGGAAGGGAGGGGGACTTTGACCTTTGCCATTGCCCAGCATAGTCCAGCTTGATGCCACTGCAAGTAGAAGCAAAGAGAGCCCACGTAGTAATAAAGGCAAAGGCAGCTTTGTCCTGATACACTGGAGGTGTGGCAGGTTAAAAAGCAGGTCCAGCTCCCTCTCAGCACATAACCTAAATTAATAGTTCTCAGCCAGGCTGCACATCAAAATCATTTGTGGGTGCAGATTGCATCAGGTGCAAAAGCTGAGTCAGAATCTGAGGTGAGACCTTGGAAGTGCTTATCCTGATGAGCACCTACATTTCTAGTCACTTTACTAGATCATACATAAAGATGGAAACCTGGCCGAGTTTAACAACTTGTGATTGACCAGGGTGAACAGAGGAGTTATTGCATGATGGGCTGGAGCACTGAATCCAGGAGTAGGGCCACTTTTACTCTATTACAGTACTCTATTGCATGTCAGGCTCAGTATTATATGCATATATCAATAATTCTTTCAGGTCTCACAACTGCTTTTGTGAGACAAAGGTTATCATTGCTCCCTTTTTACTGATGTGGAACCTGAAATTAGTGACTTGCCAAGGGAAGCGATGGGCTGTGATGCCAGGTCTGTCTAAGCAATACTATCCTCTGAAGGAGAGGACAGTGTTTCCAATTTGTTTTCAGTACTCTTTAGAGTGAGGTTCAGCTCTTTAATGCCCATCTTGACAAAATATTACAATAAATTATTCTTCAGTGAACAGTGAGCATTATCTCCTACAGCAAAATTTCCTGGATGAAACTGAGATGAACTAAATGAAGAAGGCATTGAAAACTGTAACATGCCATAGAAATTAAAATTTCTTCTTATCTTGAATGATGGGTGTTATATCATCATCCTATAATACAAATTAAATTTTTTCTTAAATATTCCTACTTCCTCATTTTATTACCCAACTTCAGCATATTCTATTATTTTAAATTTTTCATGTCAAAAATTTTCTGACCACAAATTTTCCATTTCAAAAATGTTCTCACCACCACAATTCTTCTTGAATAGAAGAGTAACGTAAATAAATAAATTGAAATTGAGCCCCCTATTGGTGATGAAGTATTCCCCGCAAATGGCATAGTAACTCAATTTTTGATGGTCTTTGTCATTGAACTTTGGAAAGCTTTTTGAAAGTGTTAAATACGTTCAACTGGTTTTTCAAAGATCACTAGTATAACTTAGAGACATTATTACCTCTTATAAAAAAACATATTTTCATTTCCCCAATAACTTTTTCTAGCTTAATACTCAAGGACCAAGGCCACAATTGCAAAATTTCAGGACACACCATGCCCAGAAAGTGTACTATAAACTTTGCTTCCTGAAGTTTGGTAATGCAATAGTACAGATGAAAACTTTCATTTATTATTCCATTGCTTGTTATTAACTAATTTTAGAAGACTGTGGGGATTTTGTGTGTATTCGTTTTGGGAGTTAAAAATAAAAGATTGTATATGCCTAAATTACATGTTTTAGACCCTTCAAAGAAAGGATGAATTAATATTTGCTTATTTTTTCCTGGTAAAAGCTATTCATTGAGCGAACATCTAAAAAGATGAATAATTTCAATATTACCATAAATTTGAAGTGGAAAATGTTTTTCTATAAAGGAGTTTGTATAAATTATTTAAAAAGTAATTAAACTGGAGCTCAACTAAACAGTGTATTGTAGGAGGGAAAGTGATCTCTTCATGAATAGAAACTAAATGTTTTCATAAAGTGGTGTAGTTATTGTGACAGCACAAATTGTATTAATAACTAGTTGGGAATTGAAATAAAATGTTACTAAGTTTCAAAGGCTTGCCTTTTAATTGAATTTTGTGTGATTATTACATGAATGAAATAAAATCTAAGTATTTCTCCTTTTTGTGCTCGTGGGGCAGATATTCATTTGTTCAAAATTTTCCTGCTTGTAATCATTAGCATTCAAACTTTTTGACTGTCAAGTTGTTAAAACACTGAAAAGTGCAACCCAGAAACGAAGTGGTAGAAGTGAGTATGAAACGCTGTCTAGTGTGACAGAGACATTCATGACTGGAGTCTGAAAATCAGGGATTTTTAGATTGCTGATTATTACCCCATAGCTTAATAGAGACCCAGAACTCAATGCAAGTACCATATCCCCTGTACCACCTACCCACATTGACTGTCTCCCCTTTAAAACTTGTTTAGAATTCATTATCTGCAATAACAATGATCTCCAAAGAAAGGTATATTTACCGTCAGGAGTATGCAAGATAATCCATTAGGATACAGAAAGTAAACATTAAATCTTCTATTTGTTTTTTATTTCCTCCTTCTTAAAACGTAATTTTTGTGAGTCTTGTAATGTATTAACATTAGTATATATGTATACTATTTAAAAATTTTTTAACGTATATTGCTAGTGCATGCTCAAAAGTTTTTTAATGGTAGAGACTCATGTCCAAGAAAGTTTAGAGCTAATGTTCTATTGTTCTGTACTTATTTTAACACTTAAGTAATGACTGAATCTTCCTGGGTCCCTGCTATCTTTATGATCTTAGCTCAGTTATTAAATTCCTCTATGTGCAAAATAAAACTAAAAATGATACGTTGCAGTGGATGTAGTTCTGATTGTATCATTTTTATGAGAACAGTTTTGTAAGAGATAAAGTGCTACTCAAATGTGTATGAATACCTTGAGAGCAGACAATAGTTCATTTTTGTATTTCCAGGACTTTTCACAGTGGCTGGCAAGTAGAGCATGTTTAATAAATATATGAATAAATGAATGAATGAGGGTCTCTCTCTCTCTCTCTCTCTGTATATATATATATATATATATACATATACATATCATTAACATTCTTATGGGAAAGAGCAAGATGTGGTGGAAAACATTAATGATCATAAATGAGAAAAATCAAATGATCTTGCTCTATCCTTGGCACTGTGATTTTTTTAAAAACAAGTCATTCATTTTTGCTGAGCTCAGTTTTTTCCTCTACAAATTAGGCATAATAAGATAATTATCCTGCCCTACTTCACAGAGCTGTTTTTAGAATAAAATTTATGTGAATTATGTATGTGAAAGTTTGTCATGAACTCTTATGAAAATTCTAGGCTAACATTGGTGTTGATTTCTTATGGTTCTATCATCTCCTGCTAAACTGCACTTGACTAGAAGGAAAAGTTCCTCCCTGCCTTATGCTTTTGTTACATTCCCTTCTGTGCCTAACACAATGCTTTACCCATAATAAATTCTTAATTTAAAAAAAAAAAAGAAAAAGGAGGCTTTTTAAGGAATGGTGACCTTCTGTTTTCAAACCTGCCCATGCTTTTGAGCAAAAAACTGGTGGTGTTTGAGGGGTTCCAAACCAGTACCAACTTGTGTCCCCCCAAGCACTTTTTATCAGTAAAAAGGCAAAGCATGTACTGGAGAGAATGCTTGATTTATACCTGTCTAGGCAATCAACCTGCCACCCACAGAAATGTTGGAAGTTTGGCAGTTAATCAGCAAGGCAATTTTTTTGCTCTATTCTCCGTTGATGATCCTTTGAGTTTGTTCCATAATGGCGTTCCTTAGTCATTTTGTCCCATAATAAAATGAATAAGGACTTTGTCTGTATCTCCACAGCACCTCCAGAACAGTGCTGGAGAACCGTGCCAGAACGGTGCCTGGTATATCCTGGGTGCTCAATAAATACTTGTTGGATGAATGAGCTAAATGACTCATGGAAATGAAGAATATGTATACTCAAGATTTTGAAGTATTTACCCAAACATTGATTTGATTTAATTCAGTAAAAGTTTTCCCCAATTTCCATCATTATAGGAAAGACTGAAAAAACTAGAGTTTGTGCTGAATTCTTTTCCCGTGTTAAGCTCCCCCGATAGTCAAATTACATTGCAATTTCTCTCCTGTGCTTATGCATATGCATATTTGTTTTAAATACATATAAATAATGGGCATCCTTTTGATTTAAACCCAGTCCTATATAGCTCCTATTTTTTCTGAGGACCATAATTTCATGTTTGAGAAGAAGAAAAAATAACTAACATGTTTGAACATAAATATATCCACTCTCAAGGAGATGTCTTTCATTGGGCTAATGACACTTTTTTTTTCCCAAATATATAACCCAAGAAATTATTTTACACACAAACCAAAGAGGTTACAGAATGAATTTTTAAATTTAACCCTTCAAGATACCATTCTATTTCTTTCAGAAATTACATCATAAATTTGAAGATTAGAAAATAATCACATTTTCAGTGCTATTTAAGTGTGCTTTCCCTAAGACTCAAAATTTATATGCAATTTTTCTCACTCTCCTATATAGCACTTTTCTAAAGCAGTTGCATATTATCTCTACAAGGTTTATAGAGTAAGAATACTGAGGGCCCAGAGATGTATCCAGTTGCTCAATTGACCAGTTAAGTTCCTTTCTCTTTTCTCACCCTGCCCACCTCCTGGTGGGTCAATTGATGAGGAATGAATTGGCCAAAAGGCAAGGAGTGGGGGATGAGAGGCAAAGTCCTGGATAAAGAGAACTAGATAATTAAACACTGGATAGTGAAGAGTTGACTTAAAACAGCTCTTTTCAAAGGAGACTTCCAATTGCTGTCTCCTTACGGGACTGGAGAATCCAATTTGTCAGGATGAGTTGATTCTCATGCAGATGATGTAACCTGACAGCTAGCAACATGTAGTGGTCTGGTAACCAAGCCAAGAAATTTGGTAGCACAGAGTAAGTGGAGATGAATCTTTTTCTAATCAATCAGGATTACGTTTCTTAGAAGGTTGTTTAGCCTGTTACACATTAACAGCATATTTTAAACACATTCTGTGCTTTTAAAATTGTTATAATTACAAAAATGGATTTTTTCTGCTCACAAATTAATTACAGGAAAAAGTGATGATGAAAGTATAGTTATTGACTCATGTTCATATCCTAGAATGCCAAGGATATTTCACAGGCAGATTGGCATAATTCAACTTCCTTTGAATAGTGACTAAATTGGGCTCAAGGAGAACTTAGAGTTTGATCTATAAATATTCATTTACTATAATACAGTAGGGCTCTTTTTTAAGTGACAGTTCTAACTCATTATTAAATATATGCAGTAAATTTCCGGGATGCCTAAGAATATAGCCAAGGGAAAAAAATGCTTTTGAAGATTGAAAAAAGATTCATGCACTCTCTGGATCTCAACTAACAAAAATTAATTAATTAACAGGTCTAAATTATGTCTGTCCATAATGCAGCCAAAGTACCAGCTTCCCAGATGTTCTTAATGTCACCGATCCCATTATAATTCCTCAAATGCCAACAGTACCTCCTTTGGGGTAGGGGAATTATACAAGAGAACAGGTGCTAGCAGGATGGAGGAGTATAACCATAGGCATGTTGGTCAGAATAATTATAGTTGTTAAAGCAAGAATATTCAAAGAGCAGTGCATAATCATGCATTACCAAAAAAATCACAGTGATCACCTGACCAGTGTCAACATCCTACAACATCCTCCACTAGAAAGGGGCACCTCATTTTCGACAAGTACCTGCAATACCGGAAGGCAGATGGCAGTACTGAATAGCCAACTGTTTTGCATATGTTGACTGTGATTGTCAAACATAGGATCCTCTTTTTCAGGGTGCTTTCTCCATTGGAGATACTTGGTTAATATTTGCTACACTCTCTTCATTTCTTTCATTGCACCTTTTGCCATTTATCTATTTTCTTGTTTGCTTATTCGTCTCCCATTCTAAACTGTAAACTACCCATGGTCATTTTTCTTAGGGAGGGAGATAACTTTTTATCAAATTATAATATTCATGCAGTAAAGTACATATATCCTTAGTGTAGAGGTCAACGAATTTTCACAAATTAAACACAACTGTATAGCAAGTATACAAATTAAGAAGCAGAAGACCAGCAGCACCCCAGAAGACTCCTGGTACTATGTTCTAGGTTGTTATACTCCAAAGGTAAACATTTCCTGACTTTTAAAAACTGTGATTTCTTTTGCCTGTTCTTGGACTTTATTTCAAATAATGCTGCTCTAAATATATGTTCACAAAAAGTATATATCTCTGGTAAATATATGTACATATCTTTGTGGTATATATACATAGTAGTATAATTTGGGGGTCAAAGGGTATGCATATGTTCAGTTTCAGTAGACATGGCAGACAGTTTTCCAAAGCATTTAAACCAGTTTCCACTTTTACCATCAGTGTGTGAGTGAGGAATCATATCTGGTTTGTTCACCATTTTGTCTCCTGCACGTGTCACAGCACTTAGCACCAAGTAAGTACTCAAGAAGTCTTGGCTGAATAAATTAAATTGATATATGTTAGAAACGTCTAAATGACTGTTAGCATTTCATCAATCTTTTCAAGTTTATAAGAAGCAGAAACAAGTTTCTGGCCCACTTCACAATTTTGCTAAGAGCCATCCCTAGGTAATCGGTCCCTGAAAAAAACACCTCTTCACTGAATGCTGTTTTCTAGGACAGATTGCTGACTCAATGGAATAAACAGTATCAATCTGACAACATAATGAGTTTAGATATGTTAGCAGAGGAAGACAGTTTAGTGTCAACTTTCCCAGCTGCTCTTTATACAGTGAAGGACACAGAGGCCTAAAGAAATCAAATTAGGTGCCCTTAGGGTAAGAAAGGATTCATAAGTGGACATACTCTTTGTTTTCTTCTTTAAAACTTTGTAGTGAATGATTATTTTATTTGTATACGATAATGTGTTTTGCCAAGAACAGACTAGGATTTTTATTTCATTGGTAAAACTCATGTTTTTACTGTGACCGTCCCCTAAAACACTTTTTTCTTTTCATTACTTAAACAGAGCAAATTACCTTTGTCATTATGCAAAATTGCTTAGATTTTGTCTTTGGGATGAGATTTGCTCTATTTTTTGCATGGTGTGATCACAATCAGTCCTGAGGTTCAGTGGTTTTTTTAGGATGGACTTTTTATTTGTTCATGTGTTTTTACCAAATGCATCTAACAAATAAAACCATAAAGCTTTAAGTCTTTCATCTAAAAAATAAGTACTTTATTGTGAATACAATGAAATTGGAGAGAAATTCAACATTTAATATGTTTCTACCCAATAATTACAAATACTCTGAGGAGGCTGAATCACTGCAGTGTTCCAAGGTCTGGGACATCGACTGGATTTGGATGAAGATACATGTACTAGATTCTACTAATGGCTTCAAACCTTTACCCCTTCTTGAGTATCAACACCCTTTGATGTGTTACTTCACAGTTCTAATAAAGAGATGGAGTATACTGCCCCACTCTTTGACTTTAAATTCAGTTATGTGACTTTTTTTGGAAAATGGAATGTTAGGGGACATGAGTGACAAAGGCTTGAAAAGTACCAATGCATTTAGGCTTTCTCTCTTGAGCCTCTCCTATGATAATGAGATACCCTAGCTAGTAGGCCAATTCCTGCAGGAAGCTGAGAGTCATGTAGAACAAAACCCATCTGCCCCAGCTGAGCCTAGCCTAGGTTGGTTGACTCCAATTGACCTCCAGATACATAAATGAGTCCAGCTGAAATCAACAGGCTCATCCAAACCCCATCCAGATCAACTGACCCCCACCCAGAAAACCCTTAGATGTGTGATCTAAGTAAGTGCCTTCTTATTATTGTATGTCATTGAAATTTTGTGGTGGTTGTAATGCAGTGGTATTGAAGGCATAGTTAAGGGATACAAGTATCATCAGATAAGCACGGGTGGATAATGACCATGTTTACCAGAGGATGGTAAAAGGAACAGGTGCCACAGCAAGGGCAACTTGTCGGTAGCTAAGAGGCGAATTCAAGTTATAGGTAGAGAGAGTCTTTTTTTTCTTTATAAATGTATTTATTTTATTTGTTTATCTTTGGCTATGTTGGGTTTTCGTTGCTGCGCGTGGGCTTTCTCCAGTTGTGACGAGCGGGGGCTACTCTTTGTTGAGGTGCTCAGGCTTCTCATTGTGGTGGCTTCTCTTTTTGTGGAGCACAGGCCCTAGGCACGCGGGCTTCAGTAGTTGCACATGGGCTCAGTTGTTGTGGCTCGCAGGCTCTAGAGCGCAGGCTCAGTAGTTGTGGTGCACGGGCTTAGGTGTTCCGTGGCATGTGGGATCTTCCCAGACCAAGTATCGAACCTGTGTCCCCTGCATTGGCAGGCAGATTCTTAACTACTGCGCCACCAGGGAAGCCCGGTAGAGAGAGTCTTAAAAGAAGGACTGCTGTTCAGCAAATAAAGAGCTTAGAAGTTACACTCTGTCCTAACAACAAGTGAAAAGCTAAACAAACTGAAAAATCAATAACTCTTCTTACGCCTATCAGAGAAATGAGGTCAAAGGACAAACCACTGGCCCCAAATTAACTTTTATAATGTCTTATAGTTCAGATGTGGGCTTGGGAATCCACCTTTGGAATCCTCTCTACCCACTGAATGTTATTACTAACACATTTTATGTGCCATGTTTTGTCTTTCCAGAAATATGCTAGATCTTGCATAAGAGTAAACTACTTACTCACCGTAGGCTATTGCTAAGGCTTATTAAACTTCAAGTCTCATCTGTAGTGGGAAAAGACAACTTTTTCAAGAAATAACAAATTGTAGGAGGTAAGGCTAAAACGAAGGGCTGTCAGCTCTCTCAAGTTTCATCAAGTTAAAAGAATATGTCAATATTAACACCTTTTTGGATATGGCTTGAAAACAATTTTTACTATGAACATCCTTAAAAGGAGCTTAGGACCAGTGAGAAGAAATAGAACAATCATAACAGCCTGACTCAACAAACCCTATTTTGACGTAAAAAACCTTATCGAAGAGAGCATGCATCAATTAGATTTGCACAAAAACCTAATTTGTTTCATCCACATTCTTGAGATTTTTCTGTTTTATTAGACAACGATTCTTAGTTTTAAGGGCAGAGCGTGTACACCAGCTAGTCATCTCTCTGAGCTTCAAAAACTGGTTGGCATGCTGATTTCTCCTCCCTCAAGGACTGAATTACAGAATCGAGAAATATAGTAGAGAACTGAGAGTGAGACATTGAGTTGAAATAATGAGCCTAAAAAAAAGTCAGTAAAATAAGAATCATTAGGGAAAACACCATCTACATGAAATAGACTTTCTCTAAATCCCTGAGGAATGCCGGATTCACTCTTTGTATTGAAATGCCTCTTCCAGCCAACCTCACCAATACTTTTCGTTTTTCTATTAATTACTTTACAACTGTCTATTAGCGCTCACCTGCTACAACAGGATCCTAGGCAGCCGGGAATCAGGGATTGTGTGAGACCCAGCATCAGGAGGATGGTGGAGTGGCAACCATGCCTCTTTGCCATGGCTTGGGAAGAACAAGAGACAGCACTCTGGCCATCTTGATATCTAAGGGTCTCAACAGCCTCTGCCTGTCTCATAGCAATAGTCAACCCCAACTCCCTCACCCACAAAGAAATTCTCTGGTTTGGAAAAACAAGATGAATTCTTCATTAGGAGGGTACCAAGCTATTATACAAGAGCTATACAGATGGTACAAAACATGGTTTACCTCTCCAAGAAATTTCACTCTAATTGAAGAAAAAAATGATGTACACAAAACTAGAGCAATTAAGTGGTCAATTACGTGTTTCAGATTATAAAGGCAATAGACTAGATCAGCATTCAGTAATAATTTCTATTTTCATTCCAAAAGAGTTTGATTGTTGATGCAAGGTTTATGTGCTGCTGTTGTAATAGAAACAGCTGACTAATCAGAGCTGCTTTTACTTGTATGTGACAATAGTTTCACCTGTGAAAAGCAAGCAAAAAAACAGGGGAGAAAAAGGGGGTTAATAGCTAACTACTATTTCAAAATTACCAAATCATACCTCGTTTCTAGCATAAAATAGTAAAACAAAGTTTTTTCATCTATAGAAATGAAAATTGTAATGTTTCTAGTGAACCTTCCTTTTCTAATATTAAAAAAATACACAAATGGAGAGTTAATATTCATATTAAATGCAGGCATTAATTAGGAATTTAATGTTTCTAAAGGATATAAAACAAATTTGCCAAGCATACTAAGGGTACCCTGATATAAGAAAGTTCATCACTTTTTTTATGCCAGTAAACTATGTTGAAAGAATCTTTAGCAACAAAACCTCTATTTATAATTCTTCTAAATATCTTCTTGTGAGGCCAAGGATAAAATATACTTCCAGATACAGCAGGCATGTTTCCCTGGAATTTTGCCATTGCTTTTTAGAATGGTGTTAAATATTTAATTTCCGTTTATTTTACTGTCTTCTGGCTTTCCCCTCATTAAACCCTCTTGACATATACAAGAAGATATATATGACAAAGAAATTAGTAAATAAGGGAACAATTAACAAGTTGTGATCTCAAAGGAGACTATAATTTGTAATACACAATTATTGATAACACAGAACATTTTAAAGGGTAGTAATATAGGATGAGAAATGTGTAAGAAATGCTTAGAGGTATACTTTAAATAAACAGTATAAAATTTGCTCAAGTTTTCCAAAATTATATGGCATTTATTATTTGCAGAGAATACAGTCAAGTTTACTTGCTCTTGTTTTTCTTTTTTTTACATTATTATTATTATTTAAGCTTTAATGATCCATTGGAGTACGGGAAGAAAATCTGTTATCAGTTTTATCTCATTTTATTCTATTTCTGTTTTTAAATGTGTTTCATAATGTACATAATACATTAATATGATTTTATATATATATATATAATTTATAAGTAAATAAATGTGTTTTGGACAAAAGTGCCCCAAATTCTATTTTTCTTGTGGAAACATGTTCCAAAATTTAGAGGATGACTTCTAAGCCATCAGTTAACATAAACTGTAAAAAGAAAAAACAGAAGAAAACAGTAGCCTGAACATTTAGGAGTAGATTGACATATTGTATTGGAATTATGAAAAAGCAGGAATGAAGTAAAAGAAAAACTGCTCTGTTCCTTTTGTTGAAGAAATGAAGGAGAGGGTGAGCCCTGAAGTGACATACTGGTAAAGTAAGCAGATACAATAGCAGTCAAGACCGAGCATAGGGGCAAAAGGAGGATAAATGTGTGAAAATGTTTCCTACATCAGTTTTTGTGTCACACAAATATATGAAATGAATGGGAAATGACAACATAGCCAAGAAAAGCAAACCTGGGGTGATTCAAATGGGAATGGATAAAGGCATTGACATAGTAAAAGAGAGAGAGAGAGAGAGAGAAAGAGAGAGAAACTCCCTCTTTGAAAACTACCAAAATGCCAAAGCTATTTATTTTTATTTAAAATTAACTAAGATCTGTCCAGAATATCTTCCAAAGATGTGTCTGCCCTCCACCTTGCATTCCCCTACCTTGCTAACACTTGCTTCTTTCCTCTGCTTCTCTCTGACCCACTCTTGGTCTACTTTCTTGACCAAGGGCTTGGAGAAGATGAAGTCCTTACCCAAGCCTATATTCTCCTCTGCTCAAATAGCTGGTCTCAGCTTAAGAAATATAATAACAACAACAGTAATATCAGTAACAACTAATATTATGAGCCCATACATTCAGGAATTCTTCTAAGGCAGAGATAATTACCCTATATTACAGATGAGGAAATTGAGGCATATATTGCTCAAAGTAGTCCATTAGTAAGGGCAAGGTCAGGATTCAAACCCATGTATTTTTGGCTCCAATATCTATACTCTTGACTACCCTGCAATACTATTTAACAATATACCAAATAAGTTAATTTTGAATGGATTCCCCATATAATCTTTTCTTTTTTTTTTTTTTTTAAACTGTTCTTAAATTTATTTATTTATTTATTTACTTATTTATGGCTGTGTTGGGTCTTCGTTTCTGCGCGAGGGCTTTCTTTGGTTGTGGCGAGCGGGGGCCACTCTTCATCACGGTGCGCGGGCCTCTCACTGTCGCGGCCTCTTTTGTTGTGGAGCACAGGCTCCAGACGCGCAGGCTCAGTAGTTGTGGCTCACGGGCCTAGTTGCTCCGCGGCATGTGGGATCTTCCCAGACCAGGGCTCGAACCCGTGTCCCCTGCATTGGCAGGCAGATTCTCAACCACTGCGCCACCAGGTTAGCCCTATAATCTTTTCTTTGTATTCTCATTTCTAGGACCTCAACATTCTAAAACCTTTATTTAGATCAAGTAATATTACTATTAGTGGATTAAGCCCAATGTCCAGCTGTTCAAGTGTAAGAGAGTGGAATAAGAGGAAAGGGGAACTATTCCAGTTACAGATGTTATTTCTATGCATTCAGACATAGGTGAAAAAGAAATTGCAGAGTTGGCAGTGCTTCTTTTCCTTTGTACATCTAAAGGCTGTGCCCGGCACTGTAACCACAAAGCAAAGCCTGGCACAGCTGTTCATTCTCTCTCATCGCCTTTTATCTATGCAGTGCTTTCCCGTTAATGTGAGTCCTTGAAATTCTGAAAGCCAAGTGCTTCATTTCCCATCATTCCACACCTAAGCCAAGTTTCTAAATTGGCTTTGATGTGTATTTAAAATGGCTTGGCATCCTACTGTCATCATTCCCTGGATCAGTCCCACTCTGTGAAACTGTGATATGATTATCACCGTCCCAAGTGAAGAGACCAGCTGCATATGGAACCATGATGATGTCCTTCTGCAGCTTTGGGTTGTTCATGGATCACAGTGATGACTGCTGGGGAGTACAATGTGAATGGGTAAGAGTTACATGTTTTGAGATCATGTAGGAGTATGTAGCGATCTTCCTTTTAATCCATAGACCTTCAGCCTTAGGATTTTAGTTCTGAAGTTTTATTTTCATAATAGGGCAGCCAAGCTTAAACACTGCCATATTCAAATGCTTTCTTTTCTGACGTTGAGGAATAAGCTTAACCTAGGACATATATTTATATTCCAGATAATGCCTTTTGGTGAGAATTGTCATATTTGGTGAGTAGTTCTTAGTTAATGTCTAATGGATTTATGGAATAGATAGTTTCTTTTTCCAACTAATATACTATTTCAAAGTTTGAATGGCTTTCATGAAAAAACCCCAAATAGAAACTGATCTGTAGTTAATCATTCACCCATGACTGCATGTTCTAATGACATGGTTGTTATTAAAAACACATAACAACAATAATAGCAAAAATAAACACCCAGTTCCTATCACCCACTCTATCCATAGAATGTAAATAGTGAAAACTTCTCAAAGGTATAGGAATCTATAGTAAACATGCCCCTGCTTTTCATGTGCTACATGAGATATTGCTCCAAAAAATGTTGTCTTGGTTTTTGTGTTTTAAATAGGTTTTGGCTTTAAATAGGCTGACTTGTTTCTTGAGGTACATGATATCTAACCTTAAGGCAGGCCATCCAAAGCTCTCAGAATTTCTCCCAAATGTCTCTTTTAGATTCTTATCTCAAGCATGAAACAGGAAGATTAATACTAGAAGAGACCTTGGATCTTAATCCTTACAACTTAATTTCTACATTTTAGAAATGAAAAAAAAAAGAGAGAGAGAGAGATTCTATAATAATTCAGTGCCTACTAAATGCAATACACTGTTCCAGTTTTCCAGTTGTAAAGAAAAGGCTGCTCAAGAGATTGTGCCAGGCAGATATGTTGGCTTTCCATATCCATCCTCTACTCTTCATGCTGCCCTCTGCCCCAAGGCTGACCTGTATGGATAACGTTCACCAGCTCTCAAGCCCATGACCTCTGAGGGGGGTCAGCTAGTGGGGAACCCTGGCAGAAGATTAATCAGAAGGATGAGGGAGAAAGTAGAGTGACAAGGGTATTATTCCCCTGGACCCCTGGCTTTGCAGGTTCCCCTGACTGACTGCTCAGCTTGACAATAGCCCACTGCTCCTCTCCATGTGTCCCCTCACCTTCCAGCCTCCAATAGGCTCATCCTTCCCTCTTTTCTTAGGGCCTGGTGTTGTGACAGCTTTGCTGTTGCTGGCCTGGGCTCCTGCACTAGGCCCTGTACTTTCCCTATTCCCCCCCCCCCCAGACTTTTATTATTAGTCCCCTTGTAAATAAATCCTCCTTAATTTATTCTGAGTATGTTGTCTGTTTCCTTTTGGGATGCTAATTAATACAGAGATGTCAACTCAGATCTCAGGAAGTTGACACTTTAGCTGAATTTCCCAAGGCCGTTCAGAAGTGGCACCTTGGGGATTAGAATTAAATTCTCCCAACTCTAAACTGAGATATCATTTAAGTGCCCCATATGGCCCATAGACCAGCTTAAACGGACATAACAGAAGGGCCAGTATGCATACTTTTTCAAATACAAGATTTTTTAAATCTACTGCTCGCGTTTATAAATTAGGAAAATTCATATAAAATATTTAGATTTTTGGTGGAGTTTTATTACTCTCTATGGGAGCAGATTTGAAACTGCCATTTTTTACGCAGGGCTTTTTTCTATAGTCCCTTTTCCCTTTCCCTTGCTTTATTCCCAACCTACTGGTCCTAGTGAGGTTGCAAACATTATCTTGATGTGTTTTCTCTTCCAGAGATGTTTGTATTTGAGAGGAATCAAAAATGTTAACATTAAAAGGTGAATGAGGTATCAGTAGTTGTGGAAGAGCCAGAAAGAGGATTTGTTTGTTTATGTGTTTGTTTTGTTTGCTATTTTTACCAGGGAAGAGAGCAGCACACCTTCTGATAGCATGGAAATTATACAGCGTTTGAAGGTTCCTGTTTTGGGCAGCAGCCCTGAGAGACTGTGGCTTTTCAGAACTCATTCCAGAGCTATGCTATGGTGTTGATTGTGTGTCCTTACAAGCCTCTCCTCCCTGTCATCAGCATTTCCAGCTCTTTATTTCAGCTCAAAATAGAGCTGCTCTAGTACCGTGGTCATCTTCCCCTTGAACATGCTTATCACTACTACAGGTCATAAAAGAGATAATAAAACACAATAGAAGGGCTTCCCTAGTGGTGCAGTGGTTGAGAATCTGCCTGCCAATGCAGGGGACACGGGTTCGAGCCCTGGTCTGGGAAGATCCCACATGCCGCGGAGCAACTAGGCCCGTGAGCCACAATTATTGAGCCTGCGCGTCTGGAGCCTGTGCTCCGCAACGGGAGAGGCCGCGATAGTGAGAGGCCCGCGCACCGCGATGAAGAGTGGCCCCCGCTTGCCACAACCAAAGAAAGCCCTCGCACAGAAACGAAGACCCAACACAGCCATAAATAAATAAATAAATAAATAAAAAAGGATAAGCCCAACTTTATTTAAAAAAAAAAAAACACAATAGAAAATTCTCATAACCCAGGATGTCCAGGAACCACACCTGTTTTAGTTTAATAATATTACTGAATCATAAATGCGTTAACTCCAAAAGAACACAATGATTAAAAAAAAGGCGGGGGGGAGCTTGTTCCAGCTCCAACATCTGCTTAAGGCATTCTCTTGGATTTCTTTCCTCATTTTATGAATTAAGGAATGAGGATAAAATATACATTTACACAAATACAATTCAAGCCATTAAAAGCATTATTACCCTCAAATGTATGTTAATGACTGAAAACCAACTTAAGTTATGCAATATCAGCATGATTTGCATGATACGGCAATCATCTGGTGTAATCAACAGAATTCTTCATGTTTTTGGAGATTGCTTTGCTGGGACCTTACCATATACTGCCAGGCAGATCATCCTATCATTACAGGCCGTTTTCGAGAGCAAATTGACTACAATGGCATTATTTCAAAAGTATACAGTTTTCTAAAAATATCTATATAAATATTGGATATAAGCCATATTTAGTGTCCTAGATGCACAAATCTCTACATATTTTTTTTTTTGCCAAAGTCATCCGTAGCTCTTTCCTTTACTCATGCTATCATCAGCAATAAATGGCTTCACCTAATATACAGAAACTATCCGGAAACTGGAAATTATATGTGGGAAATGCCCAGTAACAGGTTATAGTCTCAGCCCTCCTGGAGTTGGGTCTCAAATTTCATCTTATATAGCCTGCCTTAATGAGGTATTGGTAAAGATGGAAAATGTCAGTTCCATAACAAGTTTGACCAAAATCTTATTCTGAAATTTCATAATTGAGTGACCTGGAAACATCATCAAAACTGGAGAATAGTACTGGTCGAATCTACCTTTTTTGGGTGTCAGTGTGATTGAAAATATAGCCATATTGTTCGGGATAATAGAAAGTGAATATTTTAGGCTGGAAGACACTTTAGACATTATCTAGTTAAACTCCCTTATTTTGCGGATAAAGTAATCGAGCCTTAGGAAGCTTAAGACACAAGTGTGATTTCACCCAACCAGTTAGTAGCAGCACAGTCTAAACCATAAAACAGGTCTTCTGTTTCCAAGTTCACATGTCTTGCAGTCACTTGTATAAAAATTGCTGCATAAAAAAATTCAAACAGAATTTTTTGTTTATTATGTGTTTAAAATGTCCAACTATGTCATAGATTAAGTGTAAAATGTTTCTTAATTAGTATACAAAGTGGACAAAATTAATCAACTCTTTGGAAAGAGTGTCAACAAACAGGCAAAATGGCAACTCTTCATTACATTATTAAATGCATTTGACAATTTTTGTCTTTGGCTTGCAATAAGAAAATTTGTGGCAAGACAGAGTTGTTGTTTAACTCTCTAAGCTAGAGGAAGTAAAACAAACAAATGAACAAAAAACATAAAGAAAATCTCTTATAATGTATAGACCACACATGAAAAGTAAGACAGGAAACAAGGCAAAAAAATATACAGAAAGCTCTAGTTAGTAACAACTGCCAACTATTTAACATAAAGTACAATGCTAGTTAAAGATGGGAAAGGGTTGTTAAAAAAGTCCTGGTTACTGGACTACTGGGGTCAGTGTTTTAGGCTGTCTTTGAATGCCTAATTTAGGCTAACATCTCAATAAATAAAAGGACTCAAGTGATCATTTTGTGAAAATTCACCAATATTGTAACATAAAAGTTTTTTTTAAATTTGTGTGAATTTAATGACAATAAATTTCAAAAAAAAAAAGAATTTATTCCTACTGAAAAAGATGAAGTTTATAGTTTAATAGTAAGTTATCTTTAAGCCTATCAGGCTCTTGATCGGTTTTACTAACAATGAACTTTAGCTGAATATGTCTGTGTCACTGACAATGTCATTCACTTTAGACATTGTCTCAATTCATACATCTAATCCCATCACTAAGAAATAAAATCAATAATACAAGGTAACCCTTGGTTTGCAGTTACTAAAATTCAAAAGAAAATATTCAAGTTCCTTCTTAAATCTCCCAAACTGTTTCAGTCTTCATTTGTAACAGAAAATAAATTCTTTAGCAGGTCTGCCAATGCAGATGATAAACTATCACTCAGTCTAATTTGCACTGGAAATAATTATGCAGTCAGCTTGGCATTAAATCATTTTAATCAGTTCTTGAAACTGGAAGTTGAAACATCTTCCCACTGGGATTTTTGCAGTAGTTGTTACCCAGTAGCTCTTTGAGACAATTTGCAAAATATGCAGGTTAAGGCACCAAATGGGTTGTTAGCTATGGAATCGTAAATGATGGACAGACCAATACAATGGAATGTCTATTCTAGTAAGTCTCTCTTAGTGGATGTAACAAAGATTTCTAGTGGCCAAATGTATACTCAGTTCACAAATCTAAACTCATTTTAATTCAACATAGAGCTATATTTTAATAGGTTCCAATTAAACCAAATGCGAGTCATCACTATCGGTCCTTGAGGGAAGGAAACATTTTCACAAGATAGTACACTGTAGCACTGAGGATCCCAAGTCATTTTCCCGGTGAACTCCTGAGTGTCTACAGGAGTTCATCAAAGGTTTGCCATGCATTTTATTTTTCATTAGAATATGTGACTACAGAAAGCATATAAATGCTGAATTTACGGTGTGCAGTGAATTGCCACTTCAGCGCTAAAAACCATTTTCAAGAGTTAAGTCTAATCCAAACCACATTTTAATTTCAAATGTAATGAATTAGATTTCGATACTTAAATTTCATGATGGTTGCAAAAAAAAATTCCAACATACTAAATTTAAACTCTCAAAGGCTTTAATTTTACTCAGCAATTTGGAACTTTCCTGGTTTTGCTTTGGCTAAATACTATTCTTTCCATTCATAACTGCCTAGTATAACATACTGAATATCTATTAAAGTAAATAAGATGCAAAATAGATAGATCAGGTTATACAATTTTTAAAAATCATTCTAGTAGCGTAGGGTGAATGATACAGCATGATCTTCTGGCAAAACCTTACTCATTTTATACAAGCCAGGAATGGATTAAAATTCAGTCTTTTTTAAATTAAAAAAACACACACCCTAATTTTCATTGTTTTTCAAAAAATATACAGTAAAATAAACATGGCTAACAGTATTGCCAATTAGTGGTTATTTGTAAATAGCATAAATGAATAAATATAAACCATTTGTAGTTAAAATATTAATTTTTTTGCAAATAGATATTTCTGAAAGCTCCATGTCCATATTTAGCTTAGGTGTAGCACACTATATGTATTCTTTATTTGTATATGTACTATTAATTTTTCTTCCATTCTTGTTATTGATAAAAACACCTATCTATATATATCTAATATAACTATAAATATCAATATCTATCTATCTACCTATCTATCTATCAAACTATCTTCTAACTATCAAGCCACTTGAGTAAAAGCTCTCTATCCATATTGGGCAAAAAAAATTTGATAAACAAATCTTTAATTGATAAATATTATGATGTAAACTAGAGGTCAGACTCTGCCAAAATGATCACAATCACCATTTTGAAATGATAGTTACTAAGGCGAGAATACAATTATGCAGTTTAATCAGATTGGAATGTGTGAATTAACTGGAAAAAAACAAAAGCTGAAACATAATCAGCAATTAAGATGCAAGTGCTTTTTAGCATTTTAAAATAATAACTACAAAGCTACTCTTTCTGTTTAAATTTTTACTTCACTGACTGATTGTTTCCTAGGCTTTTCTTATTGATTGCTGACCTTTTCCTGTCATTTGATGTTAAATACCACGCAATGAATGCATCACAATGTAACATGGCCTGAAATGGATCGGTAAGTCGAATGTGACCATAAGAAATGGATCCAATCCTTGACTTAGCAGAGACTAATCTTATTTATAAGGTTGCTTTATTCCATTTCATTTTTCTTAGTACATTCACTTACTAAATACTATTAACAATCAAATTAGTGATGATTTTAGTATTTTATCACCAAAACCTTTGTTTCAATGTTTTATTAGTAAAAGGCAACCACATAGTCTTCTTGATTGTGAAGCCATTGTCCAGTCAACTCCTTTTTATGCCTCAGGCCTTAGGACACACTAATTTTAAGACCATCTCTAAGGCCTTCTATAGAAGGTGCTTTGATGTTGAGAAGGAAGAAATGGCCAAAGTGTCTTAAGTCTTCTGTTATGTTAAATATCCCATATTGAGCAATGATGAGCAAGTAAAATAGACATATGAAATAATACATTTTTGGTATATTCAACCTATGATATAATTATTATGAATGTTCCATGCATTGATATAATGATATGAAGTAGTTTAAGATCTAGTTAGTAAGACTAGAAAATAAGCCAATAGTGGACTATGAATCATTATTTTATTTAACGATACAGTAGTTGGCATTATCACAAAATCGAGAGACGTTTTCTTGTCTTTATGTATGTTGAGACTCTCCTACCTCTCATAGGGAAGGGACAACATTAATGTCCTTATTTAGCTTACTATGATTTATGTCATATACATGTGACTGTTAGACTTGTAATTACAAAAAGAACGATCTACCACAAAAAGGCACTAAGGACTCCTTCATGCTCAGGATCCAAAAAATGAAAACCAAGATCTTATCAATACATAATCAAGCCTCTTTGGTTTTCTTCACTTGGAGTGATGGGATCAATCATTGATTGAACTGACAAAACAGTTATCTAACTGTATAATCTTGTTCAAGACTCATTACGTTGGTTAATAAATGACATGTCAAACTTGAAAACAGTGAAAAACTAGTTTTTGTTTTCTTTTGTTTTAGTTTTTGGTTTTGGGACCATGCAATATTATTCAAATATTCAAAGTTTCCCAACATATGGTAGTGATTTTTCCACAATTCCTTTCTCAAACTTAACTGCATATTAGAATCACCTGGAAAACTTTAAAAACTGCTGATATCTGAGTTCCACCTTCAGAAACTATGATGTAATTTGGATGGCAGCCTGGGCATTGGGTCTTGTATCTCCCCCAGGTGATTATAATGAGCAGCAGACCTGGTATATTTAAACATGATATTCTTATCACAACTCACTGCTGGATTGCCACCCAACTTTTTCAAGCGTCTTATTTACTGAATAGATGGTCTCCCTATCCCTCTCTTTTTTCTTAATATAGAATTTTCTATCAAAACTTGAATATGCCTTATATTAAAAAAAGCAGGAGTTTCCCTGGTGGCACAGTGGTTAAGAATCTGCCTGTCCATGCAAGGGACGCAGGTTCGAGCCCTGGTCCGGGAAGATCCCACATGCTGCGGAGCACCTAAGCCCGTGCGCTACAACTACTGAGCCTGTGCTCTAGAGCCCTCGAGCCACAACTCCTGAAGCCCGGGCACCTAGATTCCCGTGCTCCGCAACAAGAGAAGCCACCGCAATGAGAAGCCCGCGCAAGGCAATGAAGAGTAGCCCCCGCTTATCGCAATTAGAGAAGGTCTGCGCACAGCAACGAAGACCCAACGCAACAAAAATAAATAAATAAAATAAATTAAAAAAAAAAAAAGCAATTACTCTGATACGTTTATCCTGTAGTTTTTGTAAACACGTACTTTTTTATACATGTTAGAGACAAGGACAATAACTTTTAGCAGTGTTTATTTTTGTTAAAAGAAACTGATGGAATTGAAGGTCCAGTCACCTTCCGATTGCACAGATTAAACAAGAAAGTATTACATATTTCATCTTTACAAAGCATCTTATTGATTTTAAAAGATCCATACTATTGATAAAGTTCATGATGAAACATATATGTAATAAAGAGACTAAAATATTTATTTTACATATCTACAGTATGTATTGTCCTATTTCTAGATCAACCACAAATTACACAGGAAAATATTTAGATACATGAAAAAGCTTCAGAACATAAAAAATTAACATTTTGAAAAAAATCACTTGTGAAAGCTCATTAAATAATAACATTGACAAATAAATAGTTAATCAGCTTTACTTATTAGCTGCTGCCATGCATTTCTGGCATTCCATTCCAAGCGAGGGTCAGCATGCAGGGTATAATTTCATACTATGAGACTGTAAAAAGCTACAGGGCTTATTTTTGAAGTGAAATGTCACAAAGTCTTTCACTCTTTCAAAGGGCGATCACTCTTGGCTGCTAAACTGTTCCCATGAAGATTACCAGAAAAGCACCTTCCTGAAGTGTTAACCTGAAGATTCATGGCAACAATTTTTTTTTTAAACTTTTCAATTCTGAAGAGGTTTTGTTGGGGGGTGGGGGAGATGGTTTGGGAAATGAAGGGTAACTGAGAAGCCCTTTTCCTTTTTAAAAAGTAATGATTCAGTGATGTGTATGGTATCACCAGTCTTTCAAGAACTAATACTACAGGATGTGTGGAATTAATACTACAGGATGTGTGGAATTTAAATGCAAATCCCACTCATGGATGTGCGTACATCTTGAAAAACTTGAAAAGAAAAAGCTATTTCCAAAGAAGCTCCTGATACTTAGGACAGCTTGCTGGGTTTGATCAAAGCAGAAAGCATATATTTTCAAGTAAGAAAATAGCAGTGGCAGGCTTGAGTCTTCCGAGCAATCAAATCTGTAAAGCAGATGGTTACCAGTCAGTCCAGTTTGGAGAGTCTGAATTCTAACTCATGCTGTGCTTGCTGGATTTGCTGGCTCTTTTCCGCTCTCTGTGATGCTGGGCTGGCTTGGCAGGCGACATGCTCTCGAAGTTATGACTGGACTCATTGTGCTGCCGCGTGTACCGCTTGCACTTGCAGGCGGTGACCACCGTGATTTTGTAGGTGCGCGTGCTGCCATCTTGGCACTGCAGCTGGATTCTCTGGGTACGCGTTTTGTCATTGACACACCTCCACTCCTGGGAGCTCCTCCTGCTCCAGTACTTTGTTCCATAGCCTCCTCCGATCCAATTGGGGAGCACAGGCAGGGGCAAGCATTCGCCAGCGCACACCAGCTCCTTCAGGGGGCTGATGCTAGTGCACTGGCCGTCAGAGATGTATTTGGTGGAACGCAGTTCCCGGCAACCTACTTGAACTCGAGCTGCAGGAAACAGGAAAAAAAATGTGCATCAGAGGCAAAAAGCAAACGGACAGTTTTTTTTTTAAAAAGTAATCTGCAATGACAAAAATAATGTCCAAATGATAGCGAATGGCCAAATAGGAAGCGAACACCTATTTTATTTTCACAATGCAAAACACTGCCTGGATGGTTGTAGAGAAAGCTTTCATGAAAATTATCAGCTTATATGGCTACAATTTATGGAATAAAATAAACTAGGCCTGATTTTTTTTTTTCATGTATAACATTAGCTAATAGCTTACTGGAGTATATGAAAATCCCATTTTCTTAGGCTTACTCCCCAATAAGTATTAAGCAGGTCTTACATTTATATGTAAATATTCATTCTTTAATGAGCTAAGAAGGAGTATACTTTAAGTTCTTTTACTCATGGGTCATATTAGTTAATGTCTGCAAGTGCTTTTAATCAGGTTTTAAAAAAAATCTATTGAGAAAATGTGGAAAATATTTAAATATTGTGTACAATGCAATCCATAATATTTTGTTTCAATTATAAAATTCAGCTGCAGAGAATCATATACACATATGTGTACATTTGACATTTTGCATATCAAACTTAATAACTGCATTTTAAGCATAAATTCCCAAGCTGTCTTTTAAAAACACAAATATTAAAATGTTTAAATGCAAAATGTCACTACACCTCAATATTTAAAGAATATAAAACCCCCTAAATCAGGAACGTATGGTTGCCATAACAACTTGGCTACATTTCCATGAATTTTATGGCAGAAAAATGCCTAACATGTCTGATTTACAACTGCAAAAGGATCTACGGTGTTCATTTCCTGAATATTGGTCATGGCAAACTTTTTGTTTAGTCATTTGAATTTGATAAGCATGTTCTCTAATTGACTGTTTCTCGTTACATGCCTTACATAATTAAAGCAAAAATTAATCTTGAAATATTTGAGTTTTCCTTTCCATTGCTTTGTTATCTAAACTTGAGAAGAATTGCCTGAAACAAGCTTGGGGAAAAAAATCGAGCCTTGTTAACCAGAAAAATATATATATTTCAAAGTACAGACTGCTGAAATTTAAAAAAATAAAAATTATAAGGGACATTGAAGTGGTCTTGCATAGAATATTGAAAGCTAGTATGAAGTAGGTACTAAATTAGGAGTTTTACTTCAGCTCTGCACCCCAGTACTAGTAAGGTGAGAGATATAGGCTAAAGGGATGTGATAGTTGTGAAAAAATGTAAGGTATATGCACATACATCCGTGCGGGTACAGAGTGTGAGACTGAAATTAGAGTGTAAACTAGCTGGCTGGTCAGGGTACTCTGCCTGTCTGATTCTGATTCCATTTCACCTTCCTGCAGCTGCCTTAGGAATGCACCTGGAAACAGCCGGAGATGATTTTGACCTGTCTAGCTTTTTGTTCCTGTTCATATAGAGATTTGGCATTTTTGCAGTGACAGTTCATTGACAATGAATACCCACCACATTGCTCGGTAATCTAATAATAATAAAGTAGTTCTTGTGAACCTAAAAGCAACCATCCTCATGAAAATTAAAACACCTTGGTTTTCTTAGAAAGACACTAACAGTCACATTTGCTTTGACTTTTCAAAGGTCGAAACTCCTTTTAGCACTTGAATGACGAGTGCTTGAGGACGGGCTAAAGATTTGTGTAAGATTTCTTGTGTACTGTTTCTCTGTGTCTCTCTTAAAACCCTATTACTAGCATGTGAACTCTTCTAAAGGAAAGGAGTGAAGTAAAAGTTAGAAGAAATTTGAATCCCTCTAACTAATGGTCAATGAGTGTGTCAATTAAGCAAACAGAAAAGAAGAAAAATATTTTCTATACGAAGTATTATTGTACTGTCATTATTTTATATCTCTAAAGTCATGAAAGTTTCCCCAGTCTCTCACAGAAATATACAGTTACCTAAATTTTGATCTGGTTAATGAGGAATTATTTTGGAGAATATGATTCTCCAATGTTTTCAGTTTTATCCCTCTTTCTCAAAGATCATCATCCAAACTTCAACTTTTTCACTAGACATGTTTTAGAAATCGGTGTGAGCCATTTTTTTCCCCCAAAAAGCTTCGTTTTTTCCCTTGTGATTTCCCATACATGCTTTGGTTAATTACCTTTATACACTTTACCAGAATTGCACGTCCTGAAATAAACAGAAAACAATTTAAACTAGAACAACACTTTGTAAAAATTCTCATTTTGCATGATTTTAAAGAAGCAACAGTCTAATTCCTGGAAACATTTTCTTTTGGAATGTTTAGAAACTTAAGTCTGCGCCTACATTATCAAATCACTGTTTTAGTAATGTTAACTTTGTAGGGAAGAATGCCAATATACACGTGCAGCAGATTTTCCCAGATTGTTGAGCAAAACATATATGGTTCAGGTTAGTTAGCAATGAAACAGTTCTACAGGAATGCGAGCTAATGCTACCAAATAAGAAAAAACCAAATCCATGGAAGTAAAACACACTTACTGTTCCGATCCAGTCCAGTGTCACTGAAATGCCTGCCTCCATTTCTGGCTTGATTCATCGTGCTGTTGTTGCTGGGCTGTGCTGGAACAGGTTTAACCACATGTGAATAAAGGATTTCTGTGGCATCATTTTTAAAAGCCAAACAGCTTTTCATGAGGACGCATGCAAGGGGAATGAGATAGAAATGAATGGCAGGAGGAAGCATGGTGAGCAGAGGATTTGCTTGGCTGGAGAGCTGGTTAATTCCTTTCCCTCTGCTTCTGCACTGTAACAGTGAAATTCCTCCTCAAGGTTCCCTTTATATATCCACTGAGGTTTGGCGTTCATTCAGGTGTAAAGTTGTGTAAAGCTTCAGAGTGAAAACACAGAGAAGGGGTGGGATCCCTACATGACCCTGCAAAAGAATTTTACCAATGGAAGAGAAGACTACAGAAAAGGAGGAGCTTGGTATACAAATTGCCTGAAATTTCAGAGTTGGACTTCATCAGTTGTCTGTGAGCTGAAGCAGCCAGACACACTCTAGAGCAACTACAGCCCCCCCACCCCCTCTCTCTCTCTCTCTCTCTGCCATTTCCTTTCCTAAATCTAGTTCACATTCGGGTTTAATTTAAATGAAAATATGCTGCTGTTCATTTGAAGAGATTTACATTCCCACAGTTGTTCTGTATTTGCGATAGGGAGAGGGTTCATCCCAGATAATAGGAGGAATTCAGGAGTTTAAATATTGTAGGGCTTGCATGAAGCACCTAATTAGTTAAACATATCTTGTTTCTCAAGACGCAAACCACCATTTTTTTTTCTTAAATGTATAGGCACAGAGCTAAAATCTTCCCCCTGGACACACTTAAATAATGCAGCTTTGATCTGCATGAACTGCTGCGCTCCTAGGTAAATTATTGCCAGGGGTTCTGTGTGGAGAATAATGAGCATAGCTCTGTCTGCATTAAAGTAACTAATATCAATTTTCATCTTAAAAATGTGACACAAGAGTTAACATTCATTGCCTCATTTTACGTGAAAGAAAGCCATTTCTGACAGATTATTGTTTAGCAAATTCAAGGTAATTTTTACAAGGTTTTTCATTTGCTGCAGAACACGTGTTCTACCTGCATTTACTGAACATTTTGTTCATTACTTCCTTTGGCTCTGCTGCTCAGATAAGAAACATGGTAGTTCTCTGTTTATCCACACAAGGCACGGATGTTCCATTAATTACTACTAGGCCACTAATCTCTATCCCTTAAAACAATTATGAAATTCGAACTGATTGGTGGGACATTTTGATTGGAATCAAAATCCTGAATCTCTTTTCAATTTTAAATCCATTTTTTTGCACTTTGTGTGGCTATTAAACTGAACTTATGGCATGGATACATCTCTTTATAAACTTTTTCCTATTGTAACTGCTATTCATATCTGTCTGTCTATCTATCTATCATCAGTCATCTGGGTTTTTCCACAGTGGCACTATCGGCATTTTGGAATAGATACTTCTTTGTTACGGGGGGGGGGGGGGTGGCATTCTGTGAGTTTAGTAGCATACCTGGCTTCTACCCACTAGATGCCAGTAGCACCCCCAGTTATAACCAAAAATGTCTCCAGACATTGCCAAACGTCCCCTGTGAGCTAAAATGACTCCACTTGAGAACTACTTGTTATCTATCTATCTCTATCTCACTACAAAAGAAAGTACAATTAAGAACAAAAGACTAATTATTTAATAATACTAAGGAATAATTAGGAGAAAAATGGTACTGTGGTTTTACTTAAAAACAACAACAGGGGCTTCCCTGGTGGCGCAGTGGTTGAGAGTCTGCCTGCTAATGCAGGGGACACGGGTTCGAGTCCTGGTCTGGGAAGATCCCACATGCCGCGGAGCAACTAGGCCCGTGAGCCACAACTACTGAGCCTGCGCGTCTGGAGCCTGTGCTCCGCAACAAGAGAGGCCGCGACGGTGAGAGGCCCGCGCACCGCGATGAAGAGTGGCCCCCACTTGCCTCAACTAGAGGAAGCCCTCGCACAGAAACGAAGACCCAACACAGCCAAAAACAAATAAATAAATTAATTAATTAAAAAAACAAAAAAACAAAAAAAACCCCAACAGCTTCTCTTTTAGAGGTATATACTGAAATATTCCTAGATGAAATAATATGATGCCCGGAATAAACTTCCAAAACAACATGGGAGGGGGGTAGTTAGGTGTGTGGATGGGGCATGATTTGATGGCTGTTGTGGCAGGATTCTGGATATTCTATTCTGTTTATTCTTGTATATGTTCAAAATTCTACATGATCAAAAAGTTTTAAAAAACTAAACTCAAAAAAATCAATATATACATACAAGTAAGTCCCCTACATATGAACGAGTTCTTTCCCAGAGCATGTTCATAAGTCCAACAAAGTTAGCCTAGGGACCCAACTAACACAATCGGCTATATAGTACTGTACTGTAGTAGGTTTATAAAAGTTTTCACACAAATAATACATAAAAAACAGACACAAAATACAGAAAACATTTTTAATCTTACTGTACAGTACCTTGAAGAGTACAGTAGTACAGTACAACAGCTGGCATACGGGGGCTGCCATCGAGTGAACAGGCAAGAAGAGTTACCCACTGGAGGAGGGAGAGGAGGTGGGAGATGGCAGAGCTGAAGGCTCGTCAGCAATAGGAGACAGAGGGCAAGCTGCAATTTCACTCACGCCTGATGTTGATGGAATGCATGTTCGAATCTTTGAAAGTTCACAACTTGAAGGTTCGTATGTAAGGGACTTACTGTACTGCCAATCTGATCTCTATCTTAGAATTGTATGTAGTCATTTATTCTAACATCTTTCCTGGAAAATAATATATCAGTTTATTCTGTGCACATAGAGATTATAGATCAGACATCCTTCTAAAATAGTAACTATGAAGGATTTCTTATCCTGCTTATCAGGGGACTTCATATTAAATACATGAAGTATGTAAATATTAACCATTGACTGGTAGACCCAATGCCAAAAGGAAGTAGGAGCATCAAAATATCTAATCTCTTCCCCCTTACTATTTTTTGTGTCAGGAGGAGGAGATTTGTTTGTTTGTTTGTTTGTTTGGCTGCACTGCACAGCTTGCAGGATCTTAGTTCCCCAACCAGGGATTGAACCCAGGCTGGGTGTGGAGTCCTAACCACTGGAGGAGGAGAAGATAGTTTAATCTGCACTTTAATTATTAGGTTGGGCTAATCAAATTGACCAAATTAGCTCATAATTGTTAAATCTGCTCTGTACCTAGTATTCTGTAGGCGCAGCCTTACGATATTCCCTCGGGCAGGAGCAAAATTAGGAATGAAGGCAATGTGGTTGATATATGTGGACAGGAAAAATTCAGCATTCAGACATGACTTCTATGATTAGGTTAACAAAATACTGTGACTTTCAGTCTTGCTTGCCTGCTCTAGCCATCTCACTTGCTTCTATGGAAGTCAGCTCCCATAATGTAAGCTTTCATATGGAGAAGCCTAAGGGGCACGGAACTGATGTCTCTCACCAACATGGAGCAGAGGCCCTCAGCCAAACAACCCAGGAGGACCTGAATTCTATCAACAACCACATGAGTGAGTTTGAAAGCAAATCTCTCCACAGCCAGTCCTTCACATGAGGCTGTAGCCCTGGCCTACACCCTAATTGCAATCTTATAAGAGACTTTAAGTCAGAGCACCCACAGGAACTATGAAATAATAAAAGTTATAACTAAGTTGGGGTAATTTGTTACATAGCCATAAATAATTAACACAATATTATCTGCTTAAAAATGAAGAAATAGTAATTAAGCCATTCATTTTGTGAAGAATGCTAGGACCTCAAAAGCATGGAATCGTTTAATATGGTGACTGAGTAACTTTCATTCTTTGGGCAAGCTTTGAAACTTATTTTCCAGGTCTCCGCTGAGTCATCAATGTGATGTCATTATTAATAATCAAATAATGATATCAGAATTACTACTATCGGTCTGATATGCAAAAGCTTGAAAGTAATTTTAGTACTCTAAAATAGTGTTGTTTACTATGTGACTCTTGGCACTGGAATCAGAAAATCTGAATTTGAATCTTATTTCTGCCATTTATAATCTGTATGAACTTGGATGTGTTTCCTGAAACTCTCTAAGTCAGTTCCTTCAACGGTAAAACATGACCAAGCTTACCTACCTCACAGAGGGATAAGAAAATATGAACATGTCTAGAACAAAACCTGGCCTGGAAGAAATGTGGAAAACAGAGTCACTGAATATGAGTCTAAGCCTACTCTTTCTCATTAGAGTCTTTGAACTTAAAAATGACCTTGGAAAAAATAGAAAAGTCTCAAATAAATGCAATTATCCTATTTAAGGTGGGGAACAAAAAGTCATGAGAAAGGATTAAATATGAAATAATGAGTAAATATTGTTTGATTAAGAAAATAATTAGCCTGACTTTTTATCTTTGACAAGAGAAGAATCAGAATAAATATACACAAAACATATTTATCGAATGCAATATCTGGTGAGCTATATCTGGTCCTCTATGGATTTAAACTATTTTCAGAGAGCTCCAGTTAATAAGATAGAACTTGTAAACTGGAAAAGTAGCCATCATTAGTTTAGAAGAAAATAAAAACTACTTACAGACTCTTCATTCATAAAAATCCTTGAAAAGAGGATGGGCTAACATCTTGCATTTATTTCATATCAACATGTGTTGGAACCAGTGTTTATCATAGCTGCTGTAGTCCAGGGACTGCAGAGCTGAACGAGGCGTGGAGCCTGCCCTCTTCCCTTTCCCAAACGTTCCTCTTCAGAATTCCACTAAAGGAGCTCCCTTGACCTGATCTTCCTGTATCACTCTCTTCCTTCTTCACCACCTTTCTCAGTTGTCTCTTTATTTTTATTTTGCTTAAATGCTTTCGGTTTAATATGTAAATATTCTTTTTCCTATAAGCTTCTTCAACAGAGGTAATATTAATTTAGATAATACTGCTTATAATCCAGTGTAACCTGATGTAAAACCCAGTGGAAATTCCAAATCTGGTGGATATATTTCTCGGTAGAACTTCTCAGTCTTGGCACTACCGATATTTTCGGCTGGATAATTGTTGTTGGAGCCATCCCCTATGTTCTGGGATGTTTAGCAGCATCCTTGGGCTCTACCCACTAGATGTTAATAGCACCTCCCTCACCCAGTGGTGACAATCAAAAACAGTCCTCTGGTGTGCAAAATCGTCCCAGGTTATAAACTACTGGTCTAGGCAAATTCTCCAGTAAATTTCCTAAAAATGGCAGCATGCTGCTCTTAAGGAAAACCTCACATGCAAGCTCTAGGGAGCAAGTTGGGACAGTAGAGATAGGGTTTCCATCTGATTGTACAAACTAGGGCGAGTAGTAAGTTGTCCTTTTTATTAGCATTTGCTACCTTGCTCTCTAGGAATTGATGTCCTCGTTCGGTACACTTAGCTCACGCAAGTACCTAAACTCAATTTGACCAAGGCTGGCAGCATATTAAATATCCTTTTTTTTTTTTTTTCATGGAAAGGCATTTTATTTTAAATATAGCAGTGCATACATGTCAATCCCACACTCCCAATGTATCCCTCTCCCCCGTAACCATAAGTTCGTTCTCTAAGTCTGTGAGTCTGTTTCTGTTTTGTAAATAAGTTCATTTGTACGATTTTTTTAAGATTCTGCATATAAGCAATATCATACGATATTTGTTTCTCATATTAAATATCCTGCCCCCAGCGGTGCCTGGGAGCTAGAATTAGTTTTGTTCCACAAGCCTAATAGTTGTTCTAAAACCACGTTTTACCTGGGAGTTTGCTAGATATGCAACTTCTAGGCCTGATCTCAGGCCAGAATCAGAATCCCTTGGGGTGGAACCCAGGAACCTGTGTTTTAACAAGCTCTCCAAGTCATTCTTATGCGTGCTAAAATTTGAGACATACTGTTCTCAAATCACATGTGCCCTCCTAACTGTGGCCTGTCCCCATAGTCTCCATTACAGTCACCTCATCTATTTTAACTGGGCCTCCACCTCAGAGTCTTCCAGTTTGCACAGTCAGATGGAAGTCCTGCCCTAAAGCTTAGCCCAGCTGACCAAAACCCGACCCCTTTTTCTCTTCCTGCATTTATTTCTCCCCACAGACTGGATGCTCTCAGTGGCCCTCAGTGACTGATTAATGCTTTGTTCCACAGAGATGGTCACAACAATTACTACCTACAGTGATGTCATTGCTCACAAAAATTTTGGCAGTCATATCTGATTCTCTCAGATATCAGTGTGAACTCAGATTTAGGCAAAATACTTCGACCACTGTGATTTTGATTGTTTTCCACCAGCCCCTGGAACATACCATAGCCACGTCAGGCTCCTAGACTGGTCAACATGCAGTCTGGCTTCACTCTTTCCTGAGGAATCTCTTACTCAAGTGCCAGCGGGTGTCATGGCCAAGCCAGAGATGGTAATAACTTACATCACCAATAGAGACTTAACAGTTGGTAGTTCCCTGGTATGTCAGAAAATTGGAGAACAAAAAGAATTCAGCAGAGCATTTGGCCCAACAATGCCACTGTCTTTTCTGGGAAATAAAGTTGTTATAGACATTTCTAATTTCAATTCTGATTTTTTTTCTTTTTGGCCATGCTGCATGGTATGTGGGATCTTAGTTCCACAACCAGTGATCGAACCCACGCCCCCTGCATTGGAAGCGTGCAGTCTTAACCACTGGACCGCCAGGGAAGTCCCTCTGATATTTTTAGTGAAGTAATTTGCCTCTTAGTTATGTACAGATGGAAGCTGTGGTGTAGAGGATTCCACAGCAACAATGTAGCTGGAGTGAAGGGAACGTGATAGGGAATATGGGAAAAAAGTTTGACTACATTGATTGGAAAGGTAGATTGGAGCAGATCATGGACTACAGCCCTGTTTTGTAGGTTTAGAAGTCTGGACATTATTTGGTGGACAATGGAGAGCCATTGAAGGATGTGTGGTGTGTTTGTGTGGGTGGTTGATTTTTATTTTCACAAAGTAAAAATGCTGTGTAACTTATACCGAGGTAAAGTGATAGAACGTTTCCAGTACCCAGAAGTTCCCTTCCTGTCATTTCCTTGTAACCACTTCCTTCCTCCTCTCTAAAAATAAACCACTATTCTGATTTCTGACACCAGTTATTAGTTTTGCCTGTTTTAGAATTTGATTTAGAAATGACTTTTTACACTGTTGTGTACTACTACATTGCATGGACATCCACAATGTATTTATCCAGTCTAGACTGGAGTGATTTCAGCTTTTGGCTATTATGAATAACACCTCTCTAAACATTCTAGTACCTGTCTTTTGATGCATATAGGCATACATTTTGTTGGATGTTTCACCTAGTTGTGAAATAGATGAGATACAGGATGTGTGCATGCTCAACTTTAGTAGATAATACTGAAGAGTTTTCCCATGTGCTTTTTAAAATTTTATTTTTTAATTTATTTGGCCCTACCGCACGGCTTACAGGATCTTAGTTGCCTGACCAGGGATTGAACCCGCTCCCTTGGCAGTGAAAGTGCGGAGTCCTAACCATTGGACCACCAGGAAATTCCCTCCCATGTGATTTTATTAAATAAAATTTCTACCAGCCCTGACGGATTTCCCCTGACAGGGAAAGGACAAGATCAACACGATGTTTCAGGAGACTGAATCTAGCTGCAACCTCTGGGATGGTTTAGGTGTGGTTTTATTGCAACACAAGAAGGGGGAAACAGTGTTGCAAGAGCTCAGGTGAAAAAAAGATACTGGGGCTTCCCTGGTGGCGCAGTGGTTGAGAATCTGCCTGCCAATGCAGGGGACACGGGTTCGAGCCCTGGTCTGGGAAGATCCCACATGCCGCGGAGCAACTGGGCCCGTGAGCCACAACTACTGAGCCTGCGCGTCTGGAGCCTGTGCTCTGCAACAAGAGAGGCCGCAATAGTGAGAGGCCCGCGCACCGCGATGAAGAGTGGCCCCCGCTTGCCGCAACTAGAGAAAGCCCTCGCACAGAAACAAAGACCCAACACAGCCAAAAATATAAATTAAAAAAAAAAGATACTGAACTTGAAGGAGAGAGGAAAGGCTAGGACAGAGATTAGAGATACTAGGGAGGTAGGTTGGTAGGTGATTGGAAATGAAGGCAAAGGTAAAAATAAAGTTTTAAAGCTGGGTCATAGAGAGACTGAGGTGTCAGGAGAACCAGGGTTGGCAGAGTTTAGAGTTTAATAATGAGTTTGGGCTGAGTTAGAATGAGGTTAGGGTGCTGATAGGAATCCAGAAGAAAGTGTCTAAGAGACAACTGGAATCAGAGCTCAAGAAATCTGTCTAGCGGCTGACATCAGTTTCACTAGGACGCTTTCCTGTAACATTAGCACAATGGAACTTGGTTTAGAAACACTGTCAAATAACACTAAGACTTTCATTTATATATCTACTGCCATCTAATCATGCCCCTAGGCTTTTAAAATCTAACTCCCTACTTTCTGTAATTCCCAAGGAGGCTGAAATATTGTATACATACATTCGTGTTACCACCCCTCCCAAGTCGGTCCCCAACAGGTGTTCTCCTGGCCAGTGTCCTTTGAGCCAACAGAATGAGACTGAGTTCAATTCAGAAGCAAAGGAAAGTTTTATTCTTTGATCAGAGAATGGAGACGTTCAAGCTCCCGCTCTAGAGCACACACTCTCCCAATAGGTCCTGGGCGGAGCTGCTTTATAGCGTCTCGTCAGGGGCAGGGGGCGGAGTTCGCGCTTGGCGGGCGCAGCTGTGCTGCTCGCTCCAGATCACAGCGTCGGGTGCAGCGTCTCTGCGCACGGCCCGCGGCCGCCATCTTGAATTGCGGGGTCGTGCCCCGCGCTTCTGCACCGGGGTCTGTGAGGTGTTGGCTGCAGCGTTTCACGCTCCGAGTTCTGGCCTGAAGTGCCGGGTGACAGTCCTCTGCCCGCAGTTCCCTGTAAGCGAGTGAAACTAGACTGAGCACAAAGGAAAAGAAAAAAGGTTAGACTTTATTACCTGGATTCTATTTTTATTTTTATTTCCTGAGAATTGTTAAGGGTCTTTGCCAGTGACGTTTGTATAGGCTTATCAGATGAATGCCCTGTGTTTTATGTGAAACCATAAACATTTTTCAAGATTTCTTCTTCGTTTATTTCCCCTGCAAAACCGCTGGCGTAGTTCAAGTTTCCATCGTTATTTTCCTGAACTACTCTTTCCATAACTTTTTAACAGATCTCTTGTCTTCTCATCACCCTAAAATGCACTCTCCACAGTGAGATCCAGAATTACCTTTAAAAAAGGGGAGTCTAAACATCTCATGTAAAAGTGTCATTTGCTCCTTTTACTTGCAGAGCAAACACCTTCATAAACCAGCTACCCTCATTTCATGCCACCCTCTTACTTGTGTTTTATGCTTTGGTAGTAGTTTCTCATGCTCATCATTCAATTTAACGCTTTCAGGCCTTTCATTCCTGTAAGTGTTACTTTCGTAATTCAAAACTCTGCTCTTTACCGTCTTCCTTGAATATATAATTTAATCAAACAATGAGAAACAAGGAAAAGGACAACTGAGGCAAAGGAAGCTTTTCTGAACATTCGGGAGATGGATCTCTGAGAATTATGTACTACAATTGAAAATAATATAAAGACATTTATTTTAATTTCAGTAAAATTGTGTGTTTTACATTTCCAGCCCTAAAATACTGCAAAACACATTTAAGATCAGTAAAATAATTTAAAATATAATAGTATGAAGTATTAAAATATTAGAAAGAAGAGTACATGTAGATTTTCAGCATGCAATATTTACTTAATTCATGAAGTTTGAAAGAATACTGCTTTAAATTTTCAAATTTTCTGAATGCATATCCTTTTTAATGCTCTCATACCATTAACAAGAAAATTAACATGATTACTTAATAATACTAAACTCATTTTAAAATGTATTAAAAAAAGAAAAAAAATGTATTGAACAAATACAAAAATTATTGTATTATGGAAAATATTCACATCATCAGATTTCTACTCTTTTAAAAACTGGGGTTATGAAATAGTGAATATAACATATGCATGTTGTAAAAAATGTCAACAGTTCATTAAATAGGATAAAATTCACCTCTTCCCATCCCTCCTCCAATGCTGTTCTCCAGAGATAATCACAGTTAAGAGTTTCTTGTGATGTCTTCCAACATTTTCTGCACTTACAAGAACATTTAGTTATACATGTATATGTGTGTTCATACAAGTATGTTTTAAATTGTTTTACATAGACTGGATCATGATATTCATATGATTTCTCAAATTACATTTTGTACTTAATGACCTATCTTGTACATTTTTTATATCAGAATGTACAGATTTACCTCATTCTTTTTAAGCCTTGCATCGAATGAGTTGTATGGATGTGACACAAACTATTCATCCAGTTCTCTATTGATGGCTATTTAGATTATGTTTAGATTACCTCCTTTATAATTGTGGCAGGATATTTGTTGTGTACAATTATTGTTTTTAGCCCCAAGTTTTCCCCTTTTCCTTCATTCAGGTAGTTGAGGAGGGGGTAGAATTGCGAATGGAAGAGTAAGGTTGGTTATGTGTACTTCACGAAAGACCAGAAGCCAAGCCTTACTCCCTGACAGCATGCCAGACAGGTGGCTAGCCTACAGGAAGGCAGGGTAACCACATTTGTTAAAGATTCCAGCAGGAAATGTAATTTCAGAGCCTCTGGACCTGAAGGAAGCATGTAGACTGGACATGAAGAGCCCAGTAGTGACCAACAGGAAATGATTGCTAATGAATAGAGCCTAGGGGAACCTCACCAGTGCCTTGGCCATATGGAGGAAACTTTGCAAAGTTCTTGTTACGGGGCTGGTGGGCGAGGGGCAGGGATGAAAGGAAAATGAGGGTCAGAGTTATAAATTAAATTGATTTTAAAATATAAAGAAATACAATATATATTTTTTGCACATCTAAGCTTCTAGACCAGAATTCATACCATCTTTGAAAACATTTAGATATACCTTGATATATTTAAAGTTGCACTTTAATTTTGGAGGCTTTTTATCCATAGAGAACAATTCTTCTTCATTGATTACAGAAAAAATTCCCATTTGAAATAATGTTTTTTTTAATCTTGACATCATTACATGTGGAATTTTGTGATATCCATTTGTTCTTTCAAAATGTAATTCCAACAAAAATAAACCATGCCTTTATTATAGTCTCAAGTTGTTAAGGATTTATTATATCATTTGGATGTCATACTTACATCAAGCATAGTTTAGAACACATAATATGAAATGATAAAACTTAATAGTCTATTTTGAAGAGCAAAAAAAAAATTTATTTATGGAAAAGTCATGCTTTTACTATGACCATTGCATTTTTGTTTGCCGTTGCTTTTACCTTTAATTGGTACTTTTGCAGTCTTTATTGAAGGCTTTAACCTGGTTTAAGGTTGGCCAAAGATTAAGTCAATTAAAAATCTCATGGAAACAATTTAATGATTATTCTCTGATTAAGAAGCACTGATTACAATTGCTTTTAGAAGGAAAGATGGAAAAAAAATCCTGAAAATGCCTTATGGCTTAGAATTTTATTATGTCAACTAACAGTTTATATTGTCTTCAGGCCTAATTCTCTAGCGTGTTTATATAGCAGTTGGGGGCTGTTGACCTGACAGTGCCTGGGGAGGCAAGTCTCCTCTGAAAAACAGCCAAAGAAGAACTTGAAACAGACGGGGGAAGGCCCACTCCTGCCAGGACACTGCAAGCTGTTTAGTGACCGTCTAGATGTTCTGCTAGTTTTGTTGCCATACTTGGTAGTCCTGGGAATCTGGCTAGTCTCAGAAGTTGAGCAAAACAAAATACAACTGTGCACAGCCACACCCTAGGGTGACTGTCTCCAAATACCATACAAGTCCAAGGCTGAAGCACTTGAAAGGCTTGTATCTCTGCAGATCAAATCTTCATCAGATTGAGCCTTTAAAGACAACCCTTAAGCACATAAATGTTGTCATTTACGGCACTGTTTCAGCACTATTTTACCTTTCCAATTATAAAGGTGGCTAATGCACATGATAATTACAGTTCCTTAAAATTTATGCACTCTCAAGCAGATCAGCTCAGAAATGTTGGCACAGTTTCAGGGTTCCTTAACAACTGCTTGCCAAACCACTCTTTGATCCAGTGAAATCATCACACGATTCAAAACAAGGCCTAGAGCCTTTCAAGAAGTCACATCTTAAGTCCTCACCTTCATCGGCCAACCTCCCCAGGTTCAACCTAAAAACTGATTTTTTCCTTATCAGTGCCAAAGGAGTACGTTTTTTCTCTGTGGGATTTATAATATGCTTTCTTGGTCCCCATTCATTTAGTCACCGTTTTAGCTAACATTTATTGAGTGCTTATGTACCAGAGATTGTGGTTCATCCTGTAGTTTAGAACTAAGCTACCTCCCCTAAATTCAGTGCATAAGGTAGCGGCAATCAGTTAAACAGATAATTACCAAAAAGCGCTATAAGTCAGGGTAGGGTAGAGTAGGAGGACAGACTTCAGGCTCAAAGCCACTGGTGGAGGTCAAAAAGAGTCCCAGTGGAGGTAATTCTGAGTGGAGCATTGAAGAAAAATTAAAAGTAGGCAGATGATAAAAGCAAGTGGGTGGGAGGATTCTAGAGAGAAGAGATGGTGTGCGCACTAAGGTCTGGCAGCAAGAGAAATGGCCAAGTTTAGAAGCTAAAAATGTTTTGCTTGCCTTGAAATGCCTCCCATGGAGTAGCTAGAAAAGAGGTGGGAGAAAAGCATGCCAGGAATTTGAATAACCATTTTTTTGCCCTCCTGAGGAGTTTGAATTTTATTCTAAAGTCAGTGTGGACTTTTAGAAGAATTGTGAGCAAGAAGGTGACTTGACCAGTTTGGAGTTTTGGATAGATGACTCTGAGGGATTGTAGAAGAAAGTTCAATTCAGAAATATTTAGCATATAGTGAGCATATCTCAAATCAAAGTGTTGGAGGACTGAGGAGAGGATCTGGTCCTGAGGACAGTGCTGGACAAAAAAAGACTGAACCATCACTCCTGTGGGTCAGGACTATCATAAAGAAACAACAACTAAAGAGGAAAAAACTAAAAAGGAAAGGGGGAAAAAAAAATAAGGGGAAATGAAAGCTGGAGGGAAAAGAGGGGAAAGGAGTGGAGGTGATTTGGAAGCAACACTTGCTGCTTAAAGCCTAGCTCTCCAGTCAGGGTTGAAAGGGAGCAGGGAGGAGAGAGTCAAAATATGTGTCAATAGCATTCTACTTCTTTAAAAAAGACACAAATTATTTTCCTTCTTTAAAAGAAACCACTTTATTGAGGTGTGATTCACATACAAAAAGCTGTACATACGTAATATATACAACTTGATAAGTTTGAGGATAACTATATACCCATGAAACCATTAGCACAATTAGGGCCATAAACTTATCCATCACCTCCAAATGTTTCCTCCTGCCTCTTTTTGTTTAAAGGTTTTAACAAATTATTTTCTTTTTCACCTTGATGTCCGAGCAACTAATATCAGTAATTCATGGTAATCTGGCCTGTTCTGAAAATAATACAAAAAAATTCATGAAATTTCTATAAACCTTTCATGATTATAAATTGAATATCATATCCAATTGATTTGGTCAAAAACTCTTTAATGGCTCTCTTTCTATCCCATGTATTTCAAATCTACCAACAAATAATACCCGCTCTTTCCTTAAATTATATCCAGAGTCTAACCACTTCTCACCCTCTCAACTACGACAACCTTGACCCAACCTCTATCCTGGACAATTACTAAGCCTCCTCTACCTACTGACATCCTAGAAGCTGCTAACTCTCCAGTGGTTTTCCATCACCTTATAATGATCCAGAGACTGTGAATGATCTAGTTCCTTGTTACCTGTTTGTCCCCATCTCCTCCTGCTTTCCCGTCTTCTGTCTCTGATCCAGCTACACTGAGACTTTTTGTCTCAAATGCACTATTTGTCCCAGGGCATTTGCATTAGTGGTACCCCTCTGCCTGGGACATTTCTCCCCCAGATATCTTTTGTTCACATGGCTCTGTAATTGAAAGGTTTTCACCATCACCTTAAGTTAAAATAGCACTCATCACCATTCACATTTTATGTTGTTTACTTTGTTTTTCTCTCCCCACTGCCACCAGCAGAATGTAAACTCCTGGAGAGGAAGGACTTTATTTTGTTCACTGTTGGGTCCCATATGCCTATATCTGGAACAAAGTTGGTGCTCAGTATTTCTTGACTAAATTGATAAACCAATCAGTATAAAATTGTCCCCTTAATAGTACTTTTTTTGCTTTATGTGACACACAGTAAGCATTATTATTTATAAGAGAGTTGTGGTAGAAAACTCAGTCCCTTCTCTACAGATAGATATTACAACATTGCCAGAATCCTGGAGGGTAAACAACTTTAGCATGGAAATGAAAATGCCAGTTACTCAGCAGTGGTTACTCAGAATTTAACATCTTTTCAGGATTTCCAAGTAATCTGAGAATGGGCCAAAGTTCTGTTCCACTCAAAATGGCAGTTTTTCAAAGGAAATAACATCTTTGTGATGGGGCAACTCAGAAGTATTTAAGGAAAAAGAAAACTTAAAAAAATCATCCTTACACACTGAGAGATAACCAGAGTTATCACATAGGTGCATCGTTGATAATTTGATTTATATGGTATTGAATTGATGGATTAATTAGGAAGAGTGTTTAACTGAAATCTTTACAACATTTACTCTCTATGCAATATTTTTGTTTATGTGTTCCATTTATTTTTGTCCTTAGTCAAGTTTTGTAGTTTATTTATATCTGTCCATACATTTCTTAAATTTAATCATAGGTATTTTATATTTTAGACTGCTTTTGGAATGGGATTTTTGGAATGTATATTTTCTAAATATATATTGAAAAACTACAGAATTTGATAATTGATCTTATATCTGACTTCAGTACTAATACTGTTTAATACTTTTTTAGTTGATCTCAGTATTTCCTGGTAATCACACCATCTATCAATAATGATAACTTTATTCTTCCCTTTTCAGTGTTTTATATTTTTGTTTCCGTCATATATTGCTATTTATTCTTCTGGTTAAAACTTTCCACCAATCTTAATTTCTGTCAGCGATGATGGGCAATCTTGTATTGTTCCTGACTTAACTAGGAATGAATTTAATATTTCATCTTTAACTTTGGGTATTGGTAGTTGTGTTTTGAATAGAAACTTTTTAGGTGTCTCTAATTCCTTGATAATTTAAATACACTGAAGCAGATATCTTTGTACATAAATATTTGTATATTTTTATTATTTCCTAAAATGGATCCCAAGATGCCAAATTGTTTCCAGAGCTTCATGTACAAACTTATCTGCAGTGTATAAGTCCCACTCTTATCAGCATTTAATATTGCCAATTTAAAAATCCCAGCAATTTAATTGATAAAGAATATTTTTTTTAAACACCTTTTTTTTAAAAAAATTATTATTTATTTGTGGCTGTGCTAGGTCTTCGTTTCTGTGCGAGGGCTTTCTCTAGTTGCGGCAAGTGGGGGCCATTCCTCATCGCGGTGCGCGGGCCTCTCACTATCGCGGCCTCTCTTGTTGTGGAGCACAGGCTGCAGACATGCAGGCTCAGTAGTTGTGGCTCACGGGCCTAGTTGCTCCGCGGCATGTGGGATCTTCCCAGACCAGGGCTCGAACCCGTGTCCCCTGCATTGGCAGGCAGATTCTCAACCACTGCGCCACCAGGGAAGCCTGATAAAAAATATTTTTAATCTAATAAGTAAGAAATACTATATGTCTTAATTTCTTTGCTCATTATTGCATTTGGTTCTTTTTTCATTTCTTAATTGGCCATTTGTATTTATTCTGCAAAATATTTATTCCATAGTTTTATTTAGTTGTGATTTCTGAAAATATAATAAAGAGAATGATTCCTTGATTTTTGTATTGCTCATTTTAGCACATTTGTGAATAATGCCAAGTTGCTTTTCAAAAATATTCTCTTGGATAATCTTCAGCCATATGTGAAAGTGCCCATTTCTTTCTACCCACCCCAAACCTGAGAAGAATAACTTTTTTAACTGAATTGCCAATTCAATAGGTGAAAATTGCATATTTTAAACATTTCACTTTCATATCTAAGACTGTTAATAAATAGGACCATTTTTCATGTTTATCATCAGATTTTTTTCTTCCTGCATTATTTGTTCTTGTCTTTAAATTGTATTTACTTTATTCTTTCTACGTATTTGTGAGAGGTCTTTACCTATGAAGTTATTTCTATAAATAGGAAGTATTTTTCAATTTGATTTGCCATTTAATTGTGCTGATGGTTCTTATTTATTTGCTGTACTGAGTGTCTCTTGTGCCCCATCTTAAGTCCTCTAGCCTCACCTCTTATTCCAGCCACTGTTGCAGAGTTCATTTCCCTGCTGGCTTCACCTAACTTCTCCTGGGTGCAGCCTGAGAGCATTTACCTGAAGCCTTTGTTCCAATCCTCTTGCTTCCTGACCTCTCAGTAGCATGCACCCAGGAACTCACTTGTATCCATTTTTGCATCCTAAAAATATAGAGGAATCAACAATCTCTGGTTCCTGCTACCTCTGACTAATGAGGTCTGGGGGAAATGGATCTTCTTCTTTAATCCTTCAAGTGGACCTTCTGAGTTATCTCAGAACATCCCTAGGGATAGGGTAAACTGGCACACAGAGGGTGGCCAACAGGATCATGTATCTTTGTATTGACTCTTTTTGCTAACTGGTCCCCCTCCTTCTGTCACTCATTCCTGCTCTCTGGCATCATGTTCCCAAATAAGCTGCCCACACGTGGATCTTTGTCTTAGACTCTGCTGTGAGGCCAGGTCATATGTGCTTTTACATATAAGCTTTGTCTATGTCTGTGTGTTGGCATGGGTATGTTGACCACATATATACTTCATGTATTTTATTGTTTCTATTTCTTCATGCTTATAAAGGCTTTCTCTATCACCAAGGTCAGATAAAGGTATTTGTGTACATTTTAGTTCTTTATGATTCATTTTCTCATTTTTCTTTATTACATAAAGTCTATTTGCTAAGTAAAAAACACATCATTTACTTCTATCTTTTATAACATACGTTATCGGCCACGTTTTTCAAATATAAAGTGCTTACTATTTCAAAGTGTGTTCTTCTTTCTAAATTTATTTTCCTGTATGTTTAGTGATGCTTGGCTAATGTTGCCTGCATATATAGAGTACCACAGTACATCTTGGGTTAAGAGATCTTTTTTTTTAAACATAACTATTAAATTATTCAAAGGCAAAAAAAAAGTTTATTTGTGCAAAGTAGTGATTTTTTTTGTCCCAAATAATTTTTTACAAAATTAATTTTTAAATAAACTTGACTGAACGTCTAGCTTTTTCTCACTGATTTTGACGCTTAACTTTTCGGGGTTTCAGGGGCATTACAGATTAACAAGAATAGACTAATCCTCATATTCCTACTCCTCTTCACACATAATTATGATTTAATTAGCCAAAGATAGATCCATATAAATATCCACAGAGGAGGAGCAGATGCATTATATCAAGATGCTTTTTCTCCACTTACTAGCTGGACTCACAGCCGCTGGTGACACTCCACACAGAGGCTTGTCACAGCAGAGTAAACAGCCGAACACTAACTGTGCCCTAAGTCTTAAATATTTAGGGCTTATATCCTCATTCCAGGAGAACTTACATCAACAACCTAATTGCTTCCATTTATGTACACTTTTATGAACATGAAATTATCCAGATTTTTTTTAAACAAACCTAATTAGCCACAAGGCCACAGCCACATGAGGGTGGGCTGTACGAAACAGCACTCTAGTATTCATGAATGATATCATTGCGTTAATCTTCTGAGTATCTCAAAAAACAAAACAAAACAAAAAGCAAACTGTTCCCCCACAATCATGCACTAAATATTTATGTGTACAGGAGACTGTTTCTGGCCTTCAGATCCTTGTCCTTGAACTTTCAGTCTCTTCTTATGACAGGACTACCGGGGAGTACTGAGGCTTTTCAAATATGTTTTAATGCCTGACAGAGCAAATCCTTTCTCTTATTTTCCTTTTTCAAAAATTTTTTGGCTCTTCTTGTGTGCTTATTCTTCCAGTTGAACTTTTTTTTTTTTTTTGGGCCGTGCCACAGGGCTTGAGGGATGTTAGTTCCCTGACCAGGGACTGAACCCACGCCCTCAGCAGTGAAAGCTCGGAGTCCTAACCACTGGACCGCCAGGGAATTCCCAGTTGACCTTTAAAATCACTTTGTCACGTTCTTCCCAAAATGTGGCAGACAGCAAGATGCACAGCCCAGAACCCCTTCAAGGAAGGGCTTGTTGCCCAGCTGTGAGGACTACATAGATACCTTCCAGCTGTCAGCTCCTTCAAGGTCTTGCCCTTCCAGAGGCCACTTCCATCAGGTACCTGGGAGAAGTAGTAATAAAATCAGTCATTTCAGCTGGCCTGGGATGACTCCATGGGGCAACCAGCCCCCAGTTGGTTAGCTGAGGCTTTTTGCGTCTACGTCTTAGTCTACTTCTCCTTCTATTAATAATTCTATTAGCTATTATGAGATGGGCCAACATCTTTATGAGGATGGCCATAATAACTTACTCATAGAGTGATTCATCCTAACAATACTTGCTGAGCAATTCTGCTACTTTCCCCCTCCTTTTCCCACATGTCAATTCCTAATAAATGTCTTATACTCTAAATTCCTAAATTCCATCTCAATCTCTTTCTCTGGAGAACTCAACCTGCAGCAAATTTAATTGGAATAGTGCCAAACTTATCAATTAATTGTGAAAAACTGACTTTTTTAAAACTCAGTTTTCTCATTTAGGAATAGGAGATGTCTCTAAATTTATTCAAGTGTTCTCATATATTTCTTAGCAAACCTCTCTTCGTATAGAGTTTACAGATTTCTTTTTAAGGTTTTTCATGTTTGTCTTATATTTGTGGCTATTATTGATTTCTCTATTGAATAAAGCTCTTTCATTATATCTTTTAAGTGACCTATAATGTTATAAATTTATTTATAAATAATGCTATAAATGTTATAAAACATTTTTTTAGTTGTAACTTTACTGAGTTCACTTACAGAGTATGCTTATTTAAAACATTGTCTACATTTTTCCCGTCAAGCTTCCTCTCTTCCTTCATTATAATTTTTACCTGGCTTAATGAATTATAACCCTGGTATATCAAAAAGATTTCAGTTTTCTGCATTTTAAGAGTAATCTCAATGGTGATAGCATCTATTGAGAGCCCTTAACGTATCAGGCCTTGGTACGGGAATGGTCTGGTGATACTTAGCAGCCATCCTACAAGGATACATTATAACCTGTGCTTTTCACAGAATACATATAACTTACCCATTAGCTATTGCTTGCAAGTTATTGAACCAGGAGTCAAACCCTGGAAAATTTAACTCTAAAGTAAAAAATATAAAGACTTTTTTCCCAGGCAACATAACCACACCATGCCTTCCTAAGTTCATTTTTATTTTTGTCACATGCAAATATTTAAATATTTAATAAGTATAAATAATATATATTTCAATTTTGATAATATATACATTTCAACTTCATAACACACACATATAAACTACATGAGTAATTTCTAAGTGCACTCTTTATATAGCATTCAAATGTAAAGAAGCATATAGACTGAAAAACTAAATTTCACCTTCACCTTACTCCCTTCCAAATGCTTGCCCTTCTCCAGAGGAAACTGCTATTAACAATTTTCCATATATCTTTACATTTTCTATTAAGTTGTGCGTTCACATGCACACACGTACACTCACATGAGTTTGCATATATGCATACCAAGCTAGTATATATAAATTTATTTTTGTGTTTGTTAATTTATTGGGTTCATACTTTACGCATTATCTTGTAATTTGCTTTTCTTACTTAACAATGTCCTTAAGTCTTTCCATGTCAGTATGGAAAATCAACTTTTTCTCTTTAAGCTCTTCAGGACCACCTGACTAGCACTCAAACCCCCTAAAAGTCCAAAGCCGGATTAGGCAAGGGCCTGATACCTGAGGAAAATTGGAGCTCCAAAACCAAGTAGAGAATTGGGGGAAATTATTTTGAAGACAGATCTTTAAATAACTAATACATAAATACATACACATGCATACATACATATATACATATGTATGTATAAGCCAAATATTCCCATCTTACATTAATTTAGTTCACTGAAAACTTAACAGGTTCTTACCATATTTTTGTCACCAATAACATTTTCTCAGGTATTGCATTATTTAGAATAAAGATTTGGCTGTATGTACTATAAATCCAAAATCACAGTGACTTGTATAAGATGGATTTTTATTTTCCTGCCCTTAACAACACAATCTGAATTATACGTATCACTTCTACTCATATCTCTTGGTCTTCAAATCTAGTCACATGGCCACATCTAGCTTCAAGAGTGTCTGGGAAATTTAATCTGAGCCACCATGAGCCCAGCTGAATATTTTTTTGCTAAGGATGAAGGGGAGAACTAGTTGATTGTTACAGGCTGTGCTCAATAACTTCATGATTCAGTTTAGAAAAGTACCCAAACAACCACTTTTCCAGGGAAGCTTTACTTTTTTTTTTTTCTTTAAATGCTTGATCTAATCCCTTTTGAAAAACTTCTTAAAATTGAATTGAAAATGCTAGTAACTCAAAACAGCAAATCTAGTTTTGTGAAGTTTCTTTACCTAAATCTATGAGCTATTATGAGTGGGCCAACATCTTCATCAGAATGGTCATAGTAACTTACTTATAGAGTCATTCATACTAACATATGTTTATTGAGCAATAAGTTCTTACATCAGTCCTGAAAAACACACCAGAAATAAAGTAACAAAGATGGCCCCCATTGTGTGTTTATCTGTATCATATAATTTCATCCATCGCATCTGCATTGATAAATATTAGTAAAGAAATAGAAGACAGTTTACCCATGTTATTTCTATCATAAAAAAAAGAATTGTGTATTTCTGACTTAATTTAGCATTTTGTTATAGGATTCAGAATGTAAGGTCTTTACTTTTACAATAGTGAAATAAAACAAAGAGGAAGATTAGTGTTCCAACCATCTTATAGCCAAGAAATTCTTCACATTTATTTGAGTAATGCATCTGATGAAGTGAAATATGTTACTCATAAAAATTAACCTGTCTTTTACTTGAAATTTTACTTGAAAGAATAATATGAGGTTAAAATAGAATGAAAACTGAGTTTGAAAATGAACTTCAAGAATACAGAACACCCAGCTGATAACTGTCTATCAACCCAGTTATTTGAGGAGAGGCATTTCTTGATACTAGTTCAGCTTATCTGTATATTGAGGGTATATATTGAGGGTGTATATTGATGACAGGTCACTAGAAAAAGTCCCTGGGAACTGAGTGACAAAGTACTGTATCTCTCTATCAAATTGACTTTGTAGTTTAACACAGATGCCTTAAGCTCCAGAAAATTTTTCCAGTAGGGATTTTTTAGTTCTGGATCATGATAATGCAACATAATATATCAGATGACTTTTGCCCTTAGGATCCTGGCACCTAACAGGACAGGGATGAATTTATATACATGATGATCTTTTGCTCAGTCTCTTGCAGCCTCTACATGTGTTTAAGTAGATGCATTTTCTGACACTAGCATTTACTTTCTTAGAAAAGAATATCCAGACAGTAAAGTATATGCCTTTTTAGGTTAAAAATAAAATCTTTCAAGGGATACCCTAACCAGATTATACTAAATATAACCATTTGTCCATGGTTGTACATGTCTGCTCCAGTTCCTTACTGCCCATTCGCAGGTAGCATTTACTGACCCATGAGCACAGCACTGCGGTAGCCCCACTATGTGTGGAAGTTCAGTGAAGCTCAAAGTAAACATATTAATGTCTACTATGGAGTATTGTGTGTGTGTGTGTGTGTGTGTGTGTGTGTGTGTGTGTGGCGGGAGGGAGGTGTTGGGGGAAATCTACAGCCCTGAGAGGCCACACTTTCCCATTTGAACCAGAACACAAAGAAAGGTAATGTCATTCTAAGAAACATGAACAACCGAGGAATCCTTTTCCTACTCCTGTTAGTACTCTGTAGTAGCAATCTCTTACACTGAAAATGATGACATAGAAGAGAAGGGAAAGTTAGGACAATTCATATCTCCTTTCTTTTCAGTTCTTCCCTACTCATCAGCATGCCAAAGGTAGAGTGTTGGTAGAATGCCTATGTATCAAGAAGTAAAAAAAACAGTTGAGATAGTTTTGTTCAGAGTTTCTATTCTTCTAGTAAGGACAAAATACATATGCATGTATAGGCTATGACACATGAATTCTGGTGATTTCAATAATTTTGCATAAAAACGAAATGGTCTTATATTTGCATTTAAGACTGACCTTGTACACCAAGATGAGTGATAAAATTCATACTACAATTTTTTAATTTTAGTTTTTTCCGTACTTAGAACAACACGAAATAAATAAAAAACACCATGACAGGTTGAGAGACTGCAGAAAAAAGGAAAGAGCTCTATATTTTAGTGTCTTTAATGGAAATGTTCCTATTTTTTGAAAAAGTGGCCCCGTATTTTCACTTTGCACTGGGCTCCGCAATTTATGTAGCTCCTGTGTGAGCTCAGTGTATGTATCCCTCAGCAGCCTCTACCATCTGATTTAGGCATTGTCCTTTTTAAGTCACTTCCAAGTCTGACTCTCTGTTACTCCTACCTCAAGAATCTAAGAGCCACCCAGGGTCCTTTAACAAATTCCTTTTCTGTTTACTCTAGCTGGGTGGGTTCTATCCTTTGCAGCCAAGCACAGTGACTGATAATGATAATAATAATAATAATAACTAAAATTTATAGATTCTTACTCTACGCCTAGTACATATTCTCATAATAGTGTGATAAATACGATCAACTCTATTATCCAGATGAGAAAATCTAGGGTTAAAAATCAAATAAATTGTCTGAGTTCACTAGCTAATACATCCAGGGCCAGGCTTCAAACCCAAGTGTCTGATTCCAATCCTGTGTGGAGCCACATTTATTGCCATTTGTCCTTTTAAACTTTGTTGATCCCTATGGGAAGAATTGGACTAAGTTCTAAATAGGCACTGTGCCACCTAAGCAAATAGCCATTGTTAGAATCCGAGACAGTAAATGTTTGAATCGGCTTGTTGCTGAAAACATAGTTCTTAGGGAAGATCCAATAAACTGTCTTTTCTGAGAACCACGTTGGTGGTGATCAAGAATGTTCAATGGTTTTTATGTCTCTGGGATTCATTGTTTCTGGATTTTACTTCCCTAGATTTTACAAGATTTTACCAGCATAGGATTACACTGATTAGCAAAGGCAGACAAAGTGAGGAATTTGGATGGCTTTAAATACCATACAAATACCTCTCTTTCTGTTTATCAGAGGTGTTAAAATAGCTTTCTCGGCAAGTTGTTTTCATGCTGCTTCTGCTATTGTTTTTCTTACTGAAGTTCACACAGATAACCTGGCAGGATATAAAATTTTGCAATTACAACAGATTCTTGGAAAGTTCTGTATAAATAAACGAGGGACAAAAAAGATTGAGATTGATGGAGTTCGGAAGCTCGGACCACACCTACCTGTACAAAGTTTACCATTCTGCCATGAGTCCCGCACTCTGTGAAAATTAAATCACTCTAATTTAGGACACACATCATTGCAGTTTTTAGATGTTTCCAAGTTTTGCTGATACAAGGTAACAGAAACACAGTGCTTTTTTTAAAAGTATGCAGTGTACCGTAAAAAAAAAACCAAAAACCAAAACAAAACAAAACAAAAAACCCCCATGTAATGTGGGCTAAACTATGCAGGTTAAAACACTACAAACCACAAAGGTGAGGATCATAGGACAAGTATTTCTTTACCAGCTATGGGTGGGATAGTTTCTTAATGATTTATTCTGAAATAACAAAACAATCTGAAACAATGAAGTGTTTCTCTATGCCTCATGAATATATATGAATTCAGTTCATGATAGAACAAGTCATTGGCTGCCTCAGCCGAACAGCCAAAAGGGGATGATTGATTGTTTTGTGCAGAACCTTGCACAGTCGAAAGGTACTTTAAACCTGTGGTTGACCAAATGGGAAACACTGCCAAAAATGAATGTAACTCTTCAGTAGTATCACAATATTAATACTGATGACCAGAAGTACTTGAGGACTAAAAATCACAAACTTCCCAAATCCACTACAGATTTGTTTATATAAACTATGTTTCTATTACTTCTTTTTTTTTTTTTAATTCTTTTTAAAATTTATTTTATTTATGGCTGTGTTGGGTCTTCGTTTCTGTGTGAGGGCTTTCTCCAGTTGTGGCAAGTGGGGGCCACTCTTCATCGCGGTGCGTGGGCCTCTCACTGTCGCGGCCTCTCTTGTTGCGGAGCACAGGCTCCAGACGCGCAGGCTCAGTAGTTGTGGCTCACAGGCCTAGCTGCTCTGTGGTGTGTGGGATCTTCCCAGACCAGGGCTCGAACCTGTGTCCCCTGCATTGGCAGGCAGATTCCCAACCACTGTGCCACCAGGGAAGCCCTCTATTACTTCTTTAAATAAATACTCTTATTGCCTTTAAAGTACATATACTAGAAAATAGATTTGATTAGCTTTAGTTGCTCACTTCATACATACTGGAGGGTTACTGCTTTCATGAGAAAAAAAATTTTTTACCATAAGTGAATATGAGCAAGTGATTTATTTTATTCACAGTCAGATAAGGAAAATGTCCTTTCCTGAAACGTAAATGGTATAATTTTTTATTTACTTAGAATCTAAAGTTATATCTTCATATAATTTGGTGATCATTCATTACTGCAAACTCATTTTTCAAATTTATGGCTACTTGAAATTATTTGAGGGGAAAGGGATTGCTTATACTTACTTCTATCCATAAAAATGTTGTCTTAATGTAGAGTCCCCCAAATGTGAATTCCAAGGCATGGAATTAGATTTATTTGAAGGGCAACACAGGAAGCAGGAGTGAAGGGGCCAGGGAGAAAGAGAAAGGAAGGAGAGGCCATTACAGGTGTGCATTACTGAGACCTGCTGCTGGAGGGAACAGACTCAATAGTGCAGGAAACTGTGAGAAACAGACAGAATACTCGCCCTCCACTGGAAGGACAGGTGCTACGTGCTAGTCCCCAGCTACCATCCTCCATTGGTTGAGGGTTACTCCTGGGGGCATGAACTCCCTCCCACTGCTGGGCTCATATACCCAGGCTGAGGATGGTCCCGTGGCTTCAGAGAAAGCTCTGTGATGGAAAAGTGGAGACCCTCCTGCCTAGAGGTGCAGTAAAATACAAGATGCCCAGTTAAATTAGGATTTCAGATAAACAGTTAATACTTTTTAAATTATAAATATTACATGAGAGGGGCTTCCCTGGTGGCGCAGTGGTTGAGAATCTGCCTGCCAATGCAGGGGACACGGGTTCGAGCCCTGGTCTGGGAAGATCCCACACGCCGCGGAGCAACTAGGCCCGTGAGCCACAACTACTGAGCCTGCACGTCTGGAGCCTGTGCTCTGCAACAAGAGAGGCCGTGATAGTGAGAGGCCCGCGCACCGCGATGAAGAGTGGCCCCCACTTGCCGCAACTAGAGAAAGCCCTCGCACAGAAACGAAGACCCAACACAGCCATAAATAAATAAATAAATAAACCCAAAGTTAAAAAAAAAAAAAAATTACATGAGATACACTTATGCTAAAAAAATGTTTCCTTATATTCCTTATTTATTTAAAATCTAAATGTAACTAAGCATCCTATATTCTTTTATTTCTCTTCTAAATCTGGCAACCCTACCACTGGCAAAGTGCTTGTGATGGGCTGCTGTTGGCTTGAGTCTGAACTTGCCCAGAACTGTCTATCTCTGCTGCAGCTAAAGTCAGAGGTGGGCTGAGGGCAGGTGAAGCAGGGCACCAAAAGTGTAATTTAGATAAAAAATAAATCTACGTAACTTCACCAAACAGAATACCACATACACTCATCCTATGTGTTTTCATTTTTCTAATCGACACTTTTTTTTTTTTGCTACAAATAGATATCCACTTAACCTCCTCATAAGTAATCTTTTACTTGACTCTGTACAGCACAAGTTTGCTTTACCAAAATTATACAACAGATTAGTTATCTCCTGAATCTTCTCAAGTCCTCTTAGGCTTGCTCATGCCAGTTTCTTGTCACATTGTGATCATAGATGCTTCATATGATACCAGTAAATGTTAGTCTGGGCCTTCTGAGGAGCAGATGGAAAGACAGGACCAGCCATGCGAGAGATTTATGAGGGGCAACAACACCTGTGAGAGGAATATGATGAGGTTTGACCACAGTAAATGAGAGAGGCAAGGAAAAAGGATGGGTGGAAGAGTCTTAGACTGTAGTACAGTTATAAGAGATCTAGGCAGGGCCATTGGGCAGTCATCCTTCAGAGGAGTCCTGTGTGCTGCGGGAGCAGGGCTGCCTTATTGACCCTGCCACACTCAGTCACTGACCAGGAACAACTCCTGGAAAGCGTGGCCTTGGTGTGGACGGAAATGGACATCAGAGCACGGTATCTGGTGCCCTTGTCAGTTGGGCTCATCTGCTCACTTTCATGTGCAGTTGCTACACAGTTTCATAGGCAGAGGTACAAAATACACCTGCTAAATGTACTCATTGACTGAGTACCCTGTTTAGAGATAGTTTTGAAAAATACTTAAGTTAATACTCATATCCATGAAACTGAAGTAACTGTGTTATCGCATTTGTAGAGATATTTCAGGGCAGTGAAATTTTGTAGCATTTTTTCTCATCATACTTTTTTAGACAACAGCTTATTTCATCAGCTCCTTAGAGTTGTCTTGCAGTAAACTGGCAAAATATACTTACTTACTACTTACTACTTACTATACTTACTACTTACTAAGGCTATTGTAAGGATAATATGAAGATAACTCTCATAGAACCCTTAGCATATCACTGCCACATGGTAAAAGTTCAATTAATGTTAGCTATTGGTGAATAATTATTAAAAACCAGTGTGGCATGGAAAAAGTGTGACATGTATCCATGTAAAATTGCCTTGCTTTTTTTTTTTAAATAAATTTATTTATTTATTTGTTTTTATTTTTGGCTGTGTTGGGCCTTTGTTCTGTGCGTGGACTTTCTCTAGTTGAAGCGAGTGCTGCGCGGGCTTCTCATTGTGGTGGCTTGTCTTGTTGTGGAGGATGGGCTCTAGGCGCGCGGGCTTCAGCAGTTGTGGCTCGTGGGCTCTAGAGCGCAGGCTCAGTAGTTGTGGTGCACGGGCTTAGTTGCTCCGCGGCATGTGGGAATCTTCCCACACCAGGACTCGAACCCGTGTCCCCTGCACTGGCAGGCAGATTCCCACCCACTGCGCCACCAGGGAAGCCCCGACTTGCTTTTTATATTATTCCTAGCTCCACATTCCTGAGGAAGAACACAACATCTCTCTTCCCATTGCCAGAGAAACTGAGAAGATATGGGAGGTGATGGATGTGTTAACAAACCTTATCGTGGGAATCATTTCACAGTATATACATATATCAAATCATCACCTTGTATGCCTTCATAGTACACAATGTTTTATGTCAACTATATCTAAATAAAGCTGGAAAATTTAAAAAAAAGAAACTGAGAGGAATGGGTCATGAGGATTGATTCTTTTACTTGTTTTTAGGGATAGATGCCTGCAATTGTGGATGAACAACTCAAAATCTACCAACTTTATTTGTCATGTCATCTACTGCTGCCTAATAAATCACCACTAAAACTTAGCGACTTGAAACAATGCATAAGCATTTATTACATCTCAAGTTTCCATTGGTCAAGAATTCAGGAACGGATCTTATGGGCAGTTCTTATTTGGAGTTTCTCATTTAGTTGTAGTCAGATATTGGCTGGTCCTGAAATCATCTGAAGGCACGATTGGGTTTGGAGGATCCATTTCCAACACGACTTTCATTAGACTGGCAAGATGGTGCTGGCTGTTGGTTGGAAGCCTCAGATCCTCTACACAGGGTTGTTTGAGTGTCCTCACAGCATGGCGCTGGCTTCCTCCAGAGACAAAGGTGAAAGCTGTGATGCTTACATGACCAAGTCACACACCATACCCTCCACACAACCGCTCACACAGGGCTAGCACACAAGGGTATGAATACTGAACACAAGGATTATTCGGAATCATCTTGGAGCTAATATGTTTATTAAAATCTCCTGCAGAATATATGTGTCCAGGAAAAATTGCCTTTAATAAGAGTGCTTCTAGTACTGGAGACTACAGACAAGAATCATTTTTCACCAGAGCTAAACTAAGCCTTGGTTTTTCATTTGTAGACATAGGCAAATGCAACATGACTACCATATCCTACCCTTTTAGGAAAGGCCTAAAGCAAGGATGTAAGTGGGCAGCTTTCAAGCAGAATTCACCCCAAAGTCATACAGTGTTTGGCTTGGCCTAACCAGTGCGTATAATGAATATGCAATTAAATACCTTTAGAGAAGCATTTGTTCTCCACTTTGCCACCACTCCCTACAGTCTTAAATCAAGTTATATATTATCTGCTCAACCCCTGAAAGGTCCCAGCAATCCCTACCTTAAAGAAATGGAAATTCTAAGTGTAGAGAAAAGAGGGCCAAGGGGGAAAGAGGAATAGACAGAGAGTTCCTGAAGCAAGCTCACTCAGCTGTCCTCCTCCATGCAGAGGATATTATAAGAACAAATGAATATCTTGGCAGTATCATGAACGATTTAACATAGGCAAGAGAACAGTGCTCTTGAGAGTGACGTCTGTTCAATACTGAAGTACGGAAATGGAAACTCCTCCGGAGGTCTTTAGAAAGAGGAAAGATTCTAATCTGTCTGGAAGAATTTAGGTGTGGTTTTTCTTGGGGATAAATGGGTTGGTTTATATAACTTACAAAGTTTCTTCTATGATTTTTTGACCCCCTTCTATGATTTTTAAAAAAGTTGTTCCTCCTCCCTCCACTCTCCCCACACACAAAGTCCCCTTAGGTGCAGAGTACGTCATGACTCTATCATGAAGCTCAGCAATTCCCTCTTCTGGGAAATGGGAGACCACCCAGGCGAACAATGATAGGCTGTCCCCTAAAATCTACATATCTGGCTTGCTGTAAATTGTCTGTCATTTCTCTCTTCCATTTGTAGAATTATTTTCAAAGTCTGGTCATTAGCACTATTAATTTCAAAAGTTTCTATTATTTTGTTTCCTTTTTTCCCAAAAATATTCCCCATGCAAAAATATTCTGATTTTTAGTATATCCAATAATATATGCATATCTTTAAAGCTCAACACTTTCAACTAAAGAACAAAGTAGTCTGTAATTTACGCTTTATCCCAAGCCCCAAAATTTTCAATGTGTGTGTTCTCATGTGAAGAAATCCAATGCTTCCAACATATTCTTTGAATGTTATGTTTTCTTTTATAAACAAACAATGTGATGATCAATTTCAACCTTATGCCCAGGCTTCTATACAAGTGTGTTTCCCATTAAAGTTCATCATAACTTTTCCAAATGTGTTTCTCAAACAAATCAAGATTCTTTTATCCCTATATAGCTAAATAGTCTTGATTTAATTTGAGAGAAATTTCACATATCAGAGGTCAACAGAAATTGTAGCTGAGTGCCACTGTTAAAATTTTCATTGCACTTAAAAAGATTGAAAAGATATAATATACATCACCTTTTATGCTCAAAACTTAGAAACTTCTTAACTCCTTTTATCCCTGTGTTCACTCAGTGAACTTTTTTTTTTTACCTTTATTGAGGTATAATTGACAAATAAAATTGTAAGATATTTAAAGTGTATTTGATGATGATTTGATATACGTATACATTTTGGAAGGATTCTCCCCATCAAGTTAATTAACATATCCATCACCTCATATATTTACCTTTGTGTGTGTGTGTGTGTGTGTGTGTGTGTGTGTGTGTGTGTAAGAGAGAGAGAGAGAGAGAGAACATTTAAGTTCTACTGCCTTAACAAAATTCAATTATTTAATACAGTGTTATCAACTATAGACACCATGTTATACATTTGTATCTTTAGACTTCATTCATCTTAGAGCTGAAAGTTTGTACCCTTTTTACCAACCTCTCCTTATTTCCTCCACCATCTATTCCCTGGAACTTACTTTTCTACTTTGTTCCTATGAACTTGACTTTTAAAAAAATTCTGCATATAAATGATACCATGCAATCTTTGTTTTTCTCTGTCTGGCTTATTTCACTTAACACAATGCCCTCGAGGTCAATCCAAGTTCTCACAAATGGCAGAATTTCCTTCTTTCTCGTGGCTGAATAATATTCTATTACATATTTAGATATAAGTCTTGGCTACTGTGAATAATGCTGCAATGGATATGGGGGTGCAGATACCCTTTGATATCCTGTTTTCATTTCCTGTGGATATATACTTAGAAGTGTGATTGCTGGATCATATGGTAGCTCTATTTTTAACTTTTTGAGGAAAATCCCTACTGTTTTCCACAGTGGCTGCATCAATTTACATTCGCCAACAATGCAGAAGGGTTCCCTTTTCTCCACATCCTCGCCAACACTTGCTATCTCTTGTCTGTTTGATGATAGCCATTCTAACAGGTGTGAGGTGAAATCTCATTGTGGTTTGGATTTGCATTTCCCTGATGATTAGTGATACTGAGCACCTTCTCATGTACCTCTTGGCCATCTCTATGTCCTCTTTGGAAAAGTGTCTATTCAGTTCCTCTGCCCATTTTTAAAATAGAATTGTTTGGGGGATTTTTGCTGTGTGAATTCTTTAAAATTTTTGCATATTAAATCCTTATCAGATATATGATTTGCAAACATTTTCTTCCATTCCATAGGTTGCCTTTTCATTTTGTTGGTGGTTTCCTTTGCTATGCAGGAATTTTTATTTTGATGTAGTCGCACTTGTTTATTTCAGTGACTCAACTTTTAAAATCCAAGTCCCTGTTTTTAATTTTGAAAAATTTCAAACTTATAGCAAAGTTGAAAGAATTTTATAGTGAACACCCACATATGAATCACTTTTTACTATACCTTACTACTCATCTTTTACCATACCCAGGTACACTTTTGATAAACATAAAACAACTGTCATCCCCTACTCCCTACAGTCTGATGCACAGGTTATCTTAAGAATTTCTGCTGTCATCTGTGTATCCCCACCAGACAAAAAAATTTTTTAAAGCTTTATATTGTTTGTTTTGAATTATAATGATAGCAGGTTAAAAAATAATAAAGACTACAGTGGATTGAAAAGTAAGAATTCAAGAGATCATAATAAACTTGAACAAAAATTCATTGGTCATCTTTGCAGGTTTCTGGTGCCAGTTCACCACTCTGAAAATGAATTAATAAATTGAAAAAGTAAAGCATTTGTTCTGTTTTCCCTGTACAAACTGTATTTCTGGGTAACTAAATCTTCAACAAGAGAAAGTTATTTATAGAAGAATTACAGCTAATAAATGCAGAGAGACTGGAAGAAAAGTCACCTTTTGCAACCCCTTAATGAAATAAAGGAACTAGACAAACATCAAAGGCTACTAAAACCTTTAGGAAGAGGTGGAGAGGGAATATTATAATGGAGTAATCTGGCTGACAACTCCTGAATCTACCAATCAATCTTAACATCACCAACTGTAGGACAGAAGACATTGTGGGTCTCCTGAATGATGTAATAAAGAGTACACAATACCATCTATAAAGTGTTCCTTCCTTTAAAAAAAAAAAATTGCACTAGAACCTAAGTCAAGACTGTGAATAGCTCTACCTCCCAGTTACAAAAAAAAAAAAAAAGTACAGGCGATGGAAGCACTAGAAGCACAAGGTAAATAGTACCATGAGGAAGCCAGCAAACAGATGCAGAAAAACAGGACATTATTCAGGACCAATGAGCTGCTTTATTCAACAGCTGAAGGATATTAAAATGAAGGAGGGTAATAAGTGGAAGTAGATTAAAGAAACTTAAGAAACACATTAACCAAATAATAATTGAGGACCTTGCTTACATCCTAATTGAAACAAATTGATTGTAAAAAGACATTTTTAAGATAGTTGAGGAAATTTGGATATGAAATGAATAGTAGATGACATTAAGCAATTATAAAATTATTTAGTTGCTTTAATAACATTGTGATTATGTTTAAAATGTCCTAGATCTTACAGTTAAGTACCAAAGGTGAAATGCTGTAATATTTGGGATTTGCTTTAAAATACTCTAAAAAATTATGGAAAGATAGATAAAGCAAGATTAACAAGATATTCTCTCTACACATATGATGTTTGGATGCTTTTATTAAAAGAGGTTAAGAAAGAATAGAAAAAAAAATGTCATCAGGAGTGGTAATGATAAAGGAAGGCACATGAGGGAGAAAGAATAGAGTTACCCATGGTCCATTAGCTTTAAAATATGTTATGTTTTAGAAAATTAAGTCAATAAATAGGAATGTGTTGAAAAATTATGCTGAGGTTGTATTGTATATGTGGGGGTGTGCGGGTGGTAGTCCTTTAATACCACATTAATAATTTAATTATTTATTTTGTAATAAATATAAACCCAGGAAGGAACTTTACACTGAACAGTAATTAACCTTGTTTTGAAAAAAAATACATTACCTTTAAAGTTTTTTGCATTCAACCAATATGAAATCACTTGAGCATCACTTTTTTTTTTTAATAAATTTATTTATTTTATTTATTTATTTTTGGCTGCGTTGGGTCTTCATTGCTGCACACGGGCTTTATCTAGTTGTGGTGAGCGGGGGCTACTCTTTGTTGTGATGCGCGGGGTTCTCATTGTGGTGGCTTCTCTTGTTGTGAAGCACGGGCTCTAGGTGCTCGGGCTTCAGCAATTGCAGCAGGTAGGCTCAGTAGTTGTGGTTCGCGGGCTCTAGAGCACGGGCTCAGTAGTTGTGGCGCACAGGCTTAGTTGCTCTGTGACATGTGGGATCTTCCTGGACCAGGGCTCGAACCCATGTCCCCTGCATTGGCAGGCAGATTCTTAACCACTGTGCCACCAGGGAAGCCCGAGCATCACTTATTTTAAAAGAAGCTTTTTTGTTCATCCATTTTAAAAATATACAATAATCTTATAATAGTGAAAAGTTGTTTTTAAACCATTTTCTACCTCCTAAGATTCTGAGATGCTCTGTATTCTCTCCTTCCCACCCACACCCCATCATTAAGTTGAGAGTTTCCATTTAATGTGTGTATGTGCTGTGGGGCGGGTAGCAGACAGAGGGCAGAGAAGCAAGAGGTCCTAGGGCATCAAAGGGTGAGAAACAGAGGCAGAATGAATTGTGGGAGCCGACGCCAGCCTCTACTACCTGAAACCTTGCCATTTTCCCCACTACAAGATATAGAAATGAAGCACCAAGGAAATCATGCCCAGACAGATTTCTGGCAGACTTTGCCTTCAGCTGGAACAGATAGAAGGAGACGGTCTATTGGATCCAAAGCAAGAAGATCAAGGAGTGGAGTAATGAAACTCTCAGTTAGGGTTTGCAGACTTCAAGTTCAGGGAGAATTCAGCCACTCTGTCAGCCTCCTTAGGCAAGCAGGAGTTTTCCCTAAACACGGACGGCTCAAGTGACTCCTTTCATGGGAAAGCTAAACAAAGCTTCTCTGGGTAAGTCACTGCAAGGAGTCCTGGAGAGATTTGGCAGCAGCTTCAGGCTTCATAGGGAGCTGGCAGAGGCAGCAGAGAAATGAGGTTGCACAGTGTAGGAAAAATCTGACAGAGGCAAGCATTCAAGATTAGAGAACAGATACAAGTGGCAAGAAAGTGGTATTGATGAAAGGGAAGAAATGAATAAGGGTAGGGCAAGCATGCCCAATGTGTTGATCTGGTGGTGAGAGTCACCATGACAGGTTGGGGACCTAAAAAATACAGAAAGCAAGAAAAGAATGAGAAAAAAAGAATGTGGTGGGGGAAGGAAATTAGGGGGAGAAAGGAAAAGCAAGCAAGCATGAAAGTGGATACTGAGGGACTTACCTGGTGGCACAGTGGTTAAGAATCCACCTGCCAATGCAAGGGACACAGGTTTGATCCCTGGTGTGGGAAGATTCCCACATGCCATGTAGCAACTAAGCCCGTGCGCCACAACTACTGAGCCTGTGCTCTAGAGCCCACGAGCCACAACTACTGAGCCTCCATGCCACAACTACTGAAGCCCGCGCGCTCTAGGGCCCACGTGCCACAACTACTGAGACTGCGTGCTGCAGCTACTGAAGCCCACACACCTAGAGCCCGTGCTCCGCAACAAGAGAAGCCACCGCAATGAGAAGCCCGCGCACCACAACGAAGAGTAGCCCCCGCTGGCTGCAGCTAGAGAAAGCCCACATGCAGCAACCAACACCTAAACGCAGCCAAAAATAATGATTAAAAGAAAAAAAGAGAAAGAAAGAAAAAGAAAGTGGATACTGAACCAGCCTAGAGAATCTTTATACATCTTTAAGGTATAACACATTTACCCCAACATACCATGGAAGAATAATATCAAGGTAGAATATCAGGGTTAACTCAGATTACCTTCTCCTTAACATGTGCCATATTTATTAGACATTCAACTGTTTGGATTTTTTCTCATAAATAAACAATATTCTTTGCCTAAATAAATTGTAATGTAGCCCTCATCTACTGTTCAAGAAGAATAAATATAGAAGCAATTTTGCTAGAAGTTTATTTTTATTACTTGCTCAAGTATTGGCTTCTGTTTCAAAGTATGTCACAAGCCATCTCCTATTTCTTCCCTGCCCAGGCTCACCATGCACTTTGAAGGTGGCCGCCCCAACAAAGGAGATGGATCTCTCCAGCCTACTTGTACCAATGTGTGTGCCGTTTCGTCCTGCCCTCTCACCTTTGCTCTTCCCCAGTTCCATTCCAGTATTTCCTAGTCTTTGATACTTTAGGCTTTGCCTCTCCATTATTGGACTCAACAGTATGATTCTATTTACCTGGCTTTGACTTTTAAATATTTGCTAGCCTAGGAGTAGCTTTTCATGCTCTGGCTAGAGTGGAAGAGAGAAGGAGAAGCTGGCACAAATAATAGAGTATTGGCAGCCTTCAAGTGTGTCTAAGCACAACTTTGATGGATGCCAAGAATAGCATTTATAGCACGTGAATCCTTGCTGGGAGGCCCTGCAAAACTAGGCTTCATTCTCCTTTCTGTCCTCCTGCTATTGGTTACCTTGGTTTCCCGCCTTCACTTGATCTAGCACTAATGTCTAAAAGAATGATTCTCAACTTCAACTGCTTGTTAGAGTCAACTAGGGGACTTTAGCAAATACTGATGCCAAGGTCCTAGCCTCCGTGATTTCATTGCAATCAGCCTGGGGTGCTGGTTGGGCTCTGGGATCTTTCAGATCTCCTCACGTAATGTTGTCATAGAGCCAATGATAAAAATCACTGCCCTAGAAACATACCCCAGAGTTCTGGTTACCTAAGTGATTCCAATCTGACCAATCCCTATTTATTTAAATTGGGGAGGAAAGGGGATTGAATATATGATAACTGAAGTATCATTTACTAATAAAGTAACAATTCTGAAAATGATAGAGCCAATCTAAGTGTATCAATATGCATTGGAATGCTGTAGCATTACCTTAGCCCACTAAAATAAATTAACATGTCATGTAGACTAAATGCAAGGAAGATGTTCATGTTGCACTTGGTGCAATGTGGAGTATAGGAAGAATGAAACCAGAAATACGTGGTATTCATAATAGAGAGTCAAAGCCACATACAATTCAAGGGGTTTACGGAGTACATGAGGAGAAGGTGCCAAGCACTTAAGAGAAAAGGAACCAGAGCTGCAGCCATGGGACGTGGGACCAATGATTAGGAACAGGAAAATAGAAAAGGCAACAAGAGACATTTACTAGTTGATTCCAGTTAATTCCAGTGGAAGGAATATTGTACAAAGCCTGGTCAATATTTGCCAAATTGTGCTGTGCAAGTATAACCTGACACCTGATTGCTCACAGGTCCTAATAAAAATGCTTCATTTTGTTTTCCTTTAAACACATTGTATTAGCCCGTATAAGCTGAGCTATGCTGCAGTAACATATAATGTCTCCCCTACAGAATCTCAAAGGATCAATACCACAAAATGTCTCAGTCACACACCATGTCCATTAGGAGGAGGTAGTAGTCATTCAGGAGCCCAGACGGACGAAGCAGCCACTGTCTCAGATGTTGCCATCCTCATGTCAGACCAAAAGAAATGTCATGGAAAATCTTGCACTGACATTTAAATGCTCCCATTCAGAAGTGACCCAAATTATTTCTATTTATAACTCACTGGCAGTAGCTGGTCACCTGGCCCCATGCAATGAGAAGGGATCAGGGAAGTGTAATCTAACCATGTGCTGAGAAGAGCGGAGGACCAGAAATACGACCAGCAGTTCAAATGGTACCACCATCTTCATGGTGAAACAGTCAGCCTTTTCTTGTTTTTCTTGTTTTTCGTGGAAACAGCTATGTATAAAGATATGTCATGTTATATAACTCGGTTGTACCCACTAAAATGTAACGAGGGAAAGAAATTTTGTTTTTTTCTGATGTGTCCTGAGGGCCTAAAACAGTTCCTGTAACATGAGAGAGTTTAAACAAACATTTTTGGATAAAACTCTTGTGAGAAGTAAGAATAGGCAGAGAGAGAGAGCTAAGAGTGATGTTATCATTTATCAGAGTGACTATCACTAACTTGCTATTAATTATTTCAAAATCACCAAGAAATTTCCATAGTCAAATGATTCACCAACTGTATTGAAATGATGCTGTCACCACTTTATTAAATTGCTTCAGAAGCCTTACCCCAATTAAGATCAAGTACAAATCCCATCATAGACTATGCCCAACACCACATACTTAACCACAAATAGCCAAGTCAGTCTTTAAAAAAATTTTTTTAAAGAGGATGGGCAAAGAGATGGCCTTGCCCTTTGAGATACTGATCTCAACAAATAGAATAACATTTCATACTCCTGCACCTGCATGGGAAGTCAATCATTTATATTGATCTGGATTTTCCCTAAATTAATCTATAAATTTAGTGCAAACCATTCAAAATTCTAGTTGGGCTTTTTTCTCCATAAAATTATTTCCATTTTAATTTCATCAAGTTCCTAACTTCCATAAGTCACCAAATTTCACCCAAAATGCCTTTGACATTTGCAAAACAGCTGGATTGGTTTAGGAGAATGCTTAAGACCACTGAAACTCTCTGGTGAATTTGCTAAGAAATAAAACCATATGAGGATAACCATCATGTCATCTTGGGAGAAGCCCTGGGGCCCTGTCCTCTCCCACCCTGGGGCCACCCGCAGAGTGTAGCAGTGGAGACTCTAAGCATGGGGTCTTTCCCCCTTTCCCAGACCCCGGATTCTCCCAACCTTGCTCTGGACCTTGTGACCAGTTAGACGGAGCTGCCCAGAGAAGCCAGGCTGAGACTTCCCTCTGATCCTGGGCCCAGGGTCTGGGATGTGTGGGGACAGAATCTGACCATTTTGCAGTTTGAGTCCAACAGGGAAGCCCAGTGTTACTCATATGGTGACAAGTAACATCATATGGTGACTGGTATGAAAGTAGAAGAAGGCATCACGACAGGAGGGGTTCAAGCCTCCTGGCCTTACCCAGATGGCTCTGCATTCTGGATGGTGGTCTTTACTCACAGAAAGAAAATTTGGCCTCTCAAATGCAATGACACGAGGTTCAAAGGTAGCTGACTGGCAGATTAACCCTGGCCACTCACCAAATCAGGATAGGAACTGAGTCTCATTCCTGTGTTCACCCCCAGCATCAGCTGCCTTCCTAGAACATGGTGGAGGTTCCTGAACTTCTCCTGAAGGGAGTTAAACAGAAAGCAGGTCAGGATGTTCTGAGTAGACCGTTCATGACTAAGGGCTGGTTAACCCCAACAGAGGTTCTGAAAGGGGCTTTTGTTTCTCTTACACCCCTTTGAGCTTTTCTGTCTAGTGAGGGACCAACCATGGGCTTGAGCTCTGTCCAGCATTTACCTGGCATTGGCTGCTAGTCACGGCGTGTCTTTTAACCCTGAAAAGGTGAGGGACCCAGGAGAGTACACCTGGCCCAGGTATGCCTGATATCACCCTGGAGTTGGTCTGGGCAGCTGACCTCCCTGCTTGGAGCTGAGACAGGGGAGCCCCCAGTTTCTGGCCTGTGGGATCCACCCCACTCCTTGGGTAGCATGGACCTCCTGGGTGTTCCTGTCTCTCAGGTGGCCTGCTTGACCTTTCCTTTCTGAGCTGTGTTGACTCACCTCTATCCCCTGAGATTCCTCATTTCATAACCCAAGTTCTGCTCTCCTCTCATACTCCAGATTCATATCCCAAGTCTGCTCTCCCAAAATGACACTGTGGACACTTTGCCTAGAATCTTTCCAGTCCTGCTTGGGGCGTTTATAGGTTTATACAAACACTCGCTTTATAATCTGTAGATGGTCCTGATTCAGTTTTTACAGCAAACATTGTGTGATAAACTAAACATCTTTCCTAATTGGTAAATGTAACTCTATTGCATCATTCTTTTACAGCTGTTTAATTTCCACAGGACAGATGATTCATAAATCCTTTCCCCTCTCTGGTTATTTCTTAATTCTCTTCTAGTAAAAATAATACTACAGCCATGTATTTTTTCCTCAGATGAGCACACACTAGGACCTATAAGGGCAAGGAAGCCAGGCTGCATGGGGTGGGTCCTGCCTGTCCCTCTTACAGCTGTGTGACCCTGGATCAGTTACTTAACTCACTGTGCCTCAGTCTTCACATCTGTAAAATGAGCCTGCCGTGGAAATCTTGCAGGTAATATAGCAACATAAAAGGTTTATTGCCACTCTAAGTTCCCTTCTAGTGACAAGAACGATGAAATTATGGTAAGGACTGATCAGAAGTACCATCACATTAACTCTTAAAAAGCAACTGTTCTGTTTTAAATTCATTTCTGGCAAAACAGGGTCAGATTCTTTTTTTTTATATTTCCAATTGACAAATACCACTACATAGTTTTAAAAGTTAAAATGTCATTTGAAATTGCTGTTCTCTGTTTCTGTAACTTGAGATACTGCTGATGAGATGGGGGAATAGTTATATATATATATTTTTTAATTTATGAAAACCACATTTATTAACTGTAGGTACTATAGCCACAGTGTGCATGTACCATCAAAGCTTTCTAGTCTGACCACTCCCATTTATTTTTTCCTGCAAGTGGAAAAATCTCATAGCTTTTTTTTTTTTTTTTTTACTTTGTACATAGCTGTTTTCCGTATCAACTTGCTTCTTTAAATAGACTGCTATAAAAATTGCATCTGAGCAAGGTTTTAACTCTTGTTGGAACAGACTGTTGCTGGGTAAGCAGTCAGTCTCAGTGGCGTGACAGAGCACACGGGTGTCAGAGCCAGGGCTGGGTGAAGAACCCATCGATGCATGGAATGGGCCCATACTGAGGATTCAGAGCCTCTGCTCATTGTCGGAGAAGCCCCGTGGGATGGTAGGTGGGTGCAGTGTCAGAGTTCAGGCCAGGTGAGGGGCATGTCCTTGTGGAAGGAGGGAGCCCAGTGGGTGATGCAGGAGTTCACAAGTGATTGATTGTCTACCAGTGATAGCAATACCACTCCCCTTGCCAATGTTTAGGAGGGCATGTGATGCCATTGTGGGCCCAGGATACCTGAAGGGAAGCATTCAGGGAAAGAAAGACTCCCTAAAATGTTTTCACTCTTGGAAGGTGAAAATGGAAAGTCGCCCCTCTTATTTCTCTCAATAGTGGCATGTCAAACTGTGAAACCTGGAACTGCTACTGCTGACCTGTGTTGGGGGGAGGCAACCTGAAAAGAAAGTTGCCTTAGAGGAGTGTAGCCTTTAAAACTAGCAGAGTTCTGGAGCCCCATTCCTGACTGTATGGAGCCCAGAACTGCTTTCCTTTGGACTTCTTGTTAGGGAGGCAAGGCATTTCTTTACTGTTGAAACAAGTAGAGCCTAGTGTCCTGATACTATAATGAAAGACATCCTCACTGGTAACTACACCTTTCCTCCAAGGTTAGCACCTATCACTGCCAACGAGTCTGCTAGTGGCTCTGTGCACGACAAACCAGAAGGACTTGGAAGCAACAACCAGGATCATTTATAGATAAACAATATAAGATCCAGGGCTTAGAAGCTGCCCTGGAAAAAAGCCACAGCCAGACTTTATGATTTTCCAATGGGTCTCTCTTCTGTGGAACTCCAGACAAGAACCTTGGGGTCATTCCACCAGTTAAATGAAGCTTCTTAAAAGTTCCTAATTAATACAAAGTGTGAACTTGTTATGTTACCATAGCTACCTACAGTTTAGCTGTGAGCCATATTTAAGTTACAAAATTTAATAAAATATAGTTTATTCAAACAAGAATCGTACAGGAAAAAATTGGCAAGAGGGAACAAAATAGCTGTAGGGTAAGAAGTTAAGCTATGGAAGCTAGACTTTCTTAGCAAAGAAACTGTCAAGTTTACCAATCCAATAATATTCTTGGTAAATATTCTTGTCAAAGGACTTCTGACGGAATTCCTGAACTTTTAGAGAAAATAGAACCAAAAAATACCAAGAGATCATGTCAAAGAACAGAATAATTTTGATAGTAGAAGTCACTTTCAGCATCGGCCACACCAAGATAAACAGTTATGGGAGTGCACTTGTAATACTTTGAGTCATTAATTTGTAAATGACAAGGATCGGAAATAAGGGATTTTCTTCACCCCAAAGACATCCTAGTTGCTAAAGCTATGATACAAAATATAACAAAAGTCAACAAAAGGAAGTTGAAAAGGAATGTATGTAATCACACCAAAGGCAGGATGCATGACATTTTCCACCAACTAACATTACTATGGGTAGATGGATTAACTACTTACACAATCTGACTTAGAAAATATAGAAAATATTATTTAAAATAATGTCATATAAAGGGCTTAGTTGACTTCCTTTGTCGAATGGTATTCACACTTTAGTGACAGTATTTAAAAAGTTTATTAGTAAAGGTAGGAATGCAGTAAAATATTTTTAGACCACCTACATTTAGCATACATTAAATTACACAACACATTCTTTTTAGTAAATGCTCTTTTTATAACATTCATTCCAGTTACTGATAGAAAATGCAAACAGGGTTATGATATTTAACTAATTCACAAAATGCAGCTGTACTTCAAACTCTTGGCAGCTGTCCAATAATTTTAATGTAAATTTATAGAGACAGAGGGAGAGAACAGGAATTATTTCAAAATTTTCGTATTAGTTCCTAATTTGGGGGATGGGTCGGGCAGGGAGATCAATAGATGCAAACTCTGGGCAAGTGTTGCAATAAAAATTAGAGTCAGTGTGGGCAGGATGTAGATCCAAGAAACAACATGTATATGTGAAAATGCCATGATATTATGCGGTACACCCTCAAGATAATATTACCACATCAACTAACTTGGTCACACTCTTGATTTAACGTAGAGAAATCTAATGTAAACCAGCTTAAACCAAAAGGAAAGTATACGTTGACCTGCGTAACCAAACTGCAGTGGAAGCACGCATGGAGCAAGCTAGAACCAAGAACTCAAATGCCATTAGACTTGATCTTCTCTTGCTCTGTGTGTTAGTTTTATTTTCCTCTACTGTAGCTCCAGTTTCTATATAGAATGAAACATGGCTGATGGCAGTCTCTAGGCTCATACAGTAATAGCTTAATGATAGTGAAAAGATTCTAGAGAAGGATTCTGATTGGCCTGGCTTGTGTGATTGACCAATAATTGTGGCTAGAGTTGTGAGGTCTGGATAAGCTTAAACCCCCACCTTTAGACCAAAAACTGTGGCAGAATAAAAACCATATGATCATCTCAATAGATGCAGAAAAAGCTTTTGACAAAATTCAACATCCATTTATGATAAAAACTCTCCAGAAAGTGGGCATAGAGGGAACCTACCTCAACATAATAAAGGCCATATACGACAAACCCACAGCAAACATCATTCTCAATGGTGCAAAACTGAAAGCATTTCCTCTAAGATCAGGAACAAGACAAGGATGTCCACTCTCACCACTATTATTCAACGTAGTTTTGGAAGTCCTAGCCACAGCAATCAGAGAAGAAAAAGAAATAAAAGGAATACAAATTAGAGAAGAAGAAGTAAAGCTGTCACTGTTTGCAGATGACATGATACTATACATAGAGAATCCTAAAGATGCCACCAGAAAACTACTAGAGCTAATCAATGAATTTGGTAAAGTTGCAGGATAAAAAATTAATGCACAGAAATCTCTTGCATTCTTATACACTAACAATGAAAGATCAGAAAGAGAAATTAAGGAAACAATCCCATTCACCATTGCAACAAAAAGAATAAAATACCTAGGAATAAACCTACCTAAGGAGACAAAAGATGAGTATGCAGAAAACTATAAGACACTGATGAAAGAAATCAAAGATGATATAAACAGATGGAGAGATATACCATGTTCTGGGATTAGAAGAATCAATATTGTGAAAATGACTATACTACCCAAAGCAATCTACAGATTCAATGCAATCCCTATCAAATTACCAATGGCATTTTTTACAGAACTAGAACAAAAAATCTTAAAATTTGTATAGAGACACAAAAGACCCTGAATAGCCAAAGCAGTCTTGAGGGAAAAAAACGGAGCTGGAGGAATCAGACTCCCTGACTTCAGACTATACTACAAAGCTACAGTAATCAAGACAATATGGTACTGGCACAGAAACAGAAATATAGATCAATGGAACAGGATAGAAAGCCCAGAGATAAACCCACGTACTTATGGTCAACTAATCTATGAAAAAGGAGGCAAGGATATACAATGGAGAAAAGACAGTCTCTTCAATAAGTGGTGCTGGGAAAACTGGACAGCTACATGTAAAAGAATAAAATTAGAACACTCCCTAACACCATATACAAAAATAAACTCAAAATGGATTCGAGACCTGAATGTAAGACCGGACACTATAAAACTCTTAGAGGAAAACATAGGAAGAACACTCTTTGACATAAATCACAGCAAGATCTTTCTTGATCCACCTCCTAGAGTAATGGAAATAAAAGCAAAAATAAACAAATGGGACCTAATGAAACTTAAAAGCTTTTGCAAAGCAAAGGAAACTACAAACAAGACGAAAAGACAACCCTCATAATGAGAGAAAATATTTGCAAACGAATCAGTGGACAAAGGATTAATCTCCAAAATATATAAACAGCTCATGCAACTCAATATTAAAAAAACAAACAGAGAACAGGGGGAGCGATGGGGGACAGCACCACACCTGCTGTGACTGGATACACTTCTGGTGCTGCATTCATACAAAGCACCTGGCCAAAACCCAGGTGGTGCCATGGGGGATAGCACCATCCATACTTAGAGAGGAACCTCTACTCTCAGTAAGAACACTGGTGCCCCCAAGTCAGGACACCCCTCTGACTTAGAGGAGGCAGCATCGTGTTTGGAGGCTCCTGGTCAGGGCAGCTGTGCCTGTGCTCATCTGAGTCTGGCAGCCTCATAACCTGCTCAGGGCTTTATAGGAGCCATCAGCTAATTCCTTTCTTGTATGAAGAAACTCAACAAATGAAGAGCAGACCTTATTCTGCAAACTGTGAACTTTGCAATGGACTTTGCCTCACTGGAAAGTGGCTCAGCCCCTTTAAGTGAAACTTAACCTCCTCTCTTCCTACAGCAAGCCAGAGGACCACACCTCAGGGGTGTGCAAGAGTGTGTGTGTGTTTGTGTTGGAGTGTGAGGAGCATATGAGCCCAGTTCAGAATTACACCAGACTTGAGAAGTTCCAGTTAGGAGAATGGAAGAGAGCTGCATGTATCATCCACTGTGCCATCCCTGGCTTGACTGTTAACTTGGCCGACCCAAGCTCCCGGCCAGTTTTCCCTAGACTTGGAAATGTCAGGATGCCCACAGCTGTTTTCAGATGCTTCCTCTCCCCCTATGCATTTGCCTCAACGGGCCCTTCTCTTTCCCAGCTTTATGTGTGTGTATGTATATATATATATATATATATATATATATATATATATATATATATATATATATATATCAATAAAACCTTTTTGTATTAAAACAAAAAACAAAAAAAACACTATCTCCTTTTCTGAGTGTCAGTAATCTGGGTGTTCCTCAACTAGGTGACTCTGGCTGAGTCTCCCACGAGGCTGCAGGGCTGTGGCCATCTCAAGGCTCCTTTGGGGGGACCTACTTCCAAGCTGGCTCACATGACCATTGCAGGCTTCAGGTCCTCACTGGCTGTTGGCTAGAGACATCAGTACCTTGCCATATGGGCCTCCCCATAGGTCAGCTCACAACACGGCAGCTGGTTTACCTTAGAGTGGGCCAGAGAACAAGAGAGGGTGCCCCAGACAGAAGCCACAGTCTTTTTGTAAGCTCCTCTCAGAAGTGATTGATAGCCCATCCTTCTGCTGTGTTCCATTCTTTAGAAGTGAGACCAAAGTCCAGCCCACTTGCAAGGAGAGATGATTAATAATACAGGATGTGAAAACCAGTGAGGATCACTGGGGGCATTGTAGAGTTTGCCTGCTATATGTGTGTGTGTGTGCATGTGTGTACATGTATATGAATACATACATGCATGCACACGTATTTATGTGTGTATGCACACATATATACACATATATATACAAACGTATACATACCCACACATTTATATATAGAGAGAAATTATGCTTGAAATGCCTGATTGTTACATTATATGTGTGAAAAAATTCAGCATTCTTTTTTTTTTTTTTTTTTTTAAAGATTTATTTATGGATTGATTGATTGATTGCTATGTTGGGTCTTCGTTTCTGTGCTAGGGCTTTCTCTAGTTGCGGCAAGCGGGGGCCACTCTTCATTGCGGTGCGCGGGCCTCTCACTATCACAGCCTCTCTCGTTGGGGAGCACAGGCTCCAGACACGCAGGCTCAGTAGTTGTGGCTCACGGGCCTAGTTGCTCCGCGGCATGTGGGATCTTCCCAGACCGGGGCTCGAACCCATATCCCCTGCATTAGCAGGCAGATTCTCAACCACTGCGCCACGAGGGAAGCCCAAATTCAGCATTCTTAACAGCACTAACAAGACTTCTGTGCTAGCTCAAGACAAACTATCAATAACTCATCAAGCCAAAACTGAGCAAAGTGAGGGAAGGGTTAGTAATTTCAATGACATCACACAATGAAGTCCTATAATAGAAATTAATATTTGTGACTTGTATGACTTTTCCACCCAGTACCACCTCTAATTTCAGGCAAGGGGGCTTCTGACCTAGGCTCCATGACTTAGAGGGCCCTGCTCAGTTCTTCCACTGGACTCTTTCCCCACCACTCCCACCCACTCCACTGTGGGAAAAGTGGATGAACCCACCTGGAGTTCTTGCCCCCTCATCTTTTTCACACTCTATACCTAGGACCCTGATGGACATGTGATTCCCTAGGTGCAAGGGATAGTCAAAGGATAGCTATTTGGTGAGATAGACAGAGCTTAGACATGGGGTTCTTGGGAGAAGATGTGAAATCACACTGAAGCAAACTCAGGTTTGGAATTGAAAATTATATTATTTGGTTAAGCTGGGGTTCTGTCTAGAGGTTCCTAGCTTTCCCAGACAGTATAGTATGTTTCCAAACCTGAACCACTTCCTGTTCCTATACAGGGAGGTATTTAGAGGATCGTGTGTGAATTTTGAGAGAAAACAGGTATGTAAGGATGAAGTGGAAATGGCTGCTTTCCTGAGAGTTTAAGAAATATTACATGTGGGCAATATTCCTTCAGAACCCCAATAACTAAGCATGCCATAGGGTTGAGGAGAGACTGATACTTCCTCCACTAGCTCAGAACCCACCACCATTCTGATAACTCAAAAAATGCAACACTTAGAGCATCGGACGATAGCGTGGACCCTGGAGATCAGTGAAAGGGTACTTTTGGAGATAGAGAGATGAAGTTTATTTAAGCAGTCTAAAGGGCAACAGGCATTAGCCAGGGAGAAGAGAGCAAAGGAAGACAGCTTTGCAGAATGCTACAAGTTGACTTGAGGCAACTCACTGTTGACTTCAAGAAGTATATGGAAAATTCTTTACAGATCTAGCTTGTAAAGCTTCAGTCACTGGCATTTGCATGGTAAAAATTAAGCAATTAATATGAAACGATTCACAGAAAAAATAAAAATGACCAATAAACATTTGAAAAGACACAACTTCACTAAATAAATACAAATGAAAACATTGAGATAAAATTTTTCTCTAATTAGATTAGCAAATTTCAACAAGATTGATATCCTACAAAGAAAGGGACACTCATGTATGATTCATTAATATCATCAAGGGATTTCAGCTAATGGAATACTAACCCAAGAGCACAAAAACATTTAATACAGCATTGTTTATCATAGCAAAAAACTGGACAATGTAAATTGTCCATCAATAGAGTAATGAGTAAATAAACCATAAAATACGTTGCAGTGGAACATGATGCAACAATTTAATTCAGTAGCTGACTTTAAAAGATGGAGGTTCATGAGACGGTAAGGAGAAATATAAAAGCTGAAAAACACATTATGTGGATACATTCCATTAAAAAAAAAAAACAAGAACAAAAACAAGAACCTGCACAAGCAGAAGAAAAAGTTAGCCAGCCACAGTGTGACAGATGCTGGCAGAAAATATGAGACTTTTGGGTCAGAGACTAAGGACAGTTTATTACAGTAACAGCATAGCCAGAGTTTGGATATTTGCACCAATTCCCTTAGCCACAATTCCTAGTCCGGGTGATGTGGTCACATACAGTGGCTTGTGTTACAGGAGAGGAACTCTGAGCTTAGGGAACCCAAATCTTTTATATTGGGTAGTAAGCCTGTCTGACCTTATCGTTATTATAAAGGAGGGAGACATGATCTTTATGATGCTGCACAGTATCAAACAAAACACCCACCCTTTGCTCTGGAGGTAGACACTGTCTCTATCTCCCAAGGCTGTTCACTGTACAAATATCCTTTACAATGCTTTACAATGTGGTCCTGAACAGAGGCAGTCAGTGCCTGTTCTCATAAGATGTGCAGTAACATGAAAGACTCACGTAGAATTCCAAGAATTCCCAACATTCTATTGTACTTTTCATTTTGGAAAATTTGGAAACAAACAAAACACTGTAGCTGTCAATTAAAATGGTATGTTATTTTACCTAAAGGTATAACAGTGAAAATGTTGATGCTCTGGTCATTATATATCATAAAAAGATATATCTTTTTATACATATAAGAATGTGATTTGATTGTAACTGATATATTACTCATTCTATGCTCATTCTACACAGTAGAAATGGGTGATAATGATTATTTTATTTCATAAATATTTATTATTTTTTTTAAAAATTTATTTTATTTTATTCATTTATTTTTGGCTGCGTTGGGTCTTTGTTGCTGCGCACAGGCTTTCTCTAGTTGCGGCAAGTGGGAGCTACTCTTTGTTGCGGTGCGCAGGCTTCTCATTGCGGTGGCTTCTCTTGTTGCAGAGCATGGGCTCTAGGCGCGTGGGCTTCAGTAGTTGTGGCACGCGGGCTCAGTAGTTGTGGCTCACGGGCTCTAGAGCGCAGACTTGGTAGTTGTGGCGCACAGGCTCAGTTGCTCCGCGGTATGTGGGATCTTCCCGGACCAGGGCTTGAACCCATGTCCCCGGCATTAGCAAGCTGATTCCCAACCACTGCGCCACCAGGGAAGCCCCCATAAATATTTTTTACTCACTTAGAAAAATAACATCCAGACTGGAATTATTCAAGACAAAATTAAGAAGAGAATTTTTAAAAATTATTTAACTTTAATGATAGCCATTACATACGTAATTTTTTCTTACACTTTTTTTTTTTTTTTTTTACTAGAAAATTGTTCTTGAAAAACAATTACATGTCAACAGCTCCATAAGAATCTTTTACTCTGTGAACAATACATACTACCTGTCTGGGAGAGTGTAATTAAATAATGGATTTTTTGAGCTAAACTTCCAACTCCTTCATTTTACTGTTGAAGACACTGAGGCCCAGAGCCATTAAGTGACTTGAAGGTGGCCAGCAACTAGTTAACGTCAGAGCTGAGACTAAATCCCACATGCCCTGACTTGGAGCGCAAGGCTCTTTTTTCTTATCCAAATCCACATACGTGGTATGATAGAGCTTTCAAACTGGGTTATGCATACGCCTGCAGGCAATGGCAGCATGCCAGGGAGGTAAAGCCACAGGGTAAACACAGGGTGTCTTGCTTCAATGTAAATATTACTCAAAGATTTGAGAGGGGTTGGGGGAGCCACTTTATTTTTATATTAAAACAAGATTGATTATAAAGGAGAATGTACATTTTACACACATTTTTAAAATTTCAGGCTGGATTCCTCAGCTGTAATCCCACCAAATGGAGGTAAAAGTTCTCTCTGCTCACTCTGCTAGGGATACTTCTCTTGTAGATCAGCAATGTGAGGACGTCTAGGGAGAACCTTTTATCCAAGAAGTGCCTTCACTAACACCCAGCTTTCACATTCCATTTTAAATTTCCATTATTTTAGTCCTTGTGATCAGTTAAATTGTAAATTTTTCTTGAAGAGGGAACACATGAAGACCTTATAATAAATGAGTTTCTGAGTTCCTTTCCTAAGAACAGAGCTGTTCTTTTTAAAATTTATTTTCCTCTTCTTAATCAGTATGAGGTAAAAAGATTTAAAAAATTAATCAACAATATATATAATCTTTAAATGTGATTCTAATAGAAATTAACTTGTTAGTAGTTTACTTCTGTAAGATGCTCTCTGAAAGTATTTTGCATATGGTTCTAAAACTGGCATTTGTGTAATGTACAAAATTGACCAAGTAGTATGCATTTCCATTTTTCCATGTAGAATATTCATGAATGATATCTGAAATGTTGTAACACATATTAACAGCAAATGTGGAGACAAGAGGCTAGTAAATGATTTTATACCTTTTCTCAGTGGACCATTCTTCTCATCTGATTTTTATTTCTGGGATAAAAGCTATTTAAACAATAGTTTTCAGATGATTACTCTCTCAATGATAACTGGGAAGACTTTTACCCACTCACCTACCCCAAAAGGCTCAACTAATTTTTAGAAGTACTAAAAATAGTGTGTTTGATTTGAGGAATAACAGGATATTACATAGTTTCAAAGTATCTCCCCACAAGAAACCTATACATTACAAAGATAAAATAGTAACTTTGCTATTTGACTGGAGAAACTTGGCAGGTATGACCTTAATTGAATAATCAAATGTAACACTACCAGTAACGGGATCAATTGACAGCAACTGCCCCCTGAAGTGATGCACTGAAAAGCACTCAGCATCACCTCTGCAGTATCCGAGCAAAAAGTCCATAACCTGGATCTAGTCATGAGGAGGCATCAAACCCAAACTGAGAGCCGTGCTACAAAATAACTGGCTTGTACTCCTAAAAATTGTCAAGGTCATGAAATATAAAGACAGACTCAGAAACTGCTCCAGATTAAAGGAAACTAAAGAGAGACAAGATGAAATGCAATGCATGATCTTGGATTTTTTTTTTTTTGCTACCAAGGACATTATTGAAATAATCAGAGAAATATGAATAAGTTCTGTAGATTATATAATAGTATTATAGCAATATTAATTTCTGATTTCAATAATGGGACTGTGTTTTAAAAAGAGAATTCCTTGCTTTTGGGGAAACACACTGAAGAATTTAGGTGTAAAAAGGCAATATATCCACAAATTACTTTTAAATGAGAGAGAGAGCAAGAAAAAAAAAATGTAGTAAAATATTTACATTTGGAATCTTGGTGAAGGGTATTCAGAAATTCTTGTATTATTCTTGCAGCTTTTCTGCAATCCTGAAATTTGTCAAAATAAAATATTTCTTTTTTTCAAAAAAAAAATAGTGTGTTTGATTTCTTCACTGAGACTTTTTTAAACGCTCTATTCCGATACCAGCGTTTTTTAATGCAAGTAGCTTGACGCATTTCAAAAAATTACATTTAATTCCTAGATTTCAAGTTCAAATTTGGAGCCAAGAAACCAACCCATTCAGTTGAATCAACATTTATTAAATGCAGTGTGTTAGGTCCTGGCAAAAAAACAGTGATGGCACAGACAGAATCCTGCCTCCGAAGTTTCCCAAGCTAGAGGAGAACCAAACTCATAAATAAGATCATAAGATAGTCTGAAGTCTTCAAGATTGGAAGAGACTGGCCAAATAGTGACTCAACTTAGCAAAATAAACCTTAATGCAATATGTTTTTAGAAAATCAAAATTAATGCAAGACATACATGATGAACAAAATATCAAATTTTCAAATAAAACGGGATCAGCAGTATTGATTTTTTTTCCTTTTGCCTTTAAGCTCCACTAGGACTCTGTCAGGCACTGCTTCACCCCTACCCTCCGGGGCGGCCAGTGGTTTCCAGACACATCTAATTTTCAGAAACCTAAATTGTCTGATATTTAGATCTCAATAAAAGTATTCTTACTCGGTGACAGCAGTTGGGGTCCTCTGACACACTCATGGTCTCTGGCATACGCTGTCTTTCCGGCATGTATGGCACGCAGCACCCTGCGCAGGGGAAACACTAGTGTATCTGAGGTACGACGCGGGGTGTTGCAGGGTCACACGCGCGAACGTCACAGAAGTCAGGATTTGGCTTCAGATCTTCCCTACTTTGGATTGGCGTTTAAGTCAACAAAGTTCTGGTAACTGTTGGTAACCGTCACAACAATCAGCCGCAGGCCAGGCTGGGTTGATCATAGGTGCTGCTGAGTCCCCCGGTGTCCTGATGACTGGGGACCTCAAACATCTGCCCTGTGCCTTCCAACACACAACAAGCCAAGCGAAGGCGGCAGATGCCGCCCTGGAAATAAGCCGTAGAGTAAGCATCTCCCCCTTCCCCAGACCACGGAGCATTTCGGGGCGGGGCCAGGGGCGGGGCCGGGGGGTGAGGAGGGGGCCTGTCAGATGCCCTAGTCCGCTGGAAGCCACCCCTGGGGTCCAGGGCGGAGGGATGGAGCAACGGCGGACCGCAGCCAAACTCCCCACTGGGGCTAGAGGCCTGTAATCACCTGGGTGGGGTTTGGGGACCGCCCCTGATCCACACTAACTGATGTATATTGACTTTTTCCCACTTAACATCTCCTGAATATATAATTATGGCAGTTTAGAGATTAGGTAATAAGGCCATAAATTTGGAGTCTTGACTCTCCAAAGGAGATATATATATACACATATATATATAACACTGAAATGTTTCCCTAAAGTGCAGATCGACACACTGGGGAGGAAAAGTTCTTTGAGGGACAATACAAGCAGAGTTGAGGGCAGTTAAGATAATGGCTAAAAGAATATTTGAGTGGGAAAAAAAATGTCAAAATTGTGTTATGCCACTTAGGACCTAGCAAGGTGTTCTTGAGTTCTCACACTTGTCTAGAAAGGCTTGGGGCTATGATGATTAATCAAGGCTGAAAGTTCTGTAATGAACTGAAAACTTCACACTAAATCTTAACTAACTTGTGGTGCATGTATATTGCATGTAGGTATAGGAATTTATCTATCATTACAGTATGTAAATCGTCAAAGCAAGGATATTTCCTTCTATAGATTTTAATACAGTCTTGATTCTTCTAGGATTTAATAATCCCGCAATTTTCAAACATTTTTCTCTTTTATCCAGATTCCAAGGCATCGGCAGTAGAAGTTGCTTTTATTCTTTCTATGCTAGAACTGTCTACACCCAAGTTCTGTGTTGGGTTGTTTTTATTTTCCTGTTTTGTCAATCAGTTAATTTGAAAGCTAACATTTCCTCCTCATCAGGTTGCTGAAATTGCTCCCCAAATTGAATACCTTTTCTGAGTGGTATCCTCTACCACCCTATGCAACACTGCAGATTCAAATTCTACCTTCTTGAAATCCACCCTCTCAGCTCCCACTGTCTTTTTGTTTCTCTTCCTCACTTTATAACAATCCCCCGTCTTTCTCCTTATCCAGCTTGGTTCTCTCCTCCTCTTTCTAAATATAGACACTTCACGATGATCTTACCTGGGTCCACTCTCTCCTCTGTGCTGGCCTACTGGCCAGTCTGTACACACCCACCCTGACATCTCTGGTGAGATCCGCTCTCCCACTTGCAGCTTTCTGGTGGACGGCTTGACTTGTATGTTCCACCAGTGCCTCAGTTTCAGCATTTCTCAACTGCAAGCATCTTCCCTCCCAGTCACCTGTCTCATCATCATGTCATCACACAATCATCATCACCTGTGACTTCCCTTGCCCTTATTCTCTGCCTCTAGTTACTTGCCAGTTCCTATCAGTTCTCTTTGTACATCACATGTCATATCTGTTCACTGCTTATTCTCACTTGCTACTGTCCTGGGGCAGGCTCATCAGCTCTTGACTTGATTTTCCAGAGGCAACCTTGCTTCCTATCTGCAGTTCTGTCTGCACCCCAGGTCATCATATATGGTGCTGCTACAGTCATCTTCCTGAGATTTAGCTTTGTCACATCTTTTCTCCAGTTTAAAAATCCTATAATACTTCTCTGTTGCCCCAGAATTGAGTCCAGTGATGAATTACCCAATAGTTATTAAGCCCATTCTTTTACAGCCCGACAAAACAAGGGCACAAAAAAGGAGGAAAAATGATTTTGAAATAGCTTGATATTGCATATTGCTTAAAAGCATTGATGTAGTTGTCATGGGAAAAATCAGAACTTTATTGGAATTCCTTATGCTGATTTTACCATGCAGTTAGTATATATATTTCATGTATATGTATATATATCTCGTATAAAATTAAATTAAATTTAAATTTCAGATTACATAAAATATGTGATTTTAAGTTAGCATTCTTAGGACCTATAAAAGTTTTTTTTGAGCAGTAGGTGCATGCTTCTGAGCCTAAATTTCAAAGTTAGCACAAATAATATGACCCTAATCCACCTTTTAAAATTGATTCCTCACAATTGGCTTCCCTGTGCCTTTCCCTGCAGCCAAAGGCTGTACAACCCTAATGCCTCACACGTTCTTCCCCTGCTTTTTCTCCTTTGTGTACTTACTCCCCTGTGTCTAAAATGCCCATCCATCGATATCTGTGTCTAATTTCTCCTCACCGTTTCAGACCCAGCCCAATTGTCAGTGCTGCCCTAAAATCCTCTCAAAGTTCCCAGGGTTGACAGTATTTTCTTCTTCCTCTGAATTCACCGGAGCATATTTTCCTTTTCTCTTAGCCCTTAATATTTGCAACCTTCTTTTGAAACATTGTGTATACTTCCTTCTCTTACTAAAAGTTTAGTCATAGAGAGTAGGCACCTTTCCTGATTCATTGCTACATTTACTAACTAGTCTTAGACTAAACTAGTCATAGCCTGAACTAAGACAAAGTAGTTTGTGGTTCAATAAATGGCTGAATGATCTGTTTGGACCTACGACTTTAAAAATGTTCATATTAAAGAGTGCTGTTGTGTGCAACTGTTGTGAAAAATAGTATGGCAATTCCTTAAAAAATTAAATATACAATTACCATGTGATCCAGCAATTCCACTTCTGAATATATACTCAAACGAAGTGTAAGCAGGGACTCAGATATTTGTATACCCATGTTCATAGCAGCATTATTCACAAAAGCCAAAAAGAGGAAACAACCCAAGTGTCCATTGATAGTTAAATGGAAAAACAAAATGTGGTATATACATACAATGGAATATTATTCAGCCTTAAAAAGGAAGGAAATCCTGGCATACATTACAACATAGATGATTCTTGGAGACATTATGCTAAGGGAAATAAGCCAGTCGCAAAAAGACAAATACTGCCTGATTCCACTTATATGAGGTACTTAAGGTAGTCAAATTTATAGACCGAAAGTAGAAGGGTGGGTGTCAGGAACAGGGGAGAGGGGGAAAGAAATGAGGAGTTAGTGTATAATGGGTACAGAGTTTCATTTGAGGAAGATGAAAAACTTCTGAAAATGGATGGTGGTGATGGCTGAGCAGCAATGTGAATGCACTTAATGCCACAAAACTGTACAGTTATAACAGTAAATTCTATATTATGTATATTTTACCTTAATAAAAAGAAAAATAGTCCAGGGAAAGAATTCTTGTGCTTCTTTAGTTGAAAGGAATATGCTGCTAGTGAAGGTGTTTGTTGATTGGGAACTGGAACTGCTCCACCACGGATTCACTGAAACTTGAAACTTCTTGGCATATTTTTTAGTTCTTTGGCATTTTGGCACTTTCTTGTTACCAGATTCGTATGAAGTTTTCGGTTGGAAGGAAACATGCCATGATAAAGAGCTGTGTAATAATTAATTACATCAGTGATTCACATATTATGACGATAGTTTCAATTTCCCTTTTCATGTTTTTATTTTCAAAATTTGATTTAAATCCTAAAATATCCATTCCATGGCTAAAATGTTCAAAATGTGTATTAATTTCTGATTACTAAGTTAATATGTGTTTATCATAAAATATTCAAACATTATTGAAAAGTGGATTGCTTAAAAAGTGACAGTCCCTCATGATCTCAAGTGATAACTTGTTAATAACTTGGAGTGTGTGCGTTTTGTGTGCATATAAATATCATTGGTAACAAAACTGCCAATGACATTTTTACTTAAAAATATATTTTGGATATCTTTATAGGTCTAGATATCCGTCTGTCTACATTTTTAAGCTACTGCACAGCGTTCTATTGAGAAGTTACATTTTAATTTAACCCATATTCCAATTAATGGGGCATATTTCACAACTACAATGTATGTATGAGATGAGCAGTGGTATTCACATTTTGCACGTGTGTGTATGTACTGGTGTATTTCTGAGTGCTAGATGTGAAATTGTGGGATTAAGTTAAAAGCAAGTTTGTAATTTTAATAGATAGCTGCAAAATTTTAATTCTACTTTTTTTTTTTTTTTATAATATTAATTACTATTCTTTTTTTTTTTTTTTTTTAATGAGGATCTTGAATCAGATGCGTATGTTTTTTTCTTTTTTTGATTGATTGATTGATTGATTTTGGCTGTGTTGGGTCTTCGTTTCTGTGCGAGGGCTTTCTCCAGTTGTGGCAAGCGGGGGCCACTCTTCATCGCGATGCGCGGGCCTCTCACCGCCGCGGCCTCTCTCGCCGCGGAGCACAGGCTCCAGACACGCAGGCTCAGCAGTTGTGGCTCACGGGCCCAGCCGCTCCGCGGCATGTGGGATCTTCCCAGGCCAGGGCTCGAACCCGTGTCCCCTGCATTAGCAGGCAGACTCTCAACCACTGCGCCACCAGGGAAGCCCCTTTAATTCTACTTTGACCAGGCTTTAACATTCCAAACACTTTGGTGAAATTGAGATTGACTGTGTACAGTAGAAGCTGATGGTTTGGATGTTAAATTAAAATTCCCAGATGTGGATGCCTAAGACTGATCCAATGGGTTTTTCTAAGCCCCAGATTCAGCTCACTTATCATGGTCACAAAAATACCCTGATGGAAATGCCTACACCTGAGCCAATAAATTCTCTAAGCCCCAAGATTCAGGTTGTGTAACAGGGTCATAAAGGAAGTTTGGGATATAAATTAGCAGCTGCTCTCCATCCCTGGGATGGATCCCTCCATCCATCTGTCTTTTTCACTTCTTTAGATATTTCTTCATCCCATTAAATCTAACTCTTCTATTGTCCTCTACTAAATAATAAAACCATTGTCAAAATTTCATAAATCACTTACTGACATTACTACCTCACCACCCACAACAAATCCCAGCTGAAATTTGGTGATTGTTTTGACTCTGGTAATTACAATGTTTGTCAGATTCCAGAAGTGCAATGATTATACTTTCCACTTTTGTTGTGTCTTGTTAGTTTTACTCCCTCAATGACAAATTATAGATGGGCTTTAATTTTTCCATATCATCTTAGGCCATGTGGCCTATAAATGTTATTTTGTAGTTTAGTGAAGGACCTTAAGAAGAAAAAGCAAAGCAGTTAAATAGCTGTTGTTGGATATGTGTTTTCCCAAAAAAACCCATGGGAATAAAAATTGCTACTTCTCCACCAAAAATTCCCATTGTGCAAGTATGTTAGTAACTCTTGAAACATGAAGACACTGTTTCTTTGCAGAGAAAAGAAAATAACATTTATTCACTCATTCATTCATTTGTCTGACATTTATTGAGAATTTACAGGGTGCCAAGCCCCTATATGATAATGTACATTATACTCTACTCCCTCCACCTCCAACCTTGATACTGAGTGTCTTCTGCAAATATGGAAAACCTACCAAATATCAATCCTTCGTGTTTGAAGGTATATTTACAGATATTTAAAGACCAAATTACTCTTCCTCACGGAGAATTGAATACTTGGTTTTGGTGTATATGTACACATACACATTTTTTCTCTTGATTAAAATTTGTTTACACATCTGTGCCCAAGATTAAGGATAATGAAATTCAACCACAAAAATGATTAAGTAATGTATAATTGTAGCATTGGAATTTATCAGTTTAGAGTAGTTGCCTCCATATTCACCTTTCTTTTGATCTTCTTGTAGACATTATTGTTATTGACTGTAAATGTCTCAGTATTTTTGCTCAGTGGAATGTGGCTTGACAGATTAATTATATGTTATCAGGCAGTTGAAGATCAACTAAAGATATGTGGCCACAAGAAGGATGCTGATGTCTTTGAGCTGTTTCTTTCTCAAAAGTAAGTGTACTTTATATGAGAAATAGAAGAGCATCATGTTGTGTTTCATAGATTCAAATGTTCTCTTCCATTGTTTTCCCCTTCTGTGGATAGGCAAGTAGCACACGCTCGTTGGCGTCCACAGTGTCTATTGGAGACGCAGGATCCTGAAATGGATAAAAACAAAGATTATGGAGTCAGGCTGAGTTTGAATCCCAGTTCTATCTCTTCCAGCTGGGTGATCGTGGGTGGGTCATAAGCCTCTCTGTTAGGGTTGTCAGGTTTAGCCAATAAAAATATAGCACATCCAGTTACATGTGAATTTCAGAGAAACAAATGAATATAATTTTTTTTAGTATAAGTATGTCCCACACTGCATTGGGACATTTGTTGTTTCTTTGAAATTCACATATAACTGTGTATCCTGTGTTTTATCTGGCAAACCTACTGCCTGCATATAACAGTACTACCTGCTTCACAGGGTTGTTGTGAAGGTTAGGTGAGTTAGTAGAAGGTAGGGAAGGGTCTGGTACACAGTAAGTACTCAATCAGCATTAGTACAGTTAATGTTACTACTATTATTAGAGAATAATGACTCATTATACCACTGTACTATAATAATAACCGCTATTATACTATAATTCCAACCTAACAACCTTTATACTAATTTTACTGGTAAGTATGAAACTTCTCCCTTATATAACTTCTTTATATCAACTTCTTTGATCCCACTCCAACTCCCCAAGGTGGCAGACAGCAAAGTGGGTTCTTCTTCTACATAGCAATCACAGTGCCTGAGATAGAACCCAGGTGGAAGAGGAAGTATGTGTTCCCTTAGATGCTGACAGCACAGGTTTTACTAGCCAACAAGTGACACCTGTGTAGTCACAGTTAGCATTTTCATCATAATGACCGTATTCCTACTCTTCTTTCCCTTCTTCATACTTTTTGATCTCTGTGAATTCCATGTATTATTTTTAAATAGACAACATATTTCTACATGTACGTAATATTCGGAACTTAGCTGCTTTTTAAAGAAAATGTCCTACTTTATCAATGAAGTTAATCACTTTATCTCTAGTGATTTGAGGAAATCCTTTATTAATAAACATATTTCTTTTGTTTTATATGAATATGTTTTAGTTTATTAGTGCAGTGAATGATATCTAGAATAATATTTATTTTTGTAATGGCCCTGAACCTCTTGGTAGTAAGGGAATATATAGCTGACAAATATAAGATTGTTAAAAATATACATCTTAGAATGGAACAAGTATGGTAGGTAATTCTGACAAACTTAAGGTCATGCTTTGAACCTTCCTATAGATCAGTTAGTTTTATAATAACAATAAATATCTTTTTTGTCTTCAGAAGATTGCATCTCTAAGCCTTTCATGATTTTAAAAACTGTACACTCTTGATCACTAAGTTAAGTAGACAACAATAAGAAAAGCTTTAAAACACTAGAAAAAATAGAAATATTGATCTTCTGACAGTGGTAATTGGTGGTCTTCTCAATTAAAGGACAATACGTTTTGTATCCTAAGAATACTAAGTCATCATTTAATCCATTGGGGTACAAGAAATGTTTCACAGTCCAGATGCCAATAAATTGGGTAAACTGGGTTATTTGCCTAAGTCTTTGTTGCCCTTGGAAGATATCCTATCAGTGTTCCCTTGAGAAATCATGCAGCACATATACTGTAACAACAGAGTTGACGTATTATTGCCAGCACGAGTCATTGCCAGCATTAGTAGTAGAATTTCCTATCATTGTCTTCCATTGGCCTCACCTTAAAATGTAACAGCCCATTATTGATTTAGGATGGGTTTATATGCAGAATAAACCCTTCTGACTTGAGTTAAATTCCCCTCAAAAGTGAGCCACTTTATTACATTATCTAATAGCAGAAAGTTCAGCACCAGTACTACTACTACAAGAAAATTAATGACACTTATTTGACACAGTTGATATTTTAAAGCATTAATGTATTAAAATAACTTTCCTGGGAATTCTTGGAGAGATACTCTAAGTGGGGGTTGAGTTTCTCTGCTACCGTGTAGTGATTGCTTTATTTTTCGTAGGAAATAATGAAGCTAACATAATATCACTGTTGTCCAATGCAATAGTTTAAGTGTGTCAGGGTCCAAATCCCCCTCCCAGAAATTAGCTACACGTCTACAGTGAAAGAGGAGAATGCATTATGTGTGTAAATCTATTACAAGTTGCTTTGAAGAAGCCTAGAATATTTTGTTGTGCCAGGGAAGTGCTCGAAGACTAACGGTACATGTCAAAAGGACAAGGTGGTCTGCTTGAAAAGTCTTTTGTTTGGGATAATTTGAGAATAAAAAAAAAAGTGAGAAAAGATTAAGAAAAAACTCTTCAAATCTGAGAAGGGTGGAGATGAGAAGGAATGAGAGAAATAAAGGGGAGGGGAAGATCTTTTTTATAGAATACCAGCTAATAAATGTAAAAAGAATGAGAGCATTAGAAAAATTAACATTTCATAGTACCAAATCTACTGATTCAGGTAAAGGTTATTAATCAAAGCTAAAGCCATTAAATAAATAGTTATTGGGGACCACTACTCTGTTCTTTGCAGATTGGCGGTTACCAGAGGGGAGAGGAATTTGTGGGTGGGGCATGAAATAGGTGAACGGGATCAAGAGGTACAAACTTCCAGTTGTAAAATAAGTCTTGGGGATGTAATGTACAGTATGAGGAATATGGTCAATAGTATTATATTAACTTTGTATGGTTTCAGTAACTGGATTTCCTCTGGTGATCATTTTGCAGTATATGCAATGTCAAATCACTCAGAGTTTTGCCCCAGATATTACTTTTCAACGATAAAATTTGTACTTTCACAATGGAGAGTACTGGCAGATTCCACCTTAACCAAATGACTGAACTTAGCTTCACCAGGAGTGGGACAAAGTGACATCATTTTGCCTCCCGGTGTGATGCAGTAATTACCACCTTTGTAATTGAAAAATGATCTACCTTGAATTTAATCATGAGGAAGCACTCAGACAAATCAAGAATGTGAGACATCTATCAGACAACTGTCCTGGACTCTTCAGAAAGTAAATGTTAAAGTCAATAAAGAAGAGAAGGTGACTATTCTAAATTTAAGAAGACTAAGGTGTTATACCAACTGAAAATGCAATGCATGAATGTTGATGGGATTCTGGGTTTAAACAAACAAAAAAATCTATAAAAGAAATGTAGGAGCAACAGGAACAATCTGAATATGAATAGTAGTGTATTAGATGATATCATTGAATTCAATTTTAATTTTCTTAAGTGTGATAATGGTATGGGGGTTATGCAGGACAACGTCCTTATTTGAGGAATGCGTGTGCTGAAGTATTTACGAATCAGAGTCTGCAACTTATTTTCAAATGATTCACCAAGAAAATTATCAACCCACAAATAGATATATTGTATATATAGGTAAGAGAGTGAGCATAAATGTGGTAAAATATTAAAAATTACCAAGGCATGCATTGTACTATTCCTTCAACTTTTCTTAGGTTTGGAATTTTCCAATATAAAAAGTTGGCGAGAAGGGTTTCTTCTGTTTAGAAATGTTGTTTGCATGACAAAAAATATGTTTTCATAAACATTTAAAAAAATTAGTCCCTCGGTGTCCCAAGGTTAAATATAATTGTGAAAGGATGTTGCTACAAACAAGTTAGTATATGTAATATTAATTAACATTAGTATTTTTAAAGTGTTTAGAAAAGTGCCTTGCACACAGAGTGTGCTCTATAAGTGTTTAGTAGAGACATATATGTGTATATACCTGGCCTGGGCTCACAATTTCTGTTCTAAGAAATAAAAGAGATCAGAATACTCCAGCCCACAGCAGTCAAAGGGCCAACTATCTGCAGAGGCTGTGCCCTCTTTGCTGACAGCTCCTCCTCCACACCCTACGTCTTCCCCTTCGCTGAGTGAGCTGCATCAGCAAAAAGACTCATGACCACTTGGGCAGCTAGAGTCCTGCACAGTTCAAGAAGGATGGGTAACATTTTTGACCCCATATTTAATAAACAACAAAGGGAGAATAAAACACTTAACCCAGTCTCTGTCTCTTGGTGTCCTACAATTTCCATGTCTTAAATCCAGTTTGGCCAAGATCTGGACAACCTCAAAGTAAGGACCCTGCAGGCACTGTTGAAGCAGGAGTCAATGGTGTTTCCCATATTTACCTTAAGTCCCATGTTTTCTGCACTTTTCTTCCTCTGCTCTCTCCTCAGTGAAATCTTTTTAAATTAAGGTCCCAATAAATTCAGTCATAATGAGGTATAAATTTCTAAAGTTCTCTTTTAGTATTCATTTTACTGGCTGACAAAAATCTTAACCCAAGTGAATGAAGTTTTGAAGATGGAATTTAGGAAGTTAGCACATATAAGAGTGCCAGTAATTTTGAAAGGACAGAGAGAGGCCTTTCCAGTTCCCTCAGAGTCATACTACATAAGCCACCTTACCCATGAATGAATTAATCATTGCTAATGTTCACTTTTTGTTTTCCTTTCCAGGGAACTGACAGAGGTCATTGATCTTTCTAGGTTTAAAAAATTAAAATACTTATGGCTACATCATAACAAGGTAGTACGATATTTGATCTTAAATGGCTCTATAATTAAATTGCTATCTTAATTTCATGTTTTTAATAGAACTGATCATGAAAAGTATTAATATTTTATACTCCTAATTTTAATTTAGGTAAGAAACTTTATATATATATATATATGTATGTATATATATATATATGTATATATATATATATATATATATATATATATATATATATATATATAAACAGGTATATTGAATAGCACGATTTGTGAAATGTTATCAGACTGGAACTTTACTTTTTTCTCCCATGTGCTTTCAAAACTGCTCAGTGGAAGAAGCTATTGCTTCCCAGTTTCCCGGAAGAAAACTTGGGCAGTCTCATGACCTTTCTTATCTCTCTTATGTAGTTCAAAAGCTTACAGTCCATTTTGAGACATAGTCATACTCTCAGTTCAGAAATGAGAATGTGGAGGTGAATATGTTAATTCATAAATGAGACATCCCTCTATCTCCCCTCGCTTATCAGCTAGGGCTGACTGCAGATGGCCACCTGCCTGCTTCATTAGCAAGGGGGGGTGTGGTTGGTTGTTCCCCTTGCCTCTCACCTCCACCCTAGCCTTCTCCAGGGTTGGTATGGAATGGGGAGGAGTGGAGGCAGAGGAAAGGCAAAGGAAAAACAAAGTTCTTATTTGATTTGCACTCTCTGGTGTCAACATGTTCAGAGTTTACTTCTCTTAATGGGTTATTCAGAAGCTCCCCTGCTTGGTTCCTCCAACTCTAATTCCTCTTCTCTGGCCACTCCTGACCTCCCTTCACCTTGTATCCCAGTGGTACTTACAACTGAGCATCTTCTGGCCTTGGCAAACTGCCCATTTGGGCAGGATCCTTTGTAAAGTGTCCTAGATCAGCATTCCTCCAATGGTCCTGCATGTATTTCCCAGAACTCACACACCTTTGTCCTGCTGTCAGAAGGATTGATTACCTCCCAGTTGCCACTCAGGCTGATCTAGCATCTTCAGGAAGTGCCAGGCACTAAACCAACATGTCCCAAACTGCAGGGAATGCTTTTCAAGGGCACTGAGTGTGGCCCTTGAAGCTTTTCTTAGAGGCTAGGGTTTAGCTGGCAGTGCCTCCTCTGTAGTGGGGTCCTGAGTGGGGCTCCAAGCTCTCTTCAAGTCATAGAGCAGGACTGAACTAAAATTCAAGCCAAAACAATCATTACAGTTAGTTAGTCATTCTCAGCTTTCTAAAGTTTGACGTTCCAACAGCTTGTATTTTGTTCATTATAAATTGATGACCCAATCTTAGCATTTTAAATTTAAACTTTCAAACACCAGCTGATTAAAAAATAATAATTTGAGTTTTCAGTAGTAGTCTGCTTGTCAAGCAATAGTCTGATTCACAGCATTGAATCCTTAAGCATCCATGTTTATGAAAGTATTTCAATATTACATTGCATTTTCAGTCTGTTCTTTTAACCAAGTGGAAAATGGACAATGAAAGTTTTTCTAGTATTAAATAGTGCAAGCATAAGTTTCATAAGCTTAAAATAATTTCTAGGAGAACAAACACAAATACATTCAAGGCCCAGGCAGCTAACAACTGAAATGGAAAGTGCACACACTACTTAAGGGCATACAAGTTCAAAACTCTTTTAAATACCCTGCCAAAAATTATCCTGGGTCACAGTGTGTGACCTCTGATTAGAAAAAGATGGAACTCATCAAGCATGGCAAAAGTGACTAATCTTTGCTTTTCATGTGTGTTCCTTGTGGTGTTCAGTATTCAATTTTGAAGGAAAGAATGTACAAATGTTGGCAATATGTCTAAAGGGAGAGGTATAATTAGGGACTTTGTAATATTTTTTGGCTTTCTTGTAGTGGACACCATCCCACCTTCAGCCAGTCATTGAATTTTCACACAGTTGAATTACAGATACATTACGTACATAGGAAGGGATTGCATACACTGTCAACTATTGTACTTTCTTTTGTTTTGGAAGGGGTGGGTGGGGAAAGGGTGCAACAAAGGGCTAAATTCTCTTCTTGTGTTTGGTTATTTATGCTCAACACACTATATTATTTCCAAAATAACCATCACTTAACTTTGTTCTTTAAAAATAGACATTTATTCCATATAATCCTGAAAGGATATCATGTTCGAAATAAGTTTTAAGTGGTCAGGAGATGAGTGAATAAGCTAATGTGAGTTTTTCTATTGATCAATAATTGACTGGTTGCTAAGTTGCCTGAGTATTCACACTCTATGAAAAATTAAAATCTTATTCAGGATCCAAAACTCTAATGGGCATATTACCTATGATAGTACTTTATCAAAATTCACATGGAAAATTTTGATTATTACTTTTCTTTAATATCTAGATTATATTAGGTGGACCACTAAGAAGTTACTATGCCAGAATAGAAATGGTATGAAGAATCATGGTGAAAAACATCAACATTGACAAAGGAATACAAATATTTAGAATTGTATTGTTTTGTTAACAATGATCTAAATTTGTGACCAGCATTGTTCTTACATTATATTAGGCTACCCTCTATTTAGGAACAACTAAGGCACAAAATAGTAAAATAAGATGAACACACCTTTTTTTGTTTATTCATTTATTCAATCAACAACTTTGTTGAGATGTATGTACTGACCATTATTGGTTGTCCATTCATTATCCATTCTATTCTTTTACCTATACAGCAGAATCTGGGTTAAGGTATTGGTACATACTTCTTTTTAGTCAGGTAGGTGACTCCATTCCCAGTTCCAAGAGGTGGAGCCTGAACTGTTTAAACCAATCAGGATAATCCCATCTTCCTTGTGAGTGGCTAGTCAATGAATTGGCTCATAACCCGGTTGTTGTAAAAGATATATTGGAGGTAGCTACTGAGAGACTTCTGTGAAAGGTTTCCTTATTCCTGAAAAAGAGCACTAGAAGAGAGGTCCCTTGTTCCCTCTGGATGTTTTCTTGCCTGGCTAGTAAGCCAGGAACCATCCTATCAACTTGTGGATGTATCCAACATTGTGAGAAAAGCAGAGCTCAGAGAAGCATTGAGATATTCAGACTGAAGCTCTCACAACCTCTGGACTCCTTGATATGTGAGATAATAAGTGTTCTAATTTATGTGCCAGTTTGAGTTGAGCCTAGGAGTTACTTGGAGCCAAAAGCATCCTCTCTAATATGGTTTATTCTGTACTTGCATTAGGCTACTGATAGAATATAAAAATAAATGTGATGGTGCCTGCTCTAGTGATAGAATTAGGAAGGGCAGAAGGTGTGGCTGTACTCTTGGTGAGGACATTGTGGTTGCAGACTGCCTGGAATGGAATGAGGGAAAGCAGTGGTTTGGGGAGACAAAGGATGAATGTAGTTTGGTGTGTTTGGAGCCTAACATGCTTGAAAGGTGCACACTTTTCCCCATTATTATGTAGTGGAGGATAAAACTGGAGCTTCTGGTCTGACCTTGAACCAGCAAATTAAATAGGTACAAATTGTTTCTGAGGACATGCAATGCCCCAGCTTTCCTAGGTTTGCTCAGGCTGCCCTGCTTCCTTCATTATGCTCTCCGAGGGCTTGCTTTCTCCTTGTACCGCGTAGATATCTACTAGTTCTGCAGCTCCTCTCTTTCTGGGTCATCTTTTTCTAATCTCCGCTGATGTAATTAGTGGGAGGCAGCTGCTCTTAGGTGCGTATTAACTGAGGCCTTCTGAAGACTCCCTGCCTTGTCTCATCTTTTAGCAAGCCTGACTGAGGGAATCTTAGGTCAGTTCATCTTTCCCAGCTTTCCTAAGAAACTGGGTCTGCTCAGATGAGTGATCTAAGTGATTTGCATTTTATACTACAGTTTCAAATGGTCTGTATACATTTGATCTATTTGTGTTTTGGCTCATTACCTCAAAATTTTTCTTTTACAGACGTTTAGTCGTGAGCTCATAATATTGTTGTCACAATGCTGGTATCCTTCTATTTCTGGAAGACCTAGCATTACTTTGGTATATTTCATTTGTCACAGATTAGAGTAAGCATTTGATGAGAAACCTGTATATAATGCCTCACCAAGCAACTGTCCAAAATGGAATCTGAGTTTCTACCATGTAGCAAAAACTGAACAGTTGACAACTTTTACAAACTAAATTTAAATAAAAATACCTATTCTAGCAAGGTCATTGTTTATAAACTTCTTCATCTAAAACATAATCAAAATACTTATTTATAGTAACATTTTCCACACTAAAATAATGTACTAATGTACAATAATGTATGATGTACTATACACCAACTTTTGATCCGAGTCAGACAGACTTGGGTTTGAACCCTTGCTCTGTTGTCTTGAGAAAGTTGTTTTTTAACTTCTCTGAGCCTCAGTTTCCTCCTAGGTAAATAAGGGAACAAATAACATGGGCTATTGTAAGGATCATACTAGATAATGGTGAAAACATCTAGCTTAGTGCTTGGGTCATAATAAGCACTTAAAAGATATGACTGTCCCCTTGACTCTGAACCAGCAGTTCTCAACTAGGAGTGACTTTGCAACCCCTGCCACACCACCCACACACAAGGGGAACATTTGGCAATGTCTGGAGACCTTTTTGATTTTCACAACTGGGGTGTGTGTGTTCCTGGCATCTAGTGGATAGAGGCTAGGGATGCTGCCAGCCATACTACAATCCACAGGGCAGCTTCCCCAGCCCCAACAAAGAATTATCTGGCCCCAAATGTCAATAGCTGTAAAGGTTGAGAAATCCTGCCCTAAAAGAATGCCTCCTTAATTTTAAATTCATGCTGGTGTAAAATTTTCCCCACTAGTACCTCAGCGGTTACCTGTAAGAGCTTTACCTTAAATGTAAGTGCTCCCAGCTCTATAAAAAATAATAATGGTTAAATAGTAAATATTAATAGCTATCGTTTATTGAGCCCTTGCTGTGTGCTAAGCCCTGAGCTAACATATATGATTTGTGGAATGTCACATTCAGTATAAATCCCATGGCAATCCTTAGGCTCAGTACTGTAGATTTTCCTAAATGGATAATTATAATAACATTTTACTTTAACAATGGTTTAAGTGTCAGAACAATCAGCATGTCTTCCAACTCCCATTCCTAGATCTTGACTTCAACAGCTTGGTACATTGCAATGTCTATTCAAGTCCTGTGAATTCTGCCTTGGAATTATCTCTCAATTCCCTCTACTTTGCTCTTCTCCCACTGTTATTACTCTACTCTGGGACCCATATATTCTTCTGAATTAGCATAACACCATTTTTGTTCATCTCTTGCTGTTATACTTACTATCTCCTCTAAACAGTACTCTTCCCTGTCATTTTTTTTTTCCAAAATAAAACTGGGCAATAACACTCCTCTGCACAAAATCTTTTATTAGTTCCCCAAGATTCTCATGATCTGGCTTTATCTGTTTTCACTACATTCCTCCCATTCATTTCGCCCCAACAAATGGTACAATCTTAAAATTCCAATAATCATGGTCCAAAGATGTTAATGCTCTTGGGAAAATTATTATTCTATAATCAAGATGAAATGGTTGAGTTTATTAGTATTCTTGCGTTAATGTGTAACGCAAGAGAAATTAAAACCTCAACTAATTAGAATGTTCTGTTAATGTGTGGTCGAGCAGGCAACTGGGAAAAAAGAGAGAAGAAAAAGTCATGGTTTGCCCTGGTGTTCTCTTTCTAGGCTGATGTTAGGTGTGGCTCTCATTAGATCAGGGAGTGGTGAGGAGAAGGGTGGAAGGTAGTGAGTTGCTGTCAGGAGGCCAGCAGGAAGAGTAGAAAGGGATGGGAAACCAACTGGGATCCCCCCGCCCCTCACTGTATTGAATGGTCTCTCCTACTTGGGGGAAACATGGCTCCTCCTGTGACTTAAGAAAGCTGAAGTGCAGTTACTGGTGGTTCTCCTGCATGAGTGCTCACATAATTAGGTACAGATGAGACTGTGAGACAATGAGGTGAGCAGCACGTGTGCCTTTTATAGCTTCATAATTTGTGACTGTTACAAATATAAGAAAAAATTAAAGAAAATTCATTAAAGAAACCCATTTTCAAACTTTGATTACAAATCTAAAATAGCTTTTCGGAGATACGAGAGGGCATGAGTAAAATTTCCAATAAATCCTCACTAAATCAGATAGGTTGGCATCTGTCTACCTGAATCAATCCATCAAAGGTCAAAACAGTTCTATTTAACTGATGACAATAGTTACTCTGATAGGCTTTAATAAGCATGTAAAACTAATTTACAAACATAAGCATATATTTCTGTATATATAAATTAGGAAGCACTTGATCAATAACTATTTCATATGATTCTTCTCCCTGCTAGATCCTGTATTAAGCAGTAAAATTAGCATTGTTACATTTAACTTAAGTGCTGCTTTTAGAACATACCAGCCCCACGTTATGACTCTACCATGCCTCATCCTCATAACTCAAACAAATCTGTCAAATTTTATTGAGGTTATAAAGTCAATATTTTTAAAAAAGTAGTGGGATTCTCCTTGCAGGGTAACAGAAACACTTCTGAATTCAGTTTAGAGCTAAATACTCCTATCATGTACTTTAATGGTGCATTTGAGGAATTTTCAAGAGTGTTTTGACTATTTTCAATTCTTAAAGTACACCGAATTTCTAATCTAATCTTAAAAGTAAGATGCAGCTTCACCATATCATTAGGAGAATGGAGAGGTGGGAAGGACAACAGACTGAAGAAACATCATTTCTTTCCTTAAGAAAGACACAAAACTAGTGATCAAGTAATTGCACAAGTCATAGGAAGTGTTGGACGTGGACAAGAAAAGGAAGATTCATGGGCATGGGAGGTTGTCAGGAAAGGCCTTATTTAAAAAAAGATGAGGGCTTCCCTGGTGGTGCAGTGGTTAAGAATCCGCCTGCCAATGCAGGGGACACGGGTTCGATCCCTGGTCCGGGAAGATCCCACATGCCACGGAGCAACTAAGCCCGTGTGCCACAAGTACTGAGCCTGTGCTCTAGAGCCTGCAAGCCACAACTACTGAGCCCACGTGCTGCAACTACTGAAGTCCCGCGCCTAGAGCCTGTGCTCCGCAACAAGAGAAGCCACCGTAATGAGAAGCCCCTGCTCGCTGCAACTAGAGAAAGCCTGCACACAGCAACAAAGACCCAACACAGCTAAAAATAAAAAATAAATAAATAAATAAATAAATAAATAAATAAATAAATAAAGAGATACACTGAGTGTTTTTTTTAAAAAAAAAAGATGAGCTGTAAAGTAACAGGATTATGCTGTGCCTTGTCCTCTCCTTGGGGATGGTGGCCGGTTGGGCTGTTAGCACTGACCTCCTGTGTGTGTTCAGATTACACAGTCCTCGGCTAAACTGAGATCTGTTGCCCCGAAGGACAGTGAGCCTGAGAAGAAGAGATGGTTCATAGACTGGGGCATAAAGAAAGAGAACTCAGAGTTAGACAATCTCGGAGGTAGAGCTTGGGGAGGGAAGGTAGAGCACTGACTGCAGAATTAGACCATCTCTCAGCAGATCTGACTTAAAGTGCTGGAGCAGGTGGGAGTTTAGAGAAAAAAAAGTGGGTCAGGGCTTCCCTGGTGGTGCAGTGGTTGGGAGTCTGCCTGCCAATGCAGGAGACGCGGGTTCGAGCCCTGGTCTGGGAGGATCCCACGTGCCGCGGAGCGGCTGGGCCCGTGAGCCACAATTACTGAGCCTGCGCGTCTGGAGCCTGTGCTCCGCAACAAGAGAGGCCGCGACAGTGAGAGGCCCGCGCACCGCGATGAAGAGTGGCCCCCACTTGCCACAACTAGAGAAAGCCCTCGCACAGAAACGAAGACCCAACACAGCCAAAATAAATAAATAAATTTAAAAAAAAAAAAAGTGGGTCAAAACAGAGCAAGAAGACAGCGGTGAGATGCAGAGATCAAAGAACGGTCTCAACAAATCTCTGGAGCAGTGGAAACTTCTTGTGGCAGCCTGCTCAGGCATGGTTGGGTAGGCCTTGCCAGCCTAGGGCAGATCCTTAAGAATAATCAGAAATGTACCAGGAGGAAAAGCCATGCAGGCAAAGAGAAATCGTGACTCATACACAGATGCAGAAACGATTCAGCATTATCAGAGGAGAGATCCCTTGGCACATAACAGGCACTTAATATGTGATGGTGAATTAGTGGATATATGGAGCCAAATCCAATGTGACTATAGGGCACAGAAATGTAGGGAAGGTTGTGAGAGCAAAAGGACTAGGCCAGATTCCAGAGGCTTTGAAAACCTTTCAGGGAGTTTGGTGGAGACGTGGTAAGAGAAGTTCGAGTATTAAGTTAGCTAAAAGCACCCTTTTCATCATACGTATCTTCAAAGACAATCCAGACATAAACTCATGGCCCAGATCAAAAGGTTGCACATAACTAATAAAAACAGCAAATGTTGAACTTCTATGGTTCTTATTAAATTTTTATATCTATATATAATTACATGTAATTATTGTAGAAAGAATACTGTTCTCTAACTCTCATTTTCAGCTCCATGGAATAACATTTATAACTAGAAACTATTGTCTGGCAGAACTATACCTAAACAACAATGAAATATTTGATATACAAGGTATGTCTTAAATTTTGTCTTTTGATTGAATTGATTTTCAATTAAATAATAACTTTCAACTATGGTATTGCTCATGGCATGCAATAATCTGTTTTAACATTTCTGTTGAAAATATATGATGGAAGCTATTATTTTTTAATGTTCTTGTGTACATTTCATTTTAAGATGTGCTGTTTGATCATGGTTTTAACTCAATATTGTCATGTATCTTATTCAAGATGTAAAAGAATCTTTTTTTAACATAGAAATTTTGCCATTCTACTGCACAGTTGGACACAAACTAGATATTGTGGAAGCAAATTTTAACAATGTTTGGGAGCATTAATAAAAAATAATGACTTCATAAATAGTCTTAAATGTTTTCACAGGCTATAATTTTTCCCAGCCAAATTTCTGTTTCACTCTCAGTTAATTTTGTACCTGCAACAATCTGTAAACTGACAATTTCAAGCCTGGTATAAAAGTACATGATATACTATGATCATGAGATACAAAGAAGTATGGTACAAAACATTTTTCCTCTGTATTACATGTTGCAGAACTGAAATATCATAAATTTTGAGATCCAGTATGATTCCTTGTTCCATGAAGAAAGGAAGGAAATCTTGCCAATTCAAATATGATGTCGTTATTGCAAAGACACAACACACTTTCACTTATGTTAAAAATGTGGAAAATGTGCAATTTAGAATCAATAAAATGATAGGAATATTTGGCTTCCCATTGTGTAAAGAAAATATTTAGTTGAGCAATTTGGGGGAGATATTGATTTGAATAACTATTTCCTGGATTGGCATTATAAACTAAGCAACATTGGCAAAACAAAACAAACAAAATAAGGATAAGGAAAATAACCCCTTCAGAATCAAACAAAATCATTGCTACAGAAAAAGAAACAGTGGAAAGAAATTGGCTCTATATTCCCAAATTACAGTCGCTTATTTGAATTCTTATGCTTTGTTGTATTCTTAATGATAATTCATCATATTATTAATAATTCCTCCCTTCACCAGCTGTAATGTATTCTTTGCTTTTGTTTAGTTAGCATGTTTAATTAGCATTAAAAATGTTTAAAATCTTATACAAATATTTTAATTTTTTTTAGGCCTGCACTCTTTGCATTCGTTGCATATACTCCTGCTGCACCACAATGAGTTAACAAACATTGAGGCAACAGTAAAGGAATTAAAGGGGATGCTAAATCTGAAGACCCTAAGTATTAATTTGCACTTTTATATGGCCATAACTTAAAATAGTGATAACACAGGACATTTTTTCATTTTTTGAATTTAAATTAGATCAGTGTTTATAACAAAACTACTTAGATATTCCTGAAAACAAGACTAGATCTTTTTCTTTTTAAAAATACATTTTTGAAAGAACAACAGGTAGAAAAAAAAATTTTTGTGAAACGATATGGCATGCCACATGGAAATGATGAAAGCAACAAAAGAGGAGATACATGTTTAAATCTGTGTTTTTGGTTTTACCTCTAAAGGAAGTTTTAGCACATATATGATTCCATTTATTTATATAAATGTCCAGAATGGGCAACACTGAGAGGTAACTGTTTTTAAATAGTGGTTGCCCAGGGCTGGGGGGATGAGGGTCTGGGGAGTGACAGTCTGGGGTTTCTTTTCAGAGTGATGAAAATGTTCTAAAATTGAAGGTGGTGATGGTTGCACAATTCTGTGAATATACTAAAAACCATGAATTGTATACTTAAAATTAGTGAACCACGTGATATGTGAATTATATTAGTAAAGCTGACACTCCCTCCCCCCACACTAAAAAAAGAGCACGTTTTAATGTAATCTTCCTGTTGGGTGAACAGCAAACAATTCATATGTATTGAATCGCACCCAGCAAGGAACTGACCTCAGTATTTGAAGAAAGTGTGAGATGGGTTGGAAAAATAAATAATACACAGTTCCTACTCTCAATAAGCTTATAGTGGTTTGGTTTGTTTGTTTGTTTGTTTTTAAGCTTATAGTGTTGAAGGGTAAATAAACTGGTACACGATTGCAGTTCAGAACAAATGGTTCTAGGTGGACCAAGGGAAAAGACTCAGAGCAGTGAATGGGTTTTCAAACTTCAGAGTTTGTACACTTCTTTATACAAGGTCATAAAATAGATGTTTTTTTCCTATTTATTTTCTATTCATTTCTCAGAATTGCCAAAGATAGTGTTTTGAATATGTGTAAAGTGGTGTTGATGGTGGAGCTTCTAATCAGCTCAATACATAGAGTCATTGAAATTTTCAAATATTTTGAGTGTTAATCAGTTATACATACTATATTAAGGAGAAATGATTTAAGTTCTTATAGGTAAGATTCTTTAAACCCAACTATTAAAAGTACCCCAAGTTCTAAGGAATTCAATGCTCATTTTTGAGATGTGATAAGGTCTGTGAAAGACTTATCAGGATTGGCCTGCATATTTGAATTATCTGGCCCTTCTGTGCTGAACAAATGCTTCAAATGTCTTTAAATGATTAAAAGACTGGTTATACTAGATTTTGAACTCTCTCTTACCTTCATTTTTCTGTAAAATGGTCTAATAACTACCTCTCAGGATTGCTTCAAATATTAAGCTAACTCTGTGAAGCATTAATTGGTTTGAAGGAGTAACAACAAAAAATAGTTTTATTATGGTTTATGTAAATTAGATAATGAATTAAGATGCACACAGTCTAGAAATTCTGCTGATTGGTAAATAGATTTTTAAAACACTGACATTTTGAATAATAATTATAATAACAACATGTTTGAATGTTGAGAAAATGTTTTCTTATTATATTATCATTTAAATCTTCATAGCAATCCAATGATGTGATTAGAATTATTCCCTCTTTAATGGTAGAAATGCAGGGCTCAGAGCTTTAACCAGACTACTGAGGAATGTTGAAACTTAAACTCATGCCGTGTTTCTTTTGTTTATCATTCATTCATTCAATAAATATTTATCATGCATTCACTAAGGACACTACTAGATGGAGACACAAAAGTAAACAAGAAAGACCCTATCTAGACCTTTATGGAGCTTACAGTTTTGTAACTCTCAGCCTAAATATTTCTTACAGAACTGAGGGGGCTCGATGTAAAACTAATTGGACAATTTGCTAAATGTAAGAACTGAATCATTTAAGCAAGCTTATTTTACAATGCAAGATTTGGAGGTTAGCAATCAAGGTTGCCCCATCATAGTCAACAGGGTTATGCCTTAAACAAAAGTGCCTGGCGGCGGGGGTTGGGGGGGTAAGTGGAGTCTGAAATTCAGCCCCTGCCTGCCTTACCAGCCGTGTATGTGGGCGCAGAATGGTGTCAGCCCTGAGGTGGGGTGCAGGAGTGCCTTTTCTAGTTCTCTGAAAGGCTATTAGGTCAGCCTGGTAGTATAAGGTCCATATCATTGCCTGTCACAACATTTTAAATGACCTCTACTTAAAATCATAGTGACTATAAATTGTTACAACTGAGAATCTTGTAGAGGGATCATTTTTTGAAATTGAGAAAATGCTGCATCAGATTACCCAAAAAAAAGCATTTTCTGAAAATTTTTGGTAGCAAATATGCACAGTTTGAACCCTTGCCCTATTTTGGTTAAAGATATTATACAAAAAAAATGTTGGTGGACTTCCCTGGTGGCGCAGTGGTTGGGAATCCGCCTGCCAATGCAGGGGATACGGGTTCGAGCCCTAGTCCCGGAAGATCCCACGTGCTGCGGAGCAACTAAGCCCACGAGCCACAACTACTGAGCCCAAGTGCCACAAATACTGAAGCCCGTGCACCTAGAGCCCGTGCTTCGCAACGAGAAGCCACCACAATGAGAAGCCCGCGTACCACAACAAAAAGTAGCCCCTGCTCGCTGCAATTAGAGAAAGTCTGTGCGCAGCAATGAAGACCCAACGCAGCCAAAAATAAATTTTTAAAAATTAAGAAAAAAATGTTGGCATTTACTAGCTACTAATTATATTGTGCAGTAATGTCCCTTGATTAAGTTCCTATGAACCTCCTTTGCAACCACAGATTAGATTCAGCTCATTAACTACAATAAGAAATCCATGTATTTTTAAAAAAAATAAATTTATTAATTTGTTTATTTAATTTTGGCTGTGTTGGGTCTTTGTTGCTGCACACAGGCTTTCTCTAGTTGCGGCGAGCGGGGGCTACTCTTTGTTGCAGTACATGGGCTATTCACTGCGGTGGCTTCTCTTGTTGTGGAACACGGGCTCTAGGTGCACAGGCTTCAGTAGTTGTGTCACGCGGGCTCAGTAGTTGTGGCGCACGGGCTTAGTTGCTCCGAGGCATGTGGGATCTTCCCAGACCAGGGCTCGAACCCTGTCCCCTGCATTGACAGGCGGATTCTTAGCCACTGCGCCACCAGGGAAGTCCCCCATGTATTTTCAAGTGGTAAAAATTTTCTTTTCAAGTTATAAAACTGTTTAAAATGCTAAAATATTATTATTATTATTCCATTTCAATTACAATTCTTCAGAGGGTGAGAAAATAGCCTGGAGGGTAAACCTCTAATCCATTTCAGCATTGCACCCTCCACTGGCAATGAGGAGAACTGGAAGAGATTACCCAGTATACACATGGCTGGGAGCTTCAGGGAGGCCTAAAACCAGCTGCAGAGTGTGAGGTCCTACAAACTGGAATTCCTGACTTCCAGGCTGAGGCAGGAGGGCCACACCTTTTCTCTCCAGGCAGTCTACCTTTCCACACCCTCCCCCTCTGGCTCCATTTTCCTCTTCCCTTCCCTCCTCCAAACTCTTTCTAAATCCACATGTGTCAAAGATTTGCTTCGTGGCTGCGGACTTTCGCTAACCTTCAGTCTCCCTGCCCCTCTCCCAGCGCAGAGAGAAAAAACACCACCGACAGCAGCAACAAAATATTTAACCCATTCTCCTGTTCCTAAATCTCTAGTCTCCTCATTTTTCTCAAATTTTCTCTGTGTTGCATTAAGCTCCAGTATTGGAAAGTATACTTGAACTCCTACATTCCATAATTGTTAAGACTTGCTTCCTAGCAGAGACTTAAGGATTCACCCTTGGAGACAGGAAGTGCCCCTTTCAAAGAGAAGGTCTCCATTTTTTACAGATTCTGCTCTTAAGAACGTCCTGCCTTTCCTCATTTGGCCGCAGTCCACTGCTGATGGCAAATAGCCAGGGAGTGAAGAGGGATGCTGAGAGGTCAGCGTGGGACTATGGTCTCAGTGGTCTCTTCATTTGAGACTCTTTACCCTGAAATGCCCCTCAAGGTGGGACCACTCCTCCCAAACAACACAATAGAACAGTCCATTCAATAAAAAGAGCCAACTGGGTCTTTCACTGCTGTTTGTCTTGAAACAGCATCCCTCACTCTCCTAACCCTTGCTTTAGTCCAAGTTTGCCTTTTAAGAATCAGGGATCATTTCCATATTCAGTACAATCATGTGGTATGCTGTGGCCCAGAGATTTTAGTTAAAATGAGATGGTAACAATGGAGATGCTGACCTTACTGAGTAACCTTGAGCCAGAACCTCTGTCTGATCATTGACAGTTGAGCTTCCTTCCACAGGCTGTTCTGTATGGGCCCAGATGGAACTGCTTTTAACTTCTCTACATCATTTCCCCATCTATTAAAATGGATATGTTGGTACATTATTAATTACATCAACTTTCTTCAAAGGTGGTCTAAAAAACATTCAGGTTCATTTAAATGGTGATTTTTAATTTTGCCTTAAAAGTTAAAAAGAAATTAACTGGAGCCAATTATTTAGATGACTTTTTTTTGTCCTCTTCTGTTTCAATAAGAAGTAGCTTCACACATGTGACTCATGTAACTCAAGCTTGTGCAGTAAGGTAGTAGAAACATTTTGCTATATTATTGGGTAAATGTAAATTGCTTAGACTCAGAATCCCAAATTAAGATAAGCAAGACAGTGCTGGCGCCACCGAGGCGTACTCTATAAGTAGCCTAGAGGGAAGGTGGATTAAATAGTATTAACCTATTGAAAGTGAAAGTGTAAACAATTTCGCTTCATAGTTTCTAAAGGAATGTACCATACATCATAGAAGGTTTTCAGAACTTTCAGACACAGGAAACCAATATCATATCTTGGAAACTTTATTTATGGTAATTTTAGTAGCATCAATCCAAAACTCATAAATCCAAAATGTTAAATGCTTTAATAGTATAGACGGGAAAAAAGAGAATTAAAAATAAGATTGCTTCCTTCTAACATTTAAGAGTAAGAAAAAAAGTGAAGAGTAATAAGAACGAAATTCTTTTAAAATTATTTAATTCTAATTATTTTTTTAAGTTAATTTAGTCAGAGACTAGGCTTAATAGCCCAGTTTTCTGACTTGCTGTCATTTAGATTTTATTTTATGATGAGATGAATGTTGAACCACAATAAGCGCATCAAGTTTTTAGTATTATGACACCTTTTTAATAAGTAGTGTAATAGTAGTAAATCCAAATTTGGTGATTTGTTTAGCTGAAGCCAGAAGTTTTAAAATTTACATAAAGCAGTTATTTAACTAAGCACTAGGAAGAAAAACCAAGAAAAGAAATTAAATAGTAGTGTTCTCAGAGGGAAAAGAGAATATGAAGTGTATCCTAAAAGTAAGCATCATTGAAAGATGTTGGTACATTTTCCATTAACATCATATGCAAAGGCAGACTCTACTCCCAGCTGCTATAATGTAGGATAGTGTTATGAGGTGTCAGATGTTATTCTCCAAGACAGTAACCACAGAGCAAACTTCTGCACTAAAGCATCTGTGAATTTTTCTCCCTCCTAAACTCTCATTAAAAACAATTGTGTTTTGCTTTTATATCCTTGAAGGGTGACCTTTTTTCTTCTTTGTCTGGCTCAAACTGCAATGTATGATCCCTGTGGATCTTTTTAAATCTGTCCTTATTACTGGTTTAATATACATCCGTTCTATTCCCTGTCCTGTAGTTATAATTATTTGCTACCACTTTAAATTCCTTGTCCTTTTTTTTTTTTTTTTAGAGAGAGAATGTTTTGCTTATCTCTCTCTTTTTTTAAAAATTTTATTTATTTATTTATGGCTGTGTTGGGTTTTCGTTTCTGTGCGAGGGCTTTCTCCAGTTGCAGCAAGTGGGGGCCACTCTTCATCGTAGTGCGAGGGCCTCTCACTATCGCGGCCTCTCTTGTTGCGGAGCACAGGCTCCAGACGCGCAGGCTCAGTAGAAAGTCCTTGTCTTTTGAGATTAAAATTCAAACCAGTTTTGTCACTTAAGAAATCTTGAAAAATATCCATTTCATTTTTCCTCTCATTTCCCCCAATACATCCATATTTCCTTTCTTTTAAATTTTCTTGTTGCCCCGGCTCTACATTTTCTTTTATGCCTTTCCTCTTATAACTTTTGTTTATTATGCACCAGGTGTCTTCCATTGCCTGCTTTAAGTCCCTCTAAAGCTCATGTTTTCCACAGGGAATAGCTACCTATAACCATTTTATTAGCCAGAAAAGTTTGTGTTTATACAACAAATATCAGAATGTTTTATTACCTGCAGAGAAAACATTCAGATGATTAACTTCTTCAGTTGTTATCTAGTTTGTTGTCTTTCAAGCATCCCCCTTGACCCCCTCTTCTTTATGTTGCAAACTCTTCTTTATAAATATTAATCAGTTTTTTTCTGGGTTTCTAATGCTTAATACTTTCATGCTTTTATCAAACCTCTTTGTATTTTATAATTAGTCAAATGCTACAGCAGTACTCCTAGATTTAAATGTACGTTAAATGAGCCTCATTTTGTTGAGTGGTGTTTTTGTACACTAGCTGGAGCTCTTTCTGCTACTGCCATCTAGTGGTTCTCCTCACTAGGTGTCTTGTCCAGGAGTATTTTCTAGAAATTACGTGTAGGTGGAATTCAATAGCTAAAGATATCCAAGTGGAAATTATAAGAGTTTTATTTCACATTGTATTGAAATAACCCTGTTTAATATTATCTAAAGAAGAATAAGGAAAGTACCTTTTCCATGGAAATAAAATACAACTTCTAGCTGAAGATTTTAAAAAATGTACCTACATGCTGATGCCTAAGGGATGTTGTGTCAGAAGCTCCTGGAGCTCTTCCGCATCAGCATGCCTCCCACCTCCAGCCTGTATTAGGGAGCATGGTTCATTAAGTATCCTAGCACCTGCGCACAAGGAAATCCGAGTCCCCTGTGCCTGGCCAGAGGTAGATGAGATGCAAAACCCGCATCTCTTCACCTCTACTCCTGCAGGGATCTGAAGCTGCTACTGGCATTTATATGTTCTGAACTAGGTGCAATGGTGTGAAGCCGAGGAAGAAAATTATAATAGAACAGTGTACCACAACTCTGCCCATCTCCACGCAGGCACCCATGTGACCTTTGAGACTGGAAGAAGAGAACCAGTGAACAAATACTTTAATAAAGAGCAGCATCAAGAACCCTCTAGAGGGGCTTCCCTGGTGGCGCAGTGGTTGAGAATCTGCCTGCTAATGCAGGGGACACGGGTTCGAGCCCTGGTCTGGGAAGATCCCGCATGCCGTGGAGCAACTGGGCCCGTGAGCCACAACTACTGAGCCTGTGCGTCTGGAGCCTGTGCTCCGCAACAAGAGAGGCCGCGATAGTGAAGAGGCCCGCGCACCGCGATGAAGAGTGGCCCCCGCTTGCCGCAACTGGAGAAAGCCCTCGCACAGAAACGAAGACCCAACACAGCCAAAAATAAATATTAAAAAAAAAAAGATTACTATAAAAAAAAATCCAAAAAAAAAAAAAAGAACCCTCTAGAACTGATATTGAGTTCTTCCTTTACTGATTAATTAACGGACATGTTAAAAGTTTCCTCATTTGTGACAGATTTGGGTCAAAGGTATGTCCTCAGCACCTAGCACAGTTCCTAGTAGATAGTAAGCACTCTGAAAATATTTGTTGAATGAATGAATTTAACAGATAGGAAAAGGAAGTCCTGCAAGGAATAAGTAAGGGTTTGGTGAAACCATTGGTCTGTGAAGCAGAGCTTTACAAACTGTTATGTTTTATATTAATCTTGCAATTTCTCATATTTTATCAAGTGATAAATATAACTGATTTCGAAACCTGACATCTTAATTTGGATCCTTTCTTTGCAGCTCTCTACCAAAACCCTTTATGCCAGTATAACTTGTACCGTTTATACACAATCTACCACCTTCCAGGAGTAGAGTTGCTTGACGGAAATCGTAAGAACACCTCTTCTTGCAGAGAAATATTTGAGAGTCAGTCTTATAACTCAGTGGTTTAAACTGCTGATGATTTTTGGAAATAATTGTCTTTGTAAATGGAAGTTTTTCAATTATTGATTTTTGAAATTTTTGCTGTATGAAATTTGCTATAGTTTAGGAATTCATGTCTGTTGACCACTTTATAGGAAAGGCCATCTAACTGAGCATGAGGAAATGTCTCCTTTTGATTCTAGTTTTGACAGTAATGTGTTGAATGCCAATTCACTGACCCCACCAGCACCCTTAATTTTTTATTTCAAAAATGAGACAATTGGACTAAGTCTCATAGGCCTATTTAAGTTCTAAAAGTCATATTCTTTGAAATTCTGTAAATATGTATGTATATATATACTAAAACATATATAATGACTTCTATGTGATATATTTTTAGACATTGTAGATAAACTAATATGTCTGATTTATATAAGCCACAAAAAAGAAAAATCAACCTCAGTGCATTACATTTTACATTTTTTGAGGTCTATTTTACCCAGAAGTTCTTTATTACCTATCTGCTTACCTTTCTACAGATTTGAACATTCTTAATAACTTATAATTGAGTAACTTCTAAATGAGAATATATTAAAACCTTATTTTTATTCCTCTTCTTCCTCATAGCCATGAGGAAAAGAAGGGGTGTAGCACAGCTGCAATTTCAATCATCCATGGTGATGTGTTAGAATGTGATGTGATAGGATTGATTTGTGCCTTGTGACATGAGGGACATATATTGAGCACTTGTAAGTTATGAAAATAACTTGGTAGACTTTTTACAAATTAATTTTGACAGGATGTTCACATACAACATGGGATAAATCCATTTTTAAAAGTAATTCTATTTTGAATCACTCTGCATATCTATTTATAATGTTATATAATAACATTACTTTTTGCATTTATCAGAAGTTACAGAAAAAGAAAGAAGATCAATGATTATGATTTTTAACCATAAAAAGTCTCATATTGTTCAATCAATAGCATTCAGAGGAAAAGTAGATGCCTCATGGAATCCAAGATCACCACTTAAGCAAAAACCAGCCCAGAGAGTACCTTCAGGTATTTAGAAAAAATGAAAAATCCTCAAACTTTTGGTTAATTTAGTTATAATAATAATAACTTCAATTTACAATAAGCTAAACAGTTATGTAGTGAAATAAATATTTTCCAATTTTATTAGCCTACCTAAATATATGTTTCATCTTCATTTGTGTGTATTAAATAAGGTAATGTGATCACAATGAGATAATACATTGAAATCCTTACCCCAGTATCTAGCACAGCATAAAAGGCTCAATGAATAAGCTACAATTGCTATTATTACAATTGACACTGGATAATTTCACCAATTAAGGCTATAAGTTTTTGATAATATAGAAAAATATTAATTAGAAATAAAGATCATCTGCAATTCCTCCATTCAGAAATAAGCACTATTATTTTGTTGTACTCTCATAGATACTGATCATATGCAAGTATAACTTGAATATCTTCAGTAATGTTTCATTAGCTGGAATTTAATTTCTTGTATGTAACAGAAATCCAACTACAGTGACTTAAGTAAAAAGAGGTTTACTTTTCTCACACAACAAAGAGTATAGAGTGTCCAAGGTTAGTATAAAGATGAATGATATTTTCAGTGTTCGAGAATACATCTATCTTTTGTTCTGCAATTCTTTTTTTTTTTTAAAGAAATATGTTTATTTGGTCACAACAGCTAAACCTGCTATTAGGTTTAGTAACATACCCTAGTGAATTTAGATTTTTGACCCATTTAGGATCCTGTATTCTATAAATTTTATTTTATTTTATTTATTTTTTTAAACATCTTTATTGGAGTATAATTGCTTTACAATGGTGTGTTAGTTTCTGCTTTATAACAAAGTGAATCAGTTATACATATACCTATGTTCCCATATCTCTTCCCTCTTGCGTCTCCCTCCCTCCCACCCTCCCTATCCCACCCCTCTAGGTGGTCACAAACCACCGAGCTGATCTCCCTGTGCTATGCGGCTGCTTCCCACTAGCTATCGATTTTATGTTTGGTAGTGTATATATGTCCATGCCACTCTCTCACCTTGTCACAGCTTACCCTTCCCCCTCCCCATATCCTCAAGTCCATTCTCTAGTAGGTCTGTGTCTTTATTCCCATCTTACCCCTAGGTTCTTCATGACCTTTTTTTTTTTTCTTTCTTAGATTCCATATATATGTGTTAGCATACAGTATTTGTTTTTCTCTTTCTGACTTACTTCACTCTGTATGACAGATTCTAGGTCCATCCACCTCACTACAAATAACTCAATTTCGTTTCTTTTTATGGCTGAGTAATATTCCATTGTATATATGTGGCTCATCTTCTTTATCCATTCATCTGTTGATGGACACTTCAGTTGCTTCCATGTCCTGGCTATTGTAAATAGAGCTGCAATGACATTTTGGTACATGTCTCTTTTGGAATTATGGTTTTCTCAGGGTATATGCCCAGTAGTGGGATTGCTGGGTCATATGGTAGTTCTATTTTTAGTTTTTTAAGGAACCTCCATACTGTTCTCCATAGTGGCTGTATCATTTACATTCCCACCAACAGTGCAAGAGTGTTCCCTTTTCTCCACACCCTCTCCAGCATTTATTGTTTGTAGATTTTTTTGATGATGGCCATTCTTACCGGTGTGAGATGATATCTCATTATAGTTTTGATTTGCATTTCTCTGATGATTAATGATGTTAAGCACCGTTTCATGTGTGTGTTGGCAATCTGTATATCTTCTTTGGAGAAATGTCTATTTAGGTCTTCTGCCCATTTTTGGATTGGGTTGGTTCTTTTTTTGATATTGAGCTGCATGAGCTGCTTGTAAATTTTGGAGATTAATCCTTTGTCAGTTGTTTCGTTTGCAAATATTTTCTCCCATTGTGAGGGTTGTCTTTTCGCCTTGTTTATGGTTTCCTTTGCTGTGCAAAAGCTTTTAAGCTTCATTAGGTCCCATGTGTTTATTTTTGTTTTTATTTCCATTTCTCTAGGAGGTGGGTCAAAAAGGATCTTGCTATGATTTATGTCATAGAGTGTTCTGCCTATGTTTTCCTCTAAGAGTTTTAGAGTGTCTGGCCTTACATTTAGGTCTTTAATCCATTTTGAATTTATTTTTGTGTATGGTGTTAGGGAGTGTTCTAATTTCATTCTTTTACATGTAGCTGTCCAGTTTTCCCAGCACCACTTATTGAAGAGGCTGTCTTTTCTCCATTGTATATTCTTGCCTCCTTTATCAAACACAAGGTGACCATATGTTTGTGGGTTTATCTCTGGGCTTTCTCTCCTGTTCCATTGATCTATATTTCTGTTTTTGTGCCAGTACTATACTGTCTCGATGACTATAAATTTGTAGTATAGTCTGAAGTCAGGGAGCCTGATTCCTCCAGCTCCGTTTCTTTCTCAAGATTGCTTTGGCTATTCAGGGTCTTTTGTGTTTCCATACAAATTGTGAAATCTTTTGTTCTAGTTCTGTGGAAAATGCCAGTGGTACTTTGATGGGGATTGCATTGAATCTGTAGATTGCTTTGGGTAGTAGAGTCATTTTCATAATGTTCATTCTTCCAATCCAAGAACATGGTATATCTGTCCATCTGTTTGTATTATCTTTAATTTCTTTCATCAGTGTCTTATAGTTTTCTACATACAGGTCTTTTGTCTCCTTAGGTAGGTTTATTTCTAGGTATTTTATTCTTTTTGTTGCAGTGGTAAATGGGAGTGTTTCCTTAATTTCTCTTTCAGATTTTTCATCATTAGTGTATAGGAATGCAAGAGATTTCTGTGCATTAATTTTGTATCCTGCTACTTTATCAAATTCATTGATTAGCTCTCGTACTTTTCTGGTAGCATCTTTAGGATTCTCTATGTATAGTATCATGTCATCTGCAAACAGTGACAGTTCTACTTCTTCTTTTCCAATTTGGATTCCTTTTATTTCTTTTTCTTTTCTGATTGCTGTGGCTAAAACTTCCAAAACTATGTTGAATAATAGTAGTGAGAGTGGGCAACCTTGTCTTGTTCCTGATCTTAGTGGAAATGGTTTCAGCTTTTCAGCATTGAGAATGATGTTGGCTGTGGGTTTGTCATATATGGCCTTTATTATGCTGAGGTAAGTTCCCTCTATGCCTACTTTCTGGAGAGTTTTTATCATAAATGGATGTTGAATTTTGTCAAAAGCTTTTTCTGCATCTATTGAGATGATCATATGGTTTTTCTCCTTCAATTTGTTAATATGGTGTATCACATTGATTTGCGTATATTGAAGAATCCTTGCATTCCTGGGATAAACCCCACTTGATCATGGTGTATGATCCTTTAAATGTGCTGTTGGATTCTGTTTGCTAGTATTTTGTTGAGGATTTTTGCATCTATGTTCATCAGTGATAATTGGTCTATAGTTTTCTTTCTTTGTGACATCTTTGTCTGGTTTTGATATGGTGGTGATGGTGGTCTCGTAGAATGAGTTTGGGACTGTTCCTCCCTCTGCTATATTTTGGAAGAGTTTGAGAAGGATAGGTGTTAGCTCTTCTCTAAATGATTGATAGAATTCGCCTGTGAAGCCGTCTGGTCCTGGGCTTTTGTTTGCTGGAAGATTTTTAATCACAGTCTCAATTTCAGTGCTTGTGATTGGTCTGTTCATATTTTCTATTTCTTCCTGGTTCAGTCTTGGAAGGTTGTGCTTTTCTAAGAATTTGTGCATTTCTTCCAGGTTGTCTATTTTATTGGCATATAGTTGCTTGTAGTAATCTCTCATGATTCTTTGTATATCTGCAGTGTCAGTTGTTACTTCTCCTTCTTCATTTCTAATTCTATTGATTTGAGTCTTCTCCCTTTTTTTCTTGATGAGTGTGGCTAATGGTTTATCAATTTTGTTTATCTTCTCAAAGAACCAGCTTTTGGTTTTATTGATCTTTGCTATTGTTTCCTTCATTTCTTTTTCATTTCTTTCTGATCTGATCTTTATGATTTCTTTCTTTCTGCTAACTTTGGAGTTTTTTTGTTCTTCTTTCTCTAATTGCTTTAGGTGTAAGGTTAGGTTGTTTATTTGAGATGTTTGTTTCTTGAGGTAGAATTTTATTGCTATAATCTTCTCTCTTAGAACTGCTTTTGTTGCAACCCATAGGTTTTGGGTTGTCGTGTTTTCATTGTCATTTGTTTCTAGGTATTTTTTGATTTCCTCTTTGATTTCTACAGTGATCACTTCGTTATTAAGTAGTGTATTGTGTAGACTCCGTGTGTTTGTATTTTTTACAGATTTTTTTTCCTGTAATTGATATCTAGTCTCATAACGTTGTGGTCGGAAAAGATACTTGATATGATTTCAGTTTTCTTAAATTTACCAAGGCTTGATTTGTGACCCAAGACATGATCTATCCTGGAGAATGTTCCATGAGCACTTGAAAAGAAAGTGTATTCTGTTGTTTATGGATGGAGTGTCCTATAAATATCAGTTAAGTCCATCTTGTTTAGTGTATCATTTAAAGCTGTGTTTCCTTATTTATTTTCATTTTGGATGATCTGTCCATTGGTGAAAGTGGGGTGCTAAAGCCCCTGCTATGATTCTTCTGTTACTGTCAATTTCCCCTCTTATGGCTGTTACCATTTGCCTTATGTACTGAGGTGCTCCTATTTTGGGTGCATAAATATTTACAATTGTTATATCTTCTTCTTGGATTGATCCCTTGATCATTATGTAGTGTCCTTCTTTGTCTCTTATAATAGTCTTTATTTTACAGTCTATTGTCTGATATGAGAATTGCTACTCCAGCTTTCTTTTGATTTCCATTTGCATGGATTATCTTTTTCCATCCCCTCACTTTCAGTCTGTATGTGTCCCTAACTCAGAAGTGGGTCTCTTGTAGGCAGCATATATACAGGTCTTGTTTTTTATCCATTTAGCCAGTCTATGTCTTTTGGTTTGAGCATTTAATCCATTTACATTCAAGGTTCTTATTGATATGTATGTTCCTATTACCATTTTCTTAATTGTTTTGGGTTTGTTATTGTAGGTCTTTTCCTTCTCTTGTGTTTCCTGCCTGGAGAAGTTCCTTTAGTATTTGTTGTAAAGCTGGTTTGCTGGTACTGAGTTCTCTTAGGTTTTGCTTGTCTGTAAAGGTTTTAATTTCTGTGTCAAATCTGAATGAGATGCTTGCTGCGTAGAGTAATCTTGGTTGTAGGTTTTTCCCTTTCATCACTTTAAATATGTCATGCCACTCCCTTCTGGCTTGCAGAGTTTTTGATGAAAGATCAGCTGTTAACCTTATGGGGATTCCCTTATATGTTATTTGTTGTTTTTCCCTTGCTACTTTTAATAATTTTTTCTTTGTGTTTAATTTTTGATAGTTTTATTAATATGTGTCTTGGCGTGTTTCTCCTTGGATTTATCCTGTATGGGACTCTCTGCACTTCCTGGACTTGATTGACTATTTCCTTTCCCATATTAGGGAAGTTTTCAACTATAATCTCTTCAAATATTTTCTCAGTCCCTTTCTTTTTCTCTTCTTCTTCTCGGACCCCTATAGTTCGAATGTTGGTGCGTTTAATGTTGTCCCAGTGGTCTCTGAGACTGTCCTCACTTCTTTTCATTCTTTTTTCTTTATTCTGCTCTGCAGTAGTTATTTCCACTATTTTATCTTCCAGGTCACTTATCCGTTCTTCTGCCTCAGTTATTCTGCTATTGATTCCTTCTAGAGAATTTTAAATTTCATTTATTGTTGTTCATCTTTGTTTATTTGCTCTTTAGTTCTTCTAGGTCCTTGTTAAACTTTTCTTGTATTTTCTCCGTTCTATTTCCAAGATTTTGGATCATCTTTACTATCATTACTCTGAATTGTTTTTCAGGTAGACTGCCTATTTCATCTTCATTTGTTTGGTCTGGTGGGTTTTTACCTTGCTACTTCATCTGCTATGTGTTTCTCTGTGTTCTCATTTTGCTTAACTTACTGTGTTTGGGGTCTCCTTTTTGCAGGCTGCGGGTTTGTAGTTCCTGTTGTTTTTGGTGTCTGCACCCAGTGTCTAAGGTTGGTTCAGTGGGTTGTGTAGGCTTCCTGGTGGAGGGGACTAGTGCCTGTATTCTGGTGGATGAGGCTGGATCTTGTCTTTCTGGTGGGCAGGACCATGTCCAGTGGTGTGTTTTGGTGTGTCTGTGACCTTATTATGATTTTAGGCAGCCTCTTTGCTAATGGGTGGGGTTGTGTTCCTTTCTTGCTAGTTGTTTGGCATAGGGTGTCCAGCACTGTAGCTTGCTGGTTGTTGAGTGGAGCTGGGTCTTAGCGTTGAGATGAAGATCTCTGGGAGAGCTTTTGCCATTTGATATTATGTGGAGCTGGGAGGTCTCTGGTGGATCAATGTCCTGAACTTGTCTCTCCCACGTCAGAGGCACAGGCCTGACCCCCAACTGGAGCACCGAGACCCTGTCAGCCATACGGCTCAGAAGGAAAGGGAGAAAAAAAAAGGAAGAAAAAAGTAATAATAAAATAAAATAAAGTTATTAAAATAAAAAATAATTATTAAAAATAAAAAAATTAAAAAGAAGAAAAGGAAAGAAAGAAAGAAGAGAGCAACCATACCAAAAAACAAATCCCCCAATGATAACAAGCACTAAAAATTATACTAAAAAAAAAAAATATCCCCAAATGGACAGATAGAACCCTAGGACAAATGGTAAATGCAAAGCTGTAGAGACAAAATGACACACAGAAGCATACACATACACACTCACAAAAAGAGAGAAAGAAAATAATATATTGTTGCTCCCTAAGTCCACCACCTCAATTTTGGGACAATTCGTTGTCTAGTCAGGTATTCCACAGATGCAGGTACATCAAGCTGATTGTGGGGATTTAATCTGCTGCTCCTGAGGCTGCTGGGAGAGATTTCCCTTTCTGTTCTTTGTTCGCACAGCTCCCGGGGTTCAGCTTTCGATTTGGACCCGCCTCTGCGTGTAGGTCACCTGAGGGCGTCTGTTGTTCGCTCAGACGGGACGGGGTTAAAGGAGCAGCTGATTCGGGGGCTCTGGCAGAGGCCACCGTGACGTTGCACCAGCCTGAGGCGCGCCGTGCGTTCTCCCGGGGAAGTTGTCCCTGGATCACGGGACCCTGGCAGTGGCGGGCTGCACAGGCTCCCAAGAGGGGAGGTGTGGATAGTGACCTGTGCTCGCACACAGGCTTCTTGGTGGCGGCAGCAGCAGCCTTAGCGTCCCACGCCCATCTATGGGGTCCACGCTGATAGCCGCGGCTCGCGCCAGTCTCTGGAGCTCCTTTAAGTGGCGCTCTTAATCCCCTCCCCTCGCGCACCAGGAAACAAAGAGGCAAGAAAAAGTCTCTTGCCTCTTGGGCAGCTGCAGACTTTTTCCCGGACTCCCTCCCGGCTAGCTGTGGCGCACTAGCCCCCTTCAGGCTGTGTTCACGCTGCCAACCCCAGTCTTCTTCCTGGGATCCAACCGAAGCCCGAGCCTCAGCTCCCAGCCCCGACCCTTCCCGGCGGGGGAGCAGACAAGCCTCTCGGGCTGGTGAGTGCTGGTCGGCGCCGATCCTCTGTGCGGGAATCTCTCCGCTTTTCCCTCCACACCCCTGTTGCTGCGCTCTCCTCCGTGGCTCCGAAGCTCCCCCCCTCTGCCACCCGCAGTCTCCGCCGGCGAAGGGGCTTCCTAATGTGTGGAAACCTTTCCTCCTTCACAGCTCCCTCCCACTGGTGCAGGTCCCATCCCTATTCTTTTGTCTCTGTTTTTTCTTTGTTCTTTTGCCCTACCCAGGTACGTGGGGAGTTTCTTGCCTTTTGGGAGGTCTGACGTCTTCTGCCAGCATTCAGTGGGTGTTCTGTAGGAGCTGTTCTACGTGTGGATGTATTTCTGATGTATTTGTGGGGAGGGAGGTGATCTTCATGTCTTACTCTTCCGCCATCTTGAAGGTCTCTCAGCTGCTTTTTCAAACAAGAATCCAGTCACGGTTCACGATTACATTTGGTTGTTGTGGCAGATTACTCTTTTAATTTAAAATAGTCTTAAATTTTTTCCATGGCTTTTTGTAGGGACCAGGCCAGTTACATTATGGAATGCCTCAATTTGTATGATTGTTTCCACAAAGTATAATTCAACGTGTCCCTTTATCCCCTATATGTCCCATAGAATAGAAGTAATGTCTGGAGGACATGTTCTGGATGCGGAAAGCTATAGTGTAGAGCAGTGGTTGTCGAAGTGTGGTCCCCAAATCAGCAGCAGCAGCATGACTTAGTTATTTGCTACAGATGCACATTCTTGCCCCAAACAACATCTACTGAATTAGAAACTCAGGGTGGACCCAGGAAGCTATGTTTTAACAAGACTTTCAGGTGATTCTGATGCGTACTCCCACCAGAGAACAACCAGTGTAGAGGCAAGAACACAAGGTTTAGGATCAGATTCTCCTGGATTTGAACACCAGCTCTGCTAGTAATTACAATTTTTATTTTGGACATGAATTTGCGTCACCTTTCTGACTTTTAAAATGGGGGTAATATCTTCCTTTGGCTGTTAGGATGCTTAATATGCAAACCATTGCAACACCTGATCTGACACATATCAACTGCATGATAAGTTGGACTGTTCTATTGGTCAGCCACTTCCTTGTTTTTTCTTTTAGTTCATGTAAAAGCTAATGCTCAAACTGAATGTTTACTGGATTAGTGGGGGTAAGCCATGCTGTGGTACGAAAGGAATCTCGGGATAGAAAATCTCCACTCTTAAAAATAGCTAATACACCCAGTAACAAGCAATATATGGTAACTCCCATCTGTTTTTCACGGCTAGAGAGTTTTGCAGGTGTGAGGAAGATAGCTGATTGCTACCTTTAGTGCTTTACATTTCTTTCATATCAAACCTCCAAAAACAAAATTAGGGAGGAAAGGATAGGGAGAGTATTTCATTGCATTTGAAATATTTTCTTCTTAATTCACATTCTTAATTCATAGAAAGGCTGACTATAAGCCCCTGCAAATTGGCAGCATGACCCTAATCAATCTCATTTTCTACAAACCAAACATTTATAATAAAATTAATAAAACTCACTATGTAAGTTTTTAAAACTTGTGCCTTATAGTTTTTATAGTTTCTATGTTTGTTCTTACTGTGACATGCACATTTAGGACTCAATTCTTTTATTGGAAATAAACTATTCTTGAAAATGTTTATAAAGCAATTGTAACACCACATTTTGATTTTATTATTCTTAACCCTAAAATGAGAAAGAAATCAATTGTATTCCAAATAGATTGAGAAGCAAGGACAACTTGAAGTTTCTTCAAATTCTAGGAACAAAATTAAAAGACACAATTGGAAGAAATATTTGCAATACATACAATAGGCAAAAGTTAATGCCCGTTATCTCGAAGGACTCCTATAAATCAATTTGAAAACTAGTTACAAAAGATATGGACATTTATAGAAGGAAAAAAATGTGATGTCTAACAATCAGCCTCACTAGTGAGCAAGTAAGTGCAAATTAAAACAATGAGATACCATTTTCATCCTGCAGGTAGGCAAACACTGAAAGCGTTGGTGAAGTTGAGGGGAGAAAAGAGCACAACTCGTACTCTTCCAAGGAAGTTGAAACAGGGTAAACTGGTTCAACTTTCTTGGAAGGTCATATGGCAATATGACAGTATCCACCCATATATAAAATGTGCAACACATTCAACAGAGCAATTAAATTTGAAATCTCTCTCCTACAGAAGTATTTGCACACATGAACAAAAATATATGTATAAAGTGCTAATTGAAACTTTTTGTGATAGAAAAAATAGTAGAAAATATAAATGGTCACTCATAGAATGTTAGCTTATGGCACATCCATACAATATGAACAGTTGGATTTAGAATCATTCCATGGTATATTTTGAGTATAAAAAAATATGTTGTGGAGTAATACAATGCAGAATAATGACAAAATTAGAATTTTGTCAGCAAACAAATCTTTGTGTATATGTATGTGCGTGAGTGCACGTGCATATGCACGTAGGGGGCTGGAAGCATACATACAAAACTCTTAACACTGATACTTCTGATATAAGGAATTGGACAGGTCAAAGGGAGATTTCACTTTTTACTCTTTTCTTGTTTATATTCATCAAAAGTAAAATGTGAGCTTTTTGTAATTAAAAATGTATAAAGAATCTGGGGAGATGAAAAAAGACATGGGAGACTTGGGTTAGCCACTTGTGAAGGGAACGATGCCGTGAACCCCTCTCCTAAGGCAGAGGCTGTGTGCTCCCTGCTGCCTGTGAGTTGGCAAGAGCTCAGACTGTGGGCTTTGCTGGCCCAACAGGTGCTGGTACATTCCATCACTAGCCTGGCACTGGGCCTTCTGGAGAGGAATAAACAAAGTAATGACAGTCTCTAGAAGATGCCATAAGAAATCCAAGCTTTGAGGACTAGCCTTTGAGCTCCAAAGCTAGGTAAGATGTAGATTCTTGTGATCGAGGATTTGTTTATTTTGTGTCTTTGAAGTTAATGCCAAGAATCCAAGAAGTTTAAACTGCCCTAAATATTTTTTCCTCATTTGGTCTCTTAGTCCATTTACAGATGCATGTGCCTATCTGCAAAAAGAAAAAGGATCCGTTTCCGCACATGAGACTATCTTAATTATAAAAATTTCCACTTGGATTCCACTGGTAACTAAATTGATTGAGCATTTTGTTCTCAGAGTTTTGAGACGTGTATTGTATTAAAGAATTTGCCTCAAAACCTTAGACACACCTAAGGCACTATATCTGAAAGAAAATTTCAGTTTGAGGTTAGGTATCACGGCAATTTTGACCGATTGAACTTTTATCTAAATGATTGCTCAAAAACCGGAGAGCTATGCTCTAGACTTTTTCCTTTATAGCATTATTTCATTGTTTTAAAATGCTGAATAAACATTTGAAAAATCCTAATTTAGAATTTTTCTTTTAGACTTTGCATTTGCGAATAATGTAGACAAGTAAGTGATTTTTAAACTTTACTTTTCTTATCAGATTATTTCATAATCGTGTTGATTCCCTAGATTATTCCCATTTCCCAAAATGGATTTTAATGGGTTAAAAAAATGACTAACTCTTCAATAAATCAGAAAAATTGCTATGTCTTCCTGTGATATATGAATTCAAACTATGTATTCATATTTGACATATTTAGATTTTTTAATATTATAACCTAAAATAAATGAAGATGTGGGGTGAGGTGGAGGGAGAAGTTAGACAAAAAAGTTAAAAAAGAAAGACAAAATCTTGAAAGTAAGCATAAAAAAAAAAAAACTTAAGAATTACCTGATATTATAAATGAAGGTCTTTACGTCTTTGTTTACTGTTCCCCTAAATATGTTCAGTGAGAGCAATTATTAACATTTTATATTCACTGGAATTTATATTTTCAAAAGAAATAGTTCATAAAACTATGAAAAACATTAAATTTATGAATATTGATGAATTTTAAAGTCATCATTCTTTTTTAATATTGCACTTAGGAATTTTTTCTTTGGATTCAGTCTTGAAAAACAGTATCTCCAAGCACTTTTACAAAATATAGTATAATGTAGAGTTATAATAATAATTAACTATTATTAATAATAATTATAATTAAAAGTTATAATAACTTTTCCATAAAATGTACATAAGATACTAATATGCATATGATATCTATATAAATATTTTAATCATTCATTTAACCACTGATTTGAAACATGAATGCTTGAATATGTGAGACCTATTATAGCTGATCCCAAATATGTTCACTCTATTTTTAAAATAAACAATATATACAATAAAAATGATGTTACTTGTCCTGAAAGTCATTTGTCAGTAGGGCCCAAAACTTATTTGTCAGTGGTACTACACTACAGATAAACGAAAAATATGGCACTGATTCACTTAAATTAAACATTGGTCTAACTGATTTTTTTTCTGACATAATTGCCATTTTTTCAGAACTGTGTTTGATGACCCAGAAGATGCTGTTTTTGTAAGGTCCATGAAGCGATCGGCAATGGCTATTACCTCTCTGAACTGGGACACAGTTCCAACACGAGAGGAAAAATACCATGAAGAGAAAGACACAGGACCTGCCCAAATGCTCACAGTTACACTGAGATAATCCTTGGGGTTTCTAGAAATCCTAGTAGTTTTCAGTTATATATTAAACTTTTCTGTGATTAGCATATTATATATTTATTGTGCTATTATTTGAAACGTTTGAATGTAAACAGAAACACCAAGGAAAAATAATTCCTACGTTTTATCTTGTTTCTTTTATTTATTTATTTATTTATTTATTTATTTATTTATTTAATTAATTTATGGCTGTGTTGGGTCTTCGTTTCTGTGCGAGGGCTTTCTCTAGTTGCGGCAAGTTGGGGCCACTCTTCATCGCGGTGCGCGGGCCTCTCACTATTGCGGCCTCTCTTGTTGCGGAGCACAGGCTCCAGACGCGCAGGCTCAGCAATTGTGGTTCACAGACCTAGTTGCTCCGTGGCATGTGGGATCTTCCCAGACCAGGGCTTGAACCCATGTCCCCTGCATTGGCAGGCAGATTCTCAACCACTGCTCCACCAGGGAAGCCCAATCTTAAGTTTCTTTTGAAGTAAAACATGTATATAGAATTGTATACAAATCATAAATGTTTTGCTCAAAAAAATTTCAAAAAATGAACATGTTCATGTAACAGGCATCCTAGATCAAGAAATGGAACCTCACCAGCACTCTAAAAACCTCCTTCCTGTTACCAGTCCAATGACCTATTACTCTCCACCCATCCTCCTGATTTCTAAACCATATATTTATTGTGTCTGTTTTTGAAAGGCATATAAATGGAATCATAGAAGTTGAATTATTTTTTTCTGGCTTCTTGTATCAACATTATAAAATTGTAAAATTGTAAAATTCACCATGTTGTTGCCAACAGCAATAATTCCGTTGTCCTCATTGCTATATAGTATTCCATTGTATGACTACACCATATTGTATGACTTTCACTCTCACCTTTGGAAGCATATGCCAGTTCTGGGTGTGGGTTTATGATCTGTGGTTGGCCTACACCAAAGCACTCTGCTAGAGGGAAGAGAAAACAGAAAAGCTTTCAGCAGTTGCCTTGTGCTGAGACACAAAACTGGACACGTAAGGTAACCCAAAACGCATTGCTGATCTCCACCAGTTAAGCTAAAGCACTAGATCTAAAGCTTATAAAAAGCAGAGGGACATTTCCCCTTACCTGATGGTGCCTAGACACTATCACACTGTACCACAGACACACGGGAGAAGTGGGGCTGAAATCAAAACAAGCAAGAGATGAAAACCCTAGAGGGAGTAGTGAACTGTCACTGAGAATCTGTGATCTCCTTCCCCCAGAGGGCACTTGTGATTCTGTGCACAGCCAGAATCTGCAAAGTCCGGTATGGTCCCTGGCAGAAGGTTGCAGCTGAGGAAAAGAAAAAGTTTGGTATTGATGTGGGTGAGTGGCTGATATTAAGGAAAAATGATGGTGTGTTGCTTCCAAGATTAGGTCATAGAAAGAATCAGAATCTTCTCTTCCTCTCTCTCCTTATCACTTATTCTGCAGGAAACCAGCTGCCACATCATGAGGACACTTCCGCAGTCCTCTGGAGAGATCCATGTGGTTAGGAACTGAGGCCTACTTCCAGAAGCAAATAAGGAACTAAGTCCTCTGCCAACAACCAAGTGAGTTGCAAGCCATCCTCCAGACCCAATTAACTACCTTGCAAGCAGATCTTCTAGATCCGATTTAAGCCACAGGTGACTGCAGCCCTGGCCGAAAGCTTCACAGCACTCTCCTGAGAAACCCCAAGCCAGAACCACCCCATTAAGCTGCTTCTGTTTCTGGCTGCAGAAACTGTATGAGATAATGCTTATTGATGCTTCAAGCTGATAAATTTTGGGGTAATTTGCTACATAGTAATAGATTAGTAATACAATAACCCAGCCTAATCCATGGTGCTAGAAGTATTTGTTGTAAGCAAGGGTGCCTTGTGAAGCCCCTGTCAAGCTGAGAGGTAGCACAGTGCAGTCTTCAAGGGTCATACAGCAGCAGAGAGCTAGTTACTGGTCAAATAGTAGTTTCTAGGCATGCTACTACATTCATTCTAGAACTGGGAGCCTGAATTGAACTCATCATGAACTGAGTACCATTAGACCCACCAAGCAATAATGTTGGGCAGGTAAAGCAACAATCCATTTCATGATGGAAATGGTATATGTTGGCTCAGATTTAAGATGGCTCATAAACTGCATAAGCAGTATTAATTTTTAATTAGATTGCAGTAAATTGAGGATGCGATATTGTAATCTCCAGGTTAACCACTAAAAGAATAGTAAAAGAATGTGTAGTCTGATATTTTATTTTATTTTATAAATTTATTTATTTTATTTATTTATTTTTGGCTGAGTTGGGTCTTTGTTGCTGCGTGCGGGCTTTCTCTAGTTGTGGCGAGCGGGGGCTACTCTTCGTTGCGGTGCACGGGCTTCTCATTGCAGTGACTTCTCTTGTTGCGGAGGATGGGCTCTAAGCACGTGGGCTTCAGTAGTTGTGGCACACGGGCTTCAGTAGTTGTGGCATGCAGGCTTCAGTAGTTGTGGCACGCAGGCTCAGTAGTTGTGGCTCGCGGGCTCTAGAGCGCAGGCTCAGTAGTTGCGGCGCACGGGCTTAGTTGCTCCGCAGCATGTGGGATCTTCCTGGACCAGGGATCAAACCCGTGTCCCCTGCATTGGCAGGCGGGTTCTCAACCACTGCGCCACCAGGGAAGCCCTCATATTTTATTTTTAATCCCACAATCACTGAAAAGGATGAACAATTTATTCCAATTGCAAAAATATGGCTAACAAATTTTACTTAATCTCCTTTTTAGAGAACTAATGGAAATATATCTCATTTGTACGAAGAAAAAGATTTACTTTAAAATGCACTCCTCAATACTAGGCACTTTTTGTTCAAGAAAGAAGGGCTAGTAGTGGCCATGATTGGAAAACATTATGTTAAATACCATTTACAGAAAAGCACAAAACAGAAGACATGATCCTTACTTAAGTAGTCTAAAACTCTACCAAAATGGAACGCACAATTGAGAGGGTGTTTTTAATTAAGTTCTTAGTTTTAAACAACAAAGACCCATTCAAATGGGCTCAAGTGAAAGCACATTTATTTCAGGATCCATCAGATGATCTTATAGCTAAGAAACAGAAAACACTGATGCATAGATTTGTGGAGGGTTGTGGTTACAAGCTGAGGCTCTGGAATCAGACACATCTAGCTTAGCTCTTCCACTTACCAGTTATGTTACTTGGACAAGTTAGTTAATCTCTAGGCTTTGATTTCCTCTTATTTAAAATAATAATAATAGTTACTTCATAGAGTCTCAAGGATTAAGTTAGATCATGTATGTAACATGTTAGGTAGAGTGGCTTTCTCAAAGAAAGTGCTCAATACATGTCAGCTGTTAGAGTTGACCCTTGAGCAACTTGGGTTTGAACTACTCGGGTCCACTCATATGCAGATTTTTTAAAAAATAAATATGTAGCACAGTACTACACGCTCCACAGCTAGTTGAAGCCACAGATGTGAAACTGACGATATGGAGGACTGATTGGGAAGTTATACTTGGATATCGAGGAGAGTGGGCATGCCTAACCTCTGCGTTGTTCAAGAGCAGTTGTGCCCCTTAGGAACTATACCTACCATCATAAACCGAATGTTTGTGTCCCCTCAAAATTTTTATATTGAAATCTAATTCCCAATGTAATAGTACTTGGAGGTAAGGTCTTGGGGACGTAATCAGGTCATGAGGGTGGAGTCTCATGAATGGGATTAGCATGCTTCTAAGAGGCCAGAGAGGTAGCCTGCCTTTTCTGACATATGAGGACACAGCAAGGTGGCCCTCTGTAAACCAGGAGTAGGACACTCACCAAAAACTTGACCATGCTGGTACCCAGATCTCGAACTTCCAGCCTCCAGAACTGTGAGAAATAAATGTTTCCTGTTTCAACCACCCTAATCTATGGTAATTTGTTTTAGCAGCTCAAACTAGGACACCTGGTCTATTAGGGTTCTTCAGAAGAACAGAATCAATTGGGTGCATGCATATATAGAGAGAGCAAGTTATTTTAAAGAATTGCCTCATGCCATTGTGGAGGCAGGCAAGTCCAAAATTTGTAGGGCAGGCTGGTGTAGACTTGAAATTTAGGTATGATTTGATGTTTCAGTTTTGAGTCCCAAATCCACAGAGCAGGCATTTGTTTGCTGGAGCTTATTTTTGTCTGTAGTTGTTGGTGTTTCCATGTCGCTGGCTTCTTCCGCCTCAAATCTGCTATATATGAGGCAAAAAGAAAACCCAGAGAAAAAAACAAAGGGTCGTTGCCTGGATCCTGAGGGGCCTAGCCAATCTGCCCTCTTCTGATTGTTTTATATATAATGTTTAGGGTTTTTAGTTTTACTTAGTACGAGGAATAAGGAAAAGTATGTCTACTCCATCTTCCCAGAAGCAGAACTGTTCAGATTTTTTTTTTTTAAATGTAGTTGAATTTGTTTCCTTTTGTGGCTTCTGAGTTTAGTGTCACATTTAGGAAGACCTTCTTCATGCCAAAGTCATTAAGAATTTTTTCATGGTTTCTTCTGGAATTGATAATTTTTTTCACATTTAAATCTTATCCATTTGGAATCATCTTGGGATTAAGTAGTTTTATGTGAGTTTATGAAATAGATAGCTACATTGCCCTGAATTGATCAATTACACAGCTACCTGATTTATTCTAGACAAATTAAGATCACCATTTAAAAAGATGCCTTTATTGATTTATAAAACTAGAACTTAGTCCTTAAAGGCCATAGAAACTAGGCTAGAGCCACCTTTTGGCGGGGGTGGGGGCAGAATCTCCTGTTTATCTGCTAAAGTAATTATTATGAGAAGAAATTTGCTTTTTCCGAAATTAAGATCTTGCTTTTCGTCTATGCAAATGATGCTTTAATATCATCTTAGTTTACATAAGCATGCATTAATCTCTATACAATTTCAAGCAAATAATTTGCATTTGCTTGAAAATGCATTAATTAATGCATTAAAAAATGCGTTAATCTCTGTACAATTTCAAGCAAAAAAACGAGTTTTTCCAACATAAACATCAGTAAAGAGATGCAAAAACACCTTGTACTGAGCTTCTTTTCCAACCAAAATAACTATAATCGAATCCAAAACTTGATGTGCCTTTGTACTTTTTCTAAGAGCATATAAATCTCAAAAATTTTAATTTATGTGCCTTCATTTTCCTTTGTTATATTTACATATATTTAACTTTGGAAATTTGATCCCATTTGTTTTCTAGTTGTCACAAGGTGTATTACTAATTCTTTGTTTCTGATTTATAGAAAGGCAGATGAGAAATTTGCTCATGTAACCAAACTCCATAAACCCAGTGTAGACTGTGTCAGAGCCCAGTGGATTCAACATTTTTGCCTCCTTTTATCCCTCTCTTGTCTGTATCTGCTCAGTGGCTACATTCTCTCTACATGTCAGCTACTTCTACATGTCAGCTCTAGCAGCTCTGGAACTGAATCCCTGTAATTTATAATTGTCCCAAGGGAGAAACAAACAAACAAACATCCTCCCTCTTTGGCTTCAGGAATGTAAAATTTCTGAAAAGTATTCTTATTGGCCTAGTTGTAAACCATGAGAACTGGAAGACATCTACCTCCTGCTCAAGAAGGGGACTGATTTGCTTCAGAAGCAGGGGAGATGATCCTGAGAAGATAAAAACACTGCAAGAACATCTACTTTAAGAATTTCTATTAAGTTTAATATCCAATAATATTAAAACTCAAGTAAACTCATATACATCATGGATGATTAAAATCTCTCATCTTTTTAAGAGCCTAGGGATTATCTACCACATCCTGTAAAATAATGGCTTGTCTTCATAGCTCTATTATTATCTTACATCTGCAGAGAAACTACAGTGATGGTAACATATTAAGAGTGTACAATGTTGTAGTCAAAACTGCAGACCTTGTTGAGTTCCAGTTCTGTACTTTTGGATACATTAGTGGACCTCTTTAGACTTTAACCTCCTTATCTGTGTTATGGGGATAAAAATAAAGTCTACTTCATGGGGTTGTTGTGACTATTAAACAAGATAACTTCAGGGATACAGTAACTTTCAGTGGTAGCTATTATTACCACCTATTAGATCAAAAAGCAGAATCCAATTTCCTAATAAACTCACTGGCTAATTTAATATTCTATTACATCTGCTCTAAGTATAAGACATATTGGAATAGTAAGGCTATTCTTATCCTTTAGGTCCTATTTTTGTTTGAGAAAAGTTTCTTGATGGCATATCGAAAAACAAAACAAAACAAAAAAAACGGGTAACACCTGTTTTGATGGTGTTATAATGGAAACATCTATTTTTGGTTATTTATGACAAAGGAAGGGAGTATAATGAGAACCAACCTCATTTCTCTTAAACCCCATTTTCTGACCACCCCTTTCTTGAAATACATCCATGGAAATTTTGATATTGACATGGCTTATATCTAAAGTTCTCTTTGTCCAATTGGAAAGTTACTATTAATGCCAGTTGTAGCTGTGTTAGAGTTCCGATTCATATTAGCATTCATTTCAATGAAGGGAAAATTACCTCTACATTGCCTCATCTCTTGACTTTCCTATTCCCTTCTGCTTTTTCATAACCTTCCATGCTATCCAAAGACAGGGACCACGATGATACCACACACCCAGAAAATAATTAGAATCAGGGAACTCAGGTTAAAAAACATACTTTTGGAAGAGGAAGACCTGGGAGGACTATTTTTCTGGTCAAAGATAAATGTTTATCAGCGTGTAGATTGAGGTACCTTGATGAGTGAAAGGAGGCTTGTCATGATTGACATGTTCAGGTGAAATCTGCCTGCAGAATTCCTACTCACTTAACAGTGATTTACTCACATGAAGTCTTCCTAGAGCAGCATGGTACAGGGTGTGCAGAAGATGTATGTGTTGGGACTGGGAGAAAAGTGAGTGTAAGGAAGAGGAAAAGCAGCAAGACAGAAAAATCTAATCAGTGAAGTGAGGCGAGAATTCTAGTCATTTTGATTTGCAATTGTGAATATTAAAATAACTATACTGTGTTCTCCAGTATTTGCTAAGTTTCCTAAAATGTTTTAAGTTCTCTAGTATTTCTTTAATATTTGCCACCCCCGACAGCAAAAAACTATGAAACAAGATGTGAGGTGGCTATATCAGTAGGCACAATTTATTTTACAAATCAACACAAGAAACTTTGAAACACAGCACTATCTTCAGATCTCATACTCTAGCTTTATTTAAATACTCAGACACTAAAAACTGATGCCAGGACAGTCTATAAGTGACAGTTACAAATCAGTTTGTGGACAGAAAAAGCCACATGAAAAGCTTACAGGAAGGTAAAAGCCTTTCAAGTGGAAAATGGCACATGAATTAGTTTTATAATAATTGTGGACACAGTATGTTTAGCCTTTGTTTAACTGACAATTTCGTCAAACATCCTTTTAAATGCACATGCTGAGATAACTGTGGCTATGCCTTAGTTCCTCCTGGGGGGTTTGACATTTCTGAAGGTACAAAGACTAGATAAAACACCACTGCAGGAACTATATAAAGTTCAGGCTGCTCAGGATAAATTCTATAGAAAAACTACAATTAGCTGAACTATGGCAAAGATCCTTTAACATGTAGCTTTTCTTCATTTCATTGCATCTTTTTTTTTAACATCTTTATTGGAGTATAATTGCTTTACAATGATGTGTTAGTTTCTGCTTTATAACAAAGTGAATCAGCTCTACATATATCCGCATATCTTCATTGCACCTTAATAAGTAGAGCTTCACTATTGTCAATGCTATTTATATGCATTTTATTTACATATAAGTTATGGTTCTTTTAACTACCCATCTCTATGGCTATAAAATTTTTCTTTCCTGAAAATCTCCTCTCTCCTACAACTGTTCTGCTTGCCTCTTTGTTCCCTAAAGCCTATATTTCTTCTTTAAAAGGGGATTTATTTTCCTTTGAGAACAACTGCTGGGAAGCCTGCCTCAGAAAGGGAATAGAAATGTTTCTCCTATATTTTGAAAAAAAATGTTTCTCCCTAGGAATATCTGACCAATTATTGAACAGAATCAGTAGGAAATCAGAGCTTGGTAGACAGAGCTTTGCTGGAGAGCACGTATTCTATGAAATGTGGAATCCTGCCACAGTGCCATGCAGGCGTGGAGGCAGGGAGGACACGGTCTCGTGAGTTTTCCAGCCGCCTGCCAGGGTGAGGACTGTCCACGCCGGCACTCGCTGCGGCTCTTACTCCTCGGACAGCTGTGGACCTGCAGGAGCATCCTGTAAGCATCCCAGCCCAGCATCACTCTGAAGAGATTCTCTCTCCCCTTCCACAGAATCTTTAGGATTGCAGTCCTCCTGGGAGATCCCTGTTTCAGCCTCCGGCTGCTCTTCATTAACACAGTTAGAGTTGACATCAAGTTTGCCATCTGATAAAAAGAAAAAAAAAAAAAGAGTCATTTTGTTCCTACCGTGTGCTGGACACTCTTCTAAGTACTTTACGTGTATTCAATCATTTAATCCTCAAAACAACCATGAGGCCAAGTATTATCTCTATTATCATTCTTTTACAAATGGAGAAACTGAGAAGAGAGGGGTTTGTTAACTTGCTCATAGTTGCACAGCTAGGAAAAGAACAGAACTGGCATTTGAACTCAGGCCTTGAAATCAAGGCTGAAATGCAATCCTGCTGAAATCAGGATTGCATTCGAATACAGTTTTGCCATGAGTTAGCTTGAAGTCCTTGGTTAGGTAACTGCCTGTACAAGGCTGTTTCCTTATCCATAAAGTGGGGCATAATAAAGCCTACCCTACATTTGTGGAGAATAAAGGTGTAGAACAGTGTGGGATACGCGCTGATGTCTAACCACCAGGAGTTCCCATTCTACTGACAGTCCTCCCATATGGCTTCTCTAGTACCTGGCAACATACAGGATATTCAAGTTTGGTACCACCAGGAGTTCCCATTCTACTGACAGTCCTCCCATATGGCTTCTCTAGTACCTGGCAACATACAGGATATTCAAGTTTGGTCCACAAAAACAGGAGAACGCACAGCAGTCAGAAAGCCTGACTATGCTCTTAACAATTTATTTCTAAAAATTTAATTTTGTATGAATTCAGCTTTGTACGAATCATCCGTCCCCACTAGTAGTGTTTCTCCACCAGGTGGTAAAGTGGACACAGTCCCTTGAGGGGTGGAGATGGACATGCTTAGTATCAGAATCACCTGGGCAGTGTTTTCAAACTATCACTCCCCAGAATGTGCTATATATCCTCTGGGTAGTGTGGGCGGTTCTCTTCTCCAATATATGAATCATTGCTCAAGCAACTCACTGTTCCTGATGAAAATGAGTCATATACTTCAGGAGGGAGGGAGAGGAAAAATAATATGGAACTCACTGCCCTCACACTTGTAGAAATTTAATTTGTTCAAGTTAATTTGTAATTTATAGATTTACTCTGTAATTTCACCTGAAGTTTCATAGTTAAGAAATTTAAAGGCTTCCGACCATAAAATCTTTGGGTAGCCATTAGGGGAAATTTAATTATTATTCAAAGACCTTAAAATCCTTTGTGAGCAAAATATAAGTAACAACTCATTAAGAGTACATGGTTCCAGGGCAGTCTCATGAATCATAAAGTAGAATGTGGAATAAACGACATTCCTCAGAATTTATTTTATTTTATTTAGTTTTGGCTGCATTGGGTCGTCGTGGGCTTTCTCTAGTTGTGGCAAGCGGGGGCTACTCTTCGTTGCAGTGTGTGGGCTTCTCATTGCGGTGGCTTCTCTTGTTGTGGAGCACAGGCTCTAGGTGCACGGGCTCAGTAGTTGTGGCACACGGGCTCAGTAGTTGTGGCTCGTGGGCTCTAGAGCGCAGGCTCAGTAGTTGTGGCCCACGGGCTTAGTTGCTCCGCGGCATGTGGGATCTTCCCGGACCAGGGCACAAACCCATGTCCCCTGCACTGGCAGGCAGATTTCTAACCACTGTGCCACCAGGGAAGTCCCATCCTCAGAATTTTATGTCTTTCATTTTCTAGTGATAGCTAGGCTGACTACAGTCTTGTACATTATCCCGGGGACTCAAAACAGGGATACATTTAAGCGTGATCCTTATGTTGGTTAACCCCAAGCTTCCTTGGTCCCCTGAGAAGACTCAGTTCCTGTGTGTCCTGTGTTAATATCATTGATCCTTCCTTTCCCCACTGACCAACAGTATGATCTTGGTTTTTATACACTTACTGTTCTCCTCTTCACTCTTTTCTTTGGCAGCTTCCAACTGTTGCTTCTCATAAATGTCCTTGAGATTCTTACAGATTTTCTTATGTGCAAACCAATGTGTTTTCTGGCAGGTTTGATCGCAATATATTACCTGAAGGCAATTGCACGTTTATTTTCAAGAGGTGTAATCGCATAATTTTTCAATTATGACATTCAACCAAGTACTGTGCTGTAAAAACGTTAACTTTTCTATGCCCCAGCCAACCCCAGACATGAGAGAAAAAATAAATGATTGTTGTTTTAAGTAAAATATTTTAGAGTGTTTTTACATGTGGCAATAGTTAATCAATAAAGATGGTCACATTTAATTCTCACAACTCTAGCCCGATTTCACACATAAGGAAACTGAGGCTCAGAGAAGTAGGTAATTAAAGGAAATGAAACTGGAGAAGTAGGTTATAGCAGAATATGATAGGTTACAGAAGAATATGCTGAAGAATTTCAACCTTAAAAAACAAGAGGAAATTAACATAATCTATAGGGTAAAGTGAATGTACAGACGCATGCATGTGGGTGACATTTGTATGTGAGAAGAAGAAGCCATTCAGATATGCCCTTATAAAGATAATTCTGACAGAAGTGGGCAGTAAACCAGAAAGCTTAAAGATTGGTGACAGTCAGAAGGGAGTTGTAGTTTTACAAGGAAGAGTTGATGAAGAGATTGTAGTTAAAGTCAACATCAGAAGACTTAAGACTGCATATTTAGAATTGTTCCATTGTAGGTTCTCATATCTGCACCAGTCTCAGTCCCCTATGGATAATTTTTCTCATATTGATTCATTCATTCATATTCTTTCCTTTTTGGGGGTAGTCAGCATAGAAGCTGGGCAGCCTGGGAGTTTGACAGAAGATAGAGAGGGCACAGAACTACATTTATCCTGTAGTTCTCTTCCAAAATTATTTTAAAATATTAGATGCAATACTTTATATCTAATGGATTAGAATTTATTAGAAAACAGACGTCAACTATTATATTTACAGAATGTTAAAACTCAATTATCAATTTGGATGAAATCTAAACCAGATGTCAATGAACTTAAAAGAACTTCATTCTTACCATTTTGCACACTGAGCATCTTTTACTTGCTCCTTTTTCTCCACAGGTAGTGCAAAATTCAACATCCACAAAACCCACCTGACCAGTGATGGCTTGGGTAAGTACAGAGAATGCAGTGGGATCAGAACCCTACAGTGGGTTAGAAGAGGAGGAAAAACACCTCTGAAATCACTGTTGAAAGACTACAGAGAAGACACGTCAAGAACAAGAGACAAAATTATTAAGGCAAGAGACTACCTTATGACAGACTATGACAAAATGATAAATGCCTTTCTGAGTACACCTTTTTCTATACAAAGTACACGGCAGGTAAGTCATGGATCCAAATATTCAGAGAGAAAAATATTGGCCCTATTCTAGAATAAAAGTATTTTTTCAATTAGTATTATTCAGTAAGCACACAAAGATTTCAGATATATGACAATGAGCTCAGAGTGGAATTTCCTTCTGAGAATTAAGACAATATACATATTTTGAGGGACAATTTATATGGTACATCACAAATGTTCATCTTAATTCTTAAAAGTTTAGTGCAATTTGTGTTTTAAAGACTTTAAACTATTTACTTGATGCTGGTCTGCAATTCTAATAGTTAAAAATTATCACCTTTATTACTGAAATGTTCCAAACTCTTAAAATTAAAGACATAGATGTGATTGCATTAGGGTATTAAGAAAAACCAAAAATATGAAAGTTATCATATGGCTACTGAAAATCAGAATGGCTTGCTAAAGAGGATTTATGAAATTTTTTTACATGGGAAATTATAAGGGCAAATATTTATCTGCCTGGGATAATGCTATTAAGACCTATTTGAATGTTTATCTGCCTAGCATAATACTATTAAGACCTATTTAGAGCAATTACAGGGTATGGAGCTGTCTTACCTACTCAAAACAGTTCTTGTTTCTTGTTTCAAATTTGCTTCTTTATTCCCAACTAAATTTTTGCCAATTTTCATAATTTAAATTTGCATTTGCATTTGCCTTTTCTTCCTAAGTTTATTTGTTTTAATATTATCTTACCAATTGTACACAACAGAGCTTTACAAATACCACCTTGGAACATTGTTTTAGACTGTACTCATTTTGAAAACCGCCTTACTCCTCCTGAAAACAAATGATGACTGAATTTCCTTTCACTTTCAAGGGCTGAGAATTCTCTTTTGGAATGAAGATAGTATAACAGTGAGAAAAAAATAGGGAAATAAAACCTCAGATACTAGATATAAGTTAATAATTTCATAAGGAATGAATGTCTATGGCAGTTGTGCTCATAAGAGAACTTGTTAAAAATTCAGATTGATCTATACTTTCTAAATTAGAATCTCTAAGGATGTGGTCCATGTACCTGCATTATTACAGGTAATTCTGAAACATACTAAAAGTTTGAGAATTACTGGTACTTAAATGTTACAATGAACACTTATTAATCTATAAAATTATTCTGCCTCGAAAGTAGAGTATTTGATCAGACAGCAGTCTGGCCCACAGAGTATGATATATTCAACAGATTTTACAACAATTACACGTTTTTTTTTTTTGTAAAAGTGACTGAGACATGTTCAAAATCTCCCCCACAATAGGACTTTTGTGGGAGTCAGAAAACAATGACATTCTCACAGATGTAACCGGAGGTAAAACTAAAGGATTTTTTGCTAGAAGTATGGCTGTTAATGTGAACTATTGCTTCAGAAAAAAATTGACGGTACAGTAGAGTAACCACATGAAATCTTTCTTGTCACAGTTGAATGACAAGAATTCTTTCTTGCTGTGCAAAATCTTGTCATCTACTTTGTTAAATAAGAATCTGTTTAGGCACCAGAGCTCCGCCTATAGAAGATATTCAGCCTAAAAACAAACAGGATGCTTTATTCAATGTATCCTATAAAATCAGAGACATTAGCTAGCCTTCCAGAAGTTAAAATATACACTGTCAATTGAGAAAGCAAAATATCTCTAACAGTATCATCTGTTACAATGCTAGAGCAGCATTTCTTAAATGTAGCCATGCCTCACACTTCCTGCTGAATTCTGTCCCAGGTGGAAGCCAGAGTTCCACAGTAGGCAGAGGGAATCAAAACCCCTCCATGAGGGCCCAGGCATCAGCACTGTCAGAAAGTACCATAGGGGACCCTCGTGGCAGCCAGCTGTGAGAACCACCATGTCACGGGACAAGCTTAACACTGCTTCAGAGGCTTTTGAACTTGCAGGATACCGGAAGCCATTAGCAGTAAACAGTGGCTATCTGGGACACTCACAAGCACAAGCATTGCAGATAAATAAAGTTTTCCGGAGAGCAGAATATGTAACTCTTAAAGAACAAAAATGTTTAAAGAGAGAAATTTTTCTAAATTGCCTTAAATAAATACTATCTATTTATTGATGGCTCAGATCACTAGGATAAATATCAATCATACACTATACACTCTAACTACATTATTTTATGATACAGGGTTAAAATGGATTGTTGAGCCTTACACTGACCTGCTTTGACTTTTTAAAAAATACTCCAGGCTGCTATTTTTAGTTTTTCTGTTTTCTCCCTTGAAGGTACAATGTCAGCTACACTTGTCAGTGCTGGAAATATCCCACAGCAGCCACTATTAATTGCTTCTCTGATAGCCATTCCTCCAACTCCTTACTAACAGAAACATAATTTTGTCAGAGCAGCAGTGTTTAGACCAGCCAAAAGCATCTCTCCAGAATACCCATTTCTCCAAAATACTCACTTCTACCTGTGCCACTAAGAGCACAGGTCAGCATGGGTTTCAGGGAGAGCTTATGTTTTCCAGCTACAGACCAATTTCCTTTTCTTGTCTGCCTAGGATAGGAATGTGAGCTTGGAGGAAGAGCGTGAGATGCCTTGCAACTCTGAGGTCATAAGCATGTGTATGATAATCTGTATGGCTAAAGAATATTGGGTGGAAAAATAGGAAAGTATTTGGGTCCCCAGTCCATTTCTGAGCTACTGTGCCAGATCTGGTCTGCCTACCTTTGGGCTTCTGAGTATATGAGAATAACTAAACCCTTATCTATTTAATTCATAGTTGCCTGGAGTTTGATATGCACAGCCAAAACACATTCATAATTGATACACCACACTCATCATAATTTGCTAACTTTAATCTTCCAAAAGCTTAAACACCAAATAGCCAAGCATATTAAAGAGCCAGGGGAAAGAATCTCTATGTGAAATCATGGAGAGCTCTCAGGAATAAATCAGTGCCTGAACTTCATGAGATCATCTTGTCTGCTTGGGTCTTTCTTCTTCCGTGGCTCTGGGTCGGTTAAGTCTTAATGTATAAAGGAGCACCTGGAACCCATTTTTAGTCCTGATTTTTCAGACTGAGAATAATATAACAGCCTAGAGAAGGCAGAGAAGAACCAACATTGCCAGATGGAGGGAGGAAACCAGGGATGGGAATAGTGTTAGGATCAGTTTCTTGCCTAATAGACAAAGGCTGATAAAGGATTTGATTGAAATGCATAAAAGCATAACCAGTGTAGATAAGGTAAACTGAAACCTATTCAAAATAGGGAAGGCAGGGAGTGTCTTTCATACTACTTAAATAAATATATGACAAAAGGGCAGTAAATAAAGAATAGATAATAAAGTTAAAATTTACTTCCCATAACTGGCAAGTATAAATAGATTTTTTTTTTTTTAACGTATGGAAAATTTATAAAATCAGAGGTATTAAGGTAGAACATAAGAAGCTGGGACATCCTTTGAGATTGTTTAGCAGGACACAGAATGAGCCTTCTCATGACTTATCCTCTCACATCCCCTGACAGGAAACCATCAAGGCAGACATTCAATTCCTACTTTCATCTAGTATGGGATTTTGTACTGGTTTTTCACACACTACACCTGAACAAGTGTGGATCTGTATTACATAGTGGATGTGTACCCACCGTTAAGGTTTCACAGAGGCATTAAAAATGTAAGTATCCACTGTAACAACCTATATTCTGACATAAGGATATACTGTTTATTAAACCATGAACCATATAAATGGAAGAAGAGAATTGAGAGAGGGGAAACGGATAAACAGAAACAGTGTTAACAGCCAAACCTATCTCCATGTTTGCTTCTGAAATTTTTCTAAAATAATAAAGAATTAAGTCTTTATTAAATAAATAAATAATGCTAAAGAGAACATGACTTTAATTGTACAAAATATGGTAATTAGGTCTTACTGATAGAGTTAACTTAATTGCAAAGAGCCTTACAATTTCAACAGGAGCAATGCTTCGCACCAGCTGCTGGAGGAGTGTAGCTTCACAGTAAGGAAATTTTCTGATACTTTCTCTAATGATCTTTTCTTGATATATTGGAAAGCCATCAGAAGGTCGGCCTTTTAACAAGCTGAAAGATATTTTTTAAAAAGTAACTAGAGTTACTTTTTAAAGGAGTTGAATTACTAAGCATTTCCTCCCAGCTGAACCCATGAACTTTGAGTAGTTTCTTCTTTGCTGCGTAAGATTTTCATTGGGTCTTCACATCATGAGGATAGACTCAATTCAAATTGCTGCTCTACCTGCACATTAGGCTAGGCCTTATCAGGTTTAGGGGCTCAGAGATGTATTTATAAAAGTAACCCCTGACATAAAACATACTAAACACTGTTATCAGATCAGCTAGTTACTTATTACCATGTCAGTTATTTGTACAAAGAATGAAAACTCTCATTGAGTCACACCCTCCTAACTTAGTTCTCTTTTCTTAGTAAAACTATCGGAGAATTTGACCCCCAGGGGTCAGAGAACAAGGGTAACACACAGCTCTCCTGGGTACAGAAACAGAGATACATTGAGCGCCATTGTGAATCCAGAGCAGCAATTATGGCATAAGCACACCTATCCTCAAATTTGGACTTGGGCTACTTTCTAGCTGTATGATTTTACACATGATACTTAACCTGTCCAAACTTCAGATTTCTCACCTATAGTTGGGGATAACAAAAGCATTGTTGTAAAGAGTATAGAATGGAATAATCAATTTAGTTATGAGTGCCCCTTGTTTCTTACAGATGAAATGTGATCTCAACATTAACATCTGCTGCTAAAATGTTTAATTTTTAAATCCATAATGAGATTTCATATAATGAAACATTATCCATTTGAGTGTACTTTATACATGACATGGGAAAAAACAGTACCTTTTGATCAGGGTGTCCAATTTATTCTCTCCGTCTTTTAAGAAGTTAATACATTTCTGAAAGATACAGCTGATGTAATGCATTTTCATAGCCAGTACTTCATTCATGTCTCTTTGCTTCATACATTTCTCACAAATCAAATCCATCACCTTGTAGCATTTATTCAGAGCTGCTTCTTCTGCCAGCAGAGGATTCTCATTTATAAGCATCACAATCTAGAAGAAATCCCAGTGAGCTTAGAAATTCCTTGAGAGATTTTCCATGTACTAATTAGGTAGTCAGTTTTGATTACCAAATAAAGTCTTTCTTATGGTCACATATTTACTGTGTTAATTTGAATTAGAATGCAAATTGCCACTGATCAAGTTGTAAAACTAATACAGAAGGACCCTGACATTATGGAATCTCTTGAATTCTGTGTATCAGTTATTGAGTGATTTGCCATCCAGCTAAACTGGGGTGTTAGTTGGCCAGTAGGAATCATGGTTTCACTATCTCTGTTAAAAGCACTTTCACTAAAGATAAGCATGGCATATTTGTACACCTTTTATATATAGAATCAACTAACAGAGCAATCGTTACTTTTAGTTAATGTTACTGAGTGTTAGGATTTCATGGCTAGGAAAACCACAATTCTCATTCATTCTTGTTAATTATAAGGAAATGAAGATTTTTACTGACAGAAGTCTAAAAATAAAAGGTGTATTACTTACTGATTGACTACATTTCTCTTTGGAAATTTTCCTAATATGCTTCTAATCACCAATGTGAATAGGTCAAAGAGGAAAGCAAAAATAGCTTTAAAAAGGGATTCTAAGAGAGTTATCCAATCTGATGCATTATGAGTCCCACACTTCCCATATATGCCCAGATTAAGCCCAAATTTAGTGTAATAAGGAGTATTTTTTTTTTCTTTATTGGTTGTGGTAGGCTTGCATAGGACAGCTGTAAAAATCCATAATGAGATACAGTAATGTAAACATGTGTGTAACATAGGCACATTTGTATTCTCAGAGCAGAAGTTCATTCAGTATTTGTTAACTTACGTGTTACAGCTAAATACCTGTCCCAGGTAATCTTAGGAAACAACAGGTAGCAGATTTCATGAATTGGATCCTTTTCTTTAGACATGAAGATAATTTATTAAGTAAAACCCATGCCGAGCCTCCTACTTGAAAATTTAACATATATTAAATGTTCTTGTTAAATTAAGATTTTTTACTTATTTTTGACACTACTAAATTGATATATAACCTAGTATTTTACTTAAAATATAGCACTCAATAACAAATTATTAGACTTCATGAAATAAGTATAATCAGAATCCTTATTGGTAACAAGTTTGCTTGACAACTTTCCTTACCATAATATATATCATTAATTACCTGTTTATATTTCTGCTGTCAACTGCAATCAATGGAAGCTGTTTGCTCAATATTTTGTATACAGCATTTGTAATCAAAGGATAGGATCTAAACTTACATGTAAGAATTCTTTAAAAAATCCCAAATAGAACCCAGATTAATGATTGATATTTTTTTAAGACATTAGACTTTATTTATTTTATAATATACAGCAGTACACACAATAAAAAATGATATATACCCACAGCTCAACAGTGAGCTCCCTGAAGCATTTACATAGCTGCACACAAAATAATAACATTTGAATTAGTTTCCTTTCTTTAATCTCTGCAGCATTATAAAATAATATATTTATTATAAAGGGAATCACTATTAATTACTGAAGAGGAATAAATCAATTCTGGGCTTAAAAATCATGTTAATAATCAAAAGATAGGATCACTTGCACACATCTGTTTCCTAATCACTTAGAGAGTCTGCTAAACTCTATTGTCATTTTTCCTGTGACTCTGTTTTTCTCCATTATAATGTCTGTATTCTGGGCATTAGCACAATTCCCCAAGTCCCTGTTGAAAGCAAACATCCTTATTGCTATAGCAGCCACTTAACCTCCACGCAAATGTATCTGTGTTAGGTACAATGCAGCGAAAGGGTGCACTGTTGGATCGAGTGTTGTACTGTGCTTATTTTAAAAGGTCTTTGATTTGGTAGAGTGGCTATTAGTTACTTTTTTATAATAAGCCCTATGAAGACCTGTGCCAGCTTGAAAAGGGGTAAAGCAATGAAAATGGGCCACCACAAAAGCAACTGGGCAGCTTTTATCTAAAGTGTGGATAAAAGAAAGGTTTTCAAGTGAATAGACTATTTATACCTACAAAAAGCAAGGTGTGGTCTGAAGGAAGGTACTATAATCATAGAATAGTCTCTCTTACAAGACCAAGTGCTCTAAAAAATATAATGTAGGCTATTTTAGTTTATAGACCTTTACCATTTGTCTGTATAAATATACCCCTAATCAAATTTACTCAAAATATGTGCCTTTAAAGATAATTGGAGGTACAATAATTCTTAGGATATTTAACCCTGAGAAACTAGGTTCTGTGCAAACATCAAAAATTACTCCATAGACTCAATTATCACAATAACTGAGATTACTGCCATCTCAAAGGGTGGACACAGATGTAAGACACAGTGAATCAGATACATACAGGAAACTTCTTCAAATCAATCAAACCCAGAATATTCTGTAATGCTCAGGCTAGAGGGGGAATGACAAGGGCCTTGTAAAAGCACACACGTTCTCTACATTGAGAAATGCTGTATCCCTGGGGAAAATCCCGTCTTCCCACTCCAGCTCGCTCCACGCCTAAAAGCAGCAGTGACATGCAGAGGGAGTCACTGTTTACAGGAGTTCTCTCTTTCCTGTGTGTGCTGGGAGGGAAAGAAAGACTGAAACAGAAGAGGCTTAATATTTTTTAGAGGTTAAATCCTAAGTCCCATAAAATCTCCACTAGAAACACAAACACCTGATTCATGACTGAATTTCTTTTTTGCCCGATTAGGGTCGTAAGTGTTGCCTCCAGCGGTTCTTTCAGGATGTTAAGTAAAACATTTGAGTTTTGAAAAATAAAAAACAGAATAGATACCACTTTTGTCTGTTGTTTGGGAAGGGATCTGCTAGTCTGTCATCTCTCTAGATGGTCCAGAAAATTAATTTGGGTGAAGGGCCACATGAAAGGTATTTTTTGATTTGTTTGTTCCTCGAGCTTCAAAGACTATATGCAAAGGGATGTAGCAATAAAGTGATAAGATCATACACAATTTGGAACTGGAGTGTTAGTTTTCAAAAGAGTTACTTTATGAGAGCTGTCCACTTATTTTAATGACAATCAGTATATTCCAGATTCTTTTGTAACAGACAAAGGAAATCTATTTCACTATATTAACACTTTGTATTAAGGGAAAACTTCAATTTTTGACCCAACATACTGTCTTGCTCACCAAACAGCTCTGAATTACTATCAAATCTATACAGTATGATTGAAGACATATGGTAGACATTGAAGTTTGAAAAAGGACAGCATCATTGTAGCACACATGGAGTTTTATGTGATGACTCACTGAAAAAATAATATTCATTTGGATCAATTTAAAAAAAACCAATCAGTTTATAAACAAACAAAAAGGTCCTATATAAAACATGAAGAAAATAGCAGTGGAAATAGTTCACAATAGCCCCTGAAGTTTCCCAGTTAAGCCATTTGAACTTCCGGGTTGGTCTACTAAGTATGAATATCTGTGTGATTTGACTATTTACTAGAAGAAGTGTATTACTTAAATGCATCAAATACCTACTTGCATGAAAAAAAAAAATGTGTTCATTATCACATTTCGGAACATTTCCTGGAAGGATAATTAGCGTAGTAGATGCTGTTGGTTCTCCACCCAGATTCTCTTTACCAGGCCTGTGTACCAGGTCCCTGCTGCTGGATTGTTGGCTGCTGTGGGCTCCGAGCTGCCTCCTTCCTCAGGGAACTTCCTTCATCCAAAGACAGCCACCTCACTTGGCACTATCTGGGAAGCTGTCCTTTCCCTCTAGGGACAGACCTCAGCCAATGACAGACTGACATATGGAAGCCTGGGTCCCTTGCCGCTCTGGAGCCATTAATGGTCCGGAGCTCACTGTGAGATGAGGTGGAAGCTAGGCTTCGGCCATCTCTCTGCCTAGCTTTTCCTCGTGCTCTAGGCTGTGTCCTTCACTTTTTTCTAGGTTTCAAATGACAGCACTCCTTCACTGTATCAAGTGAACAAGAGAGCCTATCACAAGCTTTACATCAACAAAAAGCAGCCCAAGACAATTATGATCCTATGTACTAAGAGCCGTTTAAATTCTGAAGCGATATTCGAATAGAAAGCAAATACAGTAGATGCTTATAGTACCTTGACAGGATGAAGATTTGTTGTGGTGATAATTTTGTGCAGTGGGCTTGCCAACTTTGGGGGCAGCCTCGGCTCTTTATCCAGTCCCTGGAGTTTAGTGTAATAATCCAGTTTCTCTCGAGGAAAGAAATTGTTGATTATCGTCACACAATCATGTTGACCTTTTAATAGAAAAATAGGAAATATATAATTTCATTATTCAAAATAAGACATTTTCCATTGTTTAATTATGTTACTCTGTTTTCTGAAGTAAACATGCATCAACATCTTTAATTTGTAGGAAAGGAGAGTAGAGGGGGAGGAGGAGAGGTAAAATGTTCTGGGGAACATCTATAAGCATGCTTTGTGATCAAGAAATAATCTCCTTTTAAAGACACAGAATTCACAATACATAAGAAGATTATGTGGATAACAAAAAAAAAAAAAAAAACAACGTTCAACTTAAAATTGACCCTAAATGTTTAATAAAAGTTGCTTGTAATTTAAATGTCTCTTCTTCCACCGCTACACAAATGATGTTCATTCTTCCCTAATCACATCTGGCTTTCTTTACACAGAATTTAAATTTATTCTGTATAAAGTTATTAATTATCATTATAATTACTGTTCATATTGTTAAGCTAATCTCTTCCCTCCTTGAATTTGAGAAAAGCTTGGCCTCTTTGTGAAATGAATTAGAGAAAAAGCTTTTGCCCCCGTAAGCTTGGAATCCACATTACGGCTCCTCACAGATCCCTGCGCCACTTCTCTAAGCCGTCTCCAGAGGTAAAAATTGTTCTAGGAAAGCAAAACCTTCCCTGGCGCAGCTGGTGGCCTGTGCTTTCCTGTGGCCTCCCCCTCCCTGGCTCCTTCTCCACTACTTCTCTGGAGCAAGAAAGTGGCCACTCTGGGCAAGCAGGCTGTGCCTGCAGGCTCGTCCAGAATCTCCGGAAGACAGACTTCCTCCGCTCTGCCTGATGAGGGCTGAGGGACCAGCGGCAGAGAGTCCTGGGGAGTCGGCCCAGACGCCAGGGCTCCCGGAGAGGGGTCCACCCTGGGTGGCCCTTGTGGCCCCTGCCCACTTGTACACGGTCCAGGGAGCATCTGCTCGATCCTGCCAACAACAGGTGACCTGTGGGGGGATTGCATTGTGGGCCAGGTGGACCCTTGAGGTTGGCAAAGGGCTCAGCCTGCCTGAGAGTTCAAGGAGAACCCAAGAGTGGACCGGCTTCTCGCTGTGTCTCAGCAGAGGACAAAATATCTCCTGGTTTGTTGACCCTAAGACCACAGGTATAGAGAGGTGGCACTTCCCTTCACTGCTCCACGACCCTGTCGGCTTTAGCTGACTGCCTAGGAGATGCAGACCCAAGGGGATCCAATCTCGAAAGACTCTGCAATGCCTCCAACAAAGGGCTTCTTCCACGGAACATGTTCTGACAACTACAACCACACCACAACCAAACCATAACCACAACCACCAAAGAAGAAAAACTTAAGCAGATCAACTACAGTATGTAAAGAGACTTTCATGGACCACAGAAAGATTCCATTTTTAAAAGTTAATAGACAAACTGAAAGAGGTAATCCTGGTTACTACTGAGAACTAAAATAGTAATGTAGAAGATGAAGGGGATGAAATATTTCAAAACAGAGAAAAACTAGGATATAGAAATCATTATGGAAGAGATGAGAGAGCTGAAAAACAGATCCAGGAAAAAAAAGAAATGGATGGAGAATTAATAATTAAACAAATGATAAAAGAATACATCTATGATATGAAGGGAAATTTTAGTAGTGATCACAGTATAATTTTTGGTATTTGATGTTATTCTTAAATGCTGAAACACCAGTTTCTTTTTCTTTTTCTTTTCTTTTTTTAAAACCAGAAATCTCCATTGTATATATCTTGAGGAGAAGTCAAACAGTAACAGGAAATATTAAATATGAAGTGTTCGGTTTAGAAAATGATCATTTCTACCTACATAGCCTTCAAGAAGGGAGAAAAATGACAATCAAGCAAATATACGACAAGCAGGATGTAAACATGACAGCACCAAAAGTAACACAGATAATGGTGTGCAGGAATTTACAACTGTCCATGAAGAAACTAAAGAAGATGAAGACAAATCGCACTGCTTTCTAAAACACATCCAGCGTCAATAAAAAGATAGAGGTTCCTGTTTAAAAAAAAAACCGGTGCTCTAAAATAGCTTCTAGATACTTCTCTGGTGGTGCAGTGGTTAAGAATCCACCTACTGACGCAGGGGACTCGGGTTCGAGTCCTGGTCTGGGAAGATCCAACATGCCGCAGAGCAACTAAGTGCGTGTGCCACAACTACTGAGCTTGTGCCCTAGAGCCCGTGAGCCACAACTACTGAGCACACGTGCCACAACTACTGAAGCCCGCACGCCTAGAACCCGTGCTCTGCAACGAGAGGCCACCGCAGTGAGAAGGCCACACACCACAATGAAGAGTAGCCCCCGCTCACCACAACTAGAGACAGTCCGTGCGCAGCAACGAAGACCCAATGCAGCCAAAAATAAATAAATAAATAAACAAATAAATAAATTTAAAAAAATTAAAATAAAAAATAAAATAGCTTCTAAATATCAAAATAGACATAGGAAGATTTGAAGGTAAAGGGATCAGAGGAAAATATAGACTTAGCTTGTAACTACATCTTCTCATCAGTCCCCCAACTAGTATACTCAGAAAAAGCCTTATTAGCAGTTGGAAATATTTGTACATAAAATACTGGCTACCTAACCTCTGTCGTAGGACTAGAGGTTTCTTAAAATTACACCTTTGTGAGAAGGAAAAAAATAATATTACTTTATTTTTTCCAACATTAATCTTTCTCATTTTAGGTAGTACTTAGAGGTTATTTTGATATTTTATTTTTAAAAATCTGCCAATAATTTATATTAGAGTGATATACATATATATTTAAAGTTTATCTTTATACATTTTTACTTAATTTATATTTAAATTTTATAATTTAAACTATTAAATATTTAGTTTTATGAGTTTTTAATTTATGAATTGTGAATACCTACAAATAAAATAGTACTATTAATATAGAAAATAAATGCTGGGGGTGGGGGCTGGGTGGGGACCAGTGCATCATTTTGTGCCATTATTACTATCACTGGACTTGAGTCTTCTAGACTGAACGGGCTCACTGAGTCAGCCCTCGCAGGATTAATGAGAACATACACACAACCAGACACATGCTAGTACAATTTTTTACTTTCAAGGATAAACTGAAATTGAAATACAGTTCCAGAATAAGAAATGAAAAGTGGACAAAGAAAAATAAATCACATTCTCACTTACAAAACCAGGATTTAGAAAACTGTGGAGTAACTTCTACATATGATTGAGAGAATAGAACAGTGATATAAGAATCATGAAAGTAGCCAACATACGACTCGCATTTCAGAGAAAAAGAGAGTTTTGGTTATGATGGGTTTCAAACGATATACAACCTACGTACCATCTGAGAATGTCCTGTAACCAAAACCTAAATGAGAACAGAGATCTCAAGATGGAGCAAGAAGAAAAGAGAGGAGAGAGTGGAGAGCAAGAGCCCTTGGCAGCAGAGATAGTTAATCCCAATGGGTGGAGACAGCACAATGGAGAAATTATACTGTAGATGGTGAGGACTGCTGAAGGAGAAAGAACACACCATGACTGACACTCTAATGACATATTGGCACCAAACATTCTAGACTTTCTCAGGCAAGTCCACAGCTAGTCGTAGTGGTGGAGGAGGAAAGGAAAGGCCTGTTGCCTGACAAGGCAAACACAGAGAATGTGGAGAAATAAATGAGTTATAAGGATTTCATCTTGTTGGGGTTGCTAAATGGGCAAATGCAGAACCTTAAGGGTAGGGCCCAGGGTATAGTTTTGCTCTCGTTTCTAGATAGTAACTGAGAAATATGGGTTTAACCGGGAGCATTGTGAATAGGAGAGTATGCACTGGTAGAATATAAAAGCATTCTTGATCTTTCAAGTTAATAAAAGGAGAAAGAAAATGTACTCTAACAAGACCAGGCCAATCACATTAAAGAAACACACACACACACACACACACACACATAGCCACATACTGAGTGAGATGGGAGGGACTTCCATGGTGTACTGGTAAGTGAAGAAAACAAGTTGCAAGGAATATATTTGTATGACCTTATTTTTAAAAGATGAAAAAATCTTGCACGTGTGTGAGTACATATGTATACATATTGATCTGCTTGAGGGGAATGAAAGTGGGAGAATGAGTTTTTAATAAGACTAACTTTAAGGAAAATATAATGTCAACTTGAAAGGGTGCCATGTAATTTTCTGTCTATGAAATTAGTCTAAATAGATTAAAATGGGATGAAAACATTACCCTCACTTTAGGATGGAATTGTGGACAGGTGTACATTAGATTTTTATTAACGTAGTATTGATAGTATTAAGAAAACAGAGAAAAAGAAAAGCATCGTATTAATGGCTGAAAGTGCAGGCTCCTCCACTTCCAGCCCTGTGATCTGGGGAAAGTTACTTAACCTCTATCTAAGCTCTATTTTATTACATTGTGGACATAATGAAAACTTGTAGAGTTAAAGAGAACTTCAGATCATGTAATTCCTTGGCTTCTTTGTACATATCACAAAACTGAGGATCTGGAGGTGAAGGGATTTGCCTATGATCTCGTAACTCATTAGGAGCAGATATGAACTAAAATATGAGTCTCATGATTCCTAGTTTAGTGTTCTTTTCTTACTAAACTGACACCCTCAAAATTAGCTGAGGGCTGAGGTGGTAGCAACTAGGGAGTCCCTAACTGTGGGAGATAAATATTTCCCTGAAGTTTGCACAGCAAAGCCATACCTTTTTCAAATCCTCCTGAATTGAAGTAAAATAAAACAAGAATATTTGTTCTCAAAGAGTTGTCATAAAGTGACTCAGTGACTGTTTGACTTAATCAACAGCACTTACTATTAGTAGTTTTAAGTAATATAATAATAAAATTTAACACCATATACAGTTACTGTGCCCCATATCTGACTAATTCCCACTGTATCTTAGCTTACATGTTATTTCTCTCTTGAAATTCCCTTGGAATGGGAGAGAAGATCCCTCTCTTTGATGTATTTTTATGGAACCCTTAAGTCACCCATTGGAATACATTTTCACACAGTCATTGCCTCTATCCTCTTAGTGCCATGAATGCAGGAACACCCTCTGTCTTGTTCACCAAAGCATCTAGAGTGATGCTTGGTCTACAGGTTGTGAATGTTAAGGATCTGTTTAATGAATCATTAGGCCTCACAGAGCTACTTACTACATTCCCAATAAATCAGATATTTCTACCACTGCTTTTCTATCAATGGACTCTTCTAACTGCCAACTCATTGGGGTCAAAATACCAAACATCAAATATTCATTCCCACTCTCTTCTAAACCCCCTATATTATATCAAGTAACAGGATTAACACACCAAGAAATATTGGGCACACGCAATAAATGTTTGTGGTTGATGAGGATGATAATGAAACAGCTGTATATTGTATTATCATTAATGCTCCTTCCTAATCATTGTTGTAATTATTATAAACAGCAATAACTGATGGCATTTATTGAGAGCTACATGTAAAGCTCTTTAGGTCTATCATCTCATTTAATCCTTTCGATAACCATGTAAACATTTTGCAGTGGGGAAACTGAAGATCAGAATCATTAAGTAACTTGCTGTTAAGTGGTACAGCCAGAATTTCAACCCAGGATCACTGACTCCACAGTTCCTGTTCTTAAACATTAGGTTAAACTACTTCCTTAGAGGAGTAAAATATTCTCATTCAAGCATTTGACTGCAACAAAAAGGCCTCACCACACTCTGTATTTCAGAGTGGAGATTCAAAACAGCTTGTTCGTGTTATCCAAAGTGTCATCAGGTGTTTCATTAAGTTAGACAAAACTGTAAACATTTGCTTTTTTAAAAATAAACATGACAGTATTTACACTCTGAGAAGCAAAGTGGTATTTTTTTCCATGGGGGAAATTCTGGGTATAAGCTAATGTAAAACTGCCATAAAAACTCACCCACAAAGGCTGCCATCTGAGCTGCTGTTCTTCCTACAGAGTTGACAACATCTGTCTCGGCACCAGCTTCCAACATTACCCACGTGATGTCTTTATTACCTAGAGTTAAAAAGAAACATATCTGTTAAAATTAAGGAATGCACAATTCAAATATTCCCTTTTAAATAATCTGTACCCTTTTTTTTCTGCTTAGTTTTAGGTTTCTATTTTGTGGATATTTTCATTTTTTCTAAAATATAAATCATAACTATAGCAAAAAGTAAAATGCTATAGAACCCATATAGAAATCAACCTTATTTTCTAGAAAACACATCAAGCAATACAAAAATGGTATGGAATTGAATATAACTTTTTTTTTTTTAACAAGACAAAGTATGTTTTTCCTAGGATAATACTTAGTATTAAAAAAAGAATAATGCTTAGTATACAGTCAAAACAAAAAATAAAAAACAAAGACAGAAAAAATAAAATGAATAAAAGTCTCCCCTTAATGTCTACTAACTCATCCCATCCTTCACACCTACAGGCCCTGAGATAACTACTGACAGTTGAGGATCTATCTTTTTACACTTTGTCCTATCTACACATTCATAGTGTTTCTATTTGTGTTCTTTCACTAAAGGAATCATTACAGATAATCTGCTATTATAAACTATACTCAGTGGACAGCATTTCCCATTACTTTTTGCAAGCTTGAACTATGATTTCCTTAGGAAGAGTCCCTGGAAAACACTGTAGGATGAAAGGTTATGCATATTTTAAATGCATTTTACCAGGCTGCCTTCCAGCAAGGTTGGGCTGATGTACACTCCCCAAAACAGTGCACAAAAGTTCCTATGCCAAGACTGGGCGTCATCATTCCTCCTTAACCTTTGCCAATATGTTTAAGTGAAAGGTTATCATTTGTTGTTCTAATCTGCAGATCTTTGAGAGCGTTTTAAGCTTATTAGCCAGTTGTATTTCTTTTGTTCTCTGTTCAATTTTCTGTCTAATTTTCTACTGTAGTATTTGTTGTTTTCTAACTGATTTATAAGAACTCTTCATATATAATGATATAACCCTTTTAGAAATAGTAATAACTATTTTCCTTAGTTTTTTAATTTATATTTTAACTCTATGTACGGTATTTTCTATGCATGGAAATGTTTTAAGATTTTATGTAATCAAATTAGGCAATGTTGCCCTTTTTGAATTCTATATTTTATATTATGCTTAGAAATGCTTTTTTTCCCCCCGGATTATAAAAATACAGATTGCTGCTTTTAAAGCATGGTAATATTAAGTTACATATTTATTTTCTTAAAAAACTGTAACAAGGACAGATAATTCCACTTAACTTTAGATATTTCCCAATTGTCTTTATTCAGCAAATTATAAGCAACATGAATCAGAGTAAGTTTCTAAATGGATCATCATATTTAGTACTTAAATGTCACTGAAGCAAATAGCCCTATCATAGCAGGTATTCTCTCAAGAGAACAACAAAGAAGCTTTCATATTACTTCAAAATATAAAACTATAGAACAGCAAAGGAACTAAATTGTAAGAATAATAGATCTAGCTCCACAACTCTAAACAAAATATATTGTCAATACAAAGAATCAAGTGATTTAAATAACTAAAGAAACATCACCAAATTAACTATATAACATATTTCATACATTATAGCTTTTCAAAACCGATTCCCACCATGTCTTTCCATGAGACATGATCTTAAAATTACTATAACAAAAATGCGCTTAATTTAAAAATGTACATATACTTATAACAAATTTGTATAGGTGACTATTATTGGTATATTAGAATAAATGCTAAAACTTCACCAGAAAGTGCAGCAAACATGAGGGCTGTGTATCCATGTTCATGTTGATGACAATTTACATCAGCTCCATGTCGTAAAAGTAATTTGCACATATCAAGTTTTCCTTTATATGCAGCATGCATTAGAGGAGTCATTCCATTCTTTAACAGAAAGGGAAAAAAAGTATTAAGTTTACTTATTTACCTTTCCCCCTGCCTATGAACAATTCCTGCAATTAAATTAAAACACAAAATAAAATGAATTAATAAAATCATCTTTATAATCTGCATTTTTATACTCAATTCCCCACTTGGATCTTCCATAAACTGCTGAAGAAAAAAGATGGTTTTATTACCTGAGGTTTTCTACAGATTAGCAAACAGATTCAGAGAAGAATTGCTCAACTTCACATGACTAGTAAAGTGGCCAGGGCAAGGACCAAAACTTAAATTTATCAGGGCTCTCATCTCTACTACACATACTTAGCTCCTGGGGAAACAAATGAACAAGCAGATACAAATGCGTTAAAAAAAGAAAAGAAAAGAAAAAAGTAAGGAAAAACCTTAAAACAAATAGAATGCTTATCAAGGGGAAAGTTGAATATGGTATATCCATAGCATGGAATAGTACGATGTTACTAATTGAATACATTTGTATCTATTGAATTGAAAAAATTTCCATGAATTACTGCCAATGAGAAAACCAAGATGTGGGAAATGTATATTAGAGTGTTCTCATTTAAAGAAAAATGATCCTCAAAATCACATTTATATTTTGATCATATATGGGATTTGGTTATATATATGATTATATGAATATGGAGAAATGATTGGTAGTGTTTACACCAGGCTACACTGTTTAGTCTCCATATGTTTGCCCATATCCAATGAAACATCCAACTTTATATGTTGAGTACCTAATACTATTTGGTGGATAAATAAATGAGATGTTCCCTGTAAGTAAATCTCAGAATCCAGGAGAGACTCTCTGAGTGCTGGAATTTCAGAGTTACTCTGGATGAAAACCTCTCTAAAACATATAATCTCTTTTTTTTAGCAAATCTTAGAATACTAACATAATTTGAATTGTTCTTGATGATTCTAGACTATTATAATGAACATTGTCATCAATATTATCAGAGGCTTGTTGATGTGAGAATCATAGGAAGGTTGTACAAGAGGCAACTTAGTAGGAGTAGTCAATGTTTCTTGAGAATAGTAATGGGAAAATGATAAGGAGATTAAAACTTTAGTAGTTTTAAAAACTTTAAATATGATGATCCTAAAAATAAAGTTTCTCCCCCATAATTTTTAAATCAAAGAATTCATCAATATTAGTCTACTACGTTACAACTCTATATCATTAAATACAGCATTCATTCATTCAGCAAATATTTATTGAGTGCCTAAGATATGTCAGACACAGATCTATGCACTGTGGGTAGCAATGAGCAAATTCCATGCCCCTAAAGTCTAAATCCCTGACACTAAATTTTAGTAGGGGTGACAAGGCAGATGGTGATAATAAGTGCTATAGGGAAACAGCATCGAGTAAGGGGGAGAAGGAATGGCAGAAGGTAAGAGGAGATTGTTATTTTTAGAAGGACAGTCAAAGAATGTCCCTCTGAGCAGGTGGCATTTGAACAAAGCCCTGGAGGGAGCAAAGGATGTAAATAACTAGAGGAAGAATGCTCCAGTAAAGAGAATGCAAGTGTAAAACTCTTTGGGGGAGAGGAGCATTGGGTTCAAGGAATACCAAGGAGGCCAAATCTGTGTGCAGCTCACTCATAGAAGCTCCAGGAACCTCCTTGTCTTGAATTTGGTGCTCCTAGGTTTAAACATTAAGTATAGGAGTGTGTCTCATGTTTTAACATTAAGTAGGATGCCAATGCTTGTGGAAGGTTTCTGCAAACTTATTCAAGTTACAGAACAGCCATTCTATCTTAAGCTGTTAAAAGAGTGTTTACCCTCAGTAGTTAAATTTTATCAAATGCATTATATCTATTGAGATGATCATATTTCTCTTTTATTCTGTAATATAGTGAATTACATTGAAAGATTTTCTAAACTGAACCATCCTATCATTCTTGGAGAAACCTTACTTGGTTCAGTCTTATTATTCTTTTGATACACTATTGGATCAAGTTGCTAATATTTTATATAGTGTTTTTGCATCCGTATTTACAGAGTGAATTGAGCCCATAGTTTGCTTGGGCTCCTTCCTATTTTGGCATCAGCATTATGCTAACTTTATCAAATGAGTTAGGCATCTTCCCATCTTTTTATGAACTAATGGTACAATCTGTGTAAAATGAGAATTAAATGGTCCTTGAATGTTTTGTAAAGCTTACTCAGGTTTGCAGCTTTAGAAGGTAGTTGGCACTTAAATACATTTATACAAATCTTCCTTAATTATCCCAGTTTTTCTATTTCTATATGAGATAAATACATTCATTTTTATTTTTCTAAAAAATCACTACTTTCATATGGGTTTTCAAATGAATTGGCTTTAAAAAGTTATGCCAATTCCTCTTATAATTGCAGTTATGCTCTCACTTCCTTGGTGTTTATTTATTATTTTCTTGCTTATACTTTCCAAATTGTGTCTATTTTTTTGGTCTTAAATTGATAACTTTGTTTTATCTTTTCTTTTTTAACAGCTTCATTGTGATATAATTTACTCATTTAACATTACAATTAAATAGTTTTAAGTATTTTCAGAGTTGTGCAACCATCACCACAATCAATTTTAGAATATTTTTGTCAAAACCAAAAGAAATACCATACCCATTAGCAGTCATTCCCGTTACCCCTCCCCATCCCATTACCCAGCCTTAGGAAACCACTAATCTACTTTCTGTGTCTATGAACTTGCCCATTTTGGACATCTCCTATACATGAAATCATACAATATTTAGTCTTGTTTGATTGGCTTTTCACTTGGCAGAATGTTTTTGAAATTCACCCATGTTGTAGCATGCACCAGGACTTCATTCCTTTTTGTGACTGAATAATATTCTGTTGCATGGATATACTACACTGTGTTTATCCACTTATCAGTTGATGGATGTTTGGACTGTTTCCACCTTTGGCTGTTATGAATAATGCTGCTATAAACATTCATGTTCAAGTTTTTGTATTGTCATATGTTTTATTTTTCTTAGTTACATACCTAGGATTGCTGGGTTATATGGTAACTCTATGTTTAATCATTTGAGGAACTGTCAACCCATTTTAAAGAGCAGCTGCACCATTTTATATTCCCACCAGCAAAGCACGAGGGTTCCAGCTTCTCCACATCCTCACTAATACTTGTTATTATCTATATTTTATTTATTATCGCCATCCTAGTGGGTATAAAGTGGCTTCTCATTGTGGTTTTGATTTGCATTTCCCTGGCAGCTAATTTTGAGCCTTTTTTCATGTGCATATTGGTTATTCATATGTCTTCTTTGGAAGAAAAAGATCCTTTGCCCATTTTTTTAATAGGGTTATTTGTCATTTTTATTATTGAGTTGTACGAGTTCTTAATACGTTCTAGTTACAAGTCCCTTACCAGATATGATTTGTAAAACCATTCTGTGGGTTTTCTTTTTACTTTCTGGATGGTGTGCTTTGAAGCACAAAGGTTTTAATTCTTATTTTTTCTTTATTTTTTCTTTTGTTGCTTGTACTTGATGGCTTTTAAAAATTTTTATTTCTATTTTATTTTTCTTTACTCATTTCTTATATTTTCTGAGTATACTTTATTCTTTTTATCTAATTTCATGAGTTGAAAGCTCAGAACAACACAAAGATTTAAAGTACAATAACAAGTGCTACAAAATTTCCTCTGAATATGACTTTGGCCACATGACACAGCTTTTGATAAACAGTAGCTTTTGATAAATGTTGTGTTTTCAGTTGTTTATAGTAGGAAATTTCTACTTCTATTTCTTCTTTTACCCAAGAACTATTCAGAATTTTTTAAAACATTCAGGTTATATGTTTTATTCTTTGGAACATATTTTTGTTTATTTTCAGTGTTATATTGCATTTGGTAAACTTGTTTAAAGTTAGTTAAAATTTTCCTTTACAAAATAGTATAATACAGGACTTCCCTGGTGGCGCAGTGATTAAGAATCCGCTTGCCAATGCAGGGGACATGGGTTCGAGCCCTGGTCCGGGAAGATCCCACGTGCCGCGGAGCAACTAAGCTTGAGCGCCACAACTACTGAGCCTGCGCTCTAGAGTCCGTGAGCCACAACTACTGAGCCCGAGTGCCACAACTACTGAAGCCCACGCACCTACAGCATGTGCTCCACAACAAGAGAAGCCACCGCAATGAGAAGCCCGCACGCTGCAATGAAGAGTAGCCCTGCCCCATTCCCCGCAACTACAGAAAGCCCGTGCGCAGCAACAAAGACCCAACACAGCCAAAAAATAAATAAATAATTTAAAAAAAACCTCATTTCTAAAAAAAAAAAAAAGTATAATACATAAACCAATTTTTAACAGTGTTAAATGTAAATGGAGATGTACTATTTCTGTCTTATATAAAGTGCATAGACTGTTAGGTTACCCAAATTTTCCATCCCTTGAATACTTTTTTCTACTTATCATTTTCTAAAAGATGCTATTGTGGTCTTACAAATTTCTCCTTTGAATTCTACCTTTTTCTTTATGAACTTCAAAGCTTATAAGATTATTAGTGAAGGCTTAAGGCTGGTATATTCCTGGTGGTTTATAAACTTTCTATAAGAAAGAGTCTTCATCTTTTTTTTTTTTTTTTTTTGCTTTTTTGCTTTAAACTTTATTTTGTCTGATATTAACTTTACTACCCATGTGTGGGTAAACGGTTAACAATACACCTCCTTTGCTGCATGAGAAACTGAAATTCAGTTAATGTTCTAGTACTAGAACTGTCCTGTATAATAGAGTATCTACTAGCCACACATGGCTAATGGCTGCCATACTGGACAGCTCTGAAGAGAAATTACCATCTCAGAAAGTTATTCTGGATTGCAATTGTTCTAGAAAGTTGAGTTTAGGTCATTTAACCCTCCCGAGAAGTAGAATTGCTGGATCAAAGGTATGTACATTTAAAAATGAGAAATATTCTAAAATTTTCTCCAGAATATGATGCCAATTTACACCTAATCCAGTAGCATATAAAAGTCCAATGTTTCCCACACTTCACAAGAAATGATATGGAATTGGTTTAACAGTCACTTATTTGATTACCAGTAAAATTAAACATGTTTTTACATCCTTATTTATCTTTTGCAACCTGTCTGCTGACATTTGCTTTAGAGCTTAGTATAACTTGAGCACAAATGCTAGAAAACAACTCTTATTATTAGATTTTATATATTATCCATTCTCATAGGAAGTAAAACTTTATTAAATGTTTTAAATTTTACCTCATCCAAGCAGTTGACATGAACATTCTTGCTGGCTAACAATGTTCCAGCTTCTTGGACAGTACCTTAAAAAAAAGGAAAGTGCAAAGGTTATTTATATTTAGAACAGAAAAAAAATCTAACGTCAAGGAAACAGACTTTAAAGGGTTATCTGTAAAACTAAGATGAGTCAGGTCAGGTTGCTAAGAAATAAAGCATCAATCGCATACTGTTTATTCCACAAAGTAATTATCCCAGAGAACAGATTCATATAGACTAAAATAGCTCCATCTTGCTTTTACTTCCACTGGCCTTAGAGTATATTAAATTGGCCACATTTTCCTTTTGGCAGTAATACAATAACCACAAAGCATAAGACTTTTAATACTGAAACAAATCTTAACGGGCATCTAATCCAACCCACCATCTAAAGCTTAAATTGCAGTCAATGTAATAACAGTTCAAAATACAGTCAGTATTTATATACCTTGTCACCACTACATCCTGTGAATTGATGGCATGCTCCTAATAGAATTCTTGGTTTGGAAATGCTGAGGTAAATGTATCTTTTATGCCTGGTACTATACAAAAGTGCCATATGGTCAGTATTCAGACTCTCATACTGAAAGCCATCTGATGTAAACCTGAAGGTCAGTCTCTGTAAATTTGTAAATAAGCTGTAATTGGGCCACGACTATCAGGTTTTCCAGCCTTCTGTAAGGCATACTAAGGCATAGTTGCAGGAGAGAATGTTGCTATTATCATCCTTAATAGGAGCCAATCACATGTTCTGCCAAAAAATTTCTGGTGTGACAGGGAACAGGATAATGAAATTGCATGTTCTCAGGGAGAAAGGATGAGATAAGCCTCTCCTCTAAAAGAACATAAAAGAATAGAAGCATCCTCAACTAGGAGTTATTTCTTGTCTTTAAATTTAGAATTATAGTGCAAGAATGTGTTAAACTTTGCAATTCTTCCAGAGCTAAAGGTGGAATGCAGAATCGAGCTTAGCCTGCTTCTTTCTACCCAACCTGCTTCTTAGGCACATGGTCTGAGTACCCCTCACCAACAGAGGGGAGATACAGAAATGTCTCCTAGATTGATAGCGAAATAGCTCAGCTGGGGAAATGTCAAGTGAGTGATCTACAAGGCCCCGGATTATGACAGCAGCTATTTTGTCCATAGTTCATTTGTCTGATCCCACACTCCACCTGAGGGCAGTTGGTATCACTGGCTGAATGGCTACAGAGGGAGAGGGGAAAGCCTTCAAGCCTGCAAGCAAGTTGTGCAGGGAAGCTTATCCATACCTGTGGCTTCTCACCAGAGACTCTCAAACATGTTTGGAAAGGAATTAGAACAAACTCCTGCACACCAATTTCACTTGAGGAAGATGCTTCAGCTGAACCCCGTTATCCACTGAGGAATAACTGAAGTTATTTTCCATCTGACCGAGAGATGTTTATGCAATAAAGGGAGAATACTATAGGGATTGTGATCATGCCAAAGCCTGCTATATGTTAGGGAAAGGATGGGGATTGCAATCATAGACATTTGGCTCATATTAGACAACAGGCCAATAATTCTATAAAATGTTTAGCCCGGTGGCTAACGATGTATATGGTAAATCTGTCCAATCGCAGGGCAATTAAAAAAAAAAGATGAGTTGCTAACTCACATGCCACGGAATACCAGTTAGTCTTTTGAAATGCAGGGACCAGGATGGGAAAATTTTTCTGAAACTGTCTGGGCTTCTAGAGAATGAAAACATATTTTGGAAAATAGATGAGCAAATATACCCCCAAGAGGAAAAACTTGTGATGATTTCTAACTTGGAGTTCCCAATTTAATGACAGTAGGAAACTGTAGAAGGTCTAGAATAGCATGGAAATGGGAAACACATAGTTTACACAGAAGGATTTTTATTTTTTGTCACTCCTTACTGTGCATAGTAGACTCTCAAACAATATTTTGCAATTAAATTGAAAAGATTAATTGCTTTACTTGGGAAAGAAATATGTTAAATCTGATTTAACAAACTCTTAAGATGAGGGGATGTGGTACTATAAGGGGGATGGGAAATGAGTCAACATCTATCCTCACTGGAGACAAAAATGAATAGACATAACTGACGAAAATAATATTTAATAATTTCTTTCCCTTGTGAGAATTTCTCCAAGTTGCTCCAGAGAAGAAAACACAACCCAACCTGCTCCATTAGGGTGGGATAGATAACTTATCTGGATGGACCAGCATTTTAGCAGAGAAGAGATGATGGTTAAGAGTGATACTCTCACTGTTACTGCCCTCTCTTATACCACACTAGAGCCCTTTCAGGACCACTATAAAACTGAACAAGTCCTAGAAAACCCTCAGTTTTCTTATATAGGAAGCAGAAATAATCCATCCCATAGTGTTCTTAGGACTAAGGGCTTGTCTTGGTGTGGGGCACAGAGTACAACCTCAGTGCATATTAGATGCTCTTGTTATTTATATTTAGAGTAGCATAATATAATTCATTGTGACACTTCTAATATCTAGTTTGGGACCACTGGTCTCTACTGAAGACAAGGAGAAGTAGCCAAAACAAACAAAAAGGGAGAAACAAACAAACATGACATTTTCTGTTTCCAGCAATCCATCAGATAGTCATGAGATCTGAATATTTATGAGTTTCAATCATTTAGTGGGATCCCTCAACAGGAATGTTTTCAGGAATCTATGTCAAGTATTTAAAAAACTATTTGGCTTGTTAGTTGCTGTTACATTTATGTATAAGTAAAATCATGTATAAAATAATTAAAGTATCTGAATTTAAAAATAATATATGGATACAGACTTAATCATAGATACATAGTTATAAATGTATTTTAAAAGAGAGACTTCTAATTACAACATATATTTTGAAATAGTGAATCTGTTTAAGTGTAAAGTTTCTAAATTCTCCTAGGTGTATCTATTTTTAGTATTTATTTTTATCTAAATAAATATTAAAAAAAAAAAATTAGAGTAACTAAAAGAGCTGTTGTTTTGTAAAGGAAGACAATGAAGCCCACAGAGGTTGCAAAACCTGCCCAGTCATATAGTTAATGGTAACTACGTATTTGAATTTAAATTTGTCTTTGAACTCTAGGCTATAATTATTAGTAGACCTGAATCTTTCTATATACCAGAGGTACTAGAAATAACATTATTAACTACACAGGACCTTAGAGCAGGATGTTTTTGTTTTTTTTTTTTTTTAAATAAAGCTTTTATTTATTTATTTATTTATGGCTGTGTTGGGTCTTCGTTGCTGTGCGAGGGCTTTCTCTAGTTGCGGCAAGCGGGGGCCACTCTTCATCGCAGTGCGCGGGCCTCTCACTATCGCGGCCTCTCTTGTTGCGGAGCACAGGCTCCAGACGCGCAGGCTCAGCAATTGTGGCTCACGGGCCCAGTTGCTCCGCGGCATGTGGGATCTTCCCAGACCAGGGCTCGAACCCGTGTCCCCTGCATTAGCAGGCAGACTCTCAACCACTGCGCCACCAGGGAAGCCCCAGCAGGATGTTTTAATAGTCCCAAATTGGAAACAACTGAAATGTCCATCAGTGTCACCAGATAAGCAAATAGTGGTATATCCATACATAGGGAATAAAAGAAAAAAATAAGAAACAAATTATTGGTACAGTATGGATGAACCTCAATATCATGATGCTGAGTGAAATAAGTCATGCAAAAAAAAAAGGAATATTTATTATACTTATTGTATAATTCCACTTACATAAAATTCTAGAATAGAGAAATCTAATCAATAGTGACAGAAACCTATCAGTGGTTGCCTGGAGACACGGGTGGAGGGAGTGACAGATTACAAATGGGTATGTAGAACATTTTGGGGGTGATGGAACTGTTCATTGTCTAGATTGCAGTAGTTTCGTGGATGTACACTTATGTCAAAACTGACTTTTTAAAAAAGTGTACACTTGAAATATGTACCATTTATCGTACTTTAGTTATACTCCAATAAAATTGGTAGAATAAACCTTATTGTCCGAGTCTGCTTCACAGTTCCTTTAACACAAACAATAATAAAAAAAAAAATAAGTACGTTACTTTCTTGTGAAATCGGCAACAGTGATCCCAGGGATTTCAAGTACTAAACAAGATAAGTAATGAAAGACTTTCTGGTTTATATTCTTAAAGTTTAATTTATTTTGAAATAGCACTTCCTCAGTGTTTAATGAAAAAGGTATCAGAGCTTAGAAGAATGGGTCAATCTACAAGTAATATAACCCAGTTAACTGTGCTTAAGTGATTTCATTTCTCTTCTGAAATGTTGTGAAATGGATGCTGTCAGTGACTATGATTTAAATGAATATTTGAGAAACAGCTTCTCAGTTTCATCTGGAACTTCTTTTTGGCATTCTAACAAATTAACAACCTGTAGAATACCTAGAATGTGCATTTACTCAGAAGAAGAAATTGTCTAAAAGTATCCAGTAGCAATGTGCGGTATTCTCTGGACTGTAAGCCCCACTTAAAATCGGCTTAACTTCTGGAGGGCAGTGGTTAGCCGGAGGGAGAACTCAAAAATTTGCTGAGTTTATTTCAGATTGGCCAAGATGACAGGTCACAGGTGGCTGGAAACTTATCGTTAGTTCCACGTACTAGTACTGACTAAGCCAGTGCTTCTCAAAGTTGAGAAATGTACCGAAGGGAAAAAAAAATCAGAACTCTACTCACCTCCTTTAAAGAAAATTGCTTCTTATGAGTACGAATATAAACTTTGTTTATGAGCTTCGTTCATCTACAAGCCAAAAATTATTTTACAAATTTTAAATGCACACAAAACTACAAAATCAATAACGTTTACAATTAAAATTAATTTAACTTGACAGATGAAAATATTTTGCTGCAATTAAATTGCCTCTCCAAGTGAATAAGGTATGGTATGGACTATGGTGCTGGTTTCATTTTTTCATTTTGTTTAGTTTGTTTTCAAGTCCAGCATATTTCTAGGACTGTGGGCCATATGATATCTCTGCTCTGCCACTTATTACCTGTATTATATTGGGCAAGCTATTTGAACTTTTCAGTTTCTTGGTTTCTTGTCTATCAAGTAGAGACTGCCATATTTACCATAATAATAGCCAATACAGTATTTTAAACACATTACTCACACTAACTCATTTTATCCTTATAGCAATGTTGTGAGGTGGGTACCATTTTTCACATGGAGAACCTAAGGCTCAGAAACAGTAATTTGCCCAAGGCCAAGTCACCAGCAAATGAATGAGGGAGGATTCCAAATCAGACTTGAAAGGTTAACTACCATCCTATGCTGTCTCTCATAATGTTGTAGCTTAAAAATAATTCCTAGCTTATCAAGATTAAACGCATGATATATGTAAAGTGCTAAGAATTATGCCAGGCCCAAAATAACAATCAGTAAAGGTTGGCTACGGTTGTTACTTTCTCTTATCTCCCATTACTTTTTTTTAAGAGTATGGTAATGTCCAACAGACCTTCACTTGACAAGAATGTATCACATACTATGTCCATCTCACTTCTTTTTTCTCATCAGCCTGGACCAATTAAATAGGTGAAACAGTGTCTGTGTAATTTGTTGCACAATGTGGGCCCAGAAAAAAATCACAGTGCTAACCAGGCTAAATTCACATTAATTCTTTTATTTAATCTTTAAAAATAAAAACTGGTGGACACCTAATAATGTATCCAAGGATTCCCTCCCTACGTCCCCACACACACCACCTGCCCCTTTCAGAGACCCACTTTATAAAACTGCTCACTTGTTTACACCTTTGAGAGAGGGTGATAGCTCTGGACTGCTCAAAAACAGAATTTGCATCCCTGGTGGATTATAAGTTGATCCTTTGTCTCCTTTTTTGTCCAGCACTGTACCTGGCACAGAGCTGAGACTCACATGGCTGCTGAGCTGAATCCCAGGGCCACCAAAGGCACGGAGAAATGAACCAGAGACAGGCAGAAAAGGGAGACTGCAGTGCCAAACAGGTCAGCGAGAACCGTGCAGAACAAACAGTCTGCACCAACTCCCAAGTCCCACAATTCTAGGCAAAGAACACATCATAGCAAATTACAGCTGTGACTGAGTTAAACCTGTTGAGATCAGATTGGGTGGGCTCAGCTCATGAGCACCTGTTGAGTTCCAATCCGGTATTTCTCTCCTTTACGTTTAGACTCTTCTTGTCAGTATAAAGAATACATGTGCCTTACTCTCTGTATGTCCAGATGGGAGCCAGGCTACTTAGAAAAAAAGAAAGACTGGAAATTGGGAAGTTTTATGTTGCAATGACTGGCTTCTCTGCCGTTCGAGGGAGCTTAAAACAGCCACATGAACAATGCCCGCAGTTCCCATACATCCGTATCGCCGCGCCGTGACAGTGCAGAAGCCACGTAGTCACGCTGTTGTCACCTGCCAGGTAACGGGACTTCGGGAACGCTTCTGGGACGTCCACTCGGGGACGGAGCGGAAAACATGGCTTCTGGCTCGTCCCCGGGGCCTGCGTCTCCCTCCCTAAGACCTGGAGCGGCGGAAGTGGGACGCGCGTTGGGAGAATGGAAGGGAAAGCGCGGAAGAGCGCGATTAGAAGGTCGCAGCCCTGCGAAGTGCGCAGAGCGGTGTGGACGCCTCCCCAACCTCCTCGCTGTTGTGAGAGTTCCTGCGGCGGCCGGGGGCTTCTGGAAGGAAGCCAGGGAGGCCCTGGACGCAGAAGCCTCAATGCGGCAAATTACAGACCTCGTTTTATGCCCTTGTAAAGAACCCTTCTCCTTAGGAGCTCCCTCCACCCGCCCCAAGCGAGGGCGGGGACAGCCAAGGGATCCAGATCTTTCGGCCTCCGGAAGTCGAAACGGCCCTTAGACACCTATCTAAGAAGCTGAAACTTCCAGGCCACTATCGCCCAGACGGACTGTGGTCAAAATCACCTTAGAGTTTTGAAGAATGCACATTCTGAGGCCCCACCCCGGGTCGCTCATTATCATCCGAAGTGGAGCCTGAGAAATGTGCACCCTTCCAAACACTGATTTAGAAAACGAACGTCTGCAACCTCCGCTCCCATCCCAGCAGCGCTTCTCCTTCCCCACCTCTCCGCCCCCGCAACCGGTCCCAGACCAAAGGTAGGAGCGCTGTTTCCTGGTCGCAGGATGTCAGCCTCGCAAAACCGTAACCCAGGGTCAGCCGGGCCGGGGGCGCCGCCCGGGCTCCGCCACGCCCCCCTTCCCTCCCGGACCAGGCAGGCAGCGCCCCCGCCGCAGCCCAGCACCCACACCTTTTCCGATGACTTCCAGCAGATCCTTTTCCTCCTGGGTCAGCTCGCCTTTCTTCATGTGAACCATTGCTTCCGCCAGCTTGACAGCTATTGTTTCTTTGGAAGTATTAAAAAGAAACGACGTGTCTGTATTAGGAACGCCAGCCGCAAGGTTTGGCAACTTGAGACTAGGACATTAAGTAGCCAACCGCGGAAGCGTTCGAATTCTCTCCACCCTCCGGGGGGCTGGCGAGCAGCGGGCGAGCTCCGGCGAGCCGGGCGGGCAGTCTCTGCAGGCCCAGCGGTAGTCTCCGCCCCCCACGAGTCATTGGCCCGGCCGGGAGGAGGAGCTGCAGGAGGCGGCAGCGAGACTCTCCCATTGGAACAGCCTGGGAAGGAAAAACCAAATGGAGAAAATCAGAGGGGGGGATTAAATGCCTGTTACACGTCTCCCACCGCCATCCTTTCCGGTGCAGATATTTAGGGATACACAGTATTTAAATTCTCTTTCTGGAATTTCTGTGTTCGGCAGTTTCTGCTACGGGCATGCATCTCCCTTGCTCTCGCTATACACCCCCCTTCATTTCCCAGGGAGTGGAGCGGCCCGGGACGGGGGCGGGCTGGGAGGCGTGGCGGCGTGGTAGGCGGGGCTGCGCCGAGCTCCGTGTGTCGGTGTCAATGTGTCTGTCCTTCACTCCTCCATTGTCTGCCGCCACCACTGCTGCCGCTGCCACCGCCGCTGCCGGAGTCGCCGCAGCCCCCAGCCTCGCGCGTCGCCGCTACCTCCTCGGACAGGTGAGAAGCAGCCCAGGTAGGGCAGGGGGAGAGCCGGGAAGCCTTCGACAACCGGAGCCAGAGCCCCACCGGGAGCTTCCCCGCTACCGGAGCTGGCCCTGAGGAAGCATGTGCCTGCTGGGGCGGCTTCCTTCCTCTCGGTGGGGAAGCCGCCCCTCCACCCCATTACCATCACTTATACCGCGTATCAGTGCCCCGGAGTGAAGACCCTCCACTTGCCACATTTGGCCGTCCTGGGAGACCGAGAGCGGCCAGGAGCCGGCCACGAGGTGGGAAGTGGCGGGTGCCCATCGTCCCGTGCGTGGCACCGCCAGATGTAACTCCCGGGAAGCCAGGGTTGAGGCTTTGGACTCGGGGTGGGGTGGAGAGGGGAGCTCCCCATTACGAGCGAGATGAACGCATGTGAGAGTAGTCTCGGGAGAAGGTAGTTCTCATTTGGCAACCTACCCTCCTCACCCTTGCACCCACCCACCCCCACTTGTCATCTCCTCTGGCGTCTGTGGGAGCTGTAGAAGAAAACCGGATCTGATCGCTCTATGGTGCCCGTTAAGGATGTTTGGAAGCAATTTACACTTGCACTAATACTTCGTTTATGAAAGACAGCCGGGGATGAGGGGGGAGGGAGGGCCTCTTCTCTCTTCTAGAGTTCCCAGTCTCTTTGTAACTCAGATCTTGAGATTTATGGCAATAGGAAGGGGAGGGAGAAGGGGCGGAGATTAAATTGGTGTTGCTGTCTATATATAGCATTAGATTAGCCTCTTAATCCAACCTTCATTCAGCTGTAATATGTAGCTTCAGGCTTTCACTCTAGGAAGCTAGGGGCCAAATACAAGCGTGTACCCTCCTGTGGCTCAGAGACAGGACTTGCTTGCTAATACGAAGTCAGTCGTTCCTCCCGGGTGGACATCCATAACATATTTAAAGCATCGGCGAAAGCTTCTGTAGAAATTAGTGTTTACTGTTGTTTCTCTACAGTCTAGTATTAGTGTTTCTCCCAAGACGCATCTGCTTCAAAGAGAAATATTTGTATAATTATGTAGATTTGTTTGGTTAAGCATCCCCCCCATACCATCACTCTTTCTCCCCGCTGTACCATATATGAAGTGAAGTGTACTTTCCTCTGGCCTTACGCCTTCATTTCTTGGAAGCATTCACTAACACTTCTGAAATCCTGGAAGATGTTCATTATTTCCTGCCTTTAACAAAATTTTTTCCCCAAATCCCAGATGTTTTCTTGTCTAAGGCTTCATCTTTACAGGCTGGGGCAGATCTGAGCCAGAACATATCACATGAAAATGGTTTGAAATTATTCATCACAATGTATAACAAAGAAACTTTTGTTTGGGAATGCTTTAATAATGACGTGACTGTTCAAACAAGTAGTAAGGCTTTTGAGTGACCCATCTTTTGTAACACTTAGAATGCTGCTATTGCCGCAGTTACAACTGATTGAAAACACAGTATCATGAAGAAGAAACCCAGAAACCTAAGAAAATGCTTGCGGAGTAACCTTCCCTTACCACGTGACTTAACATTTTACAAGGGATGTTACAGAATTGGGTGCTTCATTGCCAGTATTTCCATCTCTGGTGCCAAATTGGGGCCATGGTTACTTGAAGGTCACACCTGTTTGTCTCACTGAAGTTGTCAGTTCCTCGAGGATAGCAACTTATTATCTATTTTCCTGGTGCCTTATGACACCTCGTTGGTATTTAGTCCTCTGTGAATACATGAATTCAGTAAAGCTAGAGTCAATGACATTTAAAGTAAAAAAGCTAACATCTGCCTAGAAATGCATATAAGTAATATGTTAAGTTTAAATTTCTAGAAACAGATACGTAATGGATTGTGTTCATCAGATGGATTCCATTAATCGTTTTTGGACAGTGTTAATATTTCATGTAGGAATAAGATTAGCTAATGAGCATACCTTAGACTAGATCAAGGAACTTTTTTTGTATTAAGAATGTATTCACATCAAAGAAGTTTTGTTGGTAATAAAATAGCTACTACTTATTGGATCCTTAGTCTGTGCCGATATTCTACCAGATGGCTTTGTTATAGGATTTGTTTAATCATTGTTGTAGCGACCTAGCTAGTATTACCCCTGTTTCTGAAAATAAGGGGACAGAAACAGAAAGAAGTTAATTTGCCCACAGACCCACAGTTTGGAAGTATCAGAGCCAAAATTGGAACCTAGATCTGTCTCCAAAACCTTTTCGCTTTTCATTATTCTCTACCTCTGTGGCTAGCAGTAAGGGGGAAATTATATATTCTTTAGCTAATAGATAACACGTTCATGTGGTTTAGGGTGCCAAAGGTACAAGAGACTCTCCGACCTCTTTGCACAGTTTCTTCTCCATGCCCTACAACCCATGGTGTCTATTTTTCTCATACCTTTCTGAGAAATTGTATGTGTTTATGGCTTATATGTGTAGCTCCACTTTTTTTTTTTTTTTTTTTTTTTTACAGAAATGAGAGCATACTAACACATTGTTCCACAATGTGTAATAGAATTTATATGTTGCTTTGGTCTCTGTTTCTTTCTTCTCCTTTTAAAAAATAATGATTTCTGAAATGTCTGAAATTCTTATATGTGTCCCCATCATCCCTTTTTGTACTTCTACCACCCTGGACGTCTCTTGGCCTGTTGCAATGGATTCCTAAGTAGCCTGCTTCCCATCCAGCTCATTCAAGGCACCACCATTAAGGCACCACCACCAGTATACACTGAGCACTCATCATCCACCCAAGGATGCGACATACTTTGTAAAGACAGAACTGATTCACTTAAAGCATGTCAGTGCCTCTCCACCTGCCGCAGAATAGAGGCTCTGGTCTCTTACTTCTGGTTCCTCTCCACCAGCCCAGGTTTGGTCTGGGAGGCTCCGACTTCTGGTCCCAGCCGGCATTTCCAGTCAGCCAGCCCCTCCCACATACTCTGCTCTAAGGTCACCTCACTGATGATTCCCTAACGTGCCAGTATTTTCCACCCCTTTGTTCCTGCTTTTCTCTTCCTGGAGTGACCTCCCTTCCCTCTTTGCCGAGCCTTTCTCTCCTTCCCAGATCTGATGAAGTGTCAACTTTCAAGATACTTTCATGGTCGCCTCTCCCACCCCATCCAGGAGGAGAATACAGGCTCTAGTAAACATTTTTACTCCTGTCCCTCAGCAAGGGCGATAAGAACAATGTTTCCTCAGGAGTTGCTGGTACAGTTGCTGACATCCTCTAATTTTCTCCTATCTTCTTAGGAGCCCTGGTCCCCACCCACCTTGCACCCTGAAATTAACATCTTTGCTTCTTCATCTGGACCCCCATGAAAATAACCTAAAGCAGGCACCTTTTTCATGACATCCTAGTTCAGTGTTTTAAATCTATTTGACGCCTTCTCCTTCTAGACTATAAATTAACTAGGATTAGTTTACCTTTGCTTCTCAAGATTGTGACCCGGTGTCTTGCACCTAATGTGTGCTCAGTACATGCTGAGTTGAGTTCAGTTTGATCTCCAAGTTATTTTAGGTGGATTCGTTTCCCTACGTGACTGATCCTTCCTGGCAATGTGAGGTGATGTGGTCCTAAGCGCACACAATCATAACCAAGGGCAGAGGGTCTTTAAATGTTTTCGGTCTCAAGCTGCTTGACATTCTGATGAATGCTATCAACCAAGAAAAAAACAATTGTTCATATGCACATGTTACAAATTTTGCCGACCGTTCCTGGACTCCCTCTTTGAAGCCCTTGACGTACATACAGCTCTGTGCTTTAAGAGAATGCCGTTTCCTTTTTATTGCAGGGGAATAGCTCATTTTTGAGTGTTGTAACTTTTGGGGTAATGTTTTCCTTGACATTTAACTTTCTTTTCTTAGGTACATTTCTTGACTGAGCGGATATTTGATGATATTAGGATTTTTATTTTCTTTGAAACTAATATTGTGGTTGTATGTTTAAAAGGTCCCTTATCTTTTAGAGATATGTACTGAATTGTTTAAGGGGGGAAAATGGTAAGACATCTAAGACTTGCTTCAATATAATTTTGTGAAAGTGGGAGACAGGGACTGAGTAAGAATATTAATGAGACAAAGTTCACCGTGTTGTTAAGGGTTGAAGGTGGGCAATGAGTACATTGACTTCATTAGACTGTTCTCTCTGCTTTTGATATGTTTGAGATTTTCCATAAGGAAGTTTTAAAAAGGAAATCTGGAAGTATTACAGCCACTAAGAAATTGTCGTTGTAGTTTAAACCAAAAAAAAAAAAAAACGAGAAAGAGAGAGAGAGAGAAAGCAATATGGATACAAATGCTCTTTCTCTATACTTAGAGTTGCGCTTATGCGGTTATCCATTTAATGTTAAAACAGTTACACCTAAATCAGCAAAAGACTGTCTTGTGAACAATGCATTTCCATAAACTGTTCACATCACCTTTTAGCTTCTCCACAAAACGAAGAGGTAGGTGGCATATCTCAGTGCTGTGTCACAAGCTTATGAATATCCTACTGGCAGCTAATCTTCATCTTTTTTAGACCCTGACGAAGTAATTTGCAGACACGTCTCAACAAGGGGTGCAAATATATTTAGTTTAACTGAGAAAATCAAGACATGAATGAAGTGGAGATACTGATTTTCTTCTGTGTCACATAAATCAAGTCAAAAGGCATTTCCAAAAAAAGGAGTACTTTGGTAATGTCATGAGCAATAGTTAGAGGAGGTATCTCACTGCATGAAAATGAGGACCACACTGAGGTGTGCCCACCACGTCCTTCCTCAGGATTGGCTTAACTAAATGCTTGTTTTGACAACTGCTTTCTGAATTCTTAAAACTTTATAACTTGCATGTCTTGATGTTTATGTTTCTTTTATGATGTTTTGGACTTATGAAATGTTAATGTTTCCAGAAGCCAACATGGAATTGTTTGGTATCATTTATAACATTTCTTCCCAGATTTGGTTTGAAGAGTTCTTAAAGAATATTTAATTAAGCTTCAAAGCCCAGCCTTCACAGTGTCTAAGGACAATGTAGCCAATCCAGTCTCATTGCCAGGTAATGCTGAAGCACACATTAGTGTATCTCCAACTTCAACTCATATATATTTATATATTAGCTATGTCACTGTGGAATTTAAAACTCAAGGCTGGTGCCTCTTATCTCTGAGTATAGTAAAACGGTTCCAGTAATTAAAAATAGAAAGCTATTTTTGCATCAGGAGGGGAAAGGTAGCATTCACCTTCCCAATAAATACATTTAAGCTAGAAAATCGGTGTTTTTATCTCTTGTTATTTGGTTATCTCTTGCGGGGTTGTGTTAAAAAGACCCGGCAGACAAAGCAGCCCTTAAAACTACATTCATCAGCCTCTGAGTAAAATCTCTTCCTGGTCTGTTGATTGTGGAGTAAAGCAGTCCCATTAAGTAGCCTCTTCTGACCTGGTAGGAAATGATTATGGATGAGCCCTGGGAGACGGCCAAGCACAGCCATAGCTCTGAGAATTAGAGTGGGAAAACCAAGACTCCGTGATGAGATGGCTTTTCCAAGGCAATGTCTCTTGCTTTCACTTTCTTCATATATAAAACAGGGATACTAACCAAACTTACAGGATGACTTTGAGGATCCTTGACGATACCCTGTGAACTATAAAACGTTATATAAAAATTAGTTGTTATTTTTAGGGCCAATTCTACCTGCTTTTACAGTTGAGAAGAAGATGAATAACACAATTACGGGCCTAGTTAAGAAATCATTTTAAAGTAAAATTGTATAGACATTATTAGTATTTGCCATAAGCCCAACTTCCTACAGTTTGGAAGAGATTTATTTTTCAAGAGAGACTTTCATAAAAGACATAATTCTAGTAATTCTATCTCAGGATTAACTTTTTAAAACATATTAATCAGGATTAACTTTTTTTTTATAATAATAAGAAAGTTCTTGGTATGCATCTGTTTTCAGCGAATCCCAAATGATAAGACATGATCTTTATCCTTAAGAGGCCTCCACTATCCTTTAGGAGACCCGCCAGCCCCTGAAACAATAGGGACTAAAGTCATCATCCAAAAGCCGCCCCCCCACCCCCAGTCAGCCGACAGGTTAGACCCCTTTGAGAACTTCCCTTTGGCTGTTCAGGTGGCTGGCTGGCTCCTTCCAGCCTTTCAGCTCTAATGTGAACAATGTGGTTACTCCCTACCCACCCACCGGCTTCCTGCTCCCAGAATGCCCTCCTCCACCCATTTCTGCAGATCACATTTTACTCCAATCCTTCTCAGCTCAAATGACCCCTTCCCCACACAGCCTTCTCCAGTCCCCAACCAGAGCAGTACCGTCACAAGTGCAGATTCCAGAACGGGTGGAGCTCAGTGGGAGGACTAGAGAAAGTGAGGTTCTGAACAGGGTCTGGAAGGATTGGTTAATTTGGGCAGGCGAGCCAGAAAATGGAGAACATTCCAGGGAGAACAACCCCCAAGAAAACAACTCCATAAAATATTATAACATGTTATAAATATTTATAAAATAAATATTGGCTGTAATTTTCTGGCCAACCCTATTGGAGCTAGAATTTTTTTCATTCAAAGGCACGTTTTCTTCAGTATGTCAACTTTTTAAAAATCACAGAAGTGGTAGATTATATTTTAAAGCACACTAGGTTTGTTCTTGCTCTCAAGTAATTTATGACATCACATGTTTTAGACTAAACTGAAAATTATAAAGCAGTATCTTCAGAATTGGTGGTAGCAGGAAAGTTAATAATGGACATAAAAAGAAACCATGGAAGAGAAAATCATATACTTATTCGGATATTTTGCCTTTGAATACAAACTAATTTGAAATTATCCAAAATAGCTAGGATATCAATAGCCAAAATAGCTAGAAAATAAAATGAGTAGGAAATTGTGAAATTTATTTTGCAAGTAAAATATGATCCATGGAACTGGTTTTATCTATATAGTGCCTTAAAGGAATTTTATTCTCTCAGTTTGATTTTTTTTCCAGTTGGACTGTTCTGATTTTTTCTTTTCTACTTTTATTGATGAATGGAATAAAGACATGGCTGAAACAGTTAAACCTGAGAGATGCAACTTGGGGATTTAATAATCAGGTTAATGTGAATCATTTTAATGCAGGATTGTGGTTGTCATTAGTTTCCACAGCATTTTTCCTTTGTATCTATTAGGGGAAAAAATACACGACAATTTAGAATAATTTCTAAATTTAAAAAATCTGCTGTATACCAGTATCAGCAATATACACAAGAATACTTTTCATTCTTAACTCATTCTGATGTCTATATTGGGGCCATGGGTCTCTTCAGCAAGTATCTTTTAGGCAGTTAAATGCCAACTGGAATAATTTGGCCTGTTCTAAATTTGGCATGTGTTGAGTGAAAAGTGCCAAAAAATATTCTGATAGTCATATTTGTAAACTGCTTTGGAAATAAAAGGTTTAGGTAACTCACTGAATGAACCATTCTTTTGGCAAATGCCAAAGAGACAGTGCTTTCATTGTTCTTTCTTGATTTTTTAAATTTCAGGTGTATCCTTTGTTGTTTTTTGTTTTGTTATCTTTAATTCTCTCAATTATATATATAATAATAATATATTAGTAGGGAAACAATAATAACAAATTTGTGAGATGTGTAGAATTGTGTTTCCTCTTTTCATAGTTGCACTTATTTTTATGTTAGAAGAGGACTTTCAAAAAATAATTGTTAGATGTACTGTTATTTTGAGGACTTCTAAATAAATCTCAAGAAAACTGCCAGGCAGAGGTGAGTAACAGTAAGGAATATTAACTCTTAGCACTGTGGAGACTATATCATAAACCACCATGGGGTGTGCAGTTTTATAATATCCTACTGTATCCTCTTCTTTTTTGCATATTCACACAAAAGACTTTAATGGTTTTCAAACCAACCTCGACAGCTTCCTGGATTTGTGATCATTTCTAAGGAAAAAAGAGAACATGACATATGTTTTTCTCAGTATACAAGGTAATAGAATGGGGTTATTGTAAACAGGAAGGAGAGGCCCACATTGCTGGTACAGAGGAAGCTGCTGGCTAGAAGAAAGGATGCCACATCGGCGTGGAAGAGTGTGAAGATGGTGTTTACATTAGCGTTGAGCTTCTGCAGGAAAGAAGTTGAGAACCAGCTCCAGTAGTACCAGAAACCATGGAGCCATAGATTTCCTACTATTTACATGTCCTTAAGAGGCAGGATTTCTGTTAAATCCTCTTGCTAAAGACAAATGTTTTTTTCCTTACTAGAACTCCACGGAGAACTATTTGGCATTTGGGAGGTAACATATGCTAATTCAGTTTATCCAAGTGCTGAACTAGACGTTAAAATTAATATTTATGCTTCACTCTCTAACTCTAAACCATAAAATTCATGAGGCAAATAATAAAAAAGCTGCCTTCGAGAATCATATGAATGGTTACCCAGCAACTTCAGCTGGTTCTTTGGAGAAGTGCACTGCAAGGAGACAGTTGACGGGTTCTGGCCCTGACCCTTCTGTGTTTGTGAGGGCCTGCTTTTTCTGCTTTGATCTCTGCTTTATCACCAAGGTTAGAATGGAATGCCTGACCTCAGGCAAGTGGCGTGACATCTCAGAACCTTATCAGAGTGTGAGATGAGGGTCTAGGTTTAGTTCTTCGGGTTTCAAAGTGTTCCATACTTCATGGATATCCATTATAAGTTAAAACGTAAAAAAAACAAAAATGCCACACACGTTTAATTGTTAAAGCATTAATAAACACAACTGCAACTCAAATTCATCATGTGATGTACTTTATCATACTGGAGACCATTACTTCTTCTTAACTCACACTGCCAGGTTTTTTTGTGCAGTGCGTGGGTCAAACCTCCACCTGCTAGAAAGTGAGCACCATGCGTCTTGTCTATGTATCTTGTCTGATTGGTCCCATCTGCATCCCTATTGACCAGTACCAGATAGAGGTATGTTTAATAAGTGAATGCAAATGAATGATTTTAAGCCTTTTGAAAAAGTATACTTAAAAGTTTGTAATGTGGCACTGGTCTTCTCTCCCTCTCTCAATTTGAGTTACTGTAATTCACTCTTTTAAAATTGTATCTGGGAATACAGTTTCATATCATCAGTGTGCTGTGTCCCATTAAGTCCCAGGCTAGGCTTGGGCATTTCTATCCATTTCACGCTGTCCTCATTGTGAAATAGGCATATGTGTGGTAGGTAACATTTTGTGTGTGTGCAACCTTTCAAATAAAGCTTCATCTGCTAGACAGGCTTGGGCAGTTCCCCTCCTGGGAGGATGGGGGCCGGAGTGGCCTGGTTGAGAGAACACACAAGTGAGAAGACATTTGGACTCCTGTCCATCACCACCTTTGAACTTCCTGAAGTTTCATTCCCATGTTTTGTAAAAGCCATTGCTGCAAAGCAACATTCTCCCACTAGTTACCAGTCTAGGGTGTTATTTTTTTTCCCAGAAGCTTCTGTCATCTTCTCCTCCTTGATTACAGTGCTGAGAAGGGAGGAACAGACTTCAGTCCCCCTCGCCATAATAACTTATCTTCTAGTCTTCTATTTGTACTGATAATCATAAACAGTTGCATCAGTTTTGTGTTTGATACAGAATTAGCCTTAATCAACTGACTTGCTCTCTGGCATGCTGATTTTTTTTTTTAACTTAATTTGTTTTTTAGAGCAGTTTTAGGTTCACATCAAAGTTAAGAGAAGGGTACAGAGATTTCCCATATACCCTCTCCCCCCATACATACCTAGCCCCTCCCCATTATCATCACCCCCCTACCAGAGCTACTCGGTGATGCATTTGTTTTGTCTACAATTGACATTAATGTTTGGCAAACAGAAATAAGTCTTTCAAGGAAATATCTGCCTGCTTGCTGCTCTGATGTGTTTAGACCTGTGTGCACAATTTTCAGTTCTTGAGAGCAAGGCCCATCTCTGGCTTTGCTTACCTTTGTTTCCTCTTTCATGCAGGGTTTTCCAACCTTGGCACAATTGAAACGTTGGGCGAGATAACCCTTTGTCGTAGGGGGCTCTGCTACAACATTGTAGATTGTTCAGCAGCGTCCCTGGCCTCAACCTACTAGATTCCAGTAGCACCCCCCTTTTCCCAGCATGACAAGCAAAAATGTCTCCAGACACTGCCAAATGTCCCTTGGGGAACAAAATTAACCCTGGAGTGAAACCAGTGCTCTAGTACAATGCCTGATACACAATAAGCCCCCCCTAAAATACTTGATAAATTAATAAATATATTTAAACCACAGCTAGACATTTAATCATTGGATATTTCTCTGTTTCATGCCACCATTTCCTCTAAATTCTCTGAATTTACAACTTGAACTATCGTAGGTGTGCAATTGTTATCACTATCCTGTTGTCTTGCAGACAAAAGTTCTAAGGGTCTTAACTAGAACAGAGGTTTTAAGACATTTTGCTATTAAGATACCCTGAAATGTTATGTTTGAGGAATGAGTTTTCTAAAAGCCGAAGTATGTACAGTGTGTGTAGTTGAAGGTGTGTTTGTGTTTTTCAAAGTGTTGAGACATAAGAATGACATCAGCAAGATTAGGCCATCTGGGAAGCTGAGTGGGGCTGGTCAGTTGTTGGGGGAAGGGAAGGGCCTGGGAGAGATCCCAACTGGGGAAAGTGGAAGGGCCCAGAGAAGGACATGTGCTTGCCCCAGGGACTGCTTACGGAGTCCCTTGAGTAGATGGCATGAATTGATAAGCAGAGTGAAACTATTTCGGATTTAATTTATACTTCTTGAAAGTTTTTGAAAATAACTTCATTGAGGTGAAATAAGTGACATTATGTAATTGTCTTTATTTCAGTGAAGAGGTTGTACATTGATACATAAAATGTAATTTCTGGAATATTTTTATTTAAAGGGAAGCAAGAATCATTATTCAAAAATAAGATAATGTTTAAGAAGTGAAATAAATTTGGAAATGTTATAATGAAAATTTAATCACAATGCTTTTATGTCTTCTTAAGGCAGATTTAGATGAATATAGTTAACTCAGTGTACTTTTTTTCACAACACAATTCCTTTGGGCTTTGATCCCTCTTTCTTAAAAGATCGTTGCTTAGCACAATTTAAGTTCCTACCATTAATGTCCCTTGCTGCAAACTACCGTTGTAAAATTTTGAGGAGAGAACTATAGTTTAAGTTTTGTGCTTTTTAAGAAAGATATCTTTGTTCTTTTATATCATTAATTATAAGAATGAAGAGGATATGAATATAACAGTAATATTTTTGTATTAAAGAAATATTTGAATTTATTTAGAAACATTTTTCTTTTATAGGTAGGCTATTTGTTATTTTAAATTTTTAATGTTTTGTCAATTATTATAAATACTGAAACTTAGACAGAATTTTCTAGGAGCTATAGCGAAGTTTGTTGTAGAGGCTGGGTGATTTTGAGTCCAGAGAGGCTGTTACAAAATCATGGTAAGGATATTGAACAAGCTAATGTTATTCTGGGCAACAAAATTGTGTAGTGTAATTATAGGCAAATATTTAGCTTATCGCTTTAGAATGTTCATAATTTAAAGTTTCACAGAGCAATTTAATTTTGTTTTTCTTTTGAGAGAAGGATGCTACAATGTTACCAACCCAAACGATCCCTAGATATGACAACTTTTTGTACAGGAGTTTATGATGTTTGTTCTTGCAGTTTTAGCTTTAATGGAAAGGAGAATAGTTTATAATTATGGGCAATTTTTAGTTTTCTTTTATGGTAAATTATTTTACCCATTTGAAATATAGAATAAAAGGTAGTTCTTGAAACTTGCTCCTAAACACAGAGTACATCCTGAGAACGTTGCAGTAAAGTGGGTCAGTTATATTTTGAGTTTTGTGTGCTGGTGTTATTGCATCTTTATGACACACTTTATACTTTGGGGATAATATTGTTGCCCTATAATTTTTATTATCTTAGAATCGGAAGTCTCTCTCTTCCCATTGTCTTAAGTAATATTGACGGTACCAAGAGAGTTTCACTTTGAAGTTTGGTACTTTTTCTTTTCTTTCCTGCTGTATCCACATAGTTTTGAAATTTGGGCAAAATGTTCTGCAGAGCTACTTTATTTGAAAAATATTAATTAAAAAATTCCTATTCTTTGAGTGTGTTTTCACCTTTTTATCAAGTTTGTGTGTTGGGCCATAGGGAATGCTTTAGAACTGGGTTGCCTGACATGATAGCCACTAGACACGTTGGCTATTTCAATTTTAATTTTAATTAATGAAAATTAAATAAAATTAAACATTTAGTTCCTCAGTCACACTAACCGCACTTCAAGGGTCCAATAGCCACATGTCTAGTGGCTACCTTATTAGACAGTGCAGATATAGAACATTTTCACGGTCACAGATAGTTCTGTCGGGTACACCTCTCCAGGATGGGTGTTGGCAAACTGCAACCTGGGGGCCCATTCTGATCCACTGTTTGTTTTGTAAATAAAGTTTTACTGGAATACAGCCATGACCACCTATTTATATATTGCCTATGGCTGCTTTCAGGCTGTAACAGCAGAACTGAGTAGTTGGAACAGAGATCATGTAGCTCACAGAGCCTAAAATATTTTCTTTCTATCCCTTTATAGAAAAAGATTGACTCTACTTTAGAGTATCCGTATTTATAATGTCAAGGTTGTTTGAATAGCATAGTTATTTTATGTGTAGCATATATTAGTAATATTAAATGCCTTACATGAGGCAGATTATCATACTTCAAAGATGAGCCAGACCAGAAGAACAGGCAAGAATAGAGTATCAGGCCAAATCTCTTGATTACTAGTTGAGAACAGGCATCCACTAGTAGGGACAACTAGAAGGTACGGCCTTCTGTGATAGATCAGACACTTTCCAGAATGGAGAGAATTAAGGAAGAATACGAGGGAAGACAACATGCAAGGTGTCAATCTACTCAGGGTGGGCAGGGCAAGTGGCAGAATTAATACACAATAGCCATGAGACCCTTCAATGCTGCTGGCCCATTGTCACACTGGGACCCAGAGTCTGGTTGGGAGTAAGGGGTGGAATATGAAAAGAGCACGAGGGCAGTTAGAAGATTAATAAAGAGAGGTGGGGCGATATTTATCTAATATGTTAGATTTAAAAATCTTTCAATTAAACTTTTCCATTTAGACTTAAATAGAAATTGATTCAAAAATGTTTATTTCATTAATAAAGTACCTTGTTTCTAATGTTTGGTTGATTGGATCGTTTCAGTATTTTTATGGCCTTCTTTTATCTTCTAAACTATCCAAGAAGTTTAGTCTCTTAGATGACATGTGAAATACTTAAATCCATTTTGTTTTACCACTTTACATACAATTTTTTAAAATTCTATTTTAAACCGTGGAGCTTTTCCATTTTGGTGGGACATGAGCTTCTTTTCTTTTTATTTTTTTAATAATTTATTTTTATTATTTATTTTTAAATTTTTGACTGTGTTGGGTCTTCGTTGCTGTGCGCGGGCTTTCTCTAGTTGCAGTGAGCAGGAGCTACTCTTCGTTGGGGTGCACAGGCTTCTCATTGCGGTGGCTTCTCTTGTTGCGGAGCACGGGCTCTAGGCACGCGGGCTTCAGTAGTTGTGGCACGTGGGCTCAGTAGTTGTGGCTCGTGGGCTCTAGAGCGCAGGCTCAGTAGTTGTGGCACACGGGCTTAGTTGCTTCGCGGCATGTGAGATCTTCCCGGACCAGGGCTCGAACCCGTGTCCCCTGCGTTGGCAGGCGGATTCTTAACCACTGCACCACCAGGGAAGTCCCATGAGCTTATTTTCTATGTGAGTGTTTGGGTTATAGTTTTTATGGAAGTCAAATCATCATGATGTTAGTTTATTTCAACTTGTAAGTTGTAATGCAGTCTAATAAAAGTGAGCTTTTGACATTGGCCTAAGAGAACTGCCTTTGTTACTCTCCCTTTGTTATTTCCCAGGTTTAAGCTAGCACAGTTTCTTAGTCAAAATGCCCTTGCTCTTCTTCGGCCAGAGCTTCAGTGAGTGCCTTATAAAGGCTGACCCTCACTGGAGCAGTTTATAATGTAGCACCAGAGCTAAATTTAGAGGGAAGCCAAGCCTCTACTCCAAATAGTAACAGCTAAACGATAGAGACTTTTGGTGAACAGAATATCTTCATTTAGTCTTTCAGTACCAGTAGGTGAGTCTGTGTGTTTGTTTGATTTATTTTGGATGTTGTGTATGTCAAAATCTTTGCATATTTTTTTATGTTTATGTGTTCTTTTATTATTTTCCACATAGACTATATTGAGGTAGTGTAAAATAAGCCTACATAACTGGGCTATGAAGAAAGAAACTTTTGTATTTAGAACTAAAGAAAGTATAAACAGAGCTAAAGAATTTTTAAAATAGAGTAATTCTCTCCAACGTAGGCTGTGTTTGGTAGTAATTCCCATTAGCAGGAAAACAGAAACAAGGTGTAAAGGTAGAGTTAATTAGGGAATTCTATATGTTTATATTCTAGACCTTAAAATAAGTCTTTTAGAGGGGACTCCCACTTTAAAAATATTTTCTAATTCTAAAATAAAAACATCTTTGGCAAAAAAGGAAACTCCTTCCTTGCATGTTCACCTCCTGGAGGAGTTTCAGGCTCTATTTTTGGTTTTGTATCTCAGTAGGAGACCCAAACTCTTTAACAGGTATTTTTCTTCACTAACACAAGAAAATATTTTGTATGGTATTTCGGTATTTGTTGTGTTTTGGGAGGTGTGGAAACATTAAGGAGAACACACACACACACACACACACACACACATATATTCATTACTTGTGCTCCAATGGAAATGTTTGCTGGTATAGAGTGAATCTGTTGAAAATGCCAACAGGGAAGATTCTGAATGAAAGAGTTTTGCAGTGAATATAAATAATGCATTAGAAACTCTATTTCCAACGTCTCTCAAATGAAATGAGATTTCATTGATTAAGGTTACTGCATTTGTAGTTATTTCACTGTGCAGCTGCTCTGCCCCATACACATACAGCAATCAATCCCTTTTCTATACTGGTTAGCTAGGTGTGTCCCGCTGTTGTTTCACCTGTCACATTGTACTATAAATGTTTGTATTTTATCTCTGCTGGGCTCTGTGTTCCTTGAGGGCTTGGAATCCGGCTTAGTCACCTTTATATCTCAAAGCAGGATGTAGTAAGTTCACTTTATAGGATTGATAAAAATTCTCTCTACTTAAACCATAAAAAGAATTACTTTTGGGCTTTGTTACTTTATTAAAAAAGTTTTTTTTAGTTTCACTTTAAAAATGGTGATTCAAGTTTTCAATGATAAACAGATTGCTTTCTGTGTGAAAATACACGTTTCTCTTTTTTCATGGGGTTGGAAGAAAGTTTTGGTACATAAACTGAATAATAATTTTTCCACATTCTTGAGGATTTTTAAAAAATTTTGAGATATAATTAAATAATTTACTGTTATTTAATGTTGCAAATTTTCTTGATTATTTAATGGTATAAGTAATGGAGAAAATCTAGACATTTTCAAATCACAATTTTAAAAATCTTTGAAAGATAATTAAATAATTTGCTTGACATTATTTTAATCGTTTGGTCCTCATAATTTAGGCAATCTAGACATATTTTCAGATTGTAATATTTATGCCAGCAAGGTTATTCACAGTTTGTAAAAGGTCTTTTAGGGCAGGTTTTTCACTTTTTTAAAAGATAATTTTTGATATTTTAAATTATATATTAAATCCAATAGGAGAATTTAAAATACCCAAATACTCATCCTCTGAGGTTAAGCAAACAAATGAAAAGCTTACTAACAGTTTCTTGTATCGTTCTTAAATGTTCCTTGCCTAGAAAAGGAAATATTACGTGTACCCCCCTTTTTAACCGAAAAATTATGCTTTACACTCTTTTATTCAACTTGCTTTTTTCCTTTAACAATTTTACTTGAACATCTTTCCATATCAGTGCAACAGCTTATTTGACAATTATTTATTAAATTTAAATGCTTACTCAGTATTGTTTTAGGTGCGAAAGATACAGTATTGAGTAAAACCTACAAAGTCCCTACCCACATGGATGTTACTCTTGGGGGAAATAGACCATGGCAGACAGATGCTAATGAAATGACAGGGGCTGCTGTGAGCTATGAAGAGAAATAGAGCTAGATGAGAGGGAGAGGGAGAGAGAGAGAAGGAGTCTTGTTAGTCAGGGTGGTCTGGGAAGGTCTCTGAAACTGAGGCATTTGAGTGAGTGCAGAGAGTTAAAGCCACGTGAATGGCTTCCCTGGCCCACTGGAAGAAGCAAAGAGGGCAATGTGGCTGGAGCAGTGAATGATGGGAAGAGGTAGATGTAGGAAACATAATCAGAGAGGTAGCCAGGGCCATATGTAGTACATTGGATATAAATCATTTTGTAAAGCTTCGTAGTTCCATTTGATGGCTTATTTATAACTTATTGAACTAGATAGGTTTATGGGTATTCAACTTCCATTTTTTTATGCATCCAACAATGTTGCAGCTAAATCCTTTTATATATACACATACACGTATATTTGCATACTTGTGTGGGTATAACTGTAGAATAAATTCCTTGTAAAGGAATTGCTGGACCGTAGGTTATGCGCATGTAAATATTTATAGATATTCACCAAATGCTTCCCAAAAGTACTGCATGGAGTTTATCCTTTATATCAAAGTTTATGTCTGTGGTTATTTTCCTTGTCTCTTTTGTCCACACTAGATATTATTAAACTTTAAAAGTTTTGCTAGTTCAGTAGTTACAATTATCTCATTTTAAAAAGTATATTTAGTATGGGTGAAGTCAAACATATGCTTATTAGCTATATATTATATGAACTGCTTATTTGAAGTGCCTAATCTTATTTTCTTGGTTTTCAGAAATTTTATGAATAAGCATCAGAAGCCAGTGCTAACAGGCCAGCGGTTCAAAACTCGGAAAAGGGGTAGGTTGTGTTGTGTGTTTGTGTGTGTATGGTGGGGACGGGGTTGGGGGAAATGTGTGTTTAAAGTGCTAATCAAAATATAAGGTTGGTGAATGTCAAGTTTAACAATACAACAGCCAGTTATTTTAGTAGCAAAAGCGAGTTTCTTTGGGAAGAGCCCAGAGGAATTGCAGTTCGGGGTATGCGAACTATGGGGCAAGTCAGAGAACAAGGAAGCGGAACTTGCTATTATAGGGAAAAGAGGGGAGTTGAGAGGAGCTCTAATAACCCAACAGTCCACATGAGGAAGCTGGGAGTCCAAAGTATGGAGGCTACTCATAGTTTGGTCTGGTACATTCTCTGATTGGCTGAGCTGTGGTTAGGTGGAGAGAAGTTTTCTTCTTCCTTCCGGATAGTAAAGTAGGCAACACCTTTCTGCTGGAGACTAGAGAGGAAGGCATAATTATCTTCCTGTTTGGAGTAATTGATGATGCATGGCAGGGTATAAGAGCTCCCCCTACAGGCCTGTCCGGACTCCAATTTTAGCTGAGGTTTCTTAATTCCACAAAGAAGAATTGGTATTATCTTTGTTTCCACCTAACCTCACTAATTTCTGTCTTTTGAGCTCTGACTGTAAAATCTGAAGGTGTGAATTCAAGCCTCAGAACCGCCAGTTACTTAGGTGTTTGATTTTGGACAAGTCATTTAACTTGTCTGAGCTTTGTGTCTTCATCTACAAAATGAGGATGATTATATCTGTTCAGGTTGCCTTACTCTCATGCGAGGCTCTGAAGGCAGTTGATAAACTTTACTGTTTTTAACATCAGCGTTTGCATTTGGTTTTTGCTTTCTTTGTGTTTTTAAGAAAACGTTCATAAGCCAAGATAGTAAAACTAAGAGAAGAGTAAATTAGGGAAGATATTGAAGAGTTTTAACCTTTTCAGAATTTAGAAAGTCGAACTAAATTTACTGCCCTGAGTGTCTGTAAAACTCAGGATATTTTCAAATGTCTTTTATCGTGGGAAGAGAAGTGATATAGCCAGTTTGATGATGGCTGGTACAATTTCTATATGTGAGTGACTTCTTTTTGTTATGTTCATCTTCCCATTCTTTTTGTGTAAAGAATTTTTAAATCTTTTATAGTATTTAATCAGTTTTGCATAATTATATAGAAATCCTCTTGGTTTTAAGAGTAGTTGAGCCAAAACTTGATAGGGAAACTTTTTAGTCTATTTATTTATTTATTTATTTATTTATTTTTAAAATTTATTTATTTATTTGGCTGTGTTGGATCTTCGTTTCTGTGCGAGGGCTTCCTCTAGTTGCGGCAAGCGGGGGCCATTCCTCATTGCGGTGCGCGGGCCTCTCACTATCGTGGCCCTCTTGTTGCGGAGCACAGGCTCCAGACGCGCAGGCTCAATAGTTGTGGTTCACAGGCCTAGCTGCTCCACGGCACGTGGGATCTTCCCAGACCAGGGCTCGAACCCGTGTCCCCTGCATTAGCAGGCAGATTCTCAACCACTGTGCCACCAGGGAAGCCCTAGTCTATTTATTTATTGATTGATTTATTTAGGCTGTGCCAGGTCTTAGTTGCGGCATGTGGGCTTCTTAGTAGCAGCATGCAAACTCTTAGTTGCGACATGCATGTGGGATCTAGTTCCCCGACCAGGAATCAAACCCAGGCCCCCTGCATTGGGAGCACGGAGTCTTACCCACTGGACCACCAGGGAAGTCCCAATAGGGAAACTTTTTAAAATATGAAACATGGTATGAAATTATTATGTTGACTAACACTGAGGAGAGTGACTGAAAAATATTTAAGGAAGTATCATGTGTAAAGATAAAGGATGACTGAATATCTTTTTGAAGGCCTCATAGCTGATTATGAAGCAGAATGCCATGTAATGGTCATCGAGTCCTAAATTGTTGAATTGATAAACTATATCACGTGCCTTTGGCATTTCCAGCCAATGTGTGTAGCTGAAGTTCTCTTGCAAAGCTGTGTCTATGTAAGTAGCAAGTGTAGTTATGTAGAAAGAAAAGAATTCTCAGTACAATATATCATTTGAATTAGAACAGATTGCAAGAGTCACTAGGTAGCAGTGAGGGCTAAATTTAACTGTAAATGCTACCTGCCAGAAAGCTTCACATTCCCACTAAAAAAATGAAAATTAAAAAATATTTTAAAAACCAAAAGATATGGTTATTTTGTATAGTATTTCTGTCTTGTACTCTTCTTTTTTATTTTTATCTTTTGCGTCCTTGACTCATCCCCATAAGCTAAGTACAAGTATAGTCTGAACCACCCACTTCTATTATATTTAGCCCTCTTACAAACTGTGTCCCCACTACACAATGCGGATTGAAATCTGGAAGCAGATAGCAATGCAAGGTGCTGCAACCAGCGTGCGTTCTTTGTCTCATTGTTTAAAGCCGTCTTGAAAAACATAAATGACGTCGATGATTTCCAAAGGACTTAATCAGAAACCTAGTTACAGTTAAGGTATTGTTGCGCCTAGTAATGTGATAATATTTAATGTATGCCCAACTGTGAGGTGAAGGAAGGTTTGCCATCGCCTGCTCGCTGAGGGAGCGTGTTAATCTCAGACCTGGATCTCCAACTCAGGCAGCTTTCTTAGTGTGACGCTGATTCACAGTAGCTGAGCTCCAATGCCAAGAGAGGGCCCAAGGATGTGTTGCACAAGAGCAGGCATGATTCAGCAAGTAAACTGGCCCTTACGGTCAGTCTTCAGTTTTGGACTGTAAAGGTTACCTCTAACACTGAACTGGTTTGCCTCTGATTCATTTGGTGGGCAAGACTGTGCCTTTGTCTGATAGCTGCGGGAATACTCACAGAGAGCCACCCAGAAATATGTTATCTATCATTTGTCAGTTGATCTAGATTTATATAACTTGGGTCTGTTGGGGGTTAGAGCAGTACTTGAGCCATTTTGTGCCAAACTGCTGACTGGAAAAAAAAAAATGGAGTCAACCTCATTTTCTGCTTTTCATAATAGTGAATTGCATCCTGACGATTCATCGTGCTTTGGCTTTTCTTCTGCTATTACGATGGGGCTGAATTCAGATAAATGGTTGGCAGTTTTGTAGAGCCGAGAAAAAAAAATCTACGGAGGATATTTCAAGGTCATTTTAGTAGGCTGTCTTCCGAAGCTCTGTCTTCAGTTTGTACCTATTTCCTAGCAAAGTTAATGCTCTTCCCTGCCAAGTTAGTATAAAAATGTATTTCTTTTTGCTTAACATCAAAATTAAACATCATGGTAGGACACATCATATCGAACGTATCCTTTGTGAAATATGCACATCTTGCTTATAATATTTTCTCCAGAGAAATTATGTTTTCTAGTGTGACTTGGAGGAATCTGAAAGGATGAACGCTTCTCCCCTGAGCCATTGTTACGCTTAGTGAAATGAAATATTTAATAATTGAACTGGCCTCCCTCTAAATTTTGTGGAGAAATTGGATTAAAATTAGTGAAAATAGGAGAGAAAAAAATGACCAAACTTCAGGCCTCCAGAGGGACCACATACTCAGGTTTCTCTTTGAGGCTTTAGATCTGTTTTGGTGGTTTTAAATCACTCTTAGATTTGTAATAAGTGGTGTTAGGAACTAATGAGGTAAATCTTTAAATATATACGGAAGTAAATCTGTGTGTGTATAGTTGGAAAACCCATGATCGTTCTAATTCATTTACTGTAACTCAGTGACCTTCAGAAAGGGAGGGTAGATTATGTTATTTGTCACTTAATTAACACATTGGGAAAATGCTGTCTTAACCATTTACCATAGTTCTTAGAGAAAGCAATGTATTTAGATAACTTACAGGCATATTTGAGTGTCAGAAATAGGCCTGTTTCTCTACATTATGTGAGGGTGATTATGACTGACTCTTCAGTGTCACACTTGTGATTCACCAACACAGTATAAATGTGAGACCCTAATTGTGTACTTCCTACCTCAAGGGAGTTTTGACCTGCCAAATGGAAACTCAAGGGAGCAATGGCATATTTTCGTTAGGATTTTGTTGGTACTTCTGCTACACTGTCCTCAAATGAAATACAAATCGTATACACCGTTGGTTGTTTCAGATGAAATGAAAAAGAACCTATGGGTAAAATATTGCCTTGTTTCCCCAAACTTCCAATAATGTTCTTGCCATTTTCCTGTACAGGAATTTTGTTTTCCTCTAGATGGACACTTATCTTAGCAGGTGGGAGTTTTGCTTTTCATCCTGCAAGAGAATCATTAATCCTCCCAGGCCATCATGACTTTTTAAGATTCCTAAGCTATACGTGATCATTTTGACCTAGTGCATTATTACTCACTGTTGAAATATCTCTGGCCATGATGTGCTGTCTTCCTCCTTTTAGTTTCCCTCTCCCTTAGCAAGTCTTTTGGAAAAGTATAACTGGTGGATGAGGGCCTTTTTTTTTTTTTTTTTTTTTTTAAATTTATTTATTTATTTATTTATTTATTTATTTATTTTTATTTTTGGCTGTGCTGGGTCTTTGGTTCGTGCGAGGGCTTTCTCCAGTTGCGGCAAGTGGGGGCCACTCTTCATCGCGGTGCGGGGACCGCTCTTCATCGCGGTGCGCGGGCCTTTCACTATCGCGGCCCCTCCCGTTGCGGGGCACAGGCTCCAGAAGCGCAGGCTCAGCAGCCGTGGCTCACGGGCCCAGCCGCTCCGCGGCATGTGGGATCCTCCCAGACCAGGGCTCGAACCCGTGTCTCCTGCATTAGCAGGCAGATTCTCAACCACTGCGCCACCAGGGAAGCCCCATGAGGGCCTTTTGACAAAGGAAAGTTTTTAAGTTGTCTCTTAGATTCAAAACAAAGCTGTCTGCATGAATTTGTAGCTTATCTTATTGCCCAACTTATATTTTCCAGTGTCTTAAATTTATAATTTTCAAACCACCAAAGTCTGTTTCTACCACCTGAGTCAACGTCAAAGCATGTTGGGGTGCCGTTGTGCAGATGGCCTCAATTGATTTTGGGAGCTGGTCACGAGACTTAATAAGCAGCTCTTGGTCTTTTTACTTCTCATGTTTTTGTGTTCAAGGAGAGGGAACTTCTTCCCAAGGTGGGTGGTGAATTACCCTTTGGCCAGACCCCGAGTAGGGGATGATGCTTGCCAATGAGTTCATCCTGTGGGTCACAGTTACCCACTTCTTCTGCGCCCCGTGATCTACGCTTCTAGGGTGCCCATTCTCTCCCTCCCCCGCTTCACAACAAGACCCCAATTATGTTTTTCCTGCGGTCAACATTTGCATGTTCTTGGCTGCATAATGTTTTGCTTATGGCATCAAAAGGACTTTTATCTCTTGTTCATGACGAATAGTGTTCAAGTTAATTTACATCTGTCTTCATGGTATCTTATGCTGCGTGACTCTGGCTGGTACTGGGAATGCCATTCTTCTCTGTTTCTGAGGCTGTGGTATTAACCCCTTACAGCACATCCCTTCTGTTAGACTGTAGGTAGGCAGTCTGTACAAACCAGGCAGCTGCTGTCTGGTTTTTACATGTAGTTTTTAATTGTATCAAAGTCGTGCGTGTACGTGGTTTAAATAGTCAAACAGTTCTGCAAGACATGTTCTAACAGCAGCAAGTCTGTTCCCCAGCGGAACTCTTTCTACTCTTTAACTGCTTCTTTTAGCATTTGCATTCCTGTGGCCAAGTAACACTCCTGTATGGCTGATGCTTGATGTTTCTGTTGGAGGTATTCTAGACGCGTTTCCTCCTATGGGAGATAAGGATTCGGCTCTTTCACGCCCTACCCACCTGCAAACCTCTTCTCGTTCTCCGTCCTTTCATTATATCACAGTTTTAGCTAGACTCCTGTTTAGGGTGCATATTATTGTAACTTGGTACATGTTCTTCAGAGCTGAACTATTATTTGATTTATTTTTCTGAACACCATTTTCTCTTTGGTTTTAACAAGTTTAATAATAATCGATCTTTTTTTTTTTTTGCCTAGTCTTCTGTACCTTAAAACTAGTCAACCCCACCCTTTCCCTTGTTATGTAAATCTCTTAATATAAACACTTTAGGAATTCTAACAATGCTATTACATTGAAGGAATTCTGACTATGTATCATATCATATTGTATGATTGTATTGAAAAACCCTCTTCCATTCGGTTTGCTCTCTAGGCCAACTGTCCAGCTGTTAACGTGAAATGCTTGAAATGTCCCTTCATCACTATCCTGAAGAGTACTGTTGTCTGTCTCTTAGATTTTTTTTCTCTTTTTCCTGGGATCTCATGACTTACTAAGATTGTGAAATCATGAGTTATTCTCTCATTTCGGTGTAGTATCTGTTTCAATCGCTTTTAAAAAGAGTGTATCAGAAACATAAGTTTTGAGGCCTTGAATGTCTTGAAATATGTTTATTCTGCTCTTATGTTTGATTAGTAGTGTGACTGAACCCTGGAATTCTAGTTTGAAAATTGTTTTTCCTCAGAATTTTGAAGGAATATCTTCTGGTTTCTGGTATTTCTGTTGCGCAATTCAAAGTCATTCTGTTTCTTGATACTTTATATGTGATTTGTTTTTTTGCACCTGAAATTTCAGAGAGTTGCTTTATTCCCAGTGTTCTGAAGTTTCACAGTAATGAATGCACCTTGTGGATCCACTTTCAATCCCTGTGCTGGATCCCTAGACAGTCCTTCATTGGGAAACTCACGTCCTTCAGTACTGTAAAACTTTCTTGAAATTTTTAAATCCTTTCCTTTCCTTTTTTAAAAAAATATCTTTTTATTCACTTATTATTTGGACATTTGACTGGTCTGCTCTTTTTCTTATCCTTTTGCTCCTATTTTGTAGGTCTTTGACTTTTTTCCCAGTTTCTAAGAGATATTCTCAGCTTTCTCTTTTAACTCTTCAGTTGAGTTCTTATGTTTTTCTGTCATATTTTTCATTTCTAGGAACTTTTTTTTATTCATGAAATGTTTATTTTTCTATAGCATTCTATTCTTCTCCTCCTCCTTTTTTTTTTTAACAGTTGCAATATCTACTTATCTCTAAAGACACATATGATAGAATTTTTTTTTTTTAACTTCTAGTTTCATCTTTTGCCCCTCTCTCACCATATGCAGACTCTGCATAAGGGGGGAAAAAGGTGAAATCCTTTGAACTGAATCCTAGATACTTTGCCTTTAACCTAGTCTTTTTTTTTTTTTTTTACACCTCTTCTGACCCCTAGTTTGCTATCTTCACATTTTTTCAACGGCATATGATCTTTATTTTGTTCAAGATTTTGCTCCAAACTGACCTTCCACAAGAAGTCCCTCTAGAGTCTGCTGAAGAGAGGAACTTACATAATATCTGGACCCCTAAATCCTCTGAAATACTTCAGGGCGTCTACAAAGTCAAAACTGTTTTCAAATAAAATACCGAGATATTATTTGCACCTTTCACACATTCTCTCATGAGTTTACAGTGGGTGGCTGCAGGTTGTGTGATACTGCAACAAATTGCATGCAGCATGTTTGGGAATCTGTCTGCCATTAAGCCAGACATTAAAGAGATTTGCAAAAGTGTAAAACAGTGGCTCTCTTCTCACTAATATTTTTCATGTAATAAATAATTTTATGCTTTAATTTCTATAAAGTAAGTATCCATGGATGTAACCTCCATAAACAAGAGCTCTTTGGAATCTTTAATACTTCTGAAGGGTGTCAAGGGGTCATGAAACCAAGAAGGTTGAGAACATCTGCTCTGAAGCTGGATATATAAATGTATAGCTCACGATATTTTTTAAATATTTAAGTACTCTGGAATAATTTATCTTGTTAAAAAAAAAAAATTCCTCCAGGAAATAACAAGTGTTTGGTGAGGATGTGGAAAAAGGAGAACCCTTGAACAGAATTGGTGGGAATGTAAATTGGTGCAGCCACTATAGAAAACATATGGAGGTTCCTTAAAAAATTAAAAATAGAATTACACATGATTCAGCAACTCCACTTCTGGGTATTTATTGGAAGAAAATGAAAACACCAACTCAAAAAGACACATGCACCCCAATGTTCACTGCAGCATTATTTACAATAAGCCAAGATATGGAAACAACCTAAGTGTCCATTACTCAGCCATAAAAAGAAGGAAATCCTGTCATTTGTGACTACATGGATGGATCTGGAGGACATTATGTTAAGTGAAATAAGAAAGGCAAATTCTGTATGATCTCACTTACGTGTGGAATCTTTAAAACAAAAACAAGCAAACAACAACAAAAAAACAGCTCATGGATAACAGATTGATGGGTGCCAGAGGCACACTGGTGAGGAGGTGGTGGGGAGGGAGCAGTGGGTGAAGGTAGTGGTCAAAAAGTACAAACTTCCAATCATAGAATAAGTAATGAGGATGTGATGTACAGCATAATAACTCTAGTTAATAATACTGTATTGCACAAAACAGAAAAAGACTCACAGACTTAGAGAACGAACTTATGGTTACAAGGGGGGAAGGTGGAGGGAAGGGATAGTTTGGGAGTTTGGGATTGACATGCACACACTGCTATATTTAAAATGGATAACTAACAAGGACCTACTGGATAGCACAGGGAACTCTGCTCAGTGTTATGTGGCAGGCTGGATGGGAGGGGAGTTTGGGGGAGAATGGATACATGTGTATGTATGGCTGAGTCGCTTTGCTGTGCCTCTAAAACTATCACAACATTGTTAACAGGCTATATTCCAATATAAAAGTAAAAGTTAAAAAATATATTGTATTGCATACTTGAAAGTTGCTAAGAAAAATCTTAAAATTTCTCATTACAAGACAAAAATTTGTGGCTCTGTAGGGTAATGAATGTTAGCTAGACTTATTATGGTGATCATTTTGCAATATATACAAATATCAAATCATATTGTATTCTTGCAACTAATATAATATCATATGTCAATTATATCTCGATTAAAAAAATTTAAAAAGAGATACCCCTCTTGATTTTCTTCCTCCCAATCTTTATTTTGTTTGTTTATATATTCTCCCTTATTCTTAAGTGATTCTCCCCGGATCATTTTCTTTTTCTGTCTTAAGTGGAACAAAATTTTAAGTTTTGATTGTTATACTTTATTGTTTATCAGATAGATAGGGTTAGTAGATTACATTGGCCTATCCTATGAGTGACACAAATGATCGATCATCAATTTTTTAATGTATTAGATAGAGTGTGGCCCCTTTAAACAGAAATAAATTGCTTGAATAAATATTTAAACAAGGGCTTTAACATGAAAAACTAGTAGAAAAACGTAATCATCCTTCAACTTTTAAATAATCATACTATCAAATAAAAACCAGTGAACAAAGGAAACGTATGGTTGCATTTGGGAATATGTTGTGTAAGTAAAAGAATAATTGTATTCTGTATTTATTTTAGATGAAAAAGAGAAATTCGAACCCACAGTCTTCAGGGATACACTCGTCCAGGGACTTAATGAAGCTGGTGACGACCTTGAAGCTGTAGCCAAGTTTCTGGACTCTACAGGCTCAAGATTAGATTATCGTCGCTATGCAGACACACTCTTCGATATCCTGGTGGCTGGTAGTATGCTCGGTAAACCACACATTAGAGCACCTTCTTGTAATATTACGTACTTTCAATTCTACTGAAATATTTTCTTATGAGATAGAATCTTTATAAGCTTATATTTATGATAGTTGATAAAAAAAATGTAGATGGGAGTCTCTACAACTTTTACCTAGATTACGATTTAGAATGGTATTAATGTGGCTATGAAATGATTGTTAGTTAAGAGAGGCATAGCATTGAGGACTTTTGTTGACGTACAACACGACTGGCCCCTTGACTTTAGATAAAAGCCAATTTTTCCATGTGTCCCTAATGTTTGAATGTTTCTGGAGTGGACTTAGGAGGAGTAATTTCTGCAGTAGAGTATAACTTTATGTTTGTCATCTAGATCCTTCCAGTATATATCATTAAATCCCAATTGCCATAGCACCTTTCTTTTGAGTCCCACCCTTTTTTTCTTTTGGTATAGCGAGCAGTGAGATTTAACTGTGTCAACAAATTTAAAAAGAATTCCCATTAAATTTAATTCTCATTAAAATTCATTTCATCCATAGAAAGTTAAATGTCTACGAAATATAGTTTAAATCTAGTTTTTAAAAAATCCTTGTAATTGTGAGTGTATAGGTAAAAGGATTAAAAATAGAAGTTTGGAAATTGTTAAAGATAGATAAAAAGCAAAATAAAAACTATGTCTTATAGAGCAGGGACATCAAGGGGAAAGGCTTCAGAATACTATTTAAGTGGTATGGTGTATTGTTCTAAATGTTTATTAGGTATCACAACCACCCATTTTTCCTTTCATAGTTATTCTTAGAACTTGGTTTCCATAATTAGTTCCTATGGTAACCATAAATCACTGGAAATGGTCAGATCCCCAGGCCAGTGATTCAGCTGCCTAGGGGACATTCGCAAATGTGTGGAAGTGTTTTGGTTGCTACAAAGACTTGGGAGTGGAGGCCAGGTATGCCACCTACTTTGCTATGCAAGGAACATTCAGTACAATGAAAAATTGCCCTGCCCAGTGTGCTGTGAGTGCCTTTCATTGAGAAATGCTGCTTAAGCCAATCTACTTTAAGACAAGGTGTATACATACATTTTTAGGTAGAGCTACCCTTTAATTCTTCCCTCTGAGCTCTTAGATCTATCTATGCTGGTACCTGGTCCCGTTTACTTTCAGGCCCCCTTTTGATCTGAACTGCTGGTTTTCACTATGTACCAAGTTTATTTTGTTGTTACCATTTATGAAAGTCTCAGTTTATCCCTGTAGGTAATTCAAGTCCACGTATAAAAAGCTCTTTGTAGTGTGTTCAAATCCCAATACACAGAGATAGCTATTGTTAATATTTTGGTTAATTCTTTTCTAGAAATCTCTTTACCGAAATACATAAACTTTTGAGAATGGGATGATATTATACAAATGTGATACTCTACATGCTGTTTTATGTTTACTCTGCAGTATGTTGTTGCCTTTCGTGCCCATGAGTATTATGTTACCTTAGATGATTCTAAAAAGAATGAAAACTATAATTAATAGTGAAGTTGAACCTTTCCTGATGTGATTATTGGCTTTTTCAATTTCCTTAGTTATGGTATACTTTTATCGATGCACTGGTAAATTCTATGCAAGAGTAGTCTTTGGTCGGTTTTGGTTCTTGCCAAAGTCACACATGACTTCACCAGTCAATTCAACACACACTTTTCAGTTCTTAGTGCCTTCCTGGCAGCACTGTTGACCCTTTCATCATTCTTGAAATGCTTTCCTTTCTTGCTTTACATGGGACCATTTAGACTCCCTCCTACCTCTCTAGATGTCACTTCTCACATGACTCCTACGTTTCCATATTTGTCCCCTTACATATGCTTAAAATTATATGCTTTGCATTGATTATCTCAAGACTTCATTTACCATCTCTATAATGATGATCAACAAATTTATATCTGCAGCCTAGATTTCACTCCTTCACACCACACCTATCCATCCAAAAGAGGGGAGGGCAAATGTTTGGTACAACTTATGAGCACAGGCAGTACAACCCCAGATGTCTACTGAGGCCAGACCTATGATGTAATGAATAAAGTCAGCCAGGTGCATTCTTTTTATGTAAACATTTTGTTTACAAATGGAGTATGTAAGAATTTTCTTCACTCCCACAAAAATATTTACCTTCCCCTGTTATTCTTGAGACAACAGTTATCTTGGTTTTTCAGTTGTACCATTTGAAGAGTAGACACAAGAAATACTTTACTTTTCTCAGGGCTTCCCTGGTGGCGCAGTGGTTGAGAATCCGCCTGCCAATGCAGGGGACATGGGTTCGAGCCCTGGTCTGGGAAGATCCCACATTCCACGGAGCAACTAAGCCCGTGCGCCACAACTACTGAGCCTGTGCTCTAGAGCCCGTGAGCCACAACTACTGAGCCCATGTGCCGCAACTACGGAAGCCCACACGCCTACAGCCCGTGCTCCACAACGAGAGAAGCCACTGCAATGAGAAGCCCACACACTGCAACAAAGAGTAGCCCTCGCTCTCCACAAGTAGAGAAAGCCCGCGTGCAGCAACGAACACCCAACACAGCCAAGAATAAATAAATAAAATAAATAAATTTATAAAAAATTTTAAAAAAAGGAAATACTTTTCTTTTACTTCTAGTTTGAGAAAAACAGCAGGATCACCAAAATTTTTAGAAATGGCAATTCATACTTCATCCCGATATCAGGGAACAAAATTTTAAATGTGAGGTGTGGCAATATTATCAATGTATAACAAATATTTTGTTTTGTAAGGGAATACAATTTTTAAATCTTACCTCTTAAGAGAAAAGACTGTAGTTTCAAAATCAGACTTTTCAGTTACGTAACTTCTATCAGATAGGAATCATTTGCCCAGGGTTTTTAGAAGATTATCATCTTAATAAAATTTTGTTCCAGGTGGTTGTATTCATTACAAAGAGCTAATTAAGTCTTGTGCATAAATTAATTGCACGAGAATAGACTCCTGAAGGAGCGGACTTTTCTAAAAACTAATTTACTTATAAAACTGTATGCCGGAGTCTGTAAAAAAGTTGGCTATGTGTAGCTCATTTCATCCAAAGATCTGAAATATGACTCAAATCAAAACACTAAAATAAATAGAGTGGCCTATACAAGTGTATACTCTGCGAATACATGTTGAGTATATAATAGTTATTACTCTAACTTGGCTTGCTCAAATTTCTACCCTTATTCTGATAAAGTAGAATCAGAAAACAAAAATACCTAGTGTTCTGACTCTGGTCTTCTAATCAACCAATGTTTGTAATGACCACCATTGAAACTTACAGGAGGAGCCTTTGAATGAGGAAAGTTGAGGAATGGAAAAAAGGCATTCTTTTGGTCCATCCATTTATTCCATGATTACTCTATAGGCCGTGGGGAAAAAAGATTAGAGAGGATAAAATGCACTCTTTCCTAGCCAATGAAACCGCTGGGTGATCAAATACAAATGACAAGGGGTCAGAGTGTATACTGTTCAACCCTGTGTGAATAACTGAGTTGGTGGAGGAGGGAACATTTTAAATACCTACTGAAGTAGAAACCAGCAAGATCTGTAAAAGCCAGGTCTGGGCAGTTCCAGTATTGGTGAACTGGAGTCTAGCAAAATATTATCAAGCCTGAAAAGTGTCCTGATGTGGGAAAACATCAGGAACTACACTGAGAATAATCAAGTTAAATTCACTGAACAAATGTTATTGTTTAGCTGCCATGGTTAAGGATGTACTTTGGAAAGAACCAGACTTGTAGTGATAGGATCTAGTGAAGGCAAGTATATAGAACAACAATCTCATCATATACTATGGTAGGAATAGAAAATCGAACAACCACTTTGCATTATGTTAGAAATGTAAACAAATCATAACATGTATGCATCTTTTATAAGTAAATTAGTTTTTAGAAAAGTCACCTCCTTCAGGAGTCTATTTTCATGCAATTAATTTATGTACAAAATTTAATTAGCCCTTTGTAATAAATACAACCACGTGTACAAAATTTTATTAAGATGATAATCTAAAAACTCTGTGTGTCTACACATGCATATCATTCTATGAAAGTTTATGTGACGTCTACCTTTATTGTTTTCCTTGATGTGCAGGAATTGATCTCTTCTGCAAATGCTCTTCTGATTTCAGTATTGTCCTAATGGTCATCACCTTTCCCTTTCTAGCCCCTGGAGGAACACGCATAGATGATGGTGACAAGACCAAGATGACCAACCACTGTGTGTTTTCAGCAAATGAAGATCACGAAACCATCCGAAACTATGCTCAGGTAGAGCCTGTCACTGAGAGATTGTTGTACTGGAAGGGAAACATTTGAACAGGATTTAGGAAAACATTAGGTTCAGAAATTCTACAGGCCACTTTTTAAATAGGGATATTAGATAGGTCTTAAGCATAGGAAGAGATACTGAATTGCATTCGTAATAATGGACATTAAAGCTTCACCAAAGTAGAGTTTCTTTACCTTTCACCTATAAGAGATATGGGGAATCATAATTTCTGGTGGAGTATATATTGGTCCAAGCTTTAGGGAGAGCAGTTTAGCACTATCTTTCAAAACTAAAACTACACATTCCCTTTGACTCAGCAATTCTACTTCTAGGACTTCATCCTGCAGACAGTGGCATGTGTAAAGTGACGCAAACAGTGGCAGTTATTATAGTGTTGCTTGTAATAATATCAAAGGATGGAAACAATATATAAGTCAATCCAAGAGTTTAATACTTCATATTAACAGACTCTCAGGTAGCTGTTTAAAAGAAAGAGGCAAGAAGATACTTGTAATACATAAAACCGATAAAGGATTCCTATCCAGATTAAATAAAGAACTGTAAGTCAATAAGAAAAGGACAAGCAACCTATTAGGAAAAGACTTACAGGCATTTCAGAAAAGAGGAAACACAATTCCTCCAAAAAACAAAGGAAATGAGTTCAAACTCATTGAGAAAATTTCAACTAATATCGAGATACCCTTCTGCATTCATTAGATTGGTGAAAATAAAGAAGTATTTAGGCCCTGGTGAAGATCAGGAAGCGGTGGTAGTGTAAAATGGGACAACCTTGTAGACATTACCTTCTAAAGCTGAACATATGTGCATTGTGACCAGCCAGCTTAGGGTTGGTGTGTTCCTATTCTGATTCTTTCACTGACTCTTCTTAAAAGTCAGTTTTTATTCCCATCTAAACCATGAAGGCAAGTCCCAGGTCAACGAGTCTTCTTGTTTTACACATTTCATTGTATATATATATATATGAAAAAGGCCATAGGAATCCCTGGCAGCTACGTGATTTCAGATGCTAGAAACTGTCTTTACTTTGTTTATTAAAATGTGTAAGGCATGCTAAGCCAAGTAATTTGGGATATGTGGCCATTAAGAATTTAAACTTCAAAAATTATTCTTTTAATCACATGCTATTTTAGCAAAGATATTTCTTCCCCTTTTTTATATTTAAGAAATGAGTAATAGATAAAAACCAAGGAAATCGTTAAAAATGGACCAAAAGGTTAAGCACGTGGGTTCATTGGATGATGTTCTAACCTGTCCTCTCTAAATCTTTGCTTCTACTCTCTTATGTCGATGGCCACAAACACCTTGGGCCAGGTGGATACTGAAGTAGATGTTCTCAGTTCAAAAGCTGTTCTTTTAAAATTCTCGCTCGCCTTTTGATATATTAGATAAGTACAGTTCACTGAGGATCAGAATTTCGGAGTTCTGTTCCTGCTCCGATACTTAGTAGCAGTTTCCAGGTCTGCCAATGATGTTAATGCCTGCCTTACCTTCCTCAGAGAATTTTTGTTAGGATTAAATTAATGCAAGTACAAGGTGTATTATTTGCTCTTTGAGTCCCACTGGGAAAGAAAGATAAGAAGGTCTGGAAGAAAAATCAGTACTCTACTATTCTCATAAAATTAAAAAGATCTATATAGACTTAACCTCATCATTATTTCTAAATAAGATAGTTTCTTTTACTTATGATTTTGTTTTTTCATATGGAATATGTATATTTGAAAGAACTTTTGATACATTATTGTTTCTAAGTTTATTAAACATTATTATATACTGATAGACTGACAGAGGTCGATGGGGTAGTCAGGGAGAGAGATTAAATTGAGAAAGGTATTTGAGTGGAAGTTAATTTTATAAGCTGTTAGTTCATTGAAGAGTACTTTGGTAGTATAATGACTTTTGCTTTCATATGTAAACGTTTACCTGTGGGGATTTGGAGAATCATTCTTGGATAAGGAGAGTTCTTTTTCCTGATGGTAATCACACTAAGGAATATGTGAGTGCTCGTGTAAGTTGGAAATCAAATTTGTAGGACTTCAGTACAGTTTATTTTTTTTTCCTTATTGCGTTATCAATTCCCTCCTGGCTCATTTTTCTTTCCTCACAAAGGGCAACACCGTAATTTTTACTCTTGAACTCCATCTTGATCACATTAAGGAAGAAACACAAAGTTTTAGATGAGAGTATATCACGTGGGTATAAGGGAAAGGAATTGGATTCAGAAATCATTTCCACACTTATTAAAATAATATTTATAAAATCCCCATTTAAATAAGAACATTGTATTAGTCTGTTCGGGCTGCCGTAACAAAATACCACAGACTGGGTGGCTTAAACAAGAGAATATTATTTCTTGCAGTTTGGGAGGCTGGGAAGTCCAAGATCAAGGTGCCAATGGATTTGGTTCCTTGTGAGGTTTCCCTTCCTGGCTCTTAGAAGACCATCAGTCCTGTCAGACTAGGGCACCACCCTTATGACCTCACTTAACCCTGTCCTGAAGTCCCTACCTCCTAATAGTCACATTGAGGGTAGGACTTCAACATATGAATTTAGGAGGAACACGAACTCAGTCCATAACAAACATCATTCCTCTTAAAAACAGTCCAGAATTCCACGGACACAGTTGCAAACCCTGCTTGAGAATTCTAACTGGATTGTGGAGGCCAGTAATCTTTATTGCTCATCTGCTGAATTCGTGTTTGTGTTCACCTGGAGTATAATCTCCCCTGAACTCTGATCTCCTCTTCATCATATCCAGTATATAAGTGATTATATCTATAATCCGCTTAGTTTCAGTTATTTTCAATCTCTACATCACACAGTTTTAAAATTATATTCATTTCATTTTCATCAAAGTTATTTTTGGTTCTCACCTGTTACATTCTCGAATGAATTTGTTTTATTCTACATGTGCATTTTTTAAAAAAAATTATTTATTATTTATTTATTATTTATTTTTGGCTGTGTTGGGTCTTCGTTTCTGTGTGAGGGCTTTCTCTAGTTGCAGCAAGCGGGGCCACTCTTCATTGCGATGCGCGGGCCTCTCACTATCGCGGCCTCTCTTGTTGCGGAGCACAGGCTCCAGACGCGCAGGCTCAGCAGCTGTGGCTCTCGGGCCTAGCTGCTCCACGGCATGTGGGATCTTCCCAGACCAGGGCTCGAACCCGTGTCCCCTGCATTGGCAGGCAGATTCTCAACCACTGCGCCACCAGGGAAGCCCTACGTGTGCATTTTGATCCTCTTTTTCCCTCAGGTCATAATAACTCCTTGAAATGCTGATAGTTCTCATATCGCAGTCTGAGAATGTTTAACTACACCTTTTTATTAGTGTAGACCCTTGTAGTTAGGGTGAGTTTCTACACCTCCTTCTATTGCCTTTTAAAATTGTTTACATAATATTGACTGGTTCTCTTTTATGTTTAGGTCTTCAATAAACTCATCAGGAGATATAAGTATTTGGAAAAGGCATTTGAGGATGAAATGAAAAAGGTAAAAATTCAAATGTAATGCTCTGTTTGCTAAAATGATGAAGAAGGACAAAAATTTTGCTTTTACGGTGATGGTCCAGAAGTACCATGGACCTCTTAAGTTTTTAATAAATGTTCGTTGAATGAAGGAATGAGTATGACAGATCATTAGCTAATAGCTGTAGAAAGAAAACATGATTAGCCTAGAATTTTTCCTTCATGTTTAATGTAAGCCAGCATGCTTTGTTCAAAGGAATAGTTTTACAGAATATGTAATTAGTTAAAGCTTGTGAAAGAGCATAGCACAGCAGCTAATACTCAGTAAAATTCCTTAATTTTAGAAGGTGCAGTTTAGCAAAGGGGATAGAAGCACATCTTTGGAAATAGGTGTGTCTGGGTGTAAATCTCAGTGGTTTTTCTCATCTATAAAATAGCTGCAGTAAAAGTACATACTTTATGGTTGTTGTACTAATAAATGAGATGAGCTGTAAGGTACTTAATACGGTAATTGGCCTCTAATAAGTAGCCGAATAAAGAATAGCACCTTATTAAAGAAGCCCTCTTTTCAGAAACTGCAATATGTTCCTCCTTCTAATTTGTAGCTCCTCTGTATTTATATATAGCAGTCACTACATTAAGTTGTTACAGATTTGTATGCTGCTTTGTCTTCATTTCTGATTTTAGGTATATGCCTAAATTATAAACCAAGGGAATAAAGAAATCATCTACTTTGTTACTTTGTTACTTTGCAACATCTCCTTTGCTGCTTACCTACTCTTACTTCCCTTTGTTCAGAGCGGTTCCATGTATAATGAAGAACATTTAAACAGTAAAATCATTGTTTTAAGTTTACATTCTCCATGTCTCAACTTTCACACTTAAAAGAATCCTTCAGCATGTATACATACAACTATATGTATAAAGATGTTCATCACAGTATTGAGATGTAACCTGAATGTTCATGATGGGAGATGGGTTAATTAAATTATGGTCTCTCAATAGTGGAATAATATGCAGTCATTTAAAGAATGAGGCATAACCACGTGAATTGATAAAAGAAAATGTCTATGATAAATTGTTGAATGAAAAAGCAACCATTTGGTAGAAGTTTAACCTTAGGCAAGTCCCTTAAGTTCTTTGTGCCTCAGATTTCTTTGTCTTAAAGCGAGGATCAAGACTTTTGTAATTATTAATACACATGAAGTGTTCAGAAGACTATCTGCTTCACTCAACAAGTTTGAGCTATTATCAGTGCGTAATTCAGTAAAAGCATGTGTATATGCATCTAGTTATTTATAAAATATAGACATATATAAGTGCATTTAAAAATCTGAAAGGACACGTCAGACTGTTAATAATGTTAATTCTAAGGAAATAGGATTAAAGAGGAGATTACTCACATTTTTATATTATTCTCTTAGATTTGTTCTACTAGCAGGTATTACTTTTTTTAACATGAAGAAACATTTAAATGGATAAAAGTGGTCCATTATATTGCTAGATGTTTAGAAAATAACAAGTGCTTCATTAAAATAGAGGGATAGATATGACCAAAAAGCTGATGTTAAAGCATTCAAATAAACATCTTATCATTTTGCCTAATAATATCACTCATGTTTTTCTTCTCTTAGTTCATTTGAACCTTGAAAACTTTCTATTTGATTCATTTGATGAACATGCTTTCAAGAATTATTTATTTTTCACAGTGTATCCATTTTTTAAAGAAAATTCTGCTGCAATACATGTAGCATCTGATTTTAATGCTGACTAGTGTAATTGAGCAATGTGGATATTAATTTTAAGAAAAGATAATTTTTGCACCATTTTGCTATAATTGAGTTTTTTTTGATGAATATGAGTCTATTAATGTGCTTAAACAAGTAGTGTTAATATTTTAATCTTGGGGGCTCTTTTTCATTATTTACTTCAATCTTACTTATTTTAATAATAAGAGAAAGAAGCCAGATTGATATAAAGTATCTATAGTTTTGTCGGTTTTTTTACCCCATTCCTGGGGCTCCCTGGAGCTTTAACCATTGATACCTCCTTCCCTCACTCCCTCTTTTCTTGTGAACTTAGAAAGTGACTTCTTTTTAAATCGTTGAGATTTTAATAGGCATAAATTGGGAGTGAAACGGACTCGTTGGTTCCAGTTCTGCCACTTACTCATCATGTAAATATTTGGAGTCACGTAACCTCTCTGTAATGTAATAAATCCTTTAACTGTTGGGAATGGTAAATTAATATAGTCTTACCCACCGCACAGAGCTAATGGAATTTCGTTGGCTGTAAAGCATTTAATAAGCCTATATGATGCCAGTGATTTTTTGTCAGTACAGAGTAATGAAAAAGTCAACAGGGCCCCAATAGTGATATTGGGCCCTGGGGAATCTCAGTAACATGCCTAAGGTCTGTTGAAACAGAGAAAATAGCCGTGGAATATAAATATAGTCAAAGCACTAAGTGGAGGAGGGTTAGGAAGGAGGGCATTCTACAAGCCTGGATACTCTTAGACTTCAAGATGGCAAGTGGGGTCTAATCCCCTTTGCTTTGGCTTCCCTTCAACCCTTCTGGGGTTGCTACTTTGTTACTTTCCCTACTGCTGGGATAAGAGGATGGCAGCATGGCGACCCAGAAGGACCCAAACAGCACTGTCACCCTCTCACTACAAAATCACAGCAGAGGCCTTTACTCTGCTAGGAACTTTTCTTTATCTTATATCCATCATTTCCTCATCACCAGGGCTGCTGGTAAAACTGTATGATCTAGAAAACACCTAGTTTGAATTTCTTTTTGTTTGTTTGTTTGCTTATATATTTTTTATTGTTTTATTTATTTATTTTAACTTTATTTTTTTGTTGAAGTACAGCAGATTTACAATGTTGTGTTGAATCTCATTATTTTAAAAGAGGCATCAAGAACCTAGAAAACCCTTTTTTCACTCAGCAGTCTTGTTTTAAAAAAGTTTTGTATGCTGTGGGCTCAGAAAAGTATATGCTACATGTCAAAGCTTATTGACTCCTGTTTTTGTTTTTTTGTTTGTTTGTTTTTTGTTATAACCCAAAGAAAATGGGTAGATGTATTGTAGGATGAGGATGGTGGGGGGAGTATGCATAGAAGTGAAAAACATATGAAAGGCAATAGTGTATTTCAGAAAACACTTTGTAATACTTACCCTTTGTCATATACAAAGTCGAATGTAAATTATTTATGTGACCCATTTACATTGTTCTCCAAATGTCTGTTTTCCTTCCCGTGAATGTTATCTATAGCTATGTTGTAAGTGAACTTGGAAGAAAGGAACTATGATAAAGCATCCAATTTATAATCGAACATATGGGTGTGTCTCCAATGAATAAGAAGTGTGCTGCGTTAAGACCCACCAGTTGTGTGCCGTCTAGCCATGGATGTACATTGTGTGTTATTTTCCTACTTTAGTCCTTTACTTTATAGACATGGTTTCTTTTGTTTGACCCACAGCTTCTCCTCTTCCTTAAAGCCTTTTCTGAAGCAGAGCAGACAAAGTTGGCCATGCTGTCTGGGATCCTGCTGGGCAATGGCACCCTTCCTGCCAACATCCTCACCAGTCTCTTCACTGACAGCTTAGTCAAAGAAGGTATTTATGCTCATTTTCTTACCTGTCAGATGTGAAAAGAAAAGAAAAGCCAAAGATAGAAAACTACCAGTGCCTCTTCTTCTTTTTTTTTTTTTTAATAAATTTATTTATTTATTTAGTTTGGCTGCGTTGGGTCTTTGTTGTTGCGCGTGGGTTTTCTCTAGTTGTGGCGAGCTGGGGCTACTCTTCATTGTGGTGTGCAAGCTTCTCATTGTGGTGGCTTCCCTTGCTGTGGAGCATGGGCTCTAGGCGTGCGGGCTTCAGTAGTTGTGGCTCGAGGGCTCTAGAGCACAGGCTCAGTAGTTGTGGCGCACGGGCTTAGTTGCTCCGCGGCATGTGGGGTCTTCCCAGCCCACCAGTGCCTCTTCTTAGTGTTCTCTACTTCCCACCCATCCTCCATGTAAGAGACTTGTGTGTGTGTGTGAGTGTGTGTGTCTTCAAACAATAAGAGAATTGTACATGTTTACTGTAGGCAATTAGGAGAAAAAATATGCACACCTATCCAAAGACAAATAAAGAATAATAATAAGCTGGAATTTTTGGTGTAAGACTCAATGCCTAGGTCAAATACCCTGAAATTGATCTGGTCCAAACCATTTCTCTCAGCATAGATGCTTACTGGCATACTTGGTTGGGACAGTGCTTCATTGTGCAGGACTCTTTTGTGCTTTGTGGGACATTTAACCTTTTTGCCCTCAGACACAGAATGCCAGCCTAAAACACCCGCCTCCATTTAGCAGAATAGCCAAAAATGGCCCTTCACATTCCCAGATGCCCCCTTAAACTGTTGTTCATTTCCCTGGTTGGGGCCATTCTTCTGGACTGTTTCCCCTCAAGATGTTGTGCTCAGAAGTTCATTTTGATCACATTTTTCAGATATTCATTCTGTTTTAGAAGTCCAGATGGCTGCATCAGAGTTTTGCTTTAATTTTAAGACATTAAGAGTTTGATGGGCATACATACGATTACTTGATTATAGAATAATACAAAAGTGGGCTTTTTTTCTTGCAGGAGGATAATGATATTCAAGTTATAATGCAACACAAAACAAAGAGTTCTTTTTTTCTTAAAAATAAATTAAAAGAGCTTTTGCAAAAACATCTGTTTCTTCTTAGAACTGGGTTTTTCTCCTACAAATGTGAAGTCCCAGCCTCATTCATACCTGCAGTGAAATGGGTTATAGTTTCTTGTAGCTGAGGAAAGAATAGTAAATTGAGAGTCCAATGATATTATTTAGAGATTCTCTATAGTTTTCAAGCTCTCTAATTGTTATTAATATATTGTTAATACTATAGCACTTTAAAGTATTCTCCTGAAGAGAATTCATGATCCTTCATGTTTTACTTATGGTACTAGACATTTTATACTAGGAAGACAAGATAAAATGTAAACAGTAAATACTAATTACATCAGATTATCCCTAGTGTTTTTAACAGAAAATAATTGCCTTTCTGGTTGTATTAAAAACCTAAATGATGTATACAATTTCTTTTGAAATGTATTAAAAAATAAATTATTAGAAGGATAAATGGACAGACCTGATAAAGCGAATACAGCAAAATGTTAACTGTTATAGAATCTAGATGGTCAGTAAATGAGTGTTTATTGTTCAACTTTTCTTATGTTTAAAATTTTTTATGGTAAAATATTAGAGGGGTAGGAAAGGAGAAGAAAAATACCTTTGTTATGGAAGTGACGTAGTACCTATGTCATATGTTTTTTCTTTATACTCCACCATCTCTAGAAACAAAAGTATTAAACATTTCCTTCCCAAATAGGAAAGGATTATGAAATTATACCTTTTCCCCAACCTCCCACCCAACAAATGGCTATGGGGGACCCTCCACTCAGTAAAATCTCAAGTACAAAGAAATTTCTCCAATCCTTCCACCAAGAGCCACTTTTAATGTAAAATGATAGGTTTGAGCCTGGTTTTTAGACTCCTAGTTTCAAGCATGCTTTATTTCTCTTACTTACAATGAGGATTACAAGATCTGTTATCTTTATTTTTATTTAATTACATAAATTTATATTATGTTTTATATTGACTTTTGGAACTAATGGTAATGTTAAAAATCCAGGTCAACAAGTTGATAACATAAAATTCTCCAGGTCATATCACAGGTTTTATTGTCATAGACAATTTGGGGGGCTTAGTTTCTCTGCTATTCAAAAGAAAAGAATTGGGTAAAGTTGGTGTCTGTATAAATTATATATTATATATATATATATCAATTGAATTTGTTTACCGGCAAGTAACTGGAAGACAGGACTCAAATTTGTATACAAGGGCATTTCTTTTTTTCTTTCTTTCTTTTTTTAAAATTTTTTTTTTTTTTTGCAGTATAGTTGATTTACAATGTTGTGTTAGTTTCAGATGTATAGCAAGAGTGATTCAGTTATACACACACACACACACACACACACACACACACACACATACATTCTTTTTCAGATTCTTTTCCCTTATAGGTTACTACAAAATATTGAGTATAGTTCCCTGTGCTATACAGTATGTCCTTGTTTGTTATCTATTTTATATATAGTAGTATGTATATGTTAATCCCAACCTCCTAAGTTCCCCCCCGCCCCGCCCCACCAAGGGCATTTATTTCTTATGTAACAATAAATATAAAAGCAGAGCAGACTTCAGGGTGAACAGCAATATCATTCAGGGCTCAGGCATTTTCCCCCATTACCATAGCATTGACTTCATTCCAAGGGTGGACTCCTTAGCCTTTAAAAGAAGTCTGCTGGTCCAGTTATGGCACAGGCTTCTTCATTCAGGTTCAGTGGAAGAGCACTTCTGAACATAGGATAATTTATCTTGCCTTCAGCTGATTGGCTGAAATTGGCCACATGACCCGCCCAGTAGTAGTTGTTGGGGGATGCTATGGCCAATAAGTTAGATCACTAGACTAATCATTGCAGAAGAAGGTGGTACCAGGGCTGAGACTAATTAGATAGAAGTCACCTGGCCTGAGCAAAATGGGAACTCTCTTAGGAAAGAGGAAAGGAGAATAGACACTGCTTAGACCATCAACAATACTGAAGCCTTCAACTCAGAAAAATCAGTTTAATATTTCAACTACTCCTTAACTCTTCATTACACAAATGCAACATTAATTTAGAAATCTGGAGTGTTCACAGAAAAGCTATTAGTTATCTGATTATTTATATTGGAAATAAATCCTATTATAAATATGGGTATGTAATTGAATAGATTCCTGATTAACATAGCTATTTTTAAAATCTCTTTAAAAATATCCAGAAAAGATTTCACCTTAAAGCAGCACTGACATTTTTATACCTTAACTCGTGAATATTTTAAAATGCTTTTTACAAAAAGTAAAACTGTAAAGTAAATGATGCATGTTCACCTATAGCTTTATTTATTTATACCAGTCACTGTTAATGTTCTTTCACTGGTATTACTTACCAGCAAATTAGTTGACATGTTGACATTTCAGTTTTATGGCTTATGATTTATTTGCTGTACCTCAGGATCACGGTTAAAAATATGAAATACTGGTGAACCACAGGGTGAAATAGAGGCAAAACACTAGAAGATCCTTGGCTTTGAATCTGGTTTTGACCAAGGTAAAAATAAATAAATTTATGGTTATAACAGGTTGGAATTAGGGAGTCCAACTTTGAAAAGTACTTTAACATTTTTCCCCTTTTTATGAAAATATTTTCTTGAGTAATGAATAGTACAGTGCCTAGAGAGCTTTCCATTTTTCCTTTGTACCAAATCAAGTCTTTGAGTTATTTAGTCATTTCAGGATACCTAATGGGAAATGTTGCCTTGTATATCATCACAAGTGGTTTTTGTTATAAAAGGTTTACTCTTTTTTTTTTTTTTTTTTTTTAACAGGCATTGCAGCCTCATTTGCTGTCAAGCTTTTTAAAGCATGGATGGCAGAAAAAGATGCCAACTCTGTTACCTCCTCTTTGAGAAAAGCCAACTTAGACAAGAGGCTACTTGTAAGTTGTCTGGGCAAAGGGTTGTATGTTTCATGCTTCTGCCTTGGCTCTGTCAATTGTGATGTAATACATAACTGAAATGCCCGAGTCTATGTCGAATTGGAACATGGTTCTTTTTATTTCTGTATTATTGGCAGATAGAAACTAATTCCAGTTTAATCTTTGTTGCATAAATAAATGGAATGATAAAATTAAAGAGTCATAGGGAATACAGAGACTTTCAAATTTAGAAGTTTGTTGACATAGTGATAACATTTATCACAATTAACTCTTTTGCAGCTAATAACTATAGAAATTTAAAGTTTTAATATGAAATTTAAAGTCACATCGATCCCACCTAATTAGACATTTGTGATTATCTTGGGTCGTAGTTGAATGACACTGTCCTCAAATACACGTTAGTTTGTTAACAAAATAAAAGGTTAAAGAAGATTCCTTGTTTATACTAAGATTCCTTGGAAATACTTAGATATTTAAGAAAGCTAACAAGTTAATAGTAATTTGAAGCTCCCAGTATCATGATTGCTTGATTATATTTTTACTTCTCTTTGTATTTTTCAAAGAAAATCAAGAAAAATATTTTGTCCTCATAATTTCTATCTGCTCCCTGTAATTTGTTTCTGCCAGAAGCAACAGCTGTGTAGATGACAGAGATTGCTTCAAGTGAAATTGCTTTTACAATTTTAGGACAAAGTCTAAAATTGCAAGACATGCTTGCCATCTTCTCTTTACCTAATTACTTATCTGTTTTCTCTTCCATTGTGTTCTGTGCAAGGATGTTGATTCATGGGATAATTCCAAATCTGGCTCATTGTAAACTCTTGTATTTTCAATGACTTAAAATTCCTTTATCTCTTGAGGTTTACCTAAAATAGCCCTATTTGGGTCTTGGAAGTCTTTAGAATATGATACAGAAGAAAAATTAAGTCTAGATTCTTGTTAATTTCTGCCACTGATAATACTTTTCATTTAACTTATATTTATTAAGTGTCTGCTCTGTGCCAGGCACAGTCCTAGAAGCTGTGGAGCCAGTAGAGACAGGACAGAAAAATTTCCTGCCTTCATGGAACCTACTTTCTAGCAATGAAGGGTATATAGAAGTCACAGAAGACAAGTGAATAGGTTGCTGATGTGGGTGGAAGTTCATATGAAGGAATATATTCTTGTCCCTGAGTCTGTGGATTAGCTGTATCTTGGCAAGGCCCCAGCCCTTTCATTCTCCGTCCCAGGCTGAAGGAGCAGCTCCCATCTGGGCTATTCTGTCCTCATGGCAGAGGACAGGAACACAGGTGACTGAAGGGAGATATTCCGGTGCTTTAAAAGCTCACCTTCTTTCGTCAAAAGAAGTCATTGAGAAGCCTGGCTTGGGGTAGGAAGATTTAGTCCACTCATGGGCTACTTCTCCACTTGTGAAGACAGATACAGCAAGGAAGGTCTTCACTGAATACTTGTTTAAGGGAGAAGCGGGGGTGAATTATTAGGAACAAAGATACAATTACAACTTAACCACAAAAGACTCAGTTATTTCTTAAAGCAGGGTTCCTTAAAGATGCCAATAGGCAGAGCTTGGTTAACTTAATTAGGTTACTTCATTAAAAATTTTTTAATGTATTTCCTTTTTGAAAAACACATATCATTTAACTGTTCTTACTAGGTTTCTTTGTCTACATATGTTTTGAACATGAAAAGTATAGGTAGCAGTTTCTACCAGAAACACCATGAGGACAGGGTGGTTGTGCCTTAGAACCATGCCTGCCTGATATCATGCCCCCCATCACTGGAAAAGGGAACAATGATCAAGACATTGGCTAGTAGCTTTTCTAGGAGCTGAAGATATTGAAAGAAATCAAGCAAGCAACCTGTGCCTTTATGGGGCTTACATTCTATTTCAGGGGGACAGGCAATAAACTAAATAAACAATTAAAATACGTGGTATAATAAAAAGTGAAAAACTAAATAGGGAAGCACTGAGGAGTGTCAGTGTGGTATGAGGAGGCCTCTCTGATAAGGTGACATTTGTGTGAAGAAGCGATCTATTTAGATATCTCCAGGAAGAGTATTCCAGGCGAAGGCAACAGAAAATGCAAAGGCTTTTAGGCATGGCATGTTGTGGACAGCAAGAAAGAGAGAGTATTTAGTAAGAGCAAAACTTTAGGAGATCAGGTCAGAGTCACAGCAGGTCCCCTATCATCTAAGAACTTTGGCTTTTATTCTGAGTAAGATGAGAAGTTTTTTGGAAAAGTCTCTGCAAAACGTGCATAATGTGATTTTGGGGTCTTAATAGGATCTCTCTGGCTGTTGCATTGGGAGCAGATTCAGGAGCAAGGGCAGAAGTAGGGAGACCTTAATCTAGGGATGAGGTGATAGAGGTTTTTACCTGGGTAGGATTTTTCTAACAAATGCAAACTATGTTCCAAGTTAGTAAAAGTCATGATATGATTTATACTGATTTTAGCTCAGTTTAATCAGAATAATAATTTTCAAGATGTTATGTATCATTCATAAGGACTGTGGTTATAGTTCATAAAAATAAATAAAAAACCACTAGTGACATGTGTGATGATGTCTTACTCTTAACTTTCCATCAGAATTTGCAGTCACATTCTCCCTAAATTGAGTATTGAATGCCGGCACGAGTAACAGAGTAATTATTGCCTTTGGGGTCACACAGCTATGTCCTTAAATATTTCTGGCTGCCTAATTTGGGTCAAGCTGCTTAGCCTTGTTGAGACTTAGTTTATTTTTGTAGAAAAATTTCTACTTTTTACAATTATGAGTAAAATGCCCACTACCTCTTGATTCATAGAAGAAACTCAAAATTAAACTAGTTCCCTGCCCCCCCCCCCAAATTTGAAAGGCCTCTTGAATGGTAGAATAAATATCAGTGACAAAATTTCAGTCAGGTATGAAATGTTTGCTTTAACATGAATGTGTGTTTGATAGCTGCTCCCACCAACTCTGTTCTGACATTTTGAAACTGATGACTCAACAAGGCAAATTATGGGATGATGGTACAGAGAATACTGAAATTTGAGTCATGACAGAAGCCATCTGGCTATGTCCCTCTGCTTGGTGGCAAACTCGTTGCAGATCTTTCTTCTGAGATTTTTATTGAAGCCACATAGCCATTGGCCATCTATATACGCAAATCTAACCACCATAAAAGTTTGGATCTATTTTGTAGACTCTGCAGCAGTCTGAAAAATGCGAGAGCTTTGAAAATTGCCTTCCTTTCTTAGTTGGGTGTTGGCGTCACACAGGGTTAGAACATGACTAAGTGTTCCTGAGACTCTGCCGAGCTGTGTAAGGTGAAATGGAAGTGAGGTGAAAATATGAGGGCAGCCATGGTGTGTGCTGCTCTTTTAAAAAATTTCCAACAGAATTATGTAATGAATTGAAGAGATAGTAGGGCGGATTTAGATTAGATCTCGCCATGAACTTAATTTAGAGCCACCATCGTTAAGAGATACAACAAAAATTCCCTTTAGCTCTGAGCTGTTAGTTTAGAATAATAGCAACATTTTCCTTAATGAAATGCTGAATAGAAGCCCTTGAGATGATAATAGTCCATGTTGTTTTCCTCATATTATCTCAGATCATTTCAGCATTACTAAAACTGGCTTTGGTCTGTTAACTCATAGTTAAGGAAACAGTGTGGTTAATGATTTCAGTTTTTTCTGGTCAGTTTAAAATAATCCCAACGTTATTCAGGGTTATCATCTTATTTGTACTTAATTTAGCATATTTAGTTCTGTTTTTGTACATGGTACACTTTGATTAAAGTAAAAGAAAAAGTAAATAGCAGTGCCACATGAGTGAAACTAGTTTATGTAAGTTGCTTAGCATTTTTTATTCTCTTTCTTTGTCAAATTGCCTAATTTTGGAAGGTACCTTAGCAGATGCTCAAGAAATATATCCGAGATTTATTCTTTTGAAAAACTCAATCCTTCTTCTTTTCTTCCAAATATGAGATACTCTAAGTGCTCTCTTAATATGAAAATGTTGTTCTTTTTGCTTGCTGAAATGTGAATGGCATGTTGTATAACAGTTTCTCTTCTTTTCTCTCCCAGGAGCTCTTTCCAGTTAACAGACAGAGCGTGGATCATTTTGCTCAGTACTTCACTGATGCAGGTCTTAAGGAGCTCTCCGACTTCCTCCGAGTCCAGCAGTCCCTGGGCACCAGGAAGGAGCTGCAGAAGGAGCTCCAGGAGCGTCTTTCTCAGGAATGCCCAATCAAGGAGGTGGGGACCGTGGACTGACATCACTGCAAACCCGTTTAGCCAGACGGATGATGTAGCCTGTGCAGCACAAGCTTTACCTCCCTTAAGGAGACCTCCCTTTGTTTATTGCTATGAACTTGAGGCCCTTTTCATACCATTTAAGTGAGCTCGATTTCAAAGTACTGATTCAGACTCCTCCAGGATGTTCCAGAAAATAATGAGTATTTCCACACAAGTGACTTATTTAACCAGGTTGCTGTGGTTGTCAAAATGTTTCATCTGTTGAATAGATTTACTCTCCACTAACAGCATACCTCGATTTATGGTGGTTTTCCCATTTTATTGCAGATTACATAATATGGTTAAGTATTGGGTTAATATATATAGGTTTTAATTTTAAGACAAAAAAGGGGCGATTTTGCATTCATATCATGGATAAAGACCAGTTGGACCAGTGGCTCACTGGATCCCACTCATAATAGTTGCGTATTCACATAACATAAATACTACCTTTTTGGATAGCTATCGTTCATACGGCTATGATTGTATCTTTTTTTTTTTTTTAAAGTCCTGCCTGAAGAAAACTTCCTATTTGAACTTTAAAAACTTTTACATGATAATTCAAAAATTGCATAAAGAGTCCTTTCCTTTTGCCACTTACTCCCAAGTCCCAAATCCTCACTACCCTGCGTGCTCACAGCCTTGCAAGGTACCTTTTGCGGTTTAAGACTGGAGAATTCCAGACCGATGCTGTCCAGCAGGTGGAGTTGTTGGTCCTAAGTCTCATGGCGTTAAGGTCAGCAGTATATTCAGTAATCTTTCTCCAAGCAAACAACTTGAACATGATTTAACATGGGGGAAAAAAAAGCAAACCAAATAACACTGCGATACCTTTAGGTGCAGAGATGTCACCTTTCTTTGCAGCTTTCCCCAGCCCAGCTGGGGGACTAGGACTTCCCAGTTCCTTCTGTTCGCAAAGGCTGCTTAACCCACAGCTGACCCCTCTGTACCCCAGGTCAGCAGGAAAGAAAGCAACGTATTTTCATTAAAAAAAAGGAAGGGAGAAAAATAGCTGTACTACTCACAAAGTAGTACACGTGAGATATATTGATATTATGGTTTTTAATCACTTCTGAGGCCCTCACCTCTATTTGTGATTCTATGCAAAAGGAGAAAGACTTTTCCAAACAAATTTAATATATAAGGTATACTGTTAGGCAGATTTTATTCCATACGATCAGGTTTTAGGATACATTTGCATATTTAAAAGTAATTCTGAAGGGAAAATAGCCTGCTCAGTGTTGCTGCTTTGATATGTATCATATAAAAAAAAAGTCTTTGCACTTTACAGTTTATTTACATGAGGCATGAGGATCATCAAAAGCGATAATTAGGGAAGAGATATGGGAACATATGTATATGTATAACTGATTCACTTTGTTATAAAGCAGAAACTAACATACCATTGTAAAGCAATTATACTCCAATAAAGATGTTAAAAAAAAAAAAAACGATAATTAAAGAATAAATTGCAGAGAATGCCTTTTACAAACCCAAGACATTTTTCAAGAGGTTTAAAGTTAAGGATCAGAAGTAAAAATTCACAGCTCTGTTGCCTCCTTCAAACCCCAGAAAGTCAAGCTGGCTTAAATAATCTTTGCCCTGCTTTACTCAAAGGGGTTCCTGCCTGTAAAAGAATAGCCCCTAAGAAACCACGATTCTCTTTTTTTATTTTCTATTATCCAGCACCTCCTGGCCAGAGATAAGCCTATTACTTTTGGGACTAAAAATAAATCTGCTTTGAGAACAAATCATTGTGTTTTTCCTGCCTCTCGTAACTTGAGAGTATATGCCAGGAGGGGAGGAACTGAGCAGAATATTTGTCTGCCCCTAACCTTCTACTGATTGGGCACAGTGAGAGAGGAACTCCCCATCTGTCTGTTACTCTCTGACTCCTTTTTTTTGTGAAATTTAGGTGGTGCTCTATGTTAAAGAAGAAATGAAGAGGAACGATCTTCCAGAAACAGCAGTGATTGGACTGCTGTGGACCTGTATAATGAACGCTGTGGAATGGAACAAGAAGGAAGAGCTCGTTGCCGAGCAGGCCCTCAAGCATCTGAAGGTACAGGGTCCCAACAGTGCGCAGTCTCGGCTGCAGGCCAACTGCAGCTCTTAACAATGTGATGGATGGGTTCTAATCATAATTCGCCCACACTCAGTCCAAACATGTACTTCCTAGTGTTTTTCTTTTCAAATTTGCCGCTACCTAAAATGTTTCAGATGTAAGAGCTTATGAAATACCTAAGGGTAAGTTCTTAATAAAAACAATGTCAGAAAATCCACAGAATAGTCATGTATTCAATATTTAAAGGGAAATATAGTCTAACTATTGGTTCTCCTTCTACATGACAAAAACTCTTAATGAGTATTTTTTAAGTAAACTACAAGCTGACATTAGAATTTGAAAACTGAGTGGTGGAAGAAATCAACTGATTGTATAAATTGTATATTTTTGTGGGGAGATACATATGTTTTCGCTTTTATTGTCCTCTCCCTATAAAAGTGTCTTAAGACAAGCGGAAGACTTAGAGCCTGCCTTCAGAGTTTACACTTGAATTGGGAAGTCAACAGGTACCTAGTTTAAACTAGGTAGGATGTAAATTCAGATAACTCTCAGTATTTAGGAGGACAGAGCAGTGAGTAGCCTATGCAGGTTAAGTTGACCAGGGAAGGCTCAGAGGTGGAGTTAAGTGTTGAGCTGAGTAGGTCTTAGAGAAAACAATAGCCAAACATCAACAACTGGAAGCCAAGGTCATTTGGGATGAAGGGAACAGTCTGAACAAAACCATAAAGATGACATGTGAGGGGTCTGGGATGTTTGGGAAGGAGACGCCCACTCTTCCAGTGGCAGAGCCACACGTCAGTGGTGGAGGGGTCACAGCAGCCCTGGGAACCTTTGGAACTTAGGAACTCTGTCTTATTTTCACAGGACCCATTAGACAGACATAGTAGCATAGCAGTTATCTTTAACATAGTCAGAATTTCATATTTGGTTTCTTTTAGTGGGTACAGTGAGAGAAATCTGATAAGGTGCAGGGATAAAAAATTCATTCTGATTGGTCACAATATTAGAATAAGATAATCCTCAAAGTGAAGATTTTCTAAGCAAACCTCCAGATTATTGTTATGATTCAAGTGGTGTCGGCCCTGCACCTCCCACGAGAGTAAATGGTTTTACTCCCCACTTCTGTTCCAGCAATACGCTCCACTCCTGGCTGTGTTCAGCTCCCAAGGCCAGTCAGAGCTGATCCTCCTCCAGAAGGTTCAAGAGTACTGTTATGACAACATCCATTTCATGAAAGCCTTTCAGAAGATCGTGGTTCTTTTTTATAAAGGTGTGTATCCATGTCGTCCTGCCACTATGTTTCTATGTTTTGTTGAAGCTTTTTGAGGGACAGAGTAGGGGGTGAGGCAGAGGGGGAAATAGGTTAATGATAGTCTTTGAGTTTTAGTGATGCAGCCATATTATGTAGAGAGAGAAGGTGCAAACACCATAGACATGTGTGGCCTCAGGAACCAGCCTGATTAGGCCCCTGTACACTTGTCACTGGTGGAAATTGCTAGAAGACTGGTGATGAACTAATAATTTTGGTGGGGAGGGATGGTGAAAAAGACTGTAATTACAAAAAATAAGGTCTGTTTTTGAATTGTAAGGATTAGCTATAACAACGATGATTACCAAATGTTTACATATAGTATGTGCATACCTTTTCAGATGCCATAAAGCTGACTTTAAAACTACTGAAATAATTAGCTTTTCACTTTGTATTTTAGTTATTTGGCCCAGCCATTCTCCTGTTTTCCAAGGAAATGGCTATTTTTAGAACTTCACATTTACTGTCTTGTTATTGTATTTATAAGGATTAGGTTGCCATGACAACTGGCACAGCCAGTTTATTAAAAATGAATGCTATTAGGGTTTTTTTTTTTTAACATCTTTAGCTATTAGGGTTTTAACTGATCTCAATCTCTATACCTATAGTATATAAAAAATAATAATCCTGGACTCTTCCTTGGTCTAGGTTTTTGTAGTTTTATGAGGCGGGGGGAAAGGAGCACTTAAAATATGATACGTTTTGAACATTATAAAATGTTTATTAGAAGTTACTGCTATCTTAAATGGCATAACACAGAAAAGGCTAAAGTATAAATTAATACCAACCAAATGTTTCTTTGCTTTTTGATGTGTTCTTAAATTTGTCTATTTTGAATGACAAGTTGGGCATTTGGAATGTAAAAATTTTACGTTACTGATGACTAGCTATTTTTAAAATGTTTAATAGCATTTCACTAAGAGTTTTAATTGGCTATCCAGATTCTTCAAATGCATACATCTTGCCCACAAGGGTTTGGGTGATCTTTTGCTTTCTCAGCACTAAGGTATTTGGCACAATTTTCATATCAGTGGGAGACTGTGATGACTGCCAAGTCCCATTTGAAATTCAGTAATAGGTGTTTTTCTGTGGCCAGATCTGAATTGACCCTCTTGGATGTGGTCATGAGATAGCAATGTCTTAAGTCTAGGTGACCCATCAGAACCAAACCTGCAGGTCCTATGGCCAACCCACCTGTGGTACCCAGTAGCCAAGAAAGAGAAGCAGCCCCACGCAGCCAGTGGCCATTCTGTCCACACCGGCCACAGCTGGCTCCATTTTAAACTGGTAGAGAGGCCTGTGGGATAGGTTTCACATTCGCTTCATGAGTGGTCAATATTTTCCACTACAGAAAAGCAAACTGTTTATAAACTAGCTGCCTAAACACATAATTTCCTTCCTTGTTGTTTAATAGCCAACCCAACCAAACAGTGTCTCTTACCAAATCCTTGTTTTTAACTGAGACGTAGTTGTTTGAGCCTCGTCTGCAGCAATACCTCATTTCATTATTATACTTAATTCAAACAAACAAAAAATAAACTGCTTTTTATCAGTAAAGGCATGTAAGTGGCATATAAACTATCAAAATCCTATTCTTCAAATTTCTCATTTTAACCATTAATGAATGCCAACATCCTTCCCCATTAAACTTTTTATAACAACTACTAACAGCTAGCAAAACTGATTGCTTTGAGTTATTTCCTATTCTTCAGCCCCAAATGCTCAGGAACAGTGACCTGAAATTATAAAATAACCAAGCAGTGGGCACTGAGAAGTAAAAAGAAGAGGCATTAGCTCTTCCTTAGGCCGTTGATTCACTAGGTAGTCAGCTTTTAAATAGATTGTTTCAGTTAGTAAGGTCTGTGGCAAGTATGAGCAGGCCCAAGGGAACACAGGAGGATAAGTGTCAGTAACAGTTTTATTCTGACTCAGTTATTTGGAAATGAAATCAGGAAACTTTTACAAATGGAAACCTAAACTGTATCACTGAAAAGTTAAAACTAAATGTCATTTTCTAGGTAATTTCATAATCTTCCACAAAATTATACATACAGGCTGGTTTTTTTTTAGTATAAAGTAATTGCATTTTTTCTCTTGAGAACATGGAACCCCCAAGGAATGATTGTTCCATACTACTGTTAGGAGAGTTACTGTGTTTACCTTCCTTTTTGAATAGTACTTTTTACTTTGACCTTATTTCATCCAACAAACACTTGTGCACCTGGAGACATATATTTCATTTGTTTTTATGAGGATTTGGGTGCTCTTGTTGTGTATTTCATATGCCTACGAAGGCTTGAGGACAGCATGTATTAAAGCACTCCTTTCCCAGGGCTCGTGTGCATGTGACTCACCTGGAGAGCTTGTTAAAACAGATTCCCCAGGGATCCTGATTCAGTGGGTACAGCATTGGGCCCGCAAATTTGCCTTTTAACAAATTTCCAGGTGTTGCTGTGACTGTTCATCTGGGACCACTGGTCTAAAGGGTATCGGATGCCATAAGTGACAAATCCCATGAACTGTGGTAACATGGTTACGATTATACTTATCATTAATTCCATACACACATATACATTTTACAAATATCAGATAGTGTCTTGTTTGTTTCTTTTATCTAGTGATGTGGATCCGTTGACATTTTGCTTTCAAGCAGGTCTTCAAAAATGTAATGGAAATCATTTCTTCTTTCCCATTTTAAGTCTCTATTACATACACCCACCTTACTGTATTTCCAGAACTTGAGGATAACAGAAACATGAGGGTATGATTCCTCACGTCCCCTTTGAAAACCTAATTACTTAAATGAATGATATTATTAAAAGATTTTTAGATGTTTTATATAAAAAACAGTGGAATTAAATGAATAAACTTTAAATAATAATGCTTTTCGGCAATGAAAGGAGAAAGTGGTGATTGGTCACTTAGTGAAGATTTACTTTTTGTACTAAAATCTAGATTTTTATATTTCTAAGGCAGTAGGAAAAATAGTAAATCCATCACTACTTTTTAAATATCACATTATTCACTTTCTAAAATAATTTTCTTTCTTCCTGAAGCTAAGTACCATAGTCTCAGCATGTAGGTCTGAAAAATATATAACTACCTTCTCAAGTACCATTGGTATCTCTATCATGGCTTTTATTGTTTGCAGATATTTCTTAGGTTAAATTCTGTTCCTCACGCACATTTTTCTAAAAGAAGTTTCTTATTCTTGTTCTAAAAAAAGGTTATTTGCCTTCTCACCATATAGTGCCAGCTTTCTTAAAGTAAATTATTTTTGACTTGTGTCCCTATGTGACACTGCTAATAAAAAGTACTGAATTTTCTAAGTTCCAAGTGACACAGTTTTCAACTTAAATATTTAAATAACTAACGTTACCTAAAACTTTGCAGTTCTCAAACCACTTTTACAATATTGTCTCTTTGACCCTCATGAAAACCCAAATTTTGAATTATAACGCTACACATTGAGACATATTTAGTTTTTCTCATCGAGTTCATCGATTTGTACATTATACATTTATTGAATGCAAACTAGATGGCAAGTCTTATGTTATTAAATGCTGGGAATGAGATGATGAACAAAATAGTCCTTGACTTCCTAGATTTCAGAGTGTAGAAGAAAATCAAGAATCATAATCACCCTGTCAGTGGCTAAAATAAGGCTCATACAGATAGAGGCTGATGAGGAGTGAAAGGATGATAGAGGAGGGGCCCCTAGCTCAGAGCTGAAGCTAACTTGGAGAAAGAAAAAGGAAACCTCTCAAGGGACACAAGTATTTCACCAGAGATGATGAAGAAGTTGGCCACATCGAGGGGAGAGAAGTGTACTGTAACGTGAGGGGGCTCTGTGCAATTGTAGAATGTCTTCCTTTCTTGCTGTACTTTTACTGATCCTCCGTATTCCTAGTATGCATTTTGGGAGATCCCAACACTTTGTCATCTTCATCTCCCAGTTATAATGAACTCCTCTCCCTACTTTTCCTTAGTGGGAAAAAAAAGTTCTCTCTCTTCTTCATTTGTCAAGGAGTTCCTTCCTTTTTAGATTAGACTTTTCCCTACACAAAAGTTGACTTTCTTTTTGGTGTTCGTGCTTTGCCTCAAAGTTGCCCTGTGTGGGTGCTTATGTCCCTTCTTTATTATTTATTCCCCTGGGACTAGAAATTTGGTCTTGCAGCAGGTGTTTATTACTAAATTAGGTTCTTCTAAGAACTCAGCTCTGCACAGTTTGTCTGATTTTCAGTGGATGAGACATCCTATAAGTTTTACCGGTCATGTATTGTCCTTTTCACAAGCACAGTCACTGACAAGGATTCTAGTAGTTGCATGGCCTCTTTCGGCCTCTGTGGGGCAATAAAACTCTCAACCTTCAGAGAATGAGCTCTCAACCTTCAGAAGGAAAACCTGAGACAAAGAGTATCGCTAAACTACACTCTCTGTTGCCTTTCCAACCTGTACATTGTGTCATAACATGATTCATTAAGGCGAGGAGAAAAAAGAAATTTCTCTTTACATGTTTAATTCTATGTTTTGTTTTATAACATTAACAATAGCAGTTATATAGTACATGCATATAATTTATAAAACAAAAGATACACATATGTTATGTGTACACACAGAATTGTCTTACTGATAGGGGAGCATGATCAAAACAGTTTGGAAATTATTGGTCTAAATCACAGGCATTTTAAAGACATCATAAAAACAAATTATATAAACGGGACTTTAAAAATCCATGTTTGAGCTAATTAGCATTCCTGAAAGATTTCTGCAAAGCCATCTTACCCAGTAACAGGTCACTTCCTTGAGCTATAAGGCATCTGCTCCTCAGTGCTATGGAAACTGGACTTTGATGGCAAGAGGTAGGAGAATCCTTTCATCATTGTGAGTGGGGAGTGTGAAGCTGGAAGCACAAGAAACTAAAAGACTAGAAGCTAAGAGTAATTCCTTAGGGCTCCTGATTATAATTTTTATGTCTAGTCCTTATATATGAATAAATCCAGACTTCCTTCTTCCTTTGCAAAATGTAGTGTATTTAATGACCAAAATAAAAAATAAAACAAACTTTATATTTTCAAAAACCAATCATGTGCATTTTTAGTCAATTTGACCCCTTCAATTGAATCCAAGAGCCAATTATTAATTTTAAGAAAACAAAGTTTTTGTTATGAAAAGATCACTGATGTTTTGAATGAAACCAGTATCAAATCATTTCTCTTGTTTTCATAAGTTAAAGGTATATTTTAACTGCAAAAACATCATTAGAATGATTTATCAGCATTTGCAATGGATTGGGCAGGCGTTGGGGACAATAATAAAACCTTTTTATCTGTTTTCCATCTCATTTCCCACACCAAAATCCCAAAAGATAACCTATTAGAACATTGGCAAAGTCTGTAGGCTATTTTTTTCATATTCCCCTTTCTATTCTTAACATTAAATACTCTAAATTAATGGTAACTTGAGGGTATCAAGGTATATTTGTGGAATTTAGAGTTCTAGGTAATAGTTAATAGATAACACTTTTTGTTTCTCTCCTAACAGTGTACAAGGAAAACATTACTCATGTGATTTAGATATTGTGCTGTGGGAAAGTAAATTTAGGACTTAGCGATAGAGTAATGTAGAACTTTGGATTATGTGTGTATTGGTCCCATGGTACACCCAGGAAGCTCATCATTATATTTAATTATTAACATTATTATTGCATCCTGTCTACATTTTTTTCATTTGCTTTTTTTTCCTCCTAAAGTAAATCCCCTTAAAAGACCAGTCATTTGTGGTTGCTGCTTAATCAAGATGTGTTTGCAGTTGGTGGCAGGACACAGAGTGTTCTGAAATGCTAGAATTGCTGATTCATTGGCAAAATTACAAAATAACCTAGTTTCCTACCAGCAAATTAGCACTGTGAGATTTTCAGGTCCCAGTCCCATCACCATCACTACCCTAACTACTAAAATACATAGGGCACTGCGCTGTATGGAAATAAGCTTGGTTCTTGTCTTCTGATAAGTTTCAATACGAATTTCTTTTATAAAAGAGCTTTAATATTTGAAGTGATTGCTTTCTATTAAACTGTAAGACATGAAGTTGCTTTAAAACATGACATGTATGTGGTAACTTTGAAACCTTTGATTTGAAATTGCAGCTGATGTGCTGAGTGAAGAAGCGATATTGAAATGGTACAAAGAAGCACATGTTGCCAAAGGCAAAAGTGTTTTTCTTGACCAGATGAAGAAATTTGTTGAGTGGTTACAAAACGCAGAAGAAGGTATGATTCCATTTAACAATTCGGGTGACCATTTAGCAAATCCTTTCTCACTATAATTCAAAATAGCTCCCCCCTCCACAGACTTTTCTTGCCTTCCTAAAACTAAAGTTCTGAGGTGTGTTCCATATCAGACATTTTGTCCACCTCTTAGCCTTCCTTTCTGAATCAAGGCAATGAAAATTTCTGCAAGATATACAAAACAAAACCAAAACCTCTTAAATTATCCCTAATTTAAGGGACAAAGAGGAAGAAATAATCAGCAGCTGTGAAAGGAAAAAAAATACATTTGGCTTAATCACATTTATGGGATTATATCGATTTTTATAGCACCTTTACCAGTTGACTGGTGTTTAAAATGGCAATACAAGTTGGAAGAACAATAATGATGAGACATAATCCAACTCAAGCATGAAAAAGTTGCAGATCCAGAAAAATATAAATAGTTTTAGTCACCAATAATATTTCTGAGCACGTTGCATTTTTAGAAAGGTAATTTCGTTTAAAAGCAAAAAGGAGCAAAAGTTTGCTGCCTGCCCTCATATATGACTCTCTTACCTAGTAAATGGATGCCTAGGCAAAAATGTCTTTTTTAGTGGGGGAGGGAGATAGAGTAGAAAGTCTTTCATGACCTTATTTAAAGGTGTCTCAGAAGAAATGACCTGACTTTTCTCTTTCGTCTCTCCTAGAATCTGAATCTGAAGGTGAAGAAAATTAGACGGCTCAAGAAGCACAATACCTAGGTCACCACACAACACTCTTACTGGGAATGCTGAACCATTTGAGAAGAGAAACTTGGCTTCTGTTTTCACAAAGGAAAAAAAAAAAAATAGGATAGGCTTCCCTTGTGCAGAGGGGGAAATGGTTTTTGTTTTTGTTTTGTTTTTAAATGGAGCCCTGAGGCATCAGCTATTATACTTGGGACTCTACCTCTCACTCACTATATGCTAACTTAAAGCCATTCAGCAGGGAGTCCAGCAGGTGTCTGAAATTAAATACTCCACAGACCCCTCTTTTTTAGCTGTATTTTTCAGGTACTGTGTGGTGAATGCCCCACTGGTGTCTATTACAGGGCCGCTTTGGTAGTTGTGTATCTGCTCGTGTATGTGATTTGACAAACCAGTTTTTTAAAATAAATGGCTTTTTAAAAATCTGGGCTTATATTTTCAGAGCTTTTATTTCTTTACTGTCCTGACTTCTTACACAGATGACATTTCAGTGTTAGGCTTTTTTTTCCCATCCAAAATGCTGAATTGTTCTTGTCTATGGAAACCCTTCTGTTCCTTTTATCATCATAACTAATGCACTTCACTTATCTTTGTAGTGAAATAGAAATCAACCCCAAAATACAGGCACATAGCAGTAATATCAGGAAGTGATATTAATAATAATTATTATTATCTATATACGAGAATGTCATTTTCATTACACAGGAAATAATAAGGACAGACTAACTGCAGCCAAGAATGACTAGAAGTCATAGGATAAAGAACTTTAAAAGTATTAACTCGGGCTTCCCTGGTGGCGCAGTGGTTGAGAATCTGCCTGCCAATGCAGGGGACACGGGTTCGAGCCCTGGTCTGGGAAGATCCCACATGCCACGGAGCAACTGGGCCCGTGAGCCACAACTACTTAGCCTGCGCGTCTGGAGCCTGTGCTCCGCAACAAGAGAGGCCACGATGGTGAGAGGCCCGCGCACCGCGATGAAGAGTGGCCCCCGCTTGCCGCAACTGGAGAAAGCCCTCGCACAGAAACGAAGACCCAACACAGCCAAAAATAAAAATTAATTAATTAATTAAAAAAAAAAAAAGAGTCTTACTTTAAAAAAAAAAAGTATTAACTCCTCTACCCCAATATGGTACACTGCCCTGGAGATGAAAACCACATGGTACTCAACAAAGACAATTCTAGAATGCATTGCCTTTATAGCATAGTCCCTTGAGAGAAAAGCAGGAAACCGAAGGGAGGGGTATCTGATTTCTTCCAGTCCCTCGGTTCATGGCAAGCCTCCATCATCTACCTACCCTTCCACCTATCTAAAAATTAGAACTATGAAGTTAAATGGTAAGTTAAATGGTAGTCACGTTACAGAGTGCCTATTTAATGTGTTTATTTGAAGTGAAAAAAATGAATAATTTTCATTGAAAAAGTTGGCAAACTAATTTGACAAGTGCTGACTGCCAATTAGGATGTGTGACAGGCACACCCTGTAAATCAAGTTCAATCTTCATCTCCGATGTTTTGACGAATATACTTAAAGATAAAATAATGCAAATTACATTCAATTTGTAATAAAAATGTTATATGTCAACTTTTATGTATTTTATATTTAATTTTATGTCAGTATGTCCCCCTTCATTTTAGGGGATCATGTGTAAAACATGCAAAGGGCACTGCAGTAGAGGATATTTGACTTTGCCCCGCTATTTCCAAAGGGTCCACACTGAGACCTAGAAAAGCAGTTGTCCAAGGTCTTAGAGTTAGTGACCAAGATGCAACTAAAGGTCCCACTTCTGAGTCCCACGCCTTTGCTCTTTTTTTCCTATATTCTGCTGTCAAATTATTTATGAGAATGTAAGTTTCTATGGTTCAAAAATTTTTTCAGCTAGCACTTCTATTGAATAAACATCTGGGAAATCAATTTTGTAGCCTATAAACTATAGGAATTGTAGAATACTAATACTTATCTTTTCTGGCGCATAATATTTTTCCCAAACGAACTTAAGATAGTGATTTTCAGGTAAGCAAGCATTGGGGGAGAGGGAGAATGCTTATCAGCAAGAACTTAATAACAAACCATTCAACCAAAGCCCCTTCTTTCTCTGAAAGACAAGTGTCTCTTTTTGTTTTTAAAAATAAAACTTGTCCTAATTATAAAATAATTACATTAGTTGTCTATCGCTACACAACAGATTATCCCCACATTTAGCAGCTTTAAACAACAGATACTTATCCTATCAGTTTCTGTAGTCCGGATCTAGGAGCAGCTTACCTGGGTGGCTTTCAGCTCGGCCTCTGCTGAGGTTGCAGTCAAACTATTGGTGGGAGTGCAGTCCTCTGAAGGCTGTAGCATCTGCTTCCAAGCTGACAGGGGTTGTATGATCAGGCCACTCAAGATGCCTGCTCTCTTGCTCTCTCTACATCCCCTGCTCAATCAGTCCCTGCCTCACATGACTGACCTTCCCTCCTAATCATAGTGTCTAATCAGTAAATGCCTACTGGACCCTGGCCCCGGCTGGTGATTGTTCTGATCTTTAGATCAGAACTCTCTACTAAGATAGTTTGAAAGGGGCGTGCCCCTCAGGTGGTTTCCCTGGTAACCAATGAGCCAACCTGACATCAATTCCCTCTATAACTGGTAACCTCCCTCTCCCCGTGGTACCGAAGGCTGCTGCCGCGTCTTGCCCTGGTGTCTTGCCTGACGTCTGCCGCATACCATGGCGTGTCACTCCAGGACTTTGCTTCAGACAAGTAAGATCCCCCATCCTTTAAACCATTAATGTCCCTGTTGCTGCCTCGGGGCTCTGTCTTTGGTCTTGAGGCTGGGGGAGTACAGGGCTTGCCAGCCTGTGGGGTGTGGCCCAGCAGCAGTGGTTGGTGGACCTCAGTTCCTCGCTGACTTTTAGCCAGAGACTTGAGTTCCTTACCACAGTGTTCTCTCCTTAGGCTGCCTGAGAGTCTTCATGGCCTAACAGCTGGTTTTCCCCAGAGTGGTCTGAGAAAGCGAGCCCTGGGAGGAAGCCATCTTTAATAACCTAATATTTGAAATGACCTCCCATACATCCCATCTACACATTCTTTGGGTCACACAGATCAACCCTGGTACAATGTGGAAGGGGTCTGCCTGAGGTGTGACTACCAGGCGGTGGGGAGAATTGAGGGCCATCTTGGAGGCTGGCTATCACAGCAGTATGAATCTACATACTAAAATAATTCCTGGCTAGGTTAAAACTGTATGTTAACCATATAGTTTTTCATCTGGATAGATTAAAACTAATGTTAAAACAATGAAAGCACAAAAGACAATTTGGAAATATCTTTATAACTGTGGCATGGGAAAAGCATGACACAAAAGCCAAAAAAATCTGATTATAAAAAGTTAACACTTTTTCTCCGTATTGAAAGATATGCATAAGTCTTGGGCAGGGGTGGGAGAAGGAAAGGGGAAGGAGAGTTTTTTTCTTTTTAATCTGTATACTTGGATTTCTTTAGAAAGAGCATGCAATATCTTTATAATTTAAAAACTCATACATGTTTAATTTGGAAAATATAGAAAAGCTTTTGGAAGAAACTAAACATCACATAGTATTCTGCCACAGAAATGAGAACTTCTAATGTTTTTATATTTTTACAAATACGGTTTTGCTTAATTCTTTCAAAAATTAAGTCCATTCTGTACCAGTTCTTTTATTCTGCTCTTTATTAAGTGGTATTTGATACTATATCAGTAACTGTCCTTCAAATACATGATTTTAAAATATATATAATTGGTATGGATGGGGCACAATTATGACTCTTTATGTTCAATATAAGGTATTTCATAAATTTTTGCTTTTAAAAATAGCCATTTAAAATATTTTTACATAAGTCTTTGTTCATCTTATGGTTATTCAGAAAAAAATAGAAATGGAATTTGGGTCAAGGAATTTAAATAATGTTAACACAATGTGGTCTTATTTTCTGAATTTGCAATTTATACATTTGAAGGTATTTAACTCCCAGGCAATATCATTTCAATAAGAAATTGAAGAATTATCTGTTAACCTCTAAAAATATGAAAGTTTTAAAATTCTGGAATTCAGGTCCAATTTGTAAAATTCTAGAAGTGGGGAAATTAAAATATTTCATTGTCAAGCCAAGAAAAGCAGCAGTCTGGAAACACATCAGGTCCTACATGACTATAGACTCATCTGGTTTGAGCGAAAGTGGTGTCCCGGACTCAGTTGATTCAGCGTGTCTGACCTCAACTTCTCCCCGCTAATGGCGATTATTTCTTTACACTCTGTCTTTCTGAAAAATGATAGGCTTCAATGTTCCTCCTGATAGATACCTTTAAATTGCCATGGCCCTCTACTTGTGGAATAGGTGGAAATAAAATATTTCTTCCGTGAAAACTTTTTAGAGCGAATCTTTGCATCCTTAAAGTCTCTACACCTTGGTTTTGTGTATGTTTCAACTATATATTGATGTACAAGAGAGAAAAAGGCATAGTCTATGGATTGAATAGAAATTAAGCACACCTGTGGGAGCAGTGCTCAAATAAAGAATGTAAACATGAGCAGAGTGCCAGAAGATGCCGCCTCCCAGCCTCCACTTGTACCTCCTCGAGGTAAATCATCATCCTGAGCTCTGACAGCATAGGTTCATTTGGCCTGTGTTTGAGGTGGCTGCATGCAGTATTGTTTCGTTTGTGCCTTCTTTTATTCGACTTTTTTCGTTGTCTTTTTTTGTGTTTAATTCTTCTCTGGTATGTGATTAAGCACACCCGGTCAATCTATGAACAATAATACGCAGCTCTTTCAGCAAGAACATAAGAAACATGAGGACACTTTTTTTTTTTTTAATTTATTTATTTTACTTATTTATTTTTGGCTGCGTTGGGTCTTCGTTGCTGCACACGGGCTTTCTTTAGTTGCGGTGAGCGGGGGGCTTCTCATTGCGGTGACTTCTCTTGTTGCAGAGCACCGGCTCTAGAGCGCAGGCTCAGTCGTTGTGGTGCACAGGTTTAGTTGCTCCGCGGCATGTGGGATCTTCGCGGACCAGGGCTCAAACCCGTGTCCTCTGCATTGGCAGGCAGATTCTTAAACACTGCACCACTAGGGAAGCCCTGAGGACACTATTTTTTAATGAACCAAAATGTTGCACTATTTTCTTTTGGCACAGAGAATAATTCCTAGGTGCATATCTGCTTATCAGAGATAGTTTTGGAGTGCATATATTTCCTCATAATAGTTATTACGAAAAAGAAAATTATCCCTGCCTTCTCTGAAGGAGTAGTCCCATTTGATATGGGCAAGACAGATTCTTTAATCAAATTTGAAATTCTTGTGGCTTCAGTTGGGTGTCCTTGCTCCCACACTTTGCTTTTGCTGCTGTGTAAGCAGAGGAGTAGAGAAATGAACTTGGAATTGGTTGGCTTGAACTTGGAGGCACCATTTTGTCATTAATTAGCTGTTTAACTTAATTAGCAAGTCACTTAACTCTTGGTGTTTACTTTGCTTAATTGTAAAATAAGGAGCTGGACAAGAGCAGTCCTTAAACTGGGTCTTCATCGTTCAGAACATCCAAAGTTCAAAGCAAAACTCTGTTTTCATCAGCTTCTCAGATTCTTAGGTCTGGGACCTAAGAAAGGTAAAATATAATGAGGCTAGATTGCTGGTTCTTAAATCTCAGCATGCATCAGGACCACCCAAGGAACTTAAAATTGATTGTTGATCGCACCTCCCCGCCTCCACTGAGTTTCTGACTCAGTAGGTCTGGGACAAGGTCTGAGGACAACTTCTCGGTGATAATTGATTCCCCTGGTGTCAGGGCCACACTGAGAACCACAGAGCCAGATGGTTACCAAGGTCCACTCCTGTGCTGACTTGTGCCGTCCATTAGGTCTTCAGTAAAGGAGATGGGTTGTATTTTGGTCATCACTGTATCTCTGACTGCCATTCAGCATAGCTTCCAGGAAGTTGGTGTTCAGGAAATGTTTGAATGAATAAATGAACAAATGTGTATTAAGAATTCCTTTTTAAAGGGTTCATCAGAAATTCATCCTAATGTGTTCCTATACCTTCTTTAAAAATTTCAGCATTGGGAACACAGCCTGACTGCTACTTGGTGAGAATTTGGATGAATGTGCTGGGTAGAAATCCATCATTATTGATTGTATCATTCTCTGAAACAGAGCCAATAAAAGGTGGGGCTGTAATTTATAAAATGATCTGACCCTATCATTTATTTGTTTCCAAAAGAAGCAAAAATATTTTCTCATGAGGATTGTTTAGCCAGGCACTGCAACAGTACATTTGTGGGTGTTGACCACACAATGTTGACCAACTGTGAACCCCTCAGCCTACGGTCTCCAGAACAGAGCCTACGGTCTCTTAGAACAGGCCTAAGAAAGGGAAACACTCACTGGGCTAGATCATTAGTTTTCAAACTTTATTGTGCATCAGAATCACCTGGAGGGCTTGTTAATTACAGATTGTTGACAACAGCTCCAGAGTTTCTGATGCAGTACACCTGCGCTAAGACCTGAAGATCTGCATCTCTAACAAGTTCCCAGGTCATGCTGCTCCTGCTGAACCAGTGACCACAGATTGAGAACCACTGGACTAACTGGTTTCTAAACCCTTAGGAATAGGCATGTTGAAGCAACCCAGCCTCACAGAATGGGAACTTGATTTAGACTAACTCAAAAGCTATTGAATTTCTATAATTTCTTCCCTAGCTCTCTCAAGCTCCTGTCTCCTCTGTATCCTTAAGTATTCTTAAGAGGTATGAGAGAGTTTGAAACATTTTCAACTCAGACAGTCTTGACTTCTTGCAATAGAAAAAATCCTATTGAGTAAATGCTGGAACATTTCTTAACATTCTCTTTCCCTTTGAACAGGAAAAGCCAATGGTTTTCTAAGTGTAGACCCCAGACCAGCGGCATCAGCATCACTTGGGAAGCAGCTAGAAATGGAAATTGTCAGGATCCACTCCAGACCTGCTAAATCCAAAACTCTAGGGGTAGACCCAGCAATCTATTTTAACAAGCGTCCCTGGTGATTCTGACCCATGGTTAGGTTTAAGAACCACTGACCTAACTTAAACTTCAGGTGTCAGGTTATCTTGAAACACATCCCTAAAAGACATAAGGGTAGAAGGAAAATTAGAACAAAGGCAGGACCAAGCTTTGGCACAAGATAAGGGGTTACTGAGACAATAGATTTCACTACTCTTGAAAGCTGAATCAGAGACTGAAAAATATCTCTGAGGGCAAGCTGACCTGGAATGCTTCAGGGAGGTGTTTTTTTTTTTTTTTTTTTTCTTCTTCTTTGCTAATTTAGGAGAATAAAGGATGTCAATGCCCTGTAACTATATAACTCAGACCAAGCTATGGAAGTGGCTGTTAGCTAATATGAACTCATTCCCAAGTGCACGGCCTTCTGAAAAGTTATAGTTCTTCTAAAAACTGTTTTTTTCTCAATTTCTTATCTTCTTACTGAGCAATGAAATGAAAATGTATTTGGGGTTTTTTTTTTTCTTCTTTACAGTAGCTTACCATGGATAAGTACAGCAGCAGGTTTAGTAGGAATAAGCAGCACATTTTCTAAATACAGTAGGACTTGGAAGATGAGTATTCTCAAATAGACATCTGGATAATAGAGAGGAACATAGGGGCAACAGAGTAGGGAAAGATGAATTTTATATATACATGCATATGGGGTCTAGATAGGAGGATTACATTTAGGCTAACTGGCTTGTAAACAAAAGATTTTAAAATTCTAATGCCATATTAATACCGAGGATAAAATAACAAATGAAATTTCTGATCATTTATCTTTCTTTTGGCCGAAACTTAAAGGTTTTCCATGGATTTTAGAAAAGCTGTTTACTTTGCCAATACAGCCTCTAGCCTTCTGTTCACATCAAAACACATCATAGCTCACGTCTGTTGATCCTGTTCACATCAATTCACATCATAGTGAATACTAAATGGCTTCTGAAATATTATGAACTGTGACAAGGGCCCATGAACTATTTACAAGTGCATTTTAAAATTTCCAGATATTTGAGTTTTTCTAACATATTTTTGTTGCTGCTTTCTGGTTCAATTTCATCGTGGTCAGAGAAATTGCACAGTATGATTTCACAGCTTTTACCTTTATTGAAGCTTGTTTTATAGTCCCACATTTGGTCTGTCTTGAATGTACCACATGCTCTTGAAAATAATGTGTAATCTACAGGTGTTGGATGGAATGTTCTGTAAACATCAATGAGGTCATTGTGGTTGATGTTGTTCAGAGATTCTGTCTTTAATGATTTCTTTGCCCAGTAGTTGCATCAATTGCTGAGAAAGGGGTATTAAATAAACTGTCCATTTCTCTCTTTAATTTGACCTATTTTGCTTCATGTGTCTGGAAGCTCTGTTATCAGATGCATACCTATTTATGATTATTATGTCTTTCTCATGAATTGGCCGATTTTTCATTAGAAAATGTCCCTCTTTACCTCTAGTAATAACCTTTGTCTTGAAGTCTGCTTTATCTGGTGGTACAGCCACTCCACCCTTTTAAGGCATACTATTTGTTGGCATATCTTTTTTCATTCATGTCCTTTTCAATCGGTGTCTTTATAGTTAAAGTATGACTCTTGTTCACAACATAACTGAGTCTTGCTTTTTAAAAAAATCCATCTTGCTAATCTCTGCCTTTTTTTTTTTAATTAATTATTTATTTACTTATGGCTGTGTTGGGTCTTCGTTTCTGTGCGAGGGCTTTCTCTAGTTGCGGCAAGTGGGGGCCACTCTTCATCGCGGTGCGCGGGCCTCTCACTGTCGCGGCCTCTCTTGTTGCGGAGCACAGGCTCCAGACGCGCAGGCTCAGTAATTGTGGCTCACGGGCCCAGTTGCTCCGCCGCATGTGGGATCTTCCCAGACCAGGGCTCGAACCCGTGTGCCCTGCATTGGCGGGCAGATTCTCAACCACTGCGCCACCAGGGAAGCCTAATCTCTGCCTTTTAAATAGTGTGTTTGGTTCATTATTGACATAGTTGGATTTAAGTCTACATTTTTGGAATTTTTTTCCTATTTGTCCCTTCTGTTTTTAGTCCTCTTTCCACCTTTTCCTGCCTATTTTTAGAATTAATTGAGTATTTTTTAGAATTCCATTTTAATTTATCTATTGCCTTCTAGCTGTACCTCTTTATATTTTTAGTGATGGTGCTGGGGTTAAAATGGAGAATCTTAAATTTTCAGTTTAGAGGTACTATTGTTATACTTTGCATAAAATATAAATACTTCATAACTGTATAGGTCTGTCTACCGTCTCCTCCATTCTTTGTGTAATTGTTATCATATATATGACATCTATAAATATTATACACTGCAGAATACAATATTATCACTTTCTGTTTTCAACAGTTCTGAGTATTTTTTTAATGAAAGAAAAACTTGTTTTATACCTACCCATTGATTTGTCATTCCTGGCGCTCCTCTTCTTTCGTGAATATCTGAGTTTTCATCTGGTACCATGTCTCTTCATTATAAAACAAAATCCCAAATCCTGTTTTTACAGTAGAGGTATAGATCAGCCCACATTCTTCATTATGAAAGAATATTTTCATTGGATGTAGTGTTCTGGGCTTGCAGTTTTTAACCCTCAGTGCTGACAGATCTTGTTCCACTGTATGACTCCATTTTTTCCAATGAGTGGGCAAGGTGGTTGGGGAGGGGTGGGGAATTCAAGTCATTTTCCCAGAACTTCCCCGAAGCTAAAAGGTACACATAGACGTAGATATTATTAGATAGCATACATATCATACTTCTGAAAAAAGGGGAGTGGGATCCACTCACGAAGTGCTCTTCTCTTCCTCCAAGTGTCAACTCCTCCCATTGCTTGTGCCCCCACTAGTATCTGCCTGATTTTTTGTCACTCTCCAGTGCCTCTAAGTAATTATTTTTCCTAATGTGTTTAGAGTTTATATCTGTTATCTTTGGGGAGTTCAGTCTTACAGAAATTAGCCGTTATCAGAAGCAGGACCTTGAACAATGGATTCTTTAGGGATCTTATTGACCAGCCCATCACTCCAGCTTGCAGCTGTAGTCACACAACACCCACACCTATCCTTGTTCATTTACATACTTATTAGACAGATGTAAGCTTTTTTCAACTCAGCTACATTTGTCTTTTAAACACCCTGGGAAAAGTCTGTAGCCTCCACATTTGGAGAGCTAATTTAAGGAACGATTTATCATGTTGCTGTTAATGGCTTAAAGTGGGGTTCAGTTTGCCCCCAAAGTCAGGAGAGATCTAGGAGATAAAAAAGGAGAGCGTGTTTCTGCTATGAACTTGGCATCTGACTATACCACACTCAAACAATAATTCACATCCTACTCTGTGCTAGATCCTAGTCAGAGATATGTATGAAAGTCGGTTAACTCACGTTCAACTTGATTGCTCACAGCTCTGAAGAGAAGGCTCTGGTTCCAGAAATCCTCCTTCATCTTAGATTACCAACTCTGTCAGGTATTAGTTACTTTGGCAGAAGTAAGAAAAATCTAATGTTTTGTAAAAATCATTGTAGGTTCCGTAGGAAACAAAAATCTCTATTAAAACTTAATCAGGGGGACTTCCCGGGTGGTCCAGTGGTGAAGACTCTGTGCTGCCAACACAGGGGGTGCGGGTTCGATCCCTGGTCAGGGGACTAAGATCCCACAGGCTGCGCTGTGTGGCCAAAAAATAAAAATAAAAAATAAAAAAGCAACTTAATCAGGAAGGCAGGTATACTCGCCACCATGAATAATAATAATAATCAGGGACTGGAAATTGATGGTGTCATGGGAAGAGAGAATTCCTTTTGGTCATAATTTATATCACAAAATTAATATCAGTGAATGAGCATCAATATCACCCCTGGGGTGGGGTGCAGTTATCAGGTCTCTGATAGTTTTGTATCATTAAAGGCACCTTTAAAACCTAGTATAACTTCTTATGTTCTAGTTGACAGAAAAAAACAAAATTACAAATATTGGCATATTTCCTGGTAATTGCAGTATCACCTCTACTGGCAGCTTGTTGAAAGCACTTAAAAATAATGATGATAAACCACTGTAGAAATAGATTGTGGGTTTCATTACATCCCAGAACTTCTTCAGTGAACTATGATATCAAGATAAAAGGATACCAAAATCTGTACTGGTTAGAGTTCTACCAGGGAAATAGAACCAGTAGGATATATATATATCTATAGATATAGATATAGACACCAAAACACACATATATACATACATGGGGACATATACACTATTTTGCATGGAAGCTACATGGAATAACAAAATTATATTATGTAATCCCATTTTAAAGTGCTGAAAATATGACTTCAGTTTGTCTTCAGATTAAAATAAAATCTCCAAAAATGTCAACGAAAATCTCTAAAATGGATATTATAACCTTTTCATTCTTAAACATATTCTACAAAACTATGCTATGTTTGAAGTCTGCAGTAAATGGTTTTGGAGACATTTAGTCTCCAAGTGCATCAGATTGGGATTCAAAAGACCATGGTCTCAATTGGTTTTTAATTAAAAAAAAGAGAGACCATGATCTCTCTGTTCTTCATTCTTATCTTCTCTTGATGGGTTTCTTCTTGCCAAATCAGAGGGTTAGACATGATGACCTCTAAGAACACAGATCTCTCTAAGTGTCCGTGATTCCATAGTTCCATACATAGGAGCTGAGACTTGGAGCTGCTCTAGAACTGCCTTCTGATCTCTTTGAGCCCTATTGATATGCTCTCAGGATACCCTAAAAGAATGGTTGTAATAAGAACATTTAATATTTGCCAATGCCACAAATCACAATTTTTTTTACATGCTCAATCAAATTCATAAAAGCCACTGATAAATTCCTCTACCACACTATGGTTAAAAATAATTATTTAAGTCAAATGTTAATTCCTGAAGTTGTTTTAGTTCGATGAAGTCCAAAGGCTTATTTATTTTTTCCCCCTTGTGTATATAAACAAGTTATTTTCCATATACAATGACCAACAAAGTTTCAAGCAAATAAACTCCCAGGAGGTTTTTATGATTTGTGTATTGTTTTAAATGTGGGGAAAATATTCTTGTTCTTAAAATCATGCTGAAAATAAAGAATGATTCTAATGGTAAAAGATTTGCTAGTTACTAAATGAATACAGTAGATGTCTCTAAAGATTGGACTGCAAAATATGTTAGAAATGTGTACACTCAGGAAAATTACATAGAACTCATGAAAGAATGTACTGCTTCTGGAAAAAAAAAAAAAATAGAAGCCTGCTGGCAAGGGCTTGCCAAATAGTGGTATCAAGGTAGCTCAGGCAGGTAGTTACAGCAAGACAGCCCCACTCCCATGGGAAATGTATGTACCATTGTCAATATCAGAGTACCCTACTAGCATCTCACTTTTGCCCTGGGGGCCATTCTTCTTTCCTTCGGACATATTTTCATAACGGAAAAATGAAGAGGAATGGGAACTCGGGGTATAGAGAATGGAAGGGATGGGAAAAGGAAGAATTGAGGCTGATTTAATGAAATGCCTGTTCCAGTGACCCACTTACTATTTGTCCATCTCTGTTAGGAGTTGGCCTTAGAACAGGATACTGTTTCAAAAAAAGGAATAGCCCATTTTCCAAGAAATATGGAGTAGTTTAGATAACTCACTGTACCTTTCAGTTTTTAAAAACTCAGGTAATAAACTTGATTTGTCCGACACAATAGCCAAGTAAAGAATATGGCCTCTTAGTGTCCGTTTGGGAAGGCAGTTATGCTCTCTAGCATACCACTGACGCTGCACATACTGGTGTCTGTTTTGGATGAATTGGGTTTTCTTATCTTCACTTTATAAACACTGATAAAGAATTTAAAAAGTAATACACATCGTGCTAAAGATCCAATTTTTGAATCTGGATTGGAATGTTTAGAGGCGGTGCTGGCCCTCAGAATTGCAGAACCCAGAGTGAATTAAATGTGACTTCATGCCTTACTTTAAAAAAAATTGATCTCTTACAGGCTATCTTTCAGCAAGATTTTAGCAGAAAGTGCTGTAAGACATGGACACACACACACACACACACACACACACACACGGAGCAGCGCTGAGGTTATTATCTTGGAAGGTAAATGAGGGATAAGATGAAAAAGCAATCACAGAATCCAGCCCAGGAGAATGAAGGGAGACGGAATAATATTCTTAATTCTACATGGAAGCAGAAGCAAGCCACAGGCGATCTGGGCTCTGAACCAAATAGGAAAGAGGATAATCAGAGAAAGCCTTAAAGATCAATCTTTAATGAAAGAGCATAAGAGTATTGCAGTTAGGAAACATTTTTCATATCAATTTGGTCTGATAGTTTCAGACTTATCTCAGAGCAATACAGGTTCAAGATGAGTTTATTCCAGTCAAATTTATAGAAACTCAAATTAGCTTAAGCAGTGTTGAAGAAGAGCTAAAACTTACTGCTTAGAGTCACTGATTGGGCTTAAGTATTGATGTTTCCTTGAATCTTTCTCTAGGTGTCTATCTTATTCAAAATTAATTTTTTAGTATTTCTTTTATAGTGAATGACCTTCTAATCTATATCTTAGTAGTCACACATAGGAGAAACGGAGCTCTTTATTATAAGGCAGCTAAGGCAACACCATTCACCTAGGGTTTCAATCCCCTTTAGGCCAGTAACCAGAGGCACAGGCTTGAGTAGTGCTGGCCTCAAAAACACACCTAAAAGCAACACTAGAGACAACAGCTGCAGATCCCACAAAGGAGATGAGTGAAAGCTGCTTATAGACTATTGTTGTATTAATTTCCTATTGGCAGGCAAATCACCACATGTGTAGTAGCTTAAAACCACTGTCTGGTGGTCAGAGTCTAGAATGGGTCAGCGGACCTGTGTTCTTGTGTAGGCTCTAGGGAAGAATCCAGATCCTTGCCTTTTTCAGCTTCTAGACACGGCCTGTCTTCCTGGGCCTGTGGCTCCTTCCTCCATACCCAAAGCCAGCAGCATAGCCTGTTCTGTGTATGCCTACTCTCCCTCTTATAGGACTCTTGTGATTACATTACACCTGGATAATCGAGGAGAATCTCCCCATATCAGAATCCCTAATTCAATTACATCTGCAAAGCTCCTCTGCCATGTAAGTAACATGTTCACAGGTTCTGGGGACGAGGATGTGGATATCTTGCAGGGGTATGTGTGTGGGGTAACTATTCAACCTCCTACAGTTGTCAAAATGTCAATCAGAATATAAGGAAGCTTGGTTACAGTGCTCATTCCCGATGAACTAAGAGAGAAAAGAAATTATTAGCCCAGGATACTTCAATTCAGCCTTGATGAAGTCAAAGGGGGAAAAAAGTCCCTATTTGAAGATCCGTAAGTGAAACAGAAGAAAAAATAGAAAGATGCTGAAGCAAGTGATGCATGAATTCACATCACTAGATTAGTCATTACTACATGTTTAGAGAGAAAGGAAGACAGACAGAGGACAATATTTAGCCTTTATTTACCATAAAAAGTTAGTTAAATCTACGTTTAGTCTGTTCCTTGTCATCCTAAAGTGAATATCTTTGTACTAAAAGGGGAAGGACATTTCCCCTAATATTTCAATTTTCTTACTTTTTATATTCATATTTTATATTTGCTTTATTAGAGATGCCCTAAGCATTGTTGACCTTAGAATTGCTTTGTTTTACGGAAAATGGTGTTTGTGAAAATATTTGCTTTGGAGAACAGCTTGTTCACTTAAAGTTGTAGACAATGTTTGTTTTTAGGAGGATGCATTTATTCACCAGCCTCCTGATAACTGCTAGGACTTCACTGATCTTGCAAAAGCAACTCAGCCAAAAAAAAAAAAAAAAAAGAAAAGCAATGACAAGAAAAATGTAAATTTAAATTAGAAGACTATCTCATGGACTTTTTATTTGTGGAAGTTGATTTTGCAAGTAAACACTTTTTTTATTTTAAAAGCAGTTCATTTTCATTTTAAAAAGCAGTTACTTTTTAACAACTTAAAATTCTTTATTCCTCAGTAACACAGTAGTTTTGAGTCTTCTGATTCTTCTATCAACTCTTTGGATAGTGTGCTATTGAATCTTGAACGTAAGTCTCCAGTTATCCCAGCATCTCTGTTCTTTTATTATACATTTGAAAATTTTCATAATTAAAAGTGAAGAGATTTTAACTGTTCTTGCAACTATTCTAAAATATATATTTGAAATTATATTTTAGGGTCTGATTGCACTTCACTTCTTTCATTGCCAAATGAAATATTGAAAGTTCTATGATAATGCAAATAGATTTCAAATCCATACAAATTTTGGAAATATCAAGTATTTCAAAATAATATTGAAGCTTTTATTTATGACATGGATTTTATCACAGTAACACGTTGGCTAAACTAAACTTAATAGTGAATACCATCAGCCATAAATGGAAGGCAGACCCAAAACACAGGGTATCTCAAAAGTCTAAGATGTTCTTAAGTTTCAGTAATCTCAGAAGTATAAATGCTTCAAAATAAAAAAAAATTGAAAATGTAAATTATTTACATTTACCACATCATGCAGTTTTGAGAAACTTTGAATAATAAATTTTTTATTGTGGTAAAAATCCCATAACATAAAATTTATCATTTTAACCATTTCTTAATGTACAGTTATGTAGTATTAAGTGTATTCACATAGTTGTGCAACCAATTTCCAGGACTTTTTCATCTTGCCAAAACTGAAACCTATACCCATTAAACAACAAGTGCCCATTTCCTCTTTTCCACCGTCCCTGACAACCAGCCGTCCACTTTCTATTTTGATGAATTTGACTACTCTAGATATCTCATAGTAAGGAAATAATTCAGTATTTGTCTTTTTGTGATTGGTTTATTTCACTTAGCATAATGTCCTTGAGGTTCATCCACACTGTAGCATGTATCAGAATTTCCTTCCCTTTCAAGGCAGAATAATATTCTATAATATGTATATACCACATTTTGTTTATCAGCTCATCCATCGATGGACATCTGAGTTGTTTCCACCTTTTGGTTATTGCCATTAATGCTGCTATGAACATGAAAGTATGAATATCTTTTCAAGACCCTGCTCTCAATTCTTTTGGATATATATCTAGAAATGAAATTGCTGGATCATATAGCCATTCTATTTTTAATCTTTTGAGGAACCACCATACTTTTGTCTATAGTGGTTGCACCATTTTGCATTCCCACCAACAGGGCACAAGTGTTCTAATTACTCCACATCCTTGCCAACACTGGTTATTTTCTATTTTTTTTTGATAGTATTAGCCATCCTAATGTGTATGAGGTGATGATATCTCATTGTGGTTTTGATTTTACTTCTTCCTAATGATTAGTGATGTTGAGCATCTTTTCATATGTTTGTTGGTCAAATAATACATTTTTCATTTAATTTTTTGTTTTAGTCAGTGTCTGCCATCTTCAGAGTGACTAAAAAAATTAATTTTTCAAATATTTCAAAACTAAATAAGTACAGATAAATAGTCTTCCAAATCATGCTCACTTTATAAATTTGTAACATCTATACTACTGAAGATATTAAAACTTAAAACTGAATGAAGAATTTTGGGATCCTGTGAATGTAAAACAGAGATCACGTTTGCTGTTCGAAGCTGTACTTGGGCAGAGCCCCCATTATGCCTCTGGGTGTCACCTGAAACTATTTGACTTGCTTCCACCTGGGATACAACTCCTATAGCTCCTCCCTGGGAAGCTTGTCCATGATGGGTAGTGTCACCCTCGGTAGCTCATTGTTTGGGAGAACCACGGACACGTCCTTAAACTCCTCTTGCTTCAGGAGCCCCTAAGTTAGCTGGCCAGGGCTGGATGTCACCAGTGGGGAGTCTAACACCCCCAGAGCCTGCTTGGTCACCAAGGAGCTACAGATGTCCCGTTGCATTAGATAACTGAGTCTTCTTTCTTTCAGTGTGATTATTATTTAGCTCTTAAAATGTTGTATCAACCTAATTGTTCTCCTGCAAGCTGGTATAACTTTTTGAGCTTCATATTTCTCTGGACTTTTGAGTATTCAAAATATTTCTAGCATCATCTTGGCTTTTGATCTCATCAGAGAACGCATTAGCTGGCAGCTTTCTCTAAAGGCTAACAGATACAAACCCAAAGAAGGAAAGTCATAATCGTATTTTAAATGTACCCTGGGTGTCAATGAGCCCAAATCTGTAAAATGTTACTTGCTATTCCTTCTAAATGATTTGATACCCTGAATGGTACATAAATAATTGAATAGTGACTTTTAATTAAGGTTCTGAAGTGAAAGCTGCTTTATGCAAAATTAAATGCTTTTTAATAGCTAATTGAGAAAACACTTTTAAACACTAAAAGTACCATACCAGGAAACTGAGCAAATTACCAATTTGATTTGGTAAGGTGTTCTCAGATGACACTTAGGATTCTGTTTCTTTTTGTAAATGAATGTTCCTTTTTGTTCACAAAGCTCAGAATTTTATTTCAATATGGCCAATACTTCAAACATAGACCATGTAATGTATTAAATAATATATTAATGTGAAAAATCAATATATCCTATGACTACTTAGGAACTAAATAATATGTTTCATATCTTTATCTAAGTTTTACAGATAGTAAAGGTAACTAAGCATTATGTATTGAATTGTGCCCCCCTCCCATTCATATGTTGGTGTCTTAATCCCCAATACCTTAGAATATGACCTTATCTGAAATAGGATCATTGCAGATGTAATTAGTTAAGATGAGGTCATTCTGGAGTAGGATAGGCTCCTAATCCAATATGAGTGGTGTCCTTATTAGAAGGGGAATATTGGATACAGAGACGCACACAGAGGGATGCCAAGGAATGCCAAAGGTTGCCAGCAAACCACCAGAAGCTGAAAGAGTGGCATGGAACAGATTGCCCTGTGCAGCTCTCAGCAGAAACCAACCCTACTGACATTGATTTCAGACTTCCAGCCTACATAACTGTGAGACAATAAATTTCTATTGTGTAAGCCACCCTGCTTGTGGTACATTGTCATGGCAGCCCTAGCCAAATGTTATGAACCGAATGCTTGTATCCATCAAAATTCATATGTTGAAGCCGTAATCTCCATTGCGAGGGTATTTGGAAATAGGGCCTTTGGGAGGTCATTAGGTTTAGATGAGATCATGATGATGGGGCCCTGAGTTGGAATTAGTGTCCTTATAAAAAAGAGCCATCAGAGAGCTTACAGTCTCTCGTTCTATCTCTCTGCCCTTTGAGGACACAGCAAGAAGGTAGCCATCAGCAAGGCAGGAAGAAATTCCTTCACCAGAACCCAATGATGCTTGGCACCCTGATCTTGGACTTCCCAGACTCAGATCTGTGAAAAAATAAATATCTGTTTTTTAAGCCACCCAGTCTATGGCATTTTGCTATAGCAGCCTGAGCTAAGACACCAACTAATATACTAGGTAACCGACATGGAACTCCAAGTTGAGTATGGAGCACAAACAACCCTGCTGGGTGTCTGAAATCAAGCTGACATAAAAATTTCTTTTAAAACATTGAAGATAATTATAATTAAATGTCAAATTTGTGAGCATCCTAACATTGATCAGAAATTGTTTTTAGAGACAGATGAATAAAGCAAATACTTCTAAATATGAGTGTAATACTGTGTTCTAAAGTGCTTCAGTATTGGGAATCTTGCCACTCAAAGCTAATTTAAACATTTGCCAAATTAAAACACATAGTAATCAAATAAGTACACAGGCTTCTGTAAATGTGAGTAGGCAAATATAATTGTCATTTCAGTAATTATACTTATTCCCTAAGGCCAAATAATCAATTTTCGTTTTATCTTCAAAACAACCCTGTAGGGTAAAACTATTATTAGTCTGACTTTACAGCTGTTGAACCAGATTAGCAAAGCTAAGTTACTCATCCAAATTTTTACAAATAAGCCATGTGTGACTTTTAGGTGTGGATATTTAAATGCTATAACACCCTTAAAGAATATGCATAAATTTCAAAATGCAAATTTTAATAAGTTTATTTTACAAGTCTATCATTATTTTTATAAAAAACTTAAAAATGAAAATTATCCTTAGAATTTCTATATCTGAGAGGCTGGCTCTTTGAAGTATGTAGTCATTTTAAAGTTGACCCTTGAACAACGTGGGTTTGAATTGCATAGGCCCACTTATATCTGGATTCTTTTCAATAAATATAGTACTTGTATTTTCATTTTACAGCTCTTCAAACAGAGTGTGAGGGGAAAACCCTGTGTTGGGTTAGAGATCACAATATGTGGGATCCAAAAGTACTAGAATTTGAGTCCTGATCCTATTCAAACTGTTTTAGCTTCCTGCCCTTGGGTGAATCATTGATTAATTTTTTTGTTTTTGAGACAGAGATAATACTTGGATTTTTGATTTCACAGGGGGTCAGCACTTCTAACCCCTGCATTGTTCAAGGGTCAACTGTATATTTAAATATATTATCTCTATGAGTTTTTTTCCTTAAGTAGACAACTAAAGAAGAATTTCTAACTCATTGGTGGGATTCTTATTTATTTATTTTTTTGATTCTTTAACAGACTTTTAGTTAGGATTTTATCCTTAACTTTTCTATCTAGTGTTTTGAGAATTATGTAGAATGGAATAAATTGTGTTTTGCAAGTGTAAGTTGCTATTTATTATGACTGATACACTAGAATATCAGTGCCATCTTAAACGTTTCTAATCTTATATTCTGTTTAAGATCTGTTGGCTTTCCTTACCAAATGCATCAAAACAAACTATTCTGCTCTTATTTGTCAAACGTTTTACCACAATTATTACTTTTCCGCAAATATTTCCCAACTTTCCTTTACTGTAGTTAGCGTAGTCCCTATTAAAAAAGTTTATTAACTTCTCATAGGGTTGCTGTCACCGTTGAGTGAGATGAAATTTATTTCATAATACAGGTCCTCTCATACGCAAGATTATGCAAATTACCCAGCTTCTCACAAAATTTTAGTCACAATTAGATGAGATAATCAATATAGTATGCTTAACACATTGTCAGCACATAGTGAGCCCTCATTACATATTAGTTGTTAATAATAATGTTAACAACAGGATGAGACTCTTTTAATAATAGAGATTTATGTTGTAATAATGGGTTATGATCATGTACATACTGATAATAGTTCACTTTAAATGTTAAAAAAAGGAATGGGAATAAATCTTTTGCTTATGTTCAATAAATTAAAAAAAACAATAAATAATTTCTTCTTTTTCTTTATACTTTTACCTATTTATCAGTAGGGATACCCCAGGAGGTTAAGCCAAGAGACCCAGCTTGCTACTGGGGACCTTGGAGGAATAATGGTGCCTGCACTGGCGTTGCACTTGGTGCCTACCAGTGCTTTATGACCTGAGTCTCATTCTCTAGGACTCCCTCTGGGACCAGAAAATGGTTTCCAAATTGTGGATGACTCTATTTGTCCACTGCCCTAAGACTGCTTCCTTTGCAGTATTTGCTGAGTGGAGGTGCTAAATAACTTGAAAAGTTCAACACCTCGTACAGAAAAATGAATTCATGGTATCAGATGCCTGGAAGGATGAGGATTTGGGGTACTTCTGTGGGTAATGCCTTTGGAAGTCCTCAGAAATTTCCCTGGTGAGTCCTAGAACCTAGTTAACTGTATCAGTGCCAAGCAGCTGAAGGAAATTATGTCTGTGCTGTCTTCCTTCACAGTTCTAGGTACTATGATCTCATTTTTTTTTTTTTGACTGATGACTGTAAAAAAGTAGATTGTTTTTCGATTGGTAATTAGATTATTGGATGACTGCCAAAAAAGAGTAGATTGCTTTTTGATGTTTTTAATATCTGGCATATATTTTTGGGCCAGAACAAGACTAGCAGAAGCATTTTATTATATATTTCTCTGAGTAACCTCTGAAGCAGAAAAGATTCAACTATTCAAATTAAATAGAAACTTTAAATAGCTAATATAATAGTGGAGGAACTTTAGAAATGTCCATGTAGTAAAAGGTAAAGACAATTCTGGACCATTCTAAGAAAGATCTTAAGCATTTCAGCAAGAGTGTGTCGTAAACAAATTTATGTGGAGCATGAATTGTGTGAGAAAAGAGAGTGGAAGAAGGAAAACTGGCTCAGAGACCATCCTGGCAATTCAGATGCAAAATGAGTTGTGTGCGTGTGTGTGTGTGTGTGTGTGTGTGTGTAATATGAGATGTGCAAGACATACTCCGAAGCCATTGAATCAAACTGTGTGGAAGTGAGGCCAAGAAATCCATCCATATTTTTTAAAACTTCCTCAAATGATTTCAAGGGCAACCAGGACTAAACTTCCTGGCTGAGATGAGGAAAAAGCTAAAATTAAATTGTTGCTTTGTGCCCTATCTCCAAATTTTATCTTGTTCTTATGAATCTTTGTGCTGACATTGCTACTGAAGCAACCTTGGGTCAACTTGCCTGCTGTGCAGCAAAGCCAATTGACTGACAGCAGGCTGTGGTGAAGGGAAGTACAGTATTTATTTGCAGTGTGCTAAGGAGTACGGGCAGCTCGTCTTCCAAAGACCCAAACTCCTCGATGGCTTTCAGGGAAGGATTTTAAAAGCAGTGTTTGGGGTGAGGGCTACAGGGTGTGTGGCTTTCTTCTGATTGGTTGGCAGTGGGATAACAGGGTGATGTTTGAGGAGTCTTAATCAAGCTTCTGGTCCCCACCAGGGGTCTTAATTTCCTGCAGAACAACTCAAATATGTGTGTCAGATTGTTATGCATTTCCTTTGGGGAGGAACTAGGAATGTTTATAACTAAACTATTGTCATTACTTTTCTTCTTTAACTGCTTTTCCTTTGTTTCTGCAGTCCCGCTCTTCCCTAATTAGTAACTGCTTGAGTCTGCTCTTTGGAACTCAGGGAAGGCCTCGGAGACTAAAGCCTTTTTCTACAAACAAGAAATGGTGGACATGGAGAGGCTTTTGTACCCAGGAGGGCCCCTCAGGGTCCTGCTCAGTTTCAACCCCCCCTTTTTCTTTGATACTCCTCAATCCTGAGGGCAACAAGGGCGGGACAAGAAAGGGAATAAAGTTTTGGATAGAGAGGTTCATCATATACTTGGCAGAGGAACTCGGTTTTAGGGGACTCAGTTTCAATATCACTTAACTGATGATGGACTTCCCTTCCTCACAGACCCTTCCTTTTGTCTATATAGCCCTGTACCCTGTTCTTGCTCTTCCTTATTGCCTAGATGAAACCTCTTGGGGTTGAACAAGAACAACAAAATTTTACAATGAAAAAAAATCTAAAAGATATCATCAATGGAACAACTTGAAAGTTTAGGGATCTTCTGAATAACTAATAGTCAGAGGTCCCTAATAGTTACAGAATGAATGACCCTGGATGACATTACCAAACAAAAAGGATCATGTGGAAAAGAACAATGTTATTGCAATTCTGTGTAACATCTCTTTTCAAATGTAAACATATCAGATGCTGGATAACCTTTTACTCATTCTAAAGAAGAGATGGATGGCCTCAGACCTTGGCAGGGCTTCACCTCATCACCCTGGTTCTTTAGTCACTGTCAGGGCAACCAAAAGCATCATTTCCCACCTGGGGAGTTGCTGTGGCCTGGCCTTTCAGAGGGCTCCTCTAAAAAGTTAAGTATAAATAACAAGTGCTGGAAAGTCTTTAATCCGTGAATTAGCATTTCAAAGATCAAAGATAATAGACCTCTGAAGTCTCTCTCTGTACCAAAGAGCTGTCACCACGCTAATAGTTCAGAAGCTCCTGGTCTCTCTGTTTCCTTCCTGTCTCTTTCTCTACCTGTTCTCTCTCTCTCTCTCTTTTTCTCTCTCTCCCCTCAAACCCTTACAGTTTTAGGAATATGCTCTTTGTTTCCTTTCCCTTGGTGGTTATTCTACGATTGTCTGTCTTTCTCTATTATCTGTGCTCATCCAGCTGTCCTTCCTCCTGTACCTCTCATGAAGCAAATATTTTTTGAGCTTCCACTTTGTATTAGGCTCTGTGCTAAATTCTGGATATTCAACAGAAAATAAAACAAACATGATCCTTGCCCTCATATGTATATATGATGCTTGCATTTTCGCTTTCCTTCGGTCTACTTTCTCTTTCTCTTTTTGTTTCTACTTCTTTGACCTCTGTTAATTGGCTATAATGCAGAATGAAAAAAAAAATGTAATGCAACTTATATGTATATATTGCTAATCTCTCTCCTCCCACTGCCCTACGTTTTGATGTTTTTTTCGCTTAAAAATCAAAGTAAAACAATAACTGAAAAAAAGGACTTAAATGTTAAGACCTGAAACCATAAAACTCCTAGAATAAAGCATAGAGGGTAAGCTCCTTAAAAAAATAAAAAATAAAAAAATAACTGAAGCTAACCAAGCAGAGTCTGGGATATTATCCGGTATTCAAACACATTAATAATTCTCAGTAAAATGTATCAAGATTTATTTATATCAAGTGGAGTAAATGAAGGTTAAATTGATACTTAGTCTCATGACATTTTAGGTCAAATTTTGCTACTAAAAGAATCTCAGCATCAGACTTATAAAAAACTTTACTAATTTCAGAGCTTCCTTATTTTAGAAAAAGGACGAAGGATTTCAGACCTGCTTAGCGCATGCCTGGCGCACAGTAGGCAGTCTTAGAAATATGTGCTGAATGAAATTTCACCCACTTTATTGTCCAAATATGTGCATCATGTAAGGACAAGTATAACTCAAAATTAAGAGGTTTGATTCTCCCTGTTGAAAATAAGGGAAGAGTTTTCCTCTCCCTCTTTTTCTTGGAGGATTTATTTTAGAAAACGTATAATTGGAAGTACTTTCTTCTCTTTTTGAAATGTACATAAATCCTTTTGAGGATGACATTGGCATTTGGTCAGCTTTGTGACCCAAGAATGTGTTTCTCAAGAACCTGGGAGCCATCTCTCTGAATACGAACATCAAGGGAGATAGCACCCCTCTCTCCCAGTTTCTGGGGGATGGTAGTACACTAATTTAGGTGGGTTCTTTGTTCTAAGTTGCAAAACTACCTCCTGTCATAAAGATCTGAGAATTTTGTTTTTTTTCTTGGTAAAGCCAGCTAGCTAATATAGATGGTTACTTAATTACCAGGTAAAGTAAGGATGAACTACGTGTGTGTGACACATGGTGCTGTCAAGTCCTCTTACTTGAGGACTAGTTATTAGTTATTTTTTGAACATGTATAAGGTGAGTTGTATCTGCTTGGCTATACAAAAGCAGAAGATTCCTCTCTGTTCTTGCAGCCTCTTAGAGGGATTTAATGCTTATGCAATTAAAAAAAAAAAGTGTTCCTTTCTCTGCTGTCTTTATGGAGAGGATTTCTGGGCTGGGAGATGATTTTGGTTTTAATTCTATTTCCCCAACGATTTACACCATGATGTAGTAGCCACATTTTAAAGATAACGTTCAGCTAATTTTAACTCCTTCTTACTGAAATTTTTGTTTGCTAGTGATAAATTTCAGTTAATGTTGAATTAGCCTTTTGTGTAAAGCATGGGCAGTTGGTAGGTGTCACTTGTAAAAGTAATATGTGTACTTCTTAAATATTGCGGCCTGAGACGGAGATTGCTGAGGTAGGGGATGGTCTATTGATATCTGAGGAATTTGCAAGAAGAAAAGTTAAGAAGGAAATCTGCTAAAGTCAATGGCAAAAGCTAAAAAGAGAAAAGAAGTGTGTCTGAGCTGAGCGAGTTTGAGAGATTATTTTACTCAGTGGGTGTGATGGTTAATTTTATGTGTCAAATTGACTACTCTAAGGGATGCCCAGATAGCTGGTAAAACACCATTTCTGGGCGTGTCTGTGAGGATGTAAAGAAGGTCACCCTCACCAATGTGGCTGGGTGCCATCCAGTTGCTTGAGGGCCTGTGTAGAGCAAAAGGGCAGAGGAAGGTCGAGTTTGCTCTCTTTGCTTGAGCTCAGACATCCTTCTCCTGCCCTTGGACATCAGTGCTCCTGGTTCTCTGGCTTTCAGATTGACACCTGGACTTAAATCACTGGCCCCCCGGGTCAGTGGACTCAGGGTCTTTGGACTCAGACTTACACTACTGGTTCCCCTGGTTCTCAGGCCGTCAGACTTGAATTAAATTACACAACTGTTTTCCCTGGTTCTTCAGCTTTCAGACAGCAAATGATGAGCCTTCTCAGCCTCCATAATTTTGTAAGCCAATTCCTGTAAATAAATTCCCAATGCCTCTCTCTCTCTTTTTGTCCTGTTGCTTCTGTTTCTCTGGAGAACTCTAACACAATGGGACTCACTACAGTGTTCCTGTAGAGTTATTCATTTTAACTCATTTAGGATCACAGACACGTGTGCTCTCATGTAAACTTAGTTTTATCCAGACTTTTGAGTGACGTTTCATTGGTCACCTCTGCGTATTTTTGAAATAATTGTGTACATTGTAGATCTGCAGGTATTTTGGGAATTTAGATATTTAATCTGTTAAAATATCTTTGGCTGCACGTAATAAATACCTGACTCAATGGCCTTATGAAGACATATGTTAGCTCCTGTGCAAGTTTAGAGGAAGGACAGGGCTTCATGATTGGCTAAGCCCAGTGGCTCTCATTTCATTTCTCTTTTATTCTATTGGTTGTGCCCTCATTGTGTTATCACCATCCTTAGACTGGTTTCTCTTATCATGGCATGGGCCATGCTTCAAAACTGCCTACTAGGAGAAGCAACTTTTGCCCCGGTATTTCAAGTAAGACTCCTGAGATTCTCCTTTACCAGACCATTTTGTTCGCATATATACACCTGAAGCAAAGCCTGTGGTCAAGGAAGGCCACTAAACTAGCTAAGAACCAGCCTTGTAGATAGAGTGAGATTCCCCTTCCTCTGCATTACATGTGTTACTGGGAAACAGTGTATACTTTCAGCACGGGAGAAGATAGCTGGAGTAAATGGGTACTGGGTAGGTACCAAGGCACAGTGTGGTGAATAGGCCAAGACGTGTTTGTTACATAAAATTTTACAAGGTTGGGCTTCCCTGGTGGCACAGTGGTTGAGAGTCTGCCTGCCAATGCAGGGGACACGGGTTCGAGCCCTGGTCTGGGACGATCCCACATGCCGCGGTGCAACTAGGCCCATGAGCCACAATTACTGAGCCTGCGCGTCTGGAGCCCGTGCTCCGCAACAAGAGAGGCCGCGATAACGAGAGGCCCGCGCACTGCGATGAAGAGTGGCCCCCACTTGCCGCAACTAGAGAAAGCCCTCGCACAGAAACGAAGACCCAACACAGTCATAAATAAATTAATTAATTAATTAAAAAAGAAAAATTTTACAAGGTATAATCTGCCAAGGCACCCGTGAGTTAGTGTTACTAGGTGCTAGAGAAGACTTAGGGTTCGCCTGCTTTGCGTAGTTTCTCACACTGTTATTATAGGAATGATTCATCACCCTGTGACACACCTCTACTGTGGTAGAGATGAACGGTGCTGACTGCAGTTCATTCTCTGGAAGACTTCACAGTCTCTTGCACCAATGACCTCAGAAAATGAGCTATATGGAGCAACTGGGACATTTAAGAACAGGTGCAAGTTTGCCGTGCTCCCTTCCTCTTCCCAGGATATGACAAGCCTAGAAGGCTTGTATTGAGAATAGTCACGTCACTAGATAGGGGAGCTTCCGTCATCCCGAATCCGGTGGCAACGCAAAGCAGAAGACTCTGCTCTCTCCAATGAAACAGCATAAGCAAGGAATAAACTTCAGCTGTGTTAATGCATGAGGTTGCAGGGTGAACAGGACAACATCATAACCTAGCTTATCCTGATTGACTTATTATGTCACATTATTGGATCACATCTGGCATTATTCAAGCCCTATTATAAGTTTAAGTGCTTTTTTCTCGTATTTATAAAGTAATATTTATATTGGTGGGGGTTGGCCGCTGCTTTATTGCAACATTTTCTCTTTATGGTCTAACCGTATTCTCTTTCAGAGCTATAAATTAATATATAAAATGTGCCTTTCCTTACTCAGCCCTGCCACTTGGCCTATAGGCTAACAACATAAGTATACATTACTTTTATGGGTAAAATGGTTAAAGTTTTAAGTATGAGTCTTATGGTTAAGAATTCAAGTAATTACTATAAAAGAGTCCACTTAAAAGCACTTTCTTAAGAGCACAAATGAACTACCTTGAAAATATTGCTTTGTTGCCGCTAAGTTGAGAATGTAAAATAATGTTTTACATTCACATACTACTTTAATGATTCTAGATTTGTTTCATATGTTTTATCTCTTTTCCTCCTCACTCTGATTAAATGAGATATTGGAAAAGTGGTATCACTGCAGGCTATAGATGAGTAAACTGTACGGTCAGACTTACCCAAGCCCTAATCCTTGGCTAAATGAGATTTATAGACTCCCAAATAAGTGGTATTTATATCATGCCACATGTCAAAACCACTTCTATGAATATAATAGTTATATTTCCTATGATTTTCTAAAAAGATGAGGCAATGATGTCTTACTTTTTACAGCATAAAGTAATTTACTGCATTTTTGTCTTAATACTTGATGCTTGCCAAGAAACACAAGAAATGATTTAAAACTCTCTTGTGTGCTATCTGGTGAGTTCTTCTAACAAACTTCAAATCTCAAACTATGTATCTCTGGAAAATAGCATGGGAATATTTTATTATAAAGAAGTTAATTATAAAAAGCATTTATTTTCCAACTGAAAATCTAGGTTTACAATGAACATACTTTAGAACCTGGCAAGGCAGGTAGCATGGTGTATTAGATATTGTGCCAGGGATCCCCAAGTCCACCCTGTCTCAGTGAGTCACTAGAAGGACTCCGAAAAGCTGTTAAATGCATGGTTACAGATTATTATAGTGAAAGGACACAGATTAAAATCAGCAGAGGGAAAAGGTGCATGGGGAGAGGTCCAGGAGTAATCAGGTATAAACTTCCAGGTGTTCCCTCCCAGTAGAGTCACACGGGGACATGCTTAATTCTCCCAGCAGTGATGTGTGACAACACATATAAAATGTTGCAAACCGTGGAAGCTCCCATTAGCCTTGACGGTTTTTCTTGGGGATCACTCAGGTAGGCATGCAGCACTGTGTGAGTGACCACAACTCAGACTCCAGTCCTCCCAACCCCTGCCAGAGCAAAACAGGCATTCACCACAAGAACAGCATGGCCTAAGGCCACAGGCAAACAAAGCACTTATCAGGTAGAATATGCCAGGGCTCAGCTCATCTCCCAGGAACTGGCCAAGGGCAGTTCTAAAGACTGGCCTCTCTTTGTGATGTGCAGGGTTTGAGTAACTCAGGCCTGCTCAAAAAAGTGAACCCTTTTGTGCCTAGATATAGAATGGGACCTGGAATTAGGATGAAGTAATTCTGCTGTGTGACCAATACCAAATCCCTTGTGATCCCTAAGCCTCAACTTTATGATCTTTAAAATGAGGTTAATAACATAGGAAAACATAATCATCTCATTGGAGTATAATAAAAAAAAATGAAGGAATGTATATAACGGAGTCTTATAGTTGATAATTTATTCAAGTGATTATGGAAAGTTGGGTATAGGAGCCTCATAATAAACATTTGATAGTGTAAATGCATTTATTCATTCGATAAACATTCATTGAATGCCTAGAATTTGCTAGGTACTAGGAGAGAACAAAACGTTAAAGCTTACTAACATGCTTCTTGCTCTCACAGAAGTTATTATATATTAAGAATGGGTAGAGAGCACTCCCTCTTGCGAGAGCACCAGAATCACAACTTACAGCTGAACAATCATCGACAAGAAGACACTGGAACTCACCAAAAAAGGTACCCCACATCCAAAGACAAAGGAGAAGCCGCAATGAGACAGTAGAAGGGGAGCAATCACAATAAAATCAAATCCCATAACCACTGGGTGGGTGACTCACAAACTGGAGAACACTTATACCACAGAAGTCCACCCACTGGAGTGAAGGTTCTGAGCCCCACGTCAGGCTTCCCAACCTGGGGGTCTGGCAACGGGAGGAGGAATTCCTAGAGAATCAGACTTCGAAGGCTAGCGGGATTTGATTGCAGGACTTCGACAGACTCCACTCTTGGAGGGTACACACAAAGTAGTGTGTGCATTGGGACCCAGGGGAAGGAGCAGTTACCCCACAGGAGACTGAACCAGACCTACCTGCTAGTGTTGCAGGGTCTCCTGCAGAGGCAGGTGGTGGCTGTGGCTCACTGTGGGGACAAGGACAATGGAAGCAAAAGTTCTGGGAAGTACTCCTTGGCGTGAGCCCTCCCAGAGTCTGCTGTTAGCCCCACCAAAGAGCCAGGTAGGCTACAGTGCTGGGTTTCATCAGGCCAAACAAGCAACAAGGAGGGAACCCAGTCCCACCCATCAACAGACAAGTGGATTAAAGTTAATTTGAGCTCTGCCCACCACCAGTCTCTCCCATCAGGAAGCTTGCACAAGCCTCTTAGATAGCCTCATCCACCAGAAGGCAGACAGCAGAAGCAAGAATAACTACAGTTCTGCAGCCTGTGGAAGGAAAACCACATTCACAGAAAGATAGACAAAATGAAAAGGCAGAGGACTTTGTACCAGATGAAGAAACAAGATAAAACCCCAGAAAAACAACTAAATGAAGTGGAGATAGGCAACCTTCCAGAAAAAGAATTCAGAATAATGATAGTGAAGATGATCCAGGACCTCAGAAAAAAGAATGGAGGCAAAGATCGAGAAGATGCAAGAAATGATTAACAAAGACCTAGAAGAATTAAAGAACAAACACCTAGAAGAATTAAAGAACAAACAAGCAGAGATGAGCAATACAATAACTGAAATGAAAAATACACTAGAAGGAATCAATAGCAGAATAACTGAGGCAAAAGAACGGATAAGTGACCTGGAAGACAGAATGGTGGAATTCACTGCCACGGAAAAGAATAAAGAAAAAAGAATGAAAAGAAATGAAGACAGCCTAAGAGACCCCTGGGACAGCATTAAATGCAACAACATTCACACTATAGGGGTTGCAGAAGGAGAAGAGAGAGAGAAAGGACCTGAGAAAATATTTGAAGAGATTATAGTCGAAAACTTCCCTAACATGGGAAAGGAAATAGCCACCCAAGTCCAGGAAGCGCAGAGTCCCAGGCAGGATAAACCCAAGGAGAAACATGCTGAGACACATAGTAATAAAACTGACAAAAATTAATGACAAAGAAAAATTATTGAAAGCAACAAGGGAAAAACGACAAATAACATACAAGGGAACTCCCATAAGGTTAACAGCTGATTTCTCAGCAGAAACTCTACAAACCAGAAGGGAGTGGCATGATATATTTAAAGTGACGAAAGGGAAGAACCTACAACCAAGAGTACTCTACCTGGCAAGGACCTCATTCAGACTTGATGGAGAAATCAAAAGCTTTACAGACAAGCAAAAGCTAAGAGAATTCAGCACCACAAAACCAGCTCTGCAACAAATGCTAAAGGAACTTCTCTAAGTGGGAAACACAAGAGAAGAAAAGGACCTACAAAAACAAACCCAAAACAATTAAGAAAATGGTCATAGGAACATACATATCGATAATTACCTTAAACGTGAATGGATTAAATGCTCCAACCAAAAGACACAGGCTCGCTGAATAGATAAAAAAACAAGACCCATATATATGCTGTCTACAAGAGACCCACTTTAGACCTAGGGACACATACAGACAGAAAGTGAGGGGACGGAAAAAGATATTCCATGCAAATGGAAATCAAAAGAAAGCTGGAGTAGCTATACTCCTATCAGATAAAATAGACTTTAAAATAAAGAATGTTACAAGAGACAAGGAAGGACACTACATAATGAGCAAGGGATCAATCCAAGAAGAAGATATAACAATTATAAATATATATGCACCCAACATAGGAGCACCTCAATACATAAGGCAACTGCTAACAGCTATAAAAGAGGAAATCGACAGTAAAACAATAGTGGGGGACTTTAACACCTCACTTACACCAATGGACAGACCTTCCAAAATGAAAATAAATAAGGAAACAGAAGCTTTAAATGACACAATAGACCAGATAGATTTAATTGATATTTATAGGACATTCCATCCAAAAACAGCAGATTACACTTTCTTCTCAAGTGCGCATGGAACATTCTCCAGGATAGATCACATCTTGGATCACAAATCAAGCCTTGGTAAATTTAAGAAAATTGAAATCATATCAAGCATCTTTTCTGATCACAATGCTATGAGTTCAGAAATGAATTACAGGGAAAAAACCGTAAAAAATACAAACACATGGAGGCTAAACAATACATTACTAAATAACCAAGAGATCACTGAAGAAATCAAAGAGGAAATCAGAAATACATAGAGACAAATGACAGTGAAAACACGATGACCCCAAACCTATGGGATGCAGCAAAAGCAGTTCAAAGAGGGAAGTTTATAGCAATACAAGCCTACCTCAAGAAACAAGAAAAATCTCAAATAAACAATTTAACCTTACACCTAAAAGGACTAGAGCAAGAAGAACAAACAAAACCCAAAGTTAGTAGAAGGAAAGAAATCATAAAGATCAGAGCAGAAATAAATGAAATAGAAACAAAGAAAACAGTAGCAAAGATCAATAAAATTAAAAGCTGGTTCATTGAGAAGATAAACAAAATTGATAAACCTTTAGCTAGACTCATCAAGAAAAAGAGGGAGAGAACTCAAATCAATAAAATTAGAAATGAAAAAGAAATTACAACGGACACCGCAGAAATACAAAACATCATAAGAGACTACTACAAGCAACTCTATGCCAATAAAATAGACAACCTAGCAGAAATGGACAAATTCTTAGAAAGGTATAAGCTCCCAAGACTGAACCAGGAAGAAACAGAAAATATGAACAGACCAATCACAAGTAATGAAATTGAAACTGTGATTAAAAATCTTCCAACAAACAAAAGTCCAGGACCAGATGGCTTCACAGGTGAATTCTATCAAACATTTAGAGAACAGCTAACACCCATCCTTCTCAAACTCTTCCAAAAAGTTGCAGAGGAAGGAACACTCCCAAACTCATTCTACGAGGCCACCATCACCCTGATACCAAAACCAGACAAAGATACTACAAAAAAAGAAAATTACAGACCAATATCACTGATGAATATAGATGCAAAAATCCTCAACAAAATACTAGCAAACAGAATCCGACAACACAGTAAAAGATCATACACCATGATCCAGTGGGATTTATCCCAGGGATGCAAGGATTCTTCAATATATGCAAATCAATCAATGTGATACACCATATTAAGAAATTGAAGAATAAAAACCATATGATCATCTCAATAGATGCAGAAAAAGCTTTTGACAAAATTCAACACCCATTTATGATAAAAACTCTCCAGAAAGTGGGCATGGAGGGAACCTACTTCAACATAATAAAGGCCATATACGACAAACCCACAGCAAACATCATTCTCAATGGTGAAAAACTGAAACCATTTCCACTAAGATCAGGAACAAGACAAGGTTGCCCACTCTCACCACTATTATTCAACATAGTTTTGGAAATGTTAGCCACAGCAATCAGAGAAGAAAAAGAAATAAAAGGAATCCAAATCGGAAAAGAAGAAGTAAAGCTGTCACTGTTTGCAGATGACATGATACTATACATAGAGAATCCTAAAGATGCTACCAGAAAACTACTAGAGCTAATCAATGAATTTGGTAAAGTAGCAGGATACAAAATTAATGCACAGAAATCTCTTGCATTCCTACCCACTAACAACAAAAGATCAGAAAGAGAAATTATGGAAACAATCCCATTCACCATTGCAACAAAAAGTGTAAATTACCTAGGAATAAACCTATCTAAGGAGGTAAAAGACCTGTACTGAGAAAACTGTAAGACAGTGATAAAAGAAATCAAAGATGACACAAACAGTGGAGAGATATACCATGTTCTTGGATTGGAAGAATCAATATTGTGAAAATGACTATACTCCCCGAAGCAATCTACAGATTCAATGCAATCCTTATCAAATTACCAGTGGCATTTTTTACAGAACTAGAACAAAAAATCTTAAAATTTGTATGGAGACACAAAAGACCCTGAATAGCCAAAGCTGTCTTGAGGGAATAAAACAGAGCGTGAGGAATCAGACTCCCTGACTTCAGACTATACTACAAATTTATAGTCATCGAGACAGTATGGTACTGGCACAAAAACAGAAATATAGATCAATGGAACAGGAGAGAAAGCCCAGAGATAAACCCACAAACATATGGTCACCTTGTGTTTGATAAAGGAGGCAAGAATATACAATGGAGAAAAGACAGCCTCTTCAATAAGTGGTGCTGGGAAAACTGGACAGCTACATGTAAAAGAATGAAATTAGAACACTCCCTAACACCATACACAAAAATAAACTCAAAATGGATTAAAGAAAAAAAAAATGGATTAAAGACCTAAATGTAAGGCCAGACACTATCAAACTCTTAGAGGAAAACATAGGCAGAACACTCTATGACATAAATCACAGCAAGATCCTTTTTGACCCACCTCCTAGAGAAATGGAAATAAAAACAAAAATAAACACATGGGACCTAATGAAGCTTAAAAGCTTTTGCACAGCAAAGGAAACCATAAACAAGACGAAAAGACAACCCTCAGAATGGGAGAAAATATTTGCAAATGAAACAACTGACAAAGGATTAATCTCCAAAATTTACAAGCAGCTCATGCAGCTCAATATCACAAAAACAATCCAATCCAAAAATGGGCAGAAGACCTACATAGGCATTTCTCCAAAGAAGACATACAGATGGCCAAGAAGCACATGAAAAGCTGCTCAACATCACTAATTATTAGAGAAATGCAAATCAAAACTATAATGGGGTATCACCTCACACCAGTTAGAATGGGCATCATCATTAAATCTACAAACAACAAATGCTGGAGAGGGTGTGGAGTAAAGGGAACCCTCTTGCACTGTTGGTGGGAATGTAAATTGATACAGCCACTATGGAGAACAATATGGAGGTTCCTTAAAAAACTAAAAATAGAATTACCATATGACCCAGCAATCCCACTACTGGGCATATACCCAGAGAAAACCATAATTGAAAAAGACACATGCACCCCACTGTTCATTGTAGCACTATTTACAATAGCCAGGTCATGAAAGCAACCTAAATGCCCATTGACAGATGAATGGATAAAGAAGATATGGTACATATATACAGTGCAATATTACTCAGCCATAAAAAGGAACGAAATTGGGTCATTTGTAGAGATGTGGATGGATCTAGAGACTGTCATACAGAATTGAAGTAAGTCAGAAAGAGGAAAACAAATATCGTATATTAACGCATATATGTGGAACCTAGAAAAATGGTACAGATGAACCGGTTTGCAGGGCAGAAATAGAGACACAGATGTAGAGAACAAATGTATGGACACAAAGGGGGGAAAGTCACGGGGGGGTGGTGGTGGTGGTATGAATTCGGAGATTAGGATTGACATATATACACTAATATGTATAAAATAGGTAACTAATAAGAACCTGCTGTACAAAAAAATAAATAAAATTCAAAAATTCAAAAAATTCAAAAAAAAAAAAAGAATGGGTGGAGATATAAGTGAAAAGACCTGGGCAAAAGGAGTGATAAAAATGATGATGGGGTTGGTAGAAGGTGTGATGGGTAATGTCTCCTGGTTAGTGTTGCTCAGCAATGATTCCAGCAATTCAGTTTATTCTGGCCCAGGGTCTGTGAGCAGAAGGTGTTTGGACCCTTTATGACTGAAAGCTTTATGAGCAAGTGTGTTCTCTGCAGGCCGTCACCCTGACATGATAAGATAGAAGCTGCTTGGGTTGCTGGGTCAACGCATAAAGACAGCTGTTTTGACTTTCAGTTTTGCATGTGTGAGGAATAAACTTGTTAGAATTATGAAATTTCAGGGTCACATTTTCATTGCAGCATAATCTACCATATCTAATAGAGTACCTAACCTGGACCCAGGAATTAGGAAGGCCCAGAGTGAAAAGAATACCAGGGAATTAAAATAGTTCAGTGTGCTTGGATTAAATAATGCTTGAAAGGCCAATGAGAAGAGTTAGCATGAAAGGTCCAGGCTTTGAAAAGCCTTGTAAACCATGTTAAGGAATTTGACAAATGGCAAAGAGCCATTGAGAATTTTAATTTAGAATGACAAACAGGTCAAATTTATGTTTTAGAGTGATCACTCTTGTTGCAGGATAGGGAGTAGATTGAAGCAGGACAAAACCTGAGGAAAGGAGGCATGTTATAGAGGCTGTAGCAGCAAGCCAGAGGAAAGCTATCCTCAAGTGTTCGGGAGACTGGAGGTCAAGGAAAAGAGTGTAAATAAGCCTTTAAAAGGCTTTGGGAAAGCGTTCTAGCAATGTGTTCAAATAGTCCAATGTTTCTGTAAAACATGCAAACATAAGATATTTTAACCCTAATCAGCTGACATCCTCTGCTCCAACTTCTCCTCTGTCACACTTCTCCCTCCTGTCAGGTGGCTTTGTAGAGGCTGTCCACACATTTGAATTAAGCTAGGGATATATTTAGTTTGGGTTTAGTGTGATATAGTTATGTAGCCTGAAGTCACTTCCATATATAGATATTCCATATATATATTCCATATATAGTTTAGCTAGTTTCATGTAGGAATGTCTTCCAGGAAAACTCATATTGCTACCATGTTAATCCACTCCATGAAACACAAAGGTGCAGTGCCCGAATCAGAATGTGTTATGAATTTATCCTATGGAACCCAGCACAAAAAGAACATGGAGGAGAAAGATTGTGATTTGCAGAGCCAAAAGGAAGTCTGTGGAAAATTCTTTCAATCACTGGATACGTAAAGTTGTAAATGGAAGATTCTGTCTCAACTGTATGTATCTCATCAAAATGGAAGTTTTCTCATATCAGATACAATTGCATAAAACCTATAATATGTCACTACTTATGGACATCAATGCAAACTTACTGAGTTGTCGATTCAAGAGTATTTAAGATTATGAAATGCCTTGAAAGGAAGAGAATATATATGAAAGAAATTTGTTAGGGTGTGGCCACTAACATCAAAGATACCCCCAATGCCTTCTGGTATTCATGCCCTTGTACAATCTCCTCCCTTAAGTCTGGGTTGGCCATATTGCTTGGTTTTGACCAATGTGGTAGAAGTGATGAATTCTTAGTAGGTGAATTCACCTACTAAGTAGTAGATTCACCTTAGTAGGTGAATTCTGAGGCTAAGTCCTAAGAAGTCTTGCAGCTTCTGCCTGGATCTCTTGAAACATGTACTGTAGGGGAAGCAATACATTGTATAAAAAGTCCAATTACCCTAAGATTGCCATTCTGTGAGGAAGCTCAAGCTAGTCATGTGAGAGGGCCGGCATCCTCCACCGACTTCAGCCATGCCAGCTGAGGCTCCAGGCATTTGGTGAGAAGCCATCTTTTTTTTTTTTTTTTTAAATGAAGAGCTTTGAAAAGGAGGAATTTTTATTTATTTATTTATTTATTTATTTATTTATTTATTTATTTATTTTTGGCTGTGTTGGGTCTTTGTTTCTGTGCGAGGGCTTTCTCTAGGTGCGGCAAGTGGGGGCCACTCTTCATCGCGGTGCGCGGGCCTCTCACTATCGCGGCCTCTCTTGTTGCGGAGCACAGGCTCCAGACGCGCAGGCTCAGTAGTTGTGGCTCACGGGCCTAGTTGCTCCACGGCATGTGGGATCTTCCCAGACCAGGGCTCGAACCTGTGTCCCCTGCATTGGCAGGCAGATTCTCAACCACTGCGCCACCAGGGAAGCCCGGTGAGAAGCCATCTTTTATGGACAGCCAATTCAAGCCTCCATGTGATTGCAACAGATTGAGAAACCTCAAGTGAGAAATGCCAGACTGAGTCCAGAAAACCCACAGAACCATGGGCGATAATACCAAATTATTGTTTTAAGCCTCTCTTGTTGAGGGGGGGGGGTTGTTAGGTAGCAATAGATAACTAAAATAGAATCACTGTGGTATAGTAAAGACACCCCCCAAAATATCTTTTCCACACTCCTATCAAGAGATTGGGTCTAATTTCCTCTCTCTTTGAATCTAGCCTGGCCAGTTAATTCTCTGCCCAGAGTACAAGAAGTGATACTGTGCTAGTTCTGAGGCCTGTCTTTGAGAGGACTGTAAGCTTCCGCTCTGTTCCTTAGAGCACAAAGACGTTATGTGGTAAAGTCACACAGAGACCACATGGATAGTCCCTAAGACTAAGTGGAGAGAGAGAACAGGTCAGCTCAACCCCAGCAGGTGAGGATGTGAAAACAGACTCTCCAGACCAGCCTGGGTGCCACCTCAATATCATCCAAAAGTCCTATCAACGTTATAAGGAGCAGAAGAATTGGCCAGCCCAGCCCTGCTCAAATTCTTGACCTACGAAATTATGAGATAGAATAAAGAGATTATTTTTTAAGCTATTAAATTTAGGGGTAATGTAATATATTATGCAGAAATAGATAATGGAGGTCAGGGGTTTCTCCAAATTTATGTAACATTACCAATAATGAATTGTGACTGTAAGTTGTAGAGCAGAAAAAAGTTAATTTAAATTGTTGATAATAAATAAATTTCAGTTAATCATACTAGAGAGAAGATAATTACTTTCCTGTTTTCTCTGTGGAAAATATTATCAAACGTTTACCACATAAAAAGATCAAAAGTAAGCAGCCAAAAAAATAGAAAAAATGTATTATAGAGTTATATAAGGCAGTCAATTAATAAAAGCTATGTGGTTTTTTTTTTCAGGATTTTGTGAGGTTTTAGGACTGATCATTTTAAAAATTTATAATTTGTTGTGTTTTCTTTATCTATTCTAGACAATTACTTAATTTTGTACCAAATTTTGTTTTTTGCACTTTGGTATTCTTTTTCTTAAAGTGTTCCTCCAAATTTTCAGAACACTGAGGTCAAAGAGAAGATTCTATAAAGAGAATAAAATCTTCAAAGAGAATAGAATAGAATAGAATCTTCAAAGAGAAGAACAAAAAAATACAAAAGGTCATAAGTGAAGTATCAGGAATCATAACGGCTTTGGACTTTTTAACAACACTGCAAGATAGAATTTAATAAAGAAAGACCTTCAAACTTCTAAGGAGAAACAATTTCCAACCTAGATCAATAACACTGGGCAATTTCAATAAAATGAGAGAGAAGAATAGAAATATTTTCTGACCAGTTGTATAAAGTCTCAAAAAATTTACCATGCTCCTTTATTTTAGGAAAGTGCTAAACAATGTGTTCCAGTATATTTCCAGTATATTCCAGCTAGGTTTCCTTCCATTTTTCTCAAACATTAATGATAGCTTATTTAAATAAGCTTATTTAAATAAGCTATAAAGCTGTTGGCCACTTTCATTGCACCTTTTCCTGTTCATTCTAATATATTTGTATTAATTAAGGCAGTATTATTTGCTTTCAAATAAAAACAGGATATGACTTGTAAACAGGATATGACTTAACTCAGACACACTTTTATTTCCCCAAATTATGTGTCTTTGGCCTAAATGGTACCTGGTAGATTGCCAAAAATATCATGAAGACACAGTTGGCATTTTATGGCAGTAACAGCTACTATACGAAACCCCCTGAGTTGAAATGACAAAAGTCACCTTACAAACTGTACTCCTTAATAAACAGTTATTGTTTTAAAGAAAAATTTGTGCAAGAAACTAAGTTTGAAAAATACACAGGTGGTTTTACTATTTTTTTCTAGAATACCATTGTTTATGTAATATAAAATATCAGATTACTGCTACTTTAGGCTGTAAGTATTTCTCTCCCCTCTCTCAACTCTTTCACAGTCTAACCCCAAAGTGATCATCCAGGAACAGTGTCAGCGCCCGGGGAGTCCCCGCTCACCCTTTCCCAATCACTATTTCCACACACACTCCCCCAAATGCATGACTACCTGATATTTATGGTTATCGATCCCTCGATTTTATTTATAGTTTTTAAGTCATCTCTAAATACTGTCATTAAATTTATGTTTTTGAGTTTTATATAAATGAAATTATAAAATCTGCATCCTTGCGTTTGGGTTTCTTTCACTCAACTCCACGTTGGTAAGACACATCCATATTGTCGAGGTAGCTGGATTTTGTTCATTTTTGGTTTGGGATAGGTTTCCACTATGTGAGCGTACCATGATTTAGTTATCCATTTCTAGTATTGATGGATATCTGAGTTGTTTCCAGCTTGGACGATTTCCAGTGCAACAGAAGCTGCATTAGACTATATCAATCTCAGTTTTAGAACTCATAAACTGTTTATAGGTGAGGCAGTAAGATACATTTTTATACAAATTAAGAACATTTAGTCACCCTTATAAATGCTAGGTTTCCTTCCATTTTTCTCAAACATAATGATAGCTTATTTAAATAAGCTATAAAGCTGTTGACCACTTTCATTGCACCTTTTCCTGTTCATTCTAATATATTTGTATTAATTAAGGCAGTATTATTCGCTTTCAAATAAAAATAATGTATCTACTGAAGTAGCCATTGGACTAAATAAATACAACACATATTGATCTACAGCACTTAAAATGAAACACATTCAGGCCTCAGAATTGAAATAGGGTAGATTTCCAGAAAGTTTTTTTTAGGAGTGATGGAACATTAATAAATTGCATCAATTCCCTCTAAATTGTAATCTCACTGGTACATTGTTAATATAGTGAATAAAGAAAAATTGGAAGGGAGAATGTGGAGGCAAAAGAGGCAAAGGGCCAAGCGGATTATACCATCACTAAAGCTGATTGTCCCACCTCTTTAAAGTCAGCTGATCAGGTTGGATTTGTCTGGCCATCAAGCTGAATTTGCCCATTAGGCCCTGGAATTGTATGTAACTTTGTAATAGCTGAATATGCCACCAAAAATAGTCACTTACAGACATTTAGAATTGAGATGTTAGTGTCATATATGACAAGATAGTCATATATATCTATACGTTTTAGTCTTCCTGGCATCATATGGAGGGGAAGATATAGCAGGTAAAAGCAATAAAAATCTTCAAGTTTAATTTGTGGTTAGAGGAAAAACATTTTCTGAAAATGAATTATGATTTGAGGTCTTTTAGCATGAATTGTGAAACATCCTGCATAGCAAAAGGGAGTCTGAATATTATTGTAGGAGGGATGAACGTGTTGCATTTAATTGCTAAAGTTTGGCAAAACATCAGAAAGGATAACAGAGAAAATAGAGCAAGAGATAGACTCGGAAGGAGACAGACAGCTATTGATCAGCTCCTTCGTCTCATTCTTGGCCAATAAACTCCCTTCTCAAGCTTCCTTCAATCCAAAAAGCTGCAAATCATTACAAAGGAAAGTTTCTACAGTTCTTTCCTTTATTTCCCTGGAGACACAAGAGTATCAGAGGAATAGATGAAAAAGAAATTTGTAATAATAAAAAAAAATCGTTATAAGTAATTTAACTGGATCAATTCTAGTAAAATCACTGAGAGACATTTTAAAAATTGGCGCTTAATTTATTTAAGGATATTTTATTGACTAAGGAAAATATAGTGGGGTTTAGATATAGCAAAGTGTACTATAGTTGAAGCAATTAAAAATTTGCAGTATTACTGATATTTTATTTGACTATAAATTGTGCATGAGCAATTTTATGTTTATCAATTTCATGTTTATATTTCTGAGAAGTCTAGGAAGTCTTTTGGTAACATAGTTAAAAGTTCTGTACAATAGCTTAGGAGTAATTTTGCTTAGGATTTGTTGAACACAATCAAGTCTTGGTGTTGAATTATTAAAAAAGAAATGTTGACCTTAAACTGAACTGATAGAAAAACAGAATAAAAAAAATTAAGATCATGTTAAGCTAAACCTAAGCCACAAGAAAGAGTTTTAAAATAAGGATTGTTAAAACCTGCAATAGATTACCCAGATGAAGTGAGAGAATTTCCTTCCATGGTAAAATTATGAAGACTGAAAAATTGAAAGACGGTTTGAAATGTGACTAGAGAAAGGTTTTTAGGACAGAAGGGGAATATGTAGTCACAATTATTTTTCAAGAAAACACGCCTCTCAGATCTCTCGTGGGAGCATAATTGAAGCCAGCCCCAACGCTATACTCTGAAATTCATCACAGCATTTGTGCTGATGTTTCTAGCCAATTACTGTGGTAGGGATACCAAGGCAGGCTCATTACAAGAGCGTGTGCTGGATGTCTCTGACATTTGGCTTTGGCTTGAAGACGCCCTGCTTTCCTTGCCAAAGCTTTTAAAAAGTGCACTGCAGTCTAAGACTTTCCTTCCTCCCTCCCTCCCTCCCTTTTCGCCTTCCTTCCTTTCCTCCTCCCTTCCTCTCCTCCTCCCTTCCTCCTTCCCTCTATCCCTCCCTCTCTTCTATCCTTCCTTCCCTCTCTCCTTCATAGAGGTCAGACCCGAATTGTGTTCTTTTAGCTCTCCTAGCCTCCTATAGCTCCTTCCCTATTTTCCCTCACAGATGTTTCTCCCAGTAAATCTCTTGCACATCTAATCCAGTCTTGGTGTTTGCTTCTCAGAGAATCTGGACTAATGCACAAGAATTCTGTTTGATTTAGATCAAAAACAAAACAAAACAAAACACATTTAAAACAAAGGAGAAGGAGAAAAGAGTATAGCAATCTCCTAAATTGTTAGAAACTCATCTCATATTAAAGATTTATTTAAGGATTAAGAAATTATATGTAAAAATTGATTAGATTTAGTTTGTCTTTGTTATTCCTATTTAAAAACAGTTAAAAAAGCAGTTTTATAGGAGGCTCAATTTTTTAAAATAAATTTCAATGATCTAGTCTATGGATTTTGGACAAAGACAAATTTCTTTTATAAAAATAAAACTTCCTCTTCCACTTAACAAAATAAACAGTCTCTTACCTTAGTCTCCAATATAATTCTCTGAGAAGAACTACAGTCCAATGTCCTATTTTTTTTTTCTCACTCAAAAACAGCAATTTGTCGACAAAGGCACAATACCAAAGCATAATTTGGAAAAAGGACATTACCTGTGGCAGATTTTATTTTCCAAAGATATACTACAGTACCTAGCATCTTCTGTGCTCTTCTGCAGTGTGACTTGTAACCCTCCCATCAAGAGGTGGGTCTGCTTTCCCCTCACTTTGAAACTTGTCAGGCTTGGGTTCTCCTGACTAGTAGAGAATGGTGGAGGTGATCTTCCTTGGATCTATGCGTTGATACCTCTTACTAACTTTGGAAAATTCCTGACAATTATTTTCTCTTTACATATTTCTTCTGCCCCATTTTCTTTCTCTTTTCCATCTGGAACTATAGTCACACACACACTACTGGATTTTTGTCTCACAGTTATCAAATGCTCTGATCCATTTTTCCACTTTCTATCTTTGTGTTTTAGTTTGCATAATTTCTTTTATCTTCAAGTTTACTTTTTTCTTCTGTTGTATCCAGTCTGCTGAAATCACATTTTCAAAAATCTCTGATTATATTTTTCATTTTATTTTCATTTTCCCCTCAGTAATCTTTATCTTTCTGCTGAAATTCTCCATGTGCTCCTGTATGTTTTCCACTAAATCCTTTAACATATTTATCATGTTGAGTTTTCAGGACCTGATAATTCTAATATTTGGATCATCTCTGGTTCTGTTTCTACTGACCATTTCTTCTTTTGACCATAGGTCAAATTTTTTTGATCATCCAAGTCTTTCATAATTTTTGATTGTGTGTCAGGTAGTGTGTATAAAAGAACACTGAGAGTAAAGTAAATAATATTTACCAGCAGAAACTGGTACATCCTTTATTCTGCCAGGCTGCTACTACGGGTACCTAAGTCAGTCTGCAGTATAGTTGAGCTGGGTCAGGATTTGTTACAGGTTTAGTTAGGTTCAATTCAGCATTGGCTTCGAATGTTTTTTGAGGGCACAATCAAGATTTTCCTTTTATAGGAAGGAGGCCTCATACAGATCTCTTTGTACTTTACAGCTCAGCCATCAGCATTCTCAGCCTCAGATGTGCTTTACAACTTGGCTGCTACTTTTTTTTTTTTTTTTTTTTTTTGCTGGGGAGTGTTCTTTGCTCTTCTGTCATGTCCTTGGCTTTCACTCATGTCCTTATGAGTCCTCTCCCTTTCTTGCTGTTTTAACCCAGCCTTGGCGGACTCTTGCAGTATACTGTAAAGAGATTTTTCTCTTCTGCTAATTCCTTAGCCTTTGGCAGCCACTGCTTTGGATTAGGTAAAGACCCAGATTGCTTCATCTTTCCTGTCCTAATCTGTTTTCAGCCACTGTCATACTTGAGGATGTTTGTGCCCATTGAGATAGCTGGGGAGGGAGCACTCTTGCCTGACCACAGCCTATAGATTTTCAAATCCTTGTACTATGTGAAGGCCCATGGGTTAGAGTTGGCATGTAGTTGTACACTCACTCTGCGGCTTTTGATCCTTGGATTATAAACTGTCACACTAGACCATACACCCACATTAAAAGATGGTTAAATGATCAGCTAGTTTCTCTTTATCCCTCTCTATGGCAGTCTTCTTTCTATAGCTAATCCATAAGAGATAAAAGCACTGTGGGCTTTTTCTTCCTAAGAATGTCTTATTACTTCTTGGATTTTAGTTCCTGTAGATGTCTTTGGTTCCTCAGTTCCATGAGACGTTTTTTTTTTTAATTGAGGTGAAATTGATATATAACATTTCATACATTTCTGGTGTACAACATTATAATTCTACATCCACATACACCACAAAGTGATCATCACCAAAAGTCTCATTATCATCCATCATCATACAATTGATCCTCTTCACTCACTTTGCCTACCTCCCCACCCCTTTCCTCCCTGGTAACCACCAATCTATTCTTTGTATCTGTGAATTTGTTTTTTGTTTGTTCATTTGTTTTGTTTTCTGATAGGTTTTTTTTGTTTTTTTGTTTTTTTAAACTATGATTCTGTAGCTTTTCTAGCTCATTCTTGTTGGGGTGGGAGCAAATGGTCTTTTGCAAATTTCTACATCTAAATTCTAAGGCGGAATCCCGCTATGTTCACTTGTTTTGTTTTCCAATTTGCAGTACTTTCTTGGTTTTCTCTCTTAAAGGCCGCAACTCCTAATACAACCCTCCTACAACTTTAGCTCTTGCCTGGTTTCCGTAACTGCTCCCTTAAATTGCCCCCCAGACTTAAGGGGAATTATAATAACTACCTGCTCTTGCTAGCTCTGAGCTGCTTCACTATCCTTTGTTGGCTTCACTATCCTTTGTTGGCTTCCTTTAACCTTGTCCATATTTTTCAAAACAGTCCCTTTATTAAACTCTTCTCAGTCATTTAAATGAGCCACCTCCTTCCTGCTGGGCCCCTGACTGATAGGGGACATTCCTATGAGAAAAAGTAAGAGATTCAACCCACAGGCAGATAGCAGAGTGTATTATGAAGAAAGCAAATAGAGAATTGTCACAGTTGATTGAGTTATGTTGAAGTGGTACTAACGTTGGTGACATCCAGAAATGAGAAGAGGAAGAATAGATTTCTCCCCTAATTCTTCTTCTTTAATAAGCCTCTGGCTTCTCAAATGGAAAGCTGAGCCACAAAGTTTTATTTGGGTTTGAGGGTCATTTTCCAGATTAAAATTAAAAAAAAAAAAAAAAAGGAACTCATTTGGGTGTATACAAAAGGTTAATGTGGAATACCAAGGCTAAAGAATTAATGTGGCTTTCTTGGTGAAGTTGGGTCTGGGAAGGTAAAGAGAGCTTAGAAGAGGAAGCAGACAATTCCAAGAAGACAAATTATTTTTATCAGCTGCAATATTTTATTTAATATACACAGTATCATTTGCTATCACATAACTTACTCAGCATGAACCCTTAGGTTTCATGTAAGTACCTGAATATTTCTCTCTAAGAACCTTTTTTGGCAGAAGGCACCATGAAATAACCAAACCTTTACTGGGTTAGCTTAGTGCTTGGAACACAGCAGGTTTTCAAAAACTGTTAGATATATTAATACTAGCTGACATATATTAAGGACTAGCTGAGTCCTTACACTGTGTCAGGCGCTCTGCAAAGAGCGCTTGACATACTGTTAATATCCCAATTTTTAGGTGAGGAATCTGAGGATACATGAAGCATTTCTATAGTAGACACTCAAAGTGATAATGAATTGACCGAGGTGGAGACTGTGTCATTTAAAATTTTTCACAGTTATCTGTGGGGAAAGAACCCTCAGCTTATTGAAATGCAGGATTGGAAGACAAAAAAAACCTCTTGATTTTCTTTTGCATGCATGATAAAGTTTATCAGCATTTTTGCAAATCCCTGTAGGATACATCTGACCTGACAAGAGTCACAATTATGGGCCATATACCTTACCTATTTTCTGAGAAAAGCAGAGATTTCATCTCTCCGTTTATTCTTTCACTTATTTTCTTCCTTTCATTTGCCCCCACTTCACTCTCTGTTTTAAATCGTTCACGTTTATTCATTTATTGCTTCATTCCTTCCTTTTTTCCTTCATTCAAACAAGGCCAGGTGCTTAATTTTAAAATCTCATTCAAAATGGTGCCACGTCACCCGCTGGGGCCAAGAACCGAGAGGTGCTGTCATCTCTCTCCCTGCCAGCGTGGATCTCCGTGGAGTCCCGCCCTCTTCTCCTCACCTGCTCCCCAGGAACCCGCGGCGAGGTCGCTGCCACACACTCTGGCCTCAGGCACTCTCCCTCAAGGCCTCCGCCCCTTCCCCCTCTCCCAGGGGCCGCCCCGCCCCTCCCCTCCCCTCCCCTCCCCTCCCTGATCCCAGCTAGCTGAGCGCATTTATTTGCATATTTCTACCTTTGTTCCCCGCCAGCGGCCAATCAGCGCGCGGGGCGAGGCGGGGGGGGCTGGGCGGGGCTCGGGCTCGTGCTTCAGCAGCTGCGGCCGCAGGTTCCAGAGCGGGTAGGAGCCGCCGCGGGCGTGCCGCGCACTGCAGCCCCTGCCCAAGCCCCGGGCTCCCCCCCGCGTCCCCGCTGCTGCGCCGCCTCGGCCAGGCCCCGAAGGCAAGGACAAAGAGGCTGCCTGGAGGCTCCGCCGGAGCCAGACTTTACCTGCAGTTGCCGGAAACCGCAGGCTCCAAGATGGTTTGCGGGGGCTTCGCGTGTTCCAAGAACTGCCTATGCGCGCTCAACCTACTCTACACCGTGAGTATCCCGAGCCCGTTCCTCTCCGCCTGGGGGCTTTGCACCTGCTCGGGTGCTCGGTGACTTCCCTGTCTGGCCAATGACTCGCTCACTTCATCCCGCACCCCCTTTCTGTCTTCCCACGCTCTGGCCTCCCCCGCCCGGCCTCGCCATCCGTCCCCGCCGGGGACCAGGAGCCGGCGACTGTCGCAGTCTCTTCCTTTCATTGTGAAGCCGCCGTCTTTCTGGCTCACTGGCCGCGTCTCTTCCCCATTGCTCTACCCCGCCCCCTCACCCACCGCCTTGTTTTTCAGTTATTTGACCAGACATCTCCACTTTCCCATCCTTATCCCTTCTGCAACTCGCTCTTGGCTCCCAAACCCATCTGGGGCGGATTTGGAGGCGGGAGCCGCCTCGGGTTTGAGGACAGTTTTGCAAAAATAGAGTGATCTGAAACTGACAAGGCGGCATATGGATGGTGTGCGTCGTGCTTAGCTCTACGTGCGCCTGTGATTTTAATTGAGGCCGCCGAGTAGGTTCACAGGATATCCGCAGCTTCCGAAGTTTGTTTCGTGCTTACATAAAGGAATGTCTTTTTGCGGGGAGCGGGAGTTGGGGGAGGGGGAGTTTTGCTTATACCTGATGCTTTTTCCATGTATCTCCCCTCTTATCAATATCCTAAATCCATTTTAAGCTAAATTCTCCAGTAAATAAGCGAGCCTCCACCCAGGTTGTTTCTTTCCCTGCCAACCAGCTCTGGTTTTTTAGTTTTAACCCTGCAGTGTATGTTTATAATTTTTGAGGGGCAATTCAGGGTGAACCGGAGGATGGGAGAGTAGATTGCCATTTACCGATTGCCTACCGCGTCCCAGATTTTACGTACACTTTCCTTTTTCTGACAATCATCCGAGGCAAGGGGCATTGTCTAAATTTTATACGTAAGATAATAGACCGAAAAGGGCTTTAATAACTTTACATAGTTGATAGTTGGCGAGTCAAGAAGTGGAACCCAGGCTGTGGGATCCAGATCTTTCCACAGGCTTCTTTACCATGCGGAAGAAACTTCATCTTCTGTCATCATCCCTCCATCATAGTCTTGCTCCCTTCTATAAATACACCTGGGTTTGTTTTGCAGCACCCACCCTGAAAACGAACCCAGCTCCTGTGCATTAGCAGAGAGCTAGGCCATCTGTGCAAGCTTAGGTTACGTACTTGGAGTGCGGAGTCTGCCTGTGGTCCCCAGCAGGAGGGAGAGGCTGGGTCCTTTTAGCATTACTGTTCCATTGTATGTGAACATGGTTGCAAAGCTTTGAAAGCAAGACATAAACCTGTAAAAAGTATGTCTTTCTGACTAGTTAGTAGGAATCTAATCAACATGTCACTAATCCTAGATTTGGGAAAAATTCTAGACCACCTGGTGATTCAGGTCCTTGTAATCGGAGATCCATGTCAAGTTTCAGATCAGAATTCACCTTTGTCTCACCTGAACATGCCTATCACATTGATTATTTATTAAGTAAAAGCTGACCAATTCTGCAGGTATTTTCTTTTATTAGCATGAATGGCCTATTTAGAACTTCACATTCCCCATTTTATGCTCTGACTTCTGCCCCTCCCCCTCATGATTTAGTTACCTGTTTGCCAGACGTTTAACCTTATAGTATCTGCTTACACACAGTAGAATGTCTGCGTTGCATACTTACGTCACTGAGGAGATCTATATAGATTAATATGCCGTATATATTCTTTTTTTCTAAAGGCAAGTTATTTTAAAATCTGGTTCTGTTGCTTTTGAGATATGTCATTTCTACTTGTATCTCTTGTGTATCCGGAAAGCAAAGAGAAAGGTAATTCTGAAGGAGCATATTATATAAGACTTTTATATCTGTTCTAAATTATTGACCTTCAGAGTATATTCTATTGATTTTAATAGCTCTGTAGTAAAAATTAATTGGAAATTCACAGGACTATAAAGATGGTTGGCCCTTTTAAATCTAAACCTTTTTATTTATTTTTTAAAATTTATTTATTTATTTATTTTTGGCTGCGTTTGGTCTTCGTTGCTGCACATGGGCTTTCTCTAGCTGCGGCGAGCGGGGGCTACTCTTTGTGCGGTGCGCGGGCTTCTCATTGCGGTGGCTTCTCTTGTTGCAGAGCACGGGCTCTAGGCGTGTGGGCTTCAGTAGTTGTGGCTCGCGGGCTCCAGAGTGCAGGCTCAGTAGTTGTGGCACACAAGCTTAGTTGCTCGGGACCAGGGCTCGAACACGTGTCCCCTGCATTGGCAGGCGGATTCTTAACCACTGCACCACCAGGGAAGCCCTAAGGCTTTTTAGAAAAAGGATATTTCTTAAAATGAATTAGTGTCTACTGCTTATACATTGTGAACAAGTTTAGATGAGTTCAGCAGTTTAAACTGGAAATGAATGAAAGGTAAACGTTGAACCAGGTCTTAAATAGATGCTGAAAATGTGCCATTGCTATTATTTAGATTCTGTATCTTCCCTGGTTTCACCTCAACATTTTAAGATGGGAAATGTGAAGTGATTGGGGGCAAGGTTAAGGCTGAAGACTTGGGAGACATTTCTTTTTAAGGCATGAATAGGAGGACCCTTTATAGGTTCCAGTCCCACCTGGGTCACTGCCTCCGAAATAAGCTTGAAGTTGTGGGATTGAATCTGAGATTATTTCTAAAAGTGTTAGTAAAGCCAGGATTGCATACGGGTGTGGCAGGTGTAAAGGCCATGGTCTGCTTTGAGTCATCACTCTTGCCTTGAAGCATTTTCTTGAGGAACTTAGGGCAGCCTAACTGTCCACATGCTCAGGTGGCCTGCTTATGACCTTGAGATTAGGGCAGAATTCGTGACCAGTCCAGAAAGCATGTCATTAAAATAGGTTGGATGGAACATTGCCCAAACTTGTCATGGAATTTTGATCACTAGCCAAAGGCGTGGCTGATTTTTGTTGTTGTTTATGGTTTGGTTGTTTTAATTAATAGAATCCCTAGTAATGAACAACTTTACGTTAATGTAGTGAATATCAACAGTTTATAGATACGGGAGGAAAGGGAGAAGCTACGGTTTCTTCATGCACTTTCATGGTGTTATACAAAAGAGAGTGACTTGCTCTAGAACTTCCTACATTTATAGAAACTGAATGTTTCTTCACTCAACAAATATTTATTGAGTGTCTACTGTGTGCAAGGCACTGTTCTCATTCTGGGAATACAGCAGTGAACCAAACTGGGCTTTGAAATCAACATGCCTTATGAAGCCTGTTTTTCATTCACTATCTTCTCTACATATGATCTCAAGAGCTTTCTTCAGTCAATAAACATTTGCTTACTGTGTGCATTCTGCTGAGAACTGTGGGCAATAATAAACACATACAAATGCAAGTACCTCCTCTGTGAAGACAGGATCTAGTTGGGATTTATAGAGTGGAAAAATTAATGCTATATAAGGGAAGGACTGACTTTAGGTGCCACAAAATTTAGGACTAGGGTAGATCTTTGTGGGTTGGAGAAGAAGGTATGATTGAATTGGGGAAGCGTGGAAATAGCTTGGTCTTTTTGATACTGTTCAGGATATAAACACAAGTGAAAACTGCTTTGGGAAAACAGTCTTTTATTTTTAATCGTTGATTTTAAAATAATTTTGATTGAAATTATTTTGACAAAAAGTGAAAAATAACTTTAAATAATTATTCCTAGTGATTTGTGGGGAATTTTAGGAGGTATGAAATAAGTGTTATATTAAAATATGTAACATTTTGAGGGGGCTTCCCTGGTGGTGCAGTGGTTGAGAATCTGCCTGCCGATGCGGGGGACGCGGGTTCGAGCCCTGGTCTGGGAAGATCCCACGTGCCGCGGAGCAACTGGGCCCGTGAGCCACAACTACTGAGCCTGCGCGTCTGGAGCCCGTGCTCTGCAACAAGAGAGGCCGCGATAGTGAGAGGCCCGCGCACCGCGATGAAGAGTGGCCCCCGCTCGCCGCAACTGGAGAAAGCCCTCGCACAGAAACGAAGACCCAACACAGCCATAAATAAATAAATAAATAATTTAAAATATGTAACATTTTGAATATGTCTCCTCGTGCTTCTTAAGCAGAGAAGAAAAGACTTCTAGGAATCGGCTGCTGTTTATATGTATGTGTGTGTGTGTGTGTGTGTGTGTATGAATAGTTTTAATTAAGAACGTAAGGAACAGAAAATAACTCGTGGTCTTTAAATAAGGGTCATTTCAGAAGTTTCAGTTTTGCTTCTTAGTCTATATTTATTCTTCTAAAATCTAAGTTTGTTTCTGTTGATTTTTTGCAATATTTTTTCTATATCTTGGGTTGCTTTGGGGAAAAAATCTCCATGCAGTCAAAAATTATACCAATTTACATTCATTCTAAGGCATATGTTTATTTGCGTTTTAGGTATCTCTGAAATTGAGGTTGTCTTAAAATAGGTAAAACGTAGCAGATAAAAATATATATATATCTGTACAGTCTATGGAGAGAAAAACAGCTGGGTTTCGGAAGGAAACCTAAATTTGAATATCAACTTTACAACTTGCTTGGAATTTAACCTTGGGCAAAGGTCTCCATCTGAGTTTCAGTTTTTTCATTTATAAACTGGTGATGATATTTTTCATTCTTCCCTTGTGGAGTTGTTAGGATAAAAGGAGAGAATGTGGATAAATGCTTTGGATGTGCTATAGAAAAAAGAGCAAGTTGTTACAGCTTCGTGGAAACAGTTGAATTATTTTAAATTTCTGAATTACAAACCTGTATGTTACAATGGAAAGGTTTTCAAGCTACTGGGTTTTCTAACACTTACAGGCTGGTGTTAACTCAAGCAGGCCCTACGGGGTCAAGAGTTCATACCCTCAAAACAGTAATATTAATCTTTCAGTTGTAAGAAAAAAATGACTGAGGTATGGTGAGTGTAAGTTTGGAACGATTTTCCTGTACATTTTTTAAAGTCCTATTCTGGTCATTAGAGGGCTGGAAAAGTATAATTTTGTTCAGTTTCTACTCCAAAATAAATGAAAAACACTAATACTTCAGCCAAAGAAAAAAATCTGCTTATTGTAATTGCCTTCAAATTATTGTATTTGACATTTTTCAAAATTCTGATCATTATTTTTCAAATTATTCTTATTTAATATTTTAATGTGTGGTTAGGCTTATGTTATTTCTCGGCCCTTGTTCAAACTACTGAGTGAATTTAAAATATTTAAGTGGTTGCTGAATATTTACTTGGATTTTGAATTTAAAAATGATTCACTGTTTACAGAACCTGGAATTTCCACACGATGCTGTTGAGCTGGTGTTTATAGTCGGCCTTTGTGCTAAATACGTTTGTGAAATTTCCCAACTTTTGATTTTAAAACAGTTACCGAAATGTGCTATTTATGCGATTTCTTACTTGAAACGAGGTTATTTTCTTTCACAAAGTTTAACAACATAATTAAGAGGCTTTTACAAAGAAAGAAAATTTATTAGGGGAATAATTGTATTTCAGCCTACATTTGAAAAGTGAGATTTGAACATCTCAGTGGTTTAATTTGCATACAGTTTTAGGTAGGTTAAAAGTGGGCCATCATCACCTCAAACACATATGAATTACTGGTGAAGACAGGCTAGGTTTAGTTCGTCTTCCTTCTTATCACATTTCACCTGAATTGTTCCTCCATATTATCTTATCACTGTAAAATGAATAATGCACTTGTAATAGTGGATGAAAACTCAGAGAATAAACCCAAATTCCTTAGCATGCCATTCAAGATCTTTCACCATCTGCTCTTCCCGTGTGCATCTCTTCGTATATTTCAGCCACAGAGGGTTCCCCAGACATTTTGCCCTTTGTTGCCTGTCTTTGCTGATCCTCTGCTCTTGACCTCTAATACCTTGCTCTGTCTTTGTAAAACTACTCAAATAAAGCCTACCGTTTCTTAAGTCAGAAAGAATTGTTTCCTTAAATTTTCACTTGGGAATCAATCTTACTACTTGAGTGCCACCCCAGACTAATTCAATCAGGATTCAGAGAGAGGGAGGAGACATGTGATTTTTTGGTTTAAAAAAACCCTTTTTAAAATCTTCCTAGCTAATTCTAAATTACAGTGAGGGCTGAGAGTCAGTGTTGTAAGATTTTATTTTACTCTGTCTTTGCCATTAACCATACCAATGCTCCATACTATAGATTGCTTTGTGTTTGCTTTTTCCCCAGCTAGACTATCCACCTTTTATTGGCGGAGATCATAGCTTTCTCTTTGTTGCATCCTTTGATTCGTAGCTTTTTTTTTTTTTTTTTTTTTTTTTTTTTTTAACACAGAGCTTATACTCTCTAAATACTTCTTGAATGGAATTTGCAGAATTGGCTGCTCCCTTTTCACCAGAGGTAAAACATACCTAATGAAAGCTTGCATAAACAGGATAATTTGATCAAAATTAAATCTAGAAGACAGCCAAATATTTTAAGACATGAAAATTAGCATTGGGTTAAAAACAATAAATAGGAATTGCTTTTATCTGTCTACTGTAGAATCTAATATGTTTCTCGGAATACTCTTTTCTCTTTTCTCTCCCATTGTTGGCCAAGCTCTCCTATGCATCTGAGGTTTTCCTGTAACCTTTCCCGTGAACAAATCAGCTTTCCGTAAAATTGTACTAGAATCATAGTTGGCTAGGGTTCTTTATATTATTAGTCTAATTTATTATTATTAGTCTAATATAAATATGTTGTTAAGATGAACCAAATACTTTTTCTTTTATTCATTCCAATAATATTAATTAAGCAACAGCAGCAGTGAACAAAAGAAACCAAAAGTTCCTGCCTTCATGGATCTTACGTTTGGGGGGGAAGGTAGATGATAAGCAAATAAGCAAATAAGTTATACATCATGTTAGAAGGTAAAATGCTATGGAGAAAAATGGAGTAAGAAGGCTGAAGCACAGTGGGGCATTGGGGGGTGTAAGGGAGGATAAGGGCATATTTTTATATGTGGTGGTCGGGATTAGCCTTCTCGGTAAGACAGCAGTGGAACAAAAACTTGAAGGAGATGAAGGACAGACATCTGGAAAACGTCAGTGGAGGGAACGGCCTTTGAGAAGATCCTGAAGGAATATTTCTGATTTATGCAAGGGACAGAGAGGACTCCTGTGGCTGGGACAGAGTGAGCAAGGGGTGGGTGGAGTGGTTGGAAATGAGTCAGAGAATTTCTGGGGCCCAGATTGAAGGAGTTGAACTTTTACACCAAGGGAAATGGGGAGCCATTGGTGGCTTTGGGACTGATTTTCATTTAAAAGTTTGTCTGGCTCCTGAATTGAGAATAGATTATAGATGGCAAAAGTAGAAACAGTGAGATCACCTGTAAGGCTACTGCAGTAATTGAAGCAAAGATGATGGAGGTTTGGACCAATATTATAGCAATGGAAGTAAGAGAAATAGCCAGATTTTGGGTGTATTTTGAAGGTGCTGCCAACATAATTTCCTGATGGATGAGAATGGGATGTGAGGGAGACCAGTCACAGATTACTTGTGATTTATGGCCTAAACAACTGGCTTGCTGAATCTGCTATTAACAGGAATGGGGAGACTGTGGGTAGACCAGGCTTTGGAAGGAAAACAAGAGGTTCAGTATTAGATGTGATGCCAATCAGATACCCAAGTGGAGATGTCAGATGGCAGGTAGTCTAATAACAGTGGAGTTCAGGGGAGAGGAATAGCTGGAGGTTGAAATTCAGGGAGCCATCAATGTAGAGAGTGGTATTTAGAATTGCTACTAGATGAAATCAACCAGTTGGTGAGGATAGGTAGAGAAGGGCAGTGATCTGTGAACTGAACCAAGGACACTCTTGTAATAACAGTTTTCGGAGACAAGGAGGAGCCAGCCAAGGAGCCTGAGAAGGAATGGCCGGTCAGATAGGAGGAAAGCCTGGTAGAGGCGGGTGTCTTGGAAGCCAAATGCACATCATTTTAAGGAGGCAGAGTTGAACATCTGTGTCAAATGCTGCTAAGAAAGATGAGGACTAAGACATGATTCTTAGGTTGATCAATGAAGAAGTCACTGAAAAAAGCAATTACCCTTTTATTTTGTCTTTTGGTAGACTATATGTCCCTCAACAGTAACGACCGTGTCCCAATCACTCCGGCTTTCCTGAATGCCCAGCACAGCCTTGCCATATGGTTGGCATTTAGTTGATTGAATGAAGGCGGCAGTGCAGGGCTGTTTTGCCCATAATTCCACTTCTTGTCTCCCAAAACTGCTCCGAAGAAGGAAGATGTAGGGTGGCGTTGAAACTTTGTTGGCAGCTGTGAGTGCTACCTCAAACTCGTTATCCTTGGAAAATGGCAAGTCAGGATGCCTTACTTTTTTTTTTTTTTTTTTTAGGTTTTTTGTTTGTTTGTTTTTTAAATTAATTAATTCATTAACTTATTTATGGCTGTGTTGGGTCTTCGTTTCTGTGCGAGGGCTTTCTCTAGTTGCGGCAAGTGGGGGCCACTCTTCATCGCGGTGCGCGGGCCTCTCACTATCACGGCCTCTGTTGTTGCGGAGCACAGGCTCCAGACGTGCAGGCTCAGTAGTTAGGATGCCGTACTTTTGATTCTCTATATAATTTCTTCCCAGCAGATATTATATATTATGTATTCTGTGCCTTGTAAGTATAAAGCAATCTGCTTGGCACCAAGGAGAACATAGAGAAGAAAACTATGTGACAACAGCACATCAGCCTTCCTTGTATCATTTAAGGAATGAAAATGAGATGAAGAACTGCGGTCTTGGCCTCAACACTAAATGTCTGGATATTTAGCAATATCCAGATTATTTACAGAATTTTCAAATTTCCATCCAGATATTTGGTATCAGAGAAACACATGCTTGATAATCACTGAATTGTTCTTCAATTTTTCACATTAGGCAGAAGTTCAGAGGGAGAGTTCAGTGTCAAGTGTAATTACTCTTATGACATGGAGAGGTCTGGGGCCTTAGTTTTTAATGTATCGGTGGATGCTGTTTTACATTTTCGTGATATAGTCCTTTTAAATCTTATTACTGTTTTAAGATTCTTACCCTCCACTATCATCACGTCTTCTCTCTTGCTTTAGTGCTGACAAAACATTTTTGAATGATTTAACTGCAGAATCGCATCCAGTTTTTTCAAAGGTTCTACGTTCCTCTTTCGTCCTCAAAGCAATTCACTTACCCTGGTAGAATTTGGATGCTCAAAAAATGTAGCTGCTCTAGAAATGATTCAGGTCTCTCTTTGCATGTTGTTTCTGCAATGTGGTGGATATTTGGTGAAAGAATGAAACTCTCTTTTATAGGTTATATAGAGAAAGAATAATCTGGGACACCATTAGGCTGGATTTCTTCACCCCAAATATTGATTAGGTTAGGGAATAAGCATTTGCCTATTCCTAAAGCATAATGAACAAGATCATGAGCTCTTTCAGTCTGCGGTGTATTTGGAGTACCTCTTCTGTACCAGGCACTTAGCCACATGCTAGGAATATCAGGTCGACATGTACTTTGACTGTATGGCGCTCAAAGTGTAGAGGGCTCATTAGAAGAATTCAAAGTATGACTGGAGGTGGGGAATAGTGGCTAATGAGTTACCTCGAGAGGTAAGCCAGGCCCTTCACATTCTTGGATTTGTCAGCCTGGTGTTTGGACTTTATTCTGAGATTAGGAACAAAAGATAGCCGGCATGGGAATGACCTGATCTATTGGCTTTAAATGAAAGACCATCAAAGACTACCATATTAGGAATAGAGTCCAGCTGCAGGTAATAGAAACCCAGCTACTGCTGCTTCAAATAGTAAGCTCTGTTATTTTCATGTAGCAAGATGTCTCGAAGTAGGTAATCTAGAGAAGGTGCACAATGCAAGCATGTTATCAAGGTCCCAGTTATCCTGCCCTACCATCCTTGGTATGTGACTTTCTTCTTTGTCACCCAATTACATCTGCAACTCTAGGCATTAGGATTTGTTCCCTGCTGGAAGAAGGATAACACTGTAAAATGCTTTTCCTCATAAAGCTCTGTGTGTGTGTGTGTGTGTGTGTGTGTGTGTGTTAGAATAGTTCTATTGGGGTATTAATGACATACAATAAGCTGCACATATTTAAAGTATGAATTTGATAAAGTTGTGACACATATATACACCTGTGAACCCATCATTGCATTCACGACCTTGAACATATCAACCCCCAAAGTTTGCTTATCCTCCTTTGTAATCCCTCTCTCCTGCCACATAACCTTTGCTCCCAATTTGCAGGCAACCACTGACCTGCTCAGCAGTAAAATTGAGGCTAGAGTTCAATTTGGTAAGCCTGGGGAGGGTGTTTGCAGGAGGGAGATGGCCTAGGACATTTCTCTGGCTCATTGAGTCCCTTCTCGTTTGGTCCTTACAGTAAAAAGTTTCAGGTAGGTCTTTTAGGCTAAAAGGGAGTGCTCATATTTTGTAAAAGCCCATTGACAAGGTGAAGGATTTAGAGTTAGTCTAGGTGAGGAAGGTGGTCACAGTGGGGAAGGTAGACAGGGTCACTGCAAGTTTGCAAGTATTAAAAATGTTACGATAAACACTTGCGAGATGAAGCTTGCATTAACCAGAATTCTTTATAAGTTATAAATGAACTTAAAAGAATGTGTTGGCGAGATAACACAAACTCTTAGAAGGATATAATTGGGAGATTCAATAGTTGGATCACCTAGTATGGCTGGATCAAGGGACTCAGAAAAGGTCAGAACTCTCTTGCTCCTTCTATCCACTTGTCAGCCCAGCTTGCCTCTGCGTAGATTCTTTTTGAGGCCAGAACTTTCCATGTGCAAGATGGCCACTGGCAGAATCAATTTTAATTGTCCTTATGGCTTGCTATACCAGAGGAACCCTTTTTTTCCTCTTTCAGTATTCCTGTATGATCATATGGGACATACTAATTAACCCTGTTGGTTTATGGACCCAACCCATGAACCAATCACTGTGGGTAGGAGGATGAGCAACCATGATTGCTGCTGGCAGTGGTTGGAGGGGGCCAGTGAGACACTATGATTACGGGTTTTATAAGAAATGTATGTGCTGGGTTGTAAAAACACCGTATGTCCCCTACAGAGATCCTTTGTCCTCTGAGTAGGAATTTGAATCTTCTAGTCCTAATTCTAGAATGTTCTAGCAGCTCCATCATTTGAAAGGCCTACTGTAGTGGTTTAATGCTTCAACACCTACTTAAGCTAGATTGTAAAGAACATTATGCACAACATTTTTTTTCTTTCTTCTGGAGTGGCATTGCGTGTTATTGATCCAAAAAGTGCATAAATACATGTTTATTAGTTTTAAATAATTTTATTTGCTAGAGTGATCTCAAAGATAAAGACTGTTCATCCTTACTAGGATTTCTTGCTCCCCTACTCCAGGCAATGCACTGTGTGCTTGTATATGAATGTCGGCATATGTGACAAATTTTCTAGGTCGGGTAAAAGAAAAATAAGCACAAAATGAATAAGCAAGGATTTGGTAGTTAACTAATAGCAAAGTTGTATGAGTGAGGACCTTATTGTTCGTTTATACATGACTGTGCAACCAGATCTCATAGGGAGTAAGTCAAAGAGATGCTAATCAAAGCTATATCAATCTGGCTACGAAGCAAGAACTACAGTTTCTTATGCATTATAATATTGTCTTTACTATTATATCTCGATGTTAAAAACTACTTAACTGTGTTGCTAGGCACTATGATATGGTCCTACAGGAAGAAAAAAATGCACCAAACAGAAAGGTTGCCACAATTCTGCCTCTGTCATTGGGCACGTCATTTTGCTACTCTGATTTTTCACCTGTAAAATGAAGGGACTCTGTTAAGGTCACTGGCCAGATAGCTTTGTGCCGCTAGTGCCCTCCTTCATCAGAATCTATGGGACTTCCCTGGCAGTCCAGTGGTTAAGAATCTGCCTTCCAATGCAGGGGATGCGAGTTCGATCCCTGGTGGGGGAACTAAGATCCCTCATGCCGCAGGGCAACTAAGCCCGCGCACCGCAACTACTGAGCCCACGAGCCTCAACTAGAGAGAAGCCAGGGCGCCGCAATGAAAGATCCCGCGCAACTAAGACCCGATGCAGCCCAAAATAAAAATAAATAAATTTTTTAAAAAAAAGAATCTATCCATGTGCGCACTAGTAGTTTTGCCACCACCTCCTTTTTTAAGGATTTGCTTGGGGAAGCAATACCAGTTGTAGACACTTTTATAATCTTGCCTTGGCGTGGCTTTTCATTTTAGCCTTTGTACTCTCTCTTTTAAAAGCTCTTTTTTGTATGATTCACTTTTCTTTGTTTTAAAGAGAAAACAGGAAAGGTTGGCGCTTCCTGTTCATAAAAAACATCACTATCAACAAGTTAACAGATCCATAATTTGTTTTTATCAGCCTTCTGTCTCCCAAAGGAAGGAAACTATTTGTCATAGGTCTAAATTTACTTTCTATTACCATTGGTCTCATAAGGAAACTGTTGTTATTATTAAACAAAAAATTCATGCAGTTCCTTTGTCTACCAGGTTCTAGTGACAAGCAGGCTTTTTAATTATACAGTTAGAATTTTATTGGAATCCATAATTTTTGTATCACTCATTTGGAAGATTTCACATAATCCCATTCTCTTCAAAATTACAAACCAACCATAACATACAATTACCACTATTCAGAAATGAATTGCTTCATTATTATCTTTAAAAGGCTCCTTCTTAGTAAAAGTTAAAGAAACACTGATAATCAGATCTAATTAGAGGCATATCATAAAACGTTAGGTGTTGTTTCTAATTTAAAAAGTTAATTATGAGTACTTGGGGATTTTTGTTACACTGTGTTAGAGACAGCAGTCACACCCAAAAACATTTATGTTGTTTTCAGTTTTGCTTTATTAAAAAAACCAAACAGGGCTTCCCTGGTGGCGCAGTGGTTAAGAATCTGCCTGCCAATACAGGGGACACGGGTTCGAGCCCTGGTCCGGGAAGATCCCACATGCCACGGAGCAGCTAAGCCTGTGCGCCACGACTACTGAGCCTGCGCTCTAGAGCCTGTGAGCCACAACTACTGAGCCCACGTGCTACAACTACTGAAGCCCGCGCGCCTAGAGCCCGTGCTCCGCAACAAGAGAAGCCACTGCAATGAGCAACCCGCGCACCGCAACGAAGAGTAGCCCCTGCTCACCGCAACTAGAGAAAGCCCGCATGCAGCAACGAAGACCCAACGCAGCCATAAATAAATAAATGTTTAAAAAAAACCCCAAAAATGAAAAAAACCAAACATATTTTGGGGGTTTATTAGAAAATTGAGTCACTTAAGTAAGTTTATGTTTGGACAGTTTCTCTGTTGTGGTAATACATGCAAAATTTGTTTTTGATTGGACCGTTAAATCATGTTCTCTTCCACGTTACAAATGAGAATGTGTATTTAGGAGTCGGGTACCAGAAGGAGGTGATAGGGTGGTGTCAAGATGCACACGTGAGTCTACCCAAGTGTGACAGACCTAGAGCTTCACTTTCTGTTATAAACAAGTGGAGAGTCAGTGAATTACTGCCTGCTGTCTTCAGGTCTCCACCACCTTCATTTGAAAGCCTTCCTTTTTCTTAAGTGGGTGCAAATTGTAGGGGAGAATGTGGACAGTACCTGGAGATGCACAGTTGGGAATTAATGTGAAATATTTGAGAGACAAATGAGAATATCTTGATGTGAGTAGCCATGTTTGGGGAATTGTGGGAACGAAGGCTGGGTGAGGCAAGTTGGACAAATTTACAGAGGAAAGCAAAGCGGAAGAATTTAGTATTGGTGTTCCAATAAGAACAGGGTTGTTACATTTTCAGGCTACTTGTAACTTGGAAATGCTTTATATGCACAGAAAGTAATATGGTGTACTCATGTGATCCCAACAGCCTGATTTCACAAATGCCAGTGTTTTGCTATGTCTCTCTCTCTTTTTTTTTTTTTTATTTATTTTTTTTTTAAAGTTTTTTTTTTTTTTTTTAAGGATTTTCTTTTTAATTAATTAATTTATTTATTTTTGGCTGTGTTGGGTCTTCGGTTCGTGCGAGGGCTTTCTCCAGTTGCGGCAAGTGGGGGCCACTCTTCATCGCGGTGCGGGGACCGCTCTTCATCGCGGTGCGCGGGCCTTTCACTATCGCGGCCCCTCCCGTTGCGGGGCACAGGCTCCAGACGCGCAGGCTCAGTAGTTGTGGCTAACGGGCCCAGCTGCTCCGTGGCATGTGGGATCTTCCCAGACCAGGGCTCGAACCCGTGTCCCCTGCATTAGCAGGCAGATTCTCAACCACTGCACCACCAGGGAAGCCCCTATGTCTCTTTTTAAGAGGTTCAAAGTTATAGTACAGCTAAAGGGCTCCTCTCCATTCCCTTTCCCAATCCGCACCAAAAGTATTGTACTCACTATCCTAAAATCAACATACATCATTTCTATGCATGTTTATATATGACAATTTGATCTGGTAATCAACCACAGAGAATATATAGTGTTTTTTTTTAAAAATAATTAATTAATTTTTGGCTGCGTTGGGTCTTCGTTGCTGCATGCGGGCTTTCTCTAGCTGCGGCGAGCGGGGGCTACTCTTGATTGCGGTGTGCGGGCTTCTCACTGCGGTGGCTTCCCTTGTTGCGGAGCATGGGCTCTAGTTGCACAGGCTTCAGTAGTCGTGGCTTGAGGGCTCTAGAGTGCAGCCTCAGTAGTTGTGGCGCACAGGCTTAGTTGCACCGTGGCATGTGGGATCTTCCCGGACCAGAGTTCGAACCCATGTCCCCTGCATTGGCAGGTGGATTTTTAACCACTGCACCACCAGGGAAGTCCCTCAGCTAAATATTTAAATAAAATGTTAAGTCTTTTTCAATATTTTAAAGTACGAGTAGCAGGAAGGACTCAGTTACGTGGGTAACTCAGTTGCCCAAGTTCTATGGTAGGATGAGTAATACTCCTCTCCCACCAAAGGTTCACATCCTCATCCTTAGAACCTGTGAATATGTGACCTTATATAGCAAAAGGGGCTTTGAAGATGTGATTAAATTAAGCATCTTGAGATGGGCGATTATTCTGGGTTACCTGGGGGCCCTATATAATCATAAAGGTCTGTATAAGAGGGATGTAGGTGGCTTAAACTCAGAGAAAGTGATGTGCTTAGAGAAGCAGGTTGCAGTCTGAGAAATTTGAAGATATAACACAGCTGCCTTTGAAGATGGAGAAAGGGGATATACTGGCCAAGGAGTGCAAGTGGCTTCTAGAGGCTAGAAAAGGCAAAGAAATGGATTCTCCCCTAGAGCTTCCAGAGGGAATGAAGTCCTACTGACACTGTTATTTTAGCTTGGAAGACCCGTGTTGGACTTCTGACCTCCAGAATTACAAGAGAGTACTTTTGTGGTGTTTTAAGCCACTAAGCTTGTGCTAATTTGTTAAAACGACAATAAGAAAGTGATACACCCTCTCAAATGTTTTTGAAGGAGAGGTGCCTAGTATCAGTGATGGGGATAGACTAAAACTATATTAGAGACACAGCAGAGCTAACTTGGTGAGGAATACTCTTGAGAGAGAGGTACATAGAAGGGTGTAGCCTTTTTCTTCCCCTACCTAGAAAAAGAAAAATCAGAGCAAAGATACTTGTGAATGTTCTATATAATGTTTTCAATAACAGCATAAAGCCGAGTCTGGAAGCTAGAACTTCTTATAGAAGTGATAAAGTGCCCTACCCCCTTTTTAGTTATAGACATTAGTTTTCAAAGGGGGAAAGATTCTCGTTATTAATAAGCCTGTAAGTTGGGTAGCTGAGAGAGCAGAGAGCAGTTTTCTCCTTTTGTTGAAATGCTGCTGTTGTACATCAAGGATTTGGTTTGCTGGGAGGGTACTGACAAGGGATATCTGAATAATTCACTCCAGCTATATGGTAAGGATTGCGCTGATGGTAAAATATCAGGCAGCTTTCTGTAACATGCATTTCTGACTTGTTCATCTGCGAATGCGAGGACTGTTTTGTGTGGGCTGCTTGTGACAGATTACCACAAACACGGTGCCTTAAAAACAGCAGAAAGGGGCTTCCCTGGTGGCGCAGTGGTTGAGAATCCGCCTGCCAGTGCAGGGGACACGGGTTCGAGCCCTGGTCTGGGAAGATCCCACATGCCGCGGAGCAGCTGGGCCCGTGAGCCACAATTACTGAGCCTGCGTGTCTGGAGCCTGTGCTCCGCGACAAGAGAGGCCGCGATAGTGAGAGGCCCGCGCACCGCGATGAAGAGTGGCTCCCACTTGCCGCGACTGGAGAAAGCCCTCGCACAGAAACGAAGACCCAACACAGCCAAAAATCAATAAATAAATAAATAAGTTAAAAAAAAAAAAAAAACCAGCAGAAAGCTATTCTAACAGTTCACGAGGCCAGAAGTTCACCATCAAGTCGTTGACAGGGTTGCACTCCCTCTGAAGGCCCTAGGGGAGAATCTGTTCCTTGCCTCCTTGCCACTTTGCCTCTTCTGTCTTCTGCTGGCTGCCAGCATTCCTTGCCTTGTGGTCACATCACCCTCTGCCTCTGTCTTTATGTTGCTGTCTTCTCTCTCTGTCTCTACGCTCCCTCTGCCTCTCTCGTAAGGATACTTTTGATGACGCTTAGAGGCCGCCTGATAATCCAGGATAAGCTTGTCCCTTTTAGACCCTTAATTGAGTCACATCTTTTGCCATGTGATACAGCATTCATTCTTTTGCTGTATACGGTAATATTCAGTTGGGGTCATTTTTCAGCCTACTATGTGTTCTGTTATGGTTCCTTTGCAGTCTTTGATGTGTCCTGTTTATCTGGATATTTTTGATTATTGTTCTCTACTCTGACCCACTTTGTAAAAATCTCTGACATAGCAATGATTTGTCCCATTGTAGTTTTTCATTCTCTCCTACATTGAATTCTAGAATGAAAGTCAGCAAGCTGCAGCCCATGGGCCACATCCATTCCATTGCCTATTATTGTACCGCCTGCCAACTAAGAATGGTTTTACATTTTTAAATGGTTGAAAAAAAAATCAAAGGAACATATTGTGTTCCACATGAAAATTATATGAATTTAAATTTCAGTATTTAGGGGTATCTTGTCTCTGGCTTCCATGTGTAGTGGGTACTAACCATTTGTTGATGAATATTTAACTCGTGGTAAGAATTTCATTAATGTTGTTAAGGATTTGGTATAATTCCCAAAGGATTCTTTAAAACTATGGATTAGAAGAATTTTATGTGTCATATTATTCATGCTTCTGATCTTTTTGGCCTTAAGACTCAAAGAAATATAGAGTAAATGTCCTGCCCCTGAATTTAATTAAGTTAGTAAATAGGCATCACACCCAGGACTTGAAGCTGGCAAGTGTTGGTTAATTTTATATGTCACCTTGGCTGGGCTGCGATGCCAAGATGCTTTTTCAAGCATCAGTCTAGATGTTGCTCTGAAGGTATTTTTTAGTTGTGATTAACATTTATACTCAGTTGAGTTTAAGTAATTATGGGCCTCATGTACGATATGAAATATGAAAGCATTAAGAACAAAGACTGCGTTTCCTAAAGGAGAAGGAATTCTGTCTCAAGACTGCATCGCTGAAATCGTTTCAGAATTTCCAACCTGTCATCCCGTCCTACACATTCTGGACTTGGTGGACCCCACAATTACATCAGCCAGTTCCTTCAAATAAATCTCCTCTCTCTCTCTTACTCTCTCTCATTATATATCCTATTGGCTCTGTTTCTCTGGAGAACCCTGACCGATACAGCAAGTTACTCTGATGTGTTGAGACTGTGGACCATCTTCAGTGTTTGTTGAGTATGCTAAGCATTGCCCTCTCCCCTCACTGAGGTGAGGCCCCTCCAGCATTATCTTCCTCTCCTTCCTTGACACCTCCTTCAGGCTTCTGCCTTTTACACCTCGTGAAAGGAAATGTGTTATATTCGGGCATAACAAAGTCAGAAATAAGCTCATTTGTGATGGGCCCAAGGACTTTTTCTCAATCCAAGATTGTTTGAAGTTGTGAGAAGACTGTGAGTTGATAAAAATGAGACAGAAGCAAATGGATCTGCTGAGAAGAAGCGGTTGAGAAAATGAGGAGAACTAATTTCTGGGTAGCAGTATTTGTGAGAAGTTTATCCTCTTCTTCTCCCTCTAAAAAGAAAAACTTCCTCTGTGTACTAGTTCAATGGAGAACATCAAGTCCATATAACTCCGTAACTTGTTCCTATCATGCTACAGATAGTTGCTTTCATTCTCAAGTTTTGCTGCTTTATAATAAATGGATAAAAATACAAATAGCTGCTGTATTTGTCCATATTTAGCCATTTTACTTGTATGTCTATACATATAAGAAGTTTTACATACCAAGGCATTTAAAAATTGTGTCTGATAAACAATGACCACACTTATAAAAAATTACACATTTGAGTAAAGAACCATTTGAGTGAGTGATGATTTATTTTGTATCTCAAAACAAAGTTTATTAGGCCTTGGAGTGGTGCTAGAAAGTTTATTTTACATACTTTGATTCCTCCCAACAAGGTATTAAGCTGTCAACTTGCTCCAGGAAATGGTTGACTCTCGATTGACTTGAAGATACTGTCTCTTTCCTGTTCCACCCTCCACCCCGGCCACCCCCATACCTATTTAAGCTGTATCTTCTATCAGTTGATTATAATCTTTATATGGCATGCTATTTAAGTGTTATTTTAAAGAAGTAACTGTAACTTTGAGTTTTACAGGTAATGACTGATTGAGGCATGTGTTTTACCTCTTACACTTGATTTTGTTTTATAAGAATATAAATTAAATGATCGGGATGTAAAATAATTTCTTCTTGCTCAGAATGCCATTTTTGCTCTAAGTAGCTAAAATCTCTTATACTCTTTTCATCCTAAAAGTTTTAATAGTCTCTCTCTATATTTGAATTCTCACAGAATAGCCAATGATATCTAAAGCAATTCATTTCGTCAACGATATTGTGAGATATTTTGACTGTTCCAAAGGCGAGGTTCTGTGATAGGTTCTGGGGATAAAGGGAAGTGAAAAGATGGGGTCTCTAAGTTGCTCAGAGACTCCTAGGAGGGACAGGCTTGGAAACAGAATGCTAATGTGTTGAAGGGAACAGTGGAACCATATTTGAAGAACAGAGATTGCTCAGAGAATGGAGAGATGAATTTAGTTTGTTGGGGACTAGGAAGGCACCACAGAGAAGGTTACAGTCTGGGGCTTTGAAGGAAAGATATGTGATTTCCACGTGAAGAAACCAGTATGTCGGACTGAGATGTGTTGGTGTCTAAAAGTTTTACATACGCTATTATTTCAAAAGCTTAAGTAGAAATCGTTTAGGTTTCGTAAGCCAGGTGGCCTCTGAGGATCCATAATAATTTTATAGATTATTGTTTGTTTTTTAAAAGCATGGCCAAGGATTAATATAACTTGTTAAGACAATACTATCTGTGAGATCATGTGTGTATTCTAGTATTGAGTGTTAGCAATCATTTGTAAGATACTAAGTAGGTGCCTGAAAAATGTTCTTTTTTTTTAAAGTTTCTTTAATTAATTAATTAATTTATATTTATTTTTGGCTGTGTTGGGTCTTCGTTTCTGTGCGAGGGCTTTCTCCAGTTGCGGCGAGCGGGGGCCACTCTTCATCGCGGTGCGCGGGCCTCTCTCTGTTGCGGCCTCTCTTGTTGCGGAGCACGAGCTCCAGACGCGCAGGCTCAGTAGTTGTGGCTCACAGGCCTAGTTGCTCTGCGGCATGTGGGATCTTCCCAGACCAGGGCTCGAACCCGTGTCCCCTGCATTGGCAGGCAGATTCCCAACCACTGCGCCACCAGGGAAGCCCTGAAAAATGTTCTTGATATTAATACATAAATTGACGCTTTTCCCTTCTTTCTTCTCCCTCCCCCTCCCTCCGCCCCTCCCCCCATCACTGCCCTTTGTGGTTGTTTTTGCAGTTGGTTAGTCTGCTGCTAATTGGAATTGCAGCGTGGGGCATCGGCTTCGGGCTGATTTCCAGTCTCCGGGTGGTCGGTGTGGTCATCGCAGTGGGCATCTTCTTGTTCCTGATTGCATTAGTGGGGCTGATCGGAGCTGTGAAACACCATCAGGTGTTGCTTTTTTTTGTATCCTTTTTTACAGGTGGGATTTATACCCCACTTGGGTTTGCTCTTATCTTATTGATTACTCCTGTGATAACTACAACTAATTTAAAATTACCGTAAGGAAATTAATTGCCAGACGGCAACTCCTGGCAAGCATTATGTGTATTTGTCCAACCAACATTAGGAACATTTCTTAGGGTTAAGTTATTGTATGTTTACATATTCTCTCTCCTTTTCACATCATGACGAATGTATTCTGCAAGTTCAGTATCATCCTATTTATGTGTTGCAAATTCAGAGTTACATTGAACTGATTCAGTGACTTCTAGGTCCTTTCCAAGTCATTAATATTTGGTTGAGAATTTCACAATGATTTTTTTTTAAGAGTTGATATTAAGAAAGCTTACATACATTTATCTCTACTTATTTCCTGTTTTATCTATGTAAGAATTTTTATTTTAATCTAAATGAAATTATAATAGATCAGCTTTTATTTATTTTTAATAATTTATTGAAGTATAGTTGATTTACAATGTTGTGTTTAATTTCTGCTGTATAGCAAAGTGACTCAGTTATACATATATATTCTTTTCATATTCTTTTCTATTATGGTTTATCACAGGATATTGAATATAGTTCCCTGTGCTATACAGTAGGATCTTGTTGTTTATCCATCCTATGTATAAGAGTTTGCATCTGCTAATCCCAAACTCCCAATCCATCCCTCCCCACTCCCCTCCCCCTTGGCAACCACAATCTTTTCTCTATAACAGATCAGCATTTAAATAATTATTGTTGTTAGTATTTTTCTATATAATTATATCTACAGTGTATCATCAAAATAAAAATTACGTGTATTCTTCTTGCACTTTCTCTAAGTGCCATTTGTTCTGTTTTCTGGGTGACCTCCTTCTAGTGAGTTGTGACATTGGCAGTACCTCTGTTTTATGTTATTTTAAGAATTTCCAGAAATAGCCTTAACTTTGATTCTCAGTACATGATTATTCTCTTACTTGTATTTATTGTCCAGTTTTCCGTATCATGTGCTTGCTTAGCCCTGAACCAGGAGCAACAGGTAAGCAAAGACTTTTTTTCTTTCTACTTTATTATACCACATAATACATGTAGGAAGAAAGGGGGAGGAATGATTGGAATATAATATAATTTCTTCCTGTTCAGAATGCCATTTCACTCTACATAGCTGAAGTCTTTTGTTCCTCATTGCCTTAGTGGGGCTGCTTAGAGCCCTAAAACATCACGTGTTGCTATTTTCTGCATCCTTGAAGTAGGATTTTGCCCTCACTGGGTAAAAAGTGCTCCTGCTAATGGATGTTCACCCAGTCTTTCCCTACTATTATGCAATGAAACATTGGCTCCAGAATGTTTGTGGTTTCATTCTGGCAATTATGCTCTTCAAACTCTAATTTGTTTGAAGAATATGGGTCTCTCTTTTGGGGCAATGGAAAATTTGTCTTGCTACACTCTGAAAACTAGGCCTTTGACCTAAGTGCTTCTTTTAAATCACATGTGAACGTGAAGACTTTTTATTCTTGGGATAGAAATCATGCCTTCTTTTTGTTGCAGATTGAAGTGTAACCCTTTGAAAAGTTTTGATGCTCTTATAAAGAGTATTATATTAGGTGCACTCAGTTTTAAGAGTTGCAGGCTCCAGCTTTATACATTTTATGCAGGGATGACACTTTTTTTTTTTTAAGATTTTTTTTTTGATGTGGACCATTTTTCAAGTCTTTATTGAATTTGTTAAAATATTGCTTCTGTTTTATGTTTTGTTTTTTTGGCCACGAGGCATGTGGGATCTTAGCTCCCCGACCAGGGATTGAACCTGCACCCCCTGCCTTGGAAGGCGAAGTCTTAACCACTGGACCACCAGGGAAGTCCCAGGGATGACACATTTTAATGTACGTTTAAATGCGTTTTCTAGGGTCAGCTTTTGGAAGTTGGTTGGAACAATACAGCAAGTGCTCGAAATGACATCCAGAGAAATTTAAACTGCTGTGGGTTCCGAAGTTTTAGCCCAAATGAAACCTGTCTGGCTGTAAGTACAAAGTATAAAATGTTTTTTGGAGATGTATTGCATACAGATGAATAATGGTTAACATGGAAGAAGTGGACTTTCTGATGGTGAATTGTACTTTTAAAGTGTTTTTTATATACCAGCATTACATTCCGTGTACACTATTGTATCAATTGTCTGTTCTCAAATATCCATCCTGAGGATACTGAATATTCCAGGGCCCAGCCAGGCATGCTTTTGGTTCTTTGCCCCTAATTCCTTCCCAGTCAAATCCTCCTAGAACAAGTTGTGAAAGAGAAATAACAGCAGATCAGCAAGTAAATGTCTTGGTTTGGAAGCCTATCAGGGTGGTAGGAGGAGAGTGGTCTGTACTAAATTGGGCTTCTCAACCAGCTAAACATCCCCAGGATGGAGGACACAAGGAACCACCCTCTTTCCTCTCTCCCTTCTTCCCCATCACAACTTCATGCCCTTTCTCTCTGGGAGCTGAGCTAGCGATAGATCAATTAGAGCCGTCCTGTTGCCCCAGGCCAGACCACTGACCTCCCAAGTCCAACCCAATCCCATATGGCAATTGACTTGGAGCTTGGAGCTTGGCTCTCCTGGGAAGTTTACATGTGTTTATATTTTGGGGAAACTCCTATTACCCCCTCGCTGAGCCCTGAGCTGGACATCCCCGCGTTGTGTCCTCTTTTGTGGGTTATTAGTTTTCTATTGCTATACAATACATTATCACAATTTTAGTGGTTAAAACAACACCCGTTTATTATCTTAGTTTCCCTAAGTCAGGAGCCTGCGTATAGCTTAGCTAGGTCCTCTGCTCATCAGGATCTCACCAGAATGAAGTCAAGGTATTGGCCAGGGCTACAATCTCATCTCAGGTTTGGGGTCTTCTACCAAGCTACTGTTGGTCGAATTCAGCTTCTGGTGGTTGTAGGACTGAAGTCCCATTTTCTTTCTGGTGTCTCTAAGTTCCTAGATGCTGGTCAGGTCTTAACTATACAGACATCTCACAACATGGCATCAAAGTCAGCGTGAGAATCTCTTCATTTTATTAAGACAGTGTCTTATGTAATGCAACATAAACATGGGAGTGACAGTCCATCCTATTCACAAATCCCATCCACTCTCAAGGGGTGGTTATTCAGGGCATGTACCCTGGGGGTGGGAATCTTAGGAGCCATCTTACGATTTTGGACACTACTAAAGAACCACGGCTCCAAGATGGATATGATATTCCAGACAGTCATTTTTATGTGGGTGTTTTTTTTTTTTTAATCTGCTCATTATAAATGTACTTTGAAATAAAAGTTCTTTTTTGAAAATTGATACAGAGCTGTGTGAAAAGCAGCCACCAGTGCTCACCCTGTGCTCCGATAATAGGAAAATATGCAGGAGAAGTTTTGAGATTTGTTGGCGGCATTGGCCTCTTCTTCAGTTTTACAGAGGTATGTACAAATAACTCAGTATCTTCCGTTCTTTGTCATAGAGATTCCTGTTTTATAGGGCAAGAGGGCGTGGCATTTTACCTTAGCATGGCACTTAACTTTTGGAATGTATCAATGGATGTTTTCACTGGGAACTAGTGCTGTAATAGGTGGAGCTGTGGCTTGAGATCAGAAGACCTCACAGATCTAGCATTAAGTTTATACAGGGTGAAGTGCTTGATCATTAATTATGTAAAATTAAATGAAGAGATTGGACCGGGTTATCTTTTGAGTCTCTTCTATTCCTAGAGTTGTATGGTAAATTATAATTTTAGATATAATTTTGGAATAGGTAGGACATTCACATTGTTTAATATATATATATTAACGTGTAATATACACACATTTATATATAGGTATGCTTTGAAAAGTTGCCTTCCAACCCTATCCCCACGCCCCTTTGTTCCTAGCCTTCTAAAACCTGTAGGTAATCATTGTTATTAATTTCTTACCTATATAACATATATCTATGTTATATTAATATATTTACTATATTAATACATTTATATATATGTCTAAGCAAAACCACACACATATTATTTTGATAATTTTTGAGGAATGCTAATTCCTCATTGTCTTTATTAAACACTCAATAACTGGACATTTTTGATGCATCTGAATTGGCAATCTGTATTTAAATTAAAACTTTTTTCTTTAACTCATCAATTCTACTTGCAGTGCTTTATTTCATGGAGATAATTGTATAACTATGTAAAATGAATACACAAGAATGTTTATTGTTTATAACAGCAAACCTTTGGGCCAGCTCATGTTTGTCTAGTGAATAATGAGCTGTTGAAATTAGAGTTTATTAGACAAGAGCAAATAGTTAAAAAATGCACTCTCTGGGTTGGAAACCTAGTTCTCCTGCTTTATTAACTGTGTGACCTTGGGCAAGTTCCTTAATCTTTCTGTGCTGCTGTTTCTTCGGCTTTGCAAACAGGCGTAATAATGGAAAGCCCCTATTTCACGAAGTTGTTTTGATGCTTAAAGGAGTTAGTATATGTAAAAACTTGTAATATATAGAAAAATGCCTGACATACGGCAAGTGCTGTGTGTGTTAGCTGTCATTTTGTAGACATGAGTAAATTATTGATGTACAAGTCCCCATATTATACCCCCTTAAAAAATGATGATGGGACCCCTGTGATGGTTGTGTTAATTGCCCATGTCACACTCCTGTTTTAAACAAAGAATAGCATGTGTAGAATAATGCTATTAAGTAAGATTGTGCGTATAACTGTGGAAATATATGGTAGGCTATTGTAAGAATGAGCATTTATCTTTAAAAGGAAATCAGAAAAATCTTGTGTTTTTTATATTTGAAGTTTACTCTGTCATTTAATTTCTTGGACATTTGATTTCCCCATCAGTATGTCCCTATAATAAGTAATTTCATGGTCAACTTCCTTGTATATATATTTTTGATCTATATTCCCCAGTTTTTCTTTAGAGTACACCTCCAGAAGTAAAATATGACACATTCAGTATATGGGCATTTTAAAAGAGTTTGATAAATATTGCCAAATTGCCTTTTGGGGGAGATTCTACCAACTTTTGATTCAAGCACTAATTCTCGATATTTTTATCTTATAAAATATTTGCCAATTTGGTAGGTAAAAATAGTATTACAGTTCTGTTTGCTCTTTTGGAAATGTGACTAGTGAATTTGAAAATATTCATGTATTCATGTGTTTTTGGACCACTGGTATTACTTCTTTTGTGAATTGCCCACCTACTGTCTGTCCTGATCAAGGACCTTTGGATCGCCTGTAACTCAGTCTATGCAAAAAAGGGGAATTTTGTAAAAGAATAGGAGAGCGGGCCTCAGGGCCTAGAAGGTGTTTAGAAAAGAGGCCTCAAGGCTGGGGCTCACTGGGTGCTCTTAGAAACCCAGGCGCCCCAGAAAGTTGCCCACTCTCCTTTTATTTCCTCCGTTCCCTTCCTGGCTCCTTCCTCCTCTCATCACTCACTCTACTTGACTTCTTTGTCCTGCTTTCAATTTCTTGCATTTACTTAACTTTTTCATGATTTTTAAATAAAATTTATAGGTTTTACTTTTTATGTGGTTCAGTTTATTGCTTTTTGCCTATATGGTTTATCCAGTTGATTTTTATGTTTAGAAGCCCCTTTCTCATTTTGATTATATATGTTAAAAATGATTAAAGAAGGCAGTTTAGGTGATACAAACAAATTTTAACACTTCATGGACAGTCTCCTTTCAGAGAACTGCAAAATAAGGCCGAAGGCAAGGAGCTTTTATAGGATAAAGAATAAGGAAGGGAATAATAGAAAATATCTGATTGGCTGGGGCCACATAGTCAGTCTTGTTTGGGGTGAGAAGGCCCAGAATTGGCTTGGCCTTTGGGGATTGGCTGACTGAATATATTGCACTTCCGGTCAAGAGGAGCATTTACAGGGACACAAAGTTTACCCAAGTTTCGGTTTGCTGATGTGGCACCCTGGATCAGAGCAGCTTCATCTTGGGCCTAGAAATTTACTTCTCTCTGTATAATTAAATATAAAAATACAAAAAAATATATTTTTTGTTTTATTGAGGTATAATTGACAAATGAAATTGTAAGATATTTAAAGTGTATATCATGATGATTTGATATACGTATACATTGTGAAAGGATTCCCCCTATCAAGTTCATTAACACATCCATCACCTCATATATTTACCTTTTTTTTTGGGTGAAAACATTTAAGTTCTACTCTCTTAGCAAGAGAGTAGATTGTACAATACAATACAGTATTCTGTACAATACAATTGTACAATACAGTGTTTTCACTGTAGTCACCATGTTGCACATTAGATCTTCTCATTTTGATTGTGTGTGTGTGACATGTATTGAATTTGTGTATATAATGTATACATTACATATATATGTATAAAATGTATGATTAAGATAACATATTATATATACATAGATGTTTGTGTATATTGTATATTCTAATTCAGTTTCTTTTTCTCCCTTTGAGAATGAAAAATCCATACTTGGCTGTTATTATCAAACTGGAGATAAAGACCAAACTTAGTATTCACTTTTTTTTTTTTTTTGGCCTCACCACATTTGCGGGATCTTAGTTCCCCAACCAGGGATTGAACCTGGGCCCCCTGCAGTGGAAGCTTGGAGTCCTAACCACTGGAATTCCTCCCAGGAATTCTCATTAGTATTCACTTTTCAAAAGAAGTTTTCCCTGACATCGCTTCCTACTCTAAGCATATTTTCACTTCACTTTTTCTCAGGAAGGAGCCATCTTACTTCTGGGCTGGTCATGGCATTGATTCAAGAAAATTCATATACCGTTTGAAAACAATCCTGTGCATTTTTCCTTTCTTTCTTTTAAAATAAAACATGGATTTAAAAGTAAAAAAATTTTGTCATAAAAATTTAAAAATATAAGTGGGAAAAAACCAGAATGAGCAATCTCCATACACTCCATTAGCCAGAGTCAGTAATGATCAGAATTTCGCCACATGGTTTCTTTTTTATATCTGGGATTTATTTTGAGAATTTAGTTCTTTTGAGCAGCTCCATTTTCTTCTCATTGGATCACACTGCCTTCAGCTGTGCATATATTATTTTAAAAGGAGGTTATTTATTTATTTTTAGAGCAGTTTTAAGTTCACAGCCAAATTGAGAGGATGGTCCAGAGATTTCCAGTATCTCCCTGCACCCACACAAGCAGAGCCTCCGCACTGTCACCATGACTCACCGGATGGTGCATTTGTCACAACTGATGAAACTGCATTGGCACATAATAACACACAAAGCCCATAACCTACATTAGGGTTCACTTTTGGTGTTGCACAGTCTATGAGTTTGGACAAATATCTCCATCATTATGGTATCACACAGAGTATGTTCACTACCCTAAAAATGCTCTCTGTGCCCTGCCTATTCATCCCTCCCAGCCCCCGCTGTCTTCTAAAATATTAATTATTGAAGAATATAAACTCATGGGTCTTAGATTTCTAAGGTGTTCTTTCATGGAGTCCTGCTCTGAATTTATACACCATGTCCTTTTGAAACCTAGCTAGAGATTTTAACAGTAATTTATCCAACCTGATATTTTTTGGATTGTGACTATTTTATAGGCTCTCTCACTTTTTAAATTTTTATTTTATTCAGTATTTCACAGAATCAGCGATTCTCAGAGTTTGAAGGGATGAGACTAACTAGCTGATGATTTCCTGTCATAGATGAAATAGAAAGATTTCGTTTGAACTATTTGTAATACATGAAAATAAATATAAACCATCAAAAAACATTGATTTAGAATCCCCCCAAAAAGTTATAACAATTAGTACATGTGCTTTGTAGAAAATTTAGAAAATACAATTATGAAGCTGAAAGAGTAAATGTATCTACTAACTAAAATTACCTCCTCAGAAATCATCATTAATATTTTGTCATATTACCTTCTGCCTTTCTATATTTAATAAATATAAAAATAAATAACAAAGGACATGCTTTTTGCACACTCTGTGTAGACATTTCATAGAACTGTACTCTGGTGACCTCTTGCATCCTGGGTGTAGGTTCTAGAGTCAGCAGAGTTTATGATCGGGTCAAAGTTGCCCTTGAAAATCTTTAAATCATGAGCACCTTTGTAAGCTAAAAATCCAGTAATTATCTAACTTTGATCTTTTTGCATTTTGGGCATGACCTTTTCATGCTCTCTCTGGGTGTGAGGAGATAGTGGTCCAGCAATAGGGCACAAGAAGGGGTTGTTTCATTTTATCACAGCTTAATTGGAGGAATTTTGGTAAAATGTGACTCCAGATTATGAGTACTTTATTTACCCGATGGCTTTGTTTCCCCTAAGAACTGTAACTTACACCATCGGCATGTATTCTGGGGTGATTATAAAAATATTTAACAAACTCAGAAATTCTAACTAGAAGTTCCCTGTGTGCCGGTATTTCTGAGGCAGGGTCAGGGAAATGATGCTCGGGCAGGATGAGAGGTGTCAGAGAAGTAGCTGCTTGATAACAGGTGTGTAAGTATTTCAGTACTGTAATAACAAGCATGGCTGAAATGGTAGGTGGAATGTTGTTAGCTTGAGAATGGCCTGTAACACATCAGATTCTCATATAAAACAACACACGTAATTAAGAGCTTGGACCCAAGATTTGAATCCCGGTTCTGGCACTCATGACCTGTGTAACTATTATCCAGTTATTTAACCTCTCGATGCCTCAGTTCCCTCACTGGTAAAATGAGGATAATGACAGTTCCTATCATATAGGGTTTTTGGTCAAATGATATGAATTTGTGAAATGTGAAGAACAGAGCCAGTCACAAAGTACTCGTCATAGGTTTAAGTAAATTCCTTCCCCCCAACCCCTGTCATACAGACACCAAACCAGACTTTCCACTTCCTTAAATTAGACTTATGTTTCCTTGATTCAACACAAAGCATAGTTCCATCAGCCCTTACATGTTGTAATAAACATTGCCAATCATGAGTTTTATAGTAACTCAGAAATTATTATTGTGGTAAATGGAGAAAATTTTAGATTTACCACAATTCTCTACACGTAGTTTCAAGAGCTAATGAGTAGTCAAGTGAAGTCAAGTGAACAAAATTTAGATTAAAAGTTGGCACAGGTCTGAAATGGGAAATATAATTTGAAATTCATTTTGTTCCATTAAAATTTTGCATCTTTTTCAGTCTAAGAATTTTTGATTATTTTAAATAAATCAACTTTGAGGTAGCAGAACCAGAATGAACACATTTCTTAATTTAAAAAAAGGCAGGTTATATTGCTTAACTCGTTAGTGAACGTGGTGTGAGAAATGGCACGATAACTACTTATTACTTTTCTAAAAGTATACGTCCCCCTCCCTTGGAGAGGTAGGAATTATGACATTTTTTATGATCTGTGTTGGAAAATGTATTTATTGTAGGATTTTTGTTATTGCTTAATTTTTGCCAAACTCTGTTTCTGAATTAGCAAAATATATGATATTTTAGCTATTAAGACAATTCAGTATTAATAGCTAACTTGTATCACTTTCCTATTGCCGCTCTAACAAGCAATCACAAATGTAGTAGCTTAAAGCAACACACATTTATCTTCTTATACTTCTGGAGGTCAGAAACTTAAAATGGAGACTCATTCTGGAGGATCTAGGGGAAACCTGTTTGCTTGCCTAGCTTCTAGAGGCTGCCTGCACCCCTTGGCTCGACTTTGGCTTGACTTTTCTTCATCTTCAAAGCCAGCAGTGTTGCATCTTCTCTCTCTGAATCTGCTTCCCAGTGCTTCTGTCATGACATCACCTTTTGGCTGTATCTCTGATTTTTGTCCTTCCCGCTTCCCCCTTTTAAGGACCCCTGTGATTACGTCACAGAGCCCACCCAGATAATCTCCCTGTCTCACGAGCTTTAACTCAGTCATGTCTGCAATGTCCTTGTTACCACGTAAGGTTGCATATTTGCAGATTCTGGGGATTATGGTGTGGACAACCTTGGAGGACCATTATTCAGCCTACCACAATGTTCATATTAATTTTTCTTAGGATCTCTAATTTGGGTTACGTACTACATTTTAAAAAGAAATCTCTTCCTCTTTGAACAAATAATACAAAGTGCTTTAGAGGTTCCAGATTATTTTGCTGATCAACTAAATAAATACACACAACTATTACTTTCTCTTTCTTCTTTTCTTTCTTCCATTCCAGATCCTGGGTGTTTGGCTGACCTACAGATACAGGAACCAGAAAGATCCTCGTGCTAATCCTAGTGCGTTCCTTTGATGAGAAATCAAGAAAAATCTTTCATATTCTGATCTTGTACATTTCCTCTCACTTTAAGTTAAGCTAATTTGCCTGTTTAAGGAAACAGTATATGAAAAATTGCATAATTGACAGTGGAATTATATATTTTTATGTTTCTCTGAATGTTTTTCTTTTTCCATTGCTGAAAAAATCTGAAACTTGTGGTCTCCTCTGAACCTCAGTGGTACCTTGTAATCTACTGTTTTTCACAGTGTCGGCACTGTCCCACTGTGGCCTTTCTTAGCGTTTTTACCTGCAGAAAAACTTTGTATGGCACTATTGTGTTGATCATATTGTGAATCTAAATATACATCTCACTGGAATAATTAATTGTATGTGGCACTGTGCTGTGTAGATAGTTCCCACTGGAAAAAAGAGTTGAAGTTTATTAAAGCCAGAAAGTATGAGATTCTATTCTGTTAAGTTCAATAAGGGAAATCTAAATTCCCCAATTTTTTTTGTCCTTTTAGGAAAGATGTTGTGGTGAAAATTGTTAACATAAAAGTGAAAATTTAGTTCTAGTAGTCTTTCTGATTACACTAATGTACTCTAGAAATAGCTAGGTCTTTAGGAAAGTGTGGTTTAGTTTTTGATATTTACAGGTAAGTGCAAAGGAGAAATGGTTTCATGAATGTTCTAATGTGTAACATTTGCCTTCAGCCTTCAAAATGAAATGAGTTTGAGAAATTCAGAAATTATATCTATATAATATTGATATTCTTTTATAATAATTTGAAGTCCAAAAGACTGCCTTTTTAATCAAGTTACTATTAATGCATTGGCCCATATAGCAAAAAAATATTTGACTATCTTACAAATTCTAAATACCTTTTCCGTGAAATTTCTCAGTATTGTCTCAGCAACTCGTCAAATCCAAGCTATTTGAGTGTGATCTCCCATAATTTGGAATATAAATAGTATTGTGGTTCTGTATATTATGTTAAAAAATTAAGTATGGAAACCTTTCTTCGTCTAGGAATGTTTGAATTAAAAGAAAGTAATGGAAAGATTGATAAATGAATTAAGTGAAGTGGAATTCTTCTCTTTTTTGCTTCGGGTTCCCTTTGACTGACCTAGAGCTGAGTGTATAATCCAACAGTGGAATTAACTTCCAGCACCAGTAGTCATCCCAAAATCTTTTCTTGAAATGTTTCAGTGTCTAATATTTTCTCCATAGCGAAAATTGTTTTTTAAAAGAGAAGTCGCTCATTTTGGGGGGAAAAATATGTAAGTTCTTTCCTGTTACTGAAAATTACTAATTTCCTGTCTTATATTTTATGTAGTATATGGTATTTCATTAGTAATTGTTTTGATGGCTTTTAGACCAAGAAAGAGGATAAATGGTTAATCTGTAGAATTTTAGAGCATTTTGAGGGTGGGTCACTTACATGCCTCTGGAAGACTTGCTCATCTTTCAAGAAAACTAAATTCCCTTGCTGTTGTAGGGGAAGAAAAATAATTTTTTCTCTGTTCTTCTGAGTTCTTGGCTGAGACCCCGTGTAGTAAATGACAGATTACAAGAGAAACAACAGAAATTTATTAACATGTATACCTCATGTATACATAGGAAATATCCAGAAATACTGATTAACTCCTCAAGATGGCTCAAGCCATCATCTTACATACCGTCTTCAGCTAAAGGCAAAAGAAAGGTGTGTGTGTATGGGAGGGGGGCTATCAGGAAGCCAGTTATGGGAGGTTACTAGGAAAGGCACAGTAAATAAGGATAAGGTTTGTTAGCAGTTTTAAGCCAGTGCCATTGATAAAAGAGTTTCTTGTGATTTGGAATCATCCTTTTCTTCCTGGTACAGAGAAGGAGACACCTTTACAAATGGAGATTTAAGTGTAAATTTACCTTACAGAAGAGTAAATTTCTACTCTGTTTTCAGAGTTTCTCCTGTCTGTTGTTTGTCAAAAGTAATCAACTCAAAATAATCTTAATGCCGAAGAGGCATATTGTGGGGTGGCGGGCGTATTCTGCTCTCCTTCAGTTTCATATCGAGCTCTGGGTGACCCTAAAAATGTTGCCACTTGTACCATAAGATGAGATTGTAAGTGACACATGAAGGAAGTGAGATTTTTGGACTCCGTCTTCCTTTAAGGCATTTTGTATTTTCCCTGTTTGCTTTGTTGCATTTTGAAGTTTCCATGGAGTTCTGGAATCTCCTACTAGAATACTTTTCTTGGTGCGAATGATTTTATGTGGGAAGGGCTGTTCCAGAGAGAACCAACCCATAACCTTGGTTTGTGCTCTAATTGCAATGGCCTTATTTAGGTCACCCTAGTTACAGACCAGGGACTGAGAAGCAAGAATCTTTAGGACTACTAAACTCTGAAGACTGTCCCGAGTCCCGAATGGCTGCTGGAGAGCCTGCCGAGGTCAGGCTGATCCCAGGATGACCGGAGGGCCACTGCCTCCTGTGCACAAAATGTTGCCACAAACGCATTTTGTGACCTCAGGGGAGGGTACGTTTCAAATCAGGGTCTGTCCTGGAGCGATAACAAATGTCTGTAAGGCCAACTCAAGACTCCAGACCTTCTTTCTTCTAAACCTAGCATTTATTAAAAAGCAGACAAACAAAATACCTATTTTAAAAAATTCTTTCATTCTCTGTGGACTTACTTCATTTAGAGAAATGTTTCTCAGAACACTTACGCAGTCAGCCTTGATGTTAAAGTTGGAATTTTAGAAAATATAAGGCTAATACAAAGGGAAAAAAGTTAGGTTATAAATTCTAGAAATCCGAGCTCATATAGCTTAAATTCATCTCAGCTACTGTGTTATCTAAGCAACAGTGAGTTTGTGAAAACCAGTTATGCATGTTCAACCTAAGTAATATGCTGCTGAATGGAACCTTTCAGGAGAAAAAGAAACCAGAAGAGTGGCTTTTAGTTCTTAGTTTCTTCAGCCAAAACCCTCCTCCCACAGTTTTTCTAAATATTTGTTTAACCCTGTTTAAGTTTTTTCATCCTCTTGAAAATGCACTGACTAAATATATGAAACTGTTTCACCGTTTAGCTGGTACTGAGAAAGTTAGAACCGCGTTTTTACATAGTATTTTCTAGGGGAAAACCACTTTTGGGCATCATGATTATACAAATAGGATCATTCACATGTCAGTTGTTTTATTGCAGACGACAATAAGGTTAAAGACCAAGTTGTCCAGGTTTCTGGATAAGTGAAGGGATTTGTGTAAAGTTGTTCTGCACTTGGTATGTTTGGGTCTGGCAGTTAATTTTTACACCAGGCTCTCTATGCCAGATGCAATTACAAGGTGGGTTTTCAATGAATGTTTTCTAAACAATTTTAAAGGGGCGGTGCCCTTCACCCCACACCTCCACCTGACTCCAGAGGGAGAGGGAGGGAGAAAGAGAAAAGAGACCACAGCTTTTCATGTTGAAGTTTATCTGGAATGTCATGATCACAATTGTAGTCATTGAAATGACTCTTGAAACAGTGGGAAAGGGGAAGAGCAGCACCCCCTATACCATGTGCCAGGCTGCTTCTCTGGTCCTCTCCTCTGCTGAGGAAACTCAGCTTTTGGAATTCATTTTCAAAGAAGGGCTTGAGGGAGTTCCCTGTGAGTGAAAATATATGTCGAAGAACAGACTTTGACATCTCTTGGAGGGTGAAACCATTTCTGCTTACTTTTGGGATCTTGCTTTTGACAGGTCGATGAGGTCACAACTTGACAGGCGGCCTCTTAATAAGTTAGGCTGACTTCATCTGGACTTTGAAGTCTGCCTCCTTGGTGGGGTGCTGGAAAGTTTCGTGCTTGCCTTCGAGCTCTTTCTCTTCTCCCTCCAGCTCCCATTCTCAACAGTGATTACTAAATATGAGGACCTCAGTACCTACTTAGGATTACTGAAGGCATCAAACAAGCAAAAAACCAAAGCAGAGATAGCTGGTTATAGGTGATCGTTGGAAGAAGACCGCGGTTCTAAAACAGGTAATAAAGGTTTAGTCAGGTATGTTGATCATCTACGTAAATGACTTTTACGGATGATTTTTGTTACTACCTTTTTTTTTCAAAGTTAGTCCTCTCCCTCCTACCCTCAGATAAAACTGATAAAAAAAAAATTTAAGGTGGTAACATATACATAGCATAAAATTTATCATTTTAACTGTCTTAAGTGAGCAGTTCAATGTTATTAAATACACTCGCATTGTTGCACAACTGTCGCCACCATCCATTTCTAGAACCTTTTCATCTTCCCAAACTGAAACTTTGTATCTGTTAAACAATAACCCCTCATTCCTCCCTCCCTTCAGCTGCTGGCAACTACCATTCTACTTTTATCTGTATGAACTTGACTGCTCCAGATGCTTCATCTTAGTGAAATCAGACAGTATTTGTCCTTTTGTGGCTGGTTTATTTCACTTAGCATAATGTCCTCCATGTTCATCCATATGTCAGAATTTCCTTCTTTTAAAGGCTATAGAATATTCCATTCTATGTAAAGCACATTTTGTTTACACATTCATCCATCAGTGGCTATTTGGTTTGCTTCTACCTCCCAGCTATTGTGAACAATGGTGCTGTGAATGTGAGTATACAGATATCTTTTTGGGTACCCACTCAGAAGTGGAATTATCAGATTGTATGGTAATTCTGTATTTATTTTTTGAGGAACGGTTATATTTTTTCCATAGTGGCTGTACCATTTTACATCCCCCCTAGATTACCAACATTTTACTTCAGCTGTTCAAAATAATACTCTAGTCTTAAGGCATTCTTCCATTTCTCTCTCAAGATATGCTCTCACTTAAATTTATTTAAACACAAAGGAAAGATTGTGAGATGACAGTAAAGGGTTTGGTAGAAAGAGCAGGCATTGTTAACATTTCCATGAGCTTAAAACAACCATTTTTATGTTTGCAACTTCCCTTTCTAACCTGTGTTAAGTACACATGTCCTATAGTTGCAATTATAGCATAGAAATTCTTAAATTCTTTTTCACTTACCCTTTTTGTTTCCCTGTGATGTTTATAACTTATAGATAACAACGTAGTGCACTTTGTGTTAATTATGTAATCATTAGATTTGGAGGTGGCCCCTTTCTTTGGGTATGTTTAAATAATGTTGCCATTGGCATCTTCGCAGAACAGTTTCTCTTGAGTGATTTTCTTAGGACAGATTCTCAGAAGTAGAGAAAACTGGGTCAAAGTTGATCAATTTTTTTTTTTTTAATGACTATTGCTCTGTCACTTTTCTAAGGGAGACTCATTTCCCTTGCAGCCTTGACATTTGACTTCTCAGAGATGTATTTATATTTTAAAAAGTATATGGGTGGCTAAAATAGCATGTCATTCAATACATTTTAAGGACTTAATCTTATTTCACATCAGCCCAATTTAAAAAAAAACTATTTTGCTGTACAATAAGGAAACCTGAATAGCTTAGAAGTTGTCATTCAAAATATTTGTTTATACACGTGGAAACTGTTTTTTTCCTCCAGTTAACCCTCAGAGAGCTTTCTAAATGGGATATTTTACCTTTTTAAGTACATGTAGGTTACCTACTTACAAGGAGGGCACCCAATCCCTCTGGTGATATTTTTGCTGAGGATTTATATGTCATTATATCAACAACGTAGGTTTCTGTTGCAGAGCTCTTTGACAGTACTGTGTGAGAGAAAAGTATTTTAAAAAGTATTAACTGGGAAAGTTAATAATGCCAAAGAATCTATTCAGAAAAGGCTGTATCCAAACAAACAAACAAACAAAGTTAATTAAGACAAGCAATAGATAACCAATAGGCAAAGCATTGCACAGACCGTCGCAGCCATTCAGGGGCCAAAGAAGGCAGTGGGGTTTGGGTGATAAAGGAATTTTATCTAACAATGCATGTGCGATTAAATATGTAGTGAAGTAATTAATACATGGTTCTACTTTTTGTCAGCAGAACAAAGAGTTAAAAGTAGTTAAAGTGCTCCCCTATCTGATGGTACCTCCTCTCTCACCTCATCCAAAGATAAGTAGTAACCTCTGATCTTTACCCCATGGACATGATGTCAGTGCCCTTTGCTCTTTACCCAGCAAGTCACATTTGGGTGAAGAAGATGGGAACATATCAACTGAATTTATTCCCGGCCAGTACTCTAAAACCTTAAGAAACCAAATATATTATGAGTTTAATTTTCAGGATTTCATTAGGGTGTGTTTAAGGATACAGATATTCTTTGAATGACCTTTTTTTACAAAATTAGTCTTCTGAAGGAGAAAGCTACCTGCCAGAGGCTTTCTCTGAGAGCAAAATCTAACTAAAATTGGATTGCTAAATTCAAGAGTGTCCATTGCAGTTTCTGGCCAGGGTGAGGAGGGGTGGTCTTCAATTCGGTATTGATTTTCATGGGATGCCTTTCTAGATATTCTTTCACACTAGAGCATATCGTTTGATACTTCTGTTGTTAAAGCTCATGTCTACTTTTAGTCACCCGGTGAGAAACTATAGTGAGATGAGATGATAACTTTGTTTTTGGGCTTCATTGCTTTAATTAGGTTTGTCTTGTCCTCTTTTTGAACATTTTGTGTGTCTGAAAATCCTATTTGGTGAATGAACCAAAGAGCTTTTCTGTGGAAGACCAAGTTGGGGGAAAAAAGAACAGTTTGAACACCCCTAAAAGGATTTATTTTTTTAAAAATCATGGCTCACTCTGGTAGTATAAGATATTGTTTTCATACATGTATACTTAAAACCAAATTTAAAAAAAGAGCTGTTGTAACATGAAACCATAATCTAATCAGTAGGTTCACCAGTGCTTCTGCCTTCTCCACAGTCTTCTAAAATCTCCTCTGGTTCCAAGTCTCAAGGCCCAACACAAAGGGAGGAGCTTGCAGATTTTGTTTTTTCTCTACAATTCAGTCTTCAGGAACTTGAGAGCTTTCTTCATGTTGTCAAGCACTAATGTGGGAAAAAGTTATGAGAGTCAACACATCATCAGAAATCATATTGATAGATATAGCGTGAATGTTGGTAACCTTGTAAAATTTTTTCTAAAAGTATGTGAAATGGCTTTTATTATTATAATCTAGTTCTCTTCCAATGTTTATTAACTGCCTTTCTTACAAGGCACGGTGATATTACCTGTGCAGAATACCTGCCTTTAAGGAACCCAAAGTCTTATTAAGATCTATACTGTTATCTCAAGAATGGTCAATACATTTAGAATGTGCTTCCCCTGGCACACCCAGCATCTCCTGGAGACATTGCTAATGGACCAGGACATTCTTTCCTGCTGCCCAGACACAACCTCATAATCCTTCCCAACATAACGTTCTAGGTTGGTGCCACCCAACAGAAATTTCTGTGATGATGAAAAATAGTCAATGCCTATTCACTGAGTACTTTAAATGTGGTTACCATGTCTGAGGATCTGAATTTTAAAATCTTAATTAAAACAGCTACATGTGACTAATGGCTGACATATTGGGCAGTGCAGGTCTACATAGTCACTAGTCATTGAGTGAATTGGTTCTTATGACAAGACTCAATTTTCTTCCCAGAAGGACTAATTAGATGTCACAACTAGGTACAGACTCCCATTGAGGTTCTTCATCTGCCTTGAGTCTCACACTTTTTTTTTTTCCTCATGTTATGGCAACCCCAGGGGAAGTGAGTATCTTGGCAACTATTTGGAACCATCTTTCCTACTGATCTTTAAAATTGAACTTGAATTCAACTTTAATAAGCTGGACTAAATTATTTCACTTTTGTTACTTGGAAAACATTTAACAAAGCATGCAGATTGCTACTGTTGCTATTGTAATGGTACGATTACTATTGCGCTCAGGTCTGTGGTAGAAGGAGTTAAGTGAGCCTAAGAGAAACCTGAAAAGGAGGTAATATGGTCCTAGGATTCTCCTAGAGGAAAAGATACCTAATCTAAATAACTCATCTTTAATTGAGTTTTTTAAAAAGTGAGATCAATGCTTGAATGTCATTTGCTGGAGGACACAAGGCCAGTTAGGGTCAGACTGGTTCTCTGGGGTCTCTGAGCACAGCTTTTTCTCCCCTCCCCATGTGGGCTCTCCTCCCAGTACAGCAGTGAAACAGATGTTCAAAGGAGGTAACACTTACGTAGAGCCATATCCGAAGGTTCGTAAGCATAGAGACGATTTGAGTATCTTCCAGTGATGTCGGCTCTAACTGTCAGGGATGGGTCTACAAAGAAAAAGCCAAAGGGAATGGAGTACTATGTTTCAAAATAGCCCCTATTGCATGATGAAGCCTACATGTGTATCCACATCCCATGAAGAGAACACAATGTGTCCTGCTGGATGAGATTCTACTCCATCCGGTCTGCAACCTGGCCTCTGCAGCCGGTACCCAAAGCCAGACTGGGAGCATTCAACAGCCATGCAGCGCTATTTGTGGAAAAGGTTAAGAACCCTGCTGTCCTATCTATAGCAACCTGAAAATAGGGTAATATACATTCTTGGGATGGCGTTTTGTTTTTTTGGTGAAAACATTGGCATTCTCTACTAAAGAATTATTTTAAATTTTTGAAATGATTATATTGTAATTGAAATATGTTACCAAGAGCAACCTGGATAATTAGGAACTCACATCAAATGCTAGTTTTCCAAACCAAAGTTGTTTTTTTGTTTTTTTTTTTAAGTGAATAAAAGAATGCAAGCCCTTAAGACCAGCCAAGGCGAAATAAGTGTGTAGTTTTTTTACTTTATTGTTAAGTAGCTGCATTTTAAAAATAGAGATTTAAGCGTCTTCCCCTATACATATATTCCTATAGGTTTAAATCCTTTTTTTTCCCATGTTTTATATTTACTTGAAGTTATCAGTTAATGAGGAAAAAACAGGTATAAATAAGATGCATCCAGAAGGGAGGTACTAGGATATGCAAAGGCCTAGCAACCTTGCCTTGAGAGAAGTGATTGAAGGAGGCTATGGTCCATGTCCTGTGAATTAGATGAAGAGGAAAGATGAGGCCCAGCCACATGGATGCCAAGTCTGTCACCGGTACCTGATGGACAATCCCTGTTGTTTCAGAATGTTGGACTAGGACCGGCAGATATAAATCACAGGAAGCAGACTTTCGTTTGTTCAAGAAAGACTTAAGACCTACTCTGCTTCTGCTCGCTGTAGAGGATACACACACAGGGTCTCATCTTCATAATACAGTGACAAAGACTGCCACCTGCGTCCCAGCCACTGAGATTCTGATTTAATTGCTTTGAGGTGTAACCTGGGCAGCTTGACGTTTAAGATCTTCCAGGCAATTCTAATGTGCAGGCCTCGTGGAGAACTACTGAGCCGGAAGAGCAAGCTGCCTGGGACCTAGTTCTTATGACCAAAGGAATCGAACGGGGGTTAAAAAGCCCTTAGACAGGAACACTCTGAAAAGAATTCCAGCACAGGGTGTGACTGGATGACCTATAAGGGCCCTTTCCTTTAAGGGTCTAAATTTTCTAAATCCCAACAAAACCAAATCTGTAAGATTAGCTCTAGTTCGGCCTTTCTCCTTTTCTCCCTTCACTTTTTCTTGCCCCTGTTTTATAGGTTAGTGTGAACTTGGATGAATTACAGAGGTGATCTGCTTGATCAGAGTGAGCTCTGCAGTGTGATGGATTTAATTACGGATTGTCCTTTTATCAGTATCACTTTGATCAAAGCCAAACTCAATTCATTTGTTCAATCATTTAACAAATACTTATTGTGAGCCTACCACAGGGTCATGCTGAAAATATGATGGTGACCTGAAGAAGATCTGGTCCCTGCCACATGGGGGGCAATATTTATTAAACAATCACCCAATAAATACAAAATTAAAACTGAGGAAAGAGTGACCATTGAGAGGAACATGTTGCCACAAGAGCACATCGTGGGAGTTTGAGCAGGTCAGTGAATGACAGTGATTAACCAGGTGACCTGGGGGTACCGAGGGGGGAAGCAGAAAAGCTTTCCAGCAGAGGGAATGGCACATGAAAAGTACCAGCGGCAGGAAGGAGCATGTCTCCTTTGATTTTTTTTTTTCTTTCAGCCCATATTCATAACTTGCCTAGAAATAATGACCAAAAAATGTCAGAAAGAAAAATCCAGCACAGGAATCAAAAGTTTGCCTGATTAAATATTTACAGACCTGATATAATTCAGGAAAATGATTAATATGTTTAAACAGTTAACAGGGTACTTCCTTCTCAGGTGTACTTGTGGCAGAAGATGAGAAGTTAATATTAGCAGATGAAGAAAAAAATGTCATGTATGGAAATAGGTAGAAGCTTGCATTTCCTAATGAAAATAGGTTGTGAAACTGAAAGTTAAACCTCCCCAGTAGAGCTTCGTCATGGCCTTGGCCATGGTGCAGCAGCACGTGAGGGTGTGGAGGACAGAGGCAGAGATATGGCGGCACTTATGTAATGTTCACAGTGTGTTTTATCTCATTGTCACTTTTACTTACCAATAAACATAATCCTGGGGACGTATTGGCCATCAGGAGAAAGGTGTTTGTCAGTTGTTTCATACTAAGATTTAAAAAAAAGCAACTTTCAGTTTGTTTATATTCTTCAGTTATTTTCAAACTTGTTAAAACAACAGTGTGTCCATTCCTGGGCTAGGCATCTTAAGACACTATAAGTCACATCTCTTAACACAGAGAGTTTATAATATAGATGGGGAGGCAAGTTCCATGCATGAAATAATAAGACAGAGCAGACTGTGATGCAGAACATGAGGTAAAGAACTGATGCATGTGGTGAACAAAGAGCCAAAAAACTCAGTAAGGGAGAATTTGGAAGGCATACAGTGTTTGGGGAAGGAGCTTGCATGAGGTAGGAGGAAATAGCATAATGAAAAAAAAAAAAAACGGAAGTCATTTTTAGAGAATCTGCAAAAACAGGATTATCTTGAGAATTCGTCTATCCATTTACCATTTTTTAATTTTCTCTGTTTAACAGGGAGATACAGGTAGGAGAAGGAATATTTAGGATCCAGGGGGGTGAAATGTTATGATGAAGGATATACAGGTGCATTGGGTGCCCAGCAGGACATTTAGCCTCATCTGCAGGTTCCACTAGGACTTTCTGAAGTGGGTAAAGAGGAATCTTTAAAAAGTGAATAGGAGTCAGTTATATAGAAAAAGGGGGTTACTCCAGGCAGTGGAGGGGGGAAGATTATACAAAGGTAGAGGAAAGGCCTAGCACTTTATATAACCAAGTGTTTGGATAGGACTAAAGGATAGGGATACCTGAGGCGGTAGTGAGAGAAGATGCTAGAAAGCTACTTCAGGGGCTGGCTTGTGAGTGGCCTTGCACACCACGCCACAGTGTTTACGTCTGCTCATAAATAAATAACCACTGAGACTGTCATACAGAGTGAAGTAAGTCAGAAAGAGAAAAACAACTATCGTATATTAACGCATATATGTGGAATTTAGAAAAATGGTACAGATGAACCTATTTGCAAAGCAGAAATAGAGACACAGACATAGAGAACAGATGTGTGGACACCAAGTGGGGAGAGGGGGGTGGGATGGATTGGGAGATTGGGGTTGACATATGTACACTACTATGTATGAAGTAGACGGCTGGTGAGGGCCTACTATATAGCACAGTGGGAAGAAAAAAGAAGGTACAATCTGTCTGCAAGACACATATTAAGTTAACCTTAGAAATGCATTCCAGTATACATTAGGTGCAGACAAATACTGTTTGATTCCACTTATGTGAGGTACCTACAGTAGTCAAATTCATAGGGTCAGAAAGTACATTGGTAGATGCCAGGGGCCAAAGGGGGACAGTGGGGGGAGTGGGGAGGGGGAATGGGGAGTTAGTGTTTAAAGGGGACAGAGCTTCAGTTTAGGAAGGTGAAAAATTCGGAAGACGGATGATGATAAAGAGTTGTACAACAATGTGAATGTACTTATTGCCACTGAACTGTACAATTAAATATGGTTAAAATAGTATGTTTTATATTTTGTGACTTTTACCACAATAAAAAGAAAAAATATTAAGAAAAAAAAGAAAGAACCACTGGAGGGGTGTTAGAAGTGCCATGATTGCAATTTGGTTTTTAGAGTGATTACCCCGACAATCATGTGGGATTAGATGGGATTTATTTTGTAGGCAGGGAGCCACTTAGTAATACTGCAATAAGCTAGGCAAGGTGAAAAACTCTTACACTAAAACAGCGGTCCTCAATTTATAGGGAGGTGACCAATAGCAAGAATATTTCAAAGTTAGAACCACAGGGCTTCTTGACTGCCGGAGGTGAGTGGGAGGATCACCTCTAGAATAACACTCTAATGGAATAAGGAATAGAGGAAAAAGAGCTTTTTGAAAAACCTGGGCCTCGCTGATAAATTCGGTGTTGAACGTGTCGAGTTGAAGCTGATTACGAGATTCCTGGAACTAGGCTGTGTGCGTAAGTTGGAAGCTGGTGCGTGTTTGGGGAAGATGTGGGAGTTATCGGTAAGCGGGCATTGATTAAAGGCCGATGAAATTGTCCGTAGAGAATATAAAATACAAAAAGAGAAGTAGGTCAAGTAGAGATTCATGAAGTCACTCATATTACGGGGTAGAAGGAGGAAGAGGAGCCTTGGAAGGGAGGTGGGGAAGAACCGCTGGCGGGGATGCTCCTTCAAAAAGCCAACTTGTCAACCTGGAAAGAGGATGACAGAGAGAAGCTTCAGGGGACATCTAGTTAGGGAGAGTAGTTTTCTGAGTAGTTTACTGACTGTTTGCTCTCGGAAGGAAAGTGGATACTGTTTGTATACCAAGCAGAAGAACTTGTCAAGGCAGAAAGCTTGACCATCAGGAGGGGTGGTGATGGTGAAGTAGGGCGGGAAAGCATGAGGCCACGGCACATGTGGAATGATTAGATTTGGACACCTGGAGAGCCGTCTCTTCCGGGGAGAGAGGGCACACGGACTAAGAATGGGTGGCGAGCAGCGAGGACTGCAGGGGAAAGGGGCACAGCAAGGAATTTTTAATGACAAAATCGTTCCACTTATTACAGCAGCAGAGAAATTCTGGACCACAGGAGAGTATTTTTCAGACAACTTAAAATGATTAATTCCTCAATAAAAATGTAGACATGCAAGAAATAAAATCTTTCCTCATTGTAATCTATGAGATGAGATGTTTGGAGCACATCCCCATTAATGCAGTGTGACTAAGATGTGTAGGGAAGACGAACCATCCATTTTAAATTCTAAGCCCCAGAGAAATGGCAGGATGAAGAGTAAACTTACAACTAGATTGAGGAGGACAAACTGCTCTGCCAATTTCTGGATTTCTTTATTTTCAGCAAATGTCTTCTTTAAAGCTATAATGTAAAGAAAAGATTGTTAAGCATTCATTTCATCACCAGTTAAAACCATTATTCTCTGTTGGATTTTAAGTTGAACTGTATTTGTAATACAATATTCAACTCCGCCCTTTCTGCAAATGGTTAGTGAAGTAATATCTAGGCCATTGACTAGCTTTGCTTCGCTATGGACTCATCCAATCATTCATTCATTCATCCCTTAATTTTTTTAACCCATATTTACTGAGTGGTTACTATGTGGCAGGACCGTTTCATGTACTGGGAATAGAGCAGTGGGGAAAAAAAAAAATAATGTGCTTTCTTCATAGGGCTCAAATGCTTGTGTAGGAGACAGGTCATAAACAAGTAAATAATTTTAGGTGGAGATAATGGTACTTTGAAGAAAAATAAAGCAAAGCAAGCGGTTTAAAAGCTACAGGGTGGTTAGGGTAGACTTCTTTGAGGAGGTGACATAGAAGTGAGAGGGTGCTGCATTCTAAGATGTTAGGGATATGTCACACATGGCGGAGGGGACCGCAAGAGCAATAGCCCTGAGCTGGGAATGGGTTTGGATGCTTGAGGGAAAGCACAATGGCCAGGCTAGATGCAGTGGAGGGAAAACATGGCGAGAGTGGTAAGAAAGGCAAGGCAGCCAGGGGCCAGATCATGTCCAGCCATTTGGGCCATGATCAGGAATCTGGATTTAATTTTACCTGTGATGAGAAGCCACTTGAGCATGTGAGTGTTAGGATCTGATGGCTTCCGTGTGGAGAACTGACTGTCCGGTGACCAGGCAGGTGCCTGTTACAGGTCTAGGCAAGATCTGAACTTGGTTTGGATGAGGGCGGTAGCAGTGAGGCAATCGGAAGTGGCTGGATTTGGGCAGGACCTACATAATATATGCGGCCCATTGCAAAATGAAAATATGGAGCCTTTTGTTCAAAAATTATTACGAATTTTAAGACAGCAACAACAGAGCTTTACAACAAGCATAGGAACCTACTAAGCACTGGGTCCTGTGTGACCGCACAGGTGGTGTGCCCACGAGGCTGGTGCTGGCTTTCGGATATATGGTGAAGGTAAAGCAATGGTATTTGCTGATGTATTGGATGTGAGATGTAAGAGAAGACAAGAAGTCAAGGATGAATTCTAGAGCTTGTTTTTTCAAAATGTGAACCAATGGCTAACACAGACTGTGGAAATATTTGAAGTTACTTTAAAATATGTTTTTACTACATAAAATATTCTTTTAAATTCAGCTGTGCTAGGTGCTAAGGATGTAAAGATGAGTGATCTGGACCCTGGCCCTAGAGCTAAAAGCCTGTAAAGGAAATTATATTTAGAAGTATGAATTACCTTGACTGTGTGGGCATTCATCCAAGTGATGAATAATCATCAAGGGTTTATTGCTTTAAGAGACAAAGAGAGATTGGATAATCTTTAATGAGTAGAATTTCATGTGTAGCTAAAGGTCACTAGATGGTGCTCTTGAGAGCTTTGAGGGAATTCTGTAAAACTTGTCTTTACCTTGTCTTGGATTTGAATAAAGCTTCTTCATATGTCTGAGTCCAGATGAGTTGATCGCCCCAACCTAGAACAAAATGAACCAATATATTTAAAGTGATTATATTCTCAGATCCAAAGCTGTTGAAAAGCAGGGGTAAAACTGGGATCAGTATATACTTGATGCTAAAGAAGAGCAAAACCCCCTAGAAAAAGCAGAAACAATTATAAACTTTGATAAATCTAGAACAAACACATAAAAAATATGTTCAGCACACAACTCTCAGCTCTGAATGTTAAATCTTTACCAATTATGTATAACTGGAGGCCGACAAGAAGCTGACTCCTACCTCTGGAGAGGGTCTGGGGCAGTTTGGGTTGAGAGTCCTTTGTGTCCTTCTTAGCTCCTGGTTTGACTGTGGTGTCTTTGGCCAGAGTGTAGGAGAGGGCCACAAGGAGCAAGAATGCTGACACTGAAATCTTCTCCATGGCAAATCTGATATGGAAGACAAACAGATAAGCAAAAAGTCAGTAAAAGAAAAGAGAATTAGCAGTTTTCGAAATCTTCAGATTGTAGCACAACCATGGGATACAACAGGAAGTGAGGCTTAGATGAGATTGAACACGTGCAATTGGAGTAAAAAACTACCTTCCACAGAATTTTCCTAAGAATACATAGTATGAATATCTATCTATCCATCTATCATCTATCTATCTCATCTGTCTACCTCTATATGCTATAGATCCAACTAGATAAAATATGAAAATCTCCATAGAAATCTATAATATAGAAATAAATACATATATATTTTAAGAAAATAAGTAGATAGATGTATATATTCTTATAGCTAAGGGAATTTGCTTTTAAATTTATATTCAAAAAATTGTAGTACTGGAAGACACTTTAAGGGTTATATCCTCTTTTCCCACCTCCCCATTGTCTCATTTTGTAGATGAAGAATCTGAAATTCAGAGAAATGAAGACTAATGAGATGGGCATAGAACCAAGGCTTTTGGATTGTGCCATTTTGCAATGCTGGCTCCCATCTTCCCATCCTGAAAAAATTACCCTAAACATACATACTTCTTTAACATTTTGTTAAAATGAGGACACTGCCATTGAAGAAAAAGATCTGAGTAAAATGATTTATTTCATTTAGAAACTGCCAGCTTTATCTTTTAACTAAAAACTTGCACCCACAAAACTCTCTCCCTAGTGTAATATTTACTCAAATTCTATATATTGGTTTTGAATTGGTTAAAATACATCAGTGCAGGTTTCTTTCAGTGAACTAATTCTTTGACTCTCAGTGCAGGCCTGTTAAGGTAGGTGGCTATAGGCATGTACTTTAGTGCACAAAAATATTTTATGGGACTCCTAACACAGAGAAACCAACCCCATGGATGTCTCTTTGTTAATTTTTTTTCCTTCCCAGTATTCCAAATTTAATTCTCAGGGAATGTTACACTACTGTGAAGCAGATGATTATGAATGGGAAAGTGAATGGCAAGGTAAGATCCATGAATGAGTGAGGAAGTGAGCTAGCTAGCTAGCAAAGTGAATTGCACTAGCCAATCACTAGGGTTATCCAGGGACCATAACATGCAAAGCTGGATACTTGGGATGCTAATAAAGCCAAAGACCGAAATTTCCTAAAAAGAAACACCGAACTCTAATACTGGCGTATGTTTCGAATTAAATCAGCTGAACTCTGCAAGGGAAGCAGGATGGACCATCAATGCTTAGTATTTTTAGGGAGTAAAGTTTCTCATGTTCTGATAGAGCAAGTGGGAACCTTTGTTAAGTATTAGCCAATTCTAAAAAAAAAGGCGTTGCTAAGTCACCAAATCCAGATGATGCCTTGTATTAAACTGACCAATTATTATCTGTGTCATCGTACGTAGCCCCACAACATCTCACTCAAAAAAGACAAAAGCATAAAAACAGGGATACACTTTCTTCATTTTCTATACCCATAAAGATATGGAAATGCCAGTAACAATTTTTATTATCCAGCATTTTGCAGAAACAACTAAAGTGTGCTCCAAGTCTTCCAGCCTTTTTAGTACAAAGGCTTCTTTTTAATGTAAACAACAAAAACCAAGAACCTTTATGTGAGAATAGTTATACTTTTGGAATACTAGTTGGATTCAGAAAAATATCATGGCAAATAATGACTTTAAATTTATCGACACACATTTGATTTTGTATTTCTTTATAGCAACATCATCTAATGTATATTAGAAAAAATAGTAGTAAACTAGTGGTGAAGTATTTAATTCATTGACAATTCTTGTTGTGCAAGTGGCTACTAGGACTCCTTGCTATAGCTCTGCATCTTTCAGGTTGGAACTGTTGATATCTTATACGTGTCTTATGGCAGGATGACTCAAGGGAACCGAATGAAACTCCTGCTGTACAAACATCCTGCTCTGAGCTGACTTTCTGAGATTCACTGTACTGAGTTTTCATTACTGAGTAGACTGTGATCTGCAAACTGCCTGCATAAACCACCTCAAAACAGAAAGCTAACCACCGAGGACATTGATAATTTGGAGACACACACACACACACACACACACACACACACACACACACACACATTCTTCAAAACCAGAACTTTTCACTTTTCATTATATTTCTGTCTTCTTATCTTCAGCAAGGTATGCCTTGCAGGAGGTTTCAGTGTCCCTGTTCATAAATGCCTCAGGAAAGCAACCAGATCTCTCCTCCTACAGCCTATCCTATGAATTTAAAGATTGAAGAAGCAATAAGGATATCTTTATATTAGACACAGAAAGAAAACTGTTTTCTGATTTGCAATAATATTCTGAACTGTAATTCCAAGCAGCCAATCTGAGCTGAGCTTTCACAGTCCTGCAGGTCTTTGCTTTGCCAGTGGGAAAGAAACAGAGCATTAGATGGTGATCAGGGCTCAGTAACTAAGACAGGAGACTCTGGGCCCTGTGCCGGGCTTGAAAACTCCTGGAGTTCGCTCACTCTTAAACCTTTCATTTCCTGAGGGAGAAAGCATTACCTTGAACCAGCTCAGGAGCATAGCTCTGCCAAAGAGAGGTCCCAGTAAGCCTTTGGTGGAAATCCCATGATTCCCTCTCCAAATCCCATTTCACTGCCCATGGAACTACCCTGCACTCCTCTGCCTGTGGATTGTCTGCAACTTTACACAGTAACCAAAGCCCAAAGCTCATTCTAACAAGTGCCCTTCCAACACTGCTGTCAGGAACCTTACCTGGATTTCCCCACCCACCTGTCTGTGTGAGCCAGATGGCCTCGATGCAGTCCAAGCTTCCTAGTGTGCTGGCTCAGCCCAAACCTGTATTTATGCACCTGAGCACACCTCAGGCCCACCCACTAATCCCACATTCACATGTTGCAAACTCGGAGAGGAACTGTTCTTTTCCCAAGTCTTCCCTGGGCTAAAGAGTTCCTTGTTTTTAAAAATAAGGTTGCAAAGGAATGCCTTTCAGTATGCATGTTGTTAACTGTTTGTGAAAGTAGATTGTTAAGAGATTGGGAAAAGATGGTCAGAGTGCCAAATCCAGATAAGCTTTAAATGAAGACATTTGATTTGCCTGAAGGCTGATTTGTCTTTTTGTGATTGGATGGAGTTTGCGGTTTGTAGAATTTTTTTTTCCTCCCTCTTGGGGAGATTGCCTCTATTTAGTTGGAAACACACAAGAGATGATTCACAATTCTAACCCCTACAGTCTTATAAGCTGCTATCCTCCATTATGGTATAAATTATTTTACACAATGTACTTCCTCTTTCTGGCAAACAAAATGTATAGTCGCTATAGGTATGAAAACAATCTAAACCAAGCATTCACATCATATTTTAAAACAAAGGAAGTTATTGAAAAAAAGATATCCTAACACTAGGAGTTTTTATTAATTACCTTGCAACAACTTCCCTCCAAAGAATTCAAAGCTATTTCACAGATATTCTTTTTTTTTTTTTTTTTTAAAGGACTGTGGTTACCAATGGGGTGTGTGGGAGGATAGGGTAGAGGAGGATGTGTGTGGATGTGTTTCGTACTGTTTAACAGATATTCTTTTATTTAATGGCAGACTTTCCTGCTAGGCATGCAGGAAAGTATTTACATCATTTTTCAGACCTAGAAAGTAAGGTCTGCAACTACTTTCTCATTCAAGGTTATACAATTTTTCGCTAAACATTTTAAGACTGGACTTGGGTTTTCTGTAAAAAATTTTAATCCTGTGTTTTGTTCGTGAAACTATGCGCAATCCTTAAAAGTTCAGAATAGAGAAATCTTTAACAACAGAAAATTAACTAATGGGATGCAAGCCCTATAAAAATAACTTTTGAAATGAGTTAATATTTCAAAACATTTTAAAGTAGGTAAATTTTTTGATAGAGCCTTAATATCTGTGGGCAAAATATGAAGTGATTCCCAAAACGGTGAATTTTCATTAGAAATGAGTTTACAGAGATCATTTCTTTAGGAGTTTGAGTGAAAACAATGATTTGAGCTCAACTTTTAAAACTGATAAGCCTTTTATATAGACTCAGTCTATTTAGCCTTTAGAATAGTCAATTCAACCCCCTCATTCTGCAGATGAAAAAAATGATGTTAAAAAATTAATGACTGTGTGAAGATCTCACAACTTGTTAAGGGCATCGCTGAGACCAAAGCTGTGGTGTCCTCTAGTCTACCACCTGCTAAGAATGGGAAGTGGGTAGCATGTGGGCTACGTAAGATTCTTGGCTGAGTCCTGCATCCTTGTGTTCACTTGCTGGATGATCTCAGAGACATCATTTAACATCTCTGAAACTTCAGTTTCCTTATTTACAAAACAGGGATAAGATTACCATACATGTCTGTTTTGAGTATGAAATGAGATTTTAATGAAATAAGAAATGGGAAAGTACTTGGTACATTCATTTGCTAGGCTGGTATATAGCAAAATACTATAGACTGTCTGACTTGAACAACAGCAGCTTATTTTCTCACAGTCCCAGAGACTGAAAGTCTGAGATCAAGTTATCAGAAAGTTTGATTTCATCTGAGGCCTCCCTCCTTGGCTTCTAGATGCCACCTTCTTCCTATGTCTTCCCACGGTCATCCCTCTGTACCTATGTGTGTTCTAATTTCCTCTTCTTGTTAGGACACTAGTCATCTTGGATTAGTGCCCATCTTAATGACATATTTTACTTAATTACCTCTTTGAAGACTATCTCCAAATATACTCATATTTTGAGGTACGAAGAGTTATGATTTCAGTGTCTGAATTTTTTTTTTTAAGATTTTTTTTTGATGTGGACCATTTAAAAATGTATTTATTTATTTATTTATGGCTGTGTTGGGTCTTCGTTTCTGTGTGAGGACTTTCTCTAGTTGCGGCGAGCGGGGGCCACTCTTCATCACGGTGCGCGGGCCTCTCACTGTCGCGGCCTCTCTTGTTGCGGAGCACAGGCTCCAGACGCGCAGGCTCAGCAATTGTGGCTCACGGGCCTAGTCGCTCCGCGGCATGTGGGATCTTCCCAGACCAGGGCTCGAACCCGTGTCCCCGGCATTGGCAGGCAGATTCTCAACCACTGCGCCACCAGGGAAGCCCCTGAATTTTTTTATTGTGGTAAAAACAGATCACATGAGATCTACCCTCTTAACAAATTGTTGTGTGCAATACAGTATTGTGAACTATAAACAATGCTGTATATCAGATCTCTAGAACTTGTTTCTTGATGTTTAATTAAATGAAATTAAAATGAATATCAATGGATTAAATTCACCTAAATTAGATTACATTTCAATATATTAAATTTAATATATTAAATAGCTGCTTGTACAAAATTCTTTAATGAAATCCCCCTAAGTATTTTTAACTACATTTACAAATTTAATACCAGTACATCTACTTCTTTTAAACTTTTAAAATGTCCAACAGGGCAGATTTGCAAATGTAATTACCAAAACTTTTCTAAGCACTTTAGCAATTCTTGTAAATATCATAAATTAAAATTACTGATTAACAATTCAAGTTATATTAATCATGTAAATATTGCTCACAGCCAAATATATTATGATTCTCACTTTCAAAAGTATGGTGAAAAAAGTATGGTGGTTTGGACAATAAATTATATGGTCTAGATAATAAAATCTACCAATGTTCTCTGCAAAAAAAATTTGCCTGTACACACACACACACACATAATTTTACAATTATTTCGGATATCTCATTTATATACTGAACTTAATCCGAGGAGCCCTTTGTGGGATCCGTAGACCCAGGTTTTAAAAAAACTCTTACTCAAATGTTCAAGCGTCGATGTGTAGCCGTTTTCAAAGAGCCCACAGCTTTAGAATTTAGCATTTAGCTCTCTGCCCTTGTTTTATAGCACAACCTTGTATTTCTTCCCGTCTATCAGCAGTTTTATACTGTGGTCTAAATTGGAAAGAATCCTAGTCTCACAGTCATTCAAGTCTTTTGTTGTCCCTGAATAAAGGCCCACAGTCGGAAATCCTTTTAGATCGCAGTGGAGGTGGAGCTTATAAGGAAGGAGGAATAAAAAGTAATTTATAATGTATGAACATCCAAAATGGATGAAGTGATTTCCCCACAAACTCTATCTTTCAGAAGATGGGTATTTATAAAGGGAGCATGTACATCATTCTTTGGAGTTTGAAGGGAATAATCTCATGACTCCTTAGAACTTCCCATTGAAGTGATTTGCTGCTAATGAATTTGGATAGGTGGGAAATGGGTCATTTAAACAAATATATCTGGATCTGGTAAGTAGCCGTATATGAAAGAAGGGTTTCACATGCATTAAGGAGACGTGTCCTTAGCAGTTGGAGTCTGACCCTAGAGTCAATATTGTTACATGACCTACACACTCCTTAGGGCGGAGCCGTGAACAAGCAGAGATGCTGTCGAAAGCTGTCATTCCTCCTTAAGGATGCAAGTGACTTTTTAAAATAACCTAATCCTACCTTCTGAGATAGGTTTACTTTGACTTAAGCTCTATGAATTTCTTCTGATAATTTTTTTTTCACCTTTACTATTTTCCTACCCAATGTGAGCAGATTGTCTTGTGGTCATGACAAGAGTTTTCTACCTTATTATCTAGCCATCTGTATACTGAAATGGCTGTTGTTTTGTGAGGGACAGTGGTAAGTGAATACCAATGTAATATGAGAATAACAAATACATTACATATTAATATCATCTTGGTAAATACAACACATGGTGTACTGTTACATCATGTAATATAACACTTCAAAGTTTGTCAAGTTTTCTTGAACAAGAAAAAAGTATACATTTTCATATTTTGTATCCACAGTAGAAAACACACTTTACTGTTTAGCAAATGGGCTCAAAAAAAGTGCTTATGGTTTTCTAATTTGACAAACAGTAATAAGTAACTTTCCAAGACCTCAGTTTTTTTGTGCATATAATTGAGTCTGTTTCTTGAAAGACGAAAATAATCTGTGATCTGTGATTCCTTTGGGTCTGCTTGTGTGTATCTTTTATACCGATTGATTCCGTTATACTCTTTCTCCAAATGAAAGAATTGATTTCAAAAAACAAGGTTTGAGTAATTTTGGGGTTTTCAAAAAACTTCTGTGATTGTTATTTAAAGAAATACAATCGCTTTCAGGAATTCATCTTCTGGGGACACTTTTTACTATCCAATTTTTATGTCTTATCCTTAAAATTAGCTACCAATGAGAGAATAACACATACTTGTATTCTCAGTATTCTTCTGTTTACCTGTGTTTTCCATATGACTCATTCTGTAATAACTATTCTCATAGTCCAGAGCAACAGGTCAGCCCTGAAAGCAAACAGAAAAGAAACTTGTCACATTTACTTTCTTCCTGATTTCTGTAAGACCTCATCATCATTTCAAGGCTAAGCTGTGCTGTGTTCACCATATTACTTTTTTTTTCTAATCTGTGCTTATAGGAAAAGATACATTTGTTCATTATTAATAGGCTTTTAGACTCTGCACGATGTGGAAAAATGGGTTCCAGTTCAGTGAATATTTAAGACATAATTTTGGAAGTGTATCTTAATTACAGTTACATCAGTTTTCTATTATTCCTATTTCATGTTGGGTTGCGAAATAAATGTCTCTTAACGCAAGAAATTCTGCCAACAAATTACTATAAATGTTAAAGCGTTTGGTGGATTTGGTAAATCTCCTGAGGCTATAAGGATGGTTTGAGGGATATTTGGATTTCCAGGGCACAAAATGCAGATATTCTATAAGGAGATTTCCATATGGGATCATTCAGGTCACTTTGTGAATTAGAATTAGCACCAGGATGATTTTTGTTTTCTAAGCATCAAAATAGGAATAGGATTTTTTTTCAAATGAGTACATGGACATCTTTTTATGACTTAAAGTTTAGTCTTACCTGTTTCATTTCACTAGCCCCACTCAGGCTCATTATATACTGGTCTTAAATGAAAATCTTCACTTCTTCACAGTTCTTTCAAACGAGCTTTAGGTAACATGTACAAAATGTGTATCATTTACATCTCGGATTTGTTTAGAAAACTGGGATTAATGAATTCCTGAAGATGGGGAAAGAAAATAAAACAAAGCTGTGAAAATATTTAAAACTTCTAAAATCATACATTTTAGTGTATGTCTTGAATTGTTATTAACTCTGGCTGTGATTTCTGAAGTTTTATTATAGTGTTCAATTATTAAGCACGATACCCTTAAAATGTAATTGGCCACTCATGTTCTATATCCTCTTTATTCCTTGTTGTAAATTGGTTTCTGTTGTTAAACCACTTTCCTTGTAGCACCATTTGTTAACTTTTATCATAAGCTTTTCCTGCATAATTTTGCCTATTAGAGTCATTTAGATAGTTCAGTGCTACTGGATGATGGAGAAGTGGATAAAAGGGCCTAAAATGATTGCTTTGGGATTTCTAAACTAACACATGAATTTTAATGGAGACTTTTTTCCTACAAAATTACTCTCAAAAATTTCACAAATGAAATTTTTATTCCTGGTGGTTTTGGGTGTTACTTTTGTACCTATTTCAAACAGTATACGTTACTGAATTTTGGCAAAGCTGCCTCCCTTTGTTGACTACATGTTCTGAGCTAGAATAAACCAGAGACCATGTATGAAATAGTATAATATTTATTCTGGCACATGTGATCCAAGAAAGATTAAACTTCGAAAACAAATCCCCAAAGCATCTCAGAAACAAGAGTACATCCTCTGAGATCTTGTCGCTCGGAAACACTGCAGGTTTCGGTGGAACGAAAGATAGACCTAGTTCACAATTTTTTAAAATAACAGCTTTCACAAGGGAGTTTTGCACACCTTCTCAGATTCTGACTTTGTGGCCATTTTTCTTTTACAAGGCACATTGGAGGCACATTTCAGGTTAGGTAATAACACCACAAAGATTTATTAAGCTTGGAAGAAGGAAGTTACCAATGGGAAAGTGGAGCCCAGGGGGCCAGTTGGTGCTTGCTAATCGCTAGAATTCTGGAGTGCTGGATAAGTACAGAGAGTTTTATATTTTATTTCCAACCACAGGTCAGCGCCAAAGATATGGCCACAAAAATGGTTTGTTGAGTCTATCTTGTTATCTGAAATCCAAGAAAGAAGTAGTTCCAGGATCATACTTGTACTCAGTGCTTAATGCCAGAGGAGAAGAAATGAAATAGTGCTTCCTGCACCTAATGACATGACCCGGAAGACCCTTTGCCCCTTTTTATACCTTCAGCATCTGTCCCAGCAGCTAGACTTGCTACCCTTAAAGTGCCTCTTCCAAGGATGCCTGTGTATTCACTAGGCAGAGCGCTATATTACGACAAGAAGTTGTGTAAATCAGAACTGAGTCAGGATTCTCCTATTTGTTCTTGTGTTAGCATAATGCCACTGGGGCTTTCAAGAGAATTATTGTGTCTTCTTATTGCTAGAATTGGGGCAGGGTGCTGTCCTTTTGATATCCTGGGGAAGTTTCCCTTTTATAGAATGTAAATGCAGGCATTTCAAGTCCTCCAGAGAGCACCGGGGTGCTACTGCCCTTTCCCCACCCCATTTCATAGAACTGGGATGCTCTGATCATTTTTAATGGTTTTGTTTTTCATTTCTAGAAGTTTTATTACATTCTTTCTTGATCCACCTGTTTATTTTTATAGCATTCTACCCTTACTGTTTCTTTCCTTTTAACCATTTCTTTAATACTAATTTGATGGCCAGTGCTAAACACACCTACTTGGTTTGCTTGTTGACTCTTCTTCGGGGGGGGGGGGGCGTTTTGTTTGCAATGGTCTATACATTTTATTTTTGAAATCATCTCTTCTAGGGGTTATTTTTCTGTAGGAGTCCAGTGTGCTGGGTCGTATACAAGTTTTTAGAGAGGATTTTTGAATTTGTACCTGGCAGGTGTCTGAGTGGTATCTCTGATCCGGGACCATTTTTACGTTACTTGCTTTCCTCTAGAAGATTCCAGCACAATGAGGATGGTGTAAACTTCGTTTCCACACCCACACATAGGACAGGTGTAGAATTTTCATTTTTTTACAAGACCAGGTTTCTTTTATTTGGATTTTCTCTACCAGGTCTCTGCATAAAAGCTGGTTCCCTGTGTTTCTTGGCCACAGGGTGGAATTTTCTAAACCCTTTTCCCCAGGGCCCTCGTTTCAGCAGAGTTCTCAGTTTTAGCTTTCTTCCTTGCACCAAAATCACATTTCCTAAACCCATTTGGCACTTCTGAATGCTCCTGGAACTGTCAGTTGGAGATGATAGGATATAAAGGCAACCCAGTCTCCTGCAATATTCAGGTCTGAGTTGATTTGTATTCATGCAAGCTCTTGTAATTCCTTTTCACTTGCTCCCTGGAAATGAGAATCAGCAGAAAGAGTGTTGTCTAAGGGGTGATTATTGCCATGGTGATGTGGGAGTGACTTTATTTAAGGTCCTGGTGGAGCCGGCCCTGGGTTTTACTCATATTGATTGGTGAGAGGGAGACTAAGGAAGGGAAGTAGATGAGGTGGGGACCTGGCAGCAAGCCTGGGGTGATTCGGGTGGTGATTAAAACTGTGCTGGCAGCAGATGGGTACCCAGACAGAGGCCTGATTAGGGGTGGGTAGAACAACAATGCCATCTAATTCTTTCCGGAGAGGTAGGAAAAGGGCTCTATTTCCTGCTTTTATATATTTATCCTCAGAGTGAGAAGTGATAGCATTCAGAATACGTGTGCCCCAGCGTAAACATCTAAGAAAATAAGCTGATGGGACAAGGGGTGAATTAGAGTACCGTGTACTTCCCAGGATGTGCCATCTTTATTCCAAGAACACTGAGTGTTTAATATTAACCATGTTCTTAATATTGTATATCTAATATATATATATATTGTATACCTATTGTATATCTAATATATATCTAATACACTATCCAAGTGTGTGTGTGCACATAAGTGTATACATATATAATACGTATCTATACCTGTGTGTATAGATCTACATATCTGTATCTATTTGTATATCTGTATATATGCACCTACGAGGTGGTTAAGTACCTTTGGTGGTAATGAAGCTTTAGCAAAGGTGAAGGAAGCTTCATTCCATCAAAAAATAGTTGTGACTTGCTACCATTTCCAGGCACAGGAAATTCAGCAGTGAGTAAAACAGAGAAAAATTCCTGGCCTCATGGAATTTACATTCGAGTGCAGAAAGGCAGACAATAAATAAAATAATTTAGCAAAACATAAAGCTTGTTAGATGGAGATAAGTAGGATGAAGGAAAATAAAGCCAGTGAGGGGGACATGGAGTGTTGGTGGAGGGTTCCTGTAATTTAAATAGGATGCTGAGGGAAGAGATATTGTTTGGGAGGGAAAACTTACTGGTAATTTTTAAAACATAAGGATATAGCAACTGTGAAAACTGGTCTCGTGTCGAGCTGTGATCGTCCGTGCCCTGCTTAGACTGGACGGTCTGCGGCACTGCTGGACGGTATGATGCAGTGATAAGAGCATGGGCCACAAAGACAGCACCTGGGTTTGAATCTTGGTTACCAGTTGAAGGACCTTAAGTAAATTTCTTAATCTCTCTGCAGCTCTGCTTTCTTATGGGTAAACTATGGATAAAATAGTAGCTACTGCACAGAGTGTTTTAGAAGAAATGAGTTCACATTTTAACTTACTAAGAACAGCACCTGGAACACGATAAGGCCTCTGCAAATGTTACATATTACCCTAGGCAACAAATTCATTCCCCTCTTCTAGCCATTCCTTCTCTCTAGCACACTATCTTTATTGACGACTGCTACTTGCTTAAACAAATAACACAACTTCCTGCACCTTAAGAACAATCTGGAGGCTGTAAGAGAGAAATATATGGGCGAAACCTCTAAGCCCTGGGAAAAAAGTTCTTAATTCCCCCAAATGTTAAGTGCTATAGAAATTTCTGGATTTCTGTAGCTTCTAGAATTTAACTTTTATGGATGTTACTCAACTGTCTTTTGGTCTGTCTTTGTTTATAGCAGATGTTTTAGTAAATAAAAAATGATTACAAGCAAGAATATGTATGTGTATATAAATAATATTCTCTGTGCCTTCAAGTCATTTGTAAATTAGAACTTAATTTTTATCTCACCTGCATCTGTAGAGGATTTTCGGAGTCTGTCTTAGAATTTGTAATATACAACATAAAAGGAAGCTAAGAATGTGTGATTGGCTCAAAAGCTATGGTACTATTGTAGACTTGTCCACTTCCACTACATCTGTAATATGAGAATCACTAAACTATCTGTCTGTGAATAAGCTGACTCAATGCATGCTTGAGTTTGCAAAAAATTCAACCCTTTGTAGTAGTACAGCTGCTATCAAATAAAATTTGGTCCAGAGTTTGCATAATGGAGCTTATGATTGAGGGAGGACAAAACACAAAAATAGTTAGCAAAAATTGGTGGGAATTTATGGTTTCTACAAGAAGTGTGTGTGTGTGTATGTGTGTGTGTGTGTGTGTGTGTGTGTGTGTGTGTATTTCAAAGCATAGCATCAATATATGAAAATCAAGGGAGTCTAAAATATTTTGCAGGAATCTCTGAAGGATCCTGTGGTGGGAGAGAAAAAGTAGGCAGCCCCAGTCTCAATCAGAACAACTCTCATTTTGTGTGCTTACACAGTGAGCTTCCAAGTAAAAATTTCTTTAGAACAAATTGATTTTAGGGACAAAATATTTGAAAGCCCCTGGTGTAGACCAGGCTTTTCATTGCCACTCTATTTCGTCCACCACTGAATGGTCAGCACCTAGCATGGTACCTGGAACCCAGAAGAAATTCAGTAAATATGTAGTGAGTGACTGAGGGGAGATGGGAACATGCACACCAGCCATCTGTTGGGAGACTCATATGGTTCAAGCTGGGCTTTTAAGCGAGACGAATAATCTGTTATGAAAGGGGAGAGAAGGTAGTGGAGAAGACGGAGACTGTAGATGAGGCATTAATGACAGCTTCAGTTGGGTTCAATGACACTGGGTTGTGCCAGTGGAAATGAAGACCAGGGGACAGAGGAGGTAGAACAGACTGGATTGGCATCCAATTTGGTGTGAAAATGGAGGAGATGGATTTTACTATCAGAGTTTCGAGCCTTAAAAAGCTAAGAGAAAGGCAGTAAATATGGGATGGGGTGTGTTGCGTCCAAGGAGTGGTGGAAAATAAAGACTGAAAACTGACAATGAGACCTGGCAACAAGGAAACCCTTGATTCATTGTTTGAAAGAACAGTTTCTTTTATAGGAACCTGCTTATATTTACTCTCTGCAGTTCAAAGACTCAGACCGGGGAGCTCAACCACATCCTGGTTTCCAGGACAAATCCTGGCCTCAAATGGGAGGGAAAAAGGAGCCTTAGCTGAGCACACTGACACTCAGAATCAACTCACGTTGCTTTGGTTGGTCTCTAATCTTGTGTCCTCACTGAGCACTGGACTTGTGCTTCATCCCCAACACATCATTTCCACAGGTTACCTTGATTCTGCTGTATGGATTTCTGTGTTATTTTCTATCTTTAAATCTTCATCTAGGTACCTTTGCCTAAGGTTCACCTCCTGCCTCGATTGCCCTGACCCCCAAAACAGGGCATCAGCCTCGCTATTGTGGTCCCATCCTGGAACTGGCCTTCGGTAACTGGGGCTTGGCGCTCTGCTCAGCGAATCCCCTCGTGCTGGCAGTTGCAATCTCTGAACATGGCCTGTTTCTGAGTATTTGCATGCTGTGTTTATTTGTTAGGGCATCCTGGTCTTCCACGATAGAACTCTGTTCTGGAAGTGTTTGACTGAACTTAACTGCCACTTCCAGGTAATGTTTTCTGCCTGGCAGACTGGATTTTTACTAAAACTAGCATTAGAATCTGAGCCTGCAATGGCTCCTGACTCCAGTGGGTCTGTTTCCAGGATCCAGGGTCCCTTACTTCATGTCCTACCTGCTGTATTGAACTGGATCATTCCTCAAAGGCACCAAGCTCTTTCTTGCTTCAGGTCTTTATAGATCTGATTGCTCTAATCTAAAGGGTCATCCTACATTCTTCTTAGAACAACTGGCTATTTTTTGCCACTGTTTCAGAAAAGCCTTTCTGATCATGGTACCCAAGTAGGTAGGCTTCCCTTGCTGTCACCAGCATGCAACCTGTTCATCTCTTTCATGGTGTACCTTGTTATTTCCAAGTATTTTTGATTTGTTTACCTGTTACTTAGCTGTCTCCCCTGCTAGATTGTAAAATCCAAGTCACCATTGTATTTCTAGCACCAAGTACAGTGCATGCTCCGAAAGTATTTGCTGAATGAATAAATGTGCCCTGTATATGACATAAAAGTAGATCATTGAAAGCAAAAGCCAGATTTTAGGGTTTTGGTATATGATTCGGCAGAGAATAATTTCTGGAAAACCAAATACTGATAACTCAAGAAATTAGGGTCAAGAGCGGGGGTTGTAATTTGAGGAAATAACAGGGCTGATGAAGGTTTACTTTAAAATGAAGGCCATCTGAGTTTGTTAGAGATAACAGGAAAAGGGTCCCAAAGGGCTAGAGGAATTGAAGGAGAAAATAGTTTTGTCTGCTTAAGTGAAGTTGGGAATTGAAAGAGGAAAATATTCATTCATTCATTCATAAATGGTAAAAAATCCATTTACCAAAAATCAAGGTAACTTTCAGAATCTATGTGGTGGGGAGGAAGCAGAAGTTGTGAATGGGCTAAGACTCAACAAAGGTGTATAAAGGAACTGTCTGTCAGTTCCTTTATACACCTTTGTTGAAGTATCCGCAGACAGCCAGGGTTTATGATATTTCTTTAGAAAAACAAATTGCTGCACTAGAGAAGTTCACAGGACAGAGGCTGTGGACTTGCAATTCACTCTCGGCAATTTTCCCCATTTGCTTTTTTTTTTTTTTTTTTTATAAATGACACATTTTTTTTTTTAAGTAGTTTTTTTTTTTAAATTAATTAATTAATTTATTTATGGCTGTGTTGGGTCTTTGTTTCTGTGCGAGGGCTTTCTCTAGTTGTGGCAAATGCGGGCCACTCTTCATCGCGGTGCGTGGGCCTCTCACTATCGTGGCCTCTCTTGTTGCGGAGCACAGGCTCCAGACGCGCTGGCTCAGTAGTTGTGGCTCACGGGCCTAGTTGCTCCGCGGCATGTGGGATCTTCCCAGACCAGGGCTCGAACCCGTGTCCCCTGCATTGGCAGGCAGATTCTCAACCACTGCGCCACCAGGGAAGCCCCCCCATTTGCTTTTAACGTAAGGTTTTTAGTCACCTGTGGGGGTTTTTTTTTTTTCTCATTTTTGCAATTTCATATTAGTCTGAAATAAGTTGATAACATGTTTTATGGGTAATTTAGCAGATAATTGGGATAAAGGGAAAGGATATGGAAGAGAGAGGAGGAAAAAAGCTGAGTAATATTTTTATTGTATGGCACTTGCTAAGCTTAAATTTTCTTTGCATGGTGGGTTATACTTAGGAGATAAAAGAAAAAAACCCCACAAAAACTGTCGTTCAGGTTGAAGACTTGATCCTCACTTGACTGTTAAATATAGTACTGTTGGCTACCCTTAATAAAGTGCATGTGCCTTGGGACCTCAGCTTCTTCACTTCTATACAGAATGGGGTAGTAATGAACTCCTTTGGGTTGCTAGGAGGAAAATAAACAGTCAGATCGTAAAGGATTGGCTAAATATTAAATGCTATACAAATACCTTTGGTGCTGCTATTGAGGAAGGATGCATGACCTTTTAGATAAAGTTTATTAAATTTCTAAGGGAAGAAAGTGAAGGAATAACAAAGCAGGCATTGCAGTTGGAAATCAGTCCCCTGATACTTTACTGATTAAGTAGACTGGTTTTCAGTCATACTTTCCTTTTGAGGAAATGCAAACACTTTAGTGATATGGGCTTGCAAATTGTCCTAGTCTCATGAAGCAGGCGGCCATTTTTACGAAGAAGGACGCTTGAGGAAGGAGTATACGTGACTTGATAAGGATCAGCAATATGGCAGGAGAGAGGGGAAACTTACATCAGCACCTGCTTCTGTAGGTAATGAGTCACATACCCCACAGTTCAACCAGAGTTGCACCAAGAACAGCTGCTGTACCTAGTAGGTGCTCAATAAAGGTTTGTTCCTTGACTGAATGTTGTTTCCAGAATGTCCTATTGAACAACCACCAGTCTGCTAATCAGTAAGAAATATGCTCTGATTTCCTCTGCAGCAACAGATTTGTTCATGACTCTGGGTTTCGTGTGGGTTTTAGGACTGTAATTCCGAGGTTACATCCCACAAACACAATAAGCAGTGACCTAAGTGGAGTGGCAAACAGTCCCCTTCCTGAGTGCTACATGTTACCATTTGCCCAATACTTTTTTTTTTTTTAACAATCTGTTTTTACACGTGTTCAAACCTTGCAGTTCTTTTTTTTTTTTTTTAATGAATTAACATGTTTTTTTTATTTATTTATTTTTGGCTGTGTTGGGTCTTTGTTTCTGTGTGGGGGCCACTCTTCATCGCGGTGCGCGGGCCTTGTTGCGGAGCACAGGCTCCAGACGCGCAGGCTCAGTAGTTGTGGCTCACGGGCCCAGTTGCTCCGCGGCATGTGGGATCTTCCCAGACCAGGGCTCGAACCCGTGTCCCCTGCCTTAGCAGGCAGACTCTCAACCACTGCGCCACCAGGGAAGCCCCTGCCCAATACTTTTATATTCATTTTCTCTTGATTCCATGAGGTAAGGAGGGTAGGCATTTCTTCCACTTCTCTGAAGGGGAGACTGAAACCTCAGAGGTTATGCCCTGGCCTAATGTGTTATGATTAGTACTTTGCTAGAAATTAGTGTGACCAGAAATGAGGTCTCCTGGTTCATATCCCCATGTTTTTTTTTTTTTTCTTTTCTTTTCTTTTTCCTAAAAAGATCCCGTGGTAAAAACAAATGAATACATAAATAAAATTTGAGGGTCAATCCTTTCATGAAACTTTGGGTTAAAACACCGAGAGCTTCTGTTAAATAAAAATAAATTGCCTAGAAGAGGTCTATCATTAATACTCACAGAATATTATGTCATAGTAGCCAGAACAATAGGAATAGCAAATACTCACTCTGTGCCAGACAGTCACAAAGTGCTTTACAGATATTAACTAATTTAGTCCTCACAATGACTCTATGAGGTAGGCACCACAAATATTCCTTACTCTCAGATCTATTTAGTTAGTGAGTATGGATAGCAAAGTTGGAAAACGAGTGATATTATACTGTCCAAATCAATTTGATTCCTGATTTTCAGACAGCAAGTAGTAGAAGTTTCAGTAGCAAGGGATTTATTCAAATTTATTCAGTTCCTAAATTTAAATAACAAGGATATTTATACTATTATATCTGTTCTGTACTAGAGGAAACTGAGGCCAGGGAAAATTAAGTAACCTGCCCAAGGCCACCCAGCTTGCAAACTCTGGAAGCTGAACCTAGGACTTGAATCCAGACAGTCTGGCTGCCAATTAACTTCTTATTTACTATAAAACACTGTCTTTCACTAAGACCCCCAATTGTGCCCCAGAAAGTTTAGGACCTTAAGTGTTGGATAGAAAAGAGAAGGACACAGTGAGAACATGGGATGTTAGAATATGGGTGATGGGGGGTGGGAAGGAGAGCAGCTCTGGGGATACAGGTGGGTGACTTTAGGCCAAATGACATCCACTTACCTATGGTTTTACTTTAAAAACTGGGAAGCAAAAACATGACTTGTCTCTAACATATCTGATGCCCAGAATCCTATTTATCTTAATGTTATCAGAAAAGTGATGAACCCAGCTGGATTCAGTGTTAGCTCCCCTGGCGTCTTTCTGTGTGCCTGTCTGGAGTTCCAGGTCTGAGGCACACACTGAATAAGTTCTGCTTCATTCAGCAAGTTGTACACGAAAAAAAAAAATTTGTTAGAGCTCTTAGCAAAAAATATGCAAAATATGCAAAAATTTGTTAGAGCTCTTAGTTTCCTAATGCTACTCACTGGGCATTATTGCCAAGAGATGTTCTCTAGGAAAATAGTTTTAGAGTCAAATAGGCTTAGAAATCACCGCATTAAAGAGTGCCCATGGAGTATTGCATAGTAGCATATTAAAGGCTTTAAGAAGTCCTGCAGGAATGAAGTCTGTTTAATTTTGCTTAACCAAGCATTTTTTCAGACTATTTGATCAAAAAAAATTTGGAAGGCGTTTCATTGTTGTTGTTATTTGCATATCTATTAATATTCCAGGGAACAAACTTTAGGATATCTTGAATTAGGGTAAAACGAAAAATCTTTCACCAAGACAGATATTTTATAGAATCAGACTGCTGCTTAGTTGATATGATAATGTGCAGCCTATTTCTAGGAAGATAGATCTACTTATTTATTTCCATGGCAACATGCTTCTGTGTGCACAGAGTTCTTTTATGTACATCACATCGTTTGACTATTAAAACCACTGTTAGAGAAAGTAGGGTAGCTAAATTTATCCCACTTGATATAAGAATGTGGCTCAAAAATGTAGTGTCACTCCAACTCCTCAGACACCCAGAGCCATGCTGATGGCCGTCACTTTTTTCACAAATGTGTTGAATCACTTGGGGTACTTGGGCTTTGAGTTTTACTTTTCATCATGGTGAATGCTTTCTGTTGATCTATGATCATCCTTTGTGGTGGTTGCCATTAATGGTCAAGGGGAAACATCTGGCTGATGTGGAAAGGGAAGTTTATGGCTATGGAACCGAAAATAGAAAAATAAAGTTCTGTGAGAAAACAGAGGTAGTACTGTGTGTTCTAGACAGTGGAAATAACTAAACAACACTAAAGCACTAAAAAATTATAAAGATTGGTCATTGTGAAGTTGTATTAACTTTCACAAAAATTACTGGATATGGAGTAATAACCCAGAAGCCAATGAATTTATAAATATCATGTTTTTCAAACAATCAGGACTAGAGTTTGTCTCTTGAATATTTTCAATAGGATCATGGATTTTACATTTGAGAATGATTTTAGAGATGAGTTACTCCAGATTCCTTATTTTACAAATGGGAAATAGCCTCAGAAAAGTTACGGGGCAGACCAGACACTCACTGCTTTAGCACAAGATTGGACAAGATCCCCAGTTGCTTCACTCTTTAAGAAAAGGCTTCCTGTTACAGTGAAGGACAGTGGGGGAAATTTCCAGGGCCAGATCTGAATTGCTTTTGACATGCAAATATATTAAGAACCCTCAAGAAAATGAATAGAAACCCAGCCACTGTGTCAGAATCTGATTCACCCCTTCAGTGGCCCCCTTACATCCAGTAGCATTTAGATACTTGCTATCCTACAATTTCTAGAATTCCTGTACATGACTGTTTCCTGCCTAAATAGGATTTAGGAAGTTCCTCCTTGTGTGAGAACCTATCAGGGTAGTTTGATGCCTTCCTCTCTTACTTATAGTGGCCATAAGGATTTTCCTCTTGTTCCCTGTTTATTGGGTGTTCATAGATTCAGTCTACTCTCTTGGCTACACGCCCTATTTACTTTGGGTTATCTTGGGATTATAATTCCTGTTAGCAATTATTTTCTCTCCTAAACTCAGAATTCCTCCTGGTATCTCCTCCTAATGAGAACACTATGAAGTAGTGAAAAAACATTCTTACAATAAAATTCTCTATTCAGTCACAGATTGAATATTGAGTAGAGACAGATTCAAGTTTATCTTTTGGCCCATACACTTGTAAATGAGATCTGTTTCCTTGGGCTTGTTTAAAGGATTAATGGTAATTTATACAAGATGCCTGGTATGTTTGAGGTGCCCAGTAAATAGAAGACACCAGTATTTTTTTTTGTATTTTATTTTATTTATTTTTTTATACAGCAGGTTCTTATTAGTTATCCATTTTATACATATTAGTGTATATATGTCAATCCCAATCGCCCAATTCATCGAAGACACCAGTATTGTTGTTAATATTAGATGCAGGGCTGCCTCTTTGAAAAGGCTTGCTAATACCTTATATCAAAGTGCAGTACAGTAAAAGCTATTCTGTTTGGGGAGGAGGGACAGGGGTACAATTCAATGCAGTCCAAGTGCCCTTATTTCTTGTGATTTTGCTTGACCTATTGACTCTCTAGGAAAAACAGGACTCCTGCCCTTCAAACAATCAGCCCTGAGTGTTATTTTTCTCAATACAACTTTTAATTAATACTGAATCCAGCACTGTAGTGGTTATTAGTGGGGCCCACAGTGTATAGACCCACGTGTTATAATCACTAGTCACAGGAGAGGGAGGTTGAAGCTGGGGTACAGCTTGTACTGATGAAGGAGATGATAGCTACCAGCATATTTTCCCCAAGCCTAGGCAGAATAGGATCTTTTTCCTGTCTTCCTGTAGTTTACTTGACCATTTTTAGAATTCCATTTTGAATCATCTAAAGTATTTCTGAATGCATCTCTTTGTATTTTCTAGTTGTTACTTTAGGTATTATGTTACACATACATAAATTAACACAGTTTATTGGCATCAACATTTACCAATTTGAGTGAATGGTAGAAACTTTACCTCCCTTTAAGTTGCTATATCTTCCCCTTTTTTATAATAAAATAGTTTTAAATACTTCCTTTACATATCTTGAGCCCTGCATGATACATTATAATTTTTGCTTCAGGCATCAAATATAATTTGGAAAACTCAAGAGGAGAAGACACATGTATTGTATTTGTCCGTATTCTTACTCCTTATCTTGTTTTTCCTTCCTTTTTGAGGTTCCCAGATTCCTTCTTTTAAAATTAACATTCTGTTTCAAGGATTTTCTTTAGCCATTCTTTTAGGTAATTTCCCTATACATAAGTAATATATATAGGTAATGTGTTGTTTCACTCTCTGTTTACAAGAATTTGCCTTTAGTTTTCAGATGTTTGATTATTATATGTCTCGGTGTGGATATCTGTGGGTTTATTCTGTTTGGATTCTGTAGGTTTATGTCTATTGCCAAGCTTGGAATTTGTCAGCCATTGTTTTTTTCAATGACTTTCAATCCCAACATCCTTTTCCTTTCCTTCCAAGATGCCAATGGCATAAATCTTTTTTTATAGTCCTATGCTGAGACTGTTACAGTCCCTGAGTCTATGCTCTTTTTTTTAAATGTTTATACTCTGTTGTTCAGATTGTGATTTTTTTTCACTTTTGTCTTCAAGTTCATTGATTCTCTGTTCTCTCCATTCTGCTCTTGAGTCCATCCATTGAGTTAAAAAATTCAGTTATTATATTTTTCCATTTAAATATTTCCATTTGGTTCTTCTCTATATCTTCAATTTTTTTGCTGAGACTTTCTAGTTTTTTCATTGTCTTCAAGTACATTTGTAATTGCTCATTGAAACATCTATATAAGGGCTGTTTTAAAGTACTTGTCAGATAGTTCCAACATTGGTGTCATCTCAGTGTTGACATCTAATGATTATCTTTTCTCATTCAAGTTGAGATTTTCTTGGTTCTTGGTATGATGAGTTTTTAAATTTTTCTAATGGGTTCTGGATATTTTTGGCATTATGTTGAGATTCTGGATGTTATTTAAATCTTCTGTTGTATCACTGACACCTCTGATACCATACTGATAAAGGAAGTGGGGAGCCATCTCATTACTGCCCAGTGGTGATGGAAATTTAGGTTCCCCATTGAACCTCTGTTGACAGAACAGGTGAGAGTGAGTGCCTTGTTACTGCTAGATGCAGTAGGACTTCTGACTCCCCACTAGGCCTCCAATGACTCCGTCTTGCCTGGGAGAGGAAGGGGTGCCTCATTACTCCTCCCTACACAGCATTTACTAACAACATAGGGGTGGAGAGATGGTGTCATTGGTCTCCTTAACACCATTACAACTGAGAGAGGTGTCATATTATCACCAAATGGTGGTGGAAGTCTTTGCTATCTGCTTGGGCTTTGCTCACATGGGTGATGGTGAAGCTACAACTGTTCCCATGATGTTTGGTCAGAGCAGAGTGATTTTTGTCTAAAAGTTTTATGTCTTGCTGGTTTGTGCCTTTCTGGTCCTTTGCCTGGAGAGAGCAGGCTTTTCTTGGAGCTTATTTTGTGTGTGCTCATTGGTGGTATCAGGTTGCAGACTTCTTCAGTCCTAAGTTTAGGATATTTGAAGTAAAAAGAAAACACAGTGAATTCTCCACAGTGTCATTCTTTGGATCCTGAGGTCTCTATTTGGTTTGCCTTCTTCTTTCTATCTTTGAGAGTCTTCTTATTTTCTTCACATATAATGAGGAATGAAGGAAGTACATCTACACCATCTTGTCCAAAACTAAAAGTTCAGAGTGAGATCTTTATTTGTGCAAAGACTCAAATAGCTCAGGCTAAGATCAAAGCTTAGAATTAGGGAGAAGTAACACAAAGAACTGTAATAATATTGCTCCCATTTATTGAGAGCCAACTGTATGCCAGGATCATACAATTATTTGTTTCTGATCCTTACAATACCATTATAAGGCAATTATTTTTATTCCAATTTTGTGGATGAGGTGCATAGTTTCAAAAAAGGTCAATAAATTTACCCAAGATTTCACAACTAGTAAATGTTGGAGCCAGGAATCAAACCTGTGTCTGTCTGATTCTAAAGGCTAAGTGTTTATTGATAGACCAAAATATAAACATGAGGCGGGCACAGAGGCAAGACCTGCAGATAGAAAGGAAAATAAATGCCTGAAGTTTCAAACTATTATTAGGGGATATAAATGTGAAAATATAAATATTCTAAAAGGCTTTCACACATAGTGTCTGCTAGACTACATGAACAGGCTGGCAGAAAATATGTCTACTAATAACAAGTGAGTAAAGTATTCCCTGTTTTTACACTTGGATTGTTGCAATAAAGGATTCTAAATATATGAACATTAAGATGGGATTCAGTTCCATTTGTTTGACACATGGTTCTTTGTAGCTTATAATGGCAATACTGAATAAATATTTATTGAATGAATAATTATCATTTATTAGACACTTGTGAAGCCCTGAGCTAGGTGCTTTGCTACATTATCCCTCTTCCTTACAACAGTATGTCAAGTGGGTATTATTACTACAATTCTGTAATTAAAGAAACAGAGGTTTTGAGACAAATTAGGTGACTTGTCTAAACTAATGTAGGTTTAAAAGATGGCTGAATTAGGATTTGAGTCCAGCACCACTCAAAGCCTGGGTGCTTGACCACAAGCCAAGGGGTGCTGAAGGGGGCCTGCCTGCTTGGGTGTGAGGATGAGTCAAACAGTGAGCAGAGGCACCCTGTAAATTGTCCTTCATTCGAGCCAAGAATCGCATTATGTTGTTAATTAATACCTGCCAGTTGAGCCACTTAGGAAGGTATTTAAAGTTTGCCCTTTTTAAAAATTTGTTTATTTATTTATTTATTTTTGGCTGTGTTGGGTCTTCGTTTCTGTGCATGGGCTTTCTCTAGTTGCGGCAAGTGGGGGCCACTCTTCATCGCGGTGCGCGGGCCTCTCACTATCGTGGCCTCTCTTGCTGCGGGGCAGAGGCTCCAGACGCGCAGGCTCAGTAGTTGTGGCTCACGGGCCTAGTTGCTCCGCGGCATGCGGGATCCTCCCAGACCAGGGCTCGAACCCGTGTCCCCTGCATTGGCAGGCAGATTCTCAACCACTGCGCCGCCAGGGAAGCCCAAGTTTGCCCTTTTAAGGGAGGGTGGTGGTTTTTCTTGATGCTGAGACCCAAAGACATTTGCCCCAAGTTTACCTTGGTTAGTTAGTTCTCTCTGGAAAGCCATAGGGTAGCCTCATGACTCCTGAGGAGAGGGAATTATTATTATATACCATTATTTCTGTCCAGCCCCTTTTTGTTCTTTTAATCCAAATCTTTGCCATTGATGAGTCTGAGTTTCTAGGTACAGCAGAGGGAAAAGAAAGTTAACTTTGGGTTCAACTTTTTTTATAATGCAACTGTATCAATGGTAAGTACCACTTTGGAACAGTGCCTTTTGTGTTGCCATGAAGTCATACAGTCAATTATCATTAATTGAGACTTTATGATAATGGATATCCGGCTGGTTTGACGTTAAACTTTGATAAGCCTTTGGAAATGTGAGTCTGTGCCAAAAAATAGTGTAAATAAGATTTCAAGTGTGAATATTTACCTATTTAAGACAATAGACTAATTAAAAACTGAGCAGTTTAACATAAAACCTACTATAAGTAAATTGAAATAAATGCTTCTTATGCAGTTTGTCTTATACATTTAAAACAGACCACTTTTATCCATTCACTGACACTTTATTAAGGGCCAGATCCAGTTACTGCCTAAACGTGAAAATAAACTACTTCTTTCTAACTAGTCTATTTTATATTGTTCACTACAGTGTGAATGAGGTATTCATTGAGGATATGGGGGGAGTTCCCCAGTTCTGTTAACCAATTTAACAATCTATCCGAATCTAGAGACTAATGGTGTTGATGGGCTTCTGTGAGGCTCTGAAGGTAACAAACAAAACAACACCAAAAGCTACCTGTAGTGAATGAATTGGAAGGCTTGGGAGTATTTCTATTTATTTATTTGTTTGTGTTTGTTTATTTTACAGTAGGTCCTTGTTGGTTATCTGTTTTAAATATAGCAGTGTGTATATGTCAATCCCAAATTCCCAGTCTATCCCTCCCTCCCACCCTTCCCCCCGGTAACCATAAGTTCATTCTCTAAGTCTGTGAGTCTGTTTCTGTTTTGTAAATAAGTTCATCTTTATCATTTTTTTTAAGATTCTGCATATAAGCGATATCATATGATATTTATCTTTCTCTGTCTGACTTACTTCACTTAGTATAATAATCTCCAGGTCCATCCATGTTGCTGCAAATGGCATTATTTCATTCTTTTTAAAGGCTGAGTAATATTCCATCATATATACATACCACACCTTTATCCATTCATCTGTCGATGGACATTTAAATTGCTTCCATGTCTTGGCTATTGTAAACAGTGCTGCAATGAACACTGGGGTGCATGTGTCCTTTTGAACCATGTTCTTCTCCAGATACATGCCCAGGAGTGGCATTGCTGGATCATATGGTAGCTCTATTTTTAGTTTTTTAAGGAACCTCCATTCTGTTCTCCATAGTGGCTGTATCAATTTACATTCCCACCAACAGTGTAGGAGGGTTCCCTTTTCTGGCTTGGGAGTATTTCTAACCCAAGAGGACTTTCCATACCCTTTAATGTATACAGTTCCTTCTGAAAAAATCCTTAGCCTTCTATAAAGCTGTCCCCAGCAGATGAGGTTGGGTTTCTGCTAACTAGTTACCTTCCCCTCAGGTCCCACTTGTAGTTCCCAATCAAAGCTTGAGAAGAAGGGTCAAATTACATCCTACTCAATAATGGATTTAAATCTAGATCCTTAGATGCAAAAGAATAATGATGTTTATTTTCAAAAGAGAGTGTTTTTCCTATTTTTGAAGGTAAGTTGAAGATGGTAAAATGTGGCCCTTTGAGGAGTCATCATTTATAGGAGCGTGAATGTTTATCGAATATCAGAGTCTGAAATTACCATCACTCCTTTTAGGGATGAGGTTACAGCAGCCAGTACATATATATAGCCAGGAAGCACTGGATTGGTCTCTGGTTTTGTTCAAGCCCATCCAGCCTGAGTCAGATAACCTAGAGGTGAATGAGAGATGATCTCCTCATAATACCTTACTAGCTGCAGAAATATTTTAAATGCAGTTTTTCTCTAAATGATAATTCTCACTCTGTGGTGAAATGGTAAGAAATACACTCTTAATGAGTTAGTCTAGATTTTTAGCCTAAAGCTTAAAAAATCAGGTTTCAGATACAGAAGCTTTTGAATAGGAAAGGAATTAAACCACCAGTAACTAGATTTAGGTAATATAGAAAAACACTTAAAAAACAAACAGGAAAGAAGATACCACTCCCTTTTCTGTTTCTTGACCATTCCACTGTGTATGTGTGTGTGTGCATGTGTGAATTTAAAATTACTCATGTGCAATTAATAACTTGAGTGAATTTGGCATTTTATTATAAATGGTGATATGTAAACTGTTACTGGGAGAGGCTCCAACAAAGGGCTTTGTTTTTCTAAATAGTCAGAGCTAGCTTAGTATTTGTGGAAAGAATGTAGTTTAATACTCTTGATTTGCTTTTGCATTTTCTGCTAGGGCCTGCTAGGGCCAGTGCATTGAGAGTTGTTTTCACTTTTTAATTTTTTAAAAAATAATTTTATTTATTTATTTATTTATTTTTGGCTGTGTTGGGTCTTCATTGCTGTGCACGGGCTTTCTCTTGTTGCAGCGAGCGGGGGCTACTCTTTGTTGCGGTGCGTGGGCTTCTCATTAAAGTGGCTTCTCTTGTTGCAGAGCACGGGCTCTAGGCACACGGGCTTCAGTAGCTATGGCACGTGGGCTCAGTAGCTGTGGCTCGCGGGCTCTAGAGCGCAGGCTCAGTAGTTGTGGCGCACGGGCTTAGTTGGTCCATGGCATGTGGGCTCTTCCTGGACCAGGACTCGAACCTGTGTCCCCTTCATTGGCAGGCAGATTCCTAACCACTGCGCCACCAGGGAAGTCCCACTTTTTAATTTAAGAATGAACATTTTCCCCTAACTTCTTCAGCAAGATTTTAGGTAAATAGCTAACTTCATAAGAGAACTTGATGCGCTACTTAGATGAAAGTATCAGTATTAGATTATCTTTTATAAAGTTCAGTTCTGTAATTTGTTTTGTGCTGTGACACATATTTAAAAAATACCCAGGATTCTTTTCACCTCAAATAATAAACCACAATAAAATGCCTCTATCGTACTATCTTGCAAGAAATATTTCTAAATAAAAAAAAAGTTTCAATAGCTCAATAAACTATTATCTGAGAGAAATCTGGAAAAGCATGTTAATCCAGACAGTGAGAAAAATGCAAATCTGACAACATCCCTATGGAAAGTCCAGGTTACAGAATAAGAAGAATAAGGGAAAAAGTGGGTTTATGAGAATGAGCCTGTCATGTTGAAACTTCTGGAACAGTTTCCTGTTGATGTTTATTTTTTAATGGCAATAGTAAGCTCCAGAAATACTGATTTAACATCTATATTTATTTTTTCTAGCTAATTAACACAGTCAACTCCAGATTTGTATTTCTATTACTCGTTTGTCCCTATTGATTTCTGGAACTACCTCTGAACGTTTACACTTTTTTGTTCAAAACTTTGTGTTTTGGCTCATTAAGAAATCTCCCTGAAGATTTCTGCTTTCTGCCTGTTTGAAGTTAATTTATTTTTTCCTCTTGGTTCATACTCTTTGCAATTATACTTAAAGTCAACTTAGGCCTTGTGTGATGGGGCCCCTGTCAAAGCATGTTGCTCTAAAGGCCCACTGGATCCTTTGCAGACTGGGGACCTTAAATGCCTTCTTCTTTAGAATTTTGCAGTCTATTCCAAATAAAAAGCTTTCTGTGGTACCTTGAACTCTATTCCCCTGTTTTCAATTCTGGCCATAAGTGTCTGATTGGTGCTTTTAATTTAATGTCCTCAAGAAGTTAATTTTATAAACAAATCAAAAGCATTGTATAGTAGTTGAAAATGCCCAGAGTTAGGGATCAGGTAGAATAGGTCAAATTATTCAGTCTCTCTGAGCCTCAGCTTTCTTACCTGTAAAAGGGGGGCAATTATACTAATCTCATAATGTTGCAAAGTTCAGATATTAAGTAAATATTCTAGCAGAGTACTTTGTACATACATGCATTATAAAAGGCCACTATTTTTTAAATCATAAGAATTCTACAGTTTAATCTTAAAACCCAACAGAATTTTTATGAATAGAGCTGTTTTTGCTCACTCCCTTTTCTAGGTACATGCTAACTGTACTGAATTTCTCCCTTTACCTAGTTTATGATGGGACCTGAGTATCTATATAGCTAACAACAACTTCATTTTTCCATTATCTTTGCTCTTCTCAGTTTGAGAAGCACCTTGGACAATTTTTGTTATAGTCTGCTCTCTTTCGAAGTACATGGGCCTAATAAACTTTTGACAGTTCTCAATGAGTTTCTGTATTTAGGCAATGGCTATTTGACACTTCAAAATTAAGTGCCTCTCCAAAATGTTTTGCTGCACAGCTATTGCCATAAGAGGTATTCATCCTTCAGGTTGTCTTAAAAGTTTCTCTGTCTCTCTTTTACTCTCTCTCGCTCTCTAGAAGATTGTATTTTCTAAACAGTTTACAACATCTCCCACTCCACATGCTCTTCTTTCAATGTGACTTTGACACTCCTCTCATTAAAATGTGGGCTCTGTGCTTCCTCTTTGTCACACTGGTGGTACTGTGTAATGTTATGTGACTTCCAAAGCCAGGTCATAAAAGCAATACAAATTCTGCCTGGTCTCTGGATATGCTTGCCCTTGGAACCCAGCCACCATGCTTTGAGGGTGCCCGAACTATCCCACATTGGTAGACCACAAGGAGAATACACATACACATTTTCTGACTGACAGTCCAGCTGAGGTCCCAGCATCAACTTCTAGACACAGGAGTGAAGACACCTTAAGATGATTATTACAGCCCTTGGCTGTTGAGTTACTCTCCCCTACCTTCAAGTCTCCCCAGCCGAGGCCCCAACATCATAGATCTGTGCTCTGCATGAAGTTCTGACCCACAGAATCAGTGCAAGTAATAAAAAATAGTTCTTTTAAGATAGTAAGTTTTGAGATGCTTTATAAAATTAGCAACAATATCTAGAACACTTTCCTTCCCTTTCCTACTCCCCCTTCCCATGGAATGTCAATAGAAGTTAATTCTGTTACTTACCTGTATATTTTGAGTAGATGTGAAATGATAATTTGCTCTGTGCTATGCACCATTTTTTTATTTTTTATTTTTTTTATTTATTTATTTTTAAACATCTTTATTGAAGTATAATTGCTTCACAATGGTGTGTTAGTTTCTGCTTTATAACAAAGTGAATCAGCTACACATATACACACGTTCCCATATCTCCTCCCTCCCGCATATCCCTCCCTCCCACCCTCCCCATCCCACCCCCCAAGGCGGTCACAAAGCACCGTATGCACCATTGATTCCAAGCACTTTATGCATCTTATTTAAATGCTATAAGAGAATACTACAACAATACCAACTATACTATAAGAGAACCGCCATTATTGTTATCTGAATTTACAAATGAAAAAACCCAAAGGTCAAACATCTATTGATTGTTGGCTCCAAACCTCTCATTTTACATCCAAAAGTGCAGAGGCAAGTGAAAGCAGTAATATATAATTCTAGGTCAGAGAGCTCAGTTTATGTTTTAGGTACATAGATTGAAAATATTAGATTCCAAATACACCAAAAATATTTTATTCATTTAAAACTATTTCCTTTTGAACTTTAAAGAAAATATAAGAAGTTACTTTTTCTTTTAGTAACTTAACAAGTTGCTGGGATCCAGGAAACTGTGAATTAGTAAATCTAACCTTAGAAATCAAGATTAACATTACATTCTGTCCTTTACAAACATATTTCTTCTATTCTCAGATGCACATTTTTCAACATTTTAATAGCTCAAAAATGGGAATGCCTTTTACAGTTGATCATGTGTCATAGTTGAATTGGCAACACTTTAAATCATTTTTAGTGTTATACATAAAATAATGATCTTACAATAGACTGTCTTGTTTTGGTAAAATGCACATATTTTACATTTTCAACCTATTAGATGGTGGAATCTGGCAAACACTGTTGTTGCAACAATGGCATACACATATGAGGAAATGACAGATAACTCAAGAATCCTTCTAAATGATTGATGCAGTAGTGTTAAACTGAATAGTCAAAGACTGTCAAAAATCCAGGAGGCTTTGAAATGAGACCAGCATTAGCCTCCCAGTATTGTCTTGCAAATACACGTATTTTTACCCAGAGAACTGTCATCACAGATAGACACTAGGTAGTCAATATTTAATAGGGTCTCTGCTGGAACGAGGTTTCATAGGAACACAGCCAAAACCCAGTGAAATTTATTGGGGCACCTGATGGTGTTGCCAATTACTGCCCTTTTCTGCAAATAAAGGCATCTCTTGCATCAAAGGGCTCCAGTACATAGTTTTATCCTGACATTTCTCTTGTAAAATTTATTTTTTATAAGTCAATTATCATAAAGTTAGCTTTTCTAATCTATCACAGCAGGTTTGCAAGATTTTATATCAATTTGTAGTTTTTAAGTCATTGTAGTAGTAAATGGGCTATAATGTTATTGGTTCTTGTATTCCTCCACCGTATCTAATTTTCAGAGATCAGTCATGTTCCTAAAGACTTAACTTAGTGATTTTATACACTACAATAAACCAGTCTAAGATCTTCATATTCATGGAAGTAATGACTACAATACAGTACGAGTTGGGATTCTTATAGACAGTGTTTTCAAAAGAAGGCATTTCACTGACCAGGTTGACAAAACAGCTGCCTGTAATCAGGACTATTGCATCCACTATGGCCATTGCAGATATGATCCCTGCCTCAATAACTCCAGATTTGTTAGTTTATATTCCTTCTTTTAGTGGGGTTGTTGCTTGAATAATAGAATTTCTTGACTGCTGAGGAAGCAAAGTTTCAAGATTGGTTTCCTTTATGCTCCTCTGAGAATTTCTTTTTGTTTCAAAGGGGAAAATAGCAAATAGCTAATTATTTTTAAATTAAATGAAACCTCTATTTCAATTAATAATGTATAAATTGTAGTAATTAAAGGTAAAATGGACTTTTAGGTCATTATACTCAATGTGATGAAATCCCTCAGAGATGTAGTGACATCTAAGGTCACATGGTTAGAAAGGGGGTGTGTATAACTGCCATGGTTTATTAAACAGCCCACAGCAGAAGAGGCAGTGCTCTGAGTTAAGATCAGAGGAACAAAAAGGAACCAATTGAAAAGCTGCCTGGCAAAGACTATTTTAGGTAGGAGCAGTGAGTGCAAATAATCTGAGATGGGAAAGAGCTTCTTGGCAGGAGAAGGGCAATAAAAGTGCCAGAGTACATGGACACAGTGAGCAAGAAGAAGACTGGTACAAGACTGTTGGATAGAAGGCTGGGAGAAAGGAAATGAATCAGTAACACCTTACGGGCCATGAACCATGGACATTGTTGGTTGCCTACCTAACTTTCATTTTCCCCTTGTTGTGGACTAAATGTTGATATTCCCCCAAAATCCGTATGTTGAAATCTTAACTCCCAAAATGAGATAATATTAGGAGGTGGAGCCTCTGGAAGGTAATTAGGTCATGAGGGTGGAGCCCTCATGAGTGGGTTAGTACCCTTAAAAGAAGAGACCAAGAGAGTGCTTTATTTGTCTGTCTGTCTGTCTGTCTCTCTCTCTCTCTAACATGTGAGAATACAAGGAGAGGACAGCTCTCTGTAGACCAAGAAGAGAGCCTTCACCAAAAACCCAAACAGGCTGGCACCCTGATCTCACACTTCTAGCCTCCAGAGCTGTGAGAAATAAATGATTGTTGTTTAAGTCACTCAGCCTATAATATTCTGTTACAGCAGCCTGAACTAAGACATCCTTCTTCCGTTTTTCTGATTTTCTGACTCTTATCTATCTTCATGCATTGCCCATATTCTTCAGTGAGAAGCTGATCCCATCTGCAGCACCATGAATGGGTCCTAGTTGGCTTAGGCCAATCAGCATATTCCAATCCTCTGTTCATAGTCATTTTTGTCGTGGTGGGCCTGTGACCCAAGACATGAAATTAGGGCAAACCATGGGACACTTGTTCCCTCCTTTTGGACATGAACAGAAAAATTTGTTATCCTGATTGTGTCTGATAGACATTTTGTGAACTATTATTGGGAGAAATTCAACACTGTGGATGGCAGAAGAAAGCAGAAAATGGGACTTTGATGACCTTTTTTAGATGCTCTATTTCTGGATCTTCCTTATGTGAGTCAATGAATTCCCTTTATCATTTAAGTCAATTTGAACTGGGTTTTCTTTTTTTCTTTTTCTTTTTAAACAACACACGTGGTAAGCTGCTCTTTTTTTTTGAATCTTTTTTTTTTTTTAATTTAAAAAATTTATTTATTTATTTATTTATGGCTGTGTTGGGTCTTCATTTCTGTGCGAGGGCTTTCTCTAGTTGCGGCGAGCGGGGGCCACTCTTCATCACAGTGCGCGGGCCTCTCATTATCCCGGCCTCTCTTCTTGCGGAGCACAGGCTCCAGACGCGCAGGCTCAGTAATTGTGGCTCACGGGCCTAGCTGCTCCGCGGCATGTGGGATCTTCCCAGACCAGGGCTCGAACCCGTGTCCCCTGCATTGGCAGGCAGACTCTCAACCACTGCGCCACCAGGGAAGCCCCTGAACTGGGTTTTCTTATCTGAACATGCAGAGACATAGTCCACTGGGAAACCATTAAGTGGGTTTATGCCAAGGAGTGGTTTGCCCTTGTTCCATTTTTTTAAAGCGTCATTCTAGGTTAAATAATAAAGAAGATTTATTGGCTTACAAAGGAAAAACTGGAGCAAGAAGAACAGTTAAGAAGCAACTGCCGTAGTCTATGTGAAATGTTATAGTGAATAAGTCTAGAGGGTGACATTGGAGGTAGAGGAAAGGTCATATGCAAAGAAATATATTTCGGTGGTACAGTCAAAAGGACTTGTTGAAGGGTTAGCTGTGGGTAGTGGGAAATAGGAATAATCATGGGTGAGTTTTCCAAAGTCATGGGAAGGTTTTGGGTTGAACCATTAAGATGGTGGCATTTACTAACACGGAGTCTGGCACCGAGCGGAGAAATCAGGACTGGAAAGAAGATTTGTGAGTCATCAGTTTATCAGTAGGTTTTAAATAAATAGATGAGGTAACTTATGGAGAGATGATAGGTAAGAAGTAAAGGAAGGACTAGGGTGGAGCCCTAGTGCTTTCCAAGTTTGGAGGTTGATCAGAGATTTGGGGAGGACGTTAGGGAAGATTGGCCAGGAAGGCAGGTAGGAAACCTACAGTATGGAGAGTTAAAATAACAGAAGTAGGGAAATATTTCAAGAGAGGCATCAGCAGTCTGGAATCCTCCTGAGATTTTTGAATAATAGGGAGAGAGGGAAATGTCTGTCTCTTTGAATGTGATGAAAATCGGAGATACTAGAAAGCTCTAAATAATCAAAGATTAATTTTATTATTTATTTAAGACAGATGTGTTCTCAAATCTATGCTTTGAAGATATTTCATGGATCATGAATCATAATTAAGCAGAATATTTGATCAAAGTAATGATTCTAACTCAAGTAACTCTCAGGCCTTATAGGCTCCATCCAACAAAAATAATTTAAAATGATTCCAGTTTTTACTTGCACTTCTCAAAGAACGTAAATGGATATTCATGTCATAACTCACTTCTCTTAAGTTCCTTTTTTTCCCCCTCTAATTGTCTTAAATTTGCGAGAGCGAGAGCGAGAGTGAAACTGTCTTTCCCTAATATTTTCACTAAATCTCCCCCAGATACTCATCTGTGGTCCTAGTCCAAGCCATGTCAGGCCACTCTTGCATGACTAGAAAACTCAATTACTGCATTTCTCTGGACCTTCCTTCTGGAAGGAAATACAAGAAGTCCTTTGGAAGTTCTATCTCACTCGGATTGCTTTCTCCTGTGGTGAAAATCAGATGAATCAAATTATCTTCTTTCTTAAATCTAATTTTCCAGTTACCCTGGATGAGAAAGTTTATGGGTCAAACTATTTTGCTTTTGGGGGGAATAGTCATTTAAAGAAGTTTTCCTACTGTGACTCATTTTCAAAAGTCAAAATACCACATTTTAGAGGACCTAAAACATTTACTGCATTTATGAAATTAATTTTCATTCCAATGGCCAACTCGCTTTTCTTTGGTTGCTGCTTTGGAGAAGGTTATGTGTTTTCCATAATGTCATTATCCCATTGAAATCCATCTGTCTCCTTCCCCCTGCAGTGGGGCAGCTCGTTCAAGTTCAGCAGGGAAGCCAAATTAATTACCAATCTCCCACCTTTTCAGTAAGTATAGAAAAAACAAAAGCGAAAAAACAGGCCTACAGGGGAGGGACGGGTATGTATACTTGTGCTCTAAAGGTGTAATGTGAAACTCATATTCTGTTAAACCTGTTGAACATTTACTTAAACTTCTTCACCAGTGTGGTTCACATTTACAATAAAAAATGACCACATCATACTGTGGAAAGAAACAACATAAATTACTAGAGAAAGAAGACTAGATAGGCCACACTTTCTGGCTCAAGTTGGGAACCTGACTTGTACCCTTTTATTAGAGCTAAAGTATGCATGTACTTACACATCAAGGGGCTCTCCAAATGGGAGAAATCTAGTAAATCCCCAACAGACCTCACTACACGTCTGCCTTCCATCCTCTTCCTTTATTGATTGGGGAGAAAGGAACGATAGGACCCATGGTTCATTCCCCTACCTCCTACAGCAGTTTAAATGCTGAGGTGTCCTAAAACTTCGGATATACTTTGGAAACTAAGCTGAGAAATGTTTTCTTATTCATTCTGGTCCAGTGCAAATATTTGTCTATTGAGAAATATATAATACATTAGACTTGTAAACCCACCATCTGCCTAAAATGAGCCAACACCCACCTGTAAGGAGGCGGATACAGGCTGGTATCCTGTTCCTCCAGCTCCTAAGTGAAGGCTGCTGACGCTATGCAGCCCGGGTTTGTTTGAGCTGCCCCATGCCAAGATGGTCTGATCAGATTCCAAAGGGTGTGGACATTTGTCACAGCCCATAAGGATTGCTTTCATGTTCTGTTAGAGAAAACTTTTTGCAGTAATGGGGTCAAACGAAGGCTAAAAAATACCGTCAGCTTTGGACATGGGGGTGCATTTGTGAATTCTTCAGAGCAATGATCTAGTGGAAGGGATGAAATAAACCAATCAATCACCTCCTGTTCTGCCATGGTAGCAACAGGTGTGATGGTCCACATTAGCTGAGAGAGAAAGAGATCGTCATTGGTGGAGAGGATGATAGCAAGAAAAGGATACTCTGCTCCCAGTGCTTTGTCTTTTTAAATGACCAGAAGTCCTATTTTAACTGACAGACGTTTGGCTGACCCTTGACCTTCGAGTTCTCCCTGAAAAGGTTGCTCTCGCTACTTAACAATAAGCTTATAAAATCTGGAGAATGAATTTGTAGTGGAGCGGTGTTCCTTGAAGCAGCTGCCATTGCTTTTTTTTTCAGTTTTATTTTATTGTTTTTGCATACCCTTTTTTATTGAAGTGTAATTGATTTACAGTATCATGTTAGTTTCAGGTGTATAGCACAGTGCCATTGCTTTTTAAAGAAGCTCCCCCAGAGAACAAGAATTTCAGGATGATCACATCACATAAAGTGTTCCCCTGAAGGGCTTGCCTCTGAGATTGCCCTTCTTTGGAAAGACTCTAATACACAATGGATACAGAAAGATGACTAATTATTATATTTTAGGGCTTGAAAGTTTTGAAACAAACTACCACATAATTTTTACAAAGGTTTTAGAGTGGTATTAACATGGCTGACCCAAGAAACATGATTGTCTAAGACTCCTGTGTGATTTATACAAGTTATTTGCCAAATATAGGCATGAAAGCAAATCAAACTACATAACTTGCTCTTTTGGGGTGTGTTGCTTTACTCTGCATGTTTTCTTAGGATACCAAAAAGTTTATGGTTAGTGTAAATAAAATTCCTAAATGCCGCTTAGGATTAATAAAGTCAGAAGAGAGTAGCTTCAATATGGTTTCCAGGTTTTAGGTAGACAGAACAGGTAGTCTTAAGGGGTAGTTGAAAGCCCATTAATTGTTAGAACCTGGAGGCACTAAAGCTTCAATAGATAGCTTCAGCTTTCCATCGTTAAGGATGGGAACACAGGTGGAAGTACTAATCACAAATACCTTACAGAGGAGAGCAAGAGTCACTGATGTAAGAATTTACCTAGAGCTGGTCCGGCAAGAGGGGCTCTGGGTAGTGGATGATTTCAAGAGGACAATGTGTAACCCGAAAAGAGGTCTTTAAGAATGTGAAGAATTCTGCCAAAGGTAAGCTGTCTTCTTGGAAGTTTTCCTATGGGTACAGCGCATAGCGTGATAAAGTAGGAATAGTGGGTCGCTTAGATTCGTGATTGTTATTGAGGAGGTGTGTTTGGGATTTGAAATCACACTGTCCTGTCCCTCTTCCCTTGGTTCCCTGGATGCTCATGTTGAGATTCAGTTGCAGAGTCACCAAAAGCTGGTAGAAGCTTGTCCTTTGGTTTGTTGTGGGTGGAGGCTCAAAGCCAAGAATGGCAGGACCGCGTACAGTCTTTCTATAAAATGTTAATTAGAATCAATGTGAACTGCCCTTCCTTTATAAAGGACATACTCTACATGTTTTCAATTATTGCACACTGTCAGTTTTAATTAAATCATATATTTTTTTACAACATACAGATCCAAAGCAGAATTAAATGGTGGTAAAACGTGTTGACCCTGGAGCCAAACTTGCTGGGTTTGAGCACCGGCTCTGCTAGTTAGCTATGTGACTTTTTTTTTTCTTTTTTCTCTTTTTATCAAGTTATTGCACATCTTCAGGCCCCAGCTAATCTTAAGTAAAATAAAGGTCACGGTATTTCACATTTGTGGTGAGGTGTTAATAAGATAATCTCTGCAAGGACCTCAGCTCTGTGCCTGGAACATAGAAAGAGTTCAGTATGTTTGCTTTAATAATAACGAAAAATACCAAGTATAATAACTCTTTCTCTAGGTATAACTTTTGTTTCTGCATTAAAACCACAGTGTTAGATGTTGATATTTCATAAACCTAACTTAACCGATTATATACAGCTCTGAGTACTAAAATAACATTTAATTTGGCAGAAATTTGTTTGGAGGGTAGACTAGAACCAGACAAACTTGTTGTGAAAAATGATTCTTCAATTCTAGCAGGCCTTCTTTTTAAGTGTGTGATGAGAAGTTTTGGTGTTTCCTTACCTACCATGGGAATCACGCAAACTGGGGATGGGAGAGGGAAAAGCATCTCGATTAGTTTTGTAGGGCTGTCTAACAAAGTACCACACACAGGCTAGCTTAAACAACAGAAATTTATTGTTTCACAGTTGTGGAGGCTGGAAGTCTGAGATCCAAGTGTTGGCAAGACTGGTTCCTTCTGATTGCTGTGAAGGACAATCTGTTCACGTCTCTCATCTGGTTTCTTGTGGTTTGCTGGTAACTTGTGGCATTCCTTGGCTTCTGTAGCGTCTCCAGATCTCTGTCTTCATCTTCACAGGATCTTCTGTCTTTGTGCATATCTCTGTGTCCAAATTTACCCTTTTTATAAAGATGCCAGTCATATTGGATTAGGGGCCCACCCTATTCTAGTCTGACCTCATCTTAACTTAATGAATGATACCTTCAGTGACTCTATTTCCAAATGAGGTCACATTCTGAATTACTGGGGGATTTAGGACTTCAACCTATGAATTTGGGGGGAACATAATTTAACTTGTAACAGCATCCTATCCTTGCACTATAATATACTTCAAGAAGTTGCAGTAGTCAGTACTCAGCAAAAATCCAGTTGCCTGATTTCAAAGCTGTGGGCAGTGGATTTATTTCTTCTTTGAAGAAAAGATGTCCGTAAGCTGGTATTCATAAAGTTTATCACTGCCAACATCGGGGAAGGTACACACTTAATGACATCGTCCTGTGGGTGCTTGCTGCAATCCTGCATCCCCCCACGGCAGTCACAGCTTATTTTGTGAGGGGGCCGTGTGTGTGTGTGTGTGTGTGTGTGTGTGTGTGTGAGTGTGAGAGAGAGAGAGAGAGAGAGGGACTGATTTTCAGCTCCCAAGGGCTTTTCACTTCGCTAAAAAACAGACGTTGCATAAGAAACAATTGTTAAAAACAGGAAAAAAGCTTATCTTTCTCTACACAGTAAGGATGTTCGTGGATACACAGATTATGTATTAGGCGTCACTTTAAGTGCGGTTGTGTTCTAAGGAGTGCTACTGAGGGCTCTCAAGTGCATCTCTATCAGTCTTTATAGTATGTAATCCTATATGTTAAAGAAGTTTGTCTGAAGCTTGACACAGTATCTTAAGCCTAATCTAAAATTCTCAAAGGCATTACTAAGAAAACCTTGTATACTTTTGTGTTTTAGAGTTAAACCAATGAATGAGAATTTCTGTAGCCCCTGTAATGTGCTTTATTCTCTGTTTCATCATGTGAATTTCCGTAATGGTGGAATACAGTCTCGTTCAAGGCGCATGGGTGCTGCATGCTGTGTGAAGCCCCACTAGGAGTCGGGCCATCTCTTCTCTGCTCCCACATCGTCCTATTACATTATTTCATAAGGAATTGTTTCTCCTGAGTGATCTCTCTTACCGCTAAATTATGAACTCCTCTCGAGAACAAAACAGCCTTATGTATATCTAATTTATCTTTGGATCTATAATATCAAACACAGTGTCTGGCACAGAGTAGAAGTTAAATTAGGAGAGATTAAATGCTGTAAAATAATTGAGGTTATTTTCTGGAACTCAGAAACTGAGAGATTGATTGGAAATATAAAGAAACGTTGCAAAAAAAAAAGAAATGTTGCTATTTTAGGCAAAAATTAAGGGGAAAGAGGAGGAGAAGGAGGGGCATCTAGTGCAGTGATTCTAAACTGGGGTGGCCACTATTAGCAAATGAAAGCGCAGGTCACCCAGTTAAAAGTGAATTTCACATAAACAGCAAATACAGTTTTTGCATAACTGTGTTCCAAATATTGCATAGGACGTACTTATACTAAAAAAAAAAAAAAGGTTGCTAATCTCTAATTTAAATTCAACTGGATGTTCTTTACTGACAATCCTATTCTAATCTCTTTTTGAATATGTAACACTTTTTTTTTTTTAATAGGCTATGAAGAGACATTTGGCACCTTTTTCTATTTATTTATTTATTTGTTTGTTTGTTTATTTATTTATTTATTTATGGCTGTGTTGGGTCTTCGATTCTGTGCGAGGGCTTTCTGTAGTTGTGGCAAGCGGGGGCCACTCTTCATCGCAGTGCGCAGGCCTCTCACTATTGCGGCCTCTCTTGTTGCGGAGCACAGGCTCCAGACGCGCAGGCTCAGTAGTTGTGGCTCACGGGCCTAGTTGCTCCGCGGCATGTGGGATCTTCCCAGACCAGGGCTCGAACCCGTGTCCCCTGCATTGGCAGGCAGATTCTCAACCACTGCGCCACCAGGGAAGCCCTGTAACACTTTTATGATTAATTTCTTTTATTGCTGATTTAAAAACATAATATGAATAGACTTTTCACTCTCCCTTCTCATAAAATGTCTATTTAAAACCTCTTCCAGCCAACTCCTACACTATCTTCCCAGAACCGCATAACCACACTCTCCACCCCCGCCCCACCCCCCCACCCCCACCCCAGCTCTATGTGCCTGCACAGAATCACAGAACACTTTTTTCTGGTGAATATCTAGAATGCCAGGGAATGCTCTCGACACACTATTTACAACCCACAGAACTCGAGCAAAGCGTCCTTTCGTTTGGCCGCATCACAGAATTTCCTGGCTTGTGATCTCCTGATCTTTTTCTAGTATGTGATTCCAGCAAACTGACCCATTATGCCTAAATTTAAGTTGCAAATATTTCTATGCCCAGAGCCAATTTCCTCTAATTGCATCTTCTGTCTCATATATATATATTTTAACATCTTTATTGGAGTATAATTGTTTTACAATGGTGTGTTAGTTTCTGCTGTATAACAAAGTGAATCAGCTATATATATACATATATCTCCATATCTCCTCCCTCTTGCATCTCCCTCCCATCCTCCCTATCCCACCCCTCTAGGTGGTCACAAAGCACCGACCTGATCTCCCTGTGCTATGCGGCTGCTTCCCACTAGCTATCTATTTTACTTTTGGTAGTGTATATATATCCATGCCACTCTCTCACTTCGTCCCAGCTTCCCCTTCCCCCTCCCCGTGTCCTCAAGTCCATTCTCTATGTCTGCGTCTTTATTCCTGTCCTGCCCCTAGGTTCTTCATTACCATTTTTTTTTTTAGATTCCATATATATGTGTTAGCATATGGTATTTGTTTTTCTCTTTCTGACTTACTTCACTCTGTATGACAGACTCTAGGTCTATCCACCTTACTACAAATAACTCAATTTCATTTCTTTTTATGGCTGAGTAGTATTCCATTGTATATATGTGCCACATCTTCTTTATCCATTCATCTGCTGATGGACACTTAGGTTGCTTCCATGTCCTGGCTATTGTAAATAGAGCTTCAATGAACATTGTGGTACATGACTCTTTTTGAATTCTGGTTTTCTCAGGGTATATGCCCAGTAGTGGGATTGCTGGGTCATATGGTAGTTCTATTTTTAGTTTTTTTTTTTTTTTTAATCAGTCATCAATTTTATACACATCACTTTATACATTTCAATCCCAATCTCCCAATTCATCACACCACCACCCCACCACCACTTTCCCCCCTTGGTGTCCATACGTTTGTTCTCTACATCTGTGTCTCAATTTCTGCCCTGCAACCCGGTTCATCTGTACCATTTTTCTAGGTTCCACATACATGTGTTAATATACGATATTTGTTTTTCTCTTTCTGACTTACTTCACTCTGTATGACAGTCTCTAGATCCATCCACGTCTCAACAAATGACTCAATTTCGTTCCTTTTTATGGCTGAGTAATATTCCATTGTATATATGTACCACAACTTCTTTATCCATTCGTCTGTCGATGGGCATTTAGGTTGCTTCCATGACCTGGCTATTGTAAATAGTGCTGCAATGAACATTCGGGTGCATGTGTCTTTTTGAATTACGATTTTCTCTGGGTATATGCCCAGTAGTGGGATTGCTGGGTCATGTGGTAATTCTGTTTTTAGTTTTTTAAGGAACCTCCATATTGTTCTTCATAGTGGCTGTATCAATTTACATTCCCACCAACAGTGCAAGAGGGTTCCCTTTTCTCCACACCCTCTCCAGCATTTGTTGTTTGTAGATTTTCTGATGATGCCCATTCTAACTGGTGTGAGGTGATACCTCATTGTAGTTTTGATTTGCATTTCTCTAATAATTAGTGATGTTGAGCATCTTTTCATGTGCTTCGTGGCCGTCTGTATGTCTTCTTTGGAGAAATGTCTATTTAGGTCTTCTGCCCATTTTTGGATTGGGGTGTTTGTTTCTTTAATATTGAGTTGAATGAGCTGTTTATATATTTTGGAGATTAATTCTTTGTCCGTTGATTTGTTTGCAAATATTTTCTCCCATTCTGAGGGTTGTCTTTTCGTCTTATTTATGGTTTCCTTTGCTGTGCAAAAGCTTTGAAGTTTCATTAGGTCCCATTTGTTTATTTTTGTTTTTATTTCCATTACTCTAGGAGGTGGACCAAAAAAGATCTTGCTGTGATTTATGTCAAAGAGTGTTCTTCCTATGTTTTCCTCTAAGAGTTTTATAGTGTCCAGTGTTACATTTAGGTCTCTAATCCATTTTGAGTTTCTTTTTGTGTATGGTGTTAGGGAGTATTCTAATTTCATTCTTTTACATGTAGCTGTCCAGTTTTCCCAGCACCACTTATTGAAGAGACTGTCTTTTCTCCATTGTATATCTTTGCCTCCTTTATCATAGATTAGTTGACCATAGGTGCATGGGTTTACCTCTGGGCTTTCTATCCTGTTCCATTGATCTATGTTTCTGTTTTTGTGCCAGTACCATATTGTCTTGATTACTGTAGCTTTGTAGTATAGTCTGAAGTCAGGGAGTCTGATTCCTCCACCTCCGTTTTTTTCCCTCAAGACTGCTTTGGCTATTCGGGGTCTTTTGTGTCTCCATACATATTTTAAGATGATTTGGTCTAGTTCTGTAAAAAATGCCATTGGTAATTTGATAGGGATTGCATTGAATCTGTAGATTGCTTTGGGTAGTATAGTCATTTTCACAATGTTGATTCTTCCAATCCAAGAACATGGTATATCTCTCCATCTGTTGGTATCATCTTTAATTTCTTTCATCAGTGTCTTATAGTTTTCTGCATACAGGTCTTTTGTCTCCCTAGGTAGGTTTATTCCTAGGTATTTTATTCTTTTTGTTGCAATGGTAAATGGGAGTGTTTCCATAATTTCTCTTTCAGATTTTTCATCATTAGTGTATAGGAATGCAAGAGATTTCTGTGCATTAATTTTGTATCCTGCAACTTTACCAAATTCATTGATTAGCTCTAGCAGTTTTCTGGTGGCAGTTTTAGGATTCTCTATGTATAGTATCATGTCATCTGCAAACAGTGACAGTTTTACTTCTTCTTTTCCAATTTGTATTCCTTTTATTTCTTTTTCTTCTCTGATTGCCGTGGCTAGGACTTCCACAACTATGTTGAATAATAGTGGTGAGAGTGGGCATCCTTGTCTCGTTCCTGATCTTAGAGGAAATGCTTTCAGTTTTTCACCGTTGAGAATGATGTTTGCTGTGGGTTTGTCATATATGGTCTTTATTATGTTGAGGTAGGTTCCCTCTATGCCCACTTTCTGGAGAGTTTTTTATCATAAATGGGTGTTGAATTTTATCAAAAGCTTTTCCTGCATCTATTGAGATGATCATATGGTTTTTATTCTTCAATTTGTTAATATGGTGTATCACATTGATTGATTTGCGTATATTGAAGAATCCTTGTATCCCTGGGATAAATCCCACTTGATCGTGGTGTATGATCCTTTTAATGTGTTGTTGGATTCTGTTTGCTGTTTGAGGATATTTGCATCTATATTCATCAGTGATATTGGTCTGTAATTTTCTTTTTTTGTAGTGTCTTTGTCTGGTTTTGGTATCAGGATGATGGTGGCCTCATAGAATGAGTTTGGGAGTGTTCCTTCCTCTGCAATTTTTTGGAAGAGTTTGAGAAGAATGGGTGTTAGCTCTTCTCTAAATGTTTGATAGAATTCACCTGTGAAGCCATCTGGTCCTGGACTTTTGTTTGTTGGAAGATTTTTAATCACAGTTTCAATTTCATTACTTGTGATTGGTCTGTTCATATTTTCTGTTTCTTCCTGGTTCAGTCTTGGAAGGTTATACCTTTCTAAGAATTTGTCCATTTCTTTGTGGTTGTCCATTTTATTGGCATAGAGTTGCTTGTAGTAGTCTCTTAGGATGCTTTGTATTTCTGTGGTGTCCATTGTAACTTCTCCTTTTTCATTTTTAATTTTATTGATTTGAGTCCTCTCCCTCTTTTTCTTGATGAATCTTGTTAAGGGTTTATCAATTTTGTTTATCTTCTCAAAGAACCAGCTTTTAGTTTCATTGATCTTTGCTATTGTTTTCTTTGTTTCTCTTTAATTTATTTCTGCTCTGATCTTTATGATTTCTTTCCTTCTGCTAACTTTGGGTTTTGTTTGTTCTTCTTTCTCGAGTTTCTTTAGGTGTAAGGTTAGATTGTTTACTAGAGATTTTTCTTGTTTCTTGAGGTAGGCTTGTATAGCTATAAACTTCCCTCTTAGAACTGCTTTTGCTGCATCCCATAGGTTTTGGGTCATCGTGTTTTCATTGTCATTTGTCTCTAGGTATTTTTTGATTTCCTCTTTGATTTCTTCAGTGATCTCTTGGTTATTTAGTAACGTATTGTTTAGCCTCCATGTGTTTGTGTTTTTTTACGTTTTTTTCCCCTGTAATTCATTTCTAATCTCATAGCGTTGTGGTCAGAAAAGATGCTTGATATGATTTCAATTTTCTTAAATTTACTGAGGCTTGATTTGTGAACCAAGATGTGATCTATCCTGGAGAATGTTCCGTGCGCACTTGAGAAGAACAGGTAATCTGCTGATTTTGGATGGAATGTCCTATAAATATCAATTAAATCTATCTGGTCTATTGTGTCATTTAAAGTTTGTGTTTCCTTATTAATTTTCTTTCTGGATGATCTGTCCATTGGTGTAAGTGAGGTGTTAAAGTCCCCCACTATTATTGTGTTACTGTCAATTTCCTCTTTTATAGCTGTTAGCAGTTGCCTTATGTATTGTGGTGCTCCTATGTTGGGTGCATATATATTTATAATTGTTATATCTTCTTCTTGGATTGATCCCTTAAGCATTATGTAGTGTCCTTCCTTGTCTCTTGTAGCAGTCTTTATTTTAAAGTCTATTTTATCTGATATGAGTATAGCTACTCCAGCTTTCTTTTGATTTCCATTTGCATGGAATATCTTTTTCCATCCCCTCACTTTCAGTCTGTATGTGTCGCTAGGTCTGAAGTGGGTCTCTTGTAGGCAGCATATATATGGGTCTTGTTTTTGTATCCATTCAGCAAGCCTGTGTCTTTTGGTTGGAGCATTTAATCCTTTCACATTTAAGGTAATTATCGATATGTATGTTCCTATGACCATTTTCTTAATTGTTTTGGGTTTGTTTTTGTATGTCCTTTTCTTCTCTGTGTTTCCCACTTAGAGAAGTTCCTTTAGCATTTGCTGTAGAGCTGGTTTGGTGATGCTGAATTCTCTTAGCTTTTGCTTGTCTGTAAAGCTTTTGATTTCTCCATCAAATCTAAATGAGATCCTTGACGGGTAGAGTAATCTTGGTTGTAGGTTCTTCCCTTTCATCACTTTAAGTATATCATGCCACTCCCTTCTGGCTTGTAGAGTTTCTAATGAGAAATCAGCTGTGACCTTATGGGAGTTCCCTTGTATGTTATTTGTCGTTTTTCCCTTGCTGCTTTCAATAATTTTTCTTTGTCTTTAATTTTTGCCACTTTGATTACTATGTGTCTTGGCGTGTTTCTCCTTGGGTTTATCCTGTATGGGACTCTGTGCATTTCCTGGACTTGGGTGGCTGTTTCCTTTCCCATGTTAGGGAAGTTTTCGACTATAATCTCTTCAAATATTTTCTCTGGTCCTTTCTCTCTCTCTTCTCCTTCTGGGACCCCTATAATGCGAACGTTGTTGCGTTCAATGTTGTCCCAGAGGTCTCTTAGGCTGTCTTCATTTCTTTTCATTCTTTTTTCTTTAGTCTGTTCCGCAGCAGTGAATTCCACCATTCTGTCCTCCAGGTCACTTATCCGTTCTTCTGCCTCAGTTATTCTGCTATTGATTCCTTCTAGTGTAGTTTTCATTTCAGTTATTGTATTGGTCATCTCTGTTTGTTTGTTCTTTAATTCTTCCAGGTCTTTGTTAATCATTTCTTGCATCTTCTCAATTTTTGCCTCCATTCTTATTCTGAGGTCCTGGATCATCTTCACTATCATTATTCTGAATTCTTTTTCTGGAAGGTTGCCTATCTCCACTTCATTTAGTTGTTTTTCTGGGGTTTTTTCTTGTTCCTTCATCTGGTACATAGCCCTCTGCCTTTTCATCTTGTCTATCTTTCTGTAAATGTGGTTTTTGTTCCACAGGCTGCAGGATTGTAGTTTTTCTTGCTACTGCTGTCTGCCCTCTGGTGGTTGAGGATATCTAAGAGGCTTGATGGGAGGCTCTGGTGGTGGGTAGAGCTGACTGTTGCTGTGGTGGTCAGAGCTCCATAAAACTTTAATCCACTTGACTGTTGATGGGTGGGGCTGGGTTCCGTCCCTGTTGGTTGTTTTGCCTGAGGCAACCCAGCACTGGAGCCTACCTGGGCTCTTTGGTGGGGCTAATGGCGGACTCTGGGAGGGATCACGCCCAGGAGTACTTACCAGAACCTCCGCTGCCAGTGTCCTTGTCCCCATGGTGAAACAGAGCCAGCCCCCGCCTCTGTAGGAGACCCTCCAACACTAGCAGGTAGGTCTGGTTCAGTCTCCCCCAGGGTCACTGCTCCTTCCCCCGGGTCCCGATGCACACACTATTCCATGTGCACCCTCGAAGAGTGGGGTCTCTGTTTCTCCCAGTCCTGTCGAAGTCCTGCAATCAATTCCCACTAGGCTTCAAAGTCTGCTTCTCCAGGAATTCCTCCTCCCGTTGCCGGACCCCCAGGTTGGGAAGCCTGACGTGGGGCTCAGAACCTTCACTCCATTGGGTGGACTTCTGTGGTATAAGTGTTCGCCAGTCTGTGAGTCACACCCCCAGCAGTTATGGGATTTGATTTTACTCTGATTGCGCCCCTCCTACCGTGTCACTGTGGCTTCTCCTCTGTCCTTGGACATGGGGTATCCTCCTTGGTGAAGTCCAGTGTCTTCCTGTCGATGATTGTCCAGCAGCCAGTTGTAATTCTAGTGCTCTTGCAAGAGGGAGTGAGAGCACGTCCTTCTACTCCGCCATCTTGGTTAATCTCCTATTTTTAGTTTTGTAAGGAACCTCTATACTCTTCTCCATAGTGGCTGTATCAATTTACATTCCCACCAGCAGTGCAAGAGTGTTCCCTTTTTTGCACACCCTCTCCAGCATTTATTGTTTGTAGATTTTTTGATGATGGCCACTCTGACCGGTGTGAGGTGATACCTCATTGTAGTTTTGATTTGTATTTCTCTAATGATTAGTGATGTTGAGCATCCTTTTATGTGTTTGTTGGCAATCTTTATATCTTCTCTGGAGAAATGTCTATTTGGATCTTCTGCCCATTTTTGGATTGGGTTGTTTGTTTTTTTTGATATTGAGCTGCCTGAGCTGCCTGTATATTTTGGAGATTAATTCTTTGTCAGTTGCTTTGTTTGCGAATATTTTCTCCCATCCTGAGGATTGTCTTTTGGTCTTGTTTTTGGTTTCCTTTGCTGTGCAAAAGCTTTTAAGTTTCATTAGGTCCCAGTTGTTTATTTTTGTTTTTACTTCCATTTCTCTAGGAGGTGGGTCAGAAAGGATCTTGGTATGATTGATGTCATAGAGTGTTCTGCCTATGTTTTCCTCTAAGAGTTTGATAGTGTCCGGCCTTACATTTAGGTCTTTAATCCATTTTGAGTTTATTTTTGTGTATGATGTTAGGCAGTGTTCTAATTTCATTCTTTTACATGTAGCTGTCCAGTTTTCTCAGGACCATTTATTGAAAAGACGTCCTTTCTCCATTGTATATTCTTGCCTCTCTTATACCATATGTGTGTGGGTTTATCTCTGGGCTTTCTATCCTGTTCCATTGATATATGTTTCTGCCAGTGCCATATTGTCTTGATTACTGTAGCTTTGTAGTATAGTCTGAAGTCAGGGAGCCTGATTCCTCCAGCTCCATGTTTCTTTCTCAACATTGCTTTGGCTATTCGGGGTCTTTTGTGTCTCCATACAAATTGTGAAATATTTTGTTCTAGTTCTGTGAAAAATGCTATTGGTAGTTTGATAGGGGTTGCATTGAATCTGTAGATTGCTTTGGGTAGTATAATCATTTTCACAATGTTGATTCTTCCAATCCAAGAACGTGGTATATCTCTCCATCTGTTTGTATCATCTTTAATTTCTTTCGTCAGTGTCTTATAGCTTTCTGCATTGAATATGTAACTTTTTTTTTTTTTTTTTTTTATAATTTTTTTTTTCCCTACTTTATTTATTTATTTATTTATTTTTGGCTGTGTTGGGTCTTCGGTTCGTGCGAGGGCTTTCTCCAGTTGCGGCAAGCGGGGGCCACTCTTCATTGCGGTGCGGGGACCGCTCTTCATCGCGGTGCGCGGGCCTTTCACCATCGCGGCCCCTCCCGTTGCGGGGCACAGGCTCCAGACGCGCAGGCTCAGCAGCTGTGGCTCACGGGCCCAGCCGCTCCGCGGCATGTGGGATCTTCCCAGACCAGGGCTCGAACCCGTGTCCCCTGCATTAGCAGGCAGACTCTCAACCACTGCGCCACCAGGGAAGCCCGAATATGTAACTTTTTAAACTGTTTTATCTCTTTGAAATGCAATTGAAAGTTCCCTAAACTCCTCTGTGAAAACGCCTATACACACAGAATTGTGCATACTGTTTCAGGTAGCTGGTGTAAGTAATTTAATTCTTAATATTGGATGTGTTAGAGAAAGAATAAATACTTTTTTGGAGGTTACAAGGCTAAAAGTAATAAAAGTTAAGTTATATATACACATATGGGTTCTATGCCTAGTCCTGCATTTCAAAGCTAAGGGTAACGACAGAAGTGATGGAATCTAAGCCACTAATTTTATAAAGTGAAGAAATTGGATAGAAATATCAACTAAGATATAGAATTTAATTGTTAAAGTAGAGTAGAGAAGGAAACTAAATTGGTTACAAGACTACATTGATTAATGTAACTTATTATCAAATTATATATATATAAAATAGATGTATAGTAAATGTTAGTGTATGTATAATTATATGCATAATTGAATTATATATAATTTAAATACATTTGATAAAAATATAAAGACACATATATTTTCATGGTAAAGAATTATCAATTTATCATTTAGTAACATTTTTACACTAATTGAAGAGAAACAAGTGAATATTCTATTTTATTAGTTCTTAAAACAGCAACTAAATTGTCAACGGGTTCCTTCTTAGTTCACTGCAAATGACCACGGACATTTTCTGCCTCTGCACTATTTATGCAACAATGAAATCAGTTATATTAGTCTTCATACATTATATTATTAGAGTATACCAGTACACTTTGGTCTCTTAGAATGCATTAAAAAATTAACTCCAAACTTTGATCTAAAATTAAAAAATAGGATATTTAATATTCTTTTGCAGTGGGGGTACATGGATATCTGGTGTTGATGGTCTTGTAAACTGTTTCTATCCAAATCGATCAGTTGCTAAAAGTCTGCTTAAAATGAACTGAATAATGATCAGATAAAACCTGGAAGAAACCTTTCTTTCTCTGACTCATGAAACATTGGAATTAATCAGACATCAGTATCATAGATGTTGTTTATCTGTCTCATATAAAAGTGTACCTTTATATTTCAAAACTTCAAATTATTTAAATGTAATCAAATCCTATGGATTAGGAAAACTTTTCCCATCTCAAATATTCTCTCGTTTCTGAGAATTATTCCCAGCTGATTATGGGGTTTCCATTAGTAATTAGAATTACTCCAAATGATTTGGGAAATTTTGTTCATAAAAAATTAGGATTTTTGTGTGTGTGTTATTTAAAGGAATAGAAGACATGGATGTGATCCTCCAAAAGCTTCCTGTGAAGAATTGAGTTGGTGGTTGAATGTTTAATAATTTCAGAATGGATAGATTCCTCTTCTGCTAGTTAACTGGAGGAATTCTTTAATATTCTGGAGGCAGTTACATTCTTCTTAAAATGATTAAAAGTGTTAAATATCCACCCAGTAATTAAATTAAGCAAAACATATTTAAAGTTTTAAAATATATTTTAAATTTATTGTAATTACTTTTTAAGTGTCTGTTTTAAAGTAAAAAAAGAAATAAATGGTTAAGTCTAAAAGTTATGCTGCTAAAAGTTAAATAATAAATGGCTTGAGGTGCATCCATTTGGTTTGGCAACATGCAAATCATTTATGACCTAAACTTGCAAGTTCGATATAATAGAGGGATCAGAATTAAGATGAGATTACTTGGTGGAATGGATGATAGATGAGGAAATAGAAACAAGCAGTGTAGACACCTCTTATTTAGGTCTTCCTGTCTCCACTATAACTGTCAACAAGCTTTCCTTGCTACCGATGCAGGCAGAAATCAAACCACAACATTGTCATGCTCCGGTTTTGATATTTATTGAAATATCATTTTACCTTCCTAAGAATATTCAAACACATTAAAAATCTAAACGGTAATGTTACAAAATTCATTTACCCACCCATTAGTATTAGTCAGTTAGCCAGAAGTTTTTCTTCGTGACATTTGACCTCTTAGAGGTAGTACATTATAACTCGGATTGAATAAGTTTTAATGCTTTCTTCATGTTTTCTATCACTGTAATAAAAGTAAATATATATTTTCTATTAGTAAATGAGAGTATCAGATTTTTAAATTAACCCCTGAATCTAAAATTGGCCCATTAAAATGAACAGCTATAAAGATTTGGGGATTTATCTGCAGCCTTAAAGAATATTATGCTAAAAGTGTACATGTAAATTTAAGGATTAGACCATTCAGAGCTGGTTAATTAACTTAATGTTAAAAAATTTTATCAAAGGGATTTTGAGGGAGCATCTATTTTGTTAACTGATTATTTTGTAGCAGTATTGCTGGATATGACAGGCATAGCTATCTTATTAAACTTAGTTGATAGTGAATGTTGTAAAAATGAAAGTCCCAAGTCAGACTGTATCTCCTTGCTTATAGGCATTAAAGGAAGAGAAAAGATTTAATTATGATCACTTTGAGGAAATCACATATGATCTTTCATACCAGAAGAATGGACTGGCTTTCTTAAGGTTTAGTTTTCATGTGTACTCCATTCTTTTTGGTGGTGTTAACATTTCGTGATCACAAGAACTATTAGAGATCCCTGTTGAAAAAAGAGATTCTGAGGTGCCCCAGAAATTCTGATTTTGATGGGAGCTAAGAGTTTGCATTTTAACCACTATCACCACTACCAACCCCAGGGCCTGTGGTGTGTGGGTAGCACTGTTTGTGGGGAAGCACCCATGTAGGGTATCATTGACCCTTCTAACAGTCAAGTGTTGCTCGTATCACTGTTCAAGATAATTTGTGAATACTTACATAGCGGTAAATCCTGAGGTTCATATGTATATAATCTGTTTGAGTATCTTCCAGTTATATCAGCTCTGACTGTTAAAGAAGGATCTGCCAAAAAAAAAAATAAGTCCCTTACATATTATTTAAAATGTTCTGAAAATCATTCTTGCCTCTTACTCTAAAACAAACGTTAAGCAAATTTATAAGCAAAATCAGTTTTCATACATGTGAATTCATTATAAGTTCATCTGAATTCTCATTTTAGTGTGTCACAGGTCTCTGTCAACATATAATAGTTTAGAGAACGATACTGAAACTACATTGGGATATTGATTTCATAGCATCAGTTAATTTAAAAAATTAAAATTTAATATTTATAAGTTGCAAGTTACAGATATAATGAGTTTGATTGTTGACCTAACAAGAACTGTTATTGACTGGGTTACTAATGACTTCCCTTTAAAAGGAATAGTACTTGAACTAGCATTTAAAAGTAAATAAAAGCAAGAAGGCTACTGATTTTCTAAATCTGATGGAAAGAGATTATACAATTACCCACAGACATGATTCTGGGCACATATTGTCCATCAGGTGATAAATTCTTATCAGTGGTTTCATGCTAGGAAAAAGATGAAAAAAAAAAGAATGTTATTGTATTGGATTGTTTTTAACAGTTGATTTAAAAATATTTTATGTAAACAAGCCTTTCAGTAAGTTGTATATTTTGGCCTCTTACAATTCTATATAACATTCTATATCCACTAATACTTTATAGCTCTTTTTGTCTTTAAAAAAAGACAAAAAAAGAGATTCAGCTTTTCCACCGAATTGAGATATTAAGAAAACATTGTAGAGGTCGTGTACCATGAGATTCAGCATGATGAAATTATTCTGTGCCATTTCTTGTATTTCTTTATTTTGGGCAAACACTTTTTTTAGTGCTGTGGGAGAAAACATAATGTCAGTTAGTTTCAAGGATCAAGACGCCTTCAATATAATGTAGCAAAATTAAGCTAGTATTTTGCATTTCTTTGCATCTGTAACTTGGATGTAAATAGTTCATTGGCCCATTGCCACTTCGTCTCTCATTGGAAAGCAATGAGGGACAGAGTCTATCCAAGAAGACATCAAGAGAGAGTCACATTGATGAAATCACCAGTTTTATAATGTCATGTAATTCATTGACTCTGGTTAAAACAGCATCTTCTTTCAGCCAGTTTTCCTACCTTTTTGGGGGGGCAGGGGAGGAAGAAAGATATAAAATTCTAAAGGACATATAATATAAATATATTCAGTAGATTACTAACAATCATTGTAGTCTTTAAGCACCTTAGTAAAATGGTGGTACTCTAGCAGTTGTCCTTTTTTTTTTTTGGAATAGAGTTTCCTGAGTGCCTTCTTAACAATTTGTAACCAGGTCACTTGCCTACTTCATATTGGAGATACAGTAAGATCTCAGGAGCAAAAATTACCTTGGCAGTATTGACAGTCCTCCAAGTGATGAATAACCATCAGTGGCTTGTTACTAAACAGAGAGAGTGTGGAATTGAGCCAAGTGATTAATTTGAGTCAGAATGTACAGTGAAATTAGATTTAAGGTTCTCATACTTTCTATGAGACATAAAGTAAACATCTCAGCCTGACAAATCACAGCGCTGTAGTCTGTAGTCCTGTTACTCATAACAGGGCCTCAGCACTGAAGTATCAGCCTCACCAGAAATGTAGCTCATTAGAAATGTAAATTCTCAGGCTCCCTCTTGGGCCGACTCAGTCAGCATCTGTGGGGGTGAGGTCCAGGAATCCTTAGCTTAACAAGCTTACCAGGTCATTCTTATGTATACTGTAGTACAGTTAGAAAAATAAAAGTCAATTCTGTCTCCATAGATGAAAGGATATTATGAACAAGGTAGTATTCATTTCCAGTGAACATGTGGTATAAAATTTTGGAAGTGTCGAAGTTTTTACTTAGGTTTTTTGTTTGTTTTTAGTTTTTCAAAAAGTCTAGTAATATTTGACCATTTTCACAACCTTTTATTCTTGTCACAACTTACAATTACCAACAGTCTCAGGGAGAGTTCCCTTCCTATATATTTTTCAGTGTCATTTTGATTTTAACTCTCTGAAGAAAAGTTTTGATGGTAGCTCCTTGACTACCCTGGCGTTTAGAATACGAGAAAAATTAGAATGTTAACTACAGTGAAGGACAAAATAATTATGATTCGGGTATATAAGATGTTTTTTAAAATGTTTCTTTAATTTTGCGAGGATGCTAGGTACAAAAAGAGATAGACGAGTGTATACGTATCAAGCATAAATCTTTTTAAAAACAACAGACATAATCATATGAAATACTTGTTATTGAATAATCCTGTTTTTCAAACTTTAGTCTCAGAAGTGTTAAATAACACATTTTGAAGTGTAAATAATTTCATTTAATCCTCAAACTTAGAATATAAGTTAATTTTAGGTAAGAATAAATCCTACAACTTATCTCTTAAAATTTATAACATAGAAAGCCAACATTTGCCAACAACTTCACATTTACTGGTGAAAGAGCAGATTAGATATCCAATGAATGAAATATTATTACCTCTTTTTAATTAGTAGGAAACTGAGCCTAAGAATATTCATTGACATTTCTTCAGAGACACATAGAGAACTTAGACCTCCTAAGCACCAAGTAGTAATTCTTCTACTAGATAACTTTTTCTCTGATTGCACTTAGGTAGATAGAGGTGTCCTGTGATGCAGAACAATTCAGGGGCATGAGTCATTCTGATTTCCTGAACTGCTACCCTTTCTTCCCAGCATAACAGCTGGAAATAAGGATAGCTCTGTGTAAGGAAAGACATTGATGTAACTCTTGGAAAACTAATTTCTCCATCAGATTTCTGGCCAACTGGAGTCCAAGGAAAAATGTGTCAAGACCGCAGAATACTCAGTCTTAATAGTTCAGCTTTGAATGCGTTGTTCAGACAGTCAAACCAAGACAGTAATCTGTTTTAGGAAAAGCTTCTGTTTCTGGCAGACACTGAAGTAGGAACACCTGAACAAGGGCTCAGAAACTTTTAAAGCAAAGAGGCAGATGGTAAGTATTTGAGGTTTTGCAGCCCATGTGGTCTTGTTCACAACCGCGCGCCTCTGCTATTATTGCACGAAAGCAGCCATGGACAACATGCAACAAGGTGAGAGTGGCCGTTACAGTAAAACTTAATTTATAACACTGGAATTTGAATTTCAAGTAACTTCCATGTGTCACAAGATATTATTCTTCTTTTGATTAAAAACATTGTTTTAATGTAAAAATCATCCTTAGCTCACACACCAAATTATCAATAAAACAAGTGGTCCCTAGTCTTATGGTTACCAGGGGCGAAGGGTGGGGGGAGGGATAGACTGGGAGTTTGGGATTGACATGTACACACTACTATAGATAACCAACAAGGACCTGCTGTATAGCACAGGAAACTCAGCTCAATATTCTGTAATAACCTAAATAGGAAAAGAATTTTAAAAAGAATAAAAAAATAAGCATTTTAAATTGGGGAAAAAAAATCTTATGAACTAGCACATCAGATTATGAGAAACTCGAGTGAGAGAAAGTAAAAATTTTGGGGAGCTGTACTTCTGAGATGCTCTAAAACCAGAGCCTTCCAAGCCTAGCTGTTTATCAGCATCATTTGGTGAATTATCTTTTAAAATTCTACATGTTTTTCATTGAAAATAAGTTACAAATTCAGATGGTTTAAAATTCAAAAGTTAAAAGAGTAAAAATTCTTTCTCCCATCCTGCCTTCAAGAAGTAAGCAGTGTTACCATTTTCTAAGTCTGTTTCCAGAGTTTTTCAGGTCATATAGCAAAATACACATGTGCATATGCATATGCTTGTGTATATACTTATGTAAATGTATATGATTATAATTGTGTATGTTCATATGCATGTCCATATGTATGTGTATATATATATATATATATATATATATATCTCCTTTCTTTTTTAAAAATACAAATACTAGCAAGCTATACACATGTATTTGCATTTGGCTTTTTTAGCATAATGGTATATCTTGGATATTATTCCCTTGTGCTTTTGTATAATATTCCATTATATGGATCATCTTTATTAGTCTTCTCAAAATAGATATTTAAATTCTTTTCAATCTTTTATGTTTAGATTGTTTTCAGACATTTAAAAAGATGCTTTGGTGGACATGATGTTACTTACATATAATTTTGCACGTGGGTGGGTATATTTGTAAATAAATTCCAGAAGTGGAGTTTCTGGGTCAGAGTATGTGCATTTATAATTCTGATGCACTGTGTATACTTTCCTTAGAAGCTGTAGCAATTTATATTCTCTCTGATAATGTGAGAGGTAAGTATTTACTCTCACTAAAACTGGTTATTGAGCTTTTAATTCTTTTATCCAGTAGGTGAAAGAGGGAAGTTAATGTGGTTTTACTTTCTTATAAAAAATAGTCACCATATGATCCAGCAATTCTACTTCTGGGTATATACCCAAAGAAAATGAAATCACTATTTCACTATCTCAAAGGGATATCTGCATCCCCATGTTCATTGCAGCATTATTTACAATAGCCAGGACATGGACGCAACCTAAGTGACTCTCAGTACATTTGTGACAACGTGAATGAACCTTGAGCATATTATGTTAAGTAAAATAAGTCAGAGACAAATACTATATGATCTCTCTTATATGTAGAATCTGGAATTTTAAAAAAAGTAAAAACCAAACTCATAGAAACAGAGAGTAGATTGGTGGTTTCCCGGGGTGGGGATTGGGAGGTGGGGAAAATGGATGAAGGTGCTCAAAGGGTACACACTTCCAGTTATAAGATGAGTGAGTCCTGGGAATCTAGTTATGACCAGAGTTAACAATACTGTATGGTATACTTGGAAGCTGATAAGAAAGTACATCTTAAAAGTTCTCACCACACACACACACACACACACACACACACACACACACACACACACATGTTAACTATGTGAGGTGATAATTAACCTTATTGTGGTCATCATTTTGCAGTATATACATATATCAAATCATCACATTCTACACCTTAAATTTGCACAATGTTATATGTAAATTATATCTCAATAAAGCTATAAAAAAATAATCTTACTCATATGTTTAGGTTACTAATTTTTTTATTCTGTGAACTATCTTTCCTATCTTATGTTCATTTTTTCAAGGTCATTGACTTGACCTTTTTCTTATTTATGAGTACTTTGTATATTAGAGAACTTCACTCTTGTAATATGTGCTATAGTTTTCTGTTTGTTTTGTATTTTTTGCCTTTTTCATTTGCTTATGATAAATTTCTGGTTGTGCAGAAATTTGCATAATCAAAAATATTAGTCATTTATTTTAGGATTTTTCTTTCTTCTTTTTTTTCCTTTGGCCATACTCAACTCTAAAGGAGGACTAGGGTGAGGCAAGAGTAGCATCTAGGGCACAAAAATTAAGTGCTTTGTTTTTGCATCCTAGACATCCCTCATGCCTCACCCTAATTGTACCCTACTCCAAGAATTTAAAGAAATAACAGTTTTGTAATAGTGTCTTCTAGTACCTTAATGGTTTCATCCTTATAATTAATCTTTATAATTTATTTTGATATAAAATGTGAGGTATAGATCCAAATTTTAAAATTTTTCACAAGTGGCTATCAAATTCTAACAATTATTTTACATACTCTATCTCTCCTACTCCTGATTCAGAATGCCACTTAATCATGTAAACAGTTTCTGTAGTATCCAGTTTTCTGTTCTCTCCATTCTATTCAATTCATTTATCGGTAACATACTGTGTTATTAAAATGTTTCATATTGATTAAGGGCTAGTTCCCACTGATTTCTTTTCAGAATGTTCCTATTTAAGTCTGTCTATGTTTCCATTTCACTTTTAAAATCACTTAAAAACTTGTACTAATATATTGTGATTGTCTTAACAAATTTTTTAACTATAGAGAGAATTGACATTTTTACGATGTTGAATCTTCCTATCCAAGAACATGATATCCCTTCACATAGGTTTGTAATTTTTTTCCTCACTAGTACATTTAGTTCATACAGATTTTGTACATTTTCTGTCAAGTTTATCCTGGGATATTTCATCTTTTTTTATTGCTATTTTATATAAGGTATTTTATAAGTGTCTTTAACTATTTTAATTATATATATATATATATAAATGCTGTCGATTTCTAGGTATTAATTTAGTCTCATCTAATTTAACTGAATCTTCATACTTCTGAATACTTTGGGCTGATTCTCAAATTTTTCACAAACACAGTCATCAGCTGCAAATAAAGATTCTTTCACTCTCTCCTTTCTAAGTTTTTCTCATCTAATTGCATTGGTTAGTATCTCCAGAACAATGTTAGTAATTTTGGTGATTAAAGAATCCATCAGTGGAATACTTTGTTTTTCCTCAGTAAGCATGATGTTGACTTTTTTTGCTGGAATGGATAAGTTTTTTAACTTCAAATATGGATTTGGCATTGTATTAAATGCTTTTTTAGCATTTGTGGAGATAGGAGATACTTGTATGATTTGTGTCCTTATAAATATTAAATTATTTTAATTAATAGAGTTCTTAATCTTGAATCTTTTGGCTTTCCCAGACTGAATCTCACTTTATCAGGGTATATTCTTTAAGTGTTCTGCTGTCTGCTCTTTGCTAATATGTTGTTTGTTTTTTACATTTCTATTTGGAAATAAGATTATTCTGTAGACTTCTTTTTTTTTTTTTGTAATATTTGTCCAGTGTTGAGAGTGTTTTACCCAATTCTTATTTGGAATCTTTTCTTTTTCTTCAAAGAGTTGAATTGAACATTCTTTAGATATTTGATAAATTCTTGGGGTGCTTTTAAAAGTACAAGTTTCTCAGCTCCATCCCCAAAGATTTAGTAGATCTTTAGTAAATCACGTCACTCTTGGTCACTGAGCGCCTGGCACATAGAAGTGGATACTCAGTAAGTAGTTGACCCTGAATATGGATTTTTAAAAAAACTCTCTGAGTTGTTCTGATGATCAGACAGCCTTGAGAAGTGCTGCTATAAGTCAGGTTCCTGTTTAAGCTTGTATAATGCCCAGTGAGTGATACTGTTTTGTTTATACAATTTATATTCAAAAGTTTGCTTGGTGGATGTTAACTAGACTTATTGTGGTAATCATTTTGCATATATACAAATATCCAATCATTAAGTTGTATACCTGAAACTAATATAATGTTAAGTCAATTATTCCTCAGATAAAAAATCTTGCTTGGATAATTAAGAAATTAATATAAAAGTGTTTAGAGCTGTTGTTTATAAAAAAATTCTAATAGCAACTCTTAGTCCAAACAGCATACAGTAACAGAGCAAATTCTTATTGTATTCTCTGAAAAGCTAACATGCTAGTTTTTGGCTCTCCTATGAGGAGGTATCTGTATCATCTGTCAAAGTTAACTGAGAGGTGTTTTACCTTTTTTGAATGTGAGAGACCTTCCTCATAAGTCTGCATCCAAGTGATGTCGTCTCCCCATCCTAAACAGAAGAGAGAAATCAATGTGTTAAATCAGGACTACCAAAGAGTTCTGAATTGGGGATGTGATAAGCAGGTATCTGTCTACAGATATTTAAGCTACCAAGCAGTTGTGTGACATAAGGTATGGAGGACACATAATTATAACTAGATACAAATAGGTTGTGTCCTTTCAGGTGATATTACTGAGGTTTTGTGACTATGTTTTAAATCTTAAGGCCCATGGCCTTGAACCCAGTAAGTGTTCAGTAGATGCTATTATGATTAGTGGTGATTGAAAGGACATCTCTGGACCATGCAAGAGCTCTCACTTTCAGAATGTACAGGAGGAAATAACAGTTAATCTTTGCATACTTTGTAAATCTATCGGGAATACTTTGGGCTATACTGAACAGTGTCCTTGAACCTTGAGTGCCAAGAGATGCTGACTCCTTCAAAGTCAGAACATATCATTGAAAAAAAAGGAATTTCAAATTTTGCTTTGAGTTTTAACAGGGAAAAAAATTCTGGCATGGGAATTTCATGGTTGAGAGACTCAATAAAACCCTTGTTTTGGAAGCCTCCAAAAGAGTGGAGGAGAGGGAAACAGAACGCAACGAGAAGGGAAAGAACCCACTAGCTTTTTTTTTTTTTTAAAGAATCAATTTTATTTATTATTTATTTTCGTTGCATCAGGTCTTCGTTGCTGCACATGGGTTTTCTGTAGTTGTGGCGAGCGGGGGCTACTCTTCGTTGTGGTGCCCAGGGTTCTTCTTACGGTGGCCTCTCCTGTTGCGGAGCACAGGCTCCAGGCGTGCGGGCTTCAGTAGTTGTGGCACACGGGCTCAGTAGTTGTGGCTCACAGGCTCTAGAGCGCAGGCTCAGTAGTTGTGGCACACGGGCTTAGTTGCTCCGCGGCATGTGGGATCCTCCCAGACCAGGGATCGAACCCGTGTCTCCTGCATTGGCAGGCGGATTCTTAACCACTGCGCCACTAGGGAAGTCCCCCCACTAGCCTTTAAAGAAATGATGTGAGTAGTTGGGAATGTGTATTAGAGATTGAAGAATAAGACCATTGAGGAGAAGAATGCACAAAACATCCAGAAATATTTCAAAGTATTTTCAGGAAATGTCTCAGTCTATGGATGAAAAAGGTTGAATTAATTTGAAAATAGAAATAGTTGCAGGCTATTTTGGACCCAGATTTTTTCATAAGTTTCATATGTTGTCAGACTGGAGTTCCTGGTTTTGATACCATGGCTTAAAGATGTCCAGGACTTATGAAGCAGAATTATGAAGCAGGATAAATATGATCCCATGATTTTTGCCTGTTGGGTTTTGGTTTGTTTGTTTTTTAATAACAACTTTATTCAAATATAATTCATATGCCAATACAGTTCATCCGTTGAAAGTATATACATTTTTTTGTATATTTACATAGTGTGCAACCATCACCACAATCAATTTTAGAAGATTTTCATCACTTCAGAAAGAAACCCTGTACCCTTTATTTATCACCATGCACTTCTTTCATCTCCTACAACCCTAAGAAATGGCTAATCTACTTTGTCTCTATAGATTATCTTATTCCAGACATTTCATATAAGTGGAATCATATAAGATGCGATGTATCTTATGACTGGATGCTTTCACTTAATACAATGTTTTTAAGGTTCATGCATGTTGTGGCATGTATTAGGACTTCATTCTTGGGCCAAATATTATTCCATTTTATGGATATACCACATTTTGTTTATCCATTCATCAGTTGATGGACATTTAGGTTGTTTCTACTTTTTGGATTTTATGAATAATTCTGCTATGAACATTTGAGTGCAAACTTCAGTGTGAACATATGTTTTCATTTTTCTTGGGTATAATCCTTAGAAGTGGAATTGCTGGATCAAATGGTAACTATAACTTTAACTTTCTGACAGCTTTTCCAAGTGATTGCATTATATTACACTCTTACCCGAAGTGTTGTTGGTTTGTTTTTGCCTGACTTTAGAATCCTAACTTTGGAAGACATCTTACGTTAGCTTCGTGCCCCAACCTTAGCAGGAATACTTCCTATCTGTAACAACCCTGAAGGACTTTCTTTACAACTTTGCTCAAACACATGTAGTAAGTTTATGCCACATTTTGCATTAGATAAAAATTATTTTGGAAACAGCCAGTGAGACTAGGTTCCTACTTAATTTCCCTATTCTGTTGCAAATATCATTCAGTGCCAGAATGTCAGCCGTGGGAAGAATTACTGTTCTCTGCTCCTGTTTAACTTAGTTCCACAAATATTGAAGGAACATCTGCTATATGCCTTGCTCCACTTAGCACTGGGTGTACGAAGGTAAGACAATACAGTCTTATTGTTCTCTGTTCATTATCATAATTCCTAATTCATAATCCATTACTGGCTATGCTTACTTATCTTCTGAGATTTTATTCATTCTCCAGCATGTATTTATTGAGTACTTACTGTATGCCAGGCACTGGACCAGGTGCTGGGTGCAGAGCAGTTTTGGTTTAAAAGGAAGTTAAGATTTGGGGTTCACTTTTTTATTGAACCATTTCTTACCTTTTGCCAATTAATACTCCCTTTTCTCCCTAACACTGTCTCTGTTTACCTGGTGCTGCTCCGCACTCTAAGAGGCTGCATATGCTACTTGGTACACTGTAGTCAAATTTCCCCTTCACCCCTACCTTAAATCCTCATTCTCAGTTGTTTGCTATGTGCCAGTAGAAGATAAAGGCTTAACCAAATGCAAACCAATTCTGAATAATGGAGTTCCCAGCTGCTATCAGTCATCTCCCCTATTGAAATAGTTTAACTGAAATAAGACTCATCACGTTGTTTAAAATTTTTTGTACGTATTGAGTATATGTTTCATAAAATTCACCAAATAGTTTTAATGGACATTTGGAAGTGAATACACAGAACGTTGGTACCTTACTTATAGTTACAGCATGCTGCTTAACTCAGCCCTCGAGGGTCTTTAAGGGCAGTGAGTTTGATCTCTGGCACTTTTAAGGCTACTGAGTTCATTGTTTTATAACTGTTGTGGGTGTATATGGAGGTACATGATAAATTACACTTAGGAAAATATTTCCCTCTTTTATTTATTTTGCAAAAACTTACTGATTTTTTTAGACTTACAGTTTCTGTGATTTTAAACTGAAGTAGAATTAATTATCTTGGCTGAACACTGACGGGCAATTGGCTGGCACCCAATACATCTGTTAAGGAATGAATTAACTTGGAAAGAAAGTCAATATTTTAAAATTTGAAATTATGCTATAGTTGATCTGCATTTGTTTGCTCCGGTCACATTACCATTCCAAGTACCAGTCAAGTGTTTTTTGGTTTGTGTTACTAATTTAGAATTAGCTATTTGGAGACAAATGATTTTCTTTCCATTTCTGGTAGCTGGAAATGTAGGAATCAATTCTGAGAATTTTCTTTATGAATTATTTCTTTGCAGATGAAGATATAATTGTTTCTCAGGCCAAAGTAAAACAGTTGGTACAAAATGGAAATGTTTTCAATGTAGCCAATGACAAATCTAGATTATGTCCTCTAAAAATACTGCAGCTGTTTTCTGGAGTCAGTATAGCAAACACTTGGTTAACCAAAATTCTTGGAGGGTGGAGATAAAGTATAATTTTCTGGGGACCCCAGTGTAAAATCATTCCAAATTATTTTCTTGCCTGAATAAAGAGAGGACAGGGCACTGGAACAGATTTTGAGGGAATCCTGATTGCATTTAGGATATCAGTATAACATGTCAGTCAATAGCATTTTGCAGGACTCTGGTTACCAGAGTTAGAGGCAATGAAACCAGTTCTCCACTATTTCTATAGAAGATGCAGCAAATTGTTGTTTTTCATTTCATTTGGCTCACTCTTTAAAATTAACTGATCCTCTCTGTTGCTGTTTTTTTTTTTTCTCCTATTTTAAAGTGATACACAACAAAAAATTTCAGTTAATTGAGTTGGCTTTATAACTAGACTACGGACAAGAGATGATGAATTTTAAAACAATCCAAATGACTGAGTTCAGAAAATAAAATGAGATTCCAGTACCTCTTGAGAGTGTCTGAGGAGGTCTTTTCCCCTTTTTGATTGCGATGGCAAGGTTAGAAGAAACCGTGATGAGTAAGAGACAGAGGACCAAAGCTGAGTGTAACATCATATCTTCTCAAGAATCCTTCAGAAGCAGCTAGATGATAAAAAATAATTGTCAGAATCTGGTAGGTTACCTCAGGCTGTCATTAAGAGACATTTGTTAAGAGACCAAACCTATGTTGACAGATTGCTCTGCTTGTGTGAATTGACATGGTACAACCACCTAGAACTTTCACATTTTATTTTTAAATTATTGTAAAAATACAATCAACTCAGTAGATGTCCACTTGATGAAAAGCCACATTCCTGGCATCCTGGGAGCAGTACAATGAAGTTGAAAGGGAACTGGACCAGGGCACCCAAAGCCTACTTCTGATGGTATTCTAGTGCTCATGGAACTGCATTAAAACTCAAATAAGATGATATTGATTAAAGGCCTTGCAACTGCTAAGTGCAATGGAAAGGTGATGTTTCTCATGCATAAATATTCTTTGCCCTTTGGTTCTTCTTGATCTAATAGATTAAAATGACATTTTAACTCTGCCAAGACAGTAAGATTAGGCATGAGCAAATACTGCTTAAATTCGAACTGAGAGGAAAAACAGAATATGGAGGTTCTTGTTCTTCAGTTCCTCTACAGTTGCTTATCTTTTTTATCCTTCCATCATTTACTCAGCCTTTTGCCCTTAAATTTACAACCCTGCCCTATTTAAAATTCATTCCTCTCATTTTAGTATCTTTATCTAGCCAGCAGTACATCCCTTCCATCCTCTCCTGGATTGAAAATGGTTAGTTTGGTCCTATTTAAATTATTTTCTTTCCTAATCTGCAAGGGACCCACTTTTAAATTATTTTGTATTGAGAAACCCTGTTAAACAATAACCATGGTGCTGATAAGGATCGCAGTTTAAGTTCCTATAACTTAATAATACTGTGAAACATTTCAGCATGCCATCTTTTACCTTATGGGCGCCATCTTGTACCATAAAGACTGAAACAAAGAAAGGGTAGATTTCAGTAAGGGAGAAAGGCAGCTGACTCTGGAACACAAAGTCCAACGTGGGGAGGGCGGACTCTGTCAGAGTGAAATTTGCAGTGGAAAAATTGAAGCAACCATCTAGGGTAGGGTCTTAACTTGGGTCCAGTGAGCTTCTAGAAGGTCTATGATTGAGCTACTGGAGTCTCAAAAATCCCTGAATTGTATGTAAAATTTTATGTGCCTTTGTTCTCTTTTCTGGGGAAGAGAGCCCCTAATTGCCTTAAGATTCTCCGAGGGATCTCTAGAAGTAAAGAGTTAAGAAAAAGTTAATCTGGAGGAAGCATTAGGAAAAGTTCTTTATGAGAGAGACAGAGATTAGTAGTTAGAATCTATATCAAAAGAGAGAAATTATAACTTCACCATCTTATTTTAAAGCTGCCAAATTTAGAATGAATAGGAACTGAATTTTTTTTCAAATTTCAAGTTGCTATGTATTATTGTCAGATTGTTCTACTTAAAAATCAAAATATTTGTTTTCTGTTTGACATTGATAAATTGTAAAATAGATAGTAAATATATTCTATGACAAAGCCAATCAATTTATATATTATTATCTTTGGATGAACAGTAATTTCCCTGGTAAACAGAACATGAGTTACTTATGATCCTCTAGTATCAGATGAGTGGGTAAAGCTACTTGGGGGACACAGATGAATACGACATGGTCATGGCCCTGGAGCAGCTCACATTGCCCTCCGAAGGCAAATTACCACACGTCTACAATTAGGTGTTACAAACACGGAGAGTTAGCATTTTCTGACACAGTATTTCACTTTTCAAAAGTAATTTAACGTAAGTCATTTACTTAAATATTATGTAAAAATTCGCTATAAAAGAAAACTGGGAGTGAGATTTTACATTCTTTTTTAATATTCTTTTCCATTATGGTTTATCACAGCATATTGAATATAGTTCCCTGTGCTATATAGTAAGATCTTGTTGCTTATCCATTCTATATGTACTAGTTTGCATCTGCTAACCCCAAACTCCCACTCCATTCCTTTGTGCTCTTTCCTGGGGAAGAGGGCCCCTAAAGAATATTTTAAAAAATGTATATATATGTATAACTGCATCACTTTGCTGTACAGCTGAAATTAACACAGCATTGTAAATCAACTATACTTCAATAAAAAAATAACAGGGAGAAGCAACTGTTACTTGCAGCATAATTTTTAAAGTGTCACTTCTGGTGAATGTAAGTTTATTATGATATCATTAATACACATAAAGAATAAAAGTATGAAGCCAACAAAGGAAATCTAGTCCATCAAAAGAAGAAAAATATCATTTCATTGAACTTGCCCTCTGCTTTACTGAAGACCTCGCTTTTGTACAGCGATAATTTGATCCTTTAAATATAACTGAGCTTGACCACTGATTAAATAATCTGGAAATTTTGCTTGCTTACCTGAACTTGTCAGTGCTCTTGCTGGAAGTGTATTCTGGATATTTCTGGTTGAAAATGGGTGTGGATTTATAGACACACACAGGCACATACACACCTGATCTACAGCCCCACCTGCATTGAAACAAGACTACAGTCCACCTGCACACTTAAAAAACAGCCTTGTCTGAAAAATCCATGCTTCTTTCCAGCTCTCATGCTCTCACACTACAAAAAAAAAAGTGTCCTTTTTCTTTCTCTAAATTAAGATTGAGTGTCCTCATAGAATGAGGCCAAATACCACCTTTGTGCTTTTTTCTCGTCTACCTTTTGCTTCCCAAGGTAATTTAATGTTTGGCTGGAGTTCAACACCCAGAAAAAAAAAAAAAGAAATGGTGGCGAGAGTGGAGAAGGAACGGGTATGAATGTAGGAACTGTGTGTGCACCATTGTTCTTGATGAAAGGTCAGTGAGGCTTGCAGATTAGATGTAGAACAAATAGAAATTCCTCAGGTTTACTCTCTTTACAGGAGTATAATTAATGGCTAAAGAGAGCAGGTCCCCCCACCCTTTTTTTTTTTTTTCTGAGAGAGAGAAAGAGGAAAAGAGAGAAATAAATAAAAATGCTGTTTTAAAATGTAACATTTTTATAATTTGATGACTCTTTATAGTCTCTCTGTAAAACCCCTTACCTTACCATGCCAAAAAATAGGAAAACAGGCCATTAGAGATTATATTTATCTAATAGTTAGATTTTTAAAATTGTATAATTAATCCATGATTATGGTAAAACATTTTTAAAGTGTGGAATTGTGTCAAAATAAAAAGTAAAATTCTCTTCCCCTTCACCAGCATCACCTTTCTCTAATCACTCCACCCCCAAAGACACACACACACACACACACCCCCAAGTTCTATTTCCTGTACTTAGTTACTGTTAAGTGATCTAGCGCAGGGTCATCAAATCTGGCCCACCTGTTTTCGTACAGACCAAGAGCTACTAATGGTTTTTACATTTTAAAATGGCTGGGTGAAAAATGAAAAGAATCATACTTTGTGACATCTGAAAACTGTATGAAATTAAAATGTCAGTGCCTGTAAATAGAAATTACTGGATGCAGTGTCCATTTCCTTATTATTGTCTATGGTTCTTTTTGCATTCTAAGTGGAGTACTGAGTCAAGGACTGTACGGCCTGTGAAGTCTAAAATATTTACTCTCAGGTCTTTTATAGAAAAAGTCGGCTGATCTTTAATTTAGGTGCTTGTTCAACAAATTTTTCCCTTCCTTCCTCCCTCCTTCCCTCTCTTTCTCTTTTTTTTTGCTTAATTACTCACTATAGTAATAAATGTACTGCTAAAGAATGGAGGTGGTGTCTATCCTCTGACATTAAAGAGAGTATGCTTTGCTTCTAGTATTTTAACTTTGGATATAGAGCTGGTTTGGTTTACCATAAGAAGGTAGCCATTGTTCCTATACTACGTCTCTTGAAAGCAGGAATGTTGGATTTTGTTCTATAAAGATGGATAAATGTATATAGGGTAGTACATTGATATAGTAAATGTATTCATTTCATATAGTAAATTTATAGTTTTTCTATTGAACCTTCCTTGTGATCCCAAGAGAAACCCCATGTAACCAGGTTGTATTATTCTTTTGCTGTACTGCTGATTCATGTATTCATTTAATTGTGCTTTCTTCCTTCTGTAGAATTCTCAAAGGGAACCTTCCTTGGAACATGCTATTGAAATAGAATCCTTCCTGCTGAAGGTTAAGGAACTTGATCAACAATTATAATTTTATATCCAGCACTTACAAAGCAAAGAAACAGCTAGGCAGTCATCCCTAAGTTTTCCTCTTAAAGAGGGTGGCACAGCTTTCACTTTCTTCTTGACTGGTAGTGGTTTATAGAAAAATCTTTTTCTTTCTTTTTTTTTTACCAACTATATTGGAGTATAATTGCTTTACAATGGTGTGTTACTTTCCGCTGTATAACAAAGTGAGTCAGCTATACATAAACATATATCCCCATAGCTCCTCCCTCTTGCGTCTCCCTCCCACCCCCCCATCCCACCGCTCTAGGTGGTCACAAAACACTGAACTGATCTCCCTGTGCTATGCGGCTGCTTCCCACTAGCTATTTTACATTTGGTAGTGTATATATGTCCATGCCACTTTCTCACTTCGTCCCAGCTTACCCTTCCCCCTCCCCGTGTCCTCAAGTCCATTCTCTACGTCTGTGTCTTTATTCCTGTCCTGCCCCTAGGTTCTTCATGACCAATTTTTTTTTTTTTTAGATTCCATATGTATGTGTTAGCATATGGTATTTTTCTCTTTCTGACTTACTTCACTCCGTATGACAGTCTCTAGGTCCATAATCCACAGTTTCGTTTCTTTTTATGGCTGAGTAATATTCCATTGTATATATGTGCCACATCTTCTTTATCCATTCATCTGTCGTTGGACACTTAGGTTGCTTCCATATCCTGGCTATTGTACATAGAGCTGCAGTGAACATTGTGGTGCATGACTCTTTTTGAATTATGGTTTTCTCAGGGTATATGCCCAGTAGTGGGATTGCTGGGTCATATGGTAGTTCTATTTTTAGTTTTTTAAGGAAACTCCATACTGTTCTCCATAGTGGCTGTATCAATTTACATTCCCACCAACAGTGCAAGAGGGTTCCCTTTTCTCCACACCCTCTCCAGCATTTATTGTTTGTAGATTTTTTGATGATGGCCATTCTGATGGGTGTGAGGTGATACCTCATTGTAGTTTTTTTTTTAACATCTTTATTGGAGTATAATTGCTTTACAATGGTGTGTTAGTTTCTGCTTTATAACAAAGTGATTCAGTTATACATATACAGTATGTTCCCATATCCCCTCCCTCTTGCGTCTTCCTCCCACCCTCCCTATCCCACCCCTCTAGGTGGTCACAAAGTACTGAGCTGATCTCCCTGTGCTATGTGGCTGCTTCCCACTAGCTATCTATTTTACCTTTGGTAGTGTATATATGTCCATGCCACTCTCTCACATTGTCACCGCTTACCCTTCCCCTTCCCCATATCCTCAAGTCCATTCTCTAGTAGGTCTGTGTCTTTATTCCTGTCTTGCCCCTAGCCTCATTGTAGTTTTGATTTGCATTTCTCTATTGATTAGTGATGTTGCGCATCCTTTCATATATTTGTTGGCAATCTATATATCTTCTTTAGAGAAACGTCTATGTAAGTCTTGCCCATTTTTGGATTGGGTTGTTTGTTTTCTTGGTATTGACTTTCATGAGCTGATTGTATATTTTGGAGATTAATCCTTTGTCAGTTGCTTCGTTTGCAAATATTTTCACCCATTCTGAGGGTTGGCTTTTCATCTTGTTTATTGTTTCCTTTGCTGTGCAAAAGCTTTTAAGTTTCATTAAGTCCCATTTGTTTATTTTTATTTCCATTTTTCTAGGAGGTGGGTCAAAAAGGATCTTGTTGTGATGTATGTCATAGAGTGTTCTGCCAATGTTTTCCTCTAAGAGTTTTATAGTGTCTGGCCTTACATTTAGGTCTTTAATCCATTTTGAATTTATTTTTGTGTGTAGTGTTAGGCAGTGTTCTAATTTCATTCTTTTTACATGTAGCTGTCCAGTTTTCCCAGCACCACTTATTGAAGAGGCTGTCTTTACTCCATTGTATATTCTTGCCTCCTTTATCAAAAATGAGGTGACCATATGTGTGTGGGTTTATCTCTAGGCTTTCTATCCTATTCCATTGATCTATATTTCTGTTTTTGTGCCAGTACCATACTGTCTTGATTACTGCAGCTTTGTAGTATAGTCTGAAGACAGGGAGCCTGATTCCTCCAGGTCCATTTTTCTTTCTCAAGATTGCTTTGGCTATTCGGGGTCTTTTGTGTTTCCATACAAATTGTGAAATTTTTTGTTCTAGTTCTGTGAAAAATGCTATTGGTAGTGTGATAGGGATTGCTTTGAATCGTTGCTTGCTTTGTGTAGTATAGTTATTTTCACAATGTTGATTTTTCCAATCCAAGAACATGGTATATCTCTCCATCTGTTTGTATCATCTTTAATATCTTTCATCAGTGTCTTATAGTTTTCTGCATGCAGGTTTTTGTTTCCTTAGTTAGGTTTATTCCTAGGTATTTTATTCTTTTTGTTGCAGTCATTAGTGTATAGCAATGCAAGAGATTTCTGTACTTTAATTTTGTATACTGCTACTTACCAAATTCATTAATTAGCTGTAGTAGTTTTCTGATAGAATCTTTAGGATTCTCTATGTATAGCAACATGTCATCTGCAAACAGTGACTGTTTTACTTCTTTTCCAATTTGGATTCCTTTTATTTCTTTTTCTTCTCTGATTGCTATGGCTAAAACTTCCAAAACTATGTTGAATAATAGCTGTGAGAGTGGGCAACGTTGTCTTGTTCCTGATCTTAGTGGAAATGGTTTCAGTTTTGCACGATTGAGAACGATGTTGTCTGTGGTTTTGTCATATATGGCCTTTATTATGTTGAGGTAAGTTCCCTCTTTTCCTACTTTCTGGAGGGTTTTTATCATAAATGGGTGTTGAATTTTGTCAAAAGCTTTTTCTGCATCTATTGAGATGATCATATGGTTTTTCTCCTTCAGTTTGTTAATATGGTTTATCACAGTGATTGATTTTCATATATTGAAGAATCATTGCATTCCTGGGATAAACCCCACTTGATCATGGTGTATGATCCTTTGAATGTGCTGTTGGATTCTGTTTGCTAGTATTTTGTTGAGGATTTTTGCATCTATGTTCATCAGTGTTATTGGCCTGTAGTTTTCTTTTTTTGTGACATCTTTGTCTGGTGTTGGTATCAGGGTGATGGTGGCCTCATAGAATGAGTTTGGGAGTGTTCCTCCCTCTGCAATATTTTGGAAGAGTTTGAGAAGGATAGGTGTTAGCTCTTCTCTAAATATTTGATAGAATTCACCTGTGAAGCCATCTGGTCCTGGGCTTTTGTTTATTGGAAGGTTTTTAATGACACTTTCAATTTCAGTGCTTGTGATTGCTCTGTTTATATTTTCTGTTTCTTCCTTGTTCAGTTTCGGAAGGTTGTGCTATTCTAAGAATTTGTCCATTTCTTCCAGGTTGTCCATTTTATTGGCATAGAGTTGCTTGTAGTAATCTCTCATGATCCTTTGTATTTCTGCAGTGTCAGTTGTTACTTCTCCTTTTTCATTTCTAATTCTATTGATTTGAATCTTCTCCCTTGTTTTCTTGATGAGTCTGGCTCATGGTTTATCAATTTTGTTTATCTTCTCAAAGAACCAGCTTTTGGTTTTATTGATCTTTGCTATCATTTCATTCATTTATTTCTGATCTGATCTTTATGATTTCTTTCCTTTTGTTAACTTTGGGGTTTTTTTGTTCTTCTTTCTCTAACTGCTTCAGGTGTAAGGTTAGGTTGTTTATTTGCGATGTTTCTTGTTTCTTGAGGTAGGATTGTACTGCTATAAACTTCCCTCTTAGAACTGTGTTTGCTGCATCCCATAGGTTTTGGGTCATTGTGTTTTAATTGCCATTTGTTTCTAGGTACTTTTTAATTTCCACTTTGATTTCTTCAGTGATCTCTTGGTTATTTAGTAGTGTATTGTTTAGCCTCCATGTGTTTGTGTTTTTTAGAGACTTTTTCCTGTAATTGATATCCAGCGTCATAGCATTGTGGTCGGAAAAGACACTTGATACGATTTCAGTTTTCTTAAATTTACCAAGGCTTGATTTGTGATCCAAGATATGATCTATCCTGGAGAATGTTCCGTGAGCACTAGAGAAGAAAGTGTAGTCTGTTGTTTTTGGTTGGAATGTCCTGTAAATATCAATGAAGTCCATCTTGTTTAATGTATCATTTAAAGCTTGTGTTTCCTTATTTACTTTCTGTTTGGATGATCTGTCCGTTGGTGTAAGTGGGGTGTTAAATTCCCCTACTATCATTGTGTTACTGTTGATTTCTCCTTTCATGGTTGTTAGCATTCGCCTTACGTATTGAGGTGCTCCTATGTTGGGTGCATAAATATTTACAATGGTTCTATCTTCTTCTTGGATTGATCCCTTGATCATTATGTAGTGTCCCTCCTTATCTCTCATAACAGTCTTTATTTTAAAGTCTATTTTATGTGATACGGGTATTGCTATTCCAGTTTTCTTCTGATTTCCATTTGCATGAATATCTTTTTCCATCCCTTCACTTTCAGTCTGTATGTGTCCCTAGGTCTGAAGTGGGTCTCTTGTGGACTGCATATATATGGGTCTTGTTTTTGTATCCATTCAGCCCGTCTGTGTCTTTTGGTTGGGCCATTTAATCCATTTACATTCAAGGTTCTTATTGATATGTTTGTTCCTATTACCATTTTCTTAATTGTTTTGGGTTTGTTTTTGTGTATCTTTTTCTTCCTTGTGTTTCCCACCAGAGGAGTTCCTTTAGCATTTGTTGTAAAGCTGTTTTGGTGGTGCTGAATTCTCTTAGCTTTTTCTTGTCTGAAAAGCTTTTGATTTCTCCATTGAATGTGAATGGGATCCTTTCTGGGTAGAGTAATCTTGGTTTTAGGTTTTTCTCTTTCTTCACTTTAAGTATATTCTCTTACTCCCTTCTGGCCTGCAGAGTTTCTGCTGAAAAATCAGCTGATAACCTTATGGGGATTCCTTTGTATGTTATTTGTTGTTTTTCCCTTGCTGCTTTTAATATTTTTTCTTTGAATTTACTTTTTGTTAGTAAATTAATATGTGTCTTGGTGTGTCCTTCCTAGAGTTTATGCTGTATGGGACTCTCTGTGCTTCCTGTACTTGGGTCACTATTTCCTTTCCCATGTTAGGGAACTTTTCCACCATAATCTCTTCAAATATTTTCTCAGTCCCGTTCCTTTTCTCTTCTTCTTCTGGAACCCCTGTAATTTGAGTGTTGGTGCATTTAGTGTTGTCCCAGAAGTCTCTGAGGTTGTCTTCAGTTCTTTTCATTCTTTTTTCTTTTTTCTGCTCCTCAGCAGTTATTTCCACCATTTTGTCTTCCAGCTCACTTATTCGTTCTTCTGCCTCAGTTATCTGTTATTGATTCCTTCTGGTGTATTTTTCATTTCAGTTATTATGTTTTTTTATCTGTTTGTTATTTAGTTCTTCTAGATCTTTGTTAAACGTTTCTTGTATTTTGTCAATTTGTGCCTCATTCTATTTCTCAGATTCTGGGTCATCTTTACTCTCATTACTTTGAATTCTTTTTCAGGTAGATTGCCTATTTCCTCTTCATTTAGTTGGTCTTGTAGGTTTTTACCTTACTCCTTCATCTGTGACGTAGTTTTTTGCTGTCTCATTTTTTGTGTTTTTTTTTTTGAGTGGGATTATGTTCCTGTCTTACTGGTTGCTTGGCCTGAGGCTTCCAACACTGGAGTTTATAGGCTCTTGTGTAGACCTGGATCTTGGTTCTGAGATGGGTATGTCTGTGAGATCTCACTCTGATGAATATTCCCTGGGGTCTGAGGTTCTCTGTTGGTCCAGTGGTTTGGACTCTGAGCTCCCACCACAGGAGCTTTGGCCTGACCCCCGGCTCATGAACCAAGATCCCGTAAGCCATGTGGGGTGGCAAAAAAAAAAAAAAAAAGGGAACAATAACAAGGTAAAAAATAAAATTAGACTAGGAAACTAACAGATATGTTAGAAAGAATATAAAAATAAAAATATAGATGAAACAACAACTGGAAAGTACAACAGAACCACAATAGTAAAAAAGAGGAGGGAAAAGAAAAAAAAAGGGGAGGGAAGGGCTTGGCTGTGGAGGATGGGGCCTAAGCAAGAGCGAGGTTTTGGTGGTGGGCAGGACATATGCTTAGGACCCACAGTGCTGGAAAAGGCCCTGGGGTCTTTGGGGAGGTGGGACTTATGCTTACCTGAACAGAAGGGGCCCAGGTGTGCCCCCATCCCCTGTTATCAGAGGGTGGGGGACCTCACCTGGGAGCTCCAGAGCCTTCCTGGGCTTGAGCCAGCAGGGCAAACGCACTCCTCTCCTCTCCCGCTTCTCCCAGATGGCCCCATCTGCCTCTCCTGCTCTCCCAGGCCAAGGACCCATGAAGATTGGAGGGGTCTTTGGAGGACAGGAGATCAGCCTGGGAGCTCAGCAGGCTCCCCGTGTCCAAGTGGGCGGGGAAGATGCCCTCTGCTCCTCTCCTCCCAGAAGGCGCCTCCTGCCTGCTTCTCCTGATCTCCCTGGCCTCAGGGACGCCGATCCTGTCCGGCCTCCACTTCTCCTCCCCCCTCAGCCCCCCCATGTCCTACTGGTTCACTTGGGGGTTCCTCCTGTCTCCTTGGGCATCAGGGTCCTCCCCCCCCCAGTGGCTGGCAGGCGCCCTAGTTGTGGGGAGACGCTAACTCGGCATCTTCCCACACCGCCATCTTCCAGATTATCTATTTTAATGGATAGTGAGTGAGAATAAGAAAGTCAAGTACTTAAGGCATAGTTAAATTAGGTCTCAATGTGTCTGCACTGATCAATATCATTGGTTTTTTCCCACTAGTGTGACTATGTAATATATCTTGTAAACCAGGACAACTTTGAGAGTAAAAGAAGGTAGTAAAAGCCATTGGAATTATATAATTTTAGATAGTATTTTGAAATATATATTTGTCAGCCAAAATTGGTTTTATTGTATAATAGATCACAAATAGCTCTATTAATGATTATTCTCTGTGTCCACCTAGAGGGGTGGGATAGGGAGGGTGGGAGGGAGATGCAAGAGGGAGGAGATATGGGGATATATGTTTATGTATAGCTGATTCGCTTTGTTATACGGCAGACACTAACACACCATTGTAAAGCTGTTATACTCCAATAAAGTTGTTTAAAAAAAAAGATGATTCTCAAGAATAAAAATCTTTAAAATATATTCATGTACATTCTGGCAAAAATTAAAAAATTATTCTTTGTATATATATTAATGTTAATCAATTTCTTAACTATACTTGTCTCTTATACCAGGTGGTTGGTATTTTTCTGATTTTTCTGGTATCATTGGTCTTTATTTTTCAGTGTGATCTTATGTTTATTTTTTCATAAAATTGCATGCAATCATCTTCAAAGTTGTCCTTATGGTTAATATATTTAAAATTGTCATCAGCTTCAATTGGTACTCCTCTGTAGACCATACTATTTTTAATTAAGAAAATACCCTTTCCATAGTTGCTTGGTTACCTGCTAAATTCAAGAAAATTTATTTCAATGGAGGATGATATTTTAAATCTTATAATCAATTTTAATCTTATTGAAAAGTGCTCTCAAATACTTTCTTTTAGTTTCTGTTTAAAGTCATTTCTTCAACATTTCATTCCATTTGGGAATAGAATACAAATTTATAATTAAAGACCCCTTTAATAAGTCAAGGTAGTCCACACTTGTTAATTCTTTCAAGGTCAGTGACCCATATTTTTACAAGATTAATAGGTCACATAAACCATAAATTGAATTTAGGATTAGGATTACCTATCCACTTTGTGTGTGTGTGTGTATGTGTGTGTGTGTGTGTGTGTGTGTGTGTGTGCATGCACACATGTATTTGTCCATCTGTCTGTCTGTGTTTCAATTTGTCTCTCACTGAGAATATATAAAAAATAAACAGTACAAAAAGGTTGACAGTGGAAAGTAGGTCTCTCTCTATCTTCCAGTGTATGAGTCTCCTTCTTAGGGCAATAATGATTATCAACTTCTTGAGCTTTCTTCAGGAAATACTTTCTCTATATTCAAGCATGACACTATCCATTTATTATCTATCTATCTATCTATCTGTCTATCATCTCTGTATATATCTACATATTATTCTTTTTTTTAAAACAAATGGCAGCATTCTATCAATATTTCTAATCCTCTCTTTTTCATTTAATAATATTAAATATTGTACCACATAAGAAGAGGAATTTTTGAAACTATTCAGTAAATGAAAGAGAAAGAATATACTGTAGAAAATGTTTATCCATCTTTATTTTCTAAATCCTGTAGAGGCAAATATTTATTTTAAAAATATTGATTTTTGGGAAAAAAGAGAGTCTTTGCTTTAAAGGAATAGATATCTCCAGAATTTGTTATTGAGCCATGTTAATTTATGTCAAACATTTAAAAGCATAGTCTTTTTTTATAAGCTTCTCATGTTCAGGGTCTGCAACCTACAGATTCTTGCTCTGTCACGAATGGTTACATTTCCCAATGCAAAACAATAGCCCTTTCATTTCCAGTAAGTATCTTAAGTCTCTTAACTTTCAGGATACTACAACTAAACACTTGATAAATGTGCAGTATTTTCAGAATATGGATAAAAATGGGATTTATTCCTTGGTACTTGCCCTGTGGCTACGTAAGATTAAATAGAATTACAAATGTCATTTTTGGACTAGAGATTCGGTCCTTCATTTAGAATCTTACCTGTAGCCTTTTCCTTTTATCCGTAAAAATGTTCCTATGCCTACAAATAGGCAACACATTTTTCCTCTGATGGAGGGAGATCTGGGACCTAGACTGGCCACTCAGTTTCCCCAGATTCAGTTTGGGGAGAGCCTATTTTGGAAATTGTGGGTGACGTTAAAATGGAGTGTAGAGAGTTGGGAGGCAGCCATGGCAAGTCCTCAGAGGGATTTAAAAATAGTTTTCAAATGGATGAAGAACAGATACAGAGAGTAGGAAGAAGAAAGTGGAGCCAGTGAGTCACAGAACCAGGGAAAGGAGAGGAGAAAGCAGTGGGTCTGAGGGTAAATGGGCACAGGGCTCTTGGATGATGTTAGGACAGCTGGCTCTGTTTAAATAGGTGGAGAGAGTGTGGATATGGCCTTATTATCATGAGATTGGAGGATGAAGAATCTTAAGATGGCAGATACAGTGTTCATAATGAGATAAATTTGAGTTTCAAAGCTTATGGTTTAATTTGTAAAAAAATAAATTATATTCATAAGCTGCAGTTGTGAAAGTACCAAGACACAGAATAAATTATGTTTCTAGGGGAATGATACATCTTTGTATATACCTTCAAAAGATATTAATAGAGGAGTGTTGCCTGAAAAGGATACTGCTCTTGCAGCTGATCTTCCCCTTCACACAGCCAAATGCAGTTCTTGATCAGGGTTCTTAGGGGCTAAATATTGTACATACAGATCCACAATGAAAATTAATGTTTAAAGACAAATTCCTATAAATCAAGTAAATTGCATATTATAATTCTTCTCAATACGGACTGATATTTTGTGTGCTTAATGAGTAAACAATGTAGTAGCAGACCTCAGTCCTGCTAAAGCTCTTCATTCATCTTCCCTCTGTTTTGTTTCAGATAATACAGGATTTTAATTTCATATTTTACATTTGCTTATATACCTTTTACAGAATTACTGAACTAAATACTACTGGTTGCTTACTTAAGACTATTTTTCTTTCATATAGGTCTCTTTTCTGAAAGACACGGATTTAGTTCAGATATTCCCTTGTCTCTGTGCTGCTATATATTTAGGGGAGGTGGGCCTCATAGCTAGTTCCAAAGGGAAATCTTGGTTGGTCTATTCCAGTGGTTTTCAATCAGGGGACATTTGGCAATGTCTAGAGACGTTTTTGATTGTCACAACTGGAGAGGGTATTGCTGGCATCTAGTGAGTAGAGGCCAGAAATGATTTTAAACATGCTTCAATGTACAGGACAGCTCCCACAGCAAAAAATTATACAGCCCTAAATGCCAGTAGTTCTGAGGTAGAGAACTCTTGGTTTATTTTAACCCAGTCATGGTGGTTCCATTCTAAATTAGTGTTGGTTTAAGCATGAATGTGTGATATGATTCTGGCCAATGAGCTATGAGGGGAAATCTAAGGAAAGTTTTTTTTCTCATTAATGGCATCAATAAATGTAAAGAAAATGGTCCTTTTCCCATTGTATATTGTCATGTCTGGATGTAATACATGCAACTATGGCAGCCACCTTGGCACCATGAGGGTGGTTAGGGAGGACAAAGTAGATATACTTTAAAGAGCCTGATAGAGAGATGGAAAGAGTGTGTGTATGTGTGTGTGTGTGTTTAAATATCAGAGTCACTATTTTAACCAATCTTGGAACCATCATGATTTAGGGCTTGTTGTACAAAAAAAAATTTTTTTCCTATTGTTTAAGCCAACTGAGTCAGAGTTTTCTGTCACTTTTAGTCAACAGCATCCTAATTGAAAAACTTTTTTAGCATTTGCTTGTTTTGTAATTAAACTTTCAACCATTTTGACATTTAGTTACATTGGTTTCATTTCTTATTGACATTTCTCTTTTGTCATATCTTTCTCATCAGAATTTTTTATTTTGTGGAATTTTAGAGCAAGGGTACGTGGGTGATATTTACTGATCTGTGTAAATCTAGAATGTCTTTCACTCTCATGGGAATGAGAGTTTGTTTGGATGTTGAATTATTTGTGGTTCAGTAAATTCTAGATGTAGCTGTTTAGTGTTCTGCTTGTTTAGTATACAGTATTTTCTCTTTAGTGAAGAAGAAAGATTCGAGGCCAATCTGACTCTTTACTATGTGACTTTATTCTTCTATCCAGATACTTATGGGAGTCTTCTGCTTATTCTTAAAATAAAAAAAATATTAATCAAGATATTGTAAAGTATAAATTTCTGCTCCTTAATTTTGCCTAAAACTCGATGAATTTGTTTAAAGTAAGCACCCAAGTCTGCATTCAGTTCCTAGAAGTGTTTTCTCTTACTGTGTAGCTGGTCATTGATTTTCATTCTGTTCACCTTTTTCTTTCTGGAAAACTTGTTTTGTTTATATTGGATTTCAGACACTATTATCTGTGTGTCCTTGATAACTTTCATCTCTTTAGCCTTTTCCTCGGAGGCCTGAATTTCTCAAGATTGTTTTCTAACTAACTGATTTGATTCGTGTAGTATTGAATTTATTACTTATTGCTTCCATTACAGTTAAAAAGTTAGCAGTCACACTTTAAAATTATAAACCTCCTTTCTGTTTTCAAATTGTTCTCTGTGTATGACTACAGATCTTGTTGTATATGTGAGGCAAGATGCCTTTGTAGAAGTGTGTCCATCCAGATGTTAAACCTTGGGAGTGACCTCACTTTCTTAAGCCAGTGTCTTTGCCAAATTTACAATGTGAGTGCCTCAGTGGCTCCCACTGTTTGAAGGCTCCAAGTTTTATTGCACTTGCTGGAAATTCCAGCAAAATTGAAATTCACTCCCCCCTAATATCCCACGACTTAGCCTTATTTTCAGGCCCCACTGCAAACCTGCTGGAGGGGTCCCTTCATTTATGCCCCTGAAAGCTTTCCTTTATAAATTTTAGATCATGGCCATATCAGTCCTCTCTCACGTTGATCCTGCCTGTGCTGTCTTAGAGAGATTCTTTGAATTTTCAGTTTGGCTAAGTATATCTTTCTGTAGTTTATAAGGAGGTATAACTTTTTTCCTACTGTATTCGAAGGAGAGTTTAGAAGCATGTGGGCTTAAGTTGCCATCTTGAACTGAAAGCTACCATTTACCGCACCTTAAATTGAGCCTAAATTGGGTTCAGTGACTTGCCCAAGCTCACGGTGACAGAGCCTGGTTTCAAACTTAGATCTTTTGAACGCAACTTTTGTGTTTTTCGCTCTCAGGGAGGCATCATACATGGTGGTGAAGAGTGGGGGCCCTAGCGAAGGGGAGTAGACAGGTTCTAACAGCTGGAAGGGTGGTCCCATGATGAGTCACCATGGGGAACTGATTCTCCAGTGCTGACTGGAGGGAAAGCAAGAACTTGAAAGGGGAGTTTTCTGTTTTGTTGTATGCTTCACAATGGGACCACTGATTTTAATCCCATGTTTTACAATGCTTCCTCGAACATTTTCATCATTGCCTTAACAATTGTCATGACAGAACGATGTCACTTAAAGAACAATGATCATGGGACCATTTGTCCTCTCCTGCACGCCTCTAGTTGGCCTTCGGCTCTAGGGACAGGATGTCTGAGCTCATATACTTGATTAGTAGCCGGATAAATTATTAATGTAAATAGAAATAATGATAATGTTCATCTTATGGAGCTGTGAAAATTACATGAGAGAAAACATGAAAAGGGACAGAAAATGAATAGTATCTTCCCAAACATGTGGCTACCAGACTTTCTTATAGTTACTGGAAATAAGACAATATAGAGAGTTGCTTTCTTTTTTGGAAGAAAAAATAAATATTTTAAAATGCTGTTTGATGAATTCCCAATAAATATTAGTTCCCTTATTTATTATTATAACTATTATTCCAATGAGCCCACTAAACCCAGAAACTAAATAAGAAAATGCTTTATCAATAGGATGGACTGATGTAATATTTTAGTTATTTTCCAAAAATGTACACTTTTGTAAAGGGGAGACTTCCCTCAAGAAAAGGCCCACTTTGAAAATGTATCGTTCTTATATAGTTTCAAATACTAATTCTATTTTCATTTTAAACAAGTTTAACTCAGTTTTAGTCATGTTTTTCATGGCCCAACAAATTTTTCTAGTGCAGTCTGTCTTCACTAGAAGGTGAGGCTGTAATCTGAAGAGCCCCGTCAGTTGGGAAGCTTGACGGGGGCTGAGCTGATCTCTGATTCTGACGTTAGGTGTCACTACAATCAAAGAAAAACAGAGCAAGCAAATGAGCAGTGAAGTGGACCTTGAACCTGGAGGGAGAAAGATAAACATTTAAATCGTGTTATGAAGTACCTGGAGAAGAAACAACGTATCCACATTGCCATGGTGAAGAAGGACATCTTAATACATGGATGGCAACAGGACCCATTTTCCTAAACGTTGATTAGAAACAACTAGTGACTATTTTGCAATTCTTGCTATTTCTTCCCCTAAAAATACTAAAACTGATAGAGGCCTCCAAGGATTTTTAAAGCAGAATAATCCCAATAGGTTACAAATGAGATTTTCACAGACTTGCTCACTGAGAGTTTATTTCTTCTAATAAGTATGAATATATACTTTGACCTTATGACTTTAAGAATTAATGATTATCATGATGTTTGAGGGCTTTTTTCTCACCAACATCAGGCACCTTTTGATGTCACAATAAGTGTATTTTTTTCTCTGTATGTGAAATTACTCTTTTTTAATTCCACCATTTAGCATTCTTTTTTTTTTTTTTCTGTAATGTCTGAAACATTTATATTAACATATTTCCATACATATTTCCATACAAATACAAATATAAGATTTTTAGAAATTTCATGTAATGTCTGAAACATTTATATTAACATATTTCCATACATATTTCCATACAATACAAATATAAGATTTTTAGAAACTTCATGTAATGTCTGAAACATTTATATTAACATATTTCCATACAAATAACCCAATGAAAGTTTAGTATTAGTTGTTTTGTTTGTTTTTTTATACTGCAGGTTCTTATTAGGCATCAGTTTTATACACATCAGTGTATACATGTCAATCCCAATCGCCCAATGCAGCACACCACCATCCCCACCTCACCGCCGTTTTCCCCCCTTGGTGTCCATATGTCCATTCTCTACATCTGCGTCTCAACTTCTGCCCTGCAAACTGGCTCATCTGTACCATTTTTCTAGGTTCCACATACATGCATTAATATACGATATTTGTTTTTCTCTTTCTGACTTACTTCACTCTGTATGACAGTCTCTAGATCCATCCACGTCTCAACAAATGACTCAATTTCGTTCCTTTTTATGGCTGAGTAATATTCCATTGTATATATGTACCACAACTTCTTTATCCATTTGTCTGTTGATGGGCATTTAGGTTGCTTCCATGACCTGGCTATTGTAAATAGTGCTGCAATGAACATTCGGGTGCATGTGTCTTTTTGAATTACAGTTTTCTCTGGGTATATGCCCAGTAGTGGGATTGCTGGGTCATATGGTAATTCTATTTTTAGTTTTTTAAGGAACCTCCATATTGTTCTCCATAGTGGCTGTATCAATTTACATTCCCACCAACAGTGCAAGAGGGTTCCCTTTTCTCCACACCCTCTCCAGCATTTGTTGTTTGTAGATTTTCTGATGATGCCCATTCTAACAGGAGTGAGGTGATACCTCATTGTAGTTTTGATTTGCATTTCTCTAATAATTAGTGATGTTGAGCATCTTTTTTTTTTTTTTTTTTTTTTTTATTGATTAATTGATTGATTGATTGCTATGTTGGGTCTTCGTTTCTGTGCGAGGGCTTTCTCCAGCTGCGGCGAGCGGGGGCCACTCTTCATCACGGTGCGCGGGCCTCTCACTGTCACGGCCTCTCTTGTTGCGGAGAACAGGCTCCAGACGCGCAGGCTCAGTAATTGTGGCTCACAGGCCCAGCCGCTCTGCGGCATGTGGGATCTTCCCAGACCAGGGCTCGAACCCGTGTCCCCTGCATTAGCAGGCAGATTCTCAACCACTTCGCCACCAGGGAAGCCCTGTTGAGCATCTTTTCATGTGCTTCGTGGCCGTCTGTATGTCTTCTTTGGAGAAATGTCTATTTAGGTCTTCTGCCCATTTTTGGATTGGGGTGTTTGTTTCTTTGATATTGAGCTGAATGAGCTGTTTATATATTTTGGAGATTAATCCTTTGTCCGTTGATTCATTTGCAAATATTTTCTCCCATTCTGAGGGTTGTCTTTTCGTCTTGTTTATGGTTTCCTTTGCTGTGCAAAAGCTTTGAAGTTTCATTAGGTCCCACTTGTTTATTTTTGTTTTTATTTCCATTACTCTAGGAGGTGGATCAAAAAAGATCTTGCTGTGATTTATGTCAAAGAGTGTTCTTCCTATGTTTTCCTCTAAGAGTTTTATAGTGTCCAGTCTTATATTTAGGTCTCTAATCCATTTTGAGTTTATTTTTGTGTATGGTGTTAGGGAGTATTCTAATTTCATTCTTTTACATGTAGCTGTCCAGTTTTCCCAGCACCACTTATTGAAGAGACTGTCTTTTCTCCATTGTATATCTTTGCCTCCTTTGTCATAGATTAGTTGACCATAGGTGCGTGGGTTAATCTCTGGGCATTCTATCTTGTTCCATTGATCTATGTTTCTGTTTTTGTGCCAGTACCATATTGTCTTGATTACTGTAGCTTTGTAGTATAGTCTGAAGTCAGGGAGTCTGATTCCTCCAGCTCCATTTTTTTGCCTCAAGACTGCTTTGGCTATTCAGGGTCTTTTGTGTCTCCATACAAATTTTAAGATGATTTGTTCTAGTTCCGTAAAAAATGCCATTGGTAATTTGATAGGGATTGCATTGAATCTGTAGATTGCTTTGGGTAGTATACTCATTTTCACAATGTTGATTCTTCCAATCCAAGAACATGGTATATCTCTCCATCTGTTGGTATCATCTTTAATTTCTTTCATCAGTGTCTTATAGTTTTCTGCATACAGGTCTTTTGTCTCCCTAGGTAGGTTTATTCCTAGGTATTTTATTCTTTTTGTTGCAATGGTAAATGGGAGTGTTTCCATAATTTCTCTTTCAGATTTTTCATCATTAGTGTATAGGAATGCAAGAGATTTCTGTGCATTAATTTTGTAACCTGCAACTTTACCATATTCATTAATTAGCTCTAGCAGTTTTCTGGTGGCAGTTTTAGGATTCTCTATGTATAGTATCATGTCATCCGCAAACAGTGACAGTTTTACTTCTTCTTTTCCAATTTGTATTCCTTTTATTTCTTTTTCTTCTCTGATTGCCGTGGCTAGGACTTCCAGAACTATGTTGAATAATAGTGGTGAGAGTGGACATCCTTGTCTCGTTCCTGATCTTAGAGGAAATGCTTTCAGTTTTTCACCATTGAGAATGATGTTTGCTGTGGGTTTGTCATATATGGCCTTTATTATGTTGAGGTAGGTTCCCTCTATGCCCACTTTCTGGAGAGTTTTTATCAGAAATGGGTGTTGAATTTTGTCAAAAGCTTTTTCTGCATCTATTGAGATGATCATATGGTTTTTCTTCTTCAATTTGTTAATATGGTGTATCACATTGATTGATTTGCGTATATTGAAGAATCCTTGCATCCCTGGGATAAATCCCACTTGATCGTGGTGTATGATCCTTTTAATGTGTTGTTGGATTCTGTTTGCTAGTATTTTGTTGAGGATTTTTGCATCTATATTCATCAGTGATATTGGTCTGTAATTTTCTTTTTTTGTAGTGTCTTTGTCTGGTTTTGGGATCAGGGTGATGGTGGCCTCATAGAATGAGTTTGGGAGTGTTCCTTCCTCTGCAATTTTTTGGAAGAGTTTGAGAAGAATGGGTGTTAGCTCTTCTCTAAATGTTTGATAGAATTCACCTGTGAAGCCATCTGGTCCTGGACTTTTGTTTGTTGGAAGATTTTTAATCACAGTTTCAATTTCATTACTTGTGATTGGTCTGTTCATATTTTCTGTTTCTTCCTGATTCAGTCTTGGAAGGTTATACCTTTCTAAGAATTTGTCCATTTCTTCCAGGTTGTCCATTTTATTGGCATAAAGTTGCTTGTAGTAGTCTCTTAGGATGTTTTGTATTTCTGCGGTGTCTGTTGTAACTTCTCCTTTTTATTTCTGATTTTATTGATTTGAGTCCTCTCCCTCTTTTTCTTGATGAGTCTGGCTAATGGCTTATCAATTTTGTTTATCTTCTCAAAGAACCAACTTTTAGTTTTATTGATCTTTGCTATTGTTTTCTTTGTTTCTATTTCATTTATTTCTGCTCTGATCTTTATGATTTCTTTCCTTCTGCTAACTTTGGGTTTTGTTTGTTCTTCTTTCTCTAGTTTCTTTAGGTGTAAGGTTAGATTGTTTACTTGAGATTTTTCTTGTTTCTTTAGGTAGGCTTGTATAGCTATAAACTTCCCTCTTAGAACCGCTTTTGCTGCGTCCCATAGGTTTTGGGTCGTCGTGTTTTCATTGTCATTTGTCTCTAGGTATTTTTTTATTTCCTGTTTGATTTCTTCAGTGGTCTCTTGGTTATTTAGTAACGTATTGTTTAGCCTCCATGTGTTTGTCTTTTTTACGTTTTTTTCCCTGTAATTCATTTCTAATCTCATAGCGTTGTGGTCAGAAAAGATGCTTGATATGATTTCAATTTTCTTAAATTTACTGAGGCTTGATTTGTGACCCAAGATGTGATCTATCCTGGAGAATGTTCCGTGCGCACTTGAGAAGAACGTGTAATCTGCCGTTTTTGGGTGGAATGTCCTATATATATCAATTAAATCTATCTGGTCTATTGTGTCATTTAAAGCTTCTGTTTCCTTATTTATTTTCATTTTGGATGATCTGTCCATTGGTGTAAGTGAGGTGTTAAAGTCCCCCACTATTATTGTGTTACTGTTGATTTCCTCTTTTATAGCTGTTAGCAGTTGCCTTATGTATTGAGGTGCTCCTATGTTGGGTGCATATATATTTATAATTGTTATATCTTCTTCTTGGATTGATCCCTAGATCATTACGTAGTGTCCTTCCTTGTCTCTTGTAACATTCTTTATTTTAAAGTCTATTTTATCTGATATGAGTATAGCTACTCCAGCTTTCTTTTGATTTCCATTTGCATGGAATATCTTTTTCCATCCCCTCACTTTCAGTCTGTATGTGTCCCTAGGTCTGAAGTGGGTCTCTTGTAGACAGCATATATATGGGTCTTGTTTTTGTATCCATTCAGCCAGTCTATGTCTTTTGGTTGGGGCATTTAATCCATTCACGTTTAAGGTAATTATCGATATGTATGTTCCTATGACCATTTTCTTAATTGTTTTGGGTTTGTTTTTGTAGCTCCTTTTCTTCTCTTGTGTTTCCCACTTAGAGAAGTTCCTTTAGCATTTGTTGTAGAGCTGGTTTGGTGGTGCTGAATTCTCTTAGCTTTTGCTTGTCTGTAAAGCTTTTGATTTCTCCATCAAATCTAAATGAGATCCTTGCTGGGTAGAGTAATCTTGGTTGTAGGTTCTTCCCTTTCATCACTTTAAGTATATCATGCCACTCCCTTCTGGCTTGCAGAGTTTCTGCTGAGAAATCAGCTGTTAACCTTATGGGGGTTCCCTTGTATGTTATTTGTCGTTTTTCCCTTGCTGCTTTCAGTAAGTTTTCTTTGTCTTTAATTTTTGCCACTTTGATTACTATGTGTCTCGGCGTGTTTCTCCTTGGGTTTATCCTGTATGGGACTCTCTGCGCTTCCTGGACTTGGGTGGCTATTTCCTTTCCCATGTTAGGGAAGTTTTCGACTATAATCTCTTCAAATATTTTCTCTGGTCCTTTCTCTCTCTCTTCTCCTTCTGGGACCCCTATAATGCGAATGTTGTTGCGTTTAATGTTGTCCCAGAGGTCTCTTAGGCTGTCTTCATTTCTTTTCATTCTTTTTTCTTTAGTCTGTTCCGCAGCAGTGAATTCCACCATTCTGTCTTCCAGGTCACTTATCCGTTCTTCTGCCTCAGTTATTCTGCTATTGATTCCTTCTAGTGTAGTTTTCATTTCAGTTATTGTATTGGTCATCTCTGTTTGTTTGTTCTTTAATTCTTCTAGGTCTTTGTTAATCATTTCTTGCATCTTCTCAATCTTTGCCTCCATTCTTATTCCGAGGTCCTGGATCATCTTCACTATCATTATTCTGAATTCTTTTTCTGGAAGGTTGCCTATCTCCACTTCATTTAGTTGTTTTTCTGGGGTTTTTTCTTGTTCCTTCATCTGGTACATAGCCCTCTGCCTTTTCATCTTCTCTGTCTTTCTGTAACTGTGGTTTTTGGTCCACAGGCTGCAGGATTGTAGTTTTTCTTGCTTCTGTTGTCTGCCCTCTGGTGGTTGAGGCTATCTAAGAGGCTTGATGGGAGGCTCTGGTTCCATTTAGCATTCTTTACCCACTTTGACTTAGGTGTTTTTCTCTGAATTTCGTTGATACATGTATACAGTTTGTTCCAATGTCTTGACAATTCCAATTCAAAAGGTTGATCCCATTGTACATTTATGGATTTCACAGTATAAGTTAGTGGTACTCTTGTCATGATGTGAAATTACCCTGATGCTATGGTAGCTCCAAGCATGCTACCAGTAAACTATTTTAGAGGTTGGAGTATGAAAAGTCTCACGGACCAAATTAAGATTCTCAGATTACATGGTTTATTGAATCAACAGAGAGAGAAGCAAGCGGAAGGAGTTAGCATAGGTTTACATGACTTGGATGGGTTACATACTGAGAGGAAAGGACCATGATACCTAAATCCTGTGCTACACGATATCCGTACTTCCTGCTCCTTTCTACTGTATCACTCTTTTTTTGCTAATGGTAGGTTTATGATCATTGAAGTTGGAGATGGCCAAGGGGACTCAGGAGAAGGAAGGTGCCCAGAGTCAGCTTGCTCTATCCAAGAGACAGGACAAAACGTCTGACCAGTAGCTCTCACCAAATAGCAATGGCTTTTATCTGTATGGGGTAGAAAACTTGAGGGACCAGTATGAGTGTCAGCAACGGGTAACTGATTTAAGGTTGCCATAACTGAAGGTGGCATGATTTGAACCTAGGAAATTTGTCTATTTTTACACCTTAATTGAGAGTAAATTTGCAAACAATTAAATGTATCCATTTTAAGTTACACTTCAATGATATTTTGAGGACACTTTTATCTCATATAACCACCCTCAGAATTACGATACAGAATATTTCCAACTGCCCAGAAAATTCCCTCATGCCCTTTTACAGTTAATCTCCCACCCCCAGTCCCAGGCAACCACTAGTCAGCTTTCTGTCACTATAGATTAGTTTTGTCTTTTCTAAATAAATTTATATGCGATGTAGGCTTTTGTGTTAGCTTCTTTTGCTAACCACAATGGTTTTGACATTCATTCATGTTGTTGCATGCACCAGTAAATCATTCCTTGTTATTACTGAATATTATTCCATCATATGGAAATACCTCGATGTGTTTACCTGCTTATCTATTGTTGAACATTTGGGTTGTTTCTAGCATTAGGTTATTATGAATAAAGCTGCTATGAGTATCCAAGTACCAGGCTTTGTGTGGATATGTTTTCATTTCTCTGGGACAAATATCTGCAAGTGGAATTGCAGGGTTGTATAATAAGTATATGTTTAACTTAATAAGAAACTACTAAACTGTTTTCCAAAATTGTTGTACTAATTTACACCGCCACGTTGTTCCACACACTTGTCAACACTTGTGAATCTTTAACTTTCGACATTCCATGGATGTTTAATAATGTCTCATTGTAGTTTTAATTTTCATTTTTCTAATGATCAGTTATGTCAGATATCTTTTCGTGTACTTATTGGTTATTCATGTATCTATTTTGGTGAAAAGTCTATTAAAATATTTTCTCCATTAAAAAAAATTAGGTTGTTGTGTTCCTACTATTGAGTTGTTAAGAGTAGTTTTATATTCTGGATACAGCTTCTTCATCAGAGAGAATACTGTCTCCAATGCGTAGCTGCCTTTTTATTTTCCTATGTTGTACTGAAAACTGGTTTTAATTTTTATAAATTCTAATTTATCATTTTGAATTTTTTGTGTTTTCTGTGTTCTTTCTAAGAAATCCTTGCCTACTTCAATATTGCAAATTTTTTTCTATATTTATTCTAGAAAGTTTATAGTTTTAACTTTTATGTTTAGGTATATAATCCATTTTGAATTAATTTTTGAGTTGGTGTGAGGGAGGGGTTGAGATTTATGTTCTTTACATATGACTATTTAGTTGTTCCAGCATCATTTGCTGAAAAGGCTAATCTTTCTCCACTGTATTACTTTGGCACATTTGTCACAGTTGAATTGACCATATAGATGTGGATCTGTCTGCACTCTGTTCTATTCCACTGGTCTGTATGTTTATCTTTATACCTGCGCCATACTCTTGATTGCAGTAGCTATATAGTAAGTCCTGAAATCAAGGCACTGTAAGTTTTGTTTCTTTTCAAAGTTGTTTTGGCTGTTCTAGAAACTTTACCTTTCTGTATAAATACCAACTTGTCAATTTCCACACATACAAAAAAAAAACAAAAAACAAAAACCTGTGGGGATTTTGATTGGGAATGCATTGAATCTACAGATTAATTTGGGAAGAATTGGCATTTTAAAAAATTGAGTCTTCCAATCCAGAAACATTTTATATCTCTCCATATCTTTAAGTCTTCCTTAATTTCTCTGAGTGATGTTTCACCGTTTTCAGTGCACAGATCTTGTACATATTTTGTTAAACTTATGAAGTATATCATATTTGTGGATGACATTGAAAAAACATTTTAAAAATCAGCTTTCCAATTATTTTTGTTACAATATGGAAATACAGTTGATTCCAGATATTGTCCTTATACCCCTGTGACCTTGCTAAATTCACTTAATAATTTTAGTAGCTTTTTGGTAGATAATTCACAATTTTCCACATATGTATTTCTGGTTCTATGAATAAATATAGTTTTCTTCCTTTCCAATTTTTTATTTCTTTTTCTTCCTTATTGTGTCTTCAGCACAATTTTGCATGGTTGTAGTGAAAGCAGAGATGTTTATCTTGTTCTTTATCTTAGGGTAGGACATATAATCTTTCATAATTAAAATGATATTAGCTATAAATTTTTTTATAGATGCCTTTTTATCAGATTGAGGAACTACTCTTTTATTACTAGTTCCCTGAGAATTTTTTTTATAATGAATGAGTGTTGAAATTTTTCAAACGCCTTTTTCTGCATCTGTTGAGATGATCATATGTGTTTTCTTTTTTCTTCTGTTAATATGATAAATGACACTGAATTTCAAATGTTAAACCAACCTTGCATTCCTAGTATGAACTCCAGTTGGTCATGATACATTATTGTTTTTATATATTGTTGAATTCAAATTGCTAATATATTTTAAAGAATTTTTGCATCTATATTTATAAGGTATATTGATTAGTAATTTTGTTTTCTTTTTAGTATTGGCATAGAGTAAAACATAAAAAGAATTGAGAAGTGTTCCCTTCTCTATTTTTTGAAAAACTTTGCAAACAACTGGTATTATTTTTCTATTTTAAATATTTGGTAGAGCTCACATAAAGCCCCCTGGACCTGGAATTTTTTTAGTGGAAAGTTTGAAGAATGTTTCAAAGTTTTATTTTGAATTAATTATATATTTATAAGAAATTGCAAAGACAGTACAGAGAGGTTCTGGGTAGTCGTCATCCAGCTTCCCATATTGGTCACATCTTCTTACTTAATTATAGTACAGTGTCAATACCAGGAAATTGACATTGCTTACAAAGTGTGCAGCATAGTACTGTGTAATTTTGTCACATGTGTATATTTGTGTAACTACTACTCTCATCATGATACAGAAATATCCTATCATTACAAAAATCTCCCCTGTGCTGCCCCTTTGTAGTCACAACCTGCCCTCTCCTTGTCTACATCCATACCCCATGACAATCACTAATCTCCTTTTATGGCCCTTTATTCTCCCCTACTTATAATTATCTTAAATATTTCCTCTATATAAATTGAGAATTACTTCAGGGAGTATTGAAATATTTGTTTTAACTTTCAAATATAACTTAGAAGACTCAGTTTAAAAAAGTAAGTCTATTGTATTTAGCTATATTCTTACTCTTGCTGTTGTTTTCTCTTCCTTTCTGATGTTGCAGTATTCCATTTTTTATCATTTCAATTCTGTTTGAAGAACTTCCTTTAGCCATTCTTTTAAGATAAATCTACTGACAACAAATTCTCTTACTTTACTTTTATCTGAGAATATCTTGATTTCTCCTTAATTGTTGAAGGGTACGTCACTGGATATAGGATTCTGGACTGATAATTTTCTTTTTTCTACTCTTGAAAAATGTCCATTTCCTTCTGGCTTCCATGGTTTCTAGTAATAAATCTGCTGTCATTTGAATTGGTTAGGTTTTTTTTCCTCCACCTTTAGGTAATGTTTAATTTCCCTTATCCTTTCAAGATTTTTCTCTTTGTATTTAATTCTTAGAACTTTGACTATGATATGTCTTGGGATAGATTTCTCTGGGTCTTTTCTGTTTGTGGTTCACTCAGAATCTTGAATCTGTAAGTTTATGTCTTTTACCCATATTGGAAACATTTCAGCCATTGTTTCTTTGAAATTTTTTTCAGCCTCACCCTCTTTCTGCTCTTCTTCCAGGACTCCAGTGACATGGATATTAGATGTTTTGTTATGATCTCTGAAGCTCTGTGCATTTTTTTTCCTAGCTCATTTTCTCTTGGTGTTTCAGATTAAGTAGTTACTTTCATTCTGTTAGCAAGTTCACTGATTCTTTCCTCTGTTCTCTCCATTTTGCTGTTGAGGGTGTCCAATTAGTTCTTATTTGAGCTATTGTGATTTTCAGCTCTAGCATTTCTGTTTGGTTATCACTATGTTTTATTTATCTATTGAGACTTTCTCTTTCTTTGCTAAGGATTTCTACTTTTTCCACTTGTTTTTTCATGTTAGTTATTGCACATTGAATAACTTTCAATGCTTCAAAATCCTTCTCAGATAACATCTCTATCATCTCAATGACACCTTTAGATTGTTTTCATTCAGGTTGATATTTCCCTGTTTGTTGGTGAGTGATTATACACTGAAACTTGGACATATTTGGTATTTTATGAGAATCCCCACCATATTAAATTTTCTGTTTTAGCTGTTCTCCTCTGACTCCATTCTGATAGGGGCAGGAGTTGAGGAATAATGCCCATTATTTCCAGGGAAAGATGGAAGTCCAGTTTCCCCAAATGACAACTGAGTTGAGAATACCACCTCCCCACAATGCCTTCACTAAAGCCATTCTGCCTGGGAAGAGTAGGAGGGCTTTGTTACTTCCCCCCATGTGGCTTCCATTTTTGCATCAGGGGAGATGGCCTCATTACCACTGGGTGATAGTTAATGTCTATCTCTGGGCCTCTGACACTAACCCCACAGGGAATGGAAGGAGTAGTACCACCTGGTGGGTAAGGAGGTCCATGCTCCCCATGTGATATCCACCAACACTGTAAGAGTGGGCCTCATTATCACTTCATGGATATCAAAATCCAGGTCCCTTCTTGGCTTTCTCTGACATCACTGTAATAGGTGAGGTGAGGTACCTCTTTCCAACCTGGCATGGTTTAGTTCTTCACTCAACTTCTGCTGGTAGGAGTAAGTCTTTTGGGTTTTTTTTTCTGTGATGTTAGGCTGGAGTAAAGTGGATATTGTCTAAACATTTTTTTTTTTTTTCTTCTCTATAGCCAGGTTTCCCCTTTATTGCTTTTGCCTAGAGTGAGCTGGCTTTTTTTGGGATTCTTTTTGCTCTGTACCTTTTGGTATTTTTGGCTTGCTGGCTTCTTTGGCACTAAGTCTGGGATATAAGAGGCAAAAAGAAAATCCAGGAAACTTCTTATTACCATGTCATTTCTCAGGGCCTGAGTTCCTTAGCTTGTCTGTTTTCATCTCTCCATCTTTCAGGGTCATCTTATCTTCATTTTATATATAATATCCAGAGTTTTTAGTTGTGCTTAGTGGAAATAATAGGAAAGAGTATTTCTAGCTCTGTATTTCCAGAAGTGGAATGCAAAGATTTAATTATGAATTCAGTTTTGTTAAATTGGTATAATGTTACTCAGGTTTTCTGAGTTTCTTCAGTCAGTCATTGTAATTTGTGTATTTCAAGGAATTTGACCACATCATTTACATCAAATTTATTGATAAATGATTCTTCATAATATTCCTTCCTTATGCCTAACAGCTCTGTAGTGTATATATAGCACATCTTTTTTGTCCATTCGTCTGTTGATGGACACTTAGTTTGTTTTCATATCTTGGCAATTTTAAATAATGCTGCTATGAACTTTGGGGTGCATATATTTTTTCAAATTAGTGTTTTTGTTTTTGTTTTGGGGTATATACCCAGGAGTGGAATTGCTAGGTCATATGGTAGTTCATTTTTTAATTTTTTGATAAGTCTCCATACTGTTTTCCACAGTGACTGCATGAATTTATATTCCCACCAACAGTGTACGAGGGTTCCCTTTTCTCTGCATCCTCACCAACATTTGTTTTTTTTTGGTTCTTTTTGTTGATAGCCATTCTGACAGATGTGAGGTGATATCTTGTGGTTTTGATTTACATTACTCTGATGATTAATGATGTTGAGCATCTTTTCATGTGCCTATTGGCCATCTGTGTATCTTCTTTGAAAAATGTCTATTTAGGTTTTCTGCCCATTTTTTAAATTGAGTTGTTTGGTTTTTTGATGTTGTTGTATGAGCTATTTATATATTTTGGATATTAACCCCTTATTGGTCATATCATTTGCAAATATTTTCTCCCATTCAGTAGGTTGTCTTTTTGTTTTGTCAATAGTTTTCTTTGCTGTGCAAAACTTTTAAATTTAATTAGGTCCGATTTCTTTATTTTTCCTTTGCTTTAGGAGACAGATCCAAAGCAATACTATGATTTATGTCAGAGTGTTCTGCCTATGTTTTCTTCTAGGAGTTTTATAGTATCCAATCTTACGTTTAGGTCTTTAATCCATTTTGAGTTCATTTTTGTACATGATGTTAGAGAATGTTCTAATTTAATTATTTTACACGTAGCTGTCCAGTTTTCCCTGCACCACTTGTTGAAGAGACTGTCTTTTCTCCATTGCATATTCTTGCCTCCTTTGTCATAGATTAATCGTGGGTTTCCTTCTGGGCTCTCTATTCTGTTTCATTGATCTATATGTCTGTTTTTGTGCCAGTACCATACTGTTTTGATTACTGTAGCTTTGTGGGATAGTCTAAACTCAGGAATTATGGTTCTTCCAGCTCTGTTCTTCTTTCTAAAGATTGTTTTGGCTATTCAGGGTCTTCTGTGTTTCCATACAGATTTTAAAATTATTTGTTTTAGTTCTGTGAAAAATATCATTGGTATTTTGACAGGGATTGTATTGAATCTATCACTTCTCTCTCTCTTTTATATCTTTATTGGAGTATAATTGCTTTACAATGTTGTGTTAATTTCTGCTGTACAACAAAGTGAATCAGCTATATGTATACATATATCCCCATATCCCCTCCCTCTTGAGCCTCCCTCCCACCCTCCCTATCCCACCTCTTTAGGTTGTCACAAAGCATCGAGCTGATCTCCCTGTGCAATGCAGCAGCTTCCCACTAGCCATCCATTTTACATGTGGTAGTGAATATATGTCAATGCTACTCTCTCACTTCTTCCCAGCTTCCCCTTCCCCCCCATGTCCTCAAGTCCATTCTCTACATCTGCATCTTTATTCCTGCCCTGCCACTAGCTTCATCAGTACCGTTTTTTTTAGATTCCATATATGTGCATTAGCATCCAGTATTTGTTTTTCTCTTCCTGACTTACTTCACTCTGTATAACAGACTCTAGGTCCATCCACCTCATTACAAATAACTAAATTTCGTTACTTTTTATGGCTAATATTCATTGTATATATGTGCCACATCTTCTTTATCCATTCATCTGTAGATGGACATTTAGGTTGCTTCCATGTCCTGGCTATTGTAAATAGTGCTGCAGTGAACATTGTGGTACATGTATCTTTTTGAATTATGGTTTTCTCTGGGTATATGCCCAGTAGTGGGATTGCTGGGTCATATGGTAGTTCTGTTTTTAGTTTTTCAAGGAATCTCCATATTGTTCTCCATAGTGGCTCTATCAATTTACATTCCCACCAACAATGCAAGAGGGTTCCCTTTTCTCCACACCCTCTCCAGCAATTATTGTTTGTAGATTTTTTGATGATGGCCATTCTGACCGGTGTGAGGTGATACCTCAGTGTGGTTTTGATTTGCATTTCTCTCATGATTAGTGATGTTGAGCATCTTTTCATGTGTTTGTTGGCAATCTGTATGTCTACTTTGGAGAAATGTCTATTTATGTCTTCCACCCATTTTTGGATTGGGTGGTTTGTTTTTTTGATATTGAGCTGCATGAGCTGCTTGTATATTTTAGAGATTAATCCTTCACCTGTTGTTTCATTTGCAAATAATTTCTCCCATTCTGAGGGTTGTCTTTTCATCTTGTTTATGGTTTCCTTTCTGTGCAAAAGCTTTAAGTTTCATTAGGTTCCATTTGTTTATTTTTGATTTTATTTCCATTACTCTAGGAGGTGGGTCAAAAAGGATCTTGCTGTGATTTATGTCATAGAATGTTCTGCCTATGTTTTCCTCCAAGAGTTTTATAGTGTCTGGCCTTACATTTAGGTCTTTGATCCATTTTGAGTTTATTTTTGTGTATGGTGTTAGGAGGTGTTCTAGTTTCATTCCTTTACATGTAGCTGTCCAGTTTTCCCAACACCACTTATGGAAGAGGCTGTCTTTTCTCCATTGTATATTCTTGCCTCCTTTGTCAAAGATAAGGTGACAATATGTGCATGGGTTTATCTCTGGGCTTTCTATACTCTGTTCTATTGATCTATATTTCTGTTTTTGTGCCAGTACCATACACTGTTTGCAGATGACATGATACTATACATAGAAAATCCTAAAGATGCCCCCAGAAAACTACTAGAGCTGATCAATGAATTTGGTAAAGTAACAGGATACAAAATTAATTCACAGAAATCTCTTGTATTCCTATACACTAACAATGAAAAATCAGAAAGAGAAATTAAGGAAACACTCCCATTTACCACTGCAACAAAAAGAATAAAATATCTAGGAATAAACCTACCTAAGGAGGCAAAAGACCTGTATGCAGAGAACTATAAGACACTGATGAAAAAAATCAAAGATGATACAAACAGATCAAGAGATATACCATATTCTTGGATTGGAAGAATCAACATTATGAAAATGACTATACTACCCAGAGCAATCTACAGATTCAGGGCAATCCCTATCAAATTACCAATGGCATTTTTCACAGAACTAGAACAAAACATTTCACAATTTGTATGGAAACACAAAAGATCCCGAATAGCCAAAGCAATCTTGAGAAAGAAAAACGGAGCTGGAGGAATCAGGCTCCCTGACTTCAGACTATACTACAAAGCTACAGTAATCAAGATAGAATCAGTTATCTCTTGATAGATTTCTCCAAGTTCAAGTTCATTTGAGTTTACAGATGGGAAACTGAAAACCAAGATTTATTGTTAAACTAGCAAAAACAAAGAACCTAGTCTTTCTTCCTTTTTCCCTTCTATTTTCTCTCTAATCATTTCTTTAGGACAACAGTGACTCTCTTCCATTGTGCGTAGTTGACTTGTTACTTTGCTTCTAGATTAGCAATGGTAAATACACTACATGAGTGCCACCACTCCTCCATTCCATCCCCATGCACACATTGTTCCATGATCACAGCCTCTTTTGACGTTGGGGAGAAGCCCTCTAGCTCTGAGCAGCATCTCCATCATCAAGAAAACTGGGGTGCCTAGATCCACTCAGCTATTCTCAAGTATTCATTGCCTTTTGCGATTTGCATTAGCACTTCAAGGGCTCCATAATCACCAGAAGATACTCCTGGGGTACAATAATTCTCAAAGTCTCTATTTTAAGATTCTGATTATTTATGATCTAAGTTATTGGGGAAGGATGTTTATGAAAGATACTGTAAAGTAGAACAGGGTTTAAACTATGTTAACTTTGGTAAATATTACTGTCTGAGCTGAAATTAAGATGTTTCCTTTACTACTCTGATGATGCTGGCTTGTGTCATGAAGTAAATAAAAATTATGAGTCCGAAAGCCAGAGTGGTTTCAGTCTCCACTATGTTAACTCCAACAATTTCTGAGAAGCCAAGACTATTTACTATGAAGAACTGTAGAACTGGTTTTAGAACCAGAGAATTGTAGAACATTTCCCAAAGCATTGTCCCAAAGTGTTAAAATGTATGATGTAACATATACCATAGGCTATGGGTACAGAAGAAGCCAGAACCTGCTCTGTGATTCTGGAATCCTGGTATCTTCATGAATATAAAGTATGTGGATGGGGTCTCTGTGCTGACGATGAAGCTGCAGCTGCAATAGGCTCAGCCTCACCCCAAGGTTTGCTGGAAGAACGTGGGGTGCATAGTTGTTTCCTGTGGTCTAGATGTGGGCTTTACCGATGGGGGACATCTTGTGTTCAAAAAGAGCTGCCTGCAGGGGAGCAGCTGTGCACAGGGAGAAAAACCCAACACTTCAGGGTTGAGGAAAGAGTTGGGAGTGATAACCCAGCATGGAGAAGCACCTGCCTTAGTCGAGGGAACTTCAGAGAAGTCTCCAGTGAGAAGCCCTTCTGAAGAGCCTACATCCGTGTCCTTGCAAGAGAGTTAGCCCTGAACTTCTGCCAGACCCGGAGTGTGGGAAGCCAGCTGAAAATAGTCCCAGTTCAAGTGAAATATTTCCCAACCATTTTCTATACTTGGCTCTGCCTCATCTTGTCCGCATATTCCCCCCTCCCGCATGCTCACCCATCTCAGAAGGAAGAAGAAACTAGCTAGGAAACAGGGAGGAGACAGGAGGGACAGATGTGCCTGAGGGAGAAAGAGAATCCAGCTGTGCTTTTTTCCCCCAGTGTGGGCTTCTCCTGAAGCTAGCCTGAGCCAGGGGAAGGGCGAAGACTGTGATGTTTAATCAAAAGAGTTTTGATTAATATTTTGAATTCAAAGTTTAATTTTTGAAATGAGTCTGTAGGCAACCTCCAAGTGTATATGCAGAACTGCGTATCACCCAAGAGTGAGCAGAAACGGCACGGAACCTGCTGGTTTTCCAGGAGCAAAGAAGCGTTATCCCCACTGACTACATGTTAAAGTGTGAGAGGAGCCCAAAATACAGTTGTGTTTTGAATGCGGCATGATTTATGCTTGGTCAACATACCAGAAATAGTATCAAAAGGAAGAAAACTGCTGGGCTCTGAGGCTGGCATGGAGAGGACAGCGTGAGGGCTGAATAAATCAGAAGCTGTGCTTTTGTGTGCCGGGCTCTCCGGGAACCCTTGTCCTCGAGTTCCTCCCAAGCAATTTGTGTGATCTGTCAGGCATAGAAGGGCCTTACTGTCCTGGAAAAGCCCAAGAGTGTTTTCTCACATCTCAGATCTGTCCTGATTTGCTCCTGAAAAGGTATATGTCAAGAGCCAGTGTTTAGGTACAGCTTCTGATAAAGGGAGTCGTTTGGTTTTTGTGTTATAGCAGGGAAATGAGAGAAACCACAGGCTCTGGTCTAGCTCATTAGGGTCCATCCCAGGCGCCTGGGGAGAAAACCTTACTCAATTTATTACAATAGTGTTCATGACCCTGGAGTGTCCTTTCTTGTCCCGAGAGGTGATGGTATTAAGTGACTGAATGGGCTGTGGAGTACTAGCGTGTAAGTCCCCAGTTTATCTTGACTTCAGACATGACTAACAATTTTTTTTAGATTGAAGGATAAACTCTCTTGCTGTGTTGAATTTATTTTTATCAGATAACCTTTATAATCAACACATAGCACTTGTCTATTAGAAAAACGTAGAATCTGTATGCCTGTCCGTTGCTTGCTTTTTCTTCAACTTTGGCATTACCTATCTAACTTTGTACTCAGTAGTGTCACAACAGGCAAATTACTGGTTTTTCCCTTTCGCAGTTCAGAAAAATATCTGATCATGAAAAGGTCAAATTTTAAGTATGCAAACAACCTACTTCTTTCTCTTTTCTTCAGTACTGGACAGGCTGTCTCATTAACTCAGCTCCTTTCTGCTCACACACTCAGTGGAGTTTGCATTATTTCTCTTTCAGGTCGCCTTTTATTTTGAATGCTGTTCAAGGTCTTTGTTCCCTTTGACTCAGTGGGATATCACTTTTCATTCTTTATTTTCTCAAAACAGAAATGGGGTCAGACCTGTTTTAAGCTTTGAATGGATTCTGGATACAAGCAGGATTTAGGAGTTAAATTAGCTTTTTAAATGGTTTGAATTAGGGTCATTTGTGTGTTTGGTGGTTTAAGATGACCTGACTGTATATTCATCTAGCAAGCCTGTCTTTGAGATGTCTTTTCCACAGTGTTGGCAATACTATAGCACTGTGGCGCTATGTGTGACATGGGGGCAATGTGCTTAAGGACTTGCACTTTGAAAGGGCGAGACCTGGCTTTGAACCCTTTTTCTATCTCTTACAAGCAGTGTGTGCCTTGGGCAAAGAATGTAACTTACCTAAGCCTCAGTTTTCTCCTTTTTAAAATGGAAATAACACACTTTCAGTTTGTTAAGATTCAGTAAGAAACTTTTGTGAAGACCCACTAAAGTGCCTACCCCGTAGAAAATACCCAATCCATGTTAGTTAATACTACTACTAATAAAGATAATGTTTGAAAGGCCCTTTCTGTGTATCAATTTAATTAAATTTCTTAGGATTTTAGAACTTTGGAGGTAGCTTGCTAATACCAAGAGTGATAAAGCATGACAATGACAAAAAATTATTCCAAGCATGACACTGACAAGAAATTAATAACTTATTCCAAATTTCCTATATAATAAAGGGATTAAAGAAAGTGGCCACTGTCACCTTTTTAATTTCAGTAAAGTAATATGTTGGCAGCGCCATCTGCTGATCAAAAAAACACTTCTGGAATATTTTGCGAAGCAAGAAATGTAATTCCGTCTTCTTTTGCATCTTTTTCAACAAGGGTGGGCCAATCTGTCATTTTCTTCACTTGGGAAATTTAATTTGATTGAAGAGCTTGATAACATATAGCTATAACATTCTTTTGAAGTACCAGTCGCTGTCTGTAAGAAAATGATTCTCTAATGGTGTCAACATTAACTTCTTAATCCACTCAGTGACTGACTCTTATTACCAAGGGATTGAAGGGGGGCAGAATTTACCACCCCAAAATTTGCCTCCTTAGCACAAGGATTATTTTAGCCTGGTTACTTTTAAGAAACAACAGACAAGGGAGAAGCTATGAAAAGCAAGTAGAAATTACCCTCTTGTAAGAGACATTTACGTTTATAAGGGTGTCTCCTTCTCTGTACCTGAAAGAGAAGAATGACTATATCTCCAGAAACTCTTCTCTATGGAGAAGGCACAGACTTAGATCTGCATGACAACCTAACCCTTGTCGATCGTGCTTTTCATGGTAACCTCCCCTAACTGGCCTCCCTGTGCCCATCCATATATCTTTCTTTAGCCTTTAGTTGGAGAAGGTACTTAAGGTGATGGCTTGGGCCATTTCTGGGAGTTGCTCAGTTTTTCTGGGTCTCTCCCATGCATCCAGGAGGCATATATGTTATTAAACTTCTGTTTTTCTCCTGTTAATCTGTCTTTTGTTGGAGGTCGGGGGGTGGGGGGTGTCTCAGACAAGAACCTAGAAGGGTAGAGGGAAAATGATTTTTCCTCCCCTACGTGATCAATTTCTTTATTTTAAGGTATCTTGATCTCATATTAAAATTAGAAATAAAAGGTCTGTGTGAACCTGAATTTTGTATGGCTTTTCCTGCTCACTCAGAGGCTAGTCCGGCATCAGATTACTCTGGCCAGATGCCACTGATTAGCTTTCTACTCTTTTTTACAAAACGAACTACATGTGGACAACAGATTTTAGGCTGACAACAGAAGCCCATGTGGTAGGAGTCCTGGGTCCGATTCTGAGAAATCGTATAGATGTTTGTGTTATACATCGTAGACTGGACCCTTGATAGTGAATGAATAACCCGAGGCCCAAAGCCACTTGGATCCAGAGCAAGATTTGGGGTGTCTGCCAGCATAACCATAAGTTGAAGTGAATATCTATAAAATGTGGCAAGTAAATGAATGTTACATGAAATGCATTGTCCAATAATCTTTATTGTAAAGTTCACATGACATTCATCATTGTAACTATTTTAAAATGTACACTTCCACAGCGTTTAGTACATTCACAATGTCATGTAACCATCCCCACTATTGAGCTTCAGAATATTTTCATCACCCCCAAAGGAAACTCGGTACCCACTGAGCAGTTACTCCCATTTCTCCACAACCCCTAACAACCACTAATCTGCTTTCTGTCTCTGTGGATTTTTCTACTATGGGAATTTCGTACAAACGGAATCATACAACATGTCACCTTTTGTGTCTGGCTCCTTTCACTTAGCATAATGTACTCTAGGTTCATCCTTGTTGTGGCATGTATCAGTTCTTCATTTTTATCGATTAATAATATTCCATTGTACACATAGACCAAAATTTGTTTTCGTATTCATCCACTGATGGACATTTGTGTTGTTTCTACCTTTTAGTTATTGTGAATAGTGCCACGGTAAATGTTCATGTATAAGTTATTGTTTGAAAACCTGTTTTTTAGGTTCTTTTGTTTACATACCTAGAAGTGGAATTGCTGGGTCATATTGTAATTCTCTTTAACGTACTGAAGACCCACCAAACTGTTTTCTGTGATGATTGTGCCATTTTACATTCCACCAGCAGTGTAGGAGGGTTCCAATTTCGCTACATCTTCACCAACACTTTTTTGAGTATAGCTGTCCTAATGGGTGTGAAGTAGTATCTCATTCTAGTTTTGATTTTGCATTTTTCTAACGACATTGAGCAACTTTTCAAGTGCTTTTTGGTTACTTGTATATTTTCTGTGAAGAAATGTCAAGTCCTTTGCCCTCAATGATCTTTTCAAAGGATGAGACTAGGGCAGAGAGAATTGTGATTAGGCTCTTTAAGGTTGTAAAGGACAGAACCTACTCAGGTCATCTCAGGTAGGGTGTGGTAATTACAAGGCTACATGGGGAAAGAAGGAAGCCCAAGAGCCAAGCTCAGCAGCAGTCCAGGTCTCCTGAAGAACTGGGATGCAGTTTACTACTGTTCAGCCATTCAACCGTTATTTGAGGGTCCCAGCCCTTCCCCACAGAGGGCCATTGCAGGCACTGGGAACCATGGTGAAGTGTGACAATCTGGTCCCCGGAGTTTGGTGTCCACTGCTTCCTTTTCTCCTCACTCTGTCCTTTTTGTCCCTCAGCTTTTCTCTCCTTGTTCCCTTTCTCTCTGTTTTTCCACTCCTGTTCTTTTCCTTTTCCTGCTTTCTTGGTGTCTTGCCCTCAAAACTCCCAGGGAGAGAATCTGATTCCTTTGCTTGGTCACCATCCATACTGGAGCATCTCCCTGAGCGGACCCCTCACCCCAGGCTTCCTCGTAGCCTTGGGCCTCCTTTAGTGTAACTACAGGTGGTCCCATCAGTTGTGGCTAGGCCAGTGGACACCAAATTCTAGGGACCAGGTTGTCACACTTCTCCAAAATATATAGGCAAATTTTTGCACCGTGAGCTTCTCAAATCCTCACTTGTTCACCAATCCCCAAGATGAAAAACACTTTACCTGAGGAACTGACTGGGCATTGTGCTCAAAAAGAGACTGAGGGTGTTTCATGGGCTGTTTACTATAATGTTTCAAACTTTTCAGACATTTACAAGTGGGTCTGGTTTAGTTTTCTTGTTGTTGTGTAACCAGTTACCATACTCTTAGTGGTTTTAAACCACACAGATTTCTTGTCTTACAGTTCTGGAGGTCAGAAGTCTGAGATGGGTTTTCGAGAGTCAAAATCAAGGTGTTGGAAGGCCTGGTTCCTTTGGGAGGCTCCAGGGAGAATCTGTCCTTTGGCTCTTCCAGCTTCTAGGGGCTGCCGGGTTCACTGGCTCAAGACCACATCACTCTGATCTCTGCTTTCATCATCAACGTGCCTTCTCCTCTACCTGATCTGCCTGGGTTCCTCTTGTAAGGACCCTGGTCTTTACATTAGCCCCACCTGGATCATCCAGGACACTCTCCGTGTCCCAAGATCCTTGACTTAATCACATATGCGAAGTCCCTACTGCCACATAAGATGACACCCATGGGTTCTGGGGATTAGGTGGTGGCCATCTTTGGGGGAGTTTTTATTTGGTCTACCACAGAGTCGTAGTCAGGCAAAACTAGATCACTTAGACCAAGGGGTTTTAGTCTTTAAAGCATTAAGTGGAAGAGTTTAGGCAAGTGAATGTAATTCCATTTCTGAGGTTTCTTTTAGCACCTTATTTGCCAGACTGTGGTTTGCAAACAAAATTTTTGCCTTTTAATGTTCACATTTTGGAAGTGAGCCACGAAGGGTCGAACCCAGAGTAAGTACTGTTTGGCAAAATCAAAGAAGTGGCTTACTCACAGGAATTAAGCAGTTCTAAAAGCTATTAGGCCACCCCAGGAGTTCTTTATACCTTGTGGATTCATTAATATTTAACAAGTCATCCTGCAGGAGGCAAAGTGCCTTGCTCTAGTTCAGCTTCCTCATGGGTCTCAGAAGTTAACTTTGGAACGAGGTTTGGTTTCGGAAGCAAATCATTTCCCTTTTTTTAAACTAGATAGCCCAAGCCCTCAAGCCATGAAGAGAGGAGTCAAATTATACAAATCGTATGGCATTCCATAAGTGTTCAACTAGTTAGACCTTTCTACAGCCACTGCCTTGGAGAAGTGGGGTGGAGTGTTATCTACACAAGGGTGATTAAAACACGTCTTTTTTCCCTGTTTGTTTTAAATATTTGCCTAGGGAGTATTAGGAAATGTGTTTTACCTGAAATATCTTATAGGTTGAAAGTGTTTCTCTCGTGAAGGACTAACTTTTGTTTCTGCTTATATATGACCCCACCTCAACTCCCCAGAGCTACAGGACTTCTAGCCCTATAACTGCTTTTTTAATACACACACACACACACCACCTTTCATTTCACTTGGTCACATTTGTCCTCCCCACACCTCCACCTACTTAACCTCAGCCTGGGCATGCAAAACTTTCCTTTATCTCTGCGCTAAGAGGAAAAATGGGAGGGGACTTGTTTGGTCTCTAAATCCCTGTCCATTGCAAGCAAATGGGAACTGGTGGTCTGAGTATGCCTTGTTGTAAAAACCAGCCTTTGTTCTGCTTTCTTCAGCTAAGATCCACATCTCCGAGCAACACAGAATACATACAGTATGGTAGTATGGGTCTGTCCCAAAGCTGAGTTCAAGTTTCCATTTCTGGTAAATGAATCTTTCAGTTTCTATCCTTCCTACTATCTCATCTAAGGTCTCAAGGATATTTAATCAGAGTGTAAGTTCAAGGTGCTGACTTTCTTCACCCTAGCAGTTTCTGTATGATAAGCGTGGCTTCTAAGCCACCCAGCCTGGGAATGGGAATTCAGCTTGAATCCCACCACTTTTCCTCATCCCATTACAGTTTATAAAAGGCGATGGCAGTACGTTGGAGGATGCCGAAATTTCTCCCGGAAATAAGCCTAGAGGGTTGCCTCCAATGACTGGCTTCCCTGCCAATTACACAATAGCTTCACTGATACCATAGTTTGGGATCTATTCACTGATAGAATTTCAGACCTCCCTGCTTCTCTCTTATTTCCCGTCTTCTAACTCACAACTCCTCCCAGAAATGTTTCTTTAAAGTATGATTTTTGTGTATTTTATGCCTCTTTTGTTCCTTCTGGTGATGGTATGTAAATAACAACTCCTGACGTAAATAATCTCCTTTTCTGGGCCCACTTTTTCTTTGGAAAAATTTCATCCAAATATCTTTTCCTGTTTATTTGGGGCTCTTAGCCCCTTCAGTTTGGATTCTTCTAGTAGATGGTTATTTGAATATAGAAGGTGGCAGTGGAGGACCGTAGGAAGGAAACTGGGTTAGAATCCAGGAGATTTGGTTCTCTTCCCAGATCTAGCTTTGCCTGACCTTGGGCAAACCACTTCCCCCCTTTAATGCCAGTTATTTTACTTATTATTTAGGAATGATGTCCACTTTACGCATCTTGCCACAGTCCTGGGAGAAATAAATGAAACACTACAGTGTTTTGAAAATGATAAGTCAATGCAGATTGTTGCAGAGTGAAACAAGCCCAGCCTGTTTCTAGCCCAACAGCTTTCAGCCACTAACAAAACATTTATCTTCTCTGAATCACAGTCTCTTTAACTCTGAGTGGGATGATGCATCACTCTTTTTTGTAAGGCTCAGATGAAAGGGACAAAGGAGCTGAAAGCATCCTGTAAACTGCAGAATACCACACAAATGTAAAGGTGGTGTCCGAGGAGTCCGCTTCTTCCTTCCTCTGTGTCCTCAGGCAAACCAGGCACTTGTTAGGCCTCTAACTCCTTATAGCAGCCTTAGGGAACTTTTAATCACTGTCTATTTAGAAACCTGTTTATATGGACCTATACATATGTATGTATATATATGTATTTTTCTTGATAATAGCAATACTTCAGACCCTTGAACACGGTGCAGGTGTGTTGTGACGATTTCTTCGACTATAATGACATTTGTGTTTCATTGGTTCATGAAATCTTAATCTTTTGTTGTTGACTTACAGAAGTGATTTCCAGACCACATTCTTTGACCCTAAATTAAAATTCCTAAATATTGAATAAATCCTGACCCATTCAAATTTGTTTTAATTTTGTCTGTCAAAATGGAAATGAGGTGTGAATGGAACGGGCTGAGGATTTGAGGCCCTAGGAGACAGTCTTTTTTTTTTTTATTTACATCTTTATTGGAGTATAATTGTTTTACAATGTTGTGTTAGTAGCCACTGTATAACAAAGTGAATCAGCAATACGTGTACATATATCCCCATATCCCCTCCCTCTTGCGTCTCCCTCCCACCCTCCGCATCCCACCCCTCTAGGTGGTCACAAAGCACCGACCTGATCTCCCTGCGCTATGTGGCTGCTTCCCACTAGCTATCTATTTTACATTTGGTAGTGTATATATGTCCATGCCACTCTCTCACTTCATCCCAGCTTACCCTTCCCCCTCCCCATGTCCTCAAGTCCATTCTCTACGTCTGCGTCTTTATTCCTGTCCTGCCCCTAGGTTCATCAGAACCATTTTTTCTTTTTTTTTTAGATTCCATATATATGTGTTAGCATGCGGTGTTTGTTTTTCTCTTTCTGACTTCCCTCTGTATGACAGACTCTAGGTCCATCCACTCACTACAAATAACTCAATTTCGTTTCTTTTTATGGCTGAGTAATATCCCATTGTATATATGTGCCACATCTTCTTTATCCATTCATCTGTCGATGGACACTTAGGTTGCTTCCATGTCCTGGCTGTTGTAAACAGAGCTGCAATGAACATTGTGGTACATGACTCTTTTTGAATTATGGTTTTCTCAGGGTATATGCCCAGCAGTGGGATTGCTGGGTCGTATGGTAGTTCTATTTTTAGTTTTTTAAGGAACCTCCATACTGTTCTCCATAGTGGCTGTATCAATTTTACATTCCCACCAACAGTGCAAGAGGGTTCCCTTTTCTAGGAGACAGTCTTTGAGGTGTTGCTTTCAAGTCAACACTCTTCACCTAAAGCCACCCAGAGTGCCCCACCCCTCCTCCCCACAGGACAGACACAGTTTATATCTGTAACCAGAGAAGGGGATGACAGTATTGTATTGTTCCTTGAGTATCGTCTTCTCCAGGGCAGAGGCTACATTTTCTAGTGCGTCCAAACCTGGATTTTGGAGAGTTAAAAAGAAAAAAACATCAGACAAGGTGTCAGGTGAAAAATGTTTAAACCTTATGTGCATCCGCATTTGGGATGAGAAACATTATAATGTGAAACCGAGAACACGCAGTTTATCTCCCTCCAGTTTCTAGGTTAAAGTTGCTCAGCGCAGGTGGGTTATGCCCCAGGAACCGATATGGATGTGTTTCTACATCTGTTTGAAGGGGGCCAGCCTACATCAGTAGGGGGGTGAGAGCCCTTCCAAAGTGTCGGGCTCATTTTCAGTCCCCTTCCATCCTTGTACCTACTTCTGATAGTACAGTGGGTGACCAAACAGCACTCCTTAGTGCCACATTTGGGACTTCAAACCCCAGCAATGATTTCTATTCACTGGTTTAAGTTTGAGGAAGCCTAACAAATGGATTCTGAGTCATTGACTCTCAAAAGGTATGCTTGCATTGTACAACACGGGGAATAGAGCCAGTATTTTGTGATAGCTGTAAATAGAGTGTAACCTTTAAAATTGTATAAAAAATTTAAAGAAATATAGATATTCTCCATGTAAACTGGTCAGGTCTTTGGTTGGAACCTCGTAAGCAAGTGACATCTTGGGAGGTTTGTAAGATCTGCACAGGCCACTTGGTGGTGCTCATGACAGGGCAACTCTCTCTTCTTTAATAATAATAAAAAAAAAAAAGACACACATCTTCACAGCTGTGACATTTTAGTTCTGCTTTACCGAACAGAAAGCGGTTCAGTTCCAAATCTGATCCTAAATTCAAAACCACAGTGTACTCTAAAACATTGAACATTCCTGAGAAAACAGTTTGAGGTGGAGTTCGTCTGTACTGTTACAGAACGATCTTCTGTCCACACCCTATTCTCACAGAGAATTAGAAATAACAACCTGTGGCTAAAAGGTATTTTAACCTGTGAAGCTCAAGCAAACCATAACTAGAATTCTAAGGACCTTGTCTAGTTAGAAAAATGGTCAAAATATTAAAGAATAAAGTTCACGAGGAACAAAGAGTATTCCCTTCCGCACTCAGTAAATCTGACCGCGGCAAGGATTCAGAAATCCACAGGCAGACTCTCTGTCTTGCATGAGGTCAACCTCATGCACAAAATGAGCACAACCAGGAAGTTTTTCTAAAAAGAGTTTTGATTTATTTATAAGTAAATATTGGGCACCAGGATTCAGATATTATGTGTGCATCTAGACACACCCATAGAAGCTATTTGCCGATTCTGTATCTGTCTCTGTATTGTACAGTTGAAGAAAATGGGAGACTTCACCACCACCCCACGCAGCACATTTTCTATCAACTCTCCATGAAAGTCGAATTCCTTCCTCACAAAGAAGCAAAGTGATACTTTTACAAAGCCAGATAAAACCCCCAATAAATGGCTTCTTAATAAAGTCCACACTTCCTATCAGGCCAACGTAGCATGGCTTCTGCCTATTTCTCCTCCCTCCTCTCTCAGGACGCTTCTCTTTATTCTTTGGGCTCCAGATTCCCTGGTTTTCCCACATCCTTCTGGCC